>NW_028317850.1:3873333-5225000 GCF_062004578.1 Staurois parvus
TAGCTGGGCAGTAAAGAGCTGTAATATGCAACAGCAGCTTCTTGATCACTTCTAGACCACTGTAAATAGCTTCCCTCTTCTCCGTTTGACCCCTGGAAATCTATTGCAGATCTTGAGCAGATTGAGAGTAGAGGAATACCATGAAAACATACATTCCCCAATCCCCTCTGTGATCAATGAAGCTGGAAGCACTCTGAGCACTTCTGGGTTCAAAGCTGTCAAATCCCAGCCAGCAGTGGCCAGGCAAACCACAGTTTAGTGACTCTCTATCCTTTGTCTTCTTAGGCTGAATGCAGAAGAGGCATTAGCACGTCTAACAGACCCACTGGAGGGAATTTACTAAGAAAGGACCAAACAGATAATAGAGCAGCTTTTCATAGCAACCATAGCATCAGCTTCTAACTTAAATTTTCAAAGCTTATCTGAACAAGCAGCAAATAGAAGCTAATAGGTTATTATCAGGGGCAAACTGACAGCTCATGGGGCCCCCGGGCAATAGGGGATCATGGGGCCCCTGTGTCCTTGCCCACACTCAAAAAAACCTATGAAAAAGGTACCAGGGGCATCTCATGGGGCCCCCTACTGACCCTGAGCCCTCGGGCAGTGCCCGAGTTTCCAAATGGTCAGTCCGCCCCTGGTTACTATGAATAGCTGCTCCAGATTCCGTCTGCTCCAGTTTTAGTAAATTCCCCCACACAACAAAACCTTTTACACAGCAAAGAAATGCAAGCAGCATGTCTCCAAAGTAAAACATGACACAGCACATAATGTAAAACACACAGCACACAGTTAACCCTTTCATCTCCCCAGATGTTAACCCCTTTCTGCCCAGTGTCATTAGTACAGTGTCAGTGCTTTTTATTAGCACTGAGCACTGTATTAGTGTCACTGGGGATGTCAGTGGCAGTTAGTTCCCACCCAGTGTCAGAATGTCCGCCATAGTCCCGCAGTCCCGCTATAAGTTGCTGATCACCGCCATTACTAGTATAAAAAAAATAAAAATAACAGTTCCAGTATGTATACCACCATTTGTAGATGCTATAACTTTCATATAAACCAATTAATATACATTATTGGGATTTTTTTTTAGCAAAAGCATGTAGCAGAATACATTTTTGCCTAAATTTATGATGAAATTAAATTCTTTTTATTTTTTTTACTGGATATGTTTTATAGCAAAAGTCAAAATATTGTTTGTTTTTTTTTAATTGTCAGTCTTTATTTGTTTATAGCGCAAAAAATTAAAAATGCAGAGGGATCAAATAACAACAAAAGAAAGTTCTATTTGTGAGAAAAAAAATTACATAAATATAATTTTGGTGCAGCATTGCATGACCGTGCAATTGTCAGTTAACGCAGTGCTGTATCACAAAAAATTGCCTGGTCAGGAAGGGGGTAAATCCTCTGGAGGGAAAGTGGTTAAAGACCCCCACCCCCTATGCACATATGCACACAAACAGCACAGACACAAGCATGTAATAAAATGCTGATTGCACCATTCATATTAGGTAATCATGGTTAACCCAAAGCTAATGAGCTGTAAAGTGTTGCTATTGACAATTTTTGGTATAGGAGTCTCACTGTTCACAGGCACATGCAGTTTTGAGGTTGGACTTTTTTGGTATTTTTTCCTGCTTCACACAGTCTCAGAAGAAAATGTATCTATTGTCTATTGTTTGTCTCAATGAAATGTTCAGTAAAATACCAATACTACACAAGTGCGTGTTACCCCAACATTTCATATTCTTGATATGTGTCTCTTCAGGGGCTGACTGGCTACTTTTTCATTCAGGGGCAAGTACAACCCAGAGGCCCACAGTGCAGAGACTCGGCCCCCTTGCAGACATTATAAAACAAAAGAATAGTAGTGAGGGTCTCACCTCGCTAATTTGGTGCTAATTAGCCGGCTGCTGCCTCGACCTCTAGGCCCGTTCCCTCCTGCATAGCTACATAGGATGTTGGGAGGAAATGATAGGAAAGGTGTCACTTCTTCCCTTATCACTTCCTCCCTGCCAGCACTACCACAGAACTAGTCAGCTGACCCTGCTGGAAAAAACTCTTCCCACCCCCGGTATGATCCTAGTGTATTCATGTCCTGCATGCTGCAGCCATGAAAACAGGTGAGTGGATGGTCGCTGCATGCACCGCGTCAGTCTTAGTGGCATCCAGTGTTGCCAACCTACCAAAGTGAAATATACTGCCACGACACTGAAAATTGACTGACACAGCCACGTTTTTACTGACATTTCAAAAGGTTACAAACTGACAGTTTTAAGTGCAAATTTTAGATTTTAAACTACAAACATGTACCATATGATAGCAATGCGATTTAAAGGCAAAAAACATATTTCTTATTTTTGGGATAGTAAGGGCAGTTTATTATTTATTTATTACAGGCACTTATATAGCGCCATCAATTTATGCAGTGCTTTACATATATATTGTACATTCACGTCAGTCCCTAACCCTCAAGGAGCATTCAGTCTAAGGTCCCTACCTTACATTCATATAGTAGGGCCAATTTAGACAGGATCCAATTAACCTACCAGCTTGTCTTTGCAGTGTGGGAGAAAACCCACACAGGCACAGGCAGAACATGCAAACTCCAGGCAGGTGGTGTCGTGGTTGGGATTCGAACAAATGACCTTAGTACTGCCAGGCGGAAGTGCTAACCATTTAGACCAGCAATGGGCAAACTACGGCCCGCGGGCCGTATACGGCCCGGCGGACCTTTTAATTTGGCCCGCGGAGCGTGATACATTGGCTGTCAGGATGTGTGTAGGCGGGGCAGCGTGACGAACGTGAGGGGAGCTAGGCTCCTCTCACAGTCCGCCCTGAAGACCGGAACGGCGCGGGAACACGGCGAGAGGAACGCGCGGAGCAAAGGTAAGTGAATTGACACAGGGGGGACTTGGCTTACTACTTGGGGGGGAATAGTACTGTGGGGGATAAAATACTATATGAGGGATGAATTAATATGGGGGATGAATTAATATGGGGAATGAATTACTATAGGGGGGATGAATTACTATATGGGGGATGAATTACTATGGAGGATGAATTACTATGGGGATGAATTACTATATGGGGGATGAATTACTATGGGGGATGAATTACTATATGGGGGATGAATTACTATATGGGGGATGAATTACTATGGGGGATGAATTACTATATGGGGGATGAATTACTATATGGGGGATGAATTACTATGGGGGATGAATTACTATTGGGGATGAATTGCTATGGGGGATGAATTACTATATGGGGGATGAATTACTATGGGGGATGAATTACTATATGGGGGATGAATTACTATATGGGGGATGAATTACTATGGGGGATGAATTACTATATGGGGGATTAATTACTATGCTTACTATGGGGGAATATTACTATACTTACTATGGATGACACATACACATCATTCATCTACTCTTGGTCCGGCCCCCGGGTCCAATATATGAACCCATTGTGGCCCTCAAGTCAAAAAGTTTGCCCACCCCTGATTTAGACACTGTGCTGCCCGGATGTTATAATCCATCAGTTTTTTGTCACCTATGTTCGATTGGAAAGACTTCCCCCATAATTTCTGTCCCCACAGAGAGAGAGAGAGACTGCTTTGCTCCCCCACAAGGAGACCGTTCCACATTGCCCACAGAGAGAGAGAGAGAGAAACCACTCCACATTGCCCGCACAGAGAGAGAGACCGCTCTACATTGCCCGCACAGAGAGAGAGTCCGCTCTACATTGCCCGCACAGAGACTGACCACTCTACATTGCCCGCACAGAGAGAGAGAGACCGCTTGACATTGTCCGCACAGAGAGAGAGACCACTCCACATTGCCCGCACAGAGAGAGAGACCACTCCACATTGCCAGCACAGAGAGAGAGAGACCACTCCACATTGCCCGCACAGAGAGAGAGAGACAGCTCCACATTGCTCGCACAGAGAGAGAAAGAGACCGCTCCACATTGCCCGCACAGAGAGAGAGAGACAGCTCCACATTGCCCGCACAGAGAGAGAAAGAGACCCCTCCACGTTGCCCGCACAGAGAGAGAGACCGCTCCACATTGCCCGCACAGAGAGAGAAAGAGACCCCTCCACATTGCCTGCACAGAGAGAGAGAGACCACTCCACATTGCCCGCACAGAGAGAGAGACCACTCCACATTGCCCGCACAGAGAGAGAAAGAGACTGCTCCACATTGCTTGCACAGAGAGACAAAGAGACCGCTCCACATTGCCCGCACAGAGAGAGAGAGACAGCTCCACATTGCTCGCACAGAGAGAGAGAGACCGCTCCACATTGCCCGCACAGAGAGAGAGAGAGAGACCGCTCCACATTGCTTGCACAGAGAGAGAGAGAGAGACCGCTCCACATTGCTCGCACAGACAGAGAGAAAGAGAGAGAGTGTGTCATTATGCAGAGAGGGGGGATTTGTCCCCTGAGTGTATAAAAAGCCAGTTCGAGTTTCAAATAAAGAGTTCCATGTTTATACAGACTGGTGTTGTCTAGTTTTGTTTGGTCAGCTGTGGAGTCTGTGGTCGGTGTTCAGACGGGGAGCGGTAGTATAATGGAATTACCCAAGTGCAGACTGCGTCTGGTTCCGTTACATTGGTGGCAAGCGGTGGGATTGTGCTTCCTGGCTGTGAACACATCCAAACCTCCACCGGGATCCAAGGTTCGGATAGCAGGGGAGGAGAGACAGATACCACCCGCAGCTATGGAAACGGAGGTCTTATGGCGGATGCAGCAAGTGCTGTCTTATTTAGACGATCCTGTTTCTACATGGGACGAGCTTGAATGGAGGAATGTATCTGTCCTACAACTGGATGAGGGTATGGAAGATGGAGCAGTCGGCTCATCCTTCCAATTACCGATCCCAGAATGTATGGATCTAATGGATTTTTCTTTGAAGGATGTTATGGGTGATGAGTCACCTGCAGTCTGGGACATCCAAACCTCCACCGGGATCCAAGGTTCGGATAGCAGGAGAGGAGAGATACAGATACCACCCACAGCTATGGAAACAGAGGTCTTATGGTGGATGCAGCAACTGCTGGCTTACTTAGACGATCCTGTTTCTACATGGGATGAGGTTGGTTGGAGGAATGCGTCTGTCCAACAGCTGGATGAGGGTATGGAAGATGGAGAAGTCGGCTCATCCTTCCAATTACAGATCCCAGAATGTATGGATCCAATGGATTTTTCAATGGAAGATGTTGTGGGTGATGAGTCACCTGCCAAAGTGCTGGCACTGGGCCCAAGGGCCACCAGCCCATGCCCTGGACATTTAGCCATTCCAGAGACTGAGGATTTGATAGACTTCTCTGCTGAGGAAAGACCACCTGGTGAGCCTCCAGCAGAAGAGCTGGCAACAAGGCCAAACATTGCTGAGCTCTACCTAGTATCAACAACAGCTTCAGTCTCCCTGAGAGAAGAGGTGGCCAGCCTTTCTCCTACACCACTGACAGGGACATTGGATTTCCTGCCAGCAGCATCTTTGGAGGTAAGATAAACCTCTCCAGTTGAAGCACTGACAACCTGACAGAGGGTCCAGGACCTCTGCCCCACACCTGCGGTAGTTTCAGAAGCCCAGGGGGAGAAGGGAGAGTAGGTTGTTGTCCTCCCTCCCCCACAGTCAGCCAGAGTGGAGTAAACTGTCTTCCCTCCCAAGCCAGGATCTGTGCAACAGGGGGACAGTGACAGAGGAATGCCATCACAGCAGCAGATCCACAGTCTGGGAGAGGAGGAAGCCAGCCTTCCTCCCCTACAGTTAGCAGATGTGGGGTCCCCAGCAGAAGTGCTGGCAACAGGACAGAGCCTCTGCCTAGCAACTACAGTCACCACTTGGATATCCCAGGGATGCTGGGCAGTCGGCCCAGATCCCAAACAGCATGATGGAGGTGGGCCCAGCCACCCTGTCCTCTTTCCAGCGGTTGAGACTTCAGGGTATGTTATCCGAGAGAGGCAGAGGTTGGCTGGGTGAGTAATGCTTTGTTTGGGAAAATTTGCTTGGGGTACTGTGTTGGTGCTGCCATTGGGGGACTGGAAGTACAGACTAACTTCGGAGTCCACCCGTCTGGGGTTTACTCCTGCGTTAGTCTCCTGCCGAAAGGGGGCCCATGGAACACAACTCACTTTGGAGGGGTGGGGAGACCCCTGTCTCAGCTCCCCATATCCCTATTATATGTAAGTCACCCTCTGCCTGTTAGGGGTACAGGGTGATCTGTCCTAATATTGGTGTGGGGGTTATTCATTGTTTACTGCCATGTGGTTGCATCCCATTGTTCTAGTGTGTGTCTTGCTTGGGAGCAAACTATTATTGGATGTATGTGTTTGTGTATTGGCTTGGTGGGAGGTGTTTCCAGCAGCCCTCCCTCCTGATTGGACTGTCTGTTGGTGTGTCTCTTGTTACTAAATGTAGACTGCCCCGCCCTGTGTAATTATGCAGAGAGGGGGGATTTGTCCCCTGAGTGTATAAAAAGCCAGTTCGAGTTTCAAATAAAGAGTTCCATTTTTATACAGACTGGTGTCGTCTAGTCTCATTTGGTCAGCTGTGGAGTCTGTGGTTGGTGTTCGGACGGGGAAGCGGTAGTAAAACGGAAATACCCAAGTGCAGACTGGGTCCGGTTCCATTACATAGACCGCTCCACATTGCCCACACAGAGAGAGAGACCGCTCCACATTGCTCGCACATAGAGAGAGATTGATAGAGAGAGAGACCGCTCCACATTGCTCACACATAGAGAGAGAGACCGCTCCACATTGCTCGCACGTAGAGAGAGAGACTGCTCCACATTGCCCACACAGAAAGAGAGACCGCTCTACATTGCTCGCACATAGAGAGAGAGAGAGACCGCTCCACATTGCTTGCACATAGAGAGATAGACCGCTCCACATTGCCCGCACAGAGAGAGAGACCGCTCCACATTGCCAGCACAGAGAGAGAGACCGCTCCACATTGCTCGCACATAGAGAGAGAGACCGCTCCACATTGCCCACACAGACAGAGAGAGAGACCACTCCACATTGCTCGCACATAGAGAGAGACCGCTCCACATTGCCCGCACAGAGAGCGAGAGACCGCTCCACATTGTTTGCACATAGAGAGAGAGAGACTGCTGCACATTTCTCGCACATAGAGAGAGAGAAACCGATCCACATTGCTCGCACATAGAGAGAGAGAAACCGATCCACATTGCTCGCACATAGAGAGAGAGAAACTGCTCCACATTGCTCGCACACAGAGAGAGAGAAACCGCTCCACATTGCTTGCACATAGAGAGAGAGAAACCGCTCCACATTGCTCGCACATAGAGAGAGAGAAACCGCTCCACATTGTTCGCACATAGAGAGAGAGAAACCGCTCCACATCGCTCACCCATAGAGAGAGAGAGAACTCCACATTGCTCGCACATAGAAAGAGAGAGAGCGCTCCACATTGCTCACATAGAGAGAGAGTGGCCGCTCCACATTGCTCACACAGAGAGAGAGACCGCTCCACATTGTTCGCAGATAGAGAGAGAGCGCTCCACATTGCTCACATAGAGAGAGAGACCGCTCCACATTGTTCGCACATAGAGAGAGATAGAAAGAGAGAGACCGCTCCACATTGTTCGCACAGAGAGAGATGGGCTGAACTTCTTGGGGAAGCGCAGGAATCACACAGGAATGTGGCTTGCATCCTGTTGTGAACCGTCCTTTAGAATTTTGGTGGATCATGAAACATATGCAAACATACTTTTATCTTTAGCATATCTGTTTTCCAACAAACCAGCTGAAATAAAATACTTTTACCAGAAATTAAATATAAGATTAACACTGTGCGTTGTGCAAGCAACACGATATATTTTATAAATGAGTGCGGTACCACAATTCCTAATATCATCACGCATATCTACAAATTTGCATCACACAACTCTATGCAGTCATGTGGGTTTAAAGCTTTTGCTAAAGTTGTCCATACACAGAGCAAATTGCGGCTGGCTCTTGATAAACCTGTTGAAAATTGAGCTGTGGTTGGCTCTGTCAGCATCTTTCCGCCCAACATCCTTTGATCTGAAAATTGAAGGAGCTGGGCAGAAAAATGTCGGCTGAATAGCAGCTGCATCCTATCAGATGTGGTCACTATTCGGGTATTCTGACAGCCACGGGTACAAGCTGTCAGAAAATAATAGTTGGCAGGAGAGATTGGTCTATCTATGCATGGTCAGGGGAGCTGAATGATTTCTTCAGCAAAACAGGTGCTTTGTTACAATTTAATCACTATAGAATATACACTAATCGCCTTTAACAATAAAAAAAAACATTCTTAATTACAAAACATACAATACGCCACATTTTCTTAAAGTCATACAGACTTTTCACCTTTCCTTTCTTTCTTTATAAATGCACTAATCTACTATTGTGATTCTTTCTCAACCCCACATTTGGGGTAATTTATGGCAATAGAGATTATATGCAGATCCTGTTATTTTAGTTAACCTTGTCTCTTCTGCTCTGGGATTCTATAGTTAGTCTTAGCCTTAGATTCGATAACCAGCAGAGACTGGAGTCAGGTTAGGCACCCAATGGCCACTTCTGGTAGTTAGAGGTCCAGTTGCATGTCAAATTAGATAGATAGGCTGACTTTGAGTTCCATTGCCACACCACAGTTTCTGCCGGAGAGAAGCTGCATTCCAGGCTGGTTGGACAACAGTTGGAGGATCTCCCCCTCAACACTGATTTTGTCTTTAAATCTACGACACAAAGACAGGCACCGCATCATGATCATCCACAGGGCCCCTGCATCTGGATTTTGCTGCAACATTCATCTTGAGGTAGCTCTATTAATACCTGTACTGTATATGTCTAGGTATATTTGTAAAATTCCACCAGGATTCATGCATAGAAAAACCCCAAAAAGAGGACACTGTGGACTATTACTGGTGCCTAAGGATGAACAGAATAAAAAATTTTTTGTAACCTCTATTCACATAAGGTTAATTGATAGAAATATGTATACACCATTATTAAAATAAACACAATAAAATCCCTCTTAAATATGGTGGACTCCCCTCATGCTTGTCAGTGTCACATATACTATAATATGTGCTGTGTTTGTGGCGCCATACCAGCAGAACACAATAGCGCTGTGGGAGTGATTCCATTTCTATCCACTCTGAATGAATCAGTACTTTTTCTTTGTTCAAACCGATGGTTGAATGCAAAAAATGTATAAAGTATGGCCTGAATTATATACCTACAGTTTTAGCACAGTATTTTGTTTAGTGAAGGTCATTCCAACCCCAGAAAAGCAACAAGTGTATTTAGCATTCTAGAAAGAGGGGCTGGGTGAATTTTTCTAAAGCGGAACTGCACTGTATCTGAGCACCACAAACCAAAAACGCCATTTAATTGAATTTTAATATTCAAAGCAAACTCCCCCATCCATCCATGTCTCCATGCTTTATTTTGCTGAGAAAAAACCCTCTAACATTTCTGACTCATGGCCATTTTGATTAAGGGCAGATGATTCATGTAGCATTTACTTCCTGAAATCCATCTGCCCTTAGCTCAAGCATGCAGGCAGGCAGGAGGGTGTGCTTAGTTGAGAGTCCTCCCCTCCTGAAGACTCCTGGGATGTATGACATCATTTGACTAGGCATAAAAACTAGGAAGTAACTAAAGAAATGTAAAAAACTGTTTAAAACAAGTAAATATTGTAGCAATCGTGCCCACAGAGATGGACGCGGTCAACCATTTTGCTCCAAACCCCTCCATATTGTACCTCTCTCTCCCAAATCAGATTCCTCCAACATCCCCCCTCCCTCTCTGTTGAGTGACATGTGGTCTGTTTGTTGCAGAGATCACAGGCAGCAAACTCATTGGGAGGGCGTCATGGCTATAAAACCCCAGCCAAGCTGGTGCCTAGATGGCTGTTAGCTTCGCAATCTGGGACATCGTAAGACCATAAACCAAGCCCTCACGGAGCCTCAAAGACATTCCAGGTAGTTGTAAAAACAGACTTACATTTTAAAGCCCAGTTTTCCATATAATTTTATATCTCCAAATAGGAAATAATTACACAAACATGGAGCACATATTCGGATGGCTCACTTTAAGACAAGTCGCCTGGTATATTACACCCTCTAGCTGGCATATACAGGAAAGCAGAAAATTATAGCTCCTTAACCATTCAAGCAGGTACATCATATTTCATATCTAACCATTCAGCAGATGATTCTGGATATTAATCTACTCGTGGATACAATGTTATATGTACCTAGGAAAAGTTATTGGCCATAGTATAATTTGTGAAGGCTTTGGTCATAGCCTGAGCTCCCCGCCTACACAACCCCCTCCCCAAATGAGGCGATTGGTTCTCTGCATCAGGGAGACACCCTGCTGAATTCCTAGATAAAGACTGTGGTGCTTGAAGTAGAGCTGAGCTGAGTTGAGCTAAGTTGAAGAATCTCCCTTTTAACATCGGAACTAACTTTGGGAGATAAGACCCTTTTGGCTCTGAAACCTGATCTGCTTAACCCAAGGCTGACGGCAAGTACTTTATCCCTCTAAACTTCTTTCTGTTATCTCTTTGCTGTGCTATTGTTTTCTGTATATTTATATATATATATTGGCTACATCTTTTTCTGTAAATATTTTTATTGCACCCTTTTGACCTTTTAGTAATAAATCTTACTTTCTGGAAGTGTTGAACTGTTTCTAAAGCTCTTTAATGCAAAGTAAGCACCCCTGCCCCTGATGAGCGCTACTGTGTGTTTTAAACTTTGGTATATCGCTGCCTGCAGTGACAGTGGTAAACCAACACTTATGCAAACATCATAGTGTTATTGCTGATATTGCCGAGTTTCCTCTTTCTCTGTACAAAAAGGAGGTGGTGGCAGTGTGAAGGGTTAATTGCGTAACTAACCTGACCCAGTAACAATCGCTCCCAGGCTGCCGGCACACAGGTTGTGGTCCATTAGCTGGAAAATCTTTGTGCAGGGTGCAGCTGGGCGTGGCATTGTTACGCACGTGACAGCACGGTTTTAGATTGGCTAGTCCTTCGGTCACGAGTTTGGTGAGAAGAGCTGCATCTGACGCCTCGATCGTCACAAATATAATATAATTTCCTATTAATTTACTAATGCTAGCAGTGTAAGGATTCAAAATAGTCAATGTTGGTTGAGAGAGTGAAGTTCCACTTTTTTATAGTAAAGCTTACCTATAGGTACAAAGAATATCTCCTTGAGCCCTAGTTCACACTGATGTGGTGTGTTTTCCATGTGTTTCCAAGTGCAATTTCAGGTGCAGTCACAGTGTGAGCTTGCAGCAATTCTGCTGTTAATCTGATGTGATTTTACACAGATGCAGTTTCTGTTCTGGCATTAGAAATAGGTGTATCTCGCACTGCAATCGTATTGCATTTAAACACCTATGCATTTTCACTGCTGCTTCCATTCAAGTCTAGGGCATTGTATCCATGAAGGTAAAAAACCTTCTGTTTGTATCAGTCCCTCAGCCCCCCTTAAACTCACCCGTGCCCCATCCCGATCCAGCATATCTACGACAGCCTTGGTTCTCTGGAGACTCTCACTCCTGATTGACTGAGGCAGCAGTGGGAGCCATTGGCTCCCATTGCTGTCAATCACAGTCAGTGAGTCAATCAGAAGAGGGAGGGGGCAGGACCGAGCCGCAGCTCTGTGTGTGAATGTACAGACAGAACCACAGCTCAGCAGGGCGCCTGCTCGGGTACTCACATAGCAAGCTGCTTGCTATGGGGGCACCCGACAGGAGGGAGGGGGCAGCAGAGTCGGCAGGGGACCCGAGAAGAGGAGGATCTGGGCTACTCTGTGCAAAAACATTGCAGGTAAGTATGACATGTGTAGCACTACCCCCTTAGGAGTTGGCTAATCTGGTTTCTCATCAGAGAGATCCTTCCTCTATCTGGCCCAGAGGGTGCAGGCTTACTCACTCAGTCCTTCTTGTGTGCTGCTGGTGGGTCAGTGGCTACTACCAGGCCTTCTAGCTGGGCCACTCCTTCCCTGTTGCACAGGTGGTGCTCGCTCTGGGGGGCGGTGAGGGTCTTAGCTTTCTTCCTTCCAAGTTCCACTGCCTGTAAGTGAGCCTCTCTCCATCTGGACCCCCTCACAGGCTCATGCCTTCAGCTTCCCATCCTCTGTCTTCCATCTGAACTCTCCTGCTGTTGAGCAGGCTCACTCACTTTTATGGTTGTCCTGGCCCCTTGCCAAGCCTCCTGTTGGAGATTGGCCAGGCTCACTCAAAAGTGCAGATCAGCCACTCCTCAGATCCACCCATTGTTTCTAGACTGAGCAGGGGGATATTCCAGAGGGTTGCTCTGTACAGCCTCTCAGCTCTGACCACAATTTAACCCCGGCTAGCCATCACACTCAGGCTGCTAGTCAGCCCACCTAGCTAACAATTGAAGTCTAGCTCCCCCCTAGCTGACTAGGAGTGTGCTACACATGTTTGTTATTTAAAAAAAAAATAAAAAGAAGACTTTAGTATCACTTTAAGGGTTCATGATTATGCTGTATCACAGGGAGAAAAGATGAGCATTCAGACACATTCATGGATGGCATGCTCCTCTAAGGCTAAACAGTGGCAATTTGATGTGATTTTACAACCTATCTGATCTCTATCTTCTCCGACAAAACCCCTAGACATGAGATGGTCACTTGGTCAGATGAAGGTCATTTCATGTCTATTGCTAGCTTTATTCCTAGTCTGAACACAATGCTGTACATTTAAAAGCCAGAAAAATGCAATATAAGATGGTCATTGTAAACAACAATATTACAAAAAATGGAGTCATTTTTTTTGTCATCTTCATACTGTAAAAGAATGGAAGCAGCTATATTACAAATGGATATTTTTTCCTTAAAGTGAAAAAAAAAATAGAATTTTTTACACTTAGCTGATATAGCTTTTTTGTTGCTTTGGTACTGACTAGTGGCACTGGGGAACTGCAGGAGCTTGAAACTGATTCCTATTGTTCTGCACCTCAGGACATCTTTTCTTGTGAGGTCTGATCACAATTCATTATCTTCACAATACCCTACACTGAAAGAGAAAGAGAAATGGCCTGCACAAAGCCTGGAACCAAACTCTGCTCTCCGGAAGGGCTCTGGGGACGAGAATAAACCACATTCTATGCCTTCATTTTAGAAGCGCATACACTCTGAAGTTACAGAAGTCAGCAGATAACAGCTGTAGTCAGAGCTACATTGCAAAGATATTTCTGAACAGATCTACCACCCAGGAAGATGTCTTTTATTTATAAAGAAATATAGTGTATATTGATTTGTGCAAACCCAATGTTTCACCTTCCTGAGTAGTATATCTGAAACACATTCCAGAAAGCAATATGGGCCTATATGAGCTTAAAAGTGATTCCTACAGTGTTGTAGATGCCTAAAGTGAACCTGTGCTGGTTTATGCAATGCAAATCAAGAGGGTTATTTCAATCCCCTCCCCAGCCAGCAGCATTTATACTTTGCCGACAGAGGAATCCAAAAATGTCACACGGTTCTCTATACCCAGTAGTACTGAGTATTTTCTTCTGGTGTTCCTGGCACCTGAACGGAGTGGCAGGGAAATGAAGGAAAGGTAGGAGTAGGAGCTGCTGAGAAGGACGGATTGAAGCAATGATAAAACCAAAATAAAAAATGTAATGTATTGCAGTTTACTAATCATTAGATGTGGTGGCTGCATTCATTTTCATTTTTTTAGGCTTTTTTCCCTCTGTTTCCACCTGTTGATATGGCTAGTAACACATGACTAGTGTAGAAGAGATATGCTAGTTAAGACCCCTACACCACTATCTCTCTCTCTCTTTCTCAACATACCCACTTAAACATACCAATAAAGAAAACCAAAAACACCATTGGAGTAAAAATGGCCAATACAGCCTTTTATTAACAATTCAACTTAAATACACAAAACATTCCTTAAAACAGAAACATACAGGAGAAGTTGTTGGTCTTCGAAGGCACCAAACAAAACCAATATCCCTCTGCGGAACCTATATTATAAAACTAGGCCTTCAGCCACAACGCTCCGGATCGGAGACAAAACATACCATCCGCAGTGCAGAACCTCCACTTTCCAGTTAAACCTCAGTTAACCGGAATGCACCCAGGCACACCATACCATCGATGGGTCCTGTAGCAAACTAGCTCATCAGAGTTGGACGCGGAGTTCCCCTTTTTCTTTTCTTTTTATTGGGAGTATTCCTCAGCCCTCCATTCCCTACCCCCTCCCTTCCTGAGAGGCAAACCTTATATCCTGACAGATGGGGGGGTCAACCCAATTTAAGGCATCCTCAGTCCGGTGCCAGGCAGTCTGCGAAAGTGTAACCTTTCTCACCTAAAATCATGATAAGGCCAGCTCATCAGAGCATTGGGAAGCACTGATTCCAGACCTTGTATAGGCTCACCCATCATAAAACAGATAAGGCAGCTTCTCCCCGGACTTGAAAGAAGTTGAAACCTCACAGAACCTAACAGTAAAGATGTCAGAATGAAATGAACATTCCTCAAGTCAGTTTTTTTTTTCCCTATGTTTCATGTCATGGATTATGACAGATGTTGGTTCTAATTCAGAGTTCTCTTGACCACTCCCAAAACAGCGTAATGGCCAGTATTCACAACCACCCCCCCTTGCAGAGGGATTTTTTAAAAAAGAGACAGGCTAGCAGGCTTGGTAGAAGAAAAACACATCTCCTAAGCGTAACATCGAACAAGGAGATCAAAGAACCTTCCTGCTCTGCACTTGGATCTACAAACCAAGGCATGCTGGCAAGTAAGCTAACCCTTTAACTTCCTTCCTATTATCTCTTTGCTGTAACTTTATATATATATATATATATATATATAGTTTTGTGACATCTCTTTCTAAATATTTTATTGCACCTGTTTGACTCTTTTAGTAATAAATCTTTCTTTCTGGAAGTGTTAAACTGTTTTTAAGTGCTTACTTGCAATTCACGAATTCCTGCCTTTTGAAGAGACGCTACTGTGTTTGGTTAATTCTCTCCCCAATTGGCCTGCGGGGTCCATATTGGACAGGCGACTTTTCAATCATTATAGTGTATATTTGATAACGGGAGTTTCCCAGTCTCCGACAAAAGTGGTGGTGGCAGTAGAGGGTTAGTTGCGTAATTAACCTGACCCAGTAACAAGCGCATTCAGACTGAAGGCACCGATTGCAGCCCATTAGCTGGACACTCGCTGTGCAGGGTGCAGTCCTTCTGTAGGCTGGGTGGGGCCTTGTTACTGCAGCTGGGTGGGGCCTTGTTACGCATGTCACACCGCGGTTTTAGATCGGCCGGTCCTTCGGTCACGAGTTGGTGAGAAGGTCTGGGGTCTGATGCCGCAGGCGTGACGTATTACTGTTAGTCGCGGTTGTGCGATTGTTGCATGTTGGTGGCGGCGACTGTGCGATCGTGACAGGTCCCAACCATTCGCTTTAGCTTAAAAGTATGTGCCGTCTCCAAAGACCAACAATGCCCCCAGAGTCAGAACAAACTGGGAACCCGAAAACACCCAGACAAACCCCAAGGGAGGCCAGAAGGGAAGCTTGCTTCATCACTGCTACTACTGCACGGAACTGACCCCAACCACACCCCAAGGTGTCGAAGACCCCACCCCACACACTCATCACCAATCAGGTAACCTTCACATATTACTAACTCCCACCTTTACTTAACATTTCCTGTCTTTCCTACCCCCTCTTCACCTAGTCATGTCTGCGCTATTTTTCTCTTTCTTTCTTTTCGCTGCGGGCATCGCTCATCCTGTATTAGGATTCCTACACTATGAGTGAAGGAGACACCTTTGGATAGCAGTCTGTGCTTTGACTGGGCCACTCCAAACTGCATTTTTTTTCTGAAGCCAGTCTCTGGAGGATTTACAGGGGTTGGACAAAAAAAATGGAAACACAAAATGATTTGCAGGAGTGAAAGTGATGACATGTTTCGCGTTGAAAGCGGAAGTGATGCAACATTCTTGTGCTTCCGCAATGTGATGAGACACCTAACAAACAGGTGGGAAGCCTCACTTTCACCATTCACTGAGTGCGCTGCTAGTAATACGGAGTCATGTCAGAGCTTACTGAGTTTCAAAAAGGGCAAATTGTTGGTGCCCACTTTGCTGGTGCCACTGTGACTAAAGTTGCCAATTTATTTGCTGTGTCGCAAGGTACAGTATCAAAGGTTATGATGGCAGTCTTTACAGGACTGAGACTGAGTTCTGCAGTCACTTTTTCAGCAGTTGGTTTCTTATTCCGGGTCACAATCCTCCGCAAGTCCTTTGTCTCTTTCAGTCAGTTGACTATGTCGACCGTGCTTATCAGACAACGCTTTCCTGGAAACTGTATACCTATGATACCAGCTGCTGGTATGGTTTTTTTTCCCACTGGGCTGTTTGTAAAGTTGAGCCTTTCCATCAATACAAGTTCTTGTTCTCTGCAACCGAAATATGTGTATTAACTGATGCTACACCACGCTATACAGTTGCAAGAAAAAGTATGTGAACCCCTTGGGATTACGTGGAGTTTTGCATGAATTGGGCATAAAATGTGCTCTGAACGTCATCTAAGTCACAACAATAGAAGAACACAGTCTGCTAAACATAATACTACACAAACATTAGATGATGCCATGGTTTAATTGCACATAACATGTAAATATTCACAGTGCAGGGAGGAAAAAGTATGTGAGGCCCTAGCTTAATGACTTCTCCCAGAGCTAATTGGAGCCAGGAGTGAGCCAACCTTGACTCCAATCAGTGTGATGATATTGGATGTGTTGCTGACAGCTGTCCTGCCCTTAAAAAACATACACCTGTTTTGTGTTTACTGGTTTCAAGAAGCACTGTCTGATGTGAACCATGCCTCGCAGAAAAGAGCTCTCAGAAGACCTACGATCAAGAATTGTTGACTTGCATGAAGCTGGAAAGGGTTACAAAAGTATCTCCAAAAGCCTTGATGTTCATGTGTCCACGGTAAGACAGACTGTCTACAAATGGAGAAAGTTTAGCACTGCTGCTACTCTCCCTAGGCATGGTCGTCCTGTAAAAATGACTGCAAGAGCACAGCGCAGAATGCTCCATGAGGTAAAGAAGAATCCCAGAGTGTCAGCTAAAGACCTACAGAAATCTCTGGCACATGCTAACATTTTTGTTGACACATCTACAATAAGGAAAACATTAAACAAGAATGGAGTACATGGGAGGACACCACGGAGGAAGCCATTGCTGTCCAAAAAGAATATTGCAGCACGTTTGAAGTTTGCAAAAGAGCACCTGGATGTTCCACAGCACTACTGGCAAAATATACTGTGGACAGATGAAACCAAGATTGAGTTGTTTGGGAAGAACACACAACACTATGTGTGGAGAAAAAAAGACACAGCACACCAACATCAAAACCTCATCCCCACTGTAAAACATGGCGGAGGGAGCATCATGGTTTGGGGCTGCCTGGACGGATTGTTGTCATTGATGAGAAAATAAATTCCAGAGTTTATCAAGACATTTTACAGGAAAACGTACGACCATCTGTCCGCCAACTAAAGCTCCGCAGAGGATGGGTGATGCAACAGGACAATGACCCAAAGCATACAAGTAATTCAACAAAACAATGGCTGCAACAGCACAGAATAAGCCTTCTGGAGTGGCCCAGTCAGAGTCCTGACCTCAACCCGATTGAAATGCTGTGGCATGACCTTAAGAGAGCAATTCACACCAGACATCCCAAGAATATTGCTACAGTGAAACAGTTTTGTGAAGAGGAGTGGTCCAAAATGACTCCAGATCGTTGTGCAGGTCTGATCTGCAACTACAGGAAACGTTTGGTTGAGGTTATTGCTGCCAAAGGAGGGTCAACCAGTTATTAAGTCCAAAGGTTCACATACTTTTTCCTCCCTGCACTGTGAATGTTTACATGTTATGTACAATTAAACCATGGCAACATCTAATGTTTGTGTAGTATTATTTTCAGCAGACTGTGTTCTTCTGTTGTGACTTAGATTACGTTCAGAGCACATTTTATGCCCAATTCATGCAAAACGCCACGTAATCCCAAGGGGTTCACATACTTTTTCTTGCAACTGTATAACTATTTTCTATCCAATACAAAAAAAAATATAATGTTTTTTAATTTTTCACTGTTGAATTTGTTTTAAAAAAAGACATACATCGTCATTACTGCTCTGCAAAAGAATACCAAATAGTGACATCAAATCTAGCTTCATACCTTGTTTAATAATACTATTTTAGTATTGTGCAGATCAAAAAAATCTTTTTATGTCATGTAATCCTGGCACCTCAATTTAGCATCCACCTATTCTGCAATTTGAAGAACACCATATACTCAAACTAGATGTCTCCACAGAGTACAAGAGATAGTGACGTACCTAACAGCATGCTGACACCAGATGAAAATAATTTGTATTATGTACACAGTAAATGCATATTTTTCATTTTTGTTCCTGCGCATGAGAACAGTGCTTGAGGGATCGCTGAAATCGACTTAGCCCTATGGGAGTTATGAGTGCCTTATTCTAACACATTCCAATGATAACTGAACTCATCAGACAGCTCAGGTGGTGCTGCTAATGGCATGTGACTTTTCTGCCTATTACAGCTTGGCGTATCTTACAATAATCCATCATTATGGCATTTTCAAAATGAACTTCGATAAGAAGACATTTGCAATGATAAAAATAAACCCCTAAAATGTATGAAATGCCGCTGGAAAGGTTGCAAGACTATTTTGCACCATGAACAGGATATCGATGGCCCAACAGCAGACAATGAATTAAAATACATAGAGCTATTTTTGAAAACAACCAATAAAATCTATTTTTATTTGACCAGATATCAACAACTTTTTGATCCAGGCTCTACTAAAAAAAGTGTGAACTGGTAGAAGGAAATTGTTGAGAAAAACTGGGAAAACCAGGGGAAATTGTAATAAAAGAAACACAAAAAAATGGCATGATTTTCTTCCATTGCAAATAATAAATTGTGCCTGCTAAAGGATAGAAGAAGAAAAAAACCCATATGATCTAACACCCTTCCACACTTTAAAACCATCAGGGTGACTTCAGCTTCTGTAGTTTTGTGGCTTCCCGTCTCCTGTCTCTGCTCTCTTCTGTTCTATTCACTATGGAATGATTCCTGTCAGTGTTGGGCTGCAGGCATGTAGCAAAAGTTCGTTATGTAGGTCACTGAACAGCAGATGGCAGAAAGATTGTGCGCATAGGGGGTTCAGTGCCATGCCATATACACTAGGCATCACCTTTAAAGCCTTAGTGGATGCCACAGGGCAGGGCAGCAAAGTTAAATGCCCAAGCTGCCATACTGCAGAGTTTGGTACAGTTGCTGTAGATGGGTCCAGTCCTATTAACATACCAGACCTGCTTGGCAGTAGCTTAACCCCTCCCATCCAGCTAAGGCATCCCTTTAACTGGGTCTTTATGTCCGGGGGCAGGAACGGGTACTTGATCACGTGCCCACTGCAATTGGCTGTCAAAGTGGTCACATGATCAGGAACTAAATCATTACTAGAGACCCAGAGCTGTCTATGACAGCTTAGTCCCTGTGCTGGGAGTATGCAATGAGTATACTCTGAGCATGGAAATCTCTGTCGTCCATGGACGCATATGTGCGGCAAGAGGTTAAGGTAAGCGAAAACAGCAATCAGATGGGGAGGTGGGGGGTGGGAAGTGTGGCGACTGGACGTGGACAACCATTTTGGTAAGATCTACCATCTTGTATCATATCTGAAAATATATCATTCTCTCTCTCCCTCCAGCCCATCCCTTGCAAGGAAAGTGGTCTGTGTGTGTGTGTTGAGTTCAGGAGTGCACAGGGCACAGCTGGATACGCTTCATGGTTGTAAACCCAATTAGCTGGTTCCATGATGTCTGTCAGACCCTTGCCTTGGCCTGGTCGTAAAGCTATAAATCCGTCCGTCACTGGACATGAAAAGCACTCAAGAATGGCAGTAAAGCATACATCCCACTTGAAACCACTTTTACATACAATTTCATAAATCCTTACAGGAAAAAGGTAGAATAAAACAAAGCATATATTCGGATAGGTCAGTTTAATATCAGTCACCTGACACATTACACCCCTATGTGGCACCTACACAAGAGTAGAAAGCAATATGTCTTTATCTGGAACGGTAAGATATGTCATATTTGATGTCTGGACGTTTAGGATATCATTCTGCATATTAATCAGTGGCTAGGCTGCTACATGTACCTAGTGATGGTTATTGACCATGGTATAAATGTGTGAGAGATTTGGTCATAGCCTGAGTCCCCGCCTAGACACCCCTCCCCAAATGAGGCGATTGGTTCTCTGCAGTGTTTTTACTGCCGCAGGGCGGCACCTCTGCGCAGAACGAAGTTTTTAAACGGCGCTCTGCAAAACAGGTAGGGGGCGCGCGTGAGGCATGTGCCCGCCCTACCCGTCCTGCCGATCGCGGCAGTGGGTGTCCATCACCGGGTCCCGGCCGGTCATTACCCGCCGGGTCCCGGCGATTACTGTCAATCACTGACAGAGAGCACGGCTGCAGTGTTTACACACTTTTTCTGGCAGATATTTCTTCTCATTTTTTCATTCAGTCCACAGGCTGCATACAAAAAAAAAAGAACACAGCATATACACCCAACAAGGATCAGCGATGTAATGGTACATCACTGGAATTTGAATGGTTATACCAGGATGATGCCGACAGCTGCAGGCATCATCCTGGTATCGTTTTTTTCAGCCGGCGATCGGCTTTCATGTAAAAGCAATCCTAGTGGCTAATTAGCTGCAGGATTGCTTTTACAAGCAGTGGGAGATGATGCCCCCCTCCCCCGCTGCCTTCCACGGCCTTCTCGGGCAGTCTTGTGCCATCGGAGGAACCTGAGAATGCAGCCGGGGTTTCTGCCAGCTGACCATAGAGCTTATTGGAGACCAGGATATAAACAGTGCCATTTGTAAATTGGGAAAGCATCTGATCACACCGATTTTGGATTGATTAGATAATGTAAGGGCAGAGGAAGTATCCAGAGTCTGACAGACTCCAGATTGCTCAAAAAACAATATATGACAATGCCCATTGAAGTTATAGGGGATATTTGCATCCCCTGTTATAGCAATAAAAGTGATAAAAAAAAAAAATTAAAGGTACAATGTAAAAATAATTTAAAAAATCAAAATAACTAAAAAAAAAAAAAAATCGCCCATGCCTCTTTTTAAATTCCTTGGGGTGTCTACTTTCCAGAAAGGGGTCATTTGGGGGGGGGGGGGTTTGGTGCTATTCTGGCATGTCAGGGCCTTCGAAACTGTGATATGTAGTGAGGAAGTGTAATGAAGAAGTTACGCACTTTCTGGCTTTCAAAGTGGTCATTGGATTTCAGGCTCCTGTATGTGGCTAGGCTCCCAAAACGTCTCACACACGTGGTATCCCCATACTCGGTAGAAGTAGCAGAATGTATTTTGGGGTGTAATTCCACATATACCCATGGCTTGTGTGAGATATAAATCATTTAAATGACAACTTTGTGTAAAAAAAAAAAAAATGTTTTTGTCATTTTCCAGAAACTTGTGGAAAAAAAATAAATCTTCCATGGACTTAATATGCCTCTCAGCAGATAGCTTAGGGTGTCTAATTTCCGAAAAGGGGTCATTTGAGGGTGTTTGTACTATCCTGGTATTTTAGCACCTCACGAAATGTGATGGGCAGTCAGAAAGTAAAAGCTGTGTAAATTCCATTATCTATACCATAGTTTGTAGATGCTATAACTTTCACACAGCAATAAATATACACTTACTGGAATTTTTTTAACCAAAAACATGTAGCAGAATGCATTTTGGCCTAAATTTATGACAAAATTTTTGTTTTTTTGGATATTTTTGTATGACCAAAATGAGAAAATATTGTTTTTTTAAAAAAAATAATTTTTTCTTCAAACCCTTTTCTGGTTATAGCGCCAAAAATAAAAAGCGCACAGGTGCTCACATACCACCAAAAGAAAGCTCTATTTGTGTGAAAAAAGGACAGAAATTTTATTTATCTACCATATTGCAAGACCACGCAATTGTCCGTTAAACTAGCGCAGAGATGTATAGCAAAAAAATGGCGTAAATTGCAGTATCTATACCATAGTTTGTAGACGCTATACTTTCACACAAAGCAATCAATATACACTTATTGGGATTTTTTTTACCAAAAACATGTACCAGAATACATTTTTCCCTAAATTTATAACTAACTTTGAGTTTACTATATATTTTTTATAGCTGAAAGTAAAAAATATAATTTTTCTTCAAAATTTTTGGTCTTTTTTTGTTTATAGCGTGAAAAATAAAAAGCGCACAGGTGATCAAATACCACCAAAAGAAAGCTCTATTTGTGTGAATAAAAGGCCGTAAATTTTGTTTGGGTGCAGCATTGCATGACTGCGCAACTATCAGTTGAATTAGTGCAGCGCCGAGTAGCAAAAAGAGGCCTGGTCAGGGAGGGGGGTAAATCCTCAGGAGAGCAAGTAGGTAAGGAGACATCCTGCTGGGTTCCTAGAAAAAATTATGCCTGGGGAAGAAGATGAAGAGATTCTCCCTTTTAACATCAGGAACCAACTTTGGGAAAAAAGGCACCCTTTTGTTCAGGACAGTTGGACTCTAAACCAGGACTTCTGCAAGTATTGTACCTTCTTAAACTTCTTCCTTTATCTCTCTGTTGTGTTATTGCTCTATTTATATATATATATATATTGGTTACATATTTTCTGTAAATATTTTTATTGCACCATTTTGACCTTTTTAGTAATAAATCCTATTTTCTGAAAAGTGTTGAACTGTTTCTAAAGCTCTTTAATGCAAACTAAGAATCCCTGTCTCTGAAGAGTGCTACTGTGTGTTTTAAAACCTCTGGATACATCTGTCTGCAGTGACAGTGTGTATACAGATGCTTATTCAAACATCATAGTGTTACTGCTAAGATTTGTGAGTTTCTCCCTTCTCTGTAAAAAGGTGGTGGTGGCAGTGTGAAGAGTTAATTGCATAATTAACCTGACCCAGTAACAATCGCTCTCAGGCTGTTGGCACATAGATTGTGGTCCAGTGAGCTGGAAAATCTTGTGCAGGGTGCAGCTGAGAGTGGCATTGTTACGCAAGTGGCAGCGCGGTTTTAGATTGGCTAGTCCTTCGGTCACAAGTTGTTAAGAAGGGCTGGGGGTCTGACAACGTGCCCGTCACAGGAAGGAGTGGTGGAAGGAGGTTATGTTTATTCTGTAGTTGGCTTTAACTACCTCCCACCCTGCATATAGTCAAGTGATGGATGAGCAGGAGCTTTCTGATCCTGGGTTGGACATCATATGAAGTCCTCCATATATGGTATATAAAAGAATTACCCCCCTTTAAAATAATCTAATTTTGTTGCTTTACGACCTGAAATGAAGACAGACATATTTTTTGTCCTATCCAGCTGTATTTACTGTAGTGCCATTTTTAAAAAAAATAAATTTAAGTTGGAAAAAGGATCATCCCTTTGTGTTAGTATTTTAGTTTTGCTTTAATTACAGCCTTTAGTCTGTTGGGATATGTCTCTACTAACTTTGCAGATCTAGACTTATCTAGACAATATTTGCCCACTCTTCTTTTCAGAACTGCTCAAGTTCAGTTAAATTTGATGGTGACCGTTTGTGGACTGCAGTCAAGTCATTCCACAGATTTTCAATGGGGTTTAAGTCTGGGCTCTGACTAGGCCATGCAAGGACATTCACCTTTCTCTCCTTCAATCACTGTGTGGTCATTTTTGCTGTGTGCTTTGGGTCATTGTCCTTTTGGAAGGTAAACCTTCTTCCTGTTGTCAACTTCCTGCAGAGGGCAGCAGATTTTCCTCAAAAATTTGACCGTATTTTGCTCCGTCCATTTTTACTTCTACCCTGACAAGTGCTCCAGTCCCTGCTGCCGAGAACACCTCTATAACAGAATATTACCACCTCCATGCTTTATTGTAGGAATGGTGCTATTTGGATGGTGAGCTGTATTGGATTTCCGCCAGACATATCATTTAGTGTTGAGGCCATATAATCCAGTTTTAGTCTCATCTGACTATTACACCTTTTGCCATATGGCCTCCAGAATCTTAATGGTGTGTTTTTGGCAAAGCTCAGTTCTGACTGCATGTGGCCTTTCTTGAGGAGTGGCTTTTTTTTTCCTTGCAACCCTCTCATACAAGCCCCATTTGTGGAGAATTTGTAATATTGTTGTCACATGAACACAATGACCCCTCTTTGTCATAAATTCCTGCAGCTGCTTCAGAGTTGCTGTAGACCTCTTGGTAGTCTCTCTGACCAGTTTCCTCCTGGCTTTTTCATCCAGTTTGGAGCGACTTCACTGTGCATCTAGGCATTGATAAAGCTTTTTAATTTGTTATGTATTCATCTTCTGCCTTGTGCCTGTCCACAACTTTATCCCAGAGATTTTTTTGACAGTGTCTTACTACTCATAGTTCATTGTTTGCTTGCACTATCAGGGATTCCAGGAAAGCTATTTTCATTCTGAGTTAATCAAAATGACCACAGCTGATAAAAATTTAAAGTGAAATGGCTTTGTGTGCCATTAAGAAGGTGATTAGCTACAACTGATTTTTTTTATTTTTTTCCTGACATTTTGGTGTTATATCTTTCACTTGGATGTTATAAGTTGCACTGAGTAAATACAGCTGGATAAAACAGAAACTGTGTCTGTCTTCATTTCAGTCTGCAAAGCAACAAAATGTGATTATTTTAAAGGGGGTGATTCTTTTCTATGTCCACTGTATATGCCATAGTTTGTAGACCCTAAAATATTCACACAGACTAAATAATATACACTGTTTTGAGTTATTTTTGCAGAATACATTTTGGCCTAAATATATGAAGAAAGATTATTTATTTGCAAAATTTTACATCTGAAACAAAGAAAAAGGTGGGTTTTTTTTCAAAATGTTCTGAATTTTCTTAATTTATATAGCAAGCAAATAAAACACCCAGTGGTGATTAAATACCACCAAATGAAAGCTTTCTGTCTTAAGAAATGATACAAATTTAATCTGAGTACACTTTTGCATGCCTCAGTAATTGGCATTCAAAGTGCGACAGCTCTGAAATCTAAACATTGGCCTAGACTGGAAGGGGGAGAAAGATTCTGGTATTGAAGTGGTTAAAAGATATGTTGACATCATTATAAGTAGAGTAGGCCTCTTTTGTTGGGTATTGGACAGTCTGAGATGTACACTCACAATCCACTTTATTACCGTATTTTTCGCCGTATAAGACGCACTTTTTCTTCCCCAACACTGGGGGGGAAATGTCAGTGCGTCTTATGGAGCGAATATGGAGCGGCCGGTCCGGTATTTCCACCGCGGCCGTGTCAGAATACCAAGCCGTCCGCTCAGCTCTGCAGCGGGACCTTACCTGTTCCTCTATCCAGCGGCGCGCTGTCTTCCCGGCTTCTGTAGTGTGGGCACTGGGCATGACAGCCGGGTGCCAAGTGCGCATGCGCAAGAAGCGGTGCTTTTTGTGAATGGTAAGGCGGTACCTGGGACACATGACAGATCCCAGAAGCCGCCGGACCAATCACAAAGCGCAAGTGCTTCTCGCTCATGCGCACTGGGCACCCGGCTGTCATGCCGAGCGCCATTACAGAAGCCGGGAAGACAGCGCGTGGCTGGATCGAGGAACAGGTAAGATCAAACAAAAACTCTGCGGAAGTAAGAGCGGGTACCTGTCAAATTCAGGTACCCGTTCCCCACCTCCCCAAAGGTCAGAAGTCATCTGTACTGTCCGCAGTCTCTGGTCATCCCTGTGCTGTCCGCAGTCTCTGGTCATCCCTGTGCTGTCCGCAGTCTCTGGTCATCCCTGTGCTGTCCGCAGTCTCTGGTCATCTCCTGTACTGTGTCTGCAGTCCATTAGTTCAGAATTTTTTTTTCCTATTTTCTGCCTCTAAAACCTAGGTGCGTCTTATGGTCAGGTGGGTCTTATACGGCGAAAAATATGGTAGGTACAGCAACCCAATGCATTTGGGCACCTAGATGTGGTGAAGACAACTTGCTGAAGTTCAACCAAACATCAAAATGAGGAAGAAAGGTGACTTTGAACATGGCATGGTTGTTGGTGCCAGATGAGCTGGTCTGAGTATTTCAAAAGTTGATGATCTACTGTGATTTTCATGCACAAACATCTCTAGGGTTTACAAAGAATGGTCCAAAAAAGAGAAAATATCCAGTGAGTGGCAGTTGTGTGGCTGAAAATGCCTTGCTGATGTCAGAGGAGAATGGGCAGACTGGTTCGAGATGATAGCATGGCAACAGTAACTCAAATAACCACTTGTTACAACCAAGGTATGCAGAATACAATCTCTGAACACACAACATGTTGAACCCTGAAGCAGATGGGCTACAACAGCCGAAGACCATATGGGGTGCCACTTCTGTCAGCTAAGAACAGGAAACAGGCTACAGTTCGCATAGGCTCACCAAAATTGGACAGTAGAAGATTGAAAAAACGTTGCCTGGTCTGATGAGTCTCAATTTCAGCTTCGGCATTCAGATGTTAGGGTCAGAATTTTGCGTACACATGACAGCATGGATCCATCCTGCTTTGTATCAATGGTTCAGGCTGATGGTGGTGGTGTAATGGTGCGAGAATGTCAAGAACCATAAACCAGGCGGAGACAGAAAGTGCAGTTAAAATCACATCTTTAATGAAATAGCAAAAATAACACAGTTCAGGAACGTATTAAAACAGAAGCCAGGGTTTAGATGCCAGAGTGGGTAATCAGATGAGCTGGGGTCATGAAAACAAAAGTCAGTGTAGTTAGGAGCAAAATTCAGGAACAGGAATCAGAAGAGAAGTCAGCCAGACTGAGTTGTACACAGGATCACAGGCAGAAACACACTGGAGATCATAGACCATGCTAGGGCAAGGAGGAAATGAGCTAAGCTGCTAAAATAGCAAAAAGGGCTGGCTGTAGGCTGGACTACTGAGGCAGATAATTGTATCCAGGTGAGTCACTCTGGAGACAAGGAGTGGCTGGTAATTAACCGACAGCTGAGCAGTTTCTGAGCACTAAAAGAAATGAGCTGCTCCTTAAGTAGAAGGAGCCCAGTCCTGACAGGGGGATATTTTATTGGTGCATTTTGGGCCCCTTAGTACCAATTGAGCATTGTTTAAATTGCACGGCCTACCTGAATATTGTTGCTGACCATGTCCATCCATTTATGACTACAGTGTACCCATCTTCTGATGGCTACTTCCAGCAGGATAATGCATCATGTCACAAAGCTCAAATCATCTCAAACTGGTTTCTTGAACATGACAACGAGTTCACTGTACTCCAATGGCCTCCACAGTCACCAGATCTCAATCCAATAGAGCACCTTTAGGATGTGGTGGAACGGGATATTTGCACCACAGATGTGCAGCCAACAAATCTTCAGCAACTGCATGATGTTATCATGTCAATATGGACCAAAATTTCTGAGGAATGTTTCCAGCACCTTGTTGAATTTATGCCACGAGGAATTAAGGAAGTTCTGAAGGCAAAAGGGGGTCCAACCCGATACTAGCAAGGTGGACCTAATAAAGTGGCCGGTGAGTGTATTTGCTCTTGTTCTTGCCAGCAACTAAACAACCACTTCCCTGAGTGTCCGTGTGTGATTAAATTCCACGAACGCTCACTGTACCACAGGTAAACACTCTGTTGACTGATCGCCTGTGGCTTGGATGCAGAAAAAAGGCTATTCTGCAAATGTGGAATGGGGATGTTATTCGACAAATGACGCCTCTGCTGGAACGACTGAACTTGGCTTTTTCTAGCCTCTTCAAGGACTTTCTGTTCAGCCAAGGAGGAATGCAGAATATCATTAGGAGAAAAAACGTATTCACAAAGCAAAAACATCCCTGCAACCACCTGAGAGCGCCCTGTAATTGACCTATTATATCAGCAGAATATTATTCCTACACAAGCATTTAGTAATAAACAATTCTTCAGAATCAGCCAATAAAGCAATCTAAATGGATGTCAACTTGACATTTGTGGTGCATTAGCAGGAATTGAAGCCTCCTTCAGCCTCTTGTTTTTCTGTGATATCAGGCCAGGGGGGCTAGTTCTGCAAAAGGCGTTTAAATGATGTTTATACGCTGCATATGGTAATGTTATATATTGCTATATGACAGCACAACTGAAGAGAGATCTACTCACAGATATACTGTATATAGGTCTTCACAAACAATTATGATAATCTTTCAATCCAGCAGAAAAGGGAGATATGATTGGAAAGCAAGAATATAAAGAAAAGATAAAGGAGACAGTGGAACGGATTGTCCACAGAAACATTTATTTATTTTTAATACTATTCTTATGTGGTTTCAAGGAATATAGCTTTAAAGCAATATGAAACCCAAATACAAACCTTTATTGTATTACAGCTTTCCAGTCCTTGTAATATAATAGCTGCTTTCATTTCCTTTTTTAGTCTTTTTTTCTTCTATTTTCATCTGGTGATCTAGTCAGTAAGTCTGTTTTTTTTTTCAAAAGAACACGTTTTCTTGCAGATTGTATCAGTTACAGGGATGCATAATACAAAAATTAGTTAGGAGAGAGCCGGAGAGAGGAAGCAGAGAGAGAATGTTGCTGACTGCCGGAGAACCGGTCCAGGCCTCAGAGTCGGAGAGAGAAGAAGCTGACCGCTGACCTTGCCACCTTGTTCAGCGAGACAGTCTGCCAGCAGGTGACCTGGAGCACTGCAGGTGAGGCCGTAGGACCTGTGGGGGCCCCCATCTGCCAAGAGAGAGATAGCCAGAACCTGTTTGAAGGTCAGGTGAGAGAGTCCCATACACCAGTTAAGAAAGATAACACTGACATTCTCCTCATACCTGCTCCTTTACCTGCACACAGTTGTGGACATTACATCCAGCTAACACGTGTTGCAGCCTAGTTTCCATAGCCGCTACTGTTGAACACATTTGCAGTACAGTTAAATCATCAGAGCTAACCGCAGTGCACACCTCCTGCAGGTCAGACCACATCAGTGCCACCTGAACCGTTGACCTATCCCCCCAAAGGAACTTCTACCACCATTGCCACTGGTCACCACATCCCAGAGTGGAGTTCCCCGTTTACCAGTTAAACACTTTATTTGCCCAGAAGCTGCTCTTTTCCAAGCACATTATGGGAGACAACATGCAAGTCAAGTGATATTTAAAGGGAAGGTCCTTGTCCTTTCTCCTGCCTCCTCTTTGTATCTGTTTAGAAATACCACTTACATCACCTAAAGTCCTGCTTATTTGTGTTCCAACTGGGCCCCTGTGAGTGCACAAAAGAGATTTCACTGCACTTAAAGGTACATTGACTACTCAGGTGAAAGAGCTCTTTTACCTCAGATTTAAGCCTTGCCGTCAGACTCTGAGGGCCCAAAGTGAGCTAGTATCATTGTTACTAGTTCTTGTTGCTCACTGGGGTTGCCACCACCTCAGGTCAGATGCATTGGGTAATTTCTGGAAGTAGGCCTGCTAACATTGATTGAACTTCTGCTATATGTGTTACTTCTTTGCTTAGATTTGCTAAGAGTGATTATTGCCATTTCAAGTATCAATACCAGTTTGTAGTGTTCAACTGTGACAGAGGTGTAGGTGGGACAGAACACACGCGGAGAGCAGTGGGTCACACAAGGCTTTTATTGAAAGATTTTGAGGGCACACAGTGAGGATTGCAAGGTTTTGGCAACCAATGGGTTAAGTCCGGGGCACACAGCAGAAGGAAGGCTCTGGAAAGCAATGGTTAAGTCCAGGAGTGCACACAGCAGAAGACAAGCTCTGGCAGGCAATTAGTTAAGTTCAGGGGGGCACACAGCAGAAGGCAGGCTCTGGCAGGTAATGGCTAAGTCCGGGGGGCACACAGCAGAAGGCAGGCATTGGCAGGCAATGGGTTAAGTCCAGGGGGCACACAGCAGAAGGCAGACTGGCAGGCAATGGTTAAGTCTGGGTGGCACACAGCAGAAGGCAGGCTCTGGTGGGCAATGGGTTAAGTCCAGGGCACACAGCAGAAGGCAGACTGGAAGGCAATGGTTAAGTGTAGGCACACAGCAGAAGGCAGATTGGCAGGCAATGGTTAAGTGCGGGCACACAGCAGAAGGCAGATTGGCAGACAATGGCTAAGTGTGGGCACACAGCAGAAGGCATATTGGCAGGCAATGGTTAAGTCTGGGTGGCACACAGCAGAAGGCAAGCTCTGGCAGGCAATGGGTTAAGTCCAGGGGGCACACAGCAGAAGGCAGGCTCTGGCGGGCAATGGGTTAAGTCCAGGGCACACAGCAGAAGGCAGACTGGCAGGCAATGGTTAAGTCCGGGACACACAGCAGAAGGCAGACTGGCAGACAATGGTTAAGTGCGGGCACACAGCAGAAGGCAGATTGGCAGACAATGGTTAAGTGTGGGCACACAGCAGAAGGCAGATTGGCAGGCAATGGTTAAGTGCGGGCACACAGCAGAAGGCAGATTGGCATGCAATGGTTAAGTGCGGGCACACAGCAGAAGGCAGATTGGCAGACAATGGTTAAGTGTGGGCACACAGCAGAAGGCAGATTGGTAGGCAATGGTTAAGTCCGAGCACACAGCAGAAGGCAGACTGGCAGGCAATGGTTATGTCCAGGGCACACAGCAGAAGGCAGACTGGCAGGCAATGGTTAAGTCCAGGCACACAGCAGAAGGCAGACTGGCAGGCAATGGTTATGTCTGGGTGGCACACAGCAGAAGGCAGGCTCTGGCGGGCAATGGGTTAAGTCCAGGGCACACAGCAGAAGGCAGATTGGCATGCAATGGTTAAGTGCAGGCACACAGCAGAAGGCAGATTGGCAGACAATGGTTAAGTGTGGGCACACAGCAGAAGGCAGATTGGTAGGCAATGGTTAAGTCCGAGCACACAGCAGAAGGCAGACTGGCAGGCAATGGTTATGTCCAGGGCACACAGCAGAAGGCAGACTGGCAGGCAATGGTTAAGTCCAGGCACACAGCAGAAGGCAGACTGGCAGGCAATGGTTATGTCCGGGGCACACAGCAGAAGGCAGATTGGCAGGCAATAGTAAAGTCCGAGCACACAGCAGAAGGCAGAATGGCAGGCAATGGTTATGTCTGGGGCACACAGCAGAAGGCAGACTGGCAAGCAATGAGTTGAGTCTAGGCTTGGCTGTAGCCGCAGCACAGGACCTCTCACAGCACCCCGGGTTGCGAGCAGGGGAAGATACCCCTACTCGGGTCCTCCTCCAGTCTTTTATCTCCGGAGCAGGACGCTCTCAGGTTGCCAGTCAACGCGTTGCCCTGGCGCCAGGTTGCCGTGGCAACAAGTCCCACCCCCTCACTCCAGCTGCGCACAGGGATCATGACCTTTGTCTCCTGCGGGTGCAGAGTGCGGGAACATCAGGGCCGCGCTGCACCCGCCAAGACAAGGGGAGGGGGGGCGTGCCGCGACATCCAGGCAGCCGGCATGTGAGCAAGCTATATAAAATGTCAACCACCGCAATTCATAGCTAGTTTTTGAAGGAAGGTGCACATGGAAGGTCTTTGCACAGCACAAACACACAAACCTTTTCCCAGCAGACTTACCAGTTAGACTACAAAAAAAAAGTTTGGTTATCTGTGCTATCCCTGTGCTGGAATGTAGCTTCTTTTAAAGAAGACTGAAAGCAGGCAGGTACATTTATATCGCAGGAGAGATGAAAGGCCCATTTTTCTACAAACACTGAACCTCTATTAAGAAAAGCAAAAAATAAGTGAGCGCTTAAATGAATATATGATGAACAGCAGCTGTACACCGAAAAAGGCACCGTATCAAACCTTCAAAGACATAAATGTAAAAAAGGGGGGGGTGCAGCGCTATATAACTTAGCAAATAGTAATAAATAAAACACAGATAATAAACAATGATGATAAACAGTGACTGTGTGTTAATAACGCCACTGAATGGTGGCTATGAAGTGAGGGAAGTGAAACAGTCCAATGGAGGAGTGCTCTTAAGATCCAGGATGATCCTCAGACGTCCAATATTAGGGACCGTCAGGTGATAAAATGTAAAGATTGCGCACTCACCAGATACGCAATCTTTATGCGCATTTGTGTAAAATATCACTGGACCTCCTGTGTCATCATCCTGGTCTGGTCAGATCTGGTCAGCATATCCCTCATGGCCTGGTACCCGGATAGATGCAGCTTTTCTGTGGATTTGGCCGGTTCCCACCAGAACTCTTTATTATAGGCACAGGATAGCAGGAAATCCAACATACAAAAATTGTACTGACCCAGATGCAAATCAAAGATGGCCACCGGGGCCCTTGTGGCGCCGGCGGTGAGGCGTCCAAACCTGCTGTAGCTTTCTCTGACGCGTTTTGAGCGAAGGCTCGTACTCATAGGGGTGCAGCTTAGGCTCGCTCGAAACGCGTCAGAGAAAGCTACAGCAGGTTGGACGCCTCACCGCCGGCGCCACGAGGGGCCCCGGCGGCCATCTTTGATTTGCATCTGGGTCAGTACAATTTTTGTATGTTGGATTTCCTGCTATCCTGTGCCTATAATAAAGATACCTAAGGATATTACACTATGTGGCCCTTTCTATTTATTTGAGTTCTGGTGGGAACCGGCCAAATCCACAGAAAAGCTGCATCTATCCGGGTACCAGGCCATGAGGGATATGCTGACCAGATCTGACCAGACCAGGATGATGACACAGGAGGTCCAGTGATATTTTACACAAATGCGCATAAAGATTGCGTATCTGGTGAGTGCGCAATCTTTACATTTTATCACCTGACGGTCCCTAATATTGGACGTCTGAGGATCATCCTGGATCTTAAGAGCACTCCTCCTACTGAACCTCTATTGATGCAGTATATGATTTAGTACATTGACCCCATAGTCTGTTGACTTTAATTCCACTGTAATACTGGCAATACTTTCCTCCTGTTGACCAAATGCCAGACACTATTTTTTCCTGCTGACCACCAATATAAGGGGCACTACGACAACAACTGTTGACCGTTGCACTCTATACATTTTGTTCTTAGATTGTAAGCTCCAAGGAGCAGGGCCCCTCCTATCCCTCTTGTATTGAACTGTATTGTTGCTGTATTGTCTTCCATTATATTGTAAAGCGCTGAGCAAACTGTTGGCGCTATATAAATCCTGTATAATAAAGTACATAACAAAGTGTTTACTGCTGTACATTATATAACCAAAGTGTTTATTGTCTCCTAACCCTAAGTAGTTCTTCTTTATAGCAGAACTTCACCCTAAAGGGAAATTTTGCATTTCTGCCTCCCTGCCACTTCCCTCCCAGCTGCAGCCTCTTGGGACAAGTCACAGTCCCCAGGAGACTGCGAGACCATTCACTGGGCACAGTGTGGCTGTGGGGGAGCTGGCCATGAAGCCACAAGGACTCACAGCCGGCTTCCCACAGTTAGCATGGCAGAGTTGGGGACCCAAAGACCAGTGAAGAACCAGCCCAGGTGAGAACAGCGCTGGATCCTTTGACAGGTAAATGTCCTTTTTTTTGGGGGGGGTCTGAAGAACCTCTTTAAGGTTGCCTTAGACCAGTGTTTCTCAATTCCAGTCCTCATGGACCCCCAACAGGTCATGTTTTCAGGATTTCCATTATTTTGCACAGGTGATTTGATCAGTTTCACTGCCTTAGTAATTACCACAGCTGTTTCATCTGAGGGAAATCCTGAAAACATGACCTGTTGGGGGTCCATGAGGACTGGAGTTGAGAAACACTGCCTTAGACAATGTGTCAGCTGTCTATATTGTTGTTTTGATATTTTATTAAAAAATAAAAAACAATCCTTTAGGTTAATGTGTGTCTGTGAAACTCTAATTACTGGTAAATTGATTGGGAATTATTTTGTGGCTACATGGACTGTACAGCATATCTGTGTAGTGTACACTGTAAGTACGTTCAGATGGTATGTAAAGTAATAATAAACCTAAAAATGTTTTTTTACCTTAATGCATTGTTTGCATTAAGGTAAAAAACGTTTTTAGTGTCCCTTGTGCTCCCCCTTTCCTGTGTGAAGGGAATGAGAGGGAGTTGTGCACAGCTGCATCTCTTCTCCTCTCGCTTCCTCTTCACACAGGGACTTGAACAGCAGTAGGAGCCATCGGCTCTTGCTGCTGACAACCAAATGAGGTGCAGAAATGGGGGGGGCTATGTCCCGCTGTGCATGTCTATGGAGAATGGCTCCGTAGACATGCAAGTTAGGAGCTAGCATGCAGTGTGTGTTCCCTAGCAAATGGCATGCTATGCGGACACACAAAGAGGAGGAGGAGCCAGGATCACTGGCAGGGGACCTGAGAAGAAGGGGATTGGGGCTGCTCTGTGCAATACCACTGCACAGAGCAGGTGAGTATAACATGTTTGTTATGTAATTTTTTTTTTTAATCTGCCTTTAGTAACACTTTCATCATATCCTAGTCCACATTTCCTATGCATTCAATGGGCCCAGTAGGGATTATACAACTAAGTAGCTTTGTAAAATGTTTATTAATTTAATTGTCATACCTCTAGACCGGGGTGGGCAACTGTGGGCCTCCAGCTGTTTTAGAACTACAAGTCCCATGAGGCATTGCAAAACTGACAGTTACAAGCATGACTCCCACAGGCAGAGGCATGATTGGACTTGTAGTTCACCAACAGCTGGAGGGCCACAGTTGCCCACCCCTGCTCTAGACCATTTGGGCCCCTGGACACATAGCTGAAAAACTCCCAGTTAGAAATTTCCATGTCTGGTCTTGTTGCCAGGCAACTGTTACTTTTAATTTCTGTAATGCTCTAGCACCAGTGTCCCCTTGTCCAACTACTGCGCACCAATGTCCCCCATGTCTTCACTAAGCACCTCTTCCCCCACTCACTTCCTTGCTCAGCATCGATGTTCCCCCTATTTCTCTACTGAGCACCAATCACCATGCATCATCAATATCAGGCACAGTTCAATTCAACTACGGGCAGCACAGTGGCTAAATGGTTAGTACTTCTGCCTGGTAGTACTAGGGTCGCTGGTTCGAATCCCAACCCTGGCACCACCTGCCTGGAGTTTGCATGTTCTCCCCGTGACTGCATGGGTTTCCTCCCATACTCCAAAGACATGCTGGTAGGTGAATTGGCTCCTGTCTAAATTGTCCCTAGTATGTGTATGTATGAATGTGAGTTAGGGACCTTAGATTGTACACCCCTTGAGGGTTAGGGACTGATGTGAATGTACAATATATATGTAAAGCGCTGCATAAATTGACAACGCTATATAAGTACCTGAAATAAATAACTGTGCCTAGTGTGAGCGCAACCTTAAAATGCCCCCCTCCTTAACATCACATATGCAGCTTTTCTGCACTACACAACCATTCCACTATTATTATTATTATACAGGATTTATATAGCGCCAACAGTTTGCTCAGCGCTTTACAATATAACAGGAGACAATACAGCAACAGTACAGTTCAATACAAGAGGGATAGTAGGGCCCTGCTCCTCAGAGCTTACAATCTTGGAGAGAGGGGCTAGTGGTACAAAAGGTTGTAACTGTGGGGGATGGACTGGTTGGAAGAGTAGAAGGTTCCATTATTAGCTAAGGGCAGGATAGGCTTCCCTGAAAAGATAGGTTTTCAGAGATCACCTAAAAGTGAGTAGAGTAGGCGATAGTTTGATAAATTGGGGTAGAGAGTTCCAGAGGATGGGAGAAGCTCTGGAGAAGTCCTGGAGACGAGCATGGGAGGAGGAGACAAGGGAGCTAGAGAGCAGGAGGTCTTGCGAGGTGCGAAGAGTACGGTTTGGGTGATATTTAGAGATAACATCGGTGATGTAATTTGGGGCTGAGTTATAAATGGCTTTATACGTTATTGTTAATGTTTTGCATGTTATCCATTGGGCAATGGGAAGCCAGTGGAGGGATTGGCAGAGAGGGGTGGCAGATACAGAACGGTTAGTAAGGTGGATGAGTCTGGCAGCAGCATTCATGATAGACTGAAGAGGGGATAGCCTGCGATGAGGTAGGCCAATGAGGAGGCAGTTACAATAGTCGAGGCGAGATATAACAAGGGAGTGAATAAGTTGCTTAGTGGTTTCCGAGGTTAGGAACGGTCGTATCTTGGAGATGTTGCAGAGGTGAAGTGTACAACATTTGGACAGTGATTGGATTTGGGACTGAAAGGACAGATGGGAGTCTAGGGTTACACCTAGTACCCTGGCATGAGGGGAGAAACTGATGATTGTGTTATTGATCTTGATGGAGAAATCAGGGGAGGCGGCACGGGCTGGGGGGGAATACTAAGAGCTCAGTTTTGGAAAGATTGAGTTTGAGGAAGTGGAGTGACATCCATGCTGATATGTCACTTAGTAGGTTAGTAATGCGAGAGGAGACTGAAGGGGTGAGGTGTGGGGTAGAAAGATAGATTTGTGTGTCATCAACATAGAGATGGTACTTAAAGTTGTGGGAGTTTATCAAGTGACCAAGGGAGGAGGTGTAGATGGAGAAGAGAAGGGGTCCAAGGACAGAACCTTTAGGGACCCCTACAGAGAGAGGGAGTGAAGAGGAGGAGGCAGCATTATAGGTAATGCTGAAGGAGTGTTGCGATAGGTAGGAGGAGAACCAGGAGAGAGCAGAGTCTCGGAGGCCAAGAGAGTGGAGTTTTTGAGGAGGAGGGGTTGGTCAACAGTATCAAAAGCCGCAGAGAGGTCAAGTAGTAAGAGTACGGAGTAGTGGCCATTGGTTTTAGCTGTTAGTAGATCATTAGTGAGTTTTAGTAGGGCAGTTTCAGTGGCGTGTAGTGAGCGAAAGCCAGACTGTAAAGGGTCAAAAAGGTTGTTGTCAGTGAGGTAGGAGATCAAGCGATTGTAGACTAAGCGTTCTAGGAGTTTAGAGGTAAATGCCAGCAGGGAGATGGGTCTCAAGTTGTTCAGGTTGGTGGGGTCCAGGGAGGGCTTTTTAAGTATGGGAGTGATGTGTGCATGCTTTAGAGGGGAGGGGAAGGCACCGTTAGAGAGGGAGAGATTGAAGATGTGAGTGAGGGAGCATAGGATGGAAGAAGAGGGTGACCGTAGTAGTTGTGAGGGGACAGGATCCAGGGGGCAGGTAGTGAGACGTGCTTGTGAGAAAACCTTAGTGACCTCTTCAGTAGTAGCAAGGTCAAAAGAGGAAAGTGTTGAGGGTGGTTTAGTATAAGGTATGCTAAGTGGGATGGATGTCTGTGCAGTGGCAATGCTCCTACAAATTGCGTCAATCTTGTTTTTGAAATGATTTGCAATCTCGTGAGCAGTGAGTGAAGTACTGGGTGGAGGTGGAGAAAGTAGAGAGTTAAAAGTAGAGAAGAGACGACGAGGACTGGATGACAAGGTATTAATAAGATTGACAAAGTAGGCTTGTTTGGCAGCATGAAGTGAGGAAGTGTATGTTAACCTCCCTGGCGGTATTCCCGAGTGTAGCTCGGGGTAACATTTCAGTACCAAAAGCGGTAACCCCGAGCTACACTCGGGCTTACCCTGCGGCACTGCTCCGGCATGTGTTCTTCGCTTACCTTACCCTGCGCTCCCACGATGTGTCCCCTGCAGCGTCCCCGGCCATCTCCTCCGGCCGATGCCGGCATCCGGCTTCTGTGTCCTGTCCCTGTGACGTCGGGACGTACGGGCGCCGCCGCCGGCGGCGGGAAATTTAAAAATTTTAAAAAATGTCATTTTTTTTTTTTACATTTTACATAGTAAAACATTGCTGTCTCAACCAATTTCACATACATATTGTCCCTAGTGCTTTGTCCTGCGCCCTGCCTGCATTTTGTCTGTTCTTTCTGCCTGGAAACTGAGAAATGTCCATGGCGTCCAAAAAGTGTCCCTTTAGGTCAAAAGCGGTTTAGATCAGCTAGAGAACAGCGATAGTAAATCAGAACCACTTGCAGAATTGAGTGATAATGATTCGTGGGGGAAATTCGTCATCAGACACTGAAAACAATTTTGCGACTGAGCTCAGCGATGTGCGAACTTGGCGCTATATTTCACATTTCAGTGTTTTTGGTTTGATTATATTATTGAATTAAATTTTTTATTATTTTTATATTATTTTTATGATTATTTATTAAATTATAATTTATGATTTTGTGTTTCAAATTTTATCATACCCGGGATGTTTACTAGACTCTTGTTCGGACAGATTTCAGTGAGTTTTTCCTAAAAATTACAGCCTACAATAAAAAAAATACATATTTCCATGCAAAAAAATGGTACCGCTTTCAGCACCAAAAATCTGAAATAATCATACCGCCAGGGAGGTTAAGAAAGCAGATTTATATAGGTTGAATGTTTGTTGAGATTTGGTTTTACGCCACAATCGCTCCAGCACACGGCTATGTCGTTTAAGATTTCTGGTGTGGTCAGTCTGCCAAGGTTGTAACGGTCGGGGCCTGATGCTTCGTGTTGTTAGAGGAGCAAGTGAGTCTAATGCGGATGAAAGCAAACTGTTGTAGACAGCAGTGGCCAGGTCGGAGCAGGACAGGGGAGAGATTCTGTCATAGAGTTGGTCAGTTGCAGAATGGAAAGCAGCAGGGTTCAAGTTGTGAAAGTCTCTGCGGGTAATTGTTTGCTGCTTGGAGGGATAGGTGTTTGAAGACGAGGAGACTGTGAAGGTGATGAGATTGTGACCAGAGAGAGGAAAGGGGGTGTTTGTGAGGTTGTAGGGAGTGCAAAGATGGGAGAAAACAAGGTCTAATGTATTCCCATCAGAGTGAGTGGAGGACTGTATACATTGTGCTAATTCAAAAGATGAGGTTAGGTTGAAGAGTTGGGATGTAGCTGTTGACATTAATAGGGATGTTAAAATCTCTGAGAATGATAGTGGGTAGTTCAGAAGAAAGTAGGGTAGCCAGGCCACTAAGTGCTGGGCACTAGAAAATGAAGAACTGTATAAGCTTTGAGTCACTTCAGTCATGTAACATGGAGTGAGGCACATACTCCTATATGGCCAGGTACTCTTTTTCTCCCCATGGGTATAGTGAGTGATTGGGGGTGAACAAATGTTTATTGTACATCGATCAGCCTTAATTTTATGACCACCCATTTAATATTGAGTAGGCCCCCCTTTTGCTGCTAAAAGAGCCCCTTTTGTTGCCGAAACGGTCCTGACTCTTCGAGGTATGAACCCCATCAGACCTCTGAAGGTATGCTGTGATATATGGCACCAAGCCATTTTCTGTAAGCTGCAAGGGCTTGTTTTCCAGCACGTCCCACAGATGCTCGATTGTATTGAGATCTGCACAATTTGTATGCAAAATCAACACCTCAAACTTGTGTTCTTCAAACCAATTTTGAACCATTTTTGCAGTGTGCATTATCCTTCTGAAAGAGGCCACTGTCATCAGGGACTACTGATTCCATGACGGGGTGGTCAATGTTTAGGTAGGTGGTACATATCAAGTAACATCCACGTGAATGGCAGGACCAAGGTTTCCCAGCAGAACATTGCCAAAAGCATCACACTGCCTCCACCGGCTTGCCTTCTTCACATACTGCATCTTGGTGCCATTTCTTCCCCAGGTTAGCAAGACACACCCACATGGCCTTCCACATGATGTAAAAGAAAACGTGATTCATCAGACCAGGCCACCATCTTCCATTGCTCCATGGTCCAGCTCTAATGCTCGTGTGTCCATTGTGGGTGCTTTTGGCTGTAGACATGGGTCAGCTTGGGCACCATGACTGGTCTGTGGCTATGCCGTCCCATACACAACAAACTGATGCCTATTTTTTTCTGCTTTGAACACATAAACTTCAGGAACAACCTGTTCACTTGCTGCCTAATATATTGCCAACTTTCAGATGCATGCCATTGTAATAAGATTAATCACTTTATCGTTCAGTAGTCATAAAATTATGGCTGATCAGTGTATGTTGTTGAGGAACAAAGCATGTAAGCAAATATGTTGCTAGGCCCTGCCTGGGAAAACCACAGGTTTGCTTTAAGGCAGTTCAGCTAATAATAAAGGAACAAAAGCAATAGGATTTAAGGACAGTTAACATTTCTTTGAACTAACAAACAGTACAGGGAGTTCTGGCGTTCATAGCATGATTATATCTGTCACATCAAAAGTCCTTGTTTTTTTGCTTGCCACTTGCCATTTTCTTCCTTGTACATGTCTTTATTTCTTGTTGAACAAAGCTTAAAAAATCTTCAAGTTTGAATGTCTATAATTTGTACAATGAAACATGTTTTTATCTGCTAATTTTTTTTTTAGTAAGGATTATAGAATTGCTAATAGTAATGCAAAGAGAGAAATTATACTCATACAGGAGGAAAATATTTATTAATGTACAGTATATGTGAGAACACACAATATAAGTATGCCAGTTACAATATAATACAAATGCAGAATATAATGTCAGTGAATCCTCTCAGTTATGCGGACCAAGGTTATTTCCGACCGTGCTATGATTAGAGTATCTAGTGTGTGCCATTGTATTCATCATAAATATTGATTGATACATGCCCATGGAGTAGAGTAGAAAAACCAGATCTCTGAGCACGCTTGTAATTGATCTCAGAACATAACTCCCTTCCTAGAGAAAACTCACGGGAACATAATGTTATTACCATTGGACAAAAAAAGATGGCATTCAGGTCTTATAGATTTAACCAAATAATAATTGTAATTATGTTTTCCTTTTGTTACATCTTTGGAAACACAATATATAAATTTCAATAACCGCGGAGCGACAAGTAATATTTCTTCTGCTCTTGCCATATTAGGATGTTTCAAATGTTTAACAGCCTACAATAAACTGTCATTATTGGATTCGGAGATTTTTTTTCAGTAAACCATTAAATGGAATTACAGAATAAGTGAAGAGGAAACAGTAGAATGCACACTGCATGCATCCAGAGATTTATTCAACAGACGCTATGGGGGTTCCATAAGAGCCTGGTGAACGTCTTTGCTACTTTTTGAAGTGCGTTTACCAGCTGGTTTCCATCGTATTTATAAAGCAGTGACCTGCTAATTTGGAGTGTTGGTGAAGGTACATTGGTGAAAGCTGAGGGCTAAAGTGAAGATTTTTTGGAAAAACTATAAAGCCTATAGAGAAAACTATAAAGAAAATGATGAAAAGCTTGTTGTAGTGCTAAAAATGTCATGTTCTTTGTGCTTGAATTCCAGTGTCACTACTTAAATGGGGTGAATATCAATAGTATGAAACAAGAGAAAAAAAGGTAGGAAAAACATCGAAGTTGAAAACTGAATAAATTACATTCCTGTGCTGGACATAAACTGATAAGAAGGTATAAAGTGGAGGAAAGGATAGGCAGAGGGGATGCTCCTAGCCACAAATCTGATTTCAGCTGGGGTTTTGTAGAATGCACATCCAACATTTGAAATTTCTTTCACCTGCTCCTCAGAGATTCTTTCCTTTATCCTTTTATTTATGTCATTGGATTTCATAACATAAAGAAAACAAAGCAATGTTTCCAGCATAGTATTTGATACACAATAACAGTGATTAATTTCCCATACAAAGCCAGTAAGAGTTTGAATGTCAAGATACATAAACGAAGATTGCATTCATCCAATAGATATAACCAAGCTAACAACGTGGCTGTTTACCAGTAATAATACACTAACAGTGTGATGAAAGTTGACATGTAATAGATGTGTTATCTTTTACTTTAGTCATACAGGTTCTGGATCTTGTATTTTTGGGGAGAACACTTTTGGCTGAATTTAAAGTGTTACTAAATCCACTGACCCTGAAATCATTATATCCAGTCTTACACAGTACACAGAACATGGAAATCCAATTATTTTAGTAAATATAAACTGCTAAATACCTTTTCTCATCAGCAGTATAGAGCAGTCTTGTGACTTCTATCAGTGTCCAGCTGAGCACTGGTTAATCTTGTAGGAGAAGTTTGTATTTTGCTCTGAATGTCCTATGAGGCTGCATAACCCCTGACCCTCTGTCTGGACAGCACCAACTGGCCCTGTACTGATCACATGCATCCTCTCTAGCAATACACACCAAACAGAGCATTGCACACTTGCCACTGCTGCTCTAACTATAGCAGATTGATTAGGGACAGCAAAAGATGGGTAGGATTAGAGAAGACAGGATCAAACAGCCTTTTTCACAGTGCAGAGGATTAACCCCTTAGGTTCCACAGTGAGTATAACAAGCATTTTTACTGCATATACAGACTGATTTTACTGTTGTGGGTTTAGTAACACTTTAATAAAGCATTTGTAACACTTTTCTGACAGTGTGGTCTCTTTTACTAGCCCTGCACTTACTTTATGAAAGCCTTGCAATGGTTTAGTAAGACTTCTGACACATATGACAGATTCAGGTAGTTATGGTGTGTACGTACCTCACTCTGTCTTACTCCTGCACTGCCTAGGCAAGGATGACATCATAGAATTCTGTTACCAATCTATACACGCACAGATGTCTAGTGCTAATAGTTCAAAATCACCCAGAATAAAGAAGGTATTAGCCATAAACACAAGATAAAAGTCCTGAATGCTCAGGGTCAGGTCCTGCAGGCTCCTCTGACAGACCCCGAAGACCAGGCATTTTCTGGTACATTTTGTTTACATGCAATAATCAGTATTTTTTGCTAGAAAATTTCTTAGAACCCCCAAACGTTATATATATTTTTTTAAAGCAGAGGCTCTAGAGAATAAATGTGGGTTCACACTGATGAGGTGCAGTTCCTGTGTGAATCACATGCTATATACTAAACCGCACAAGTGTGAGCCCAGGCTTAATCCTGATGCTGCAAGCTTTACTAAATAGACAGGAAATATAATATTTACTTGTTTTAACCTTTTTTTTTTTACATTTCTTCAGTTACTTCCAGGTTTCCAGGTCTAGGCAAATGATATACATCCCAGGAGTCTTCATGGAAGGAGGGTGTGACGGAGGATAGACAAGACAGAACACACAGAGTAGATGGCAAATGCACAAAGCTTTATCGAGGCAAACAGATGAAAGTCACTGAATAGGGGAGTTCGCAGGGAGGGTGAATATGCCAGTAAAGGGCGACAAGGAGGGACCAACACACTTAAAGTCCAACACCGAGAGCCAAGGAAGAGTCTCTGTAGCAATTGTAATCCAACAGGGGGGTTGGTGTGAGTCTCTGTAGCAATTGTAATCCAACAGGGGGTTCAAGTGAAGCAGGGAGAGAGCATGTACTCAAGGATCTCCGGTGGCTAGCAGGCAGTCTTCCCCTGCTCTGAGGGTGAAGGGGGGGGTCCTAGGCAGGCTTGGGTCTCTGCAGAGCCTGGCCATGAAGGTCCCTGCCGCAGCTCGGGCTCCTTCGGTGGCTGCACAGCGGTGAATTCCCCGGGAGCGCCGGGCATCAGCTTCTTAAACTGATGCCCGGACGCCCCCTAGTCGCCTAGGCAACTGGGGCGGGCCGGAGCTGGCGTGGCTCCAGCCTGTCTTAGGAATGCCTTTCATCCCTGCAGGAGGTGAGAGGGGCACAGATGAGAGACGGCAGAGAGAGCAGGGACAGAGCAAGGGGGGCTGAGAGGGGAAAGCTGCTGTGACAGAGGGGTTTTCTCAGCTAAGCACACCATCCTGCCTGCATGCCTGAGCTAAGGATAGATGGATTTCAGGAAGTAAATGCTACATCAATCATCTGCTCTTACTCAAGATAGCTACAGCCAGAAATGTCAAGGGGGTGTTTTTCAAAGTGATTTCTCAGCAAAATAAAGCAGGGAGACAAGAATGGATGGGGGAGTTTGCTTTATTAAAAAATATTATTTTTTTGGTTTGTGTTGCTCAGATGCAGTTAGTTCTACTTTAAGTGACATGCACTCCTATCTGCTTCTGTTTTCTGCAATGATGACATCATACTCCTAGCTAGATCTTGGGAAGTAGAGTGCAACCAAATTTTAGCAAGAAGATGCTTTTGCAATGGACTGGAGTGTCTTCTCATGAGATTGTGCCTACTGTACATTTCCCAAGGATCTTCCAAGATAGACCATGAGGTCACTCCCAGAGATGTGGAAGATCAAGTTAACATATGTATAAATCTAACATTTCACAGATAACTTTTACACCTCCTTACAGTAAGTCATTTGTAAAGGCGGAGGGATACCCAAGCAGTTAGAGCAGACCTCGTGTTTCACCGTACAATTGATTTTAATGTCGAACAAATGGCTAAATAAACATTTAAAATACATATATGGGCAGTGTTTACCTGCCAAACTATTTGCAATTCCATTCAGCCACTCCTGTGATTCACTCACCTTTACTATAGCCAGGAGAGTGATTCTTTTATCTATTGCAGATAAGGAATCCAGGTTGGTGACCTCCCCTTTCCTAACATTTTGATTTGACTGATGAGGCCATCTCAGTTTTATAGTCAGGCAGTGCGGTACAATACAATACATTCTTATTGATTCACATTTCACATTGGCTGTCATCTCTCTCTCTCTTTCACTGAGTCTGAGTTAGGGTCTGTTCATACATTACATTGAAAATAGGGCACAAAGAAAATAATTGTTTCTATGTGCCCTAGCGGAGACTGGCATTCAGCCAGCAACTATACTACGAGTGAATGAGCCCTGAGGGGAATGTGGGAAGCTAATATAATGATAGGCTAAAGGTAGTTTTAGTAGTAAAATTTAAAATGAATGTCCTTGATCACTTAAAGCATAACTTGATTTTTTTTTATATGCTTGGAGTTTATCAGGCTTTTTTTGATTTGTCAAAACGAGTAGGTACACACATAAATAGTGTGAATGGAATACTACACTTTTTTTTCTTTTAATGTGACACAATTTTTATTTCTTTAATGATATGTCCTACTAAAGATATCAATCAAAGACATATATGACTTAAGTAAAACTTCCCTGACAAGTCAGGCAAGCCATCTGCTTTACGCCACAAGCTCATTAGCTCCACTGGAATCTGACCAAAGCAGCAGCTGGAGATTACATCTTGCTGGCTGTCTGTGTCTTCTTTACCATATAGCCGACTCTGAGAATCTGGGCTGAGCCCTCCCTCCATTTATTAACAGCACAGGGAGAGAGGCAGACCCCAGCAGAAAGTGCAGGAAACAGGGTTAACTCTTTCCCTTCTGGCTGGGGCAGCATCTCAACCTGCTTACACATTCACATCAGTCCCTTTCAAGGAGCTTACAATCTAAGGTACATATCTCACACACATAGATGTACTAGGGTCAATTAAGACAGAAACCAAGAGGGAGGTGATCATCTTTGTACAGGCAAGGCCTGAATCCATCATTCTAAAGATGCTCCTGTGTTTATATTAGTAGAACTATGATCTCTGATTTAAAAAAACAAATGTGTTGCAGCACTTAATATGTGTATCTGTGCTTACAGTTTTCTGAGCCCCCAGCAAAGTCTCACAAATACCTGTGGAGTCTGCCAGTGAAGTCCACCTTACTGTGATGGTGTGGCAATGATGTTGTACTGCTCCTAAATTAAAAGCAGAGTTGCCCCTCAATTGTATTCTGGGATTGTCTCTCTTACTGAAACCCTCCCACTCTGAGCTGCAGTGTCTGGGAGGGGAAACATATGAGACACAAAGGAAGGAGGATCTAGGTCAGGTAGGGAGGGTAAAGGTAGTTCTTTGTTTACTTTATAAGCATTGTGCATCAAATGATAGGTAGGTTTGGTGTTTGTTAAGATTGTCATACAGGAGTCTTTAGTATTACTTTAAAGTGGAGTTCCAGTCATTTCTGTGTTTATTAAAAGTCAGCAGCTACAAAAGCTGTAGCTGTTGACTTTGATTAAACACACGCTCACCTGTTCCAGGATCCAGCGATGTGCTCACCCGTGCCATCCCTTCTCTCCCTTTTCTTACCCTGGCATCTCAACTGTGGACACAGCTTGCGGCTTCATAGCTTGGTGCCCACTACGCATGCACGAGGTGCAGCAGTCATCTGGGACCTGTGAAGTGTCCAAAAAGACTGCAGGAGGAAGGAGTGTGGTCAAACTTCTGACTTGGTTTGCAGCAGCAAACCAGGTACCTGCTCCCCCCAAAAAAGTGGAAAATCTGGCAGTGGAGGGGGGAGGAGGCAAACAAGCAGAGCTTCCCCTTTTGGGTGGAGCTCCGCTTTAACTTTCTGCAATCTCCTGCACAACAGGGCTGGGAGAAGGCGAGGAAAAAATGTCAATTAGTCCACAGTACTGTTGATTTAACACCAGAAGCTTTTTGACAGGAAGAGAGACCAAAGTGTTTAATAATGCTCTCATTATAGTGCTGATGTTTCTACAAAATCCACAAAGCAGGCTAGTGGCAGGTTGGCTGTAGAGAATTTCACAATTTTTTTTCTCACATAAGACAGTATACATATATGAATTTCATCTATCTAGTTTGCTTAATTTAGCTGTTTGTCTGGCGTTTAGCTTAAAATAGTTTCAGAATATTCTGACAGATTCTCGAACTTACCTGTCACATCGGGAAGCACGGGAACCGATCCGGCCGTTGGCAATAGAGGTTAGCAGAGACCAGATTTTTTCTGTTCACTTCTACGAGCTAAGAGGCCAGAAGCAACATCATGGCAAATGGCATCAGATCAATGTTTTTTTTTCCTCTGATGCTTTCAAGGGTAGAGGAGAGATATGGGGTCTTATAAACCCCAGATCTCTCCATAAAGGGGACATGTCATGCTTTATTGTTATCACAAGGGATGCTTACTTTTCTTGATAGCAGTAAAAGTGACTGAATAAAAAAAAAGTTTAAAGGTACGGTATTACTTAAAAAAATGTAATAAAATAAATAATTTTTTTTAAAAAGTGCCCCCATCCCCCCATGCTCACATGCAGTCGCGAACAGATACGTAGGTTGCACCCACATATTTAAACAAAAAACACACATGAGGTATTGCTGCGAACGATATAGCAAGAGCAATATTTCTAGGGCTAGTAATTCAAAACTGGTAACCTGTTAAATTTTTTAAAATGTCGCCTATGGAGATTTTTAAATAGTAGTTTGGCGAAATTTCACAAGCACACAAACTTTAAAGCGTGACATGTTACGTATCTATGTACTCAGAGTAACATTATCTTTCATATCATACAAAAAAATTAGATATATGGTGTGTTTTTTTAATTCAATGAAGCAGTAGTAAACCACAAAGAATAAAACGATAAAATCTTCTCCCTGCAAGTTAAGTCCATAATCTGCTAGTATGTATTGCGTACTAGCACATTATGAAAGACTTACCTGAAAATTAAGTCCTCCAGCGGAGTGATGTCTTGGCTCTCTGTGGCTTCCATCTTCACCTGGTCTTTCTTCTGGGTTTGCAGGCTGCGGCTGTTTGACTGGCCGAGCCGCGATGACGTCACTCCCGCGCATGCACGCGAGTCTCGGCTGCGGCATGACTTTCTTAAAGGACGACACACCATTCATTGAGAGATCAGTGCACATGTACAAGTAAGATCGCCAGCACTGCTAAAGTAAATATCTTCTAAACAGTGCAAACTGGCATGTGACAACTAGAAGCCTGTTTAAAGAAAGAAGATGTAGAGCACAGGCAAGATTCAAGATAAGGGATTCTTCTTGGTTTCTCCTTTTTAACCAAACAAGTGTTTAAGTTTTCATTTCTTACTGGAGTTTCACTTTAAGGGGAATTATAAGATATATGAGCCAGGGAATGGTTTCTTCTGTCAGAACTTGGGTGGTTTACATCATGGCAAAGTGCCTTTAAAAGAGATCTGGCGATGTAGAAAAGTAGGTCAGGTTCTCTTGGGTTGTCAGCTGATGAAAAGGCTGTATACTAGTGCTGCACTGCCTAACAGGGGCAAAAATACATTAAACAGTGGATACAGTTCAGGTGAAAAGAGATCTACTCAGTAAATCACATATAGAGCAACAATATAATTTACTATTATTATACAGAATTTAAATAGCGCCAACAGTTTGCGCAGCACTTTACAAAATGAAGGTAGACATTACAGTTACAATACAATTTGGTACAAGAGGAAACAGAGGGCCCTGCTCGTTAGAGCTTACAATCTAAGTAGGTGGAAGCCCAATTTATGGCCTTGCAAAAGTGGGGTCCTGGGCTTCTATCTCACTAGGACACTATCTGCATTACATCAGGGATCTATCTACAGTGAGTTCATCAAGCTGGGTGCTCAGCAGCCTTTTCTTGGTCAATCTCACAGGGGACAGTTAGGCAAGAAGGAGGCTGGAGTAGTTTTTGCTGATGCTCCCTCTTCATTCTTTCCTGTGCTGTTACTCTTATTGCATCTTTGTGCTTATTGTCTTCTGTTGTTTTCTCCAATCTTGTTTCCACAGGGTCTTCTCATATTCCTGATTCTCCTCTTTTTTAAGGACAACATATTCCTCATACATGTTGCAATGTTTCTGGTCTTGCTGTGACTCCAGACTTCACCTTCGTTCTTTGCCTTGGTTTTAATATTACCTTTGGTAACATTCTATGACACCCTTGCTACTGTAGTGTTACCCCCTAAGGAACTGCTGGATTTTAGGTTCCCTTTTGTCTGCACAGCCAGGCAAAACACATTTTCAGCTTGCTATGTTATGTCTCCATAGTAGGAATATAGCAAAGTCCCAACTGTATGCAGGAGCTCTATGTCTCCTTAGTAGGAATATAGCAAAGTTCCAACAGTATGCAGGTGTGCTATGTCTCCATAGTAGGAATATAGAAAAGTTCCAACTGTATGCAGGGGTTCTCTGTCTCCTTAGTAGGAATATAGCAAAGTCCCTGCTGTATGCAAGAGTTTTATGCCCCCTTAGTAGGAATATAGCAAAGTCCCTATTGTATGCAAGAGTTCTATGTCCCCTTAGTAGGAATATAGCAAAGTCCCAACTGTATTCAGGAGCTCTATGTCTCTTTAGTAGAAATATAGCAAAGTCCTAACTGTATGCAGGAGCTCCATGGGTCCTTAGTAGGAATTTAGCAAAGTCCTAGCTGTATGCAGGAGCTCTATGTCTCTTTAGTAGAAATATAGCAAAGTCCTAACTGTATGCAGGAGCTCCATGTGTCCTTAGTAGGAATTTAGCAAAGTCCTACCTGTATGCAGGAGTTCTATGTCTCCTTAGTAGGAATATAGCAAAGTACCAACTGTATGCAGGAGCTCTATGCCCCCTTAGTAGAAATATAGCAAAGTCCCAACTGTATGCAGGAGTTCTATGTCTCCTTAGTAAGAATTTAGCAAAGTCCAAACTGTATGCAGGAGCTCCATGTCCCCTTAGTAGCCAGCACACTCAGCTTCTACCAGTGAACCCCAGAGCAAAGGAGGGGTTAAGGTAAGTTGTGGCCCCTTTTTAGGCTAGCTAAATACTGCATCCGGCTGCCTTCTCCCTTTGTTGGCACTGGGATTAGTGAAAGGTGATCACACTGTCCCTTGAAATCCTGCTGCTCAACAAAGACTGCTGTTCAGGCCTCCTGCTGTACAGGTCCTCTGTTGCAATACAGGGTGTCTCCAGGATAAGCCTGAAGGGTGGTGAAGATCCCTCTGGTCAAACTGCTCTTTTCCTCCATTCTTCAGCAACTGCCTGGAGGCACAGCCCCCAGGTCCCCTCCAGGCCTCATAATTCTTGACTCAGCACTCCATACTCCAACCAGCAATGAACCCTACTTGCCAGGCTCTTCAATTATTTATGGGCACATCTGTCCAACTTGCCAGGCCTCATACCTGGGAATTGGCCAAGCTCCCATGAATATTCAGATCTCTGCCCTTGTACTTCCATCCTCTAGATTCTAGTAGTGTCTAGAAACTTCCAGAACCAGGAGGAGGCAACAGAGGCCTGACCTGCAGAGCCATAAAGCCTCACCTGCGCTTGAACACCATGGACATGCTCACTTTAGCTACTTGTGAGCCATACTAAATTTACCTATGTATATTATACTACACCACACTACTACTCGCCTTGACTATTGCAACTCTCTTCTCAGGCCCACACAGGCTATCCTCCCTTCATTCCACCATGAAAGCTACTGCCAAATTTATCTACCTTGCTAACCACTTAGTGTCCCCCACCCCTTGCTGCCAATCCCTCCACTGGCTTCTGGTCCCCCAACGAAAATTTGAGATACTAACAACATACAAGGCCATCCACAGCTCCGTCCCAAGCTACATCACCAATCCTGTCTGACAATATCATCCAAACTGTCCTCCCCGCTCCTCTCATGAGCGCTTGCTCTCTAGCTCCATTGTCTCCTCTTCCCATGATCACCTTCAGGACTTCTCCAGAGCCTCTTCCATCCTCTGAAACTCTCTTCCTCAGTCTGTCCTGCTGTCTCCTAGTCTGATCACCTTTAGGCAATCCCTGAAAGCTCATTTCTTCTGGGAAGCCAATCCCGCCTGTACCTAACCACTGATCTTTTAAATCTTCCATAAACTCATCCCTCACATTTGTTATCTTTTGTACCATTTGCCCCTCCTTATTAGATTCTAAGCTCTTGCATGCAGGGCCCTCCTAATCCCCTTGTATTGAATTGTACTGTTACTATACAGCTTCGCCTATATTGTGAAGTGCTGTGAAAAATGTTGGTGCTATATAAATCCTGTATAATAATAAAAATAATAATTACACTTCTTGAGACCATGTATGTTCAGCTGGCCTTGACTTCTGCTAGTTTACCAAATGCTCTGGGTGTCTGCTCTACCTCTGTGTTGCTGTACCATCCAGCACCTAGAATGCCAATCCACTCACTGTAGCTTTCCCACGTGAGGCTAATACAATGATATCAGAGTACTATAGCACCAGTATTAAAGCACAGATCCACGCAAAAGGGGAAGTTCTGCTCTAAGGCTTCTTCACCCGCTCCCCGTTAAAGATTGGTACCTTTGGGGAGTGGGGGGGGGTGGGGTTGGAACAGGTACCTGAATTTGACAGGTACCCGCTACCACTGCGATTGCCTAGACGATCGGAAGTGGAAGTTGTCCTCCCCCCTCCCTCCCTGTAATATTTTGGGACACATGACAGGTTCCAGAAGAATACGGGACCATTTAGAAAGCACAGCGCTACTCGTGCATGAGCAGTGGGCGCCCGGCTGTGGAGCCGCAAGATGTCATAGTTGGGTGCCCACACTAAAGATGCTGGGGAGAGAGGACGGCCAGTGAAACTGGCTGCAATGAGGACACTGTGGGATCGTTGGACAGATGAGTGTGTTTTTTAAAAGTCAGAAGCTACAATTTTTGTAGCTGCTGACTTCTTTTTTTTGTATTGCGACTGGAGCTCCGCTTTAAGAATTCTGAAAGGTGGCTACTAAAAGTGAAGAACCTTGCAGCACTCATTATAAAGCCAGACCTAATGCCCATTCCTTTAACTGATAGTTAAAGTGAATTCAACCTAAACTGGCCCTACTTTAATGTTAGTGGTAGGGTCATAAAAATGCAAGTTCTCCTAGGGGGAAGAAACGGAATGAACAGTTCAATGTGTAGAGCCCTGCAGGTACTATGGAAATTAATAAAATATATACTGTATATATTACTACAGAAAAGTTACAGATGGATTATATTATTACGTAGCCAGAAAAATATGCAAACAAGGTCTGTGCATCTCACATGTGGCACGAGGGCAACTAATGTTTTCATAAGGATGTCTTCTTGATTAGGAAGCTTCCAGATGCTTGCTTGTGACTGCCCCCTAAACATGTAAGAGTCTCGATGAGGAATCCATATACAGCAGATGACTCATTGAGAATAAGGGTTGGTAAGTCATCTTGCCTATCCACAAATGGCTCTTAGGGCAGGAGGCCATCTGACAACTGATATGGGGGCACACTGTAAAATTTCAGTGGTTAGTCTCAATAACCTTTTCAAATATGTTGACAAATCACTGGTTGCATGAAATGATAAAAAATATTTGTTTGGCAGCTGTACTTGTAGCATGTATTGCTTCAACCAGATGTATCACTTTCTTATATTAGCATGTTTATGGTCATCCCCGAGGTGTCTACAGACAGCAGAAGATGTTCATCCACTCCGATCAGAAAACATTTGAATATTGGTAGCCATCTGCCAATGAGGAAATTGAGTTTTCCAGCCAATCACATGCCTGCAGGGCTCTTCCCTTCCTCACAGACACATATATATGGATACAGTGGGCAAGAATTAAAATTTCTCTCAAGTTTTTACTTCATTCCAATGGAGAGGTTTCTTCTCACTTCCTGTCCCTGTGACACCAAAGAAGTCAGGGTTCTGGGACAGAAGTACTGGGACAGAATGGTGTGGACAACAATACAATTGTCCAAAGTTGTAACCTTCACTCATTCTAATAAAAATGTTTTTTGGTTTTGTCTGTGTCTCCATTGGACAGCTATCCCATCACTTATTGTCCTGACTATAAAATGAAGGGAAGTCTCCCCGAAAAAAAGACTGACATAGGATCTAGCCCTTTCCAGCTCTATTTAAAACAAACTAAAGTGTTTTGGATTTGGGTATTAATCCAAAACGTCTTCAATGCTTTAATGCTAATCACTGAAAAAGTGTGCCCCTGATGTGGATCAGACCATACAATGCAATGTTCACAGAGCCAAGAATTGAAACAAATAAATCCCCATGATGCAGAATTTGAGGCCCTGTTCACATCTGAGCAATGCCCCCGCATCGCGGTTTTTGCATGTTTTCGTAGCATGTTTTTGGAGTCGCACCAATTGTATGAATGGGCCTCTCTCCAATACAAAAATGTGCCAAAGAAGCTCATGTATCAAATTTTGACACTGAGCCAAGTGTGTTTTGTGATGATCATCTTTGTTGTGCAACAAATGTTTTCTGCATGTTTCCGCTACGTCCAAATGTAAATGGTGACTGATACTCAAGGCTAGATTTACAGTGGGGCAAAAAAGTATTTCGTCACCCACCAATTGTACAAGTTCTCCCACTTAAAAAGATGAGAGAGGCCTGTAATTGGCATCATAGGTAGACCTCAACTATGAGAGACAAAATGAGAAAACAAATCCAGACAATCACATTGGCTGATTTTGGAAAGAAATTATTTGCAAATTATGGTGGAAAATAAGTATTTGGTCACCTACAAACAAGCAAGATTTCTAGCTCTCACAGACCTGTACCTTCTTCTTTAAGAGGCTCCTCTGTCCTGCACTCATTACCTGTATCAATGGCACCTGTTTGAACTTGTTATCAGTATAAAAGACACCTGTCCACAACCTCAAACAGTCACACTCCAAACTCCACTATGGTGAAGACCAAAGAGCTGTCGAAGGACACCAGAAACAAAATTGTAGACCTGCACCAGGCTGGGAAGACTGAATCTGCAATAGGCAAGCAGCTTGGTGTGAACAAATCAACTGTGGGAGCAATAATTAGAAAATGGAAGACATAAAAGACCACTGATAATCTCCCTCGATCTGGGGCTCCACGCAAGATCTCACCCCGTGGGGTCAAAATGATCACAACAACGGTGAGCATAAATCCCAGGACCACACGGGGGGACCTAGTGAATGACCTGCAGAGAGCTGGGACCAACGTAACAAAGGCTACCATCAGTAACACACTACACCGCCAGGGATTCAGATCCTGCAGTGCCAGACGTGTCCCCCTGCTTAAGCCAGTACATGTCCAGGCCCATCTGAAGTTTGCTAGAGAGCATTTGGATGATCCAGAAGAGGATTGGGAGAATGTCATATGGTCAGATGAAACCAAAATAGAACTGTTTGGTAGAAACACAACTCGTCGTGTTTGGAGGAGAGAGAATGTTGAGTTGCATCCAAAGAACACCATACCTACTGTGAAGCATGGGGGTGGCAACATCATACTTTGGGGCTGTTTCTCCGCAAAGGGACAGGACGACTGATCCATGTACAGGACAGAATGAATGGGGCCATGTATCGTGAGATTTTGAGTGCAAACCTCTTTCCATCAGCAAGGGCATTGAAGATGAAACGTGGCTGGGTCTTCCAACATGACAATGATCCCAAACATACCGCCCGGGCAACGAAAGAGTGGCTTCGTAAGAAGCATTTCAAGGTCCTGGAGTGGCCTAGCCAGTCTCCAGATCTCAACCCCATAGAAAACCTTTGGAGGGAGTTGTTAGTCCGTGTTGCCCAGCGACAGCCCCAAAACATCACTGCTCTAGAGGAGATCTGCATGGAGGAATGGGCCAACATACCAGCAACAGTGTGTGCCAACCTTGTGAAGACTTCCAGGAAACGTTTGACCTCTGTCAATGCCAACAAAGGATATATAACAAAGTATTGAGATGAACTTTTGATATTGACCAAATACTTATTTTCCACCATAATTTGCAAATAAATTCTTTCCAAATCAACCAATGTGATTGTCTGGATTTGTTTTCTCATTTTGTCTCTCATAGTTGAGGTCTACCTATGATGCCAATTACAGGCCTCTCTCATCTTTTTAAGTGGGAGAACTTGCACAATTGGTGGCTAACTAAATACTTTTTTGCCCCACTGTAGACATGCATCTAAATTGGAGTGCCGTGGCACCCCAGGGTGCCACTAGAGGTCTTCAGGGGTGCCGTGGCATCCTGGTAGAGAAAGGCTGTGAGTTGAGCCCAAGCTCTCGGTCCCCAGCCGCACTGTACATCGGCACTGGGAGCCATCAAACTGCTGAGCAAAATGAAAGCAAAGGGAGGGGGAGTGTCTGCTGTGCTCTCTGCCTCCCCCTTGAGAGCAGTACCCGGCAGTGTGAGGGAAGGTAATGTACTATAACTTTTTATAGGGCTGTATACATGTTTGTGTGTACATGTGTGTGTACATGTCTGTGTTTTGTGTACATTTGTCTGTATTTGTGTGTGTACATGTGTCTTATGTGTGTGTGTACATGTGTCTGTATGTACATGTGTTTGTATGTGCGTACATGTGTTTGTGTACATGCATCTTATGTGTGTGTGTGTACATGTGTATGTACGTGTTTGTGTGTGTATGTGTCTATATGTACATGTGTTTATGTGTGTACATATGTCTGTATGTACTTGTGTTTGTGTGTGTACATGAGTCTGTATGTGTGTGTATACATGTGTTTGTAAGTACGTGTTTGTGTGTGTGTGTATATATGTTACTTTTAATTTTGACCCCCTGTCCTTTCAGAACTGCTTTTTTAGGACCTGTTCGTAATAGCAGCAAGGACTGCTGCTCTCTGAAAAGCAATCCATGCTCAGAACGCTTTTCAGAGGCATTTGACCCGTGGTAAAGAGGCAATATGGTGCTTCCTCACCACCTGTTTTAACCCTGTAAATGCAGCCTCACCACACCACAACCGCGTGCAATGTGCACACAGTTGCAGGGTGGTTATAGTTCAGCCCCATTCACCTGGAGGTATACTTCCAGCTGCGGCCACAGCAAGTGTATACCCCCAGCTCCTGCTTCTGCAGCTAAAGAGGGAACAGTTGAGGGTGGTAAAAGCAGCACAACTGCATGGTTTTACCGTCCTCCAACCACACAGGTTAATAAGCCCTTGGATCACATCTGTGTGGCTGTGTGTAGGATAGCCCATTCATTTCAATGAAATGCAGGGATAGTCATCGCTGACCCTTTTTTTAAACTGCAAGACACCAAAAACACCCCGCGTTTGCCAAAGTATGGGGTACTACTAAGAATTATTGGTACCCTTAAAGAGCAGAGCATTTGACTGCGTGTCAGGAATGAGTGCGATATTGCGTGCGCTCTGCGACACACAGTAACAGGAACCAAGCCTTGGATAGGGGTGCCTCGTGACTGAAAATACTTTTCAAGGGCGACCCGACTGGAAAAAGGTTGAGAAACACTGCTCTAAATCTCCCTTTCCTCTTAAGCCTGATCTGTGTTCCGAATACACTTCAGAGGCTACTGACAGGCGGTGAGGAAGCGATATGATGTCTCACCATCTGTTTTAACCCCATTTTTTGCCAACAAACGAGCTGCTGCAGGCTGTTTGTTGGGCTTCCCATTTACTTGAATGTTGGACAAAATGTCGGGTAAACATGCCACTGCATATCAGGTAAACTTTGATGAGTGCGTGAAGCATTACCCCCATGGCATATAAACACCCCTGTCTGCTGCCTTTTACAGCTTAAATCAGAACTACACTGCTTCTGAGCACCATCAACCATTCATTTTTAATATTCAACGCAAACTCTCCCATCTATCCAAGTCTCCATGCTTCATTTTGCTGATTAATAAGTTTGATGAAAAAAAAACCCTAACATTTCTGACTGTGGCCATCTTGAGTAAGAGCAGAAGATTCATGTAGCATTTACTTCCTGGAATCCACCTGCCTTAGCTCAGTCATGCAGGCAGGAGGGTGTGCTTAGCTGCGAAAACCCCTCCTCCCTTGCTGAAGACTCCTTGGATGTAAGATATCATTTGCCTACGTCGGGAAAGCAGAAAGTAGCTGAAAAATGTGGAAAAAAAGGTGTAAAACAATCAAATAGCATATACTTTCCTATCTATATAATAATGCTAGGAGAATAAAGATTAAAAATAGTCAGTGTTGATTGAGAAAGTAAAGTTCTATTTTAAGGGGGGGGGCACTTAGTGGGAGGCACAACCGCATACTTTTGCTGCCCCACCAACCGCATGTTTAAATGAAGTCTTACTAAACCCACAATGTCCGTACAATAAACTCAATGCGATCTAACTAAACTTCCCAAAAAACAATAGTAACTGTGCAAATATAAATCATACAAAAAGTCCTACCACTGGATTGTACCAGCATCGATCTTCATCCACCGCAGTGACAAACCTATTAAGCGCCCTTACATCCATACATGAATTAAGCCTTGCTAAGCTGAAACGTGTCAACCTTTGTATGGGCTGAACTGCCGCAACTCTTTTCACACACCTGTCATTCCAGCCGTAGGAATCCACAGATTAGTGCAGCTGGAATTCACTCATGTGAACGCAAACGTAAGTGTCCAAGCACACATAAGCCTTGTTCACACGGGCGTATGCATCCATGCCCTGTGTGATAGCTGTGTTTACCGGCACGAGCATGTCCAGGGCTTGTTTCTCAGAGAATAGGTGCAGGAACTCCCCACCTTTTGAGTCTCCCTTGTCTCCACCCTCTACCCATCTCCAAGCCCCGTCCCTTGGTTCCACCCCCCTACTCACCTCCAAGTACTGCCACTTTAGAAAATACAGAACCAAGTATCATGTTGTGGTGCTAAGTAATTTGTATGTAATGTGTTAATGATAACAAGAAAAACAGTAAAATACAGTAGATCCCCTGCAGCCAGTAACAATTTCTCCCCCACACAATAGACCCCCCACAACAAAATACCACCCAAGTAATCATAGACCCCTAGCAGCAACAACAGATCTCCCAGCAGCAGCCTTAACCTCCCTAGCGGTCTGATTATGTCAGTATTTCTGTGCTCAAAGCATACATTGTTTTCAATGGCAATATGTTGTTTTTTTATTGTAGGCCTGTAATTCTTCGGAATAACTCACTGAAATCTGTCTGAACAAGAGTCTAGTAAACATCCCGGGTATGAAAAAAATTTGAAACACAAAATCATAAATTATAATTTAATAAATAATCATAAAAAATAATATAATAATAATAAATGTAATTCAATAATGTAATCAAACCAAAAACACTTAAATTTGAAATAATAGTGCCAAGTTCGCAAAATCGTTTTCAGTGTCTGATGGCGAATTTCCCCACGAATCATTATCACTCAATTCTGCAAGTGGTTCTAATTTATTATCGCTGTTCTCTAGCTGGTCTAAAACCTATTTTAACCTAAAGGGACGCTTTTTGGACGCCATGGACATTTCTCAGTTTCCAGGCAGAAAGAACAGTAAAAATGCTGGCAGGGCACAGGACAAAGCACTCGGGACAAAATGTATGTGAAATGCTTTGACACAGTAATGTAATACTATCAGATTATAGTGTATTGAGTGAATGTCAAATTTTTACATTTTTGAAATTCCCACTGGTTCCGTCCCCCGTACGTCCCGACGCTCGCAGGAAATGGAACCTGGAAGACAAATGCCGGCATCGGCTTGAGGACATGGCTGGGGACGCTGCAGGGGGGACATCATGGGACCGCAGGACAAGGTAAGTGCTGGAGGGATCCCAGAGCAATGCTGCAGGGTAATCCTGAGTGTAGCTCGGGGTACCGCTTCTGGTACTGATAGTTAACCCTGAACTACACTCGGGAATAAAGCCAGGGGGGGTTAATAGGCCCTCCAGCAGCATGGAGCAATAGACTCCTCCCTCAGCAAGAAATCCTTCCCAGCAACATATGATCCCCCCAGCAACAATAGACCCCATACAAAAATAGATTCCCACCAGTGACAATAGATCCCCCAGCAGCGGCTCCCAAAGTGACATCTTAGCTGAAAGAACCTGAAGTGGTGGATATAACGTCACTTTCCCAGGCGACAGCAGCAATCTGCACCCCATCAGCTTTCATGAAGGGCAGGTGAGACATCAGGGGTCTCAATAAAGAGAGCTTCTCACAAAGACATTGGGGGTTTTTTACTAAAACTGGAGAATGCAAAATCTGATGCAGCTGTGCATAGAAACCAATCAGCTTCCAGGTTTTATTGCCAAACCTTAACTGAACAAGCTTAAGTTATTTGGTTGGCTACCATGCAGAGCTGCACCAGATTTTGTAAAATTGTAAACCTTCTCTGCCCCTACGTATGTACAAATATAAATATGCATATACATATCACTGCGCACATTGGAGTGGGAGCAAAAATTCAGGGCTATTATTCACGATGACCTGTAGGGGCTTTTAAAGTGTCACCTATGGAAAATATAGTGCTGAAGTTTTTGTTTTGTCGTTTTACGGGCACATGCAATTTAAAGCTTGATATGTTGAATATTTATTTATTTGGCACAACAAAATTTTTTATATTTTACCAAAAAATTTTATAATATATTGTATTTGTGTGTCCTAAAATGAAGTTTAATTTATTTTTTGCTCAAAAATTGCACTTGAGAAAATGGTATTCTCCAGGGTCTTTGCTTTCAGAAAATATATATTTGGGGGTTTTAAGTAATCTTCAGGCCTAAAATGATTTTTTACACATGTACAAAAAAGGCCACACAAAGGGTGAATACTGTAACCCCCCCCCCCCCCCCCGTCTTGCTGTACTTACTTGTGTGGATACTGAGCTGTAGGTGCCCATAAAAGCAGTGTAGTGGTCTGGGGATTTGCGATTCCAACTCCTCTTCCCCTCCTCTGTGCATTTCTACGATGCAGCCTTGTTCTGTTGAAAAAAGAACGGAACTCAACAGACAAAATGTAAGTGGCTGATCATTCATTTACATCCACAAGCTGATGGGAATGAATTTTATTTTTTACTTATTTATTTCAGGTACTTACATAGCACCATCAATTTACATATACAGGTGAAACTCGAAAAATTTGAATATCATGCAAAAGTTCATTTATTTCGGTAATGCAACTTAAAAGGTAAAACTAATATATGAGATAGACTCATTACATGCAAAGCAAGATAGTTCAAGCCGTGATTTGTTAGAATTGTGATGATTATGGCTTACAGCTCATGAAAACCCCAAATCCACAATCTCAGAAAATTTGAATATTACATGCAATCAATAAAACAAGGATTGTACATAGAACAATATCGGACCTCTGAAAAGTAGAAGCATGCATATGTACTCAGTACTTGGTTTGGACCCCTTTTCAGAAATTACTGCCTCAATGCGGTGTGGCATGGAAGCTATCAGCCTGTGGCACTGCTGAGGTGTTATGGAAGACCAAGATGCTTCAATAGCGGCCTTCAGCTCTTCTGCATTATTCGGTCTCATGTCTCTCATGTTTCTCTTGGCAATGCTCCATAGATTCTCTATGGGGTTCAGGTCAGGCGAGTTTGCTGGCTAATCAAGCACAGTAATCCCACGGTCGTTGAACCGGGTTTTGGTGCATTTGGCAGTGTGGGCAGGTGCCAAGTCCTGCTGGAAAATGAAGTCAGCATCCCCATAAAGCTCATCTGCGGAAGGAAGCATGAAGTGCTCCAAAATCTCCTGGTAGACGGCTGCGTTGACCCTGGACTTAATGAAGCACAGTGGACCAACACCAGCAGATGACATGGCTCCCCAAATCAACACAGACTGTGGAAACTTCACACTGGACTTCAAGCATCTTGCAGTGTGTGCCTCTCCATTCTTCCTCCATACTCTGGGTCCCTGGTTTCCAAATGAGATGCAAAAGTTGCTCTCATCAGAAAAGGGGACTTTGGACCACTGAGCAACAGACCAGGTCTGTTTTTCTTTAGCTCAGGTAAGACCCTTCTGACGTTGTTTGTTGTTCAGGAGCAGCTTCACAAGAAGAATATGACATTTGAAGCCCATGTCCAGGATCCGTCTGTGTGTGGTGGCACTTGATGCACTGACTCCAGCCTCAGTCCACTCGTGAAAGTCTCCAACACTTTTGAATGGCCTTTTCCTGACAGCCCTCTCCAGGCTGCAGTCATCCCTGCTGCTTGTGCACCTTTTTCTTCCACACTTTTCCCTTCCACATAACTTTCTATTAATGTGCTTTGATACAGCACTTTTGAGGCTTTCCCTCCTTATGGAGGGTGTCAATGATGATTTTCTGCACAACTGTCAGGTCTGATTGGCTGCAGTCATCATTCCACTGACTATTTTGTGCACAGCGCCTTCGATTTCTCGAATTAAGTTTGCAGAACTGAGTGGTGTCAGCAGGACCGTTCATGGCTCAAATTTCAGCCAATTCCCATAAATCAACTGAAATGTGAGCCCTATGGCCAACCAAAAGGGGAATTCCAGGCTACTGAATAACTGCTTAAACCTGCTCCCACCCCCTGCTAACTGACAACGGATGCCCCATAGCAAGCCTATGGGTGACCTCAGCGCCTGTCATTCCACCAGTTGTTTCCACTTCCCTGAAGCTGGCAGTTGGGGAGATCATGTGATCCGACCGGAACACCATCAGAATAGGTGTGTATATACATCTTCCTTCCACAGGGTAGTTAGAGTAGGATTTAAAAGGAGGGTGGGAGCAAGCATAGTCATCAATATTCTGGAATTTCACTTTAAAGTTAGATTCCAAGTATGGCAATTTTTACATACATGGGTCCAACCTGAACCAATGTTAAGTATGAATATACCACACCTGACTGTTGCACCTAGAAGCTGGAAATGACTGAAGTGGGAACTGCTACTCCTGCTGAGTGGCTGCCCTGCTGCTTTCTCTGGGTGCCGTTCAGAGAATGCTTTGCATTTTTTTAGTGAATGCAAAGAGTACTTCTATTGGGCAAGGTGGAGATCGTGACATCACCACCCCACCTCATCCAATCAAAGAAAGCTTTGCATCCGGGGCGCAACTACAAGGGTCGCTATTGCAACCCGGTCCCATGCTCAAGGGGGCCTGTGAGGTTCCCCTCTACACCTGGACAGGACAGGTGGCATACAGAGGAACCAATCCCCTCCATGTTCTTCCTGCAGCAGCTGAATGTCGGTCCCCTGCTGTTCTCCGGTCCCATTGCTGTTCTCTGGTACCTTTTCTGTTCTCCGGTACAAATACTTTTCTCCAGCCCCTGCTGTTCTCTGGTCCCGTTCCTCTTCTTCCGGTCCCCTGCTGTTCTCAGGTCCCATGCTGTTCTCTGATCCCATTGCTCTTCTCCGGTCCCCTGCTGTTCTGTGGTCCCAATGCTCTTCTCCGGTCCCCTGCTGTTCTCTGGTCCCACTGCTCTTCTTCGGTCCCCTGCTGTTCTGTGGTCCCAATGCTCTTCTCCAGTCCCCTGCTGTTCTCTGGTCCCACTGCTCTTCTCCGGTCCCGTTCTCTGGTCCCATTGCTCTTCTCCAGTCCCCTACTGTTCTCTGGTCCCCTTACTCTTCTCCAGCCCCTGCTGTTCTCCGTTCCCCCCTCTACTGTGTTCTGTCCTCCCCTGGACTTACTCCCACTCCTCTCCTGCTGGCTACTGCGGGGGATCTGTCAGGATGGAGTGCTGGGAAGGGGCCAGTAAATATGCCATTTACTGGCTCCTTTCTTGTCTGAAATGACAGTCAGTGATCGGTACCAATCACTGACTCTGTCCATTCATAACTGAAGTGTAGTAAATTGTTTTTACTGTGCTTCAGTTGTCCTCAATCTCCTTTCTCTGTTTTAAAGGTGAAACATTGTAAGTCTTTTTAGACCCCTGATATTTCACCAAAGCCCCCCCAACGGGGTTCCTAAAAAATTATAAAAAATAATATTGTAAAAAAAATAAAATGGTAAAAAATAATTTAAAAAATTAAAAATCTACTAACACCAGTAGTCGTAAAGGTCGCATTTACGGCCAGGCCCTGGCGTTCTGCCACTGGGCTCGGAGCTAAAGGCCCTGGACTCAAAGGGAATGCCCCCATTCGGGGGTTAGGGGGCCCTTCATGGTTTCCTGCATTGGGGTCCTGAAGGTTCTAGTTACGTCTCTGCTTTGCATTCATTGAGAAAACACACAGTGTTTCCTGAACGGTGCCCGTACCAAAAGGCTGACCTTCTATACTCAGAAGCACTACAGTGCTTTGAACTATGCCTGTCAGATAACATGGATTTTGGACTGTATATATACAGTGGGAATGTGTTTGAAAATGCATCCCACTGCACCTGATATGAATGAGCCCCATGCACATCAGTGAGTCACACTAATGCACTTTATTTTGCATATTTGTCACCCGGCAGCTTAGGGCAGCCCATTCATTGGAACAAGATACCCTATGCGCAACAAACGTGCCAAAGAAGCTCCTCCACCTTTTTTTTGGTGCATTTTAGTAATGTGCATTCTGACATACAGAAACAAATGGCAACGAATCCAAAGGTTATAACAAAATTAATGAATGCATTTGCTTCATTCGGATGACGTTGATGACAAGTTTAGGCCCCTGGGGAAATGAAACCAGTTTTTGAATTAATTTGATAATTCTGAACTTGAATTTGATGGATCCGAATTTTATTCCATTCGTTAATTCGGGTGCACATGACGCCAGTCAATAATGTCCAATCAGCTCATGTCATATTTCTTAATGGGTTGGACCAGTGTTCAAAAATATTGAATCCTGATTCTGTCCGATTCTATAATATATTGAATATATAGCAATCTTCCGGAAAACTTTTTCAAATCCACCCAAGTAATATACCGAAGATATGATATGAAGAAATGATTGCTGAAGATTCAAAACAAATTCTGAAAACAAATTGGGTCAATATAATGACGATGATGAAACCAAATTCAGTGAATGAATACGTCCAGAATGAAAATTTCCAGCGTTCACATGTTAATTTGGGTGCACATGCTGCCAGTTGATATTGCCCAATCAGTTCGTGCCATTTCTCGTGGTGGGTTGGACTACTTTCCAAAAATAATTCTGATTCAAATCTGTCCAATTTGATAACAGCAATCGTTTGGAAAAACTTTTTCAAATCCACCCAACCAAGGAATATATGAAACAATTGCTGGAGATTATTATTATTATTATACAGTGTTTATATAGCGCCAAAATGTTTGCTCAGCGCTGTACATAATAGAGAATGGAGATACAAAATGAATTCCAAAAATGAATCGGGTCAACATAACGACTATGATGAAACCAAATTCTTCAATGAATGGTAATTCAGGTGCACATGACACCAGTCGATATTGACCAATCAGCTCATTCCATTTCTCTTGCTGGGTTGGACTAGTGTCTGAAAAGAATGAATCCTGATTCAATTCGATAATATATTGAATATATAGCAATCTTCTGGAAAAACGGCAAACTTTTTCAAATCCACCGACCAAGGAATACACGTAATGATTGCCGAAGATGCAAAATGAATTCCGAAAAAGAATCGGGTCAACATAACGACTATGATGAAACCGAATTCTTTAACGAATGAATGCGTCCAGAATTAAAATTTACGGTGTGCATATTAATTTGGATGCACATGCTGCCAGTCGATACTGACCAATCAGCTCATTCCATTTCTCTTGCTGGGTTGGACTAGTGTCTGAAAAGAATGAATCCTGATTCAATTCGATAATATATTGAATATATAGCAATCTTCTGGAAAAACGGCAAACTTTTTCAAATCCACCGACCAAGGAATACACGTAATGATTGCCGAAGATGCAAAATGAATTCCGAAAAAGAATCGGGTCAACATAACGACTATGATGAAACCGAATTCTTTAACGAATGAATGCGTCCAGAATTAAAATTTACGGTGTGCATATTAATTTGGATGCACATGCTGCCAGTCGATACTGACCAATCAGCTCATTCCATTTCTCTTGCTGGGTTGGACTAGTGTCTGAAAATAATGACTCCTGATTCAAATCTGTCCAATTCGATAATATATTGAATATATAGCAATCTTCCAGAAAAATGGAAAACGTTTTCAAATCCACCCGACCAAGGAATATACGGAACGATTGCCGAAGATACATAACGAATTCTGTAAACGAATTGGGTCAACATAACGACTATGAAGAAACCGAATTCTTTAATGAATGCATCTGAAATGAAAATTTCTGGCGTGCATGTCTGCTCGTTCGATTTCTGAAGGATGCATACTGTACTAATTAAACGAAAATCATTTGTTCTGCTAACGAGAAAAATTTCCCAGCATGCCCCTTCAGAAATTTGGATGTGAACAGTCAACATCAGCTTCTGAAATGAGAATACCAATAAACAGAAAACCAAACGCTTGGTCTGAATACAATATTTTCGACCAATTTTCTAAAAACGTGTGCTAGGCGTTGGACGCATTTATGCGCACACGTGTGTAAATTATGCTCAAAAGCAGTTCAAATTTTATAATGCCTCTGAACGCTGCGCACAAATACGCTTAAAATCTCTGCATGGTGACAGTAAATTTGCAGGCGTTCACATGCAGGCGTGACAGCGGAGTGTTCCTGCCGGAGCGCCTACGAAATGATGCGTTTTGCAGGCATGAGGTGCGTTTTGGCGCATTCCCGGGACACGAGGGTGTGAATGAGCCCCGAGGTGCAGGACCAGGCTCTGGCGCTCCATTGCAGCACCTCAGTTCCCGGTTTAACCCTTCGTACAGACAGGGCTCCCCTCACCAGTCCGGGACATGAGGGTGTGAATGAGCCCCGAGGTCTGGGACCTGGCTCTGGCGCTCCCCTTCCTTCACAGCGCCTCAGTTCCCGGTTTAACCCTTCATACAGACAGGGCTCCCCTCACCAGTCCGGGACATAAGGATGTGACTGAGCCCTGGGACCAGGCTCTGGTGCTCCCCCTTCCTTCGCAGCGCCTCAGTTCCCGGTTTAACCCTTCGTACAGACAGGACTCCCCTCACCATTCCGGGACATGAAGGTGTAAATGAGCCCCGAGGTCTGGGACCTGGCTCTGGCGCTCCATCGCAGCACCTCAGTTCCCAGTTTAACCCTTCGTACAGCCAGGGCTCCCCTCACCAGTTGGGGACATGAGGATGTGAATGAGCCCCGAGGTCTGGGACCTGGCCCTGCGCTCCATCGCTCCCCCTTCCTTCATAGCACCTCAGTTCCCAGTTTAACCCTTCGTACAGACAGGACTCCCCTCACCAGTCCAGGACACACAATGGGGGCATTTGAGGGCATTCTCCTCAGCTTTGTCCTGAATGGGGGGAGGATGGAGGAGAGCTGCAGGCACTCAATGCTACCCCAGACCGGTGACCCCGTGCCCTGCCCAGCACACAGTGTGACAACACACAGCACATGCCTTCAGCTGCCTCCCCTCCCCCCCACACTCCTGTCCCCGCTGTGTCCAGTAACCCCCCCACCACCACCTCTGTGCGCGCTCCCGCCCTCCCCCCGCCTCTTGTGCCTGCGCAGGAGCTCGAGGAAAAAAAAAAAAAAAGTCCCGAAGGGCTCCGAGCCATAGAGAGAGTGCGAGAGCCGGAGCATGTCCGCAGAGCGCCGGTGACTGGAGCCGAGCACGGGACGAGGATGGTGCTGGGATTACTGCTGCGCTGGGCTGTCCTGTCCTGCCTGCCAGGTGAGTCCACTATGGGGAGAGGGGGTCCCCAACACTGCTGTCCAGGAATGAGCTGTCCTGTCCTATGCCTGCTCTGTCCGATCCCCCACCACAGCTCAGCCTGCCTGCTCCCTATTCCTGACCCATCCAGCCTGCAACTTCCCCAACTCACATCCCACCATACATGTACCAATCCCATCACAGACCAGATCTGCGGAGGAGCCCAACCCACCGATTGCACACAAATTATTCTGATCGGTCCATAGATCCAGTGGTGGCCATACTTGTAACCGTCCGATCGAATGACTCAGGCTATAGGAGCAAATCTGTGACCGACTTCATTGTAATTATTCCAAATCGGTTTGGATGGAGAATTAAATCGGAGGAAAGTCAATGGATCCAATGGAGGCCATAAATGTAACCATCAAATCGAATGAATCAGACTATAGGATCAAATCTATGACCGCTTTTATTGTAATTATTCCAAACCGGTTTGGATGGAGAATCAAATCGGAGAAAACTCAAGGGATAACCAATGGTGGCCATATATGTAACCGTCTGATTGAATGACTTAGACTGTAGGATCAAATCTATGACCAATTTTATTGTAATTATTCCAAATCGGTTTGGATGGAGAATCAAATCGGAGGAAAGTCAATGGATCTAATGGTGGCCATACATGTAACCGTCTGATTGAATGGCTCAGGCTATAGGATCAAATCTATGACCGATTTTATTGTAATTATTCCAAATTTGTGACGGAGAATCAAATCGGAGGAAAGTCAAAGGATAACCAATGGTGGCCATACATGTAACCATCCAATCAAATGACGCAGGCTATAGGATCAAGTCTATGACCAATTTTATTGTAATTATTCCAATTCGGTTTGGATGGGGCATCAAATCAGAGGAAAGTCGGTGAATCCAATGGTGGCCATACATGGTTCTATAATTGCTTTATTTTCCGATCTGTTATGGTGGCTGTGCCAGTGGCACAGTGGCTTAGTGGTTAGCACTTCTGCCTTGCAGTAATTGGGTCATGGGTTCAATTACCAACCATGGTGGCTCCTGCATGGAGTTTGCATGTTCTCCCTGTGCTTGTGTGGGTTTTCTCCAGGTACTCCGGTTTCCTCCCACACTCCAAAGACATGCTGGTAGGTTAATTGGCTCCTGTCTATATTGTCCTAGCTTCATCCCTGGCCATGTGGGATCTCCTGCATGATGGGGGTTGGAGGAAGACCTGGCAACCTACCCTGTAAAATAATTGCTTAGGGAATTCATGGAAAAAGTCGCTTACAAGTGACAGTCCATGCAATCGCCAAGGGTTGGATATGACTGAATGGATAGATATGGTGGCTGTGCAGGCTTCAATCTTCTTATCCAGTCAATCTGCCATTTGATGAAAGTCGTTCCAGTAATTCATAGAATTTATTATATTGTCCTATTCTATGAAGAATCAATCAATCAAATTGTATTGTGTATGGCCATCATAGGATCTGATTTCTAACAGTGGTTGGATATGCTTTGACTTTATTATCCAATCAGTGTGCAGTTTGATCCCTCAGTGCCCCGGAGTGTGTATTATCGATAAGTCATGAAATTGATCGTATTGTCCTCTCTATGAAGAATCATTTTCTATGTTTCTATAACAGTAAATCGGTTTTAGTCACCGGTCACACCGCTGCGATTTCAAATCACGTGATTTGTGTGCGGTTTCTGAGGACTTTGTTGCTACTTTTGAAGATTTTCAGCGATTTCTTGCAATTTTCAGAGCGATCTCCGTTAATCACATGATCAGGACAAGCACAGATCTATGCATCTGTGCTTAGATCAAAAAAGCAAACAAAAACAAAACAAAAACACAACAACAAAATCGACAAAAAAGTTAACAAAACAAAACAAAAAAACAACAAAATCGACAAAAAAGTTAACAAAAACAAAACAAAAAAACAACAACAACAAAATCGACAAAAAAGTTTGAAACAAAACAAAAAAACCAACAACAACAAAATGGGGCGGGCTCAACGGACCACTTCATCTTTTTCTGATGTCACTTTTTTGGTTCTGTCATTCAGCCAACCAGATTGTTTTGTGTATGGCCAGCATAAGATCTGACCTGTAATGGTGGCCGTGCAGGCTTCTATTTTCTTATCCAATCAAAGTCGTTCCAGTAATTCACAGAATTGATCATATTGTCCTATTCTATGAAGAATCGCACAATCAATCAAATTGTTTTGTGTATGGCCACCATAGGATCTGGTTTCTAACGGTGGTCGGATATGCTTTGACTTTATTATCCAATCAGTGTGCAGTTTGATCCCTCAGTGCCCCGGTGTGTGTATTATTGATAAGTCATTAAATTGATCATCTATGAAGAATCGTTCAATCAGCCAGATTGTTTTGTGTATGGCCAACATAAGATCTGGTTTCTAACGGTGACTGCGCATGCTTTGATTTTATTATCCAATCAGTGTGCAGTTTGATCAATCAATGACCAGGTATGTGTATTTTTGATCATTTGTAATATTGATCATATTGTCCTGTTCTATGACGAATCATCCGAACAACCAGATTGTTTTGTGTATGGCCACCAAAAGATCTGGTTGGTAATGGCGGCCGTGCAGGCTTCTGGTTTTTTTTTTCCGATGAATCTGTAATTTGATCAAAGTCGTTCCATTAAATTTTAGAGTTGATCATATCCTGTTCTATGAAGAATTGTTCAATCAACCAGATTGTTGTATGTATGGCCAACATGAGATCTGGTTTCTAACGGCGGCCGCGCATGCTTTGATTCTATTATCCAATCAGTGTGCAGTTCCATCAATCAGTGACCAAGTGTGTGTATTATTGATAATTCATAATATTGATCATATCGTTCTATGAAGAATCATCCGAACAACCGGATTGTTTTGTGTATGCCTACCATAAGATCTGATTTCTAACGATGGCCAGGCGTGCTTCGACTTTATTATGGGATCAATGTGCAATTTGATCACTCAATGACCCAGTGTGTGTATTATTGAGAATTCATGGAATTGATCGTTTGTCCTGTTCTATGAAGACTCGTTCAATCAAGCAGATTGTTTTGTGTGTGGTCACCATAAGATCGGATTTGTTGGTGCACATGCTTCAATGTTATTATCAGTGTTTGTATTATTGATCGTTCATAGAACTGATCGTACCGGCCAATAGTAGGAAGAATCGTCCAAACATTCACATTGTTACATGAATGGCCACCTTAAGATCTGATTCCTTACAATGGCCATACACATAACCATCCCATCAAACCATTTGTCACCGAATCTGTCTGATTCGGTGACAAATGGTTTGATCGGATGGTTATGTGTATGGCCATTGTAAGGATCAATTCTATGAATGAGCTAAACCGACCGACGTCATCAAAATGATTTCAATCGGTCTGAGCAGAAAAATCCGATCGTAGGAAAGTCAATCGACTGTCTTATTTTCCGATCTGTTATGGCGACTGCGCATGCTTCGATTTTATTATCGGATTGATGTGCGTTTTGATTGGTCGATGACTCAGTGTGTGTCTTTTCGATTATACATAGAATTGGTCGTACTGTCCTAGGAAGAAACGTTCAATCGCTCAGCCAATCAGACGGTCACCATAAGATCAGATTTCTTTGCGCAGCCATACACACTTCAATATAATTATCTGATCAATGTGCGATTTGATCAAAATGATTGAATCGGCAACCAAACAGATTTTTGATTGGATTCAATCAAACCAAATTGATCAGCAGCACTTTGATTCTTTATTGATTATCCAACGATTGATCAGGTTATGAGATTGCATTGTGAGCACATACTGTAGATGTGTAACTTATGATCGTATCTGCAAACTATTGATGGAAATTGGCTTCCTCGTGTGCATCCCGTGCAATTCCTTTTCCGATTGATCTCTCCTGATAGGAAGATAGAAATTGATTTATTATGGTGGCCATGCACACATCGATTTTATTATCCAATGTGCACTATGATAGATCGATGATCCACTGTGTGTCTGTTCAGTAATTCAGATCATTGATCATACTGTCCTATTCTATGAAAAATTGTTCAATCAATCAGATTGGTATGTGTATGCCCACCATAAGATCTGATGGTCTTAACGATGTTATATAAGTACCCAAAATAAATAATGAATAAATGGTCTCCGATCGCCATACATGCTGCAATTGTAATATCTGATTGATGCTCGATTTGATCGAAGTGATTGAATTGACAGTTGGATGGGCAAAACTTGACTTCCTTCGGATTGTAGATCAGATTCAGTCAAACCAAATTGATCAGAAGCACTGAGAGGCTTTGTTCACCAATTGAGTCGTGTTCTGATTGATCGGATTAGGAGATTGTGAATACAGAGATGAGATTGGTCATTTACAATCATATCTGCCAACTATTGATGGAAATTTGCTTCCTTGTGTGCATCCTGTCCGATCGATCTCCTGATAGGGATACATTGATCTATTGGGGGGGGGGGGTCATACACGCTTCAATTTTATTCATGGATTCAATTGATCGGATTAGGAGATTGCATGGTGAACACATGAGATGAGATTGGTAATTTACAATCATATCTGCCAACTATTGATGGAAATTTGGTTCCTTGTGTTCATCCTGTCCAGTCGATCTCCTGATAGGGATACATTGGTCTATTGAGGGGGGGGGGGGTCATACACACTTCGATTTTATCCATGGATTCAATTGATCGGATTAGGAGATTGCATGGTGAACACATGAGATGAGATTGGTCATTTACAATCATATCTGCCAACTATTGATGGAAATTTGCTTCCTTGTGGTCATCCTGTCCGATCGATCTGATAGGGATGCATTGGTCTATTGGGGGGGGGGGGTCATACACGTTTCGATTTTATTCATGGATTCAATTGATCGGATCATGAGATTGCATGGTGAAAACTGAGTTGTCATCGATAACTTACCCCCCCGGTCACATCAAGCCCAACTTTGAAATTGTGCGACTTACAGTGAAGTTGTACGATTCCAAAGTCGGGGACACGCTGATTTGAGGTGCGATTTTCAAGACATCTGACACAGATGTCTATTCAGATCTCACCAGAAGTAGTGCATGTATTGCTTTAGAAATCAATCAATCCAGAACCGCGCCGATATGACCGCTGTAATTGCAGACAATAGGGTGCAACTTGGCATGCGATTTACAAGTCACATGTCATGCAAATCGCATGCCAAGTCGCACCCAGTGTGACCGGGCCTTATCATGAAATCTTCCAACTGTTGATCGAAATCCACTGCCCTGGTAAAAACAGAGATGAGATTGGTAACGTCTGATCGTACCTGCCAGTTATTGCTGGAAATTGGCGTCCCATGTGTCAATTTCTTTGCTGATTGATCTCTCCTAATAGGAATCGATTGATCCATTCGGGTGGTCTTGCGTGCTCTGACTTTATTATCCGATCGATGTGTGATTCAGTCAAAAGGAATGAATTGGTAAGCAATCAAATTGGTATAACTTCACTTCCAATCCCAATTTAGCCCTGGTTCACACCAGTGCGACTTCAGGTAGGACATGCGATTTGCAAATCGCACCTAAAGTTGTATGTAATGTATTTCTATGGCCTGTCCTACTTAGCACGGTATGAAGCAGTGGGATTTCAAAAATAGTTCCTGCGCTACTTATTTCAGATTTCATTGCAATTTACATTGACTTCTGTTAAATGAAGGTGCAAGCCACAGTGAAATCGGAGGTACAAATCGCACTGATCTGCAGCTTTGACATTGCACTACTTCAAGGCAATTTGCATTCGGTGTGACTGGGTTCTTACCCCCCCCCCCCCGGTCACACCAAACCCGACTTTGAAATCGTGCGACTTACAGTGAAGTCACGCGGTCTCAAAGTCGGATAACATGCCGATTTCAGGTGCGATTTGCTAGACATCTGATGTCTATGCAAATCGCACCAAAAGTAGTACATGTACTACTTTAGAAATCGGTGCGGCTCCGACCAAGTCAGAAACCGCGCCGATATGACCGCTGTAATTGCGGACAATAGAGTGTGACTTGGCATGCGATTTGCAAGTTGCATGGCATGAAAATCGCATGCCAATTCGCATCAAGCGTGACCAGGGGCTTAGACTCAATTTAGATTGGTTTCGATCAAACCAATCTTGTCAGCCAGGGTGGAATATTATGGATCGGCAGCACAGAGATGCTTTGTAAATAAATTCGATCATTTTTGGATCGATCAGATTATAAGATTGCATGGTGAAAACAGAGATGCCATTCACAACGTACGATCGTATCATCCAGCTGTTGATAAAATCCACGTCCCTATGTGTGTCCACTTCCTTATGTGTGTCCTATCGATCAGTTGGGTTGTCGACTATTGGTGGCCATAAACACTTCAATAAATAATCGATTTTTTTTTGATCGATCTCTCCCGATATAATTAATCTATAGTCGAGAACCCATTTGATTGCTAGGACGCACACACAGGAGTTGATTTCCATCAATAGTTGGAAGATTCAGTCATACGGTATTGGCCACATCTCACCATGCAGTCTCATAAGCTGATCGTTTGGAATATGATCGAATTGATGAACAAGGCATCTCTGATCGATTACTCTCCACCATGACCGATCAACTCAGTTTGATAAGATATAAATCGATTGGAAGGGAAGTTAGACCTATTTGCCAGTTCAGTCGTTTCAATCAAGTCTCACATTGATCAGATAATACAATCAAACCTGTATGGTCTCCATATGAAATCAGATCTTATGGTGGCCATACATGTAACAATCTGCAATTTTTAAAAGAATAGGACAGTATGATTAATTCTATGAATTATTAAAAATAAACGTACTAGGTATTCGATTCATTTCAGCAAAATTCTTCTCATCGATCTGGATGGAAAGTCTGATAGTAGGAAAGAAAATACATTGATATGATTAAGTGTATGGTGTATCAAACGTTCTTTTTGATCTTCCAATCCCATTTCATTTGCAAGAAAATAAATCGATTCATTATTATCCATTGAGGGACACAGGAGTAGGAGATCCAATAGAAATGGGTTATGCTGCCGCCTACAGTATAACCTCAGCCTCTGCTGCCAGATTATTTTCTATGTCCCCCAATGGAAGGAAGAGGGTTCAGTCTACAAGTGGGATACTCATTGGTTTGGGTTGTATCTCCATGTTTTGGTGTGTTTTGGGTAATCATGTGACTCTGATGCGCTCTCCATCCTCGCCGCTCTCCATCCACGCCGCTCTCCATCCTCCCTGCTCTCCATCCTCGCCGCTCTCCATTCTCCCCGCTCTCCATCCTCGCCGCTCTCCATCCACGCCGCTCTCCATCCTCCCTGCTCTCCATCCTCGCCGCTCTCCATCCTCGCCGCTCTCCATCCTCCCTGCTCTCCATCCTCGCCGCTCTCCATCCTCGCCGCTCTCCATCCACGCCGCTCTCCATCCTCCCGTTCTCCATCCTCGCCGCTCTCCATCCACGCCGCTGTCCATCCTCGCCGCTCTCCATCCTCGCCACTCTCCATGCTCGCCGCTCTCCATCCTCGCCGCTCTCCATCCACGCCGCTCTCCATCCTCGCCGCTCTCCATCCTCGCCGCTCTCCATCCTCGCCGCTCTCCATCCTCCCGCTCTCCATCCTCGCTGCTCTCCATCCTCGCCGCTCTCCATCCTCGCTGTTCTCCATCATCGCCGCTCTCCATCCTCGCCGCTCTCCATCCTCGCCGCTCTCCATCCATGTCGCTCTCCATCCTCCCTGCTCTCCATCCTCGCCGCTCTCCATCCTCCCTGCTCTCCATCCTCCCTGCTCTCCATCCTCGCCGCTCTCCATCCTCGCCGCTCTCCATCCTCCCTGCTCTCCATCCTCCCTGCTCTCCATCCTCCCTGCTCTCCATCCTCCCTGCTCTCCATCCTCGCTGCTCTCCATCCTCGCTGCTCTCCATCCTCGCTGCTCTCCATCCTCACTGCTCTCCTATCCTCGCTACATCATTGAAATGGATTTATGTGTGTTTTAGTGACAGTTTGTTTTGCTTGATTGCCTTTGGTAATCCCGGCTCTGGCAAAAAATCGGAATAATGAGGGAGATGTTAAATGCAGGAGACTGTCAATATTAGTTTTATCATAGCCGCGGCCGTGTCTACATTATTTATTAGGCATGTAGCATGTGATGGAGTGCTGCAAGAAGAAAGTTGGATGGAGTGAAGTACCTTCATATTCAGTATGGCCGTGTTCTACAGATATGTAGATTTATTCGATTAGGGTGGATAAAAATCGATGATTTCTTTAAAAATAAAAAATCTGATTTTTTTTTTTTATTCAATCAAATTTTTTTGATTTAAGTCGGATTTTTTTGATTTTTATCAAACTTATTTAATAAAATGCTTTTGGAGTAAAAATCGATCTAAAGATAGTTTTCTATTTAAGATACATTAATAATGTAGTTTATTCAGCATGAAATGGAGCTTAGTTATGTAGCATGAGGCTGTATATTCTGTAATATTTACATTTTTGATAAACTCATTCAATGAATCCAAGCTCTGCAAGCTGAGATAACATGCACTGCATTGATGCATTCACACAATTTCACAGTAACCAGGAGAAAAAACATGAAATAAAAGAATCTGAATCGTTCTCCAGCGATGTGTGATGAACATATTAACCTAAAATCGGTTGTGATATCGCTGTTTTAATAACCTGACAGTTTATTATTCTAAAAAGGAAACCTTCATTTGGTTTGCAAATATTAAAGATTCTAACTACCAGCAAGAATGAGATGTATTCCTTACATTTAAAGAGCACCTGTCATTTTAGATCCATCATGGCAGCGCCTGTTAGTGGGCATCTACTCACCTTCTGTCGCCACGTCCCTCACCTTGTTGTGTCACTGCTGCATCACCTGCCGTCCCATTAAAGCAGAGTACCTAAAACAGAAAAAAATAAAAGTCAACAGTTACAAAAACTGTAGCTGCTGACTTTTAAAATACAACCACTTACCTGTCCTGGGGTCCAGCTGTGTCTTCACCACCGCTGGTTTCACCAGCCTCTTCTCTCCCTGGCGCCGGCATCTTCAGTGTGGTCACCTGGCTGTGACAGCTTGCGGCTTCACAGCCGGGTGCCCACTGAGCATGTGCGAGTAGCGCTGCGCTTTGTGAATGGCCCTGTAGTCTTCTGGGACCTGTCACGTGTCCCAGAAGACTACGGGGAGGGAGCGGGGAGAACAACTTCCGCTTCCGATTGCCTAGGCAATCGCAGCAGAAGTGGGAGCGGGTTCCTGTCAAATTCGGGTACCCGCTCCCCAAAAGTGCTAATCCTTAATGGGGAGCGGAGGACAAAGTCTTAAAGTGGAACTTCCCCTTTTGGGTGGAGTTCCGCTTTAAAGTGGGTCAACAGTGTGTCAGAGGATGAGCCGCTGTGGGACAGAGATGACAGTCCCTCTTTAAAAATTATGATGTAAATCAAGCCTTTTCATGAGAGAATTGAATTGTGATTTAAATCGAATCCACTCTGTTATAGATCAATGCAGAGTGAAGTCATGTGATCAGGTCGTCCATGCATGTGCTGGTTAAATGCTTTGCTGCGCAGTGGTTGTTGTCTAAGGCTACTTTCGCACTGATCCGCCGCAAAAACACATAGGTGTTTTTACAGCGCTTTTGCCACACTTTCTGAGCGTTTTTTTAAAGGACACGTGACTTAAAAAGTGCTCCAAAAACGCTTCTCGGAGGCTCCTTTTCAGGCGTTTTCGATTGATTTCAATAGAAAGAGGTGTTTTTCCAGAGAGTTTTTTTTAACTCACTAAACATCCCCCAAAGATGATGCAAGCAGGAGTTTTTACAGCGCACCGCAAGCGCAACGCCTCACTGTGAAAACATACATAGATATACATTCACATACAAACGGAAGCATTTTTCTTGAGCTTTTCAGATGCTTTTTTTAATGCAAAAATGCTTCAAAAACTCCTCAGTGTGAACGTATCCTAATGGTGAATGCCTTCTGCATGTGTTGGTGTGTGATTTCTGTTCAAATGTTCATTCCTCATCAACCGTACTAACCGTTCCCTCTCTGCCAATCCCTACATTGGCTTCCCATTGCCCAACGGATAAAATTCAAAACACTAACAATAACATATAAAGCCATTTATAACTCTGCCCATGAAATGCTCCTCAATTCACATTGTCAAGGACCCCAGCTGTGTATCTGTCCATAATACAAAATACACTGTGTGCCTGTAATCTCATGTAAACGCTGGTGCTTGCAGTTATTGTTCAAACGCGCAAGTGGCGTGTTCAGGATTTTACATCCATGCGTGTGTAATCATTCACCAGCATTCTCATAGGATTACAGGTGCACAGTGTATTTTGTATTACAGTAATATGGACAGAAATACGTCACAGCTGGGGCTCCCGGTTGCTGTATTTACATACGTGTGCACATAGGCTAACACATGTACACGTGTATGTATGCACATATATACATTTAAATCTTGGCTTTAAAACAAAGCTAGAAGGAAGAAAGGAATGTTTCGCATTTAAAGGCACACAGGCATTTCTACATATGTAAACATTAGACCATGTGGTTTTATTTTACAGGATTTTCCTGGGAACATCTGCCAGCTCTCTCCTGCGTAGATGATCAGTATTTCTTTCTGCCCGTGCATGAGCTCTATCACAGAATCAAACATGAGATCATAGCCTCTCGCTGTTTTGGTTTTTGTGATAACTCTAAAATTTAGTTGTATGTTACTGATTAATCATTCCATCGAAATCATTTGTGTTTTTTAGGAGTCTTGTACCCAGGTGTATATAGGGGCGTATAGCTGTAAAAAGTAAAATACGCTTGTGTTTGTGGTGCCCAGGAGCAACAGCTGCTGTGTAGTTCTGCCCATAGAAATACATTACAGAATACCCTATACACACAAACACTGGTCCATTAATTTACATGGGCATGTGTACGGATGTATTTCTTTGAATTTTTACATTTAGCGAAATACATCCATATATGTGTACAATGCAGGTACTGGCATTTATGCGTGTATAGATGTGTATAGTGTATTCCAGCCTTCCTCAACCATTGTACCCCAGAGGAACCCCTGAAATAATTTTCAGATCTCATGGAACCCCTGGAAAGGTTAGTCCATCAGGGGTCTTTGTGAACATGCCATGCCCCTTATATTGGTGGTGGTGGTAAGTGGGAAAAATGTGCCCCTAGAGGGATGGCCAGAATGACATTGCTTCTGGCTCTGCCAAGTGACATTGGTCCTGGAAGTATGCAGACACCATCAGATAATAGGTCAGGTAGCCACAGGCCATGGAGTCCCGTGGAGGAACCCTAGTTGTTGGCGTATTCTGTAATGTGTGTCTATGGGCAGAATTACACAGCTGTGGCTTCCTGGTGTCACAAATACGCTAGCATGCCTGACGAAGGGGTCATTTGTGGCTCCAAAAGTCAATATTGCAATCGTGATGTGATCGCAGAATAAAGCTTTGGACCCATTCTGGAGATTCTTGTTGTGCTGTTGACATACTTCTTGCTTTGAATCTGGGTGCTCTAGCTGGTTGGCCTATGCAGGCATCATCAGATAATAGGTCAGGGAACCCCTCGGAGGAACCCTGGTTGAGAGTTGTTGGCGTATTTTGTAATGTGTGTATATGGGCAGAACTACACAGCTGTGGCTCCCAAGTGTCACAAATACGCTAGCATGCCTGACGAAGGGGGTCCTTCAAGGCTCCAAAACGTCTGTTGACATACTTCTTGCTTTGAATCTGGGTGCTCTAGCTGGTTGGTCTATGCAGGCATCATCAGATAATAGGTCAGGGAACCCCTCGGAGGAACCTTGGTTGAGAGTTGTTGGCGTATTTTGTAATGTGTGTATATGGGCAGAACTACACAGCTGTGGCTCCCAGGTGTCACAAATACGCTAGCATGCCAAACGAAGGGGGTCCTTCAAGGCTCCAAAAAGTCGATATTGTAACCGTGATGTAATCGTGGAATAAAGCTTTGGACCCATTCTGGAGATTCTTGGTGTGCTGGTGACATAATTCTTGCTGCAAATCTGGGTGCTCTAGCCGGTTAGTCGCTGCAGCTTCCATTTACATTTACAGTCAACTTCAGGAACATGTGCGATGGGAATATTGCACTTGGACAAATATGTCCGAAGTACATATTATTATTAGTATTATTATTATTATACAGGATTTATATAGTGCCAACAGTTTGCTCAGCGCTTTACAGTATAACTGGAGACCAGGGGCGGACTGACCATTCGAGAACTCGGGCACTGCCTGAGGGCCCAGGGTCAGTAGGGGACCCAATGAAATGCCCCTGGTACCTTTTATAGGCTTTTTTTGAGTTTGGGCAAGGACACAGGGGCCCCATGATTCTCTATTGCCCGGGGGCCCCATGAGTTGTCAGTCCACCCCTGCTGGAGACAATACAGCAACAATACAGTTCAATACAAGAGGGTTAGGAGGGCCTGATCCTGGGAGCTTACAATCTAAGAGATATATGTTAAACACTTATTTTTGAAAAATCTTTTAGAGTGTAAGCTTTAATAAACAGGGCCCTCTGATCCCCTCTTGTATTGTAACTGTACTTTCTCTTGCCTAAGGCGATGTTGCCGCTATGTAAAACGCTGTATAATAATGATAGAATCAAGCATTGCGAATAAGCCACATGTTGTATTATTAATTGCAGATGACACCACGTTGGCCATCAGGCCCATTGCTCCCACATTAATTGTGCATTATACCAGTTAAGACTTTTGCCACTCCAGAAAGGCGTTAAGGAATGTATAGAGATTGAAGGTGCCATTATAGGCTGCTGAGATCAGATAAAGCTTGTTTGTGATGGATTTCACACTTCTGGATCTAGCTGAGAACAGCTCAAGATGTGTTTACCCAAAGTACAGGATCTTGGGTGAAATATCTCAGATTACATAGTTGCTTGGAAGTGCCGAGCTATTGATCTCCATCTGAAAAATCAATTGTTGATGGGGAGTCCAAGCCTATTTATATATGTCACCTTAAACCTTAATACCTTAAAAAAAACAACGGAGATTAGGAGTGCTGATAAAGAGCATGGCAGCTGAGATTGTGTCCTAAGGCTGGGGCTGTTTGAGTTCTCCGACTTCTTTTTATCTCCGGCTGTGATGGATGAAGGAACTAGGATTGTTGTGTTATGTGAAAAAAAAAAAAAAAGCATGTTCCTTCCTGGAAGGGTAAGTACTGCTAAGAAAATGTGTATTGGGTAATTAAGCAATCCCCACTGCATGAGACAGTAAGCAGCCAATTAGTTCCGCATTTCTGTAACAGTTGGCAATACACAAATGTGGATATAAAAGTTCCCTAATCCCTCTCCCACTGGGATGCAGCAGCAAGAGTCACAAATATTAGGAAGTGGCATTGTCCCTAACCTTAAATGTATCGCATGAAATAACAGAATTAAGTCAATTGAGCAAGTCGGGAAATTACTGAACGCTGCGTTACGGGGGGAACAGACACGTTAAGAAAATGTAAACCATTAACCCACTGCGAAAAAAACAAAACAAAATCGGATTAACCAGGCTTGTACCGAGCGATAATTCGTTTAATATTTACATGCGTGTCAAGAATAAACACGGGAGGACCTGTAGAAGGTATTACAAGCCATTTCAAAATGTGTCATTGTCATTAATGATGATTTCAAGGCTGACCGAGAGAAGTGCGTAAGAACGGGAAATTCCCCAAGGGTAGAAAAGCTGCCTGTTTATAAAAGACGGAGGGATTGTTAATGATTTCTTGTAAAAATCAAACCTTTATGACTTTCCTTGTTTATGATCTCTGTGACAAGCTTGTAAAATTAGCAGAGAGCATTCCCTCTTGTTTTCCGTGTTAATGGCGGCGAACGCTCGCTTGGGGAGTGCTGATCTTTTTTAAGAGTGCCCCTTTTACAAGTGTTTGGTAAACAAATATGACGGAGTGCGTCTGCCATAAAACAGGAGACTTTCCCCTCCGCAGGTGCTGCCTCGCCATATAGCTCAGAAGTTTGCAGCAAGCCTAGAAACCCAGCCGGCCGCTCTGGCGTTGGATCTGGTCGCCGTTCTGTTTTATTTAAAGTGGATTTATTATTATTTTATTTATTTATTTCAGGTACTTATATAGTGCCATCAATTTACGCAGTGCTTTACATATATATTATACATTCACATCAGTCCCTGACCCTCAAGGGGCGTACAGCCTAAGGTATTATTATTATTATTATACAGGATTTATATAGCGCCAACAGTTTGCTCAGCGCTTTACAATATAACAGGAGACAATACAGCAACAATACAGTTCAATACAAGAGGGTTAGGAGGGCCCTGATCCTTGGAGCTTACAATCTAGGATTTAGGGTTTGTTCATGCTGTATGGGTGTAACGCACTATAATGCATGTGAACACTGGCCCTAGTGTCATTTATTTATTACAGGTATTTATACCTTCCTTCCAGCCCCATGTCCAATCGCTGGCAAACTCATGCATGCTCCACCTCCACAACATCTCCAAAATACATTCGTTCCTAACCCCAGACACTACTAAACAACTCGTTCTCTCCCTTATTATCTTACATCTGGACTACTGCAACTCCCTCCTCACCGGCCTACCTCATCACAGGCTATCCCCGCTTCAGTCTATCCTGAACTCAGCGGCCAGACTCATCCACCTTACCAACCGCTCCGCATCTGCCACCCCCCTCTGTCATTCCCTCCACTGGCTCCCGATTGCCCAACGCATTAAATTCAAACTACTAACATTGACATACAAAGCCATTCATAATACTGCCTCAAACTACCTCACCTGATACCCAAATACCACCCAACCCGTACTCTTTGCTCCTCACAAGACCTACTTTCTAGCTCCCTGGTCTCCTCCTCCCACGCCTGACTGTAGGACTTCCCCTATTCTCTGGAACTCACTACCTCAATCCATCAGGCTGTCACCTACCCTCCTCACCTTTAGGCGCCCCTGAAAACCCATCTCTTCAGGGAAGCCTACCCCACTCTCACCTAACAGCCGATCTCCTCCACTCCTCCCACCACTCCATCCCCCACAGCCACTTCCTCCTGTACCACTATCCCCTCCCTCCTAGATTGTAAGCTCGAAAGAGCAGGGCCCTCGAACCCCTCTTGTATTGTTTTGTTACTGTATTGTCTCATGTTCTGTCCCCCACTATAATGTGCAGCGCTGAGCAAACCTTCTGGAGCTATATAAACACTGTATAATAATAATAATAATATATAGCGCCAACAATTTACGCAACACTTTATGGGGGGGGATTTACTAAAACTGGAGCACTCAAAATCTGCTGCAGCTCTGTATGGTAGCCAGTCAACTTCTGACTTAACCATTTTAGTACACTCTTGTGTCTGTGCTGTTTGTGTCCATGTGTACGTAGGGGGTGGGGGTCTTTAACCATTTGCCCTCCAGAGGATTTTCCCCCCTCCCTGACCAGGCCATCCTTTGCGATACTGCACTGCGTTACTTTCACTGACAATTGTGCGGTCATGCACCCAAATGAAATTTTTCCACAAATAGAGCTTTCTTTTTGGTGGTATTTGATTTCCTCTGCGGTTTTTATTTTTGTTGCGCTATAAACAACAATTTAGAAAAAAAAATATTTTTAACTTTGCTATTAAACATCTTTGCTAAAAAAAATCCCAATACGCGTAAATTATTTGGTTTACGCGAAAGTTAAAGCGTCTACAAATGGCGGTATGTATACTGAAATTTATTTTTTTTACTAGTAACGGCGGCGATCAGCACCTTATAGCGGGCATTCTGACACTGGGGGGAACTGACTTGGTGTCACTGACATCTCCAGTGACACCAATACAGTAATCAGTGCTAATAAAAAGCACTGACACTGTACTAATGATACTGGACAGGAAGGGGTTAACTGTGGGGCGATCAAAAGCGGGGCGATCAAAGGGTTAACTGTGTGCTGCGTGTGTTTTACTGTGTAAGCACACTGCTTTGTATGGTTCTGCTATGCAGAGCCATACAAAGCAGTGTGCAAGAGCTGACAGGGTAGAGTATTGTTTACATACAGCTCTGTCCCTTATCGGAAATCCTCGGAGATCACCGGGTGCCAGCGGGGAATCACCGTCCGGGACCCGGTGATTGACAGCCGAGGCTGCGAATGGCGGTACGGGTACTACCCGGAACTGCAAAATCACATATATATATATATATATATATATATATATATATATATATATATGATTGAAGTGTGAAGACATGCAGTGGCTCTCAGCTCTTTATGGACTGTATGTAGTCTCAGCTACATACAATATACAGCGATGTGTTTCAGCAGTGGGATGGAACCTTCCTGTCCCACACCCGGAACTAAATTACCGTTCGTTGGGTTGAGTGCTGCCAGCCATTCACTGGAACTTTATATTTCTGAATGAATGTAAAGCTTCCTCAGAAAGGCTGAAGCACAGATCAAGACGTCATCCGTCCACCTCTAGGGTACAGGTTTCCAGAACCATTTTTAACAGAATGCGGTTGATTTGCTATGGGCTTCATGTACACTGCAGCTGATAAACTCACGTTTAGGAGCTTTTCTGTGTTTTTTTTTAGCAGCCCCTGAACTCTCACTAATGTTTTCCTTTGTGTCCATGTACACTATGTCGTTTACAGTCATTTACAGGCAGTTGGGTTTACAGTTGGTTTTTTGAACGCACCAAACTTGCGTTCAGGAGTAGATTTTATCAGCGTTTCAAACACTTGTAAACACGTGTAAACGTGGCTAAACGTGATTATAAGCGTTCATGTTTAGAAGCGTTTTTTAACTGTTCCATATCTAGATGCTGTCCAGAGCCTTTTTTATCATCATAACTGCATGCAAAGTGTTTTCCATGTATTCAAATTGACCTAGTACACCAGCTCAGTCAGTTCCAGGTTTTGCGTGAAGGAAAAAATGGTAGAACGTACTGCATTGTGCTCATGATGGGATCCATAGTGAATACAACCAGAAAAGACAGGTCATCTCAACACATACTGCTCTCTCTGCTTCTGCTCTCTCTATTTCTTTCAAAATGTCTGAAATTGTTAATTTTATTACTGTTTTTCAGTGCATTCTGGGCATTTTGGAAGGTCTCCTGAGGTTATCTTAAAAAAAAAAAGCTTCTAAATGTAAACACACATAAACGCGGTATGCAAACACGGCTAAACAAGGTTTTTTAACCTACATTTTCCAGCAGTCAGTTTCCATCGTTCAGAAGAGTTTTCCAAACGCCCCGTGTACATGAGCCCTAAAACTAGAGAGTGTAAAATCTGGTGCAGCTCTGTATGGACACCAATCAGCTTCCAGGTTTTTTTTGTCAAAGCTTAATTGAACAAACTGAAGTCAGAAGCTGATTGTCTACCATGACCAGCTTTTTACCCTCCAGTTTTAGTCAGTCAACCCCAATGTGTTGTTAATGCATAATTTCTGTGATTATTCAGTTTTATTAGTTAATAGGAATTATGGTAATATACAAAAACTAGATCCTCGATGGTAGCGTGAATTACAGTAATTCTTTCTTATACGTCCTTTCTTCCATTATTTAATTTTTCACTCCTTGAAAACGGAAGGAATTTACCATCTTCGTTGACATTACTAATAAGTAGCCAACTGTTACATACGATGATATAGCAACGAGTAGCACAGATAGCCACCAATCTCAGGGCCATGGTCATTGGGGGCTGATATCTGACCCTGATTTGTGATTGCTTGTTTGTATGCCACTTGTTCTGTCATGATAGGACATCTTATGATGAATGTGTTTAGTAGTTAGGCTCCATGTACACTGGAACGTGTTTCTGCTGGTAGCAGAAAAACGCTAAATGCGACACAAAATGTGCGTAAGCCATTTATAACTCTGCCCCAAATTACATCATCGATCTTGTCTCTAAATATCACCCAAACTGTACTCTCCGCTCCTCGCAAGACCTCCTACTCTCTAGCTCCTTTGTCTCCTCCTCCCATGCTTGTCTCCAGGACTTCTCCAGAGCTCCCCCCATCCTCTGAAACTCTCTACCCCAATTTATCAGACTATCACCTACTCCGCTCACTTTTAGGCGATCTCTGAAAACCTATCTCTTCAGGGAAGCCTATCCTGCCTTCAGCTAATACACAGTTACTACCTTTTGTACCACTAGCCCCTCCCTCCTAGATTGTAAGCTCCAAGGAGCATTATAATGCTTATACTACATAATAAATTATAGGAGGAGCACAAAAAAATTCTAAACAATAATTGGAGATATTTGAGATATAAAAAATATTACAATTCCATAAAATATTACACATTTTTACATAAACTGCATTGGAAAGTATAAACGATTCAGAAAGGAATACATTTTCTAGATAGTAAGCTCCAAGGAGCAGGGCCCTTCAATCCCTCTTGTATTGAACTGTATTGTTGCTGTATTGTCTCCTGGTATATTGTAAAGCGCTGAGCAAACTGTTGGAGCTATATAAATCCTGTATAATAATAATAATAAGTAAGCAGGGTACAGCATTTAGCGCTTGGATGTTTATTCATTTCATTGGCCAGAGTACTTGCCATTGAAATTAATAAATGTCCAAAGCTCTAAAAGCGCTTGAAAGTTTATTTATTTGATTGGCCAGAGTACGTGCCACTAAAATGAATAAATGCCCAAGCTCTTACACACGTTTTTGCTACGTTTAGCGTTTTTTGACCAAAACGTCCCTATCCTGAGCGCAATCCTTCTGCATTCAGGAGAGGGACATTTTTCCTCCTAGATTGTAAGCTCTAACGAGCAGGGCCCTCTGTTTCCTCTTGTACCACATTGTATTGTAACTGTAATGTCTACCTTCATTTTGTAGAGCGCTGCGCAAACTGCTATATAAATCCTGTATAATAATATAATAATAATTTAACTGGTCCTAAACTCTGCAACTGTTAAACTCTGCTAAAAGTCTATGTGCATGGACACATAGGCCTTTACTGAGGTAAGGTCGGGGCTTTGGCCAAAAAACACCAAAAGCTCTTGAACGCTTGTTTATGAGGCCTTAGCAGAAACTTTCAGGTTTTTTGCATTTTTTGGGTGTCATTCATATTAATTATTACCAAAGCCAAATTCTAGAAAGCACCATTTACGGTACATTGTGTGTAAGCCAGAATTGTTCTTTTTTGTTTTGGATAGAGTGGGGAAGGGAGAAAGTCTTTGTCAGGTTTTTATTGCCGCCTTTGTCTCCAATGGGGAAATTTATGGTCTCTGTGTGTTCTGGTGATCATTGTAACCAGGACTTTTAGTAAGAAAGCAATCTTTTTACTTTTAAGGGGAGAAAAGGGAGAATCTCACAACAGGGATGCTCATTCTGGTGATGACTATCTAAGGGGGTTTCCCCTATTTTGGATAGATTTCTTATTACTTTCTGTTGTGTTTATGGGACAAGAAGTGAAGGTTTATCTCCACTGTGGGAAACAGACATCAAAAAACTTGACAAGGGTTTTAACCGATCCTTACTCCATCCAAACCAACATGGCTGACCTTGTCTATGTGTCCTCATGGACCATTCATTGGCAGGAGTAGGTCCCTGGTCATGATTTAGATTTGATACTTTGATAGAGTTGTAATGCAGCCACCTCTATCAGACAGCATAAACAGTACCTGGACCTTGGACCTAGCTGCAGACTACAATCCAGTTAGGACAAGGCTGGTATGAAAAAAATTACTAAACCTCAACTGCCACTACAGAACATAGTCCATCCAGATGCCTGCAACTCAGGTCAGGTGTCCTTTTCTCTGGTAAAGTTGATCCGAATCCCAGGGTGCTTCAGTGAGCAAATAACAACTTTCTCTGGTTGAGAGCCTGACTATACCCCCCTCCCTCTTCCTAGGCTTCTGTATTTGCTGATTATCACAGTGAAGGTCCAACAAGGAGGCATTGGAGGCTCTCCAAAAGGGAAGCTTGGTTGATGTTTGCATACCTGAGCACCATGGAATAGGGGGCATCTAGAATGCTGAATAGGACCAGTGGCCCATAGGTGCCCACCATAATGTGTTAGTATTTGGTTAGGACATTTTTATTACACAATATATTTGCTTTAACTTTTTTTGTAATCTACAGGAAGGTAGGTGGCTTGTGCCTGTCAAGGGTGTCTGGATGACAGCATTAGCTGAACAGAAATACAAACTTTTTGCAAAAAAAAAAAAGTTCACAACTGAGTATATAGCATTTTGCATCAGGTCCCATGGTTTAGCTATGCACCTTTTATAGTTTTTTCATATATAAAGAATTTTCTTCCTTACATAGTTGTTATTTTTACTGTCATTTATAGTCACAATGTTTCCTTTTTTTCCTTTGACAGGGTGTTGGGGTTTTACTGATCTTTTGTTTGTGAAAGAACCTGTGGATACAATAGTGTCACGAAAAGATGCCGTGGTTTTAGATTGTGAAGCTCACGGGGAACCTCCAATCACTTTGACGTGGATAAAAAATGGTGTAAAGATTGCTGAGAATGAACGGATCTCAACATTGAAGAATGGTTCTTTGTACATCCAAGAAGTGGAGGGAAAGAAAGGAGAGTTTTCCGATGAAGGATTTTACCAGTGTTTGGCTATGAACAAATATGGTGCCATGTTAAGTCAAAAGGCTCACCTTTCTATAGCAAGTAAGTTTTTGTATTCAGTGTAAACTTTTGTTGCATTATTAATTATTGAATAATTTAAACCATAGATATACAGAAAGGAGTGCCAGATCGAAACTGGATGAAAGAGTGCAAGGTAATTTAATTTGTTGGTAAAAAAAAAGTAATTAAAAATGTAAAACATTTCAGGGTTGGCATTTGGGTGTTTTTATATGACTTTTATTTACAAACAATTAAAATGATCTTGGACTTTTTCATCCAGTTTTGGTCTGGCAATCCTTTCCGTATCTCTATGGTGTAGTCCAAGTGTCTCCATATTTTCAAAACAAAGAGCCAGTTCACTGTCCTTAAAATTATAGAGGGTCTGGACTGTGGTCAGTGGGTGTAGAAAATGACCCAGCATCAGTGGGAGTACAAATGTCTCAGGTTTGGTGGTCAGTGGGAGTAAAAAAATTACATAGCACCTGTGGCAGGAGAAGGAAAAGTGCCTACCACTGGTATCAGTGGGAGGAAGAACGCTCCATCTATTATTATTATACAGTATTTATATTGCGCTAAAAGGTTTGCTCAGCGCTGTACATTATAGTGGGGGACAGAACATGAGATAATACAGTAACAAAACAAAACATGAGGGATTCAATTATATCAGTGAAAGGAAAAATGCCCCTTTGTTGGCGTCTGTGGAAGGAGTAGCATCCTATCATTGGTGTTGATAGAAGGAATTTTGCTCCGTTCTTGGGTTCAGTGGAAGGAATTGTGCCTCATTATTGTGGTCAGTAGGAAATAGAATATCTTATGTCAGCCGTAGAAGAATTGCCTCAAGGGCTGGATAAATGCAAGCAAATGGCCGTATCTGGCCCGCGGGATGCAGTTTGGAGACCACTGGTTTAGGCTACTGTTGGATGTCCATTGAGGGAAGTGTTGATGTGTGGGAGCCATCTTCCAAAAGCTAGTAAGCTTCTTTGAATTTTTCCTTCATCTGACTACATGTGCATTTCTAAAAGTTCCCATTGCTTTGTTGAGTATGTTTTTGTTGAACAATTTAGCCAAGCATCAAATAAAGTCTCGTTTCTAATCTTTCTAAGCTTTCGTTTAGGGTTTAAATTGTCTCCAGAATATTTACAAGTGTTTTATTAATAAATAAATCAAATGACACGAGAGTGTGTGAAAGGGGCAACCATCAACCTAAACTTTTGATCAAGAAGACAGTCCATTCTTTGAAATCATGTGATGGTAGCTGTGTTGAAACATGAAATGAGAAAATGAAATGACGAAGCTAATGCATTTTTCATATATTAGATGTAGGCCAGGTGTACAAATTGTTTTTTTTTGTTTTTTTTATTTTGACTTTTGACTTTAAATGAAATTTCTTTTTAATGAGATGTGTGAGCACACAGAGAAATCAGCCCCAGTTTGATTTATTTATTTATTTTACACTAGAGTCCATCAATTTACTACTAGATGGAGACTTTCCCAGTAAGGAACAAAGCACGTCAAATACATTAAAGCCAGATCCACAGGGTGCGGACGTGACTGCTGATACCTTTGCATAATAACGCCAGCTCTGTGTGATCACATGACAGTGATGTACTGGTCCTCGTGTGTTTCACGCAGATCTAGGCTTTTCGCCTCAACCTGATTTCACATTAAGTGTTAAAAAATAGTAATTTTAAATGACAGAAGGGCCTCATTGATTCTTACATTTATGTTCCAAATACTGTTTTCTTTGATTGCCTGACCTTACAGTCCAGAGCATGTGTGATATGCCACATGGAATCCCTTTCATTCAGTTTTCTGGAGCGTAATGTGTTTCTCCCATATGACACCTGTGTATAGAGTACCCTTAAGGATTAAACATTTATCTGCGGTTGTAAAAGCCAGGCTGTGAACCAATTGATTTTTCCATTAGCCCCTGTTTCCAAGGCAAGCTTGTTTCCTACTATTTCATATTTGTTCCTGATAAGATCTCGCTTTTCACATTCACTGTTATGGTGAGCTATAAACAGTAGGTATGATTTCAAAAATCAAAGAAAAGCAATTCTCATTCCTGTGCTGTTTATTGCTTCATATTGTGTGTACAGCTATTTACTTCTTCCAGCATTCATACCCTTTTCTCAAAATTGAATTTAATGGTGGTGGTGGAACATTTTATTGACGCAAAACTCTAGGCAGATATAAAAACATAATTATTGGGCATTGCAGCATGTGGTGCCGTACTTCGCAGTAAAGCTTTGGATAAGTGCGTCTTTTCTGCTTTTATTCTGCAAGAGTACTGAAGGGTACTTAGCCCACTACTATGGGATATTTTGTTCAGGCTGAGCAGGCATCAGAGTATTCTGAGAGATAACACTGTTAGGTATGTATGTATTAAGTGTGTTTTTAAACACTGCTATTTAAATATGTCTTTATATTAGCTTCCTGTAATCTCTTATACCCCAATACTTCATCTGGAATATGGAAGGTCAGCGTGGCTTTGTTGCTTTGCTCAGAGCTATCAGCCTAAGGCTCCATGTACACTGCAGCTGATAAACTCACGTTTAGGAGCTTTTCTGCATTTTTTTCAGCAGCCCCTGAACTCTCCCTAATGTTTTCCTATGTGCCCATGTACATTATGTCATTTACAAGCAGTTTTGTTTACAGTTTTTTGAACGCACCAAACTTGTTTTCAGGAGTAGATTTTATCAGTGTTTCAAATGCCAAATGCTTGTAAACGCGGCTAACCGCATTTGTAAGCGTTTGCAAATTGTTTTTAACTCTTCCATTTCCAGATGCTGTCCAAAGCCTTTTTTCATCATGAAAAATGCATGCAAAGTGTTTTCCCGGTACTCAAATAGACCTGGTACACCATACTTTGAAGTTTCACATGAAAGAAAATATGTTAGACACCGCTGCAATAATGTCTGCACAGAAATGAGCTGGAACACATCCAAACACCACAATAAAAAAAAGACAGCTAATCTCAACAAATACTGCTCTTCCTGCTTCTGCTCTCTCTATTTCTCTCAAAATGTCTGAAATAGTTACTTTTTTACTGATTTTCAGTGCATTCTGGGCATTTTGGAAGGTCTTCTGAGGTTATCTTTAAAAAACGCTTCTAAACGCAAACGCTCATAAACGCGGTATGCAAACGCGGCTAAACAGACGTTTTTTAACCTGCGTTTTCCAGAAGTCAGTTTCCATCGTTCAGAAGTGTCCCGTGTGCATGGAGCCTAAAGCTGGCCATACATTGATCAAAATTTGGCCAATTCAACAGGGACTCGCCAAATTCCGATCAGTGTGGCTGTCCCTGCTCAGTAGAAGTCAATAGTGTGATCGACCTCTGTGGAAGGGTCAAGACATTTATTGATCAGTGGGCGTCCCCCCCCCTGCTGTTAATGGGCAGCTTAATGCTGTAAACATGCCTAAATTGTGGGAGAGCACAGGGGTGACCTTATCGATGGATTGTTTCTTCATTGGCCGGTTAGCTGGCAGAGGCAGGTCCTTCACCAAGCTGTATTTCAAAAATAAAAGTGAGGTCTCTGGCTCTGCATTCTGGCAGGGGTGTTGGAATCATAAGACTAGAGTTTTTTTTCTACACTGAGCTATCCTGCTAACTCTCCAGTTGGTGGTATCCTGATTATTTAAAGATGAACTCTGGGAATGAGTCAAAATGTACCCTTGAACTCAAGGAATAAATGCTCATTTAGTCTAGGGAAGCGGTCGCATGGATTATGGGATCCTGCTGGAGTCAGCTATAGAGTCAAGTAATATCTTGGCACCCCTAGAAGAAACAAGCATTTTTCCCTTGTAGTAGACCTTGCACGTTACTGTTTAACAAGAGGTTGCAGTCCCACCTAGAAGCACGACTCAAAACCTTATGAATCTTGGTGCAGAAGCATGTATAGAGGTAAAATGATTTTCACTCTTATACCTGTATATAAATACATTTACATTGTTCCCTAGATAGTGTTTGTAGTTCAACAATTGATTTTAGTTGTCTGTATTTGCTCTTAAAGTGGTATTTTACCCATAGGCAAACAATTATTATAATGCAGCTTACTATTGCTTAGATGTGATGGCTATATTAGTTTTCTTTTTTAGGCCTTCTTTTTTCACCAGGTGGTCTGACCAGTAAGTCTGTTGTTTTTCAGTAGAACAAGCTCTCCAGCAAAATGTATCAGTTGTGTCAGGCAGAAGTGCTAACCATTTAGCCACTTTGCTGAACATCTAAGGCTACTGTCACACTAATCCACCACAAAAACACAGCAAAAACGCATAGGTGCTGTAGCCGTGCTTTCTGAGCATTTTTAAAGGACACATGACTTAAAAACCACACCAAAAACGCCTCTCAGAGGCATTTTTAAAGGACACATGACTTAAAAAACCGCACCAAAAACGCCTCTCAGAGGCGTTTTTCAGGCCCTTTTCAGGCATTTTCCATTCATTTCAATTGGAAGAGGTGTTTTTGGGGCTTTTTTTTAACTCCCCAAACATGCACCAAAGATGCTGCAAGTAGGAGTTTTTACCTCGTACCGCAAGCGCAACGCCTCAGTGTGAAAACATACATAGATATACATTCACATACATAGGGAAGCTTTTGTGGTGAGCTTTTTAAGAGCTTTTTTTAATGCCAAAGCACTTCAAAAACTCCTCAGTGTGAAAGCAGCCTAATTCAAGTGTCCTTTAACTACTTCCCGTCTGGCCCATGTACATAAACGGCCAGACAGGCGCAGTGCAGGTGCGGGTTGCCATTTATAAACGGCGCCCGCATTTATAGCCTGTGCCTTCACAGCCTTCATCACCCCCCACAGGTAGTACAGTGTCACTATGGTGACACTGTACTGCTAGGGTGACAGTATGTTAAAAAAAAACCCCATAAATAATAATATAAAAAAAAATAAAATAAAAATATACAAAAAAATTAGAAAAATTTAAATTTTTGGTTATAAACTCATTTGGGTTATTTTTTTTTTACTGAAAAGATAACTGAATACATTTTGGCCAAGATTTATGAAGAAAGATTATTTATTTACTCCTAGATTGTAAGCTCCAAGGAGCAGGGCCCTCAAATCCCTCTTGTATTGAACTGTATTGTTGCTGTATTGTCTCCCACAATAATGTAAAGCGCTGAGCAAACTGTTGACGCTATATAAATTATGTATAATAAAAATAATAATATTTGCTAAATTTTATAAGAAAAACACTTTTTTTCAAAATGTTTGGACATTTTCATTTATATAGCAAAAAAAATAGAAATCACAGCGGTGAATAAATACCACCAAAATACAGTTTTATCTGTCTCAAAAAAATGCTAAAAAATTCATATGGGTACAGTGTTGCATGACCGCGCAATTGTCATTCAAAGTGTGATAGCACTGCAAGCTGAAAATTGGCCTGGACAGGAAGGGGGTGAAAGTGTCTGGACTTGAAGTGATTAAAAATTATCAGAAAGCGCGGCAAACGCGTGGTAAAAACGCCTAAGTTTTTGCTGTGTTTTGCAGCGGATCAGTGTGAAAGTAGCCTTATGACTGGTAAGCTGCAATATATAACATTTTTGGTTTTTGGGTTTAACCTCCTGGCGGTATTCCCGAGTGTAGCTCGGGGTTAACTTTCAGTACCAAAAGTGGTAATCCCGAGCTACACTCGGGAATACCCTGCAGCATTGCTCTGGGATCCCTCCAGCACTTACCTTGTCCTTCGCTCCCGCGATGTCCCCCCTGCAGTGTCCCCGGCAATGTCCTCCAGCCGATGCCGGCATCTGTCTTCCGGGTTCCGGTCCCTATGAGTGTTGGGACGTACGGGGGACGGAACTGGTGGGACATTTAAAAAATTTTTAAAAATTACATTCACTAAAAACGCTAAAATCACATAGTATAACATTACTGTATCAAACCATTTCACATACATTTTGTCCCGAGTGCTTTGTCCTGTGCTCTGCCTGCATTTTTACTGTTCTTTCTGCCTGGAAACTGAGAAATGTCCATGGCGTCCAAAAAGCGTCCCTTTAGGTCAAAAGCGGTTTTAGACCAGCTAGAGAACAGCGATAGTAAATTAGAACCACTTGCAGAATTGAGTGATAATGATTCGTGGGGAAATCCGTCATCAGACACTGAAAACGATTTTGCAACTAAGCTCAGTGATGTGCGAACTTGGCGCTATATTTCAAATTTCAGTGTTTTTGGTTTGATTATATTATTGAATTACATTTTTATTATTAGTATATTAATATTTTTTATGATTATTTATTATATTATAATTTATGATTTCGTGTTTCAAATTTTATCATACCCGGGATGTTTACTAGACTCTTGTTCAGACAGATTTCAGTGAGTTATTCCTAAGAATTACAGGTCTACAATAAGAAAACAACATATTTCCATGCAAAAAAAGTACTGCTTTGAGCAGAAAAATATTGACATAATCAGACCACTAGGGAGGTTAATACCGCTTTAAATTAAAATAGTAAATAAAAGAGTAGGATTTCTGAGTAATCGGCAGCATTATTATTGGTACAGAAAAACACCAGAGGAATTAGTTCTAATACATATTGTCTGTCAGAACAAGCTCTCCAGCAAAATGTATCAGTTGTGTCAGGCAGAAGTGCTAACCATTTAGCCACTGTGCTGCACATCTAATGATTTGTAAGTGCTAGCTATTTAGCCACTGTGCTGAACATCTAAGGCTACTTTCACACTAATCCGCTGCAAAAACACAGCAAAAACGCATAGGCGCTGTAGCCGTGGTTTATGAGCATTTTTAAAGGACACATGACTTAAAAACCGCACCAAAAACGAATCTCAGAGGCGTTTTTCAGGCCCTTTTCAGGCATTTTCTATTAATTTCAATTGGAAGAGGTGTTTTGGGGGCTTTTTTTTAACTCCCCAAACATGCCCCAAAGATGCTGCAAGTAGGAGTTTTTATATTTTTTATCATTATTTATTATATTATAATTTATGATTTCGTGTTTCAAATTTTATCATACCCGGGATGTTTACTAGACTCTTGTTCGGACAGATTTCAGTGAGTTATTCCTAAGAATTACAGGTCTACAATAAGAAAACAACATATTTCCATGCAAAAAAAGTACTGCTTTGAGCACAACAATATTGACATAATCAGACCGCTAGGGAGGTTAATACCGCTTTAAATTAAAATAGTAAATAAAAGAGTAGGATTTCTGAGTAATCGGCAGCATTATTATTGGTACAGAAAAACACCAGAGGAATTAGTTCTAATACATATTGTCTGTCAGAATTGGACACAGAATATGGTACCATTTACACATTGCCAAGACTAGGCAGCGGAGGGTATCCCATCCATGAGAACAGGCAGCATCTTCCTTTTCTGCAGGCATCTGATGGCTTAATGAGTCTAGCCTCTCCCACAATGTATGTACAATGCAGGGCAAAACGTGGCGCTGTGTGTAAGCAGATAAATAAATTAGCATTGGAAATGATAATGGCGCACTGTATGGAAATAACACGCTGCTTTGAATATCAAATGCACTGTTAATCACTTCCTCTAATAGAGATATCAGTGGGTAGCTCTGAGAATATCCCAAAGCCTTTTTCACATGGGATAAAATGGTAAATAGGAGAAAAGGGGCCGTGTGTGCTCAGCCTTGAGGCATTTTTCATTTTGTTTGCCCCGTGTAAACTTTTCTTCTAAGTCTCCTAGAGACAACTGCAAAGAGCCGAATGTCTCAAATGAACATCTTCTAGATAAATACACACGACTATGGCAATTGGTGTTGGAGGTCAAATTTGTCCTAGCACAAAAGCCTAAAAAAATGGGCAAATGGCAGTGATTGCTTTATCAGCATGTGTCCTTTTATTCCGAAATTCATCGACTTGCCAGCTTAATTTTTGTATGGTGAATCACTGGTCGGAACAAAGCTCTTATACACTAATGTATGCAGATTCTCCGATTCCACTGTAACCAGGGAAGTTAAACCTAAAGCGCCAATTCTCAAAAGAACTTTTTTTTTTTTCCCACAAACATTGTGCAACAGAATTAATAGTGTAGACAGGGTTTCGATATTTAGAAAAGAATACAGTGATTTAGCCTCCGTCTGCTTGGTTTGTTTTTATGTCAGCTCCTAGAAACTCCCGATCACTTACCAGTATAGCTCAAGGGATCTATACATATTAAACAGGTGGAGAATAGGCATTAAATGGGTATTCTTTCTAGTCAAAGAGCAAGTGCTATCTTAGTCAGTGGCAGCAGCAGGGGGCAAGGATGTTCTTTTTCTGTGGCTGGTGAGATTCTTTGACAAGTGAGATTACTATTAGCTTTAAGATCTCAATGCAGAATTTTTGCATTTTGGAGAAGCACAGAGCTTTAGCCTAGGCACTGGTCTTAGGGTCTGAACACACAAGAAGATGGGGGGCTAGGTTTCTAAAGATTAAGAAGTGGAAACTGGAGGTTGCACTTCACACAGGAATGTCTTTATTCCAGTGCAAATGAAGGCTGCACTGGGTTAAAAGGTTAGAAACTGGCCAGTGTGAGGCTTCCCCCTCTGATAAAGAGCAGATGACCCTGATTCTTTGACCAAATCTTTCATGTTTCTCCTCTGCAAAGAGTGATTGCCAGGAATTGTTCTGTAGGAATGCACAGATTGGAAAGTGAGCAGACCCCTTTGCGGGTTGTCCCTTAGAACCTTATCTCCTGCTCCCAGCAGGTCCCCAAAGGCCAAGATTCCTCCCAGAGTCTTCTAAGGCTTCTCTGTGCAGTCATGCAGCAGAAGTGCTCTTTCTATTAACCCAGGCTAGCCAACACTACTCCAGTAAGTGGAGAGGGAGCAAAGAAAAATCTGATGGTTACTGTGGTTTTTATTGCTGTTATTAATTTGTGTATCATCGTAATAGTGGAATGCTTGTACAGGCGGTTTACGAATTTAATGCGTTCTACGGGACATTTCGTATTGCAAAAAATCGTAAACTGAAATGCGGTTTCCCATAGGAATGCATTGAAAACCAATTAATCCTTTCCAGAGGTCAGAAAAAAGTAAAAAAAAAAGTCTTTGATCTGTTCAAAACTCTTTATAAAGTGCACTTTAAAGGCATAAATACTGTACAGGGACATGATTAAAAATTAATTCGTAAATGCATTGAAAACCAATTAATCCGTTCCGGAGGTCAGAAAAAAGTAAAAAGAAAGTCTCTTATCTGTTCAAAATTCTTTATAAACTGCACGTTAAAGGCATAAATACTGTACAGGGACATGATTAAAAATGAATTTGTAAATGCATTAAAAACCAATTAATCCGTTCTGGAGGTCAGAAAAAAGTTAACAAAAGTCTTATCTGTTCAAAACTCTTTATAAAGTGCTCTTTAAAGGCATAAATACTGTACAGGGACATGATTAAAAATGTATTCGTAAATGCATTGAAAACCAATTAACCATTAGCCGCCCGGCCAATGGCCGTTTGGCGGCTTGAAAAGCGCTGCAGCTTTCCGGGTGCACGCCATTTGGCGTGCTCCCGCACATGCGCGGTTTGCGCGGTTGCAGAGCGACGCAGCAGTGCGATCTGTCACCGCCCGTGCACCTCGGACACGGCCGATGACAGATCCGAGTACCGGCTCCCGTTGCCGGTACCATGTGACCTGCTGTGACCAATCACAGCAGGTCACATGACAGTTGTATACAATGGATGGCTTCATTCATGATGCCATCCATTGTATACTAGTGCCTAGCTGTGAATGGTCACAGCTAATCACATGCACATGTCATGTGAGTAGCTGTGACCAAATCACAGCTAAGCACAAAAAAAAAAAAAAAAAAGCTGAATGAATCGATTTCATTCAGGTAAATGCTTGCATAGTAATTCTTTGCTATAAGCTATTTGCTATAAGCAAATTGTGTAAAAAAAAAAAAAATACTGATCACTTCCCCAAAGTAGTACAGTGTTACTATGGTAACATTGTACTATTTTGGTCATAGTAAAATATGAAAAAAAATCTTAAAAAAAATAAAAAAAAATGTAATAAAAAATTAAATATAATAAAAAAAAAATAAAAATATATATATATATTTTTTTTTTTTCATACTGTCACCAGTCAGTGTCGCTGTTCACCGCCATGCCAGTTATATGATGACGCTGTACTGCACTGGTGACAGTATGTAAAAAAAAAATAGTGAAAATAATTTTTTTAATTTTTTCATTTTCCGAAAAATTATGACAAAAAAATACAACTTCAAAAAACTCGCCATGCCTCTTATGAAGTACGTCGGACTGTCTACTCTGCAAAAAGGGGTCATTTGGGGATATCTGTACTGTTCTGACATTCTTGGACCTCAAGATATTAGATTGGCTGTCAGTACTTCAGGATTGATCAATATTCAGATCTATACCATAGTTTGTGAACTCTATAACTTTCCTACAAACTAAAAAATACATCCTAATTTGGGTTATTTTCACCAAAGACATGTAGCAGAATACATCTCGGCCTAAATTTATGAAGAACAATTATTTATTTGTAAACTTTTATAACAGAAACAAAGAAAAATGTGTTTTTTTTTCAAAATTTTTGGTCTTTTTTTGTTAATTTAGCAAAAAATAAAAACCCCAGCGGTGATTAAATACCACCAAAAGAAAGCTCTAGTTGTGTGAAGAAAATGATCAAATTTTAGTTTGGGTACAATGTTGTATGACCGCGCAATTGTCATTCAAAGTGTGAGAGCGCTGAAAACTGGCCTGGGCAGGAAGGTGTAAAATTGCACGGTATTGAAATGGTTAATCCATTCTGGAGGTCAGAAAAAAGACAAAAAAAGTTTTATCTGTTGAAAACTGTTTATAAAATGTACTTTAAAGCCATGGAGCCGGCTCTATAAACCTCCCAGGCACAATGCATCCTGGGGAAACTTACTTCGTATTGCAAAATGTTTGTAAACCGAGGCATTATTTTTAATGGATTTTCATTCGTAAACCGAAAATTACATTAACCGAGGCGTTTGTAAACCGAGGTATGCCTGTATAGGCTCGAAATTGCAAGGGTACCAGTTTGATTGCACCAGTTGACTTACTCCCTTTTGCATGGGATTATCTTGGGGCTGCAGGTTTTTCTCTGACAGTCAGCTAATATTTACCCAAACTGGTCTTACATAGGTGCGTGTGGGTTTCAGTGTGACCCTATGACTAAACTGGACTAGAAGTCCCATAGGCGGGAATGGATGTTAAATAGTTTTAAAAAAAGTTCTCATTACTGTATGACTATGACCTATGTAAATGAACATAATCAATTATTAATGGATGTTTATTTATTTCAAGTACTTGTATAGCGCTGTCAATTTTACGCAGTGCTTTATATATATATATATATATATATATATATATATATATATATAGACTGTACATTTGCATCAGTCCCTAACCCCCAGGGGGTGTACAATGTAAGGTCCCTAACTTACATTCATACAGTGGGGCCAATTTAGAGAGGAGCCAATTAACCTACCAGCATGTCTTTGGAGTGTGGGAGGAAACCCATGCAGGCACAAGGAGAACATGCAAACTTCAGGCACGTGGTGCCATGGTTGGGATTTGAACCAATGACTCCTAGTACTGCCAGGAGGAAGTGCTAACCATTTAGCCACTGTGCTGCCTATGTTAATGGAAACCTGTGCTGAGAGAAATACAGAGATGGCCATTGGTGACCTCTAATTCTGGATATACCAGTCACCTGGTTCTGCTTTTGATCCAAAATCGTCTGTACTTTCTAAAATGAGAACTTTTTCCTACACTCTGACTTTATTTGTCTGCATACCTGTTCCTGGCCAATAGTAAAGACACATTGACATCAGAGGGTCAGCATGGCAGTTGGACTATAACTTGTATGTAAATCTTGGCCTCATTCACCCTTGTTTTTCAATGTGTTTCTAATGTAGTCAGAATTTTCCATAGTTTGCAATGCCTCACTTAGTCCTCATGAGCAGTATTACATGCTATCATTTCTAATAATGGCTGTTAGGTGATATCCTTGATCTTTTTACATTTCGGTCAATAAGAGAAATGAATTAATTTTTTTATTGATTGCGTGGCTATCCTGTTTTATCAGTCAGAGTTTCTGGAAGATTACAGCTTGATTCTAAAGTCCCGCTCTCTGCTGCTCCTAATTAGCACCTCTCCAATACCAAACATCCTCTCTACCACTTCTTTGGACTCATTCACACCAGATGTGTGACAGAAGCAATTTGCAAGCTACTTTAAAGATCCATTTATGTCAATGGTGCACCATAGCAATGTGTTGCAGTGTGTTTTAACAATATCCTGCAAGCTGCAATTTTGGAAGCGTTGGCCTGTAGTTACCCATTCATGTGCAGTGAATAAAGACCTTTATAAATGTCAGAGCAGCTAGAAGTGCATGGGATCATGTGAAATCACACACCGTACTTCATGTGTTTTCAGGTCTATCTGATGTGAACAGCCCTTCCATGCGCTTGTGTTTAGTAAGTCATTTTTTAGCATGATGATAAACTCTTGTGATGCAGATGTTTGCAAATCTGCCGCATCCATCTGTCAAGGACAGGAGCAGTGGCAACAAGAAGATACAAATCCTAAAATCTTAATTGGGCAGAGATCTTGTTCTGTCAGTAACTGACTGTATATAAATCCCCCAATGCATTGTCTTCAAAAATTTTCTAGGTAAGCAAAAGAAAAAATATTAGACATTGTTGTGATTTAGGCCATATGCACAGTGCTGCTCCTAAACGTGAGTTCGGGAGCTTTTGGCGTTTTTTTGGTCAAAGCCTTGAACTCAACTCAATAAGGCTTGGTTCACATCTGTGCGGTGGTTCGGCTGAGGATCCACATGAAAATCCGTGCAGCCGCACCACCCGCACTGTGGAATGCGGACCCGTGGGTGGGTGCCATTAGTTCTCATGGCACGCCGCCCGCTCTGGAAAACGCAGCCGTACTGGGAACCGAGATTTTCATACGGGCTGCGTTTTCAGAAGAAGTGCAGAAACTTCTTCCCTGCCTGTCACGGGGCACAGGAATCCATTCAAATGAATGGGCTCTGGTGCCCGCGCAAAACGCGGCCCGCATGGCTGCATATATGTGAACCAGGGGTAAAAGCCTGTGTGTCCATGTACACATAGGCTTTTATCAGAGTTTAGCAGCAACAAAGTTTAGAGCAATTAGGGGCAGTTGAACATCTCTTTCCTGAACACAGAAGAATCACGATCAGGAGAGGAGCATTTTGGCCAAAGTGTGTAAACATGCCTAAGCACTAACCGGGCTTAGCGCTTGGGCGTTTATTCATTTCAATGGCAGGTACTCTGGGCAATGAAATGAATAAATGTCCAAGTGGTAAATGCAATACTTCATTTACAAGCGTTTTGGCCGCATTTAACGTTTTTCTGCTGCCAGTAAAATAAACATTTCTATGTACACAAAACAACAAATAAAGGAGCGCTCCAACCCTGTGGGAGTCAATAGAGTCACAAGCCCAGGAACAGTTAAAATTGAAATTTGCTTTATTGTTGGATTAAAAAGCATGACATGTAGGAGTGTCCAGACTGATACATCACCAAGCCAGTGGAGAGAAAAAACACATATTCCCAGAAGCTGGAAGATGACACATGATCCTGGACCCAACAGTAGGTTGCTCAGCCCAGGCGCCTCAGGACAATGTGAGGGGTGTGTGGATGGCAGCTGCTGGGATCACTAAGATGGCGCGCCCGCCGGAAGTCACATGTCCCAGATCCGGTTGTTATGTCATGCACCTGGCAAGAGACCGCCTGAACAAGGGCTGGTGATGGCAAAATGGAAACCTAGAGGAGCACTCAAACCATGTCAAAGCAAAGGAGAGAAGCCGGTCATCATGATAACACGTTTCAGAGACTTGCCCCTTCCTTAGATAATCTGGGCTTCCAGTTTGCCACAGTTTGACATAACAACTGGTTCTGGGACATGTGACTTCCGGCAGACGCGCCATTTTAGTGATCCCGGTGGCTGCCATCCACACACCCTTCCCACTGTGCTGAGGCTCCTGGGCTCAGCAACCTACTGTTGGGTCCAGGATCATGTGTTTCTTCTCTCCACTGGCTTGGTGATGTATCAGTCTGGACACTCTTTTTAACCCAACATTAAAGTCAGTTTTGATTTTATCTGTTTCCGGGCTTGTGACGCTATTGACTTCCACAGAGTTGGGAGTGCTCCTTTATTTGTTGTTTTGTGCTCATGTCTCATTGCTGGTCAGGTTAGTTGTTGGAGCCACCCATACTGTGGTTATCTACATATCCCCTGGAACCTCATTGCGTTTGGTATTTGCACCTATTCCAGTGTACATGAGGCCTTAGGGCTGCAGAATTCTGGCACTGCGATGCATGAACGTCTCAGAATGTGCAGATTTGTGCGATTATTAGGCAACAGTAAAGCTGGTCTTTTACCTGTAGAATTTTCTTTAAAAAATGTCATTTATAGAATATTCATTTAATTATCTAAGAGTTAAAGGGGACGATACAGTAATCTGTTCCAACCAGAGCAAGTGAAAAAAAATTAAAAGCCAAGGAAAGAAAATTTTTCTCCAATCTTCTGTGAACAAATTAATTTTTAATAATTGAATTGTCTCCCTGCTGAGAAGAATCATAACTGATTTTATGCGCATGCACTTTTCAGAGTTAATCCATAAGTAGAACATTTGTTCTACAAAAATCAAGACAGGGACATGGTGCTCGAACGAAAAATCATCTGAAATTAGTCAAGTCCATGAAGGCACCTTCAAATGGTTTGATGAGTGATTTTTATACTTTCCCATCAGAACACTTGAATTAAATTTTACAGGTGTACGGCCAGCATGTTAGATTTCAAATAATTTTTCTTCCTTGAAAAGCAGCCTCCTAGGCCCCTAGTTATAAATCCTCATTGCAACTTGCATTTTTCAGCAGAAAAAAAAATTATTTTCATTTATTCGCTATACTCTAGCTCTAGACAGTATTAGATGTAGATATCTGTGAAGTGCTGGAACCTGGTCTTGTGATATGGAGGGGACACCTCCTTGGGCTGCAGATAATTTGCTGATGGAGGTATTCTGCTAGTTTCTCTTGCCAGCCCCCACTGATTTTGTTGACACTCTAAACAGTTGCTTGGGCAGAAAGTCTATTGTCATGTCCTCCTATTCAGCAGCTGTGTCTATTGTTCACAATGCAGAATAATTTATAGCCATGCCTCTGATGGTTTCCACTGAATGTACACTTTTTTTTTTAATTTTCACTGTATATTCATTATATGAAAGCCCTTGGGTAGAATTATTTGTTACCCGTAGACAAATGTCCGCGAACGTAGTGTGGATTCCCAAGTCTTTGTTAAAACCCCCAGACTTGTTCATTTTATTTGAAAGGTTTCGAAAGCTATAAATAAGCAATAATTTGTGCGTATGAAAGCATGGAATGCTGACTCACTGTACAGAGCATTATTGTAGACTCACAGTAATAATGTGTGTGTCTTGCTTGTCTGTAATGATAGAGCCTGTATTTTTATCATTATGCTACTTTTATCAGATGGATGAAGGTTTTGATTGGTGGGTCATTTCGACTTTGAGTGTAGGTAGTCTGCACAATGTTCTAGTAGTTCGGTTGATGAATCATATAGCTCATAATTGCATCAGAGTTTGAAATGCTCCCGCTGTTGAATAAAATTGTACACCAAGTATGGTAATTCTCATAGTGCTGTGATTGAAGAGTTGAAATGTTGGGATGACATGAATAGCGTTATCATTGTTCTGAGCTTTGCCTTGAGAACCTCTGATTTTCTTTCTCAAGTGCTTTGATTTGTCTTTGCTTTCTAAAAGGGAAGGCTGACATTTTGTTGCCAGTTGCAATAGAAATGACTTGGAGAGACAGAGCGTTTCTTTATACAAGGATTTAAATGTGACACCAGAGGGCAAGTCAATAAGCTTTCAGTCTTGGAACCATTTGTGGAAGATAAGTTAAGATAAACCGGTCAGTTTTAATAATAGAGAAATTCCTAAATTCAAACAGCCATGGCATCTAAACAACTCTGTGCTCTATTTCCTTGTTTTAAAATATTATTACACCTTTTGAGTGGTTAATCATGTTGGGGAGGCTACTTAATGCCTCCTGCCACAATTGCTACCGCTATCGATGCACAAGACGGCACTACATTTTCCCACCAAGTTAGGTTCCTTTGGATTTTTTGGCTTGCAAGGAAAATTCATTGGGTTGGTTGATGACAGCCTGTTTTTTTGGTAGGGGAATAAATGGAAGTAAAATGGATCCTGTATGGTAGGCGACACTGGGAAGTAAAATGGATTCCGTATGGAAGGGGACACTGTGAAGTAAAATGGATTCCGTATGGAAGGGGACACTGGGAAGTAAAATGGATTCCGCATAAAAGGGGAAACGGGGAAGTAAAATGAATTCCGTATGGAAGGGGGCACTGAAAAGTAAAATGGATTCCGTATGGGAGGGGACACTGGGAAGTAAAATGGATTCCCTATGGAAGGAGACACTGGGAAGTAAAATGGATTCCGTATGGAAGGGAACACTGGGAAGTAAAATGGATTCCATATGGAAGGGGACACTGGGAAGTGAAATGGATTCCGTATGGTAGGGGACACTGGGAAGTAAAATGGATTCCGTATGGAAGGAGACACTGGGAAGTAAAATGGATTCTGTATGGAAGGGGACACTGGGAAGTAAAATGGATTCTGTATGGAAGGGGACACTGGGAAGTAAAATTATTATTATTATTATTATTATTATTATTATACAGGATTTATATAGCGCCAACAGCTTGCTCGGCGCTTTACAATATAATGACGATACAGCAACAATACAGTTCAACACAAGAGGGTTAGGAGGGCCCTGCTCCTTGGAGCTTACAATCTAGAAAATGGATTCCTTTCTGAATCGTTTATATGTTCCAATGCAGTTTATGTAAAAATGTGTAATATTTTATGGAATTGTAATATTTTTTATATCTCAAATATCTCCAATTATTGTTTAGAATTTTTTTGTGCTCCTCCTATAATTTATTATGTAGTATAAGCATTAATAATGCTTTTTGTCTGTGTTGTTTTGTCATGCTAATGAGAAACTAATTGTTAAGCAGTGATGTGTTCCATATACTGGCTGTTCACAGGATTTGAACAGGAATATTTATTAGAAATGGGGCTATAGGAGAAAATATTGAGATTTTTCAGTACTGCATAAGACATGATCCCAGGTCTAAAAGATTTACCTTTCTAAATATATTATATTATGCACCAACGCTAGGATGAGTGCACATAGGCACAAAAGAGCAGCTGTAATCAAAGTGCCGTTACACTTCTAATCACCAATGTTCCAATAAATCTTTCCAGCGCTGTGTGCTACAAATAAAGTGCCATAAATCCCTGTGCATCAATAAAAAACAAAACACTTTAAAAGCAATATTGAAATAAAGGAAAAGTCCACTAAATCATATGCCACCACATAGCTAACATAAAGTGTCTGTGAAAAATCTGTCACAAAAAAGGTGCTTCCATGCAGTCCGAGACTTTTATGTGATTACACACATATGTGAATTTACCTTAGTGCTGGGATAGAACTAGATTTATGAGTAGACTATATTGTTTTAATATAGTAAAAGTATTTAAAGCTTTTACACAATGGCGGTCTCCCTTTAGTTCCTTTTTCATGTGGTATGATCGGGGGCGGACTGACCATTTGGAAATTCGGGCACTGCCCGAGGGCCCAGGGTCAGTAGGGGCCCCATGAGATGCCCCTGGTACCTTTTTCATAGGCTTTTTTGCGTTTGGGCAAGGACACAGGGGCCCCATGATCCCCTATTGCCCGGGGGCCCCATGAGTTGTCAGTCCGCCCCTGGGTATGATATATGGAGCTGGAGGATAAGTGGAACACCTAATCCAAAAATGTGGTGGATGGTGTCATATAAATAGATTAGATTGTAAGCTCCAAGGAGCAGGGCCCTCCTAACCCTCTTGTATTGAACTGTATTGTTCTATATTGTCTCCCGTTATATTGTAAAGCGCTGAGCAAACTGTTGTTGCTATATAAATCCTGTATAATAATAAAATTATAACAAGCACGTTATGACAGGCCTGTAGTTGGTGGCCATATTTATCTGGTGAGTTTTCTGTGTTGGTGGTGGGGGAGCACTGTGAAATAGCACAGGAACACAGGGCTGATTTTTTAAAGACTGCATGGGAGCACCTTTTTTGTGATAGATTTTCATGGACACTTTATATTAGCCACGTGGTGGCATATGATTTAGTGGACTTTTCCTTTATTTCAATAATTGTAATGTGTTTTGTTTTTTATTGATGCACAGTGATTTATGTCACTTTATTTGTAGCACACAGCGCTGTAAAGATTTATTTTAACATTGAAAATTTTATATTTATTACCTTAGTTAGAACTGTTGTGGGTGCGGGTACATCTGGCACCTCTGTGCTGTATGTTTTGAGTAGTGACCCTAGATTACCATTTCAGGGTCTGTCCAAATACTAATGGTGTCCCTGGCACAACTAATCTTCATCCAAAGATAAAAAGTCTAAAGTCATATGAGGTATGATGTCATAGAGGCCGATATAGTTGCACCCTTAATTACACCTTTACAGCATGAGGCACACTAAAGAGAACCCATTTTTATTTTTTTTTATCTAAATGTGTGTATGGATGGAAAAATAAGACAAGATCATAAATCCGTAGAAACTGTAGAAAGGGTTTTTCTATATCTTCATGAATCTAGTCATTGCTTTAACAACTTTGTTCTTTTGAATCCTATCACTGAAGCACACAAAGCAATCTTTAGTGTAAATTCTCTTTTTTTCTCAACTGAAACCAGATAAAGTGTTATTGCTTTTTTCCCTAATAAACAGGGTAGACCAGCATTGAGTCAATACAAATATTCTGGCTGATGGCACTCTTGAAAAGTCTGATAGTGGCTAGATAAGGGCTTCTTCAAGTGTCTGGCTTGACTCTATATTTTTGGGAAAATATTTATTTGTTCACACTACATTTTTGAGATATTATGAAATAAAGAAAAATACTTCAATATTCTTATCTAATGTATTTTGTGTATATTAGCACCATTATTATTTTACATGAGTATTTTAGGTACAGCATTATTAAGGAGCTTCATGTGTTCATGTACACTGCCTACCAGTCCAGGATGACTCATTGAGCTAACAGATCAATGATTTCATAGGATGGAGTAAATAATTAAATAGTGCTGGAGATATAACATGCATACATTAGCCAGTAACACTGGTACAGATATACAGGAGTGGAGATTTGGTTTAGAGTAAAAAATTGTATGCCCAACAAAGATGAAAGCTTGTACATGGTCTATTTTTATTAGAAAAATGTAAAAACTGTCAGGTTTTGAGCTCCAGACAGATATTAAAGGCACACATTGATTCAGTTCTGTAATCATTAATACATCATTAAATGTATTTTCCTTCTTTTACATTGAGGGACACAGGATTCAGAGACTTTTTGATCATACTGCTGCCTGCAGGAGGATGTAAACACTGGCACTAAAAAAAAAAAGGACCAGCCTGGTATAATCCCTCATACTTCCAGCATGCCTCAGTTTTGATGGTGTCCTAGGAGGATGGATGCCTATTCTCTAGTGAGAAAAGTTCAACAATTGTTACTAGCCATTTGTTCGTTTTCTCATTATATTTTATTCAATCAAGAATGCTTGAGATTGTCTGTTTATGCAGCTATCCTGATCGATTGATATACCCTCAGCAATGGCTTTGGAAGCAGTACCCAGAGCCCTACAGACCTAAATGCCTGCAGGGCTAGCCTGGAATGTGACCTTTCAGGCACTGGGCTCTGCATTGTGCTGCTTTCCAGACCATTGTGTACTGTGTTAGTTAGCCTCTGTGCGCTTACCAGGTCCAGAGCCTTTGCACAGCCTCTGGTGTCACCTTGTCTCTCAAGTATTCATTTATGAGTAGGAAGCATGGGCTGAGCTTTGGGAGCTCTTTATTTTATCAGAACCATTGGATGCCATTACTAATATTTTTCTTTCCATGAAATAGGTTAAAATGTAGAGTGTTGCATCACTGTGTGAATTGTGTGTGCGCACTCTGTTCCTGCAATTCAGCGTGAGATAGCATCCCAACCCTGCTTCTAATTGGTAGAGACATGCAGTTCCAACATGCTTAGTCCTTGCTGTTGCATACAATGTCTGCTCATCTCTAGATGTTTCAACCTTTCCTGCTGTTAGCAGTCAATTCATGAGTATCCAAGGTTTTACCTGCTGCCAAACAGTGCTATATGTTGCACCCTAAACATGAGTCCTGCTGTATCAGGTTCCCCCACTAACAGTTCCAGGTTGGGCTTGTGGTGTTCCAGCTGAAGGGCCTGACACAGACAGCCTGGAACATTGTCCCACAGTCCTGGGAGTTTGGCTTAACTCTCTCGGGTATGGCCCCTTCCTTGGCCTTATCACTAGAAGATCTCACTGCAGTTATGCAGGATTTTTTGGGGCCACATTGCAATTACGATTATAACCACAGAGGCTCTAAGTGTACCTCAAAGGCTTCCCCTTCAGAATCATCTAATATGCCTGTAGCTTTAGAGGTTTCTGAGTCTTCTGCTAAGAAGGCTGTATCTGATGAAGAGTCTCAAAAATCCCCGCCAGATGATATTGTCCCTGAGGAGTCACAGGCATTATCCATTTCAGCTTTTATTGATGCGTTGTGTGCCATCTTAAAAATTAAAGAGCAGTTTTTAGCTTCTGCTGGTGATGTTACTAATATGTGATCCCCTAGGCGCCCTAAGACATCAAAAACAAGTGCACAACCTATTCTAAGGAAAGGGTCTGTAAGGAAAATGGGAAACTGAAAAACTATTCACACCTTCCAAATATTTTGCATCCCACTATCTATTTGAAGAGTCCTTTATTAGGAAATGGGCTTTTTCCACTGGCAGTGTTACATTCTAGTAAAGCGTTGTCGATTCCTGTAGAGCAGGGGTCTTCAAACTTTCTAAACTCAGGGCCAGTTTACTGTCCTTCAGACTTTAGGGGGTCTGGAGTGTTGCCAGTGGGAGTAGAAAATGTCCTGGCATAAGTGGGAATAAATAATGCCCCATATTTGGTATTAGGGAGAGGAATGGTGCCGCACCATTGGTGTCAATGGAAGGACTAGTGTCCCGTCATTGGTGTTAATGCTAGGAATAGTGTAAAATTGTTGGTGTTAGTGCGAAGAAAAGTGCCTCATTGTTGGTGTCAGTGAGAGGAATAGTGCTCCATTGTTAGAGTCAGTGGCAGGAATTGTGCCCCTTTGTTGGTGTTGATGGGAGCAATAGTATCCAAAGGGCCAGAAAAAGCTATCAAAGGGCTGCATCCTGCCCCCAGGCCACAATTTGGAGACCACTGTTGTAAAAGATGCTCCAGTGTTAAAGGATCCCATAGATAAACGTTCAAAATTCTTTTAAAACCTTTTTTTTTGTAAACTGGTATGCCCTGCATTGCAGCTTGCAATGGTCATCTCTCTCAAACATTGGGGGGATGCATTAAAGCCTTGAAAAGGGACCCAGTTTTTATTCACTCTTATAACCTATTAATAGAGTGCTTAGAGCTTGTGCCAACTGCCCTACACTACTGCGTAGACAATTTAGTGGATTTCTCCTGTCTTATTTCCTGAATAAGCCTCCTGTCAGTGAACATTTAGGGAACTCGGGTTGAAATGTTGGTCTTTTGACTAAACATGCAGAAAGCGTCTTCTGCACATGTCAGGGTCAACATCTCTTTGGTGCTGCATTGGACACCCTAATGAAGGATGTCACTTGTGGTAAGAGTAATATTTTACCCCAGTCAAAAAGCCTAGCACTAAAGTTTGAAAGACTCACTCCCCCCCTTCCCCTATCCCTCGAAGACCAAGTGTTCCTTGCACTTCTTCAAGACTTCAATCCATAAGATCAAACCTAATCCAGAAGTCCAGTTCCGCTGCAAACCCTGGGCCTCTTAGCCCCCCGTAACCTGCAAACAAATTCTCTTTGTCCTCTTAGTACTTACTTATATGTCCTATTTTTTAATCTTAACATTTCAAGCAGAGTGTCAGGAATGGATTCAGCATTGGTGGTGGGACTCTCCTGCCGTGTGGGCTGCAGTACCAGAGCTGACCAGCGGGTGCTCCCAGCACTGGTGGTGGGACTCTCCTGCCATGTTGGCTGCAGTACCAGAGCTGACCAGCGGGTGCTCTCAGCACTGGTGGTGGGACTCTTCGTGCCGGTTGACTCGGTGCCCGCTGTCGTGCCAGTTGACTCGGTGCCAGTTGATTCGGTGCCCGCTATCGTACCAGTTGACTCGGTGCCAGTTGACTCGGTGCCCGCTGTCGAGCCAGATGACTCGATGCCTGATGACTCGGTGCCAGTTGACTCAGTGCCCGCTGTTGAGCCGGATGACTTGATGCTTGATGACTCAGTGCCCGCTGTTGAGCCGGATGACTTGATGCTTGATGACTCGGTGCCCGCTGTCGTACCGGTTGACTCGGTGCCCGCTGTCATACCAGTTGACTCGGTGCCAGTTGACTCGGTGCCCGCTGTCGAGCCAGATGACTCAATGCCTGATGACTCGGTGCCCGCTGTCATGCCAGTTGACTCGGTGCCCGCTGTCGAGCCAGATGACCTGATGCCCGAGGACCCAGTGCCCGTTGTTGAGCCACATAACCTGATACCTGATGACTTGGTGCCCGCTGTCGTGCCAGTTGATTCAGTGCCCACTGTTTTGCCAGTTAATTTGGTGCCTGCTGTCGAGCTTGGTGACCCGGTACCCGCGGTTCTGGTAGAAGGCTTGGTGCCCGCTGACGTGCCCGGTGACTCTGTGCCCGCTGTCGTGCCAGATGACTCGGTGCCCGCTGACGTGCCTCTGCCCGCTACACAGCCCGACATGCCAGCCCCTGATGTCCAGTTAAACTGGCCGATAACTGATACCCAGCCTGCTCCTGGAAATCCTGTGCCCAGTGACCTGCCTTCCGGTGGAACATTTTGCCCACTAAGGACTGTTTGGAGCGTCCTGAGGCCGCTCCTTGAGGGGGGGGTTCTGTCAGGAATGGATTCAGCATTGGTGGTGGGACTCTCCTGCCGTGTGGGCTGCAGTACCAGAGCTGACCAGCGGGTGCTCCCAGCACTGGTGGTGGGACTCTCCTGCCATGTTGGCTGCAGTACCAGAGCTGACCAGCGGGTGCTCTCAGCACTGGTGGTGGGACTCTCCTGCCGTGTGGGCTGCAGTACCAGAGCTGACCAGCGGGTGCTCTTAGCAGCCAGAAGCTCACAATCAGCCAAACCTGGGGCTGATTACAGAAAGGTGTATATAAGGCATGACCAGGCCTGTGCTCTGAGCCTTGGTGTATGTCTCCCCATGTGCCCCTGTATCCTGTTCCTAGTTCCTGTGAGAAGATACCTTGTTGCCGACCCTGTCTGATCCTGATTCCTGTTGACCGTCTCCTGTTCTGACTACTGGCTCATCCCCGACCATCCTTCTGCCTGATCCTTTGTACTGCGCTGTCCGTGAGTTACTGAACCCGGCTTGTGACCTTGACCATTCTCTGCCTGCTCCTTTGATACCTTGCTGCCCGCACGTTGCTGACTTGGCCCGTCTGACCACGCTAACTACTCTGCCATCCATCCATCCTGCACGGATCCAGCCGTACCTGCACATACCTCTGGCGGATCCCTCTATCACTAGCAGGTGTACTCAGGGGCCGCGACCTGGTTCCTGTCTGCTCCAAGTCCATCCCCACCATCAGGGGCCCTGGTGAATAGCAGACTGGGACTTAGACTCCGCGCCCTGGGGAATCCTGCCCTGAGGACCGCTAGAGGTACCACCAGGCAGTCGTTACAGAACCCTACGGCCGGCCTGACCATTCCACCTCTCCAGCCCTGACTACGCCTGTGTTCCTGCACCTCCTAAGATTAGTGGAAGGTTAGTTTGCTCACTGTGCGTTTATATATATCTGGGTGGCTAATAATAACCTGTATTATACTATACCTGAAACCTGCGTTTCCCTGTGTCAGTCCACACGGCAGGAGAGTCCCACCACCAGTGCTGAGAGCACCCGCTGGTCAGCTCTGGTACTGCAGCCAACATGGCAGGAGAGTCCCACCACCAGTGCTGGGAGCACCCGCTGGTCAGCTCTGGTACTGCAGCCCACACGGCAGGAGAGTCCCACCACCAATGCTGAATCCATTCCTGACACAGAGCAAGATCTACCCATCTGTACAGTAGAAATCTTGCCCTGTTTACAAGTTAAAAAAAAAAATGCGGAAGTGCATTTTGTCATAAACCAGGAACGATTCATATTTTTTCAGTGGATAAAGGTTCAGAACAGCAACAAAAATGTTTCCACTGATCAGCACAGATACCTGTGCAAGCTTCGCAGATTTTATTCTTTGCTCACATTGTACTCTCAGCGGCCACTTTATTAGGTACACCTTGCTAGTGCCAAGAAAATATCCCCCACACCATTACACCACCACCAGCCTGAACCACTGATACAAGGCAGGATGGATCCATGATTTCACGTTGTTTATGCCAAATTCTGACTCCACCATCTGAATGTCACAGCAACCAGTCTGCCCATTCTCCTCTGACCTTTGACATCAACAAGGCATTTTCATCCACACAACTGCAGCTCACTGGATATTTTCTCTTTTACGGATCATTTTCTATAAACCCTACAGATGGATGTGCATGAATATCCCAAGAGATCAGCAGTTTTTGAAATACTCAGACCAGACCGTCTGGCACCAACAACCATGTCACATTCAAAGTCACTTATATTCCCTTTTTTCCCCATTCTGATGTTTGGTTTGAACTACAGCAAGCCGTCTTCACCACGTCTAGATTCCTAAATGCATGTAGTTGCTGCCCTGTGGTTGGCTGTTTAGCAATTTGTGTTACCAAGCAGTTGAACAGATGTACCTAATAAAGTGGCCGGTGAGTGTATTTCCTTAGTGACATTGTTTACAATGATTCCAGTTTTTGTTTGCTTTCAAGTATTGTGTTTGTCTGTACAAACCCATAGTTGCTCTCTTTGGTCCTGATCTGAGCTGTAATGAAGCGTTCACTATCTCCCTGAAATGTTCACAAAAATATAAATTCTTAAGTAGTTCTGTTTTCTGAAGTTGTCTTTCTAGGAATACCCTCATTACTGAACTAGCTGCCTGGAGTCATACTAAATCATGCATTATGTACATATATGCTCCTGTTGCTGCAGTACACATGCTTTGTAAAGCTACTGACAGGTATTTATCACTGACCTTGCTAAACATGTCTTAATGATGAGAATATTTCGAGGGAGTCTGCTAACCACATTTTGCCTGAGGAACAAAACTTTGGAAGTGCTAGGAACTGCTGAAAATGCATCATTCAGAACTGATGTTTTAAGAGTGGTGTTTTATACTGTATATAGTTCATAGTAAACTATAAAAAGTTAATCGTATTGAGTGATATCTGCAGGGTGTCATTGCTGGCCATCATACTTATCCTGTAGCTTGAAAACCTTCTGAATCACTAACCCTGAATAACTAACAAGGTACAGATCAGGAGTTGTTACTTCAAGTTAAAGTGGTTATTTTTTTTTTGTTCTTTAAAATAATAAACACTTCATACTTACCTGCTCTGTGTAATGGTATTGCACAGAGCAGCCCCGATCCTCCTCTTCTCGGGTCCCCCGCTGGTGCTTCTGGCCCATCCCCCTTACGAATACCCCCAGAGCAAGCTGTTTGCTCTGGGTCACTTGTGCATGTTCGCTCCTGAGCAGCATCTGTGTGACTATGGGATACAGAGTGTGGCTCAATCATGCCCCCCGCTCCCTCCCCACTGGTTAATATTGACTGCTGTGTCTCAGCACATGAGGAGTGAGAGACCTGGGTGAGCCGCTGCTCTCTTGCACACCACTGGATCGAGATCAGGATCAGGTAAGTATTAGGGGGGCCAGCGGGGGAGCTGCACACTGATGGCTTTTTTACCTTCATGAATAACATGCATGAAGATACAAAACCTTTAGCCTTTAGAACCTCTTTAAAGCGGAGTTCCACCCAAAAGGGGAAGTTCCTCTTTAACGATTGGTCCCCCGCTCCCTATTAAGGATTGGCACCTTTGGGGAGCCGGTACCCGAAATTGACAGGTACCCGCTCCCACTTCCGCTGCGATCGCCTTGGCAATCGGAAGCAGAAGTTGTCCTCCTACCCTCCCTTCCCCGTAGTCTTCTGGGACACGTGACAGGTCCCAGAAGACGACGGGGCCATTCAGGAAGCGCAGCGCTACTCGCGCATGTGTAGTGGGCACCCGGCTGTGAAGCCGCAAGCTGTCACATCCGGGTGCCCACACTGAAGATGCCAGCGCCTGGAATACAGGACGGCCTGAAAAACGGGCTGCGGGGAGGACACCGTGGGATCGTGGGACAGGTAAGTGACTGTTTTTTAAAAGTCAGCAGCTACAGTTTTTGTAGCTGCTGACTTTTATTTTTTTACGGTGTGAGTGGAACTTCTCTTTAACTTTATCTTCAGCATCTACCAAGAATGAAAACGTACATTTATGGAGTATTGTGTAAAGAAATCCTGTCTTTAACTAAATGATACTGAAAAAAAGGGTTTTGATTCTTATTCTTCCACCTGCAAAAGTTGCTGATTTTCAATGTATTCAGTGGATACTGCTGCTTGAAGAATCTGCTGCACCCAACACTTTTGACAGTGGCTGATGCCTGGTTCCCCTCTGGCTCTTTAGTTCCAGTGGGGCAGATGAGTATTAAAATTGTTCTTTTCCTTGTGTTTCTTTTTTTTTTTATTAGATGGCAACTGAATCACTTTAAATTAAGCTTGTATACCTAAGCTTTATTTTAGTTTCCTTTGGTCCCCTTTACAGTGACACTCTGGGAAAGGAACTATTGTACTATTGTGCTATTTCCTTGCACATTTCTGTCAGTCGAACACTGAGAACATTCTACCAAGAGGGGTGACCGAGGCATGATCTTATCAGGGCACTTATGATCCCTCACTGGTCAGTTAACTTGCTAGGGGTGGGTTCTTGGGACCAAGCTATACTAATGTGAAGTTGTAAGGAGTAAACTATAAAAAAAACCAAAGCTCACCACTGTATAGGAATCTCACAATGGTTCCTATTCTTTCTAGGTATAGGGTATGTGCACAGCCTTGCAGCCTTCTAAAATGCAGTCTTGGAACTTGAGCAGCCTGGTGCCAGGCCTTAGCTCTGTTACATGAAGGTGGGGGCTTTCTTAGCCCTTTTTAGGTAGGCTTTCTCTAAACTTTCATATGAATTTCAGGGGCTCCAATGGTGACAGGGACATTCCAGCATAGAAAGTATGAAAGTATACGCATCCCAAGTCCATGGAGAAAACAAATCTACGGATTCTACAAGTTGGGTACTCATTCAAAACTTCTAGACCATGCATGGAAAATTAAAATGCATTTTACAGAATTGTGCTCAGGGGGAAACAACCCTAACAAAACTGCATTTACCATCCTGGGATATTTAGTAACTGAGCAGATATTATTTGGCATGAAGGTTGATTGTCCCAAAACATGGCCTGGTTAACTGCAATCCATGTCTCAGCCTATCTAATCCCCCTGAATTTGGGCATTCACAGGCATCTGAAATTGTAAAAATTGTAAGTACAAGTAAATGTGGGGACCCAGCTGGTAACCTCAGCACTAAAAGGTTTTCAGACCAGGTTCAGTATTTCACCACAGTCTAATTATGATGTATAGAAGATGTAATCGATTGTACTTCAATAGACACATATGGATTTTGTGTAGTCCTTAAATACATAATATTGCATTGTCTCATTTGAGCGTTCAACATTAAACATTCTTTAATTTACGGATCTACAAGTGTGAAAATTGGGGGAAAGGGAATGGGTCTTTCGTGTCAATATGCAAGCAGTGTTCAGTCTAAGAAGAATGTTTGCTCCCATCACCATGAAAAAGATGGAAGTTCCCATGATGTCATCAGAAAGGGGGGCTTCATGGAGGGTCCAGGGAGCAGTTAAAGCAGAATTAAACTTTGCTTTTTTTTTTTAAATGCCACCCCCATGTGGTTTATGCCATATTATATTAGAATGCACCCCATATTAACAAATTATAACATTATGAAAGACCTACTTGTCACATAGTGCCATCCAGCACTGCGCTGTCAGCGCTCCCACTGGTCCTGGGTGCTTTGGTCTTTGCTCAGTATTCATTCTAGCTAATTGAATGTCTGGGCCTTAATGACGTCACTCCTGCTCTTGAGTCATATCTAACCTCATACTCATAAGTACTGGGTATTTCACTTGGCTCTAGCGAGTGAATGGGGCATTCATCTGAGTATGGGGAAAGTATGTTTTGAATAGCAAGGGTGGAGCAAGGGTGGAGGGGTTGAGCAGTTCAGTGAACCTGTTACTTTATCTTGCATGGACAAAATATGGGTTCACTTTAAAAATATGTAACTTTTTTTTTCAATCTCAACTGATACAAAGAGCCAGACCAGTGAACATCCATTACAAGGATTACTTCCAGCTGTCATTACAAGGGAAATCTTCCAAAGTGTTGGATAAAACAAGGAGGAAGGTGAATGCCAAAACAGGCCTGTAAGGCTGCTTTTTTTCTTTTAATAAAGATTATAGTAAGTTGTACCACAGGCCTGTGTACTGATTGAATATGGATCAGAGTCCAAAAACCTGTGGGCTCCAACGGGGGCTATAATAATTCAAGGTGATGGAAATCTTGATCCAGGGATGGGACTGGATGGAGAGGGAAGATGGTGGTCGGGATCAGCTGTACACCAGATGTAGAATCTGCGCAGCCATCAAGGGAGACCAGCCTCAGAACAAGTGGAGAACAAACAGCAGAGCATAGGGTGATGTCAGAATAACAATTCCATTTTGGTAAACCTTAAAAAACATCCACTTACCTTAAAAAGCATGAATTCAGCCTGGTCATAAAGGAGCATATCTGCTCATGGGGAAGCTGTATAACATCAGAAGGGTCCAGGATCCACACACACTGCCTGTGCTGTATAGCTCAGCATGAACTGGGAGGATAACAGTTAATGAGCAGCAGGAACCGTAAAATATGCCCCTTTCTCAAGCCTGAGGCTTGAGAAAGGGGTATATTATGCTTGGAAACACGTTGCCTGCTCCACTTGAGTCCCCCCACACTGTAGGAGACCCGCTGTGTGTTCCTTCTGAAGCGCTGCTTGCTGTCAACCTGTTACAGCCTTTCTGGTCCCTGCACTTCCGCCCCCCACTGGCTATACAGCACAGGCAGTGTGTGTGGATCCTGGACTCTTTTGATATTGTACAGCTTCCCCATGAGCTGATTTGTTACTTCATGACCAGGACATCTTTTCTTATATAATTGGATGCTGTTTTAAGTTTAATAAACTGTAATTGTTACACTGACATCGCCCTGCACTCTGCTGTTTGTTCTCTTCTTTTTTCTTTTAATTAACAAAATAAAATTGATGTTTTCGAACAGTTTGGAGGCAATCCAATGTTTTCTTGGTTTAGAGGAATGATTCATCTCTTTTCATATATGAAGCCGATTATATCATAGTCTTGTAAATACTCCTGTTTATATATTGTCATATGGCTGGTCTGTGCTGGAAGCACCCCTATGAATATAATTTAATAGTAGTAATTAAAGCGGGAAATCATTTATTTTGGTTAATTTTTATTTACGTATTTTGTTAGATCTGTAATATGGGTATTTTGAAGTACGGTGTTTTCTGTGTATTGCTTACATCTATAGAAGTACTGTATTAAGCATTTAGCAGAAATAGCAAGTGTAGATGTTAAATACACATATTTGATAGCAGAGGGAGAGCAATCTGTATTCTCTCATTGCACACTGCCCCTTTTGAATTGGGTCAAAGCACAGATAGTATAGTTCAATCCATCTGTAAAGCACCTGCCAGAACAATGACCCCACTGTATACATTCAGCTAATAAAAAACATGAGCTCATATCTGAATCTACGTAACGTGAACTCTCCTTCTCCCTGTTTATAAACGGACAGGAGATGATGTCCTCCGATCAAAGTAGGAGGAGACACGTACTAGATCAAATGAACATGTAGCTTTCAGGATTACTGTCAGTACAGAGCATAGTAATTATTAGGAACAAAGAAAGAGAGATTATTTGCGGCCATATCTAAAAATGCATAATTCTGTCTAAAGTCATAGCGTTGAATTTTTGATTGCTATGCTTAGACATATAAATGAGCATTAGGGACATTTGGATAAAATCTCTACTATTAATCCATGGTGCAAAATTAAATGTATTTAGGCTTAATGTAACCCTTAAGGCTTTTACAGTTAATTTGTTCCTGTATATTTCTATAAATTGACAAAAAGCATCACACAGCAGTTAAAATGCAGTCGCATAAGACGTGTTGCACTTACAAAAGTGTAATGAGACGCAAAAGCAATAATAATGTGACACAAGGGAGTGTTTTAGTGGTGGCAGGCAGCAGAGTACAGTTCCATACCAGCTGCCTGGAAACATACAGTAAGTCTAATATTTAGACACAAGATGTGATTTAGCAATTGCTAACCAGATAATGTACCTCTGAATATTTGACATGCCACTTTACAATGTCAGTTTGAAAGTCTTTGAAATCAGAGGGAAGATTAGGATCCTAAATGAAGTTCATCAGAACTATCATGGGAGTAATCATGCAAACTCATCTCAGCTAGGAGTGCATGTTTCATCACAGAGGTTGATTTTCTAAGGGAATAGGGACAACAAAATGAATGTTCATTAGTTTAGTAAATAAGATAAAGCTATGTTCACTTTACATACCAGTTTGAGTCCATGGGAAATAAAATATAGGAATTTTGCTTGGATGTAATTGGATGATTATAGGTACAATTTCAGTTTATTCACTGGACTAAGTGAACATTCACTGTGTAAGTGAATAGGCTATATTAAAGTATATCTAAATTACCAATCCTTAGATGTGGTGGCTGCATTTGTTTTCTTCTTTTAGGCTTTTTTGTTTTATTTTCCTCCGGTGATCTAGGCAGCAATTAGGGTGGCTATGTTCAGTCTTCCAACAGTGCCAATGGAGGAGCAACATAGCCATCCTAGCATTGTCACCCCATGAAAAGGGTAGTATTAGAGGGACTAGTAGATTGAAATGAAGTTTACACAAGTGACTAATAAATTACAGCCTAACTCCAATTTACAGTATATCTTTAGTCTTGTCACAACTACCATTAACCCATGGGTTGCAGTAGGGTCATTTCAATTGAGAAACTTGTTTTAGCCACACACTGAAAAGGTGAGGATCTACTTCTATCTTCAGTTCAGACATTATTATTATTATACAGTATTTATAAAGCTCCAACAGTTCGCTCAGCGCTGTACATTACAATGGGAGACAGAACATGCAACAGTACAATAACAATACAATGCGATTCACGAGCGGTTCGAGGGCCCTGCTCCTTGGAGCTTACCATCTAGGAGGGAGGGAATAGTGGTACAGGAGGAAATAGCTGTGGGGGATGGAGTGGTAGGAAGAGTGGAGGAGGTCGGGAATTAGCAGGGGGTGGGGTAGGCTTCCCTGAAGAGGTGAGTTTTCAGGGTGCGCCTAAAGGAGAGGAGAGTAGGTGATAGTCTGATGGATTGGGGTAGGGAGTTCCAGAGTATGGGTGACACCCTGGAGAAGTCCTGGAGGCGGGCATGGGAGGAGGAGACCAGGGAACTAGAGAGAAGGAGGTCTTATGAGGAGCGGAGAGTGCGTGTAGGGTGGTACTTGAATATTAGGTCGGTGATGTAGTTTGGGGCAGTATGATGGACAGCTTTGTACATCAGTGTTAGGATTTTGAATTTTATCCGTTGGGCAATCGGAAGCCAGTGGAGGGATTGGCAGAGGTTTTACCTAATGTAAAGATCAGGCGAAATCCAGGCACTTTGAAACATTATGCATCTTAGGTCCTGATCCAAACATCAGTACAAACATATTCATATATAATTCTTATTCAGCCACCAACAGAATTCTTAGATATATTGAAAAATAGACACAGGTTAAATGGACACATGTTTTAAATCAAGACATTCCTATTTCACTTTGGGAATAAATCTGAGACAATGCTTGTAAATCCTTTTGCACAACCCATAAGGTAACCTAATACAATATAATAATGGTGTTTAAAAAACCATGGCCCTTCTCCATTCTTATAACACTTTGGAGATACAAAGGTAATAGTGTTTTTTTTATGCCATATAATTTGGACTTGTCCACGGATTGTACTCTGTTGGGTAATGATCTGTTGAACCAAGCGGTGAGGATTGATGCCTCAATGGGCCATGTAAACTTCCTGTTGGGTCTCCTCTTTCAGGATGTCACACCCTCCATAAGGAAACTATCAAAAATATAAACTTCTAGCTGCCAGACATCAATTCATCTGCAATGGAAATCAGAAGATGTTCTCCCTTGCTGTGATTTAGTTAATGGCATTTTGAAGGTGCGACATCTGCAGAAACTTACGGGCAGAATTCATGATCGAATCCAAATTCCAACTAGTCTGGATTCCTTGGGATGGATCCTAGTATGATTCCTCCCTTCAAGGTAGATATCCTGCATATAACTATCTCAATAAGGGCTTCTGAACTACATTGGCATTTACCCTTCTTCAGTATATTGAGCTGAGACAGATGACCAAGCTTTTTTTCAGCTGTGAAGTTTTCTTGTTTTATTCTTTTTTATCTGTTTGTTCTTTTTGTTTACATGTAGTCATTGAAAAAAATATTTTTTTGGATGTGTGCAATTGCAAAGGGAAAGGGTTGCTATTGAACTCTCTGGGATATAAGAAGCCAGCAGGTAATTCAGCATCCAGGTGTCTAACTAAAACCATCATCATTGTCTCTACAATATTCCTACACATTGCCCTTGAAATTCTTCTATTAACATTACTTACATTGATTTTATTAATGTATATATACCCATTACCTATTTACAAGTATTCTTTCTATCCATTCTCCTTAGCAGAAGAGTGTCGTACTATTGTTAGTCATTGATGAAAGCAGCAAGTTTAGAAAGGTTATCACTTTAAATCCAAGCTTTCTGCTTCCATTCTCCTTATGGAGTATTTAGTTTCATTAATGCCATTTAAAAGCTCAAACTGCATTCTTTCTTCTGTGGTAATTAAGGTCCTTTTGGAACTTGTGAGTGCAAGGACAAAGGAAGGAAATGCAGGGGAACCCCCTTATAGTTCAGGCTGATGAACATCTGAGAAGGGTGAATGTGAAGACCTTTGTAGGGGCATCTTCATTGACCCCAGGGTTAGAGAACTGGACTATTCAGAATAGTAGCAGCTTTGCAAGAGCCTGACCACTGGTCAGTGAACCTTGACAGGCATTTCTGCTTACCATCGAGGTCACAGACTAGCAGCTGGAGATTGATTTGTGTAACCATCCAGTCTCACATTCTTCTGACAGAGCTTGTCAAGAGACAAAATGGCTCTATGGAGAGCCATTCATTTCCTTAAAATGGACAAAATGCCTTATATGATTGAGTGGATTACTTTTGGGTCAGAAGAAGATGTGTTTCAATTTGGCTGGCCATCAAAGAAGGATTTAGCCAAAAACCAAAAAATGTTTGTCCAAGAAGAACTGCAGCTCTATATCAGGACAATGACATACTTTGTAGTTTTCTGTTGTCTAGTCGATGACCAAATGCAACCAAGCAGCAAAGACTACAAAGACGAGTGAACTCGGTAAGCACTGCACCATTAAAAGTTTATTCAAAAATAAGTAAAGTGTGAGCCTTCTTTCCAGAACTAATAGCCTTTCTCAGAGGCAAGTGAATCTCTGCTATATTAATAACTAGCTCAGTATGCCCATAAACATCAAATCAGTTTTATAAGAGAAAAGAAAAAAAAACAGTTGCAATATTTACAATGAAATATAATAATAAGGGGGGAGGGGGTGGGTACACAATATACTAAATATAGTAATCAACAAAAAAATATATATTATACATAGCACAAAAATGAAACTAAGTCTATGGCAGAAGACACCAAGTCCCAATTATGCTTGAGCAGTCACTATAAATAAATAATTGACATACATCTGTGAAAAGACCCGAAAAACGTCTTTTCCACCTCCAAATCATGTGCTGGTACACCCAGGGGTTAATAAAACACTAAACTCTCACCAGATAGCATGTGACCCTATTTTTCAAAGTGGTCAGCAAGCACTTGGTTTTAGACTCCACACGATACCTCTTGTATATGAAGGACCAGTCCAGCTTTTAGATGGTTGACACAGGATATCTCCACCACAATACCTTCATAAAAGTGCTCATAGTGCAGTATTTTATTAGGTAAAAAGTGAGTGATAAAAACAAAAAGATGAGCCTTTACATTCAAAGTGCCACATATTGGCACTAATACAGCCAGCATTGAGTGTAAAACGAAGACCGCGGCTCCTCCAAGTCCTGGAGCCAGTGTGTGTTCCAAACACCAGAAATTTTGTACCGAACGTGATGTACCAGAAGTTCCGCCTCTACTCGTTTCATCGCACTGACTTTGTCGGGATGCTAACTAATTTTTCCAGTGAGATTAAAAATGAGCTAATCTGAGTGAGTTTACATTATTCTATTACTTCCAGTTCTTTGGTCAAGTTATATTACGCCACCTTTCTTTTATCACCGTTGAGATTGTAATTTAAATGAATTTTAAAAGTGTCTTTTCAGACTTTTTATTTGCAGTTTGGTGAGCAGGACCCATTTTCCAGTTTAAGAGTAAAAGAAAAATATACTTACCATCATTCTTTTCTGCAGGGGCTTAAAGTAATTAAAGGATTTTTTAAAAATAACGAACATGTCATACTTACCTGCTCACTGCTATGGTCTTGCACAGAGCAGCCCCGATTTTCCTCTTCTAGGGTCCTCCACTGATGATCCTGGCTCCTCTACTATCTATAGGAGCACTTGCGTGGGCTTGATCTCGAGCCGGGCTCTGTGTATCCATTGATACACATAGTGTTGCTCAGCCCTACCCCTACTCCCTACCCCTACTCTTGGGCACAGCGCTGGATCGAGGTCGGGCTCAGGTAAGTATAAGAGGGGGCGGGGAGCTAAACATAGCCAATGCATTAAGGTAAAAAAAAACTCCTGCCTACAGAACCACTTTAATCATGACAATGTATTAACAGCAATCACTCTTTTTATCATTTTAAACGCTTTAAAAGCTGGAATCGTAACCACCTGCTGTCGCACATACCTTCCAATATCTTGCGGTGCACCCTTGTAGCTTTGAAACGTAATACATTGTGATATGTACTTACTGACTTTGTCTTCACTACATCAAGGGTGGGCTGCCTTCCACACCTAAATATGGTTTGTGCACCCTCACCACTCATCATCCTCCATAACCAATAGCTAGGTGCAGGAGATAGGACAGTTGGGCCAGCTCTTGACTTTTTGCATCAATTTCAATATTTGCTTTTGCATTTGGAAGTATCTCAAGGTTGTCTTATTGAAATATTATTGCTGCCTTAAAACATTTTAAATCTCTGAGCACTGCTTCTGTAACTAATTCCCATCTTTATCTATAAGAAGTACAGTGACTTGATGGTAAGCTTTTATGGCAGTAGTGCATGTTTATTCCTCCCTTCCCCATCCCTAGGGTGATTGCCCTTACTGTGTTTAGCTCATGGTTTGATGTAAGTGGGAAGTGACCATTAAGGTCAGGAACAATTGCAGCATTTACAGCTATTTTCTCTGACACCTAAACTGTTGACAGTAACAGAGAGTGACTACCAATGTACTACTCTTTTTTTTTTTCTTAAAATATGATATAGTTATTACAAAAAAAGAAGCTAGTTTGCTAGTTTGAGCTATTATTATTATTATAATAGAGGATTTACAGTACATCCAGAAAGTATTCACGGCGCTTAACTTTTGCCACATTTTGTTATGTTACAGCCTTATTCCAAAATTGATTAAATTCATTTTTCCTCAACATTCTACAAACAATACCCCATAATGACAACGTGAAAGAAGTCCATTTTGAAATTTTTGCAATTTATTAAAAATAAAAGACGAAAATAACCACATGCACAGCCTTTGCCATGAAACTCAAAATTGAGCTCTGGTGCATCCTGTTCCCACTGATCATCCTAGAGATGTTTCCACAACTTGATAGGAGTCCAGCTGTGGGAAATTCAGGTGAATGGCATAAACCTGTCTATATCAGGTCCCACAGTTAACAGTTCATGTCAGAGCACAAACCAAGCCATGAAGTCCAAGGAATTGTCCGTAGACGTCCGAGACAGGATTGTATCAAGGCACAGATCTGGGGAAGCATTAAAGCATGCATATGTGCAGTGACAATGAGCGCATTGGTGGTAATTGAAGTTGGGGCTTATGGGAACTGGGGAGTCGGTGTGCATAGTGGTGAAAAGAGAGGGGGTGCAGGTAAGGTGACAACAAGGGGGGGAGGGGTTGCAGGCACGGTGGTGAGCAGTTCCTGTGAAGTCCTCCCTGCCAGCAGCGAGTTTGGTGGGGAGGGCGGTGGTATGAGCTGAAGGGGCCAGAATTAAAAGGCCGTGACCCATTGCAACACTCTTCTTCTGTAGGGACCACACTGGATGGGTATGTGGATGGTACTGGTCTTTAAATGTGAATGATACCGCTCATGCATAGTGGCAACACAATGATGTTAACTACCTGCCAGTACTGTGCATATGCTATTTAGGGTTATACCTTAGATTGTACACTCCTTGAAGGTTTGGGACTGATGTGATGTACACTGCTCAAAAAAATTAAAGGAACGCTTTTTAATCAGAGTATAGCATCAAGTCAATTAAACTCCTGGGATATTGATCTGGTCAGTTAAGTAGAAGACGGGGTTGTTAATCAGTTTCAGCTGCTTTGATGTTCATGAAATTAACAATAGGTGCACTAGATGGGCAACAAGATTGGAAACAATGAGACGACCCCCAAAGCAGGAATGGTTTTACAGGTAAAGGCAACTGACATTTTTTCCCCTACTCATCTTTTTTGCCTGTTTTTCACTAGTTTTGCATTTGGCTAGGGTCAGTGTCACTACTGGTAGCGTGATGCAATACCTGGACCCTACTGAGGTTGCACAGGCAGTCCAACTCCTCCAGGATGACACATCAATACGTGCCATTGCCAGAAGGTTCACTGTGTCTCCCAGCACAGTCTCAAGAGCATGGAGGAGATTCCAGGAGACAGGCAGTTACTCTAGGAGAGCTGGACAGGGCCATAGAAGGTCCTTAACCCATCAGCAGGATCAGTATCTGCTCCTTTATGCAAGGAGGAACGGGATGAGCACTGCCAGAGCCCTACAAAATGACCTCCAGCAGGCCACTGGTATGAATGTCTCTGACCAAACAATCAGAAACAGACTTCATGAGGGTGGCCTGAGAGCCCGACATCCTCTAGTGTGCCCTGTGCTCAGTGCCTGGCACCATAGAGCTTGATTGGCATTTGCCGTTGAACACCAGAATTGGCAGGTACGCCACTGGCGCGCTGTGCTTTTCACAGATTAGAGCAGGTTCACCCTGAGCACATGTGACAGACGTGAAAGGGTCTGGAGAAGCCGTGGAGAATGTTATGCTGCCTGTAACATCGTTCAGCATGACCATTTTGGTGGTGGGTCAGTGATGGTCTGGGGAGGCATATCCATGGAGGGACGCATAGACCATCTACATGCTAGACAATGGCACCCTGACTGCTATTAGGTATCGGGATGAAATCCTTGGCCCCATTGTCAGACCCTATGCTGGTGCAGTGAGTCCTGGGTTCCTCTTGGTGCACGACAATGCCCGGCCTCATGTGGAGAGAGTTTTCAGGCAGTTCCTGGAGGATGAAGGAATTGATATCTTTGAATGGCCCCCACGCTTGCCTGACCTAAATCCAATAGAACACCGATGGGATGTAATTTTTTCAGTCCATCCAATGCCACCAGTTTGCACCTCAGACTGTCCAGGAGCTCAGTGATGCCCTGGCCCAGATCTAGGAGGAAATACCCCAGGACATGCAGGTCAGGCATGCATACAAGCACGTGGGGGCCATACAAACTACTGAGTACCATTTTAAGTTGCTGCAATGAAATTTCAGCAAAATGGACTAGCCTGCTGCATCATTTTTTCACTTTGATCTTCGGGGTGTCTTTGAATTCAGTCCTCTGTAGGTTGATAATTTTAATTTCCATCAAATGATGGGGCATCCTTACCTTCATAACACATTACCCAGTCCATATCAGTGTAGGTATCCAGCATGATATTTTTCCCCATTGAGATCTGATGTGTTATCAAAATGTTCCTTTAATTTATTTGAGCAGTGTATATTATATGTAAAGCGCTGCGTGAATTGATAGCGCTATATAAGTACCTGTAATAAATACTAAATCCCAAAGACTGCACTACCCCTAGAGTGTTTATTGCATTTGACAGCGTGACAGCAGTGCTGATTTCTGATCTTTGCAGATACCAGCAATCAGCTTCTAACACATTGACAGCCGAGACCATGCCCCCTACCCAGAACTGCAAAATCACTTATTATATATATATATATATATATATATATATATATATATATATATATATATAATTATTATTATACAGGATTTATATAGCGCCAACAGTTTGCTCAGCGCTTTACAATATAACAGGAGACAATACAGCAACAATACAGTTCAATACAAGAGGAATAGGAGGGCCCTGCTCCTCGGAGCTTACAATATATTCGTGATTTAGCGCACCCATGCTGCCCTGTAGCAATACTTCTGCTATAGGGCAGATGGGAAGCGGTTAATCAGTACAGTTTTTGTCCAAAAATACAATACAATACATTACATCACTTTAAAATTTTTATTCTGTCGTACGACAATTTTTGTAGCTTGAGTTACCTCTTCATTTTCAATATGAGATTAGCATGCAAAAAAAACGGACGATTATTCATCCAATATTCTCATCATTTGTATGGGGCTTAAAAACTTCTCAGGCACTCGGAACAACTCATTAATAGGTTTTGTGAATTAATGGAAAATGGCTCTAATCAGCCAAGTTGATCCTATGGAGAATTAGGACCCATGTACTAAATTTGGGCATCAGGCAATGATTGTGAGAGGTCCTGTCACTCAGTTGACTTGTGCAAGGTTGGGCAGAAAACTTGCTGTTGTTTTTGGAGAGAGGTCTGCATGTCTGTGCCCAATCTTGCCCACATGAGGCAATTATACATTAGATTTCAAATTTTCAATGGCTAGGCGATATTGTAGATTGGAAATTGTACATCTGTACACGTTAGCTGGGTTACGTTTTACAACTGTTCTGTTTTCATCTTCGTTACAAGTGGGTTAAGGTGCCGAGCAGCATATCTTCTAGGCGATAGTAATAACATTTGAAATTGCAGTCCCCTCTGCTTCGGCTATGAGAACTATCCATTAACATCTCAGTCATGCTGTGTTAAAATGTAATTTAATTCCGCAGCAGGCATGTAACTGGACAAAACAAAGGCAGGTTGCACTCCCCCAGGACGTGAAATGCGATAAGTCCTCATATACAGTAACTTTAGGAGGATCCCTTTGCTTCTCTCCATTCTTTGCCACATTGGTCATTCTACTCCTGTAAGGTCCCGTCTCTTCAAAGGTCATGTAATATTATCTTTAATAATTAAAGGCTCAGCGTTGCTGATTTCTCCAGCTTCCCTAGTTTATGATTTTTTATTTTATCTAGTATATGTTTTAGGCTTGGATATGATTTTATGTACTGCTTTAAATAGCATAAATATCTGGAGGAACTCTTTTTTTTTTTAGTGTACAGTGATGAAATGAAATGGCTGAAAATGGCAACAAAATAAAACGTTTTTCCAAGATAAACCGATCATTTTAAATGATTAACTTTCTCAATGCATATTATAGAAATAAAGCTAAAACCTGACCTGCTGTTAAAGGCAACAATCCAATTTTCCTTTTACTTCAGTTTTTATAAATCACACTGCAGCTTGCTGACCTCTTAAAGTGTTACTAAACCCACAACAGTAAAATCAGTCTGTATATGCAGTAAAGCATACTGGTTATACTCACTGTGGAACCTAAGGGGTTAATCTTTTGCATTGTGTAAAAAGACTGTTTGATCCTGTCTTCTCTGGTCCTCCCCTTCTTCCACAGTCCCCAATCCATCTGCTGAAAGAACAGAGCCTTTGGGGCAAGCTACACATGCTCAGTTTGATGTGTATTGCTGGAAAGATGTTTTTTTTTCTTGGGAGGGTTCATGTCATCAGCACAGGCCAATTAGTGCTGTCCATAGGCTCAGGGATTATGCAGCCTCATAGGATAATCAAGAGAGAATGAAAACTCCTCCTACAAGCTTTAACCAGTGCTCAGCTGGACACTGATAGAAGTCACAAGACTGCTCTAAATACTGATGAGAAAATTATTTTTATTTATAGCAGCTTATATATTCTAAAATAATTGCATTTCTGTGTACTGTGAGAGACCAGATATAGTGAAAACAGGGTACTGGGTATAGTAATGCTTTAAATACATCATGCTTTCAAGCTTCTTTTTTTATCAAATCTTTTTTATTGAAAATATTCAACTTCCAGTAAACATAGCACATTTGGGCCTGAGTAGGAAAATTATTACAAGAATCATGATATAGTAAAAGCATGATATGTTACATTTTGCCTTTTGTACAGAAACAGCCTTTTCAAAGAACAAAGAAATCAAACAGCAAATTCAGATAGTAAAGAAAAAAAAAACAAAGACTTCATGGCAGTTGTATACCATACAATCCTGAAAAAAGTACTGATCATATATGGTCAAAGACCCATGGTATGTTCCATACCCCTAATTCTGTGTACTTGGCTAGTTAAATATGTAGAAGCCTATCTTTAAATAACTGGAAGGGAGATAGGCCTGGAGTATCCAGTCATGGCTGCCATTTTTTTTCCTTAAATTTAGGAGCCTTGCAGTGCTGGTAAGTAATTTTTTTCTCAAATCAAGATTGAATTGACCTGTGATCCACTGTTGTAGTGTAGGGGGATGTGGCCATAGTCGGGCAATCTTTCAAGCCTCTTTAGGGGGAACTCTTTTCTGAACAAAGCCTTTCTAGAGTTTTAATGCCAGTGCTACGTTAATCTTCCATAATTGTTTGAATATTAGAGGTATGGATGCCCCATAAACTTTAAGGACTCATTCACATCAGCTATGTTAATCAGCATTGATCAGCATAGGCTGAATGCAAGGGCACATAAAAAATAATCCTGAGTTCTAAATCATTCAGTGTCAATTATGACTGACTACTACTAGCTATAAGAAGATAAATGAGAATCTTTACAGAAATAAGTATGGCTGTGAACTTGAAGCAACCAGACCGCTCATGGTTCCTGCTGGCTACAGATCTTCACCCAGGAGAGGAGGAATTTTGATACAGCTCCTGTGGAGTTACACTGTTACTAATAGCAACACTGTTCAAAATCTAATCGGTTACCATCAGCCACATCGCATAATCCCCGGGAAAGGTTATTGGTACCATTCGTATTGCCATGGATTGGGTTAGTCCCAAATAAAGCGCATAAGACCATCCTAGAGATAGGTGGTCCACAGATGATGGCGAGTGCACATCCATGGGGAGCACCGTTTGAGCACAGTTGAGCACCTGTCATTTTGTACAAAGTCCACAACTAAGCATTTAATACCTGGGCACTTAATTCTCATGAGTTGGCACTGACTGTTATTATTATTTATTTAACACATGTGAAGCAATATTATTATTTATTTATCGCTCATTCTATTGCACTTAGTTTATGCGCGGTCCATATGGTATTTTGTTTTGTTTTGTGTATATTGGTTCACAAATTAGGACTGCTGCTTATATTTCATTTGCACTAAGATTCCATTCACAAGTGCAACAATACTTGATTTACTCATAGATTTTACTTATTTTTTTCTGCCGCTAAATGTTCCCAGTCTGATGGTATCATTCAACCCAATTCAGGTCATCCTTCTCTAGGTTCTTGCACTGTTTCATTTATAAAATATATTTAATGATGTATTAATGATTACAGGTCTTTTTTTCACCTGCCAAAGGTTCTGCTTTAAAAACTTTTTTCATTCAAGAAAGAGTTGGAAGTATATATTGTATGTATGGTATTTATTGTACACTAGTGAAATGGAAGTAAAAATAAATGGTCATTCTGGAGTGAAGAATGAAAAGAGATGTAGACCTTCTATGCTAGAAATAATATTCTTTACCCTTCATATCCTTCCAGTTAACCTCCTACTTGTGTTAGAGTGTGCATATCTGCCTTCCAGAGATGAAATATGACCTTCATGTTTCCTTTATTCTAGTTATATAAACCATGAATTGTTTTGATATGGCTTATTCAGAGACTTATATTGGATTTCCAGTTGGCTCCCAGCCAGAGAATCACACGTTGCTTCTTATGTGTGACTGAGCTAGGCTTGCTGCTCGCTCCTTGGATATGCTGCCAGTTCAATGACCATAATGAGAACCCTGCTTTGTAAAATAAGGGAAGACAACTTGTGAAAAAAATAAAACCAGCTTTAGCGTGCAGCGTATTTTCTAGGCTGTTTACCTGGTGTAGCTGTCAAAGTGAAACAGGCTAAGTGGCATGTCCATGATAACATTCTTTTCAACAAAGCAAGTTAATCCTTTTTAAATACCACTTTTGGGATAAAGCATGTAATGGACCAGAACAAATGTAGATGTTTCCGCCAGGGTTTCATTGTTTCTCTTTAATATAAAACAGTGTTATGCACAATCAGACTTGTTTTGGCTAGCTAGTACATGGTGAAGAAGCATCAATGAGCGCCTAGGTTGAACACATACAAACCCATCAGTGACCAATGTAATTTATGCTCTTAGCTATGTTATTTACATGCACTTATCTACCATGCCTAGAATGTAGTCATGATCTCCGTAGGCTTCTCTGCTGGCTGAGAGGACGGCTTTCCAACTCAGTGGGGTAACTATCCTTGGAGATCCTTGTCATTTAATGACTACTATACAATGGCTTAGCTGAGAGTCTGGATGAGGATTTCAGCAGAGCAGTACCATAGAGGCTTTTTAACAAGATCCTCAGCCAAAAACATAGAAATGGATGTGACGTAGCAATATTTAATTCCAGATTAGTTTTGTTTTCTCCCCACTTTAGCAGAGAAAGTATATTCGCCATCTCACGTAACCAGTATCACAATGTCTGCATCCTCCTGAGCAGGGGCGGACTGACAACTCATGGGGCCCCCGGGCAATAGGGGATCATGGGGCCCCTGTGTCCTTGCCCAAACTCAAAAAAGCCTATGAAATAGGTACCAGGGGCATCTCGTGGAGCCCCCTACTGACCCCGGGCCCTTGGGCAGTGCCCGAGTTTCCAAATGGTCAGTCCGCCCCTGCTCCTGAGTATCAAGTTTGCTGGAAAGAGCACATGGAAATAAATTAAATACTCAAGTAGACATCTGTAAGTGGAGTTGCTTTGAGATTTACCCAGTTTACTCCAGAGATGGTTTAACTCCAGAAATAATACAAAGTGTATGTAACTTTATCTCAAAGCTGAACTTTAGGATGAGGTTTATATACATATGTGGAAGTAGTTTTACCTGCCAAAGGATTTGTATTTATGTTCCATCCTAGCCAGGTTTGTAATCAGATGTTTCTCTACTGCATGTAAGCACTACAACCTGGTCACCTCCCTGTCCTCCAATTGGATAGTGAAGGAACAGCAGTAGATTGATGAGGTCACCACCCTGCTCACATTTCTTGTCAACACATGTATATGTAGCACCCTGATTGTTTTCTAGTGCTGTGATTCTCTGTCTTAGTTCTACTGTACAGGGGATTGCAAGAAGCCGCTACCAAGTTAAGTGGCTTGCATGATGGTAAAAAACTTCTGTGTGCAGCAGATCCCCCAGCCCCCACTAATACTTACCTGAACCCTCTCTCGATCCAGCAATCTGCATGCAAGCTTTGGATCTCCCGTGTCTCTCTCTCCTCATTGGCTGAGATAGGAGCTGAAGCCATTGGTACTGTCAGTCTCAGCCAGTGAGGAGAGAGCGGTGGAGAGGCAGAGGCATGCATGCGTGTGAATGGTCACACAGAGCAGCAGCTTGGGAGTGAGCCTGCTTGGGGTGCCCCTATAGCAAGCTGCTTTCTATGGGGGCACTTGGCAGGAGGTAGGGGCCAGGAGCATCGGCAGGGGACCTGAGAAGAGGAAGATCAGGGCTGCTCTGTGCAAAACCACTGCACGGACAAGGTAAGTATGACATGACCCTGCTCACATTTCTTGTCAACAAATGTGTATGTAGCACACCTGATTGTTTTCTAGTGCTGTGATTCTCTGTCTTAGTTCTACTGTACAGGGGATTGCAAGAAGCTGCTACCAAGTTAAAGTGGTTGTATAGGCTTGCATGATGCTAAAAAACCTTCTGTGTGTAGCAGATCCCCCAGCCCCCACTAATACTTACCTGAGACTTCTCTTGATCCAACGATCTGCACGCGAGCCTCGGATCGCTCGGGTCCCTCTCTCCTCATTGGCTGAGATAGGAGTGGAAGCCATTGGCTACTGTCAGTCTCAGCCAGTGAGGATAAAGCGGTGGCGAGGCAGAGGCATGGATGTCTGTGAATGGTGGCTTAGGATTGAGCCTGCTCGGGGTGCCCCCATAGCAAGCTGCTTTCTATGAGGGCACTTGGCAGGAGGGAGGGGCCAGGAGCATCGGCAGGGGACCCGAGAAGAGGAGGATCAAGGCTGCTCTGTGCAAAACCAATGAACGGAGCAGGTGAGTATGACATGTTTGTTATTTAAAAACAAAAACGTGCCTTTGCAATCACTTTACATTCAGATAATTACATTCTTAGCATTTAAAAATCCATCTAATGACTTTTTTATGAATACATAGCTGCATCAATTCTGTTTTTTTTCTTATCTGTATGGAGTTAAATTTTCAATCATCTTGCTAATTAGTTTTATTTGGCTGGATTCTATTATTTATTAAATGAAAAAAATGTGAATATTAGCACATAGGATAGTGTGGGTTTCCTCCCACACTCCAAAGACATGCTGATAATTCAATTGGCTCTTTTCTAAATTGGCCCTAGTATGTGTATGTATGCATGGGAAGTAGGGACCTTAGATTGTGAGCTCCTTGAGGGAAGGGACTGATGTGAAGGTGTGAAAGTACATTGTGTAAAGTGCTACACACACATATATATATATATATATATATATATATATATATATATATATATATTTTTTTTTTTTAAATAATTGCACAAACATAATTATATATAATATGCTGGCTGTGCTTAATTATTTAGTGATTTACTCTTCCATTATTGTATAAGAAATATCATTGTTGTAACCTTTCCTAAAAATGTAAAATGTCATTACTGTCCCTCGTCTATTTCTCTTAATGTTAAAGTGATACTAGACCTAAACACGCTTTTTACCTTAATGCATTTCTCGCATTAGGTTAAAAATGTTTTTAGTTTCCCTTTGGTCCCTCTTTCCTGTGTGAAGAAGAAGAGAGGAGAGAAGAGATCAGCACTGTGCACGGTTGCACCTCTTCTCCCCTTGCTTCTTCTTCATACAGGGATTTGGACAGCAGCAGGAGCCATTGGCGGTGAAGAGGAAGTGGGGGTGGAGGGGGCTAAGTCCCGCTGTGTGTGTCTATGGAGTGCGGCTCTGTAGACGTACATGTTGGGAGCGAGCATGTAGCATGTGTCCCCTAGTAAATGACTTGCTATAAAAAAACACAAAGAAATGGAGGAGCCAGGATCGCCGGCGGGGGATCCGAGAAGAGGAGGACCGCGGCTGCTCTGTGCAATACCACTGCACAGAGCAGGTGAGTATAACATGTTTGTTATTTTAATTTTTAAAAAATCTGCCTTTTGTAACACTTTAATCATTTTTCCTGGCCAACTCTGGTGTTATTAACTATATAAAGTAGATGATCACGCTTACATAGTTAACAAATCAGGATAGCTATAGAGGGCACAGGGATAAAAAGTGTATGACAGGTGGGCTTTTAATTTATTTGATATGAGTATGGGCATTACAATGATTTTTACAATGTTGCCAAATCTCTTCAGGTGTCATTTCCTTTTCTCTAAACAAAAGAGAACAATACATACGCATGGGGTTAAAGTGTTACTAAACCCACAACAGTAAAATCAGTCTGTATATGCAGTAAAGCATGCTTGATATACTCACTGTGGAACAACCGAAGGGGTTAATCCTCTGCATTGTGTAAAAAGGATGTTTGTTCCTGACTTCTCTGCCCCTCCTCTTCTTCAATTGTCCACCTGATAAGGCAGACTGACCTGTTGTCACAACATGTTCAGTTTAGTGTGTATTGCTAGAAAGGTGTTTTTTTTTTGTCTTGGGAGAGTGCATGTGATCAGCACAGGGCCAATCAGCACTGTCCAGACAGAGGACAGGGGTTATGCATCCTCCTAGAGCAGAAAGAAAAATCCTCCCACAAGCTTTAACCTGTGCTCTGCTGAACACTGATAGAAGTCACAAGACTGCTCTAACTGCTGATAAGAAAATGTATTTAGCAGTTTATATTTACTAAAATAATTGCATTTCCATGTTGTGTGTACTGTGGGAGATCAGATAGAGAGAATGCAGAGTCATGGGTTTAAAAAAACTTTAAAAAGTTACTTTAATTTTCATCAGATTTGTTGGTCTTGCCTTTATCATTCAGAAATCTGCCTAAATCTGTCTATGGACATCCTTGAAAAACACCTAAATCAGTGTAGTTACATATGCATTAAAGTGGTATTAACCTCCCTGGCGGTATTCCCGAGTGTAGCTCGGGGTAAAGTTTCAGTACCACAAGCGGTAACCCTGAGCTACACTCGTGCTTACCATGCGGCGTTGCCCAGGGATTCCCTGCAGAGCTTACCTTGTCCTTCGCTCCTGTGATGTGTCCCCTGCAGCGTCCCCGGCCATCTCCTCCAGCCGATGCCGGCATCCAGCTTCTGTGTTCCGCTCCCTGTGACGTCAGGACGTACCGGCGCCGGAACTGGCGGCAAATTTGAAATTTTTAAAAAATGTCATTTTTTTAAAAACGATTATTACATCGCAAAACATTGCTGTTTCAAACCATTTCACATATATTTTGTCCCTAGTGCTTTGTCCTGTGCCCTGCCTGCATTTTGATTGTTCTTTCTGCCTGGAAACTGGGAAAAGTCCATGGCGTCCAAAAAACGTCCCTTTATGTCAAAATCGGTTTTAGACCAGCGAGAGAACAGCGATAGTAAATCAGAACCACTTGCAGAATTGAGTGATAATGATTTGTGGGGAAATTCGTCATCAGACACTGAAAACGATTTTGCGACTTTGCTCAGCGATGTGTGAACTTTGCGCTATATTTCAAATTTCAGTGTTTTTGGTTTGATTATATTATTGAATTACATTTATTATTATTATATTATTATTTTTTATGATTATTTATTAACTTATAATTTATGATTTGATGTTTAAGTTTTATCATATCCGGAATGTTTACTAGATTCTTGTTCGGACAGATTTCAGTGAGTTATTCCTAAAAATGACAGGCCTACAATAAAAAACTACATATTGCCATGCAAAATAATGGTACCGCTTTCAGCACCAAAAATCTGAAATAATCATACCGCTAGGGAGGTTAAACCCAAAACCAAAAATGTGATATATTGCAGAGTGACTATCATTAGATGTGGCGGCTGCATTCATTTTCATTTAAGGCTTTTTCCCCCTCTGATCTGTCCAGTAGCTCACCTCCTATATTAGAGTGCCTACAATCTTTATGAAGGGGCAACAGAGACTCCTTTGGACAGCAGCATTGTCAGTCTGGGGGAGGAGAATATTAGATGGACTAGCAGATTTAGATACTTTAAACAAATTGAAGCCAAACTCCAACTAACACTTTATAATCAGTTACAGCAAACAGTTTTCTTCCTTTTCAGGATAAAGGTTTTACGTATATAAATGAAAGCTGACCATTGTAAGCACCCCTGTCAGTGGTAAATGGTTTGTCTCAACCCTCTAACTGCTATATCTGCAGGACAGCTTGTTCTGTTGAAAAACAAGACTTACTGTCCAGATCCCCAGGTGAAAATAAAAGCAAGAAAGCCTAAAAAAAAGAAAATGAATGCAGCCATCGCTTCTAAGAATTGGTAAGCTGCAATATAATGTTTGCTTTTGTGTTAATACCAACTTAGGGCTCATGTACACGGGACATTTGGAAAACTCTTCTGAACGATGGAAACTGCTGGAAAACATAGGTTAAAAAACATCAGTTTAGCCACGTTTGCACACCGCAATTATGCGCGTTTGCGTTTAGAAGCGTTTTTAAAAGAAAACCTCAGGAGACTTTCCCAAATGCCCGGACTGCACCTAAAAACAGTAAAAAATTAAGTATTTCAGACAGAGAAATAGAGAGAGCAGTATGTTTTGAGATTACTGTCTTTTCTGGTTGTATTCACTATGGATCCCATCATTAGCATAATGCAGCACGTTCTACCATTTTTTCCTTCACGCAAATCCTGGAAATGACTGCACTGGTGTACTCGGTCCATTTGAGTACCTGGAAAATGCTTTGCATGCATTTCTGATGATAAAAAAAGGCCGTGGACAGCATCTGGCTATGCAACAGTTAAACAACACTTATAAATGCGGTTAACCACGTTTATAAGTGTTTGGTGTTTGAAACGCTGGTAAAATCTACTCCTGAACACAAGTTTGGTGTGTTAAAAAAACCGACTGTAAACTCAACTGCCTGGAAACGACATAGTGTACATGGACACATAGGAAAACATTAGGGAGAGTTCAGGGGCTGCTGAAAAACTCCTGAATGTGAGTTTATCAGCTGCAGTGTACATGGTGCCTTAGGGCTAGTTCACACTTGGCTGTTTTACCAACGCTTGCCAAACGTCCCTATAGCGTTTGGCAAGCATTGGTCCGGCGTTTGCGTTTTGCAAACACCGCATGCGCGGTTTAGCGGCGATTACTAGGCGTTTGCCGAGCGTTAATAATGCCCCACAAATGCCTATAATGCAGTTTGAGTGGTGTTACCGCTCTGCAAATGCCCCGCAACCGCGTCGCAACCGGGCGTTTGCGGAGTGGCACCATAGACGAGAATAGGAGGCTTCAACGCCTCCTGACTCAACCAGAGGCGTCCGTTTTGCCACGACGCGACGCAAACGCTCCCGTTAGAACAGCACCATGTGCTGTAATGTGCAGAATTGGCAGAGGCGTTTGGGAAGCAGTAAAACGCTTCCCAAACGCCTCTCTGCCGCCTGCACACAACGCTAGTGTGAACGTAGCCTTAAGGAAACCATAATGTAAGCAGTTTATTTAGAAAGGCTTTTTCATTTGTTAATTTCACATTTTGGAAGGGATTATTTATTTTATTCGTAGGCTAAACAGATTTTGACACACAAATGCACATTCATAATTTATGTCAGCAGCGATAAATACATTGCGATTACTCATGTTCTTACCTGGTGAGAATAAATAATAATATGGTGGAAAGTGAAACATATTAACTCATGGCAGTCATAGGGAATCGGGTTTCATCAGCTTACAGCAGAACAGTGAATGACATATATTTTGCACTTCTGTTTTTTACTTCCCACTTTCCCGCTGTAAAAATACTATTTTAATAGAGGCGTTCTGATTGTAGGTATTTATACAGGACTAGGTAGGTCACCCCAATGGGACCATGCTTTAGGTCTTGCTATGGGTCATCTAGGCACCAAACATGATGCTGGAAGAAGCTGTACATATATGCTGCATGCCTGAAACTTTGTGTTTTTCAAAGGGGTCCATCTACTTTATGGTTCCCGCTGTACAGCATCTGCTGGTAACTTTGTTTGCAGTTCAGATTGTGACCAGTGACACTGATTCCTTGCATTCCACATAATGAGTGTACAGAGGTCTACATGAATGTCACCCTGGTGAACTTTGCTGGGAAACGTTTGTTCAGGACATGTGTGAGGAAGCCCCAAGTCAAGACGGTAAACTGCTAGGCCTAGCTGAAAGAAAAATATAGACAGATATGTTTAAATCTTTAAAGTACATATACAAATTTGAAGGCTTTGAATCTGTATTCTGGATGGTCCAACTGATTAGACGTATGCCTAGTACACATGATGAAAAAAATCACACAAACATACCCGCATTCAGAGCAGTCTATGATAATCTAATTAGTACACAGCTTCTCACACCCAACTACGACAGCTCAGACGAAAGTTTCTGAAGGAACACGATTGAAAACTTTTCTTTTTGATAAAAGAACGAACGATTTTTGTGTAATTAGTATAGCATTTGTACGAATCAAATCAAATGACCAAGACCGTGCATGATCAGAAATAAAAGAACAAACCAGAAGAAGAAAAAGGCAACGAAAATTATCGTCCAAAAAGAAAAATGTTCTTGAATAGGAAAAATCATGGTTTGCATTTTGTGAATAATGTTTTGTTATCATGTTGATAGCCCTGTGAATTATTATTGGATATTCAAAATATAGCTATTACTAATTTAAAAACATCTGTAAAGCAATCAGAAGATCAAATACATCTGCAATTTTTTTTTTCTATATTTATATAATTTTTTGGCACTCCAATCGTGTATCGCTCTAGGTGTGGCTAGAAGAGGAGGACGCACGTACATTACATCACTTCTAATTACATGCTAGAAAGTAGCCGTGTACAAAGAAAGTTGTATTCCATCGTACAAGACTTTTCATACCTTTAGTAAGCTCCTCATTTCGATCTAAGGATAGCATCCAAAAAAAAGATGATCATTTGTCCGATTTTCTCATCGTAACTAGGCTTTACTTTTTTCTATAGAATTCTGTTCAGTATGTTGAAGTCGTTACCCTGCAGCATCTGCAAAGGATAGTAAACAATATGATAGTGTGACAAGAACACGCCTATCTGAAAAAGAAGGTTTCTAAAAGATCCACGCAGAGTAGTATGAATTCAAATGAATTTAACAATACTTTATTTGATCACATAGATCATGGGGAGGTTAAACATGAGCACGGTGTACATATGAAAAATAAAATCATGTTTAAAAACACTTAGCGTCTTCAATTTAGGGTCATCTTAGCCAACAGAGCACCATATAAGGCAGAGTAGTGTAATGATGAAATAATTGTCCTGGATTTCCGTAGGTTTCCTGCTTAATATTTGTGTGAACTGTATATTCAGTGGGTGTGTTCCCAGTATATGTCAGGGACCTCCTGGAATGTACAAGCTGGAACACAAAAATACATGGTATGTATCTAGCAATATGGAAACCAAATCACATCCAAAATTTACCAGGCCTCCCTCCACAATAGTCAATGGATACTACTGTTACCTTCTCAGAGGTGAGACTATCATACCCGCCTCTCAAATGTAGGGACTTCCTGGATAGCCACCCCAAATGGAACAAGGTCCACAGTACCAAATGATTCTGAGGATATACATAGAAAAAGATAATAAATGTGTAGATCATGGGCATCAGGTCTAAGATCAGGTCCTTGATGCTTTTCCAAAAATGCATATGGGGGTGAGGGACCAGGTATACACGATGCGTGGATTTCAAACACATATAGTGTGTATATAGCATATAGCAGGCCGTAGATACCTGAATTTAATATACCCAGTAAAGGGTTTCCAAAAATTGCTCAATTTGAGAAGGTTATTTGCGGTTTTATAAGGATGTGGCTATGTCACAGCAAAAGAATACCTGAATAGGATAGCGTATATATATATATATATATATATATATATATATATATATGTAGATTCTCCTCCTGAGAGGATTTCCAAAAAATTCCCCGAGTATACAGGGTAAATTAGGCCCATACAACATGCCCTATGAACACCATGTAGGCTCTGTAAATCTCAACAGCCGTAAGCTTTTAAATAACTTGCCACCGGTGGAAGATATGTTTCCCTGAGGGATCTGCAAAGGATAGGTCCACCTATCATGGATTTTGCTATACCCACAATCCCCCCCCTCATCAAAATTGGTAAAAGGCACACTTATTTTAGATAAAAAAAAAAAAAGTTTAAGATTGGCGCAGTTTTTTTTTTCCACAGACATATCTAGCAGCCTAGGAACATCTGTGCATCCATTTAGCTCAATGTATACATCAGGCACAACCATTTTTCTCCAGGGCGGACTTGGTCTACATGCAGAGGTTTAAAGGCCACTGGGAGACATCTGAGGAGAGAAAAAAACTGTTTTATTCTGAGCAGACCAGACATTACTGAGGGATAGTTTTTACCACCCGAATTGGACAGCCCCATCTGCCCCAGCAACCTCAGTGTTTTTTCTATTCATAATATTTATTTATTACAGGTACTTATATAGCACCGTCAACTTACGCAGCGCTTTACATAAATATATTGTACAGTCACGTCAGTCCCTAACTCTCAAGGAGCGTACAATCTAAGGTCCCTAACTCACATTCATACTAGGGCCAATTTAGACAGGCGCCAATTAACCTACCAGCATGTCTTTGGAGTGTAAGAGGAAACCAGAGTACCTGGAGGAAACCCACACAGTCACAGGGAGAACATGCAAACTCCAGGCAGGTGGTGCCAGGGTTGGGATTCGAACGACCCTAGTACTGCTAGGCGGAAGTGCTAACCATATGCTATGCACATAGATTGTTTTATAAAATCCTAATTGAGTCCCCTACATATCTCTTAGCTAACTGATTAGACATTAGACTACTGTGTCTTAAGGCTGATAACATGCAGTTGTGTTTGTGCATTCTGATGTTTGACACCACTGATATTGTTGAAACCTCATTTCTTGCCCCCTGTCATTCAGAGGCTTCTGTTTCATTGCTACATCAGCCCCACCACAGCTATTAAGTGATGGGGTTCCAATAGGCCGCCGTGATCTAAGACCTGTTTAGACAACACTCGCACATTTGTGAGGATCAGGAACAAATATAACGTTACTGAAGGAAATCATGTCCTCTGATGATGCCTGTAGATTCTAGATTACATTTTTCCGGACTCCATGTTTGGTGCAGGCAATGATCTTCTATCTACTATGTGCTATCTACAGTATGAAAAGAAGAAAAAAGCAACCGAATGCCTGTGCTCCTGCCCTGGACAGTGAACTCCACAATGTCAATATCCCCACATGAGTAGGAAAGGAATGCAAGCCTTGCTGCCCTCAACGGACCAGGGAAATCCAAAGAGAACTGTATATAGGAAACAAAGAGGGCGCACGTACCTAGTACATTACCTTTAAAAATTAGATTTATTTATAAAAAGTAAAATACAAGAGAAATAAAATCAAATGGAAAGCATGTCAAAAGGGATGCAATGTGGTCCAAAACCCCTGAAGGTGGTCTGGTGGGGGACTGTAGACCTCTAGATAGTTGGTGGCTGACACGTTTCGAGGTTGTACCAGACTGGCTCTGAGGAAGAGGTACAACCTCGAAATGCATCAGCCACCAGCTATCTAGAGGTCTACAGTCCCCCACCAGACCACCTTCAGGGGTTTTGGACCACATTGCATCCCTTGTGACATGCTTTCCATTTGATTTTATTTCTCTTGTGAGTATTTTACTTTTTATAAATAAATCTCATTTTTAAAGGTAATGCACTAGGCCCGTGCGATCTCTTTTTGTTTCATATATACAGCTATCTACAATATGTTCTACTGAGCATTGTAGGTTTCTTTGTGGGAACACCTTGCTAGATTGCTATTCCTCCTCCCTTCCCCTTGCTACAATGGAGCTTGACATTTTCTGCAATGCACCTCTCTCCATAGCTGACCATGAGTGAATTGAGACCCAGACACACATGCCTGAAGGAAGTGAGATAATGCCTGCACAAGAGGCATCTAGAGTCTACAACCAACCGTACACATGAGATTTTAATTGCTTGTCACCAAGAGAGTTAAGACCTTGCTGACAGATATCTGCCTTGGTTGGAATCAGTGTACTGCAAATGTAACAACTGTCAACAAGGAGTTAAATCTCTTAGTAATGAGTGCTATAATCTCCCATGTTGCCCGAGTCCAAGTCAAGCACAGTAAAAGAAATGGGTGGCTGAAAAGTTCCAGGGAATTAAAAAACGTTTCATAAACACAATGCTATAAAACTTAAAGTGACACTAAACCAGGCAAAAAAATATAAAATCTATTCAGCTGTGTATTCTTATCTCAAAAAAGTACATTCATATTGCTGTCAGCCTCTTCCAAATTCCTTTTTTGTTTGCTGCTGTGATCTAACTTTTTGTTAGAGGGTGACTACTTTCATTCTCCATGGTCCCAGTGTACACTCACCGGCCACTTTATTAGGTACACCTTGCTAGTACCGGGTTGGACCCCCTTTTGCCTTCAGAACTGCCTTCATTTTTTGTGGCAGAGATTCAACAAGGTGATTTTGGTCCATATTGACATGATAGCATCACACAGTTTCTGCAGATTTGTTGGCTACACATCCATGAACCTTTGATACAAGGCAGGATGGATCCATGCTTTCATGTTGTTTACACAAAATTCTGACCCTACCAACTAAATGTCGCAGCTGAAATCGAGACTCATCAGACCCGGCAAAGTTTTTCCAATATTCTTTTGTCCAATTTTGGTGAGCCTGTGTGAATTGTAGCCTCTGTTTCCTGTTCTTAGCTTGCAAGAGTGGCAGCCGGTGTGTTCTTCTGCTGCTGTAGCCCATCTGCTTCAAGGTTCGACGTCTTGTGCATTCAGAGATGGTATTCTGCATACCTTGGTTGTCTGCCCATTCTCCTCTGACCTCTGACATCAACAAGGCATTTTCATCCACACAACTGCAGCTTACTGGAGTAAGTTTTCAGACCATTCTCTGTAAACCCTAGAGATATTTGCGTGCGAAAATTCCAGTGTTTGAAATACTCAGACCAGCCCGTCTGGCACCAACAACCATGCCACGTTCAAAGTCACTTAAATCCCCTTTCTTCCCCATTCTGATTCTTGGTTTGAACTTCAGTAAGTCATCTTCACCACGTCTAGAGGCCTAAATACATTGAGTTGCTGCCATGTGATTGGCTGAGTAACAATTTGTGTTACCAAGCAATTGAACAGGTGTACCTAACAAAGTGGCCGGTGAGTGTATGTAGGAATGTAGCCACTCTCTTGCTTGGAGATGGACTAGGAATTATGGACTGTGGGATTTGTAGGGTGCGTAGAGCAGTGCACATGACCTCAACTAACTGCTTTTTACAAACAAACAAAACGTAGGGAGAGAAGGACAGTTTCGGGAGCTCACGGATGTTAGGAGGCAGAAAAACACAGTAAGAAATTATTTGATGAAATATAGATTACAGAGCCATTAACCTCCCTGGCGGTATTCCCGAGTGTAGCTCGGGATAAAATGTCAGTGCCAAAAGCGGTAACCCCGAGCTACACTCGGGCTTACCATGCGGCGCTGCATAGGGAGTCCCTGCCGCACTTACCTTGTCCTTCGCTCCCGCGATGTGTCCCCTGTGGCATCCCCGGCCATCTCCTGCGGCCAATGCCGGCATCCGGCTTCTGTGTTCCGGTCCCTGTGACATCGGGACATACGGGCGCCGGTGGCGGCAGGAAATTTGAAAATGTAAAAAAATGTCATTTTTTTCAAAACACATTTTTCATAGTAAAACATTGCTGTTTCAACCCATTTCACATACATATTGTCCCTAGTGCTTTGTCCCGTGCCCTGCCTGCGTTTTGTCTGTTCTTTCTGCCTGGAAACTGAGAAATGTCCATGGCGTCCAAAAAGTGTCCCTTTAGGTCAAAAGCGGTTTTAGACCAGCTAGAGAACAGCGATAGTAAATCAGAACCACTTGCAGAATTGAGTGATAATGATTCGTGGGGAAATTCGTCATCAGACACTGAAAACGATTTTGCGACTTTGCTCAGCGATGTGCGAACTTGGCGCTATATTTCAAATTTCAGTGTTTTTGGTTTGATTATATTATTGAATTAAATGTATTATTATTATATTATTATTTTTTATGATTATTTATTAAATTATAATTTATGATTTCGTGTTTAAAATGTTATCATACCCGGGATGTTTACTAGACTCTTGTTCGGACAGATTTCAGTGAGTTATTCCTAAAAATTACAGCCTACAATAAAAAAACTACATATTTCCATGCAAAAGAATGGTACCGCTTTCAGCACCAAAAATCTGAAATAATCATACCGCTAGGGAGGTTAAGTAGTAGATGTTCATGGAATATTTTTGGAGAATAAGGATATCATTTTCTGTCACTTAGGCCTCTTGAACATGGTCTCCTGAAAATGGCATGTTTTTAGGCATTAAGGAGTTTTCTTTTTTTTTTTACTGATAGAGGTGCAGCCCATTGTTTTTAACAGGCTTGTACACATAGGTGCAAAAACTTGCTCTGCATATAGATTATTTTAAAAAATACAAAAACCCGTGTTGCTGGACAGTATTTTACTCCTGTACTGGTATAAACGCACATACGTCACAACCCTAGAGAAGCTAGAAGAATTTTCATGAATGTATACGTGTATGTGCGAAAACGCGGGAATACGTGCATTTACTATACAGCCCAATCTCATGTTTTTACGCACTAACTTTCTGCCAGGAAGCTGGTACTGGTTGCAAGTACCTTTAGCCTGGGCTCACGCATATGCAGTGTGGTACATCGCATGTGATTTGCACAGGAACCGCACCCAGGGGCGTATTTACTACAAGGCAAACAAGGCATTTGCCTAGGGCGGCATTTTTTAGGGGGGCAGCAATGCCCCCCAGAAGAAGGGACAAATGCAGTGTGGGGACCAGGTGGGATCCAAGAGGGGCTGCTTGATGTTGTATGCACAGCCCGACTGTTGTTGTCCAGAGCTGTGAAGGTGAGTGTCGTTTTCTCTGTCGCCAGGGGGGTAGACTCTCTTGGGTGGGGGTGGGGATGGGGCAGGGTGTTGTTGGTCACTGTCAGGCTCTCTCAGTGGGGGGGTGTCTGGTGTCAGTCAGTGTCAGGCTCTCTCCATGGGGGGGGTCTGGTGTTGGTCAGTGTCATGCTCTCTCAGTGGGGGGGGTCTGGCGTTGGTCGGGGACAGGCCCTCTCCACCAGGGAAGGGGGGCATCCAATTTTTGTGTTGCCTAAGGCAGCACAAAACCTAAATACACCACTGACTGCACCACATTCCTGTGCAAATCACATGCGAATTCTGTGCGGTGCGATTTGAGCCATACATTTTGTACGGATCAAGTCGCACCACAACTGCACCAAAAAGGTGCAGAACACTTTTTTCGGTCCGCGCTAGAATTGGATTGCATATTCACACCCATGCGATCCGATTCTGCACATCACATCGCGTTTTGCGAACCAACTTCGGGGTGTTGTTAACTTAACATATACACCCGCAGCGGTTTGCATGAACAGGGTGCGATAGAAACCGCTGTGAATTCCGTACCGCATCAGCGTGAACCCAGGCTTAACGTTTTTGCAGTATAGAATAAAAGTAATTGTTCAGGAAATCTGAAGCTGGAGCTTTCCTAAAAAGTATCTTTTTTTTCATTTTACACTTGTAACCATTTCATTGTTATCTGTGAGAAAGAAATTAATTTTGCCCCCTTTATTTCTGTGATGACTGACAGTTTAATTGCTTGTGAAGTGTACTTAGTCCAGGAGGAATTTGTGTGAGTTTTCATGTGACTGTTTAGCTACTTACACAAGTTAATTCTTTATGGAATGGTAGCAAGCCATGGGAAAAGGTATGTGTAGGATTAAGTATCAACGCAAGAGGCCAATCACTTGGCAAACGTCTCAAAAAAGCACCCCTGGCAAGGGGGAATCTTTGTGCCCTTTAGCCCCTAAATGTATGGTGGCCACACAAGAAGAATGGCTTTGAAGCTGTTTAATGTGGCTTGCTGCTCGCTTTTCCTGGACGACTTCCTCCTCAGCTGAAAATTGGAAGAGGCCAGGGGTAGCTCGCTGATAAGTGCATTAGCATTTATTGTACATTTCTTTGGCCACACATTGCAACAGGATGACAGATAATCCGAGAGGGGGAAATCCATCTGGGATGCTTTAAAAGTGAGAAGATCAAATCGCACTAGCTAAGCTTGCAAAATCAAATACATTCTGTCAACAGTAGTTGGAATAAGTGATAGGATACATGATGCTTGTGCTCTCTTAAGACATTTACTTAGCGCACACTGCACCTTAACCATTAACTGTCAGGATCCAGTTATTAATGGAGTGGAGCATGTTAAAGGAAATCTATGGTCACAGCATACGCTTTCATTTTATAATGTCAGCCTTGTAATTACACAAATAACCATAGTTATTTTTGACAATCCAAAACAGGCGTACCAGAAAAACTTTTTTCATGTTGGGATTAATGCCAACATCGGATCTGCGGATTGAGCATAATGGATCGGAGTCCGATCCATTATGCTCCCCAATCCGCAGGTCCGATCCATCCTGTGGTGATCATCAGCTTGCAACCTATACGGGGTTAACTGATCTCTGCACAAGCTCCACAAAAAGGTCAATTTTAAAGCAAGAGATTAGTTAACCCCGTATAGGTTCCAAGCCAATGATCCCCGCAGGATGGATCGGATCTGCGGGTTGGGGAGGATAATGGATCGGACTCCGATCCATTATGCTCAATCTGCAGATCCGATCCATCCTGCGGGGATGGTCAGAGGAGGTGTCACCAAGTGTTACCGCACCAGGTGACACCAACCCTAGGGACGCCCCTGCCTATGGAACCTCATTGCCTGCAAGCTGCGATGCCTGGACTGACTCCGCCTCCTGAAACTCCCTCTCCTAGCAGGCAGGCTCGGGGAAATGTGTGATACAGCAGTGCCTATCAACAGGGCATAGTGAATTATGTGTCACAGAATTCAAGGAAGCAAATGTTTGAAGATCTTCACAAAGTAGGTTTACAAACAGCAAGATCATTCAGATTAATAGAAGTAGGTTTAAAATAATCAAAATACAATGTGGAAATGAAGATATGATTTTTTTCATGTTGACCATAGATACGCTTAAGTTTGAAATATCAAGCAAACAAGCACTTGGGCCTGGATTGGCTTCTGTGATATACTGGACATGTTTATATGCCTTTTAGGCTTTATGCACACGGGGCATTTTAATAATGCTGCTAACGTTAGCTGTGTAAAGTCACGTTAAAACAAAAAAGAATTTTTGTATTAGCATTTTGCCACCTTTTTTTCGCGTTTGCGGTTTTTAGCGTTTTTAGAGGGTTTTTTACAAAAAAATTATTTTTTATGTAAAAAAAAGTCCAAAACGCTGGTTTGCCGTGATTTACCGCGTTTTGCCACATTTGAGCATTTTTACAGCTAAATAACTCCTCTAGAAACCCACTAGTTCTGGGGGTTTTTTTCAGCCAAAAAACACCCCTACCAAAAAATGTTGATTACAGTCTATGTGTGCATGGACACATAGGATAACGTGCTGGGGAGTTTACTGGCTGTAGAATAAAACGTCAAAAGCCAAAAACAGCAGCTGTAAAAACGTCCAGTGTGCATGAGGACTCATATGTACCCTAGAGGGTATGTTTCAAGGGTTCAAATGTTAAAAAACATCAAAACAGTTTACAGAAAATAGGCAAAAGTGAGTTTATTGAAATTAAAGAACTTTTGTTAAAAATTACAAAGGCCATCCTACGACAGTAGACCAAACAATGTAGCTGGAGGCAACCCTATGGCTATATCTGGTCTGATCTTTGACGGGACATCCCTGTCTGTTTATAAAATGTCCAAGATTGGCTTTTCTTATTTGATACCATCCTTTTCCCCCTGGTGCTTCCCCCACATTCTTTTTGTTATTAGAACCATTTCCTATTAATTTTCCTCTTTTCTTTATCTAACCCATTTCTGCTAAATTATGGAATTCTCCTAGGTATAAAATTAGAGGAGTCTGTGATCTCAAGTTATAGTATATAATGTACATTTTGCTTTGTATTTACCTGCAAAAACGTGTAGTACTTGATTTACCTACTGGACTATTAGCTACATACTGGACTATTAGCTACATACTGGACCATTAGCTACATACTGGACTATTAGCTACATACTGGACTATTAGCTACATACTGGACTATTAGCTACATACTGGACTATAAGCTACATACTGGACTATAAGCTACATACTGGACTATAAGCTACATACTGGACTATTAGCTACATACTGGACTATTAGCTACATACTGGACCATTAGCTACATACTGGACTATTAGCTACATACTGGACTATTAGCTACATACTGGACTATTAGCTACATACTGGACTATAAGCTACATACTGGACTATAAGCTACATACTGGACTATTTGCTGCATACTGGACTATTAGCTACATACTGGACTATTAGCTACATACTGGACCATTAGCTACATACTGGACTATTTGCTACATACTGGACTATAAGCTACATACTGGACTATTTGCTACATACTGGACTATTTGCTACATACTGGACCATTAGCTACATACTGGACTATTTGCTGCATACTGGACTATTAGCTACATACTGGACTATTAGCTACATACTGGACCATTAGCTACATACTGGACTATAAGCTACATACTGGACTATTTGCTACATACTGGACTATTTGCTACATACTGGACCATTAGCTACATACTGGACTATTTGCTGCATACTGGACTATTTGCTACATACTGGACCATTAGCTACATACTGGACTATTTGCTGCATACTGGACTATTAGCTACATACTGGACTATTTGCTGCATACTGGACTATTTGCTACATACTGGACTATTAGCTACATACTGGACTATTAGCTACATACTGGACTATTTGCTCAGTTGCACTTGAGTTGTGTAGCTTTATCATTGTGTTTTTCTACCTATGCCTTACTCTAAGTCAAGGCAGTTAAGTTAAAGTGGTAGTAAACTTCTTTTTTTATTTTTACCTACGGGTTAACTTATAATAAAGCTTGCCTGTAGGTAAGATGAATATCTCCTAAACGTGCACGGTGAGTGGCAGCCGGTGATGTCACTGGCGCATGCGCTCTGAAGGAAGGGCATGGGTGGGCTGTGTGCCGCGATCGAGACTCCTGCACGCATGCACAGGACTGATGTCATCGTGGCTTGGCCAGTCAAGTGGCCTCAGCTCGAAACCCAGAAGGAAGGAAGTAAAAGAGGGCAACATAAAAACTAGTGTGATATTTGACACTGTTTTTGATAAACAAACACATCAATATCTGGTTCGATGGATATAGTAGCAATTCTCAATGAATTCTGAAGGTGCTCAATGCTCATCATATATTTTGGTTCTGATTTTAGCCTTCTTGTGCTTCATCCTTGAAAATAGTTGCTCACAAATATAGGTGCTGCCAAAAACTGATGACATGGATAAAGTGTGATTCTGAAGAGTGGGATATTTTTCTTTGGGAAGATAAAACTTATAAAATTCTAGTAAAGAGATACTGTCAAATGTTTCTTCGGCCGCATGTATTCACTAAATGTAAATGGATTTTTACAAAAAAAATTTAAAAAGTTTTTTAAAGCAGAGTTCTGGCCCCTGCTGTGGCGAACTGAACCGAAAGTGGGAGAGGGTACTTGTCAAAACCAGATACCTGCTCCTCCCTGCGCCCCAAAAGGTGCCAAATGTGGGCGCAGAGGTGGGGAGGAGGCAGAAAAGCAAAGCTTCCACTTTTGGGTGGAACTCCAATTTAAGTAACATTACGATTTTGTGTAGGGCTGCATTCATAGCCATCTTGGGCTGCGGGTTGGACACTACTGCTTTAAATAAAGGATATTTTAGAACTTACAAAGGATTTTTTTTAAAAGAAATATGAGTAGAATTAGGGGTAGAAGAAATACATGCACATATCATGGGGCACTTGGTATACCCTGATGGGCATCAGTGGGTATATGCTTGCTTTTGCAAATGGACACTTCATTTTCTAAAGCTTAAAATCATTGACATAAAGGGGCTGCTTAGAAATAACTGAAGTATTGGCAAAGGACTGCCATTAACTACAGCAGCCACAAATGATTTTACTTTAACTTTGTAATGTTGAAAAAAATTGATTGGCTTTATATTCTTTGGCCATGTAGACCAACATGCCTAGTCCCTTTACACCTGAGATACTCTACTAATATGACTATATACGCTACAAATATAACTCACAATGCAAACTGTGATCATCAAAGCCAGAAGAATGTTGAAGTGCATACTATGAATAATCATGGCACAGTCTGTAAAGGTGAAAGCTTTTTATGCAACATTTATTGCTTAAAAAGTATCTATAGTTAAAATGTAAAACCATATATGCATTTACACATTTTGTTTCAATTATTTTAGCCTAGTCATATTATTCTAAATGATCTTCAAGTTTGTAAACTTAATTTGTTAAGATCCCTAAAGTTTTATTTCCTTGAATTCTGTGACGCATGGTAACTATGCCCTGTGAGTAGGTACTTCTGTGTCACATATTTCACAGAGTCTGCCTTCTGAACTACAGAGGTGATGAGAGTTTAAGGGCTCATGTACACTGCAGCTCCTAAACTGACATTCAGGAGCTTTTCTGTGTTTTTTTTAGCAGCCCCTGAACTCTCCCTAATGTTTTCCTATGTGTCCATGTACACATAGTCGTTTACAGGCAGTTGAGTTTACAGTCTTTTTTTTTAATACACCAAACTTGTGTTCAGGAGTAGATTTTACTGGCGTTTCAAACTCCAATTGCTTGTAAACGCGGTTAACCGCTTTTCTAACCATTTGCGTTTAGAAACGTTTTTTAACTGTTCCATGTCCAGATGCTGTCCAGAGCCTTTTTTCATCATCAGAAATGCATGCAAAGCATTTTCCATGTATTCAAATGGACCTAGTACACCAGCACAGTCAGTTCCAGGTTTTGCGTGAAGGAAAAAATGGTAGAACGTGCTGCATTATGCTCATGATGGGATCCATAGTGAATACAACCAGAAAAGACAGGTCATCTCAACACATTCTGCTCTCTCTGCTGCTGCTCTCTCTATTTCTTTCAAAATGTCTGAAATAGTAAATTTTTTACTATTTTTCAGTGCATTATGGGCATTTGGGAAGGTCTTCTGAGGTTATCTTTTAAAAACGCTTCTAAACGCAAACGCGCATAAACGCGGTATGCAAACGCGGCTAAACTAACGTTTTTTTAACCTACGTTTTCCAGCAGTCAGTTTCCATCGTTCAGAAGAGTTTTCCAAACTCCCCGTGTACATGAGCCCTTAGGACTTGGAGTTGGGACTGGATATGTAGTACTTTGAGATTGAAAGAAAACAGCATAAAGTGTGCAAGGAATAAAGGAAGTTGTGGAAAGCTTTGGCCAACAGACAGGCAGAACTCACAACATGAAAGGAGTTTTTTCAAGTAAACTTATACTGGACTGTCAAAAACAGCTTCTTGTATTGGTATTACAATGCTGATGTTATAATGAAAGCATATGCTGTGGCCAAAAAAATTCCGTTAAGGTAGCTACAGACATACATGGCAGTTGACTGTGCAAACGTGATCCTACTACCCTGAAGCATGTCCTTCCACTTTCACCAGACAAATTACGATCAGCGTGGCTGAAAGTACATACAATACTTGAAGGATACCTGTCCTCAGAGAATCTCGTGAACTGTCATAGCTGCCTGGCTTTCATGCTGTTACTCTGGCTTCACTGCTTTTTGAATTGCTGACCTACAACATGTGTGCACATAAGGAATTATAGTTGCATTTGCCCTATGCTTGTTAGTGTGTCCAAAGCCCATAATGGCAGTCAGCCAGATATCTGAAGGCATTGCTATTTTCCAAGCTGTCAAACTGCTCCTCAGGCTTTAGTGCATTCTGAATTACTGAACTTGACCATCAGAAGCTCTAATTTCCCTTGCTGAAGGCTTGATCCAGGTCAGTGGCTCTGAATATATTATAGACATAGGATTATCATGGCAGCTGGAGAGTTGGCATTATCAGATGGAGGTCAGCAATGGTAGCCCATATATTTTATAATGGCTTTCCTTTATGTGGATGAAAAATAAGGGCATGAAGAGCAGACAGATGGTTCCTAGCACATCTTATGCTGTGGAACAAATAGACAACAGAAAAAGTTTGCAGCTCCACCAACACACACTTTACTTAGAGCTTGCTGGATGGGGCAGTCTGCTGCTGTATGGGCATAAGATTGCCATCTGATCTGGTTAAAATTAGAAGATTGTACAGCAGTCATATTTATCATTCACAATGTGTTTACTGATGACACAGTCCTTTCAGGCTTCAGTAACCTCTTGTTGTATGGCCAGATGCTTTGCTCTCCAAATGCTCAGTTCAAAATTGACAAACTGTTTTTGGAAATGGTGAATGTCCATGTATAAAAGCAAAAAACTAGATGCTGGGTTCTTGGAGTTGTTTTTTGCTAGATAAAGTATGTTCCTATGGGGAGATTTTCCTTCCATTTCTGTCCTATAGACACACCAGGAAATGACTAAGGCAAGCCATAGACATTCAAAATTCACTCGATTCCTCATTCAACACAGACAGCATTGACAGGAGAATCCTTCCTGCCGAGCCATTGAAGCTGTCTCTGTTGGGAGAAGACAGTGATTATTGCTAGTGGCTATAACGGCTGTTAGCAATAATCACATGTAAAATCCGGCAGGTTGGTTGTACCCAAGTTGATCGATCGAACAACTTGAATACATTCAGCCTGCCCATACATGGTTAAAATCTAGGACGGTTCCTGTGGAACCATCTGAGATTTGAATCATCTTCAATATGGGAAACCTCCTTTTAGTTGTCATAAGAACAAGTTCCTGTTCTAGTAACAAGTTAAAATGTTGAATTGTTCCTTTTCACTTCCAGTGACAGTGGTCAACAGGACAAATAGAGAAAGTAAATCTCCAAAATGGGGACATAGATGGCAATCAAATCTTAAAACGAGTCCAAACCCCTTAGCACTCTATCTAAAATAACAGTTTTACAACAGTATGCACTGCATAGTAGCACATTATGACAGGCTTGCCTTCCAAATGGAGCCCTCCATTGCTGAGTTGTCAAGAGCTCCTGGCTCTTTCATCTTCACCAGGTCTTCATGCTCTCTACTCTTGCACATGTGCACAGGATTCACTATCGAGACACAATGTACCCTAAATCAAAGTGTACTGCCCATGTGGCCCTGTAGCCAATGTGAATATCCACTAAATGACTCAAGTTTCAACTTTTCCAAGATTCCCACAGGTAAGATTTATTATAAGCTTACCTGTAGGCCAAAATTTAAAACTGGAGTTTAATACCACTTCAACTGAGATATACTGTTTAAAATCACCCATGTTGTCAGCCTTGTATGCATTTGCTTTGTCAGCCACCAAAAGGTTCAGGATGTTGGGAAAAACCTGCCAACCATTACAAGGGGAAAACATTTCAAATGATCATCCTAACACCCTTGTACACATGGTAGTAATTAAAAGGTCAAAGGGCAAAGAGGAAAATGTGGAGAAAAAAATATCCACCACGGAAAACCATCAGCTAATAATTTCCAGTGTCGTAGAATGCAAAACATTTCTAAACCAAACTGCTTTGCATGTTAAAACTTTATAAACCAGATGCTTGTTTTGTAGAAAACTAATATACCAGGCAAAAAGCTAATATTTGTAGTATACAGTTATACTTGTTTACTGGGACAAAACGTGTACTTTTTAAAAAGAAAATTAGAAAAAATAAATACAATCCTTAACTGTTTGCACATTCTTTATATAAAAACATGATCTGTGGGCCCATTTACACTACCATGTGTGTTAAGGCCTGTATACACCGGTTTTTTATGTTAATGATGTGAATGTGATGTGAATGTGCAATATTCTCTGCCAATCCCTCCACTGGCTTTTACTCGCCCAACAAATTTAATTCAAAATACTAACAACAACTTACAAAGCCATCTGCAACCCTGCCCCCAGCTACATCACCATCCTGGTCTAAAAATATCAACCAATCTTCTCTCTTCGATCCTCTCAAGACCTTCTGCTCTCTAGTTCCCATGTCACCTCCAGGACTTCTTCCGAGCCTCTCCCGTCCTATGGAACTCCCTACCCCAATCTGTCCAGCTGTCTCCTAATCTATCCACCTTTAGACGATCCCTTAAAACCTTTCTCTTTAAAGAAGCCTATCCTGCTTCTACCTAGTAAACCGCAATTTATTTCCTCCATCAGCTAACCCCCCACAGCTATTACCTTTTGTATCACTCAACCCTTCCTCCTAGATTGTAAGCTCTAATGAGCAGGGCCCTCTGTTTCCACTTGTACCAATTTGTATTGTAACTGTAATGTCTATCTTCATTTTGTAAAGCACTGTGCAAACTGTTGGCGCTATATAAATCCTGCATAATAATAATAAATAATGTACTGTAAAATGTCGGGAAAAATGAATTGGGTAGAGCATAGGGATTGTGACGTCAGACATGGGAACTGTAACAGAAGAAGTAGTGTTTCTTTGTTTTCTCTCCTAATGTTGTATGTTTTTACAAACTTTGTACTTTGTGATTTTAGTAAACTCTGGTTATTTACATTATACAAGGTTTTCTTGTTGTACAACCTGTTTTCGGTGGAAACACTTACCTGGATGGAGAAATCCCATTACTAAGTAGTGGAGGCGGAATCAGTGGAAATCGTGAGAGTATCACACACACAGTGGAGGGTTTGAATGACTATAGTCTAAACACCTAATGTTATGAGGTCTTAGGTTCAAGTAATAGTCTTACATGCAATATTTATCATTCATTAATATCATTTCAGAGATATCATGTAATTTTAATTCATTTTGATTCATTTGCTTGCTGCTTCTTCCCCACAAGCGTCTTTCTCACAGTAATGTGTTTGCTTCAAAGTTATACATGGCCTTGGGAGTGTGTGTTTAATCGGAATGGTTAAGTTAGACATTACTGTGTAATGACCAATAGAACAGACTTTCCACTCAGTTGGTGTTCTGTATTGCTTTCTCTAAAAGAAACCCAGTGTATTAACAACATCAGCAGGAGATCAGCATAGGTAATTACTGAAATAAACCAGCAGGCACAATTATGGTGTTTAATGTGAGAAACAGAATTAATCTCTGTCTGTATTTTAAGGACCCGATTTTAAAAAAAGGCATAATACTCACTAGACTTACAAAAGGTTTATGGCACTGTGATCATTATGCAGTAATAATTAATAATGTTTCTTACAGCTTTGCAGTTAGAGAGAAGCTACAATAAAAATACCAATAAAAAAACAGTATGAAAACTCAAAATGCAGTTAAGGAATTTACACACAAATTTTTCTCTGTGTGTGTGTGTGTGTGTGTGTATATATATATATATATATATATATATATATAGTAGTTAAATTAGTTTTAATGTTTTCTGCAGCAGGATAGAAAACTTCCAAAAACAGCTTTATTGCTGTTATTAAAATTTAGATGCTTGATTAGGAAAAAGCATAGCAGATGGACATTTTCCTAAAGGATTTCAGACTGACCCTGAATATAGATGTTATCTAGGAATAAAATCTGGAATACATTAAAAATATTTAAAGGGAGAGTATATTCCAGCCTTTCTCAACTTTTTCAACAAAAAGGAACCTTTAAAATAAAACTTTCCCATCTTGTGGAACACCTGCTAAAATTTACTATATCTGATGATACTATATAAGTATGGTACATTAGTGTGATAGTCAGTGGGAAGAACGCTGCCTACATTTTTTGTCACTGGAAGAATTGCCCTCTTACAGATGCTAAGAAGATCAGTGGTGTCAGTGGGAACTTATCTGAGAGGCAAAAATTGCTCAAAGAACCTCTGGAGGAACCTCAGGGTTCCATGAAACCCTGGCTGCTATAGTCTTAGCAGTGTTTACAAATATATATGTAATAATGTTCATCTAGAGCAGCCATTCTCGACTGGGGGTTCCTTGGGCCATGGTCGGTTGACCTTCCATTTGATGGTGTTTGCATAATTCCTAGGCCAACACTACCCGACAAAGCCAGCAGAGCAAAACCAATCATCTTTTAAGCTGTCTGTGAGGTTGGCATCCTGACTACTTCTGTAATATATGCATTCTTCTTATTACCACCACTGTAAGGAGCATTGTTCCATCGATCTTCAATGAACTGTGTTTTATTAAGGGTTCCTCAAGACTTGTGAATTAATTTAGGGATTCCTCTGAGGTAAAAGATTGAGAAAGGCCAATCTAGACATAAACTAATCTCAATATGTGTGAATGTTTTAGAAAACTTGTATCTCAACAGCTCTTAAACAGAGTCATTGTAATAGCTATTCTACCCTACCTTCAGTGCAGCCTTTTCAGGCTTTTAGACATGGAGGAACCCTTGAAATAATGTTCCGTTCTTAAGGAACATCTGCTTATAATTACTGTATCTACAGTTAATGGTGCTTTGTGTGATGGTCATTGGGAAGAATGTTCCTTACATTTGTAACCAGTGGAAAATCCCCCCTTTTAAGATATCTAAAATGATCCTTGGTGTCAGTGTCAGTAATTTAAAAATTGCTCAAGGAACCCCTAGCAACCTCTGGAGCAAGCCTGGTGGAGAAAGGCTGCTCAATGGTTAATCTACAAATCTTTACATGTAGTACAATAACAAAAATAAGGAAGTGCAAGCATATAAGCATATCAGAAAGTTGCATTTCAATTAAACACTGCAATAATAATTTAAAATATGTTCTTGCTAAATATATTCATTACCTTATTTATTTAATAGGTTCTACATAGGTGGTTTTAGTTGGAGTATTTGTGTTAGATTATGGTTGATTATCATCACAGTCTCACGTTGCATGTATTTATTATTGTTTTTATTTTATAGAATTTATACAGTATATTGCCAACAGTTCGCACAGTGCTTTACAATATAAAGGGAAACAGTACAGTTTCAATACAGTTCAATACAAGAGGGTTAGGAGGGCCTTGCTTGTGAGAGCTTGCAATCTAGAAGGGAGGGGCAAGTGGTACAAAAGGTAATAACTGTGAGAGGGATGAGCTGATGAAGAAAGTAAAAGTTCAGTTTTTAGGTGGGGGATAGCTTTCAGGGATCTCCTAAAGATGGAAAGAGTTGAAGAGGATGGGAGAGGCTCTGGAGAAGTTCTGGATGCAAGCATAGGAGGAGGAGAAGACAAGGAAGCTAAAAAGCAGAAGGTGTTGGGAGAAGCAGATGGTATGGATGATGTATTGTGGCAAGATTGGTGATGTAGCTTGGGGCAGAGTTGTAAATTGGTTTGTTGATAGTAATTTAAATTTTATTCCTTGGGCAATTAAAAGCCAGTGGAGGGATTGGCAGAGAGGGGGTAGCGGACTCTGAGTGGTTTGTAAGGTGGATGAGTCTGGCAGCAGCATTAATGATTGACTGAAAGAGGGATAGCCTGGGTAGAGGTAGTCCTCTTGAGGACGACGTTGCACTAGAAAAGACAGCAGAAACAAAGAAGTAAATGAGTAGCTTGGTGGTTTCCCTGGTTAAGAAGGGATGTATTTTAGAAGGAATGTATGTTAGAAAATGTCTGCAAGATTTAGACAGTGATTTGGATTTGGGGCTGAAAGGACAAGGCAGAGTCCAGGAATATATTGCAAGTGCATTTTGTATTAAAACATGCTATAATATTTAGAATACTGTATAAGGAATGTGAAGGCAGCAGTATGACCCAGTTCCTTTGTGTGTGTCAGCTGTAAATTAGTAGACTTCAATTTAATGGTTGCTCTGAAATGAAGAGTTGCTGTAAACAGCCTGTCAGATGTAGTAGCTGAGTTCAGTAGCTCCCACATGAGATGCATTGATGACTTCCCCTCCAGTCTTCAGTTTGGATGGCAAGAGAATGAAACTGAAGTGTGATGAATTGCTGCTGTGCTGAAATAAATGTGTTACAGTGGATGATCAGTCTTCAATACTTGAATGCCTGAGAGCATCCTGATGTCTGCTGCATGGACATACTGTGCTTTCTACACCAAAGGGACTTCTGAGATATTGTACGAAGAAGACTTTCTATAGCGTTGTACTGAAAAATGTATACATCTACTGGTAGTTTTTGTGTAGAAAAAAGGAAAGAAAAAGTCAGTCCTTCTCTAATGTAAATAATCCTTGCTACCTAGCTAAAAGGATTAGCTCTCTAGTTTAAGCAAACACCTTTCTATAGCTTCTGAAAGCAAAGCGGTTTTGGCATTAACCATGCCTGGTTAATGACTGCTATGAAGAGCTTAGTTAACCATAAAATATTCTGTTGCTTTCAGTCAGGTTGGACCGACATATTGACTTGGAGGCCATGAAGCACAGTCACTGTGCTGTACTACTAAAGAGGAAGGAGAATCTGCATATCTACCGAGCAAACCCATCTACATATAGAATTATGAGCTATACGCAGGGCCGTAGATAAGGGGGTACCACCAGTCCTCCTGTACAGGGCCCAGGCCAGCAGGGGGGCCCAGACAGCTGGGTGAATCGGATGTGGGCAGGGAGGATGATCAACATGGTGGAGGGCAATTACTGGAACTGATCCCCTGTTTGGTTCTCTTTGCAGCAGCTGAAAGCTGGCTTCTTCTCTTCTCCCTTCCGCTGACTTTCAGCTGCTGCAATTGCAATTACTGGAGCCAATCCCCTTTATGGTTCTCTCTGCAGCAGCTGAAAGCTGGCTTCTCTTCTCCCTCCCGCTGACTTTCAGCTGTTGCAGAGAGAACCGTAAAGGGGATTGGTTCCAGTAATTGCCAATGCTCCCCTGTGTGCTTCCACCTCTGCAGTGCTGCTGGTTTCTCTCCTCCCCACTGGAAGCTGGAAGCACACAATAGCACCTTTCATGATGGAGAGTGGGGGAAATGTCCAGTAAATATTTCACAATTACCAGCTCCTTTATTTTTTGAATGAACACAATGAGTGATCAGTATCGATCACTCACGGTGTTCATTCATAACTGAAGCATAGTAAACTGTTTTTTGGGGGGGACCCTCTCAGGTTGGCTGTATGGGGCTCCGTGGTTCCTAACAGCAGCCCTGGCTATACGCACAAACATTGTTTTAAAACCTTAAAGAGACTGCTATGTTGCTCATTCAGGACACTTTTACTCATCTTTTCAGTGCTCCTCACCTCCATTGCAGCAACAACAAATACCTTTAGCAAGCTCCATGTTAGATGGTGTTGGAACTTCCAATGGGTTGAAGTCAACTCTTCCAGCATAGCGTTTGAGCCTGGCAAATGGACATTCAGGCCCAGACACTGCATAATGGAAGCAGTTTACATGCAGACTCTTACCAGAAGCGCCAGAGTCACAGGGCAGAGCTGCAAATGTGGATCAGGGGGTTGGTTGGCAAGAAACTCTTCATTTCATTTTGGACTTGCATTGCAGTGCAGCTCTACAAGCCCAATGCACTGACGTGTTGAGAGCACTGCCAAAAATGGTATCTACAACGTTTTTGGTGCATTAGGCAACCCATTCAAATAAATGGGCTGCCTTAACGCAATGCACATTAACACGAGTAATAACATGCTCTGACACACATATGCTAGGGCACTGCAATGGGCCCTAAGATTACATTCTCTACATCTATATGTTCTTTCATCCAGTTTCCTATTTAACATAATACATGGGAGTTGCTGTAATTTGCTTGGAAGTATACTTTTTAGGCTGGACATAGACATCATAAAAATTAGTTGGTGCACACAGGATCCAATCATCTCTTGATATCTGCAGACAGAGCTTCTACCCTAAGTAGGAGCATTCTGGCCCCATAATTGTTTCTTTTTAGGCAGTAGACCAGCGAAGGAACAGCACCCCTCAAGCAGGCAGTCATCGTGATGGTTTATTTAACGGAAGCAGTTGTGATTGGACAGGTTTTTGTAACTTTCAATGCATCTAAAAACAAAATTGTATTATATTGCAGTTTACCAGTCCTTATATGAGGTTCATGTGTTGGATTTCCTTTTTTCCCATTTTTTTTTTCCACCTGGTATTATATGGAGGTTGAAGGATAGTTTACAAAAGTTCAACTCATAGGAAGTGACAAGAATACCGCATTCCTGTCAAAATCAAAATGTATTTCTGTACTTGCTGAAAATCTTCTTAGCCTGGAAAACGTTAGCTGGTAAGCCACAATATATTATTTTTTTTTTGTTCTTGGGTTTAGTTATCCTTTAATCCAGCTCAGAACATCCAAACAGGACTGTCTGAAGGTTCTCCATAGACTACTGTCCAATCTGGAGAAAAATGGCTCACCCAAAAGACTTTTTTCCAGTGTTAATAGGTATTTTCACTCTGTATAGTACTGCAAAACAATCTAAAAGATTTGGATTCATTTATTTACTGTAGTGAGTAGGTGAGTATCCATTATGGGACTCACAAGGCTAAATGTGAAATCTGATACTCTTTCTTTTCAGATTCTTTCCCCAAGGCCTTGCAATGTGTAGGATGAGGAAACACAACAACTTCTAATTGCACAGAGTAGTAATAAAGTGTGACAGCTTTGGGAAGTAACAACTGTGTTTAAGCTTCTTTGATTTGTAAACCACAAAGTGGATTAGCATGTTTATGGAAGGAGGGGTATCCTGCAGATGAAATATACCATACATCTACATCCCATAAATGGAAGCTGGAATTTACTGATAGGTATTAAGATAATTGCCATTAGTCCTTAGACTGTGAGCTTTCCAGAATGTCCAACTCTACTCTTGTATTTCACATGATCCCGAATGCGGCTTTCGGCAGAAAAATACTTCTCCATTTCTTGCTGGTAAAAATGCGAGATCTAACATGTTGTATTCAGGTTCATATTTAGAGAAAAAAAAGAAATAAAAGGTTCAAATATAAACCAGGCTGTAGTAGAGGTCATAAATATACAAGTTTTTTTTTTCTAAATGAATACATTTTTTTATCTTTTGTCTTTTTCTTTTGTTGAAAATGATTTAATTTTCCTAGTTCGAATTTTAATGATTTTAATTGTAATGGTTTATATGCTTTTCAGTACTTGGGGTAAAAAAGAGATGAATTTGGCAGTGCTGATCAATGCTAATGCTTTTTCAGCACTGATTTACTGAGGATAGTAGTAATTTAATAATATCAGCATAGACAGAAATATAACATTTCTGTAACAAGCAGACTTAACATTTCATAGTAATGCTGGATACTTGCTTTGTTCAGAGTAAACATGATCATATATGGAATGGTTGGATAGTTTGGATGACTTTTGACATGCATATGCACTATTCTGTGAATGGTAGACAACTTTTTTGCCATTGGAACTTGAAGCCGTTATTCCCAATTAGCTGGGATGAATACAAATCTGAACAAAACCTTCAACTTGTCTCCGAAGATTTGCCATTATATTATGATTGTTCTTGTTGAGATTGTACATGCGTCCCTCTGAAAATGGACCTAAAGTAAAATAAATGCTCTACGCTAGTAGCCTTTCTATGCTGCTGACATTTAGTGGTGGTTCACACTGGTGTGATTTGAGCCACACAGAGTTGCATGACATGGGAAATCACTGTATTTTCAATGGTGCCCATTCACATTAATGCGACTCTGTTGGGTGGGATTTTGAAAAAGGTTCCAATGCTACTTTGATGCAATTTCCTGTGCAATTTCACTTCATAGAATATATTAGGCACAGCCGAAGTCGCATCAAGGTTACACTATTCGAGCACACTGAAAGTTGCATCAGAATCATATTGCAGTAGTGGGAACCAAATCTTATAGACAAGCTGATGGACTCTGCAATATTCTTATCCAAAGAAAAAGGAGAAAAGAAAGTTCCAGGTCAACTTGTCAGCCAGCTTGCCAACAACCAAATTAACTTGTCTAATAGTATGCGTTAAAAACAGGGGTTTAGTTAGCACACATTTGCAAATACATACGTAAGCCACAGAGCCTCATCACGGCACCCCAATATTCTGCGGTCCTAACTCTACAAATTTTGAGAGCCCCCATAGTAGAGGCACATGTATTTAATGGATAGACCAAGGGCAGGAGGACCTGATGGAGCCCACCCCTCTTTAAAGGCACAGAAGCGCACTGGACAGCCAGCATGTAGCACAATGGCAGCCAGGGTGTCCTAGTGCACCCCCTCACCAACAATTCAACAGTGCAAAAAATGGCCACTGCCCCAGTCTATAACTGACTTTTTCAGCAAGGACACATGAATAGGCAACGCATGTCAAAAGAAAAAGAAGAAAAAAAAGTTCCTGGTCAACTTGCAAGCCAGATTGCCAACAACCGAATGATCCTGTCTAACAGTATGTGTTAAAAACAGGGGTTTAGTTAGCACACATTTGCAAATACATACGTAAGCCACAGAGCCACTTCATACTCTCTTCTGTAATACTCCTGGTCTTCTTATACTGTTGCATCTTTACTTAGGCTCAGTGTGATGCCTAGGCACTGATTGGCTGTGCGGGCAGATTTGCAGAGTCTAGATGCTGTTTTGTAAATAGCAGCATGTGCATCCAAAGACATGTTTTGTAATTTACAGTACATCTGCTTTAAATTAAATTTACCATAAACCAAGACAAGTCAAACTGAGACTATGATGAAAATGCATAATCAGACATTAGCCATTGTGAAATTGACATGGCATGCCAGTCAGTGAATAGGCATCTGATCAGTAGAGAAGCAGCTGGAGTTATATGCAAACAAATGCACACATCTACAGTGCTCGTTATTATTGAAAGTGTTGAGCATGCTGAAGTGCTTCAAGTGAATCTGAATTCAAAAACCAAAATGTAATGTAATGCAGCTTACCAGCACTTAGATGTGGTGGCTTTATTACATTTCTTTTTCTTCCAAGCTTTTTTTCTATAATTTCATCTACCAGTCCTGTGAATCACACACTTTCTGTCTCTGTATTTATGGAGGGAGCTGTGGATGGTACCCTAGACCAGGGTTGGACTGACAACTCATGGGGCCCCCAGGCAATAGGGGATCATGGGGCCCCTGTGTCCTTGCCCAAACTCAAAAAAGCCTATGAAAAAGGTACCAGGGGCATCTCATGGGGCCCCCTACTGACCCCGGGCCCTCGGGCAGTGCCCGAGTTTCCAAATGGTCAGTCCGCCCCTGCCCTAGACCAGTGTTTCTCAACCTTTTTTCAGTCAGGGCACCCTTTATAATTATGGACAGCCCCGAGGCACCCTTTAAAATTATAGACAGTCTTGAGGCACCCCATTCTAAAATGGGGTGCCTCAACACTATCCATAATTTTAACAGGGCACCCCATTCTACAATGTGAAAAACCTATTCTAATAGTTTTATATATGCAGCAACGACCACACATGTAGGATACCCAACATTAGACGTGATTTATTCTTCCAAAGCAAATACACTTTTGCACACTGGTACTGACTACTATTCCAGTGTTTCTCTTTTCCCTCAGTTTTTCTCCCTCATTGAGCTAATGTGACCCCAGCACTGATGGAGAGGGGTGGGGGAGCGCCAAACTTGGATGTTGTGCAGGCAGCTGACATCCTTTTTATCATCTGATGATGTCACTGGTTGTCAGGACGCAGGCAGCTAGAAGGGTCGTTATGATGCACAATGGAAACCTGTGGTTTTGTGTAACTAGAGGCAGGCTTGATCCACCAACTGGCTTGTATACAAGTTTTGGGCAATTTTTAGACATTTTGCCAAGGCACCCCTGAAGAAACCTCAAGGCACCCCAAAGTGCCTGGGCACCCTGGTTGAGAAAGGGTGCCCTAGACCATGTTAAAGCTGGCCACAGATGGTTCAAATGTTCCTGCTCAACCATCTATTGGCAGGCTGATTGCTGATTTGATTGGTGTACGACTTAGGTACAACCAGCCTGATGGAGTTATCATGCGATCATTGCCAGCGGCTATAGCTGCTAGCAATAATCACTGCATTCTCCTAGCAGGGACGGCAAACATTCAGCCAGTGCTGATGTAGGAATGGAGTGATGGTTGCAGGAAAGCATATTGTGATATCTGTGGCCGACTTAAATCTTAGGGGAATTAGACTGACCATATATCAAACAGCGGTTTGATCAAAAAACAAATGGATTCCCCCATCCGCACAGTCAAGGTGGGTGGGGGAATGCTCCCCGCTGCGCTATTGTATTCTGACAGTGTAAGTTCTCCTCTGCTGGAATACACCGATCAGTGCTGCAGCTATTGGAGCTGATTGGACAAAGGTTTTCCAATATTCCTTTTGCAAAGGAGACGATAATTAGATCAACTCCTCTCGAACAGGAACAGCCATAGATGGATCTATATTTGGTAAGTCCCTGCTGAACCAGCCAAATTTTGATCCATCTATGGTCAACTTTATTGTAAGATGAGATGAGTGTCCCTTGAGCTGCACCTCGGAACAATCCTACTGTAATGTGGTATGTGGCAACTCAGCCCGGGCTCCAACCTGGCCATGTTCCCATTGCGTTTCACTCAGAGATTAATCATGGGGATCAGAGGACTAGTACTTTTTTAAGCCTGAGTGTCTCACATACTTTCTATTTGGTTCAGTATGGTCAACTTTAGTTTACAGAAGACAACTTGGAAGGCAGATAAGATTGTTTTTGTGCTTTCAGATTACAATCTGACTGCTATAGGCTACTGCTCCACTTTTTATTCTTCTCAGCAAGTTTTATTTGAGAGGCCAGATATCATTGACTAGGTGTAATGTAGCAGAACACACCAAATCCAGACATTGTTACTGGTTTCTTCAAGGAAAGCTTTCTTGCACATTTTCTCCTGTGGTTGTGACTGTACTGTGTGTTTTTGTAATGGATGTAGGAAGCACAGGTGGTATGAACCTAGTTTTAGAAGCCTTGGGGTGGGACATTTGACACAATAGCTAGTGTTGTTTTCTCCAGGTTGTAAACTCGAGAACTACCAACACAATAAAAATAAGGGTTAAACGCCTAATAAAAAGGCAATTACATTTACAGTGTTGTGAGGGGGATTGTTTTCATGAACAACATTACCCTGTATGCAGCTTTGATGTAGGTTCAGTTTTATGGTTTACTTGACCCATCATAGCATTGCTTTTATAGTTTGGGGTTTAAATTGACATTTACATGGATGCAGAAAGTGTAATAACAGATTGTGCTTCACAAAAGACTGGATTACTATAGAAATTATATTTTGGCAAAGAACAATAAGCCCACCAACAGCAAAACAAAAAGACAGAAGAAAGACACTAATTTTGAAAAGAAATGCCACAATATTACCCATTTTTACTGTATCACTGTGTACTAATCATGATGCAGTAATTATCAGCCTGTTATTATCTGATATGCTGTGTTCAAATAGTAGGCATAAAAGACACATGGTGATTACCATATGAATTGCTTGCAGGCACATTTTAAACATACAGGAGACTATGCATAATACATGGGATCAGTGAAAGGATGGATTTGTATGAAATCTCTTGCTGCATTGTTATTACTAATTTCTCATAGTTACTGTAGGCCATTGCAGTATATTTACATTGGACTTAAGTTTACTGTTTAAGCATTAGCTTTAGACTTGAATCTTAAAATAATGTGCTTACATTAATCTGATTTTGGCATTATTATATTTTTCACACCCAAAAGGGTGTGTTGGTATAACTTTTAGGATTGGAGGTTGCATAAAAAAGGCAAGAAATTATGGATTCCACTTAAAGGCTGTTTCTGTTGTATGTCAAATGGAAGCACACCTTGAAAATTCAGTGCCCAGGAAAAGAGAACAATCTTTGAGATATTGTATCTGCATATTGGCCAGATATTGTATTTAATTTATGTCATCCTTAGGATTGTCCATTTGTTTTATTTATGCAATGTAGAATTCTTTGGGTCGTGGCCTATAAATAACATTAATGATATAGTTACATAGTAACATAGTTAGTCTGGCTGAAAAAAGACAAAAGTCCATCCAGTTCAACCATTAAAAAAAAAAAAAAAAGTTATATTCCTATACCCACAGTTGATCCAGAGGAAGGCAAAAAAAACCCAGCAAAGCATGCTCCAATTTGCTCCTGCAGGGAAAAAAATTATTTCCTGATCCCCCGAGAGGCAATCAGATATTCCACGGATCAACTTTACCTATAAATGTTAGTATCCAGTTATATTCTGTGTATCTAAGAAAGAATCCAGGACTTTTTAAAGTAATCCACTGAGCTGGAGAGAACGAAATCTTGAGGGAGTCTATTCCACATTTTCACAGCTCTCACTGTGAAGAAACCTTTCCATGTTTAAAGATTAAATTTCTTTTCCTCCAGACGTAAAGAGTGCCCCCTTGTCCTCTGTGATGACCTCAGGGTGAATAGCTCTACACCGAGTTCACTATATGAACCACTGATGTATTTATACATGTTGATCATATCCCCCCTTAATCTCCTCTTCTCAAGAGAGAATAAATTCAGTTCCTCTAATCTTTCCTCATAGCTGAGCTCCTCCATGCCTCTTATCAGTTTGGTTCCCCTTCTCTGTACTTTCTCCAGTTCCCCAATGTTCTTTTTGTGAATTGGTGCCCAAAACTGAACTGCATATTCCAGATGAGGTATTACTAATGATATGATTCCTATAAATGAAAGCTTTTTGTAGTGTTGGCTCATGAATATTTAAAATCACAAGTAAAATTATCCTGCTATGCCATTTTTTAGGGTTTTTTTCTCTGCTGTCCCTAGCCCCAATCACAGCTTTTCTTCTGAAAATAGTATTTAGATATGGGGCAACCTCTGCTGAAACATATTCATCAGGGGTCAGGAGAAAAAAATGCACTTTACCTTGGTGGGCAGTGGGAATGTTTCCCCTTTACAGCAGTGGTTGGAATGCCACCATTACAGATAGCTAAAAAAAAGTAATTGGTGACATGCTGCTGGCTCTGTCAATTGTGCTGGCCCCAAAACTATGCAGACACTATCAAATGGAAGGTCAGTCAGCCACAGCTCAAGAAACCCCTAGCAACCTTTGGAGAAACTCTAGTGTTCCAAAGAGCCCTGGATGAGAATGGCTTCACTAGCCAGTTGTGTACAGGTTGAGGGCGTTCCATCATGAAGTATTATGAGCTAATTTTGTGTTCTGTGCTCCAGAAAGTGCATAGTAACCGAGTTGTATTTTCCTATTTCAGCTATGTCTGCCTTTGAAGAGCAACCAGTTTCAATACAGGTTCAAGAAGGAGGAGTCGCTCGGTTCGCCTGTAAGATAACTGCCAATCCTCCAGCTCTTATTACGTGGGAAGTAAATCGCACTGCTCTTCCTCTTGCCATGGACAGGTAAGTGCACAATTTTAAATAACAACCAATTTGGAATAAAGCAAAAGTTATTTTTGTAGTACTCTAGTGTTACTCTGATCTAAATCTGATGGTGGGGCGCTTGGCTGAAACCACAAAAAGTAAATCAAGTAATATGTCATTTATATGGGTCTATTTGTCTTAAATATACATACTTCATTCATTTTTATATGTTTGCTTATTTAAAGGATTACTGTGTTATCGAAAGGAATTCTTCAGATCTATGGTGTAACAAAGAAGGATGTTGGAAATTACAGATGTGTAGCTACCTCTATATCAAACCGACGAAAGAGTGCTGAAGCAACTCTGACTGTAGTACCAGGTTTGTTTCCCTATTTTGGATTGTACATCCTTTTTCTTAATTGACTCATTGATAGTCTGTATTCTGGATTTGCTGCTTGATATTCTCATATTGTGAAATCATCTAGTTGAGCCCATAGTTTTAGAAATGACTAATGCATAGAAATGTTCTATTTATAGTATATATATTAATATGTTAAGAGCTTTGTAAAGAGGTTTACATTTTGCAGTTCATTTAACAGTTCTGTCCTGAAATGATTACCTCACTTTTTCAGAACTAGCCACACCAATGCAGCCTTTAAAGACACCGGTAATCATAGCACCTCCTCAGAACACAACAGCCTCTCTGCACCAAACTGTTACACTGGAGTGTATGGCTACAGGAAACCCAAAACCTATAGTGTCCTGGAGCAGGCTGGGTAAGAGCTTATTTTTCCAAAGCAGTAGATTACTTATTGATGATGGAATGGTACAATGTTTATAATAGTCATTCTAGGTACTACAGTCTTTCCAGTTGTTAAGAAGGCAGAACATTTCAAACCAGTTTCTATCCTAGATCAAAAACCCATTGATGTCTTCAACACAAGAGTGCTGGGGAATGGAAACCTTGTTATAGCCGATGTGAAGGTACAACATGCAGGGGTATATGTGTGTAGAGCAACAATTCCGAGAACTCGGAACTTCACAGTGGCAATGGCTAGTGTTGCAGTTCTAGGTAAGATTGATTATTGGTTTGCTACCTTGTTTTTTCCATGGAGTCCTTTATATATGATCTTATAATATCTGGAATGTGGTATCGTTATAAGCACAAACAGCTACAGTGGATATAGAAAGTCTACAAACCCCTGTTAAAATGTCAGGTTTTTGTGATGTAAAAAAATGAGTCAAAAATAAATAATTTCAGAACTTTTTCCACCTTTAATGTGATCTATAAACTGTACAACTCCGTTGAACAACAAACTGAAATGTTTTAGGTGGAGAGAAGTAAAAATAAAAAAAATTAAAATAATATGGTTGCATAAGTGTGCACACCCTTAAACTAATACTTTGTTGAAGCACCTTTTGATTTTATTACAACACTCAGTCTTTTTGGGTATGAGTCTATCAGCATGGCACATCTTGACTTGGCAATATTTGCCCACTCTTCCTTGCAAAAACACTCCAAATCTGTCAGATTGCGAGGGCATCTCCTGTGCACAGCTCTCTTCAGATCACTCCAGAGATTTTTGATCGGATTCAGGTCTGGGCTCTGGCTGGGCCATTCCAAAACTTTAATCTTCTGGTGAAGCTATTCCTTTATTGATTTGGATGTATGCTTTGGATCATTGTCATGCTGAAAGATGAAGTTCCTCTTCATGTTCAGCTTTCTAGCAGAAGCCTGAAGGTTTTGTGCCAATATTGACTGGTATTTGGAACTGTTCATAACTCCCTCTACCTTGACTAAGGCCCCAGTTCCAGCTGAAGAAAAACAGCCCCAAAGCATGTTGCTGCCACCACCATGCTTCACTGTGGGTATGGTGTTCCTTTGGTGATGTGAAGTGTTTTTGCACCAAACATATCTTTTGGAATTATGGCCAAAAAGTTCAACCTTGGTTTCATCAGACCAGACCACATTTTCCCTCATGCTTTTGGAAGACTTCAGATGTGTTTTTGCAAAATTTAGCCGGGTTTGGATGTTTTTCTTCATAAGAAAAGGCCTCTGTCTTGCCACTCTACCCCATAGCCCAGACATATAAAGAATACGGGAGATTGTTGTCACATATACCACACAGCCAGTACTTGCCAGATATTCCTGCAGATCCTTTAATGTTGCTGTAGGCCTCAGATCATCAATTTTGGAGGGACGTCCAGTTATTGGTAATGTCACTGTTGCGCCATATTTTCTCCATTTGATGACGACTGTCTTTACTGTGTTCCATGGTATATCTAATGCCTTGGAAATTCTTTTGTACCCTTCTCCTGGCTGATACCTTTTGTCAATGAGATCCCTCTGATGCTTTGGGAGCTTTCTGCAGACCATGGCTTTTGCTGTAGGATGAAACTAAGAAATTGTCAGGAAAAACCTACTAGAACAGCTGAACTTTATTTGGGGTTAATCAGAGACACTAAATGATAGCAGGCGTGTACTGACTCCTATTTAACATGATTTTGAAAGTGATTGCTTAATTTTGAACACAGCTACATCCCCAGTTATAAGAGGGTGTGCACACTTATGCAACCACATTATTTTAGTTTCATATGTTTAACCCCCCCCCCCCCCCAAAAAAAAAAAGATTTCAGTTTGTTTTTCAATTGAGTTCTACAGTTTATGGGTCATGTTAAAGATCTGAAATGAGTTATCTTTGTCTCATTTTTTTTACTTTACACAAACCTGACATTTTAACAGGGGTATGTAGACTTTTTATATCCACTGTAAATGCACATGGGTCATCCTAGAACTGACTAACCCCATTTACTTCTAACTTTTCCTTATTTCCCACCCGCAAGGCCAGAAATTACACATCAAAATTTGAAGATTATATGTCTTAATATTTATTCATTTTCTGTCCATACTAATATTACTATTGCTAAAAACAGATCTAAAGTGTTACTAAACCCACAACAGTAAAATTAGTCTGTATATGCAGTAAAGCATCCCTTCTTCCAGTGTCTCCTTCTTATCTCCAGATAAGACATGTGTGGAGTCACTCTGCACATGTTCAGTTTAGTGTGTGTTACTAGAGAAGTTTTTTTTTTTTGAGAGAGTGCATGTGATCAGCACAGGGCCAATCAGCACTGTCCAGACAGAGATAATGGGTTTTGCATCCTCCTAGAGCAGAAAGAAAACTTCTCCTACAAACTGTAACCAGTGCTCTGCTGGACACGGATAGAAGTCACAAGACTGCTCTAACTGCTAATGAGAAAAGGCGTTTAGCAGCTTATATTTGCTAAAATAATTGCATTTCCATGTAGTGTGTACTGTGGGAGACTAGATAGAATTAATGTAGAGTCCTGAGTTTAGTAACACTTTAACCATAAATGGTAAGAGAAATAAGTTTATGCAGCTTAATAGACCAAGTTAAACCACAATTTAAAAGCTATCAATGTAAAAGCATATGTGGAAATGTTTGAAGTGGATGTAGAATTAGATCAAGAAAAGCAACTCACAGTAGTTAAAGTGGACAAATGCCTTAAATACACTTGTAGCTTGCTCTACTTACAAAAAAAAAATATATATATATATATATATATATATATTAAAATTTCAAGTCCTGAGCTACTAGCCAGGCCTTAGAGTTACTCGCCACCAACAAACACACAAACAGAGACACCTGTACACACACACAGACGTGTACATACATACACACACAAACACACACATACAGTACATACATACACACACAGAAACATGTACATACACGCACAGAGACACATGTACACACACACACATACAGACACATGTATACACACAGATACATGTACATACACAGAAATACACAAGCACAGACACATGTATATACACACAGACACATGTACATAGGTACACAGACACATGTACACACAGACACATGTACATACATACACACATGCACACACACAGACACACACACCCATAAAAAGTTGCAGTACTTTGTTGTTCATTCACAGATCCGGGTACAGCACTCTAGGGGGAGGCAGAGAGCACAGCACACTCCTTGCTTTGCTTTCACTGCGCTCAGCTATTGAGCAGTCTGACGGCTCCCAGTGCCAATGACAGATCCAGCCTGAGCTCCGAGCCTGCTCAGCAAGATGGTCCTGGGGGAAACACTTGCCCCCACCATAATTTCCACTCGCCATTGGTGAGCAGGCAAATGGAAATTTCAAGCCCTGTGTAATTATATATAAACTTTTTGAAGACCCCTCGTTTATATATACATCTTTTATGATAGAGCTTTAAGCCAACCAGACCCTGCCTAAAACATTTCTGAGGTAGCAACAGTGCTAAAATTTGCAGACATCTTGTGGGACTGGCTAGCAACAGTCATCAATCTCTGTGTCCCAGTTGAGCCTTTTTGATCCTAGGACCAGGTTAATATATAGGGTCTCAAAGTCTGTCCAGGTTTAGCTTAAGCTCCGGGTCCTTGTGGTGCTAAGCTCGTTCTCTGCCATTCAATTTTTAAATGCCAGAACTTCAGTAGGCAGAAAAGACTGTGACATTTAAAAGTTTAAAGGGGTCATTCCAACCAGTTGAGGCTACATTGTTTATCCTGTTCTTTACATCCAAAATTGACCCCAAAGAAACACAGGGGATGATTTGAAGACCAACACAGAAACTTGCAGGCCAGATATGCATTTTACTGTGCTGTTAGTGCAGAAAAGATTTAGGCCAGGGCACATTCTCTTTAAATTGGGGACAATTTGGAGGAAAGTAATTACATGTCCTCCAGATAAGTACATTACATCTGTTGTTTTCACTAACTATAGAGTTAACTATGCAAGAGGATTATGATGATTTTGGATGTTTAGTACGCCTAATGATGTTTTTCTAAAAACTTTACAAGTCCCCTACTCTCACTTTGGTCTGCACTCTCTGGATGTTTCCTACCAGTTGTCATATAATTATGCTACTATTTTCAGCAATATACAGTACATTGTACAATATAAATTGATGAATTATTCATAAAGTATATGTTTTACATCTTCACCCTGTAATGTTTTATTCCCTGAAGCACCTCCATCCTTTGTTGAACGGCCAGAGAGTTTGACAAGACCACGTGCAGGAACAGCTCGTTTTGTATGTCAAACTGAAGGAATTCCAATTCCAAAAATCTCATGGCTCAAGAATGGAAGAAAGATACATTCTAATGGAAGAATCAAAATGTACAATAGGTAGGAAGTCAATGATTTGATTGTGATTGCTGTACATGTCAGTTGCAGTATAGTCATTTCATGAAGAATACAACAGTGCATTCATGTTTCAATTTACAAATATTCTGTCTCTCTTTTTTTTCACCTAAGTAAATTGGTAATCAATCAGATTATCCCTGAAGATGATGCAGTATATCAGTGCATGGCAGAGAATAGTCATGGCTCCATCCTTTCCCGGGCAAGACTTGTAGTGGTGATGTCTGAAGACAGACCAAGTGCTCCTCGTCACCTTCGAGCTGAGACAGTGTCCAGTTCAGCCATTATATTGTCGTGGGAAAGGCCGCTGTACAACTCAGAAAAAGTGATTGCTTATTCTGTGCATTACATGAAGGCGGAAGGTGAGATTAAGTCAATTGCAATGTGTGTTTAGAAAAAAAGCCTATAGATTTCTGACAGCTGCAAGAGCCTTTGTCCCTTTTATAGGATTTCCCTTCCCGGAGCTACCCTAGTTTTCAATCAAGAATGCCTAATGAGCATCTACAAATTCTGTTACCACATCAAATGAAGCAATGTGTTTTACCTTTTTTTGTTTGATCAAACCACTATTTTATTTTAAGCTTTGAAAAACTTTTCAACAGTTAGAACATTATTATTTAAAGGAAAAGATGACAATAAAACATAATAAATTCTACTTTTAAAATATATTTATGTCAGTACCAACATCCCTTACAATAGAATTTAAAAACAAGCTACAAACAAAATTGGACTAAAGTTTTAAAAAGGTTTTACCCTACATGTACTTCAATAAAACATATAAAATTATATTTGAATTAATTTTCAGTTATTTTTATATATTACTATATTTTAATAACTATATATATATATATAACAGCTAATTTCCACTCCAAAAATATATGCTGTTCAAAGAAAGCCAACAGGTGTTCTTTAAAAAGGGACAGATCTTACATTTAAATGAGCGGGTTAATGTGCTAGGCAAGCGAAAAGGTCTGATGAGAGTACACGAGTGTATTAATTCCTTGTTAGCAATTTGGAAGCTCTACAAAGGGTGTAGTGATTCTGTTTGTAGGCTGGTCTCACCCCCTATTATGGCCATTTTATCAGGCCTCCGCATGAGGCCCAGTGGCTCATTCACTCGAAGAACAAGGCCTTTTAATTTGAGCCTAAGGATCTTGTTTAGCAGGTCAAAAATCGTGCCACAACATTCCTAATTAACAAACCATCAACGGCTCTGTTGTGAGATGCCAGTAATCTTGTCTAATTAAAATGCTTTTTAGTCGATTCAGATATGTGGGAAAGCTCAATAGTGGAATTTGGTCCAGGGTTTTGTTTATAAATTTAATGGCAATGGGTGGTGGGGGAGTTTTGATTAAGTTGACATGCATTTTGGTGTGAAATGGTCTTGAACCACAACAGCCTTCAACAACCTTATTCCGCTTACCAGTTCCTATGTATAGGAATTAAGGAGCAACAAAGGCAACAGCAGTAATGCAACCCTCTGCATATTTCAATATGAATTGCTGAAATTTTTCCTAAGCTCATTAAGGCACAACACATTTATAGAGCGAATTCTCTTTCTGTGCCCCCGCCTTCATCTTCTCCAACTGCTGTAATAGATTTCAACTCTATAATCGCCTCTTTTACAATACGGCTTTTTGTGCGTTTGTTGTTTCTGATAAAACGGCTTGTTGCTGAATGGTGTGGCTCAAAAAATGAGGTTTGTTTTTAATCACATGGATTTAAGATGTAGGAGTTCTTAGTGGTTAAATGGTAACTCCATTAACAGTTTGTTTTTTTTTCATTGAAGAAGTTTACCAAAACTTGTGAGTAGTTGTGGAACACTTGTTGATTGTTACTTTTAATGAGCTTTGGTTTTATTCAGATACAGATTCAATATAGGACAACACAATACATTGGCACACAGAAACATCCTTTTTTTAGCATCTTGATCCATTTTTGTCAGTTACAAGCTTAACAAAAATTCTAAATATTTTTGAAACACATAAAATATATATAATTCTTAATCATTAACGAGCCCCAGAAACATGTTGGATTTTTATCCTTACATCAGACTGAATAAGAGAACTCATACTGGACTGAACAAAGAGAGTGGTGTTCTGATTCTTCCAATACATTTATTGCTCAATAGGGGACACAGGGTTCATTCTGAGGGTTATACTGTCGCCTACAAAAATTGGACACTAGCAAACAAAGCTGTTGTGGTGGACATACCCATAGCATTAAATAATGAATTTTTTTTTCCAGTCCCTGCTATTAGGAATTGTCGACCCATTATTATCGATATGCCACAAATGGGGATGTGGATTTTAATTGGTAGTAAATATATGATCATAATTTAGGATTGTAAATTATCCATGGCATCTCTCTTTTCACCATATAATCTTTTAATCTGATCAGCCAAATTTATGAACAAAGTATCATCACCCTGGCTGATCTACTCGGTTTGATCAGACCCAATCTAAATTGAGTTTATGTCAATCAGAAGGAAAGTTATGGCTATTTAGTTGTTTGCTTTTTCGATTATTTTGATCAAATTGCACATTGTTTGGATTAAAAAAAATGTGATACTTGCATGGCCACCATTAGTCAGCCATATCTATCTGCCCCCCCCATCCATCCTGATCATGCTCCAGTTTTTTCACTAGTGTCTTATGAGAATGAATGTCTTCTCTGTCTTTCTGTTTTAATAAAGTAGAACTGAAGTAAAAAAAAAAGACAGTGACAGGGTTTTATGACAGAAGAGACTCTATTGGTCTATTCTGGCATACATGCTTCTCCTTGCCTGTCAGTGGTAATGAACACTGAGCCGTGCATGCTCAGTTCAGTGTACATTTATGGCAACCCACTCTGCTGTTATGATGTGGCTACCATGCACATGTGCAGGAGTGATGTAATTGTGGTCCGGCCATTCAAGTGACCGAACAGTCTGAACCTGAAATGAAGACCGAGGGAAGATGGAAGAACCCCATGACCAGTGGGAGCACTAACAGCACATCGCTGGAGGGGTTTGTTTGACAGGTATGTCTACCTTAATGTGCTAATATCCTGTGCATACTAGCACATTATGACTAACTCTTCCTAGGGGCCCATAAAAGAAATAAAAAACAGTGAAGTTTAATTCTGCTTTTGGATTCTCATTTAGCATTAGTCATTTGACTCTTTGACTTTAAAGGCTACAGCCTTGCCTTCTGTCCCTGCCTCTTCTGATGCCAGCCTCAAATTTAGTTTGTTATTTTGAAGGTCTTGCCTTCAAGCCTTCGCTGTATTGCCCCTCTGTTGGATTGGTTTTGGGGACATCCCTTTTGTATCAGAACTAAATTTCTAACTAATATGTCTTGCTTATGCTCTTAATCTTATGGTTTGCAGAGATAGACCATTTCTCTATCCACGAGAAAGCTATAGTTGAAAGCAAACATCATTGAAGGCTTTCAGATTGGACTCAGGCAGGTTAGGACTAACACAGAGTTGATGAGTTCTATGTTGGTATAATGTGTGAATGTAAATGTTTTCTGTTGCTGTTATTTAGGTTTAAACAATGAAGAATATCAAGGGGTCATTGGGAATGACACAAATCACTTCATTATTGATGACTTGGATCCTGCCAGCAACTACACATTTTATATTGTTGCCTATATGCCAATGGGTGCAAGCCAGATGTCAGACCATGTTACACAGAACACACTTGAAGATGGTAAGGCATGAGCTGGAATGCTTGTAATAATTTCCAGATAACATTTGTTTTATCACCTACTGTATATAGGAATACAATTGTAATACATATTCACAATTACAAATACCAATGTCAGAAGGTACTGTGAGTGCTAAGAAACCTACTCCATAAATATATAAATTGATGTGTTGTGGTGCCTAAACAAAAGCACTTCTATAGTTTCTAAGAAAAGAGATGTAGAGAGCTCTAAATATATTGAATTTTGTGTCTTGACTGGTACATAAAAAGCCTTTTTTTGTTTCAGATTTAAATTTTGTCTAGCTTTAATGTTGTGCTAGGTTAATGCAAGTGTAATGCTGAAAAGGAAGAGTAACCTTACACAGGTCTTGATTGTATTATTTCATATGTGTATGGCTATTAAAGTGATAATAAAGCCTATTCAAAAAAAAATATAACATGTCATACTGTCAGGGATCCGGGTATGACCAGAAATGTGTGGACTGACACAGGGAAGTAGCAGGCTTCAGGAACACAGGCGTAGTCAGGCTGGAGAGGTGGAATGGTCAGGCAGGCCGTAAGGTACTGTCAGGTGCCACCTGGCAGTGTCTCTAGCAGCCCACAGCACGGATTTCCTCAGGGCGTGGGGTCTAAGTCCCAGCCTGCTATTCACCAGGGCCCCTGATGGTGGGGATGGACTTGGTGCAGACTGGAACCAGGTCGCGACCCCTGAGTGCGTCCGGCTATGGTAGCAAGTACTGGCAGGAGAGTGCAGGAACGAAGTCTGATGGGAAGAGGCAGGCAGACTTACTAGAGGTGATCCGTGCGGGATGGATCGTCGGGTGAAGTAAGCGTAGTCAGATAGGCCGGCTCGGTATCGTGCGAGCAGCGTGGTACAGGAGGAGCAAGCAGAGAATGGTCGGGGTCACGAGCCAGGTTCAGCAGGTAGCGGGCAGCGCGGTTCCGAGGATCAGGCAGAAGGATGGTCAGGCAAGCCAGGGGTTCCACAGGAGACGGTGAGCAGAGGTCAGGATCAAAGCAGGGTCAGCAACGAGGCAGGAACACAGGAAACCAGGTACAGGGGCTCATGGTAAACATACACCAAGGCCTAGATCACAGGCCTGGTCATTCCTTAAATACACCTCCTGCAATCAGCCCAGGTGTTGGCTGACTACAGGAGTGAGCTTCTGGCTGCTGAGAGCACCCGCTGGTCAGCCCTGGTACTGCAGCCCACACGGCAGGTGAGTCCCACCACCAGTGCTGAGTCCATTCCTGACACATACTTACCTGCTCAGTTTAAAGTTTTGCACAGAGCAGTCCCGATTGTTCTCTTCTCAGGTCCCACATCGGTGCTGCTGGCCCCTCCCTCCTGCCAAGTGTCCCCATAGCAAGCAGCTTGCTATGGGGGCACCCAAGCAGGCTCGCTCCCAAGCTGCTGTTCTGTGTATCTATTAACACATAGAGCGAGGCACTCTGGCTGTGATTGACAGCAGCAGGAGCCAATGGCTAATGAGGAGGGAGAATCCTTGGAGAGCCGAGGCTCTCATGCACATCACTGGATCGCGATGGGGCTCAGGTGAGTATGGGGGGGGGGGGGGGGTTTACCTTCTTGCATAGCGTGCATGAAGGTAAAAACACCTTCAATCTTTACAAGCACTTTAAAGATTGATTACTGGAAAATGGCTAAATCTATATATATGAGCTGATTTACTTGTCTTTCTGTCCATTCATTCCTGAACTTTACACAGCTCTACCACACCGCACACACAGCGTGAAGAACTGACTTTACTGTAATACAACTAGGTCTGGTCCCTCCCCCATCAAATAAAACATGGTTGGCAGCTCAGTGAACAGCATAAAAAGTCCTTTATTTAAATTTCAGGGAAAATGTGTATATATGTACATGTAACTAGAAATGTTATCCCTATTGATATTGAAATAAATCATTTTTTATGCAATTCAGCCACCAAGTTGCCTACCATGCTTTATTTGATAGTTACCATATGTGGCTTGTGGACTCATATCCACGTATCCGAGGGTTGAGCGATGATGCATGACTTTTCTTCTCAATTGGAATCTAAGGATGGAATCCGTTAATGTTTTCATTTTGGAACTTTCATTGATCTCTTCCTCAGCTTGAAATTGGACAATGAATCAATAGCAGTAGACTGATGAGCTCATTTCTCAGTAACTCTGATCTCTCTACCTGTCAGCTTGTTCCTCTTTACTGCAGCAAACTTGATTGGATCCTTCTGCTGTAGTCTCTATTGTACCAGTGACTGCAATAGGATGATATTAAGTCAAAATCAGGTACCAATACTAGTTGCATTTCAAAACACAGTTTATAATTTTTAAATGAACACATCTGAATAAATTGCAGTTTTATATTCCTTAAGTAAAGCTTTATTTCTAGTGTTTTTATTAGCAAGGGTGTTTTTCTTAAATTACATTGGTTTTATTTACCTACTGGAGTACTTTAAAGATGGTACATGTTGTACTTGTTTGTTGCAGTTCCACTGAGAGCCCCAGAACTTAGTTTGACAAGCCGCAGTCCTACAGATGTTTTAATCTCATGGCTTCCCATCCCATCCAAATTCCGTAGAGGAAAGATCATACTTTACAGACTGGCATTTCGAATGAGCACTGAAAGTTCTGTTCAAGTTCTAGAGCTCCCTGGCACTACCCATGAGTATTTCTTGGAGGGGCTGAAGCCAGACAGTGTCTACTTGGTTCGCATAGCAGCATCAACAAAGGTTGGATGGGGAGAATCGTCTGCCTGGACATCCCATCAAACACCCAAAGCGAGTAGCATAAGAGGTAAATGAGCTCCTGATAAAATCTTACAATTGCCAATTTTACTAAAAGACATCCTTTTTTGCAAGACTTACTGCTGGTAATTTTTGTGTTTTCATTTTGCCATTATTAGCGTAATAAGCCTCTTTAAAATTGTAAAAATAAATTGAGTAACTCAAGACTATACTGGGCAAATGTCGCTGCTGGCTCCTTGTGCTTTGAATTACTAATATTTTTGTTGGGAAATACATGTTCTCTGGCATAGATTGGACTCACTGACACCTTAATAGGTTGCTTCTAGGTGTAGCATGTGACAGTGTATGTGCACTGAGGCAACCATGTTTGCTCATTACATATGGAGGCTCTACTTCCTACTTTTAAGTGATACATAGTGGTTGTGCTTTGCTGGTCATTCTAACAAAACCAGTTTATTGATATCAGTTGACTGAGAACAATGTATGCCAAGTGTGGAAACATTTCTCATTAGTTCTTACACAGGGTGGCTGATTGGTTGCATGAAAATACAGAGCTCCCTCTATTGGCTTCAAATTTTAATATTTATTATAATATCACAAATTGAGAAGAGCAAGTTTGAAAAAAAATTGAAAGTCACAAAATTACTTTAAATCGGAACTTACCTTCTAAATGATCTCTCCAAATGCTGCTAGCTTCTGGTGGATAAGCACTTTGGGACCTTGCAATTTTTGTGCGCATGTGTAGAAATCCACCACAGACTTGTGACTTACTAACACAGTGCCTCCTGGGATAGCTGTGATGTAGCAATTTAGGTTTGCAGTAACATTTGGGGGATGAACAAATGCGAGTTGGCAATAGATTTTTATGTCCTTGTTATGTATAAAGATTCCTTCCCACCATTTAATGAAACGAAATTCCAGTGCTGGTACAAAATATATTTTTTTTATTTCCTGTGAGAACAATCATGCTGTGGAATTTGGTTGGAAGAACAAGACCTGGTAGGTAGGACTACACAGCTATTGGTGAAAGAGGTCATCCACAGCAGTGGCTTGTAAAGGTAAATAAGATTAAGTCAGGTAACCTAAAAGCTATGTAAGGGTCACAGAGGGCACTCTTTTGTGACAGAGACAAACGTGACAGGCATTCAACCTCTTTTTGTGCATTTCTTCTTCTGGGTCAGTAGAGACGTCTAGCAGTGGCAGGACTAAACAAACCTGTTTGTTCACAACATAAGAAGCTATGTAGTTATATCACATGTGATCCTAAAACCCAAGTGAAGTCACAAAATTATTGAGTGAGCCAGATAGGAAATGAAGAGTCTTCTATTGTTCCCATAGTCCTTTACAAAGTGGTCAGATAAAAATATTGGCTCCGCAATATTAGGCTACATTGGTTGATTGATAAGTACTGCACTCTATGTAAGCAGCACTGTCCTGGTCAGACAGAGCCTTTCGCTTTTTTTCATTACAAGCCTGCATCTAAATGATTATAATTTTGGAGTTGGCAGTACTCGTTATCATTAATAGAAAGGCTTTCCTTGCTGGTCATTGTTGGCCAACTCCTGGAATACCCACAGAATACTTAGAGGGAAGCAAGGCTTGCCTGGTACAGATTTACACCACAAGCAGCGATGTGGAGACTGGGAGAGAAGATAACTGTTTCCAGATCATAAAAAATTTCAACTCTTCATGTTAAAATATGCCTGTTGTTTATTCGGCCCCATGCCCATACAATGGTTCATACATACATAGCAAATAAAAAAAAGATAGCACTATGTTCAACCAGTTCTTCTGCTCAACATGCCATAACTATGAAGGTCTTCATTAGGCTAGGTTCACTTTTGTGCGGGTCTGTGTATGTTTTTTCTCAGGAATGGCAGCCCATTCATTTGAACCTGTACCTGTAGGAAACGTGGGGAAAAAGTCCCCGACCATTTTTTCTAAACGTGATTGCACAGATCTGTGTAGTGCTGCAACACCAAAACGCACTGAGCGTCTGCTAAAGAGTAGCACATTTTGCCTGCTGGTTGAGAACATGTGCAATTATACACACATTCCCAACCCACACATATTGTAACCTAGCCTAAGGAGCAAAGCATATTTCTTATAAACCAACAGGACAGTTATCTTAAAGCGGAAGCAACCCCTCCATCTTAGCCAACAAGATATTTTCAGTTCTGTTTGATCTGCAGTTGCCAAGGTGCTGCACATGTGACACCAGCCATTTGGGTGAGAACATAAACAACTCTGAAGGTTATCATTCACAACATGCCTTGAATATAACTCTTATGGGATATTAATAGGTTTAGATCCACTTTAAAGCAAGGAAGACAGAAGCTTTTTTGGGTGTCTGATTTTGAAACTCACAGCCTTCATAGCTAGGAAAGAGACATAATTGTTAGTTAAATGTATAATTAGCAATTCATAGTGGAGCTGTTACAAACTATAGAAATTGTTTTTGAGTAGGCTGCATTCTTTAACATTTTAAAATAGGGAGATTTTCATAGAAATTAGATTACAAAAAGAAGAGTGAACCATACCAATTGTAAGGTATATTGATCACAAATAATACCAATCCAATCCCAAACTGTAAATTATTTCTGGTATTTTGTAGCACCAAGGTCCCCAGAGCTGCGACTGGATCCCCTAAACTGTACAACAATAGCAGTGAGATGGCAACAGGATCCTGAGGACACTGCTACGATCCAGGGCTACAAACTTTACTATAAGGAGGAAGGACAACAAGAGAGTGGTCCGATCCTGCTGGATGTCAAGGACTTTGACTACAACATTGGGGGGTTAGGTAAGTGTGTGATGAACAGGAATTAGGTTGTTCACCTTTCTACCATCATGTCAATTCTGATAACCGTCTAGCTGGTAATAAAGCATATCTGTCAAAAAAATCAGACCTGCAGTAATCCTGTGTTAATTACAGAATGACAGAAGAGAGATTCATTTAACTAGCAGACACATGTAGCTTGTTGCTTGCTTTTAGACTTTGCTGATTTGTGGTATAGTTAAAGTGGTTGTACGACCTTACTGGTATCTCCTCTGGTTTATAAAGACATAAACTACAGTATGTGTGGTTTTTTAAATTGATATTGCTAAATATCTTCTCTAACACTGCCATTGTGCAGTTACGTGATCCCCCTCCACTCTGCTTCCCCGATCTAAGGAGAGCAGTGATAGGGGCTGAGATCTGAAATCAGCCAGCCAACAGAGAGGGATCACATGACTGCACAGCGTCATTGTGAGACAAAATATTTAGCATTATCATTTTTAAAAAACACACGCTTTACAAACCAAAGGGGATATCAGTAAGGGTGTTAGATATTGCAGCGGAATAGTGGCAGGAGGGGAGGGGATGGGTGGGTTTGGAGATCAGTTCTCACACTGACCAGGAAAGGACAGGTAGGGGGGGGTTTGGGGGGGAGTGACTAAGTTCTCACAGCAGGAAGGCATGTAAACTGACCACAGTATTATGGATCAGCAGCCATTATTACCGTGGTCAGCACACACACGTGAACACAGGAACAGGCAGGATCAAGCAGGTATTTTACAGCATAGAAGGCGACAATTTACACTGCAGAAGCACTATGCTATTTATCATGCTTTAAAGGAAAAGGATCTTTTTTTGTTTTTGTTTTTTTCTAGGGTTACAGCTACTTTAAAAAGTTGTTTAGGTGTTTTTTTGGATGTCTTTCTAAAATCAGTGCTTACATCTAGGCACATTAGGCTCATTGTCTGGTTACTGTCTCATTAGGAGTCACCCTGTAAGGCTGGCCACACACAAGTCATTTTCTTTTGTTCAGCCCGCTGGTTGAACCAAAGAAAATCACTTGATTCCCCCTTCCACACACTCAGTGTGGATGGGGGAATCCCTCCCGCTGAGCCTTTGCATTCTGACAGCTTGGAGATTTCCCTGCTGTCAGAATGCTCTTATCAACACCGCTGGCTATAACCGGTGGCACTGATCAAGAGGAAATTTTCCCACAGGCTGGTTGTACACAAGTCATTTGATAGACCAACTTGTGTACAACCAGCCTGCCCATGGATCGCAATTCGGTCAGTCTCTGCTGAACTGGATGAATTTCAATCCATGTATGGTCGGCTTAAGTGGAGCTCTTAGGGAAGAGGGGTGCAGCTATTGATAGACAGTGCAATCTGCATAAAAACAAGGAGAACAAGGCTACCCAGTAGTTTGTTAGCAGAGAAAGTGTTAGTGTATTGCTCTAGTATGAGATTGCGTATTGCCTGATGATTTTGTCTTAAACTGTTCCAATGTTAAACCTGTACCCAGAAGGCCTTATACCATTAACATTCTTTTGGGTTCCTATGCAATTCTGGTGTTATGTAATGCATTCGATTTCTGTGGGACAGCACTGTGGTCTAGCGGTGAACACTTATGTATTGCAGTAGTAGAGTTCTTGGTTTTAATCTCGGCCAGGATACTATCTGTTTGGAGTTTGTATCTTCTTCCTGTCTGTGCATGGGTCCCAAACTCCCAAGACATGCAGTCTGTTGGGCTATTGTCCAAATCAGCCCTAGTGTGTATGGGTATAGAAATCCCAATTGCAGATCCCGGTAACACTCTGTTCAATTCCTAGATTGTAAGCTCGAAAGAGCAGGGCCCTTGATCCCCTCATGTTTTGCATTGTATTGGTATTGTTCTGTCATATGTTCTGTCCCCCTTTGTAATGTACAGCGCTGAGCGAACTATTGGCGCTTTATAAATACTGTATAATAATAATAATAATAATGGCTAATGTAGCTCTGGGAACACATTTCAGGCCGTTGAGCAGCAGAAAAAGCAAGGTTCTGTGGTTAGAAGTGCACAAAAGATCACAACGTGGCCATGGTAGTAGGGATGGGGAGAATTCGGTATTTTGCCTTTTACAACACCATTAGATAAAAGAGAGACATGATAGGAAACAGAATAGATATAAGGGTTTATTAGAACCTGTAGAGCTCAAATTTCGTCTGTCAAGGAATTCTACAGCACAGCATTGCCCCAGGCCTCTAATATTCAGAGACAATGTAAACCTAAATCTTTACACATGGTTTATTTTATTGAGAACTTTAATATAGCAGTTGGTTCCTCTACAATATATCTCTCTGTATTTGTTCTTTATAGATAGAGCTCTACTATGTGTTTAGTGATTTTATATAAAACAGAGCTGTGAAGGAGACTGTGTGTGAACCACAAATCTCTATTTACGGATAATAGGCTGTTGCCAGCCAAGTCAGTGGACATTACAGAAAAAATGGCTGAGCTAACACAGAATAGAGCTTGATGAATTACTATCACAGAAAATCAGTGAGGGCGATTAATCAACAAAGCTTTCCAACAGCCGCCTGTGAGTTTCTAAACTTTATTAAATGTAGAAGTGTGTAGTTCATTTTCCAACCAGCTAGCCTCCCACTATGCTTTGTTTGCAAAAATGTTAACATCTTAAAGCAGAACTAATTTTTTTTCTTAATGTAAGCACTCTCAATTTGCGAGTTTAAAATAGTGCATGCATGTACATCCAAAATCTGCGTGTCTTGAAGCTTTTTCAGAAGGTCTTCCGGCTGCTGTGCAGGTACAGTGCAAGACCTGGATTCTCTATGATCTATTTGCTTTAGTTCTGTAAGATTCACAGCCCGGAGGTCAAAGGCTTTCTACACATTGCTCTTAGTATGTCATTATGTTGTTATATTTGCATAAGGGATAGAGACCTTTGCTGCACAGATTATTGTGTCACCTCTCAGTCCTGTCTGGTGTTCCTTTCTCTCCTTTGTTGACATCTTTTTATAAAAAAGTATAGCTGGCCATACAGGTAAGATTTTTGAATGTTTGTAAAAAAAATGTTCATCAGAACATTCTTTCTTGCCATCATTGAGTCAACTAGTTTCCTTCAAAAGTCCTTGAAGTTCCATCCAGACCTGCTATATGAATGTGATCCCACACATATTAAAACATTTCATTATATTATGTACAGTTTTTCCCAACTGAAAACGAAAATTACATTTAGAGTTAGAATATTTTTCATTTGAGAAAAATGTTCTATCCTGTTCATTCAAAATTTGTCCTCACTAAAACTGAAAACTGAACAAAGTTGCTCAAGAGGCTGGGAACTAGTTCCCTTCCAATCCTACCATTGCCCCCCTTTCCTCTCTTACTTGGTCACTTCTTTTCTTTAATGTTTTCCTTTCTTTCTTCTTCTCTGACTTTAATGTTTTCTTTTCTTTCTTCTCTGAGTTCTTCTAAGTCTGATGTCCTTGTATTTCTTTATCTTTGGTTATGTTTCTTTTTGTGTACTTTCTACTTTCCTTCTGAATTCTTGTTTTACTCCTAATTCCATATACCATGGGATTAATCCCTTGGTATAATACTTTCTAAAGTGTATAGTTCAGAAAGTTGGGTTTCAGTCATTCTTGTTTCCTCAAAAATATATATGTGGCAATGAATTCAGTAATGGCTACTGCTGCGTGTATTCTGGAAAAACATTGGAGAACCTTGTGCTTTTGGTCACCTGTTGTGACCCTGCATGAATCACTGTTTCCAGATATACCTCTTGTATTTTGTATTGCCAATAAAATAAACCTTCCAAAAAACGAAAGCTTTTGAACAAAATTCTACTGGTGTATTGCCAGCTTAAAGGGATATTAAAGGTTTGGGTTTTTTTACACAACAAGCATGTCATACTTACCTGCTCTGTGCAATGATTTTTGCACAGAGCAGCATCGATCCCCCTCTTCTCTGTTCCCTCGCCGATGCTCCTGGCCCCTCCCTCTTGCCAGGCAGCTTGCTATGGGGGCACCCAAGCAGGCTCACTCCTGAGCCGCTTCTCTGTGTGTCCATTCACACATGGAGCATGGCTCGGCCCTTCCCCACTCTCTCCTCATAGGTTCCAATGGCAACCATCACTGTTTCAGCCAATGGGGATGTGGAGTGCCGGAGCTCTCGTGCACAGCGCTGGATTTCGATCAGGCTCAGGTTAGTTTTAGGGTGGTCTGGGGGCACTGCTGCACACAGAAGGTTTCTTTGCTTTCATTCATAGAATGCATGAAGGTAAATAACCTTGAGCCTTTACAATCACTTTAACAAGTAGCAGATGATTGAAAAGGAGTCAAGGGGGATTGAGTGGGGATAGAAGAGCCCTATCACACTCTCAGTTGCTGCCAAAGAAATAAAAAACAAAAAATATCCTATATAGAAATTCCTATAAGAAATTATTACATCACTTCCCTAACATGGCAGCTCCATTTCATGACCTCCCACTATAGCCGAAGAACAGACTAGGCAACTTGGCATATGGGTAATATGAAATATGGACAATGCAACACAGATTTTAAATATGAATTCAGGCACAATTCTCAGCTTGCTAGTTTCAGAGTGTTTTCATTTATAAAGGTACTTTAGTTTTACTTTAACATATTGAGCCCAAATTTAATAGGGCCATTTCGCATGTAGGATTTGATACAGGAACCCAGAGTATGTACAACAAGTATGGCGCTTACACTGTACCATATATATCCTTGCCATGTGCAAACGTATCCTCCAAACAGTTTTAAAGTTTGATCAAATACATATAATAAAAAGATTGATGAAAAACATATAATAAAAAGATAAAATATGCAGTGTCAAAGTCCAACTCCAGTGTGTCGTATGTGACACATTATCACAGTCAATGCTTTGAATGTGGCTGCCACTAGTGGAAAATCAGTCATACGTAAGTGTCTGACACAGAGTGCACCCATTGAACTGCATAGAATCTTCTTCGAGCTGGAGCACTGGGCTCTGCTTTATGCTGCTTACAATTATCCAGCGTGGCCATGCCTAAGCGAATTTCTCTATACTCTCGGAGAATGTGTGAATGTCATGCACAATACAATACTAGTCAACCTTTACAAAATTATACCAACTTGGAAATCCCAGCCATGCTTTCCCAACCATGTTCTCTCCATAGTAAATTGCTTCCATTAGTGCACTTCATATGTATGTTTACTTTCCAGTGATTTGTCTGTTCCTAGACCCTTTAACCTGGCTGCAACATTGAAATGACTGTAATTGAAACAAGCAGCTGAGCATATTTTGGGATGATTTACGACATTCTGTTGCACTACCTGCATGAAAGTAATTATGGGTTGAATCTTTGTCGAAATGCTCCTGCGCTTGAGGTGTGTTACGTAAATATAAATTATACAGAGTTATGGATATGTCCCTTTTAAATACTGACGGTTCTGTCAGTTCTCAATAATTGCTCTAGTTCAAAGCAGAAAGCTCATGTTTTATTGACTATATCTGCACAGGCAGCTGACATGGTTACATCAAAAGCATTTCACCTTTAATGCCTTGCCCAGATGAATAATGAAAAACATTATTTGCATGTTAGCATTGCATAATCTATAGGTCGTGGTGAGGTAGCAGCACACTCTAATTCCTTAATGTACATTTTAAAAATGAGAAGAAACAGTGATAAGAACTGAAATGAATATGCATTGTTCAGTGTGTACGTTATATACAATTCTTGTGCTGTGGCTGGGATTTGAACCAACAACCCTAGTGCTGCCAGGTGGAAGTGCTAACCATTTAGCCACTGCGCTGCCCCATATAAATATAAAGGATTTTTATTATTTTATTTATGCAACATACTGAACCCTTTTTAAAGTGGAAAATATATTTATAGGGACACAAGCGTTGAAGAAATACTTTACTTGTATACAAAAACCCACCAGCACTCTAACCAAGACACCCCCAACCCAAGTGATCACTAACTCCTGCCTGGCAATGGCAGGCTCCACCAGTTTTCAGAATCCGTTGGGCTGAAATCTTCTCCAGCACTGCCCATGCCTGTCCCCATAGACTTTAATGGTACCATACTCCTAGCATCTCTGGTTAGCATCTATCTCCAGAGAAGATTTTGCTGCTGTCAGGCAGAGACAAGTAATTGTAGGATATGAAAAGGAATGCGCTCACCTGGTGAAATCCCAGCACAACTTTCACTGCCAGTGTTTGCCAACTTTGAATATCTAAGAGTAGCATTTTTTATAGTAGATAGAAAGGCATCTACTACACAGTGGCCAAAATGGTAGCTAATATATCCCTTTGGCACCCTCCTATCATAATTGTTTTTTAAATTGCAAACAAAATGTCTTTTGTTTGCTTATATGCAATTATGTGACTGCTCATCATGTGCGCAGCTTGTTTTTGTCCCTCCCAGTGATGGAGATTTCCATGAACAATGATGTAGGCAGGTAGAGGTGATAAGCTGCATTAGTTTTCATATCCTCTTTCGAATTCAAAAGTTTCTCTTCACTGTGCATGAACTGTATATGTGCCTGAGCTCCAAGAACACCCTACTGCACATGTGCAGTGAGTGGAAGCATCTGAACCCAGAAGAGGATATAATATTAATTAAGGGACAAAGCTTCTGGGTACCGACAACACTTGGAAGATCAGCCATTTCAATAGTGGCCGTATCCCTGTTTCCACCCTGGCTCAGGAAGTATGAGGAACTCAGGGCAACATCAGGATCAAAGGTTTGAAATACATCTGTAATCTAAAGATTTGAAAATAGAAGATATTCTTAATGGTCATATGTACTGTAGGTCCAGTGGAGCGAGTGTATTCAGAACTCCCGATCTGCATACTTGCTCTCAGATAGTGACTTGTATGGAGGATCAGCATGGCAGCCAGCCAGCTAGCTTAGTGAGTAATGGAAGCCGTGTATTGTCTCCTATGACTGGTTTTCTATATCAGTCTCTTTTTTCAGTCCTTAGGCTTCCATTCCTTACCTACTAATTGTCTCAGAACACCACATAATGCATGTGATTGGTGCAATAAACGATGTCACTGTGCTAGCTGGGCCTGTCCTATTTTTTACACAAGAACTCATCGTAAGCAAGCTATGAAATTTTAATTACTGCTAACATCCTGATTAATCAGTAAAATGAAGAGGGGTCATAATGTAATTAAAATGTCTTCTTATAAGTAGGTTACGATATGTGTTAATGTTGAAATTCTTGAAATATTATATTGAGAAGGAAGACATGATAATGTCTGACACATCAAATTCTATAGTAGGATGAAGACATTTCTCAACAGGTTGAAAATTATTGTACAATCCATCCAGTGGTTGGGGAAAGAAGGGTTTGAGTCTAAATTTAGGTTGGAGGCACACCTTTGCTTTTTGATAATGCACATTAAAACACGCAAACTGCAGTGTGAACTATTTATTTTTAAAAGCACTGCAACACACCTTAATGTAGAACTCGGCAATACTCCTATCTAAGTCACTGCTCCAGGCATTCCCAGCCATTGTCAAGCTCTCCCCTGCAGCTGCCACTGACACAGAGGAGCCTAATCATGTGACTGGACTGGAGCGGACGGAATAAAGGTAAGTATATACATCTTTCTTACACAGGTCAGTCAGCATAGGTGTTAGGAGATTAAGCATGGAATTCTACAATAACAGACCTGCGGTTTAGTGTACCACATGTACAGATGCGAACCATCGAGCGTTGTGGTGCTCTGGAAAAAAGCAAAAGGTTCAGGTGCACACTGCAAATGTGTGAATTCCACCTCAAACTACCAGATAAAAGAGTTGCAAGTAACCACTTTTAAAAATAAAATTCAGGTCTGGAACAGCCAGCTTTTGTTATCCATGTACTTTACTATATGTAGTAGAGAAGGGAAAGTACCACCAAAGTATGGAAGAGAGTTTAACATGCACACTAATCATAACTCCTTTTTTTCTAGTTGGCTAAATTAATCCGTCACAAACTAATAGTTATCTTTTATCTGTCTGTGACATTAAAAGGTTTATCTGTGTGCATTTTTAAATACTCTTCAACCTAAGTGGACTAAATATATTCAAAATAAAAAATGTCGGTCCTGATATAAAGCAGATGGATAGTGGTGAGTATAATATACAGCACTACACACACAAGTCCTTTGCTGGAAGGTGTGATGTGAAGTGTCTGTTTGACAATCCAGAGACCATTATTGCACATTTCGGAAGTTGTGTTTTTCATTCTTCCATTTTAATTTGAATGTGTCAGTGTTTTAATGGGTTTCTTTGTGGCCAGCACTTTGAAGATTGAGTTGTCCGTATTTCATTAAATGCTTTGGAGGAAAATGAATTATGTGGCCATTTACATGGAGTTCCGGAAAGCTTTTGTTGCTGGAGAATTTATGCAAGCCCCTGTGTCAGGTGGGATTCTGGACACATAGGTCATGGGGCACAATTAGGAGACGGGAAAGAAAGGAGGCCATGATGTTGACCAGAGAAGGTCTGTGCTATTAGCATGCAGAATTGCTGATTAAAATTGCATTTGGCATAACACACTTTATTTATCCTGCTCTGTAAACAGTTGTTTTACCTCTAGTACTGATTTCATTTCACTGTTAGCGCTATTGTTTTGTCTTCTATGATAAAATGAACATAAGGATTATCACCATTTAAAGTGACTCTGCTACTGCGTTACCAAAATGTCGAAAAGCAGAACCTGCGAAAGAAGAGGGGTTATGCTCCCCTGGTCCACCACCCATTCCTTCGCACTTCACTCTGTTTAGGAAATGCCGAAAAAATGTTAATGTTTGGCATTTCTTGGAGCGTGAGAAGCCTAAGGTCCCTAGCACACACTGGGGTAGATTTACTAAAACTGGAGCACTCAAAATCTGCTGCAGCTGTGCATGGTAGCCAATCAGCATCTAACCTCAGCTTATCCAGTTAAGCTTTGGCAATAAAACTTGGAATCTGATTGGTTTCTATGCACTCTCTAGCTAGAACTGCACCAAACTTTGCACTCTCTAGCTTTATTATATAAACCCCACGGTGGTCTCTTCTCCTGACCCTTTTATCACAACTGTCCTTTAGGAGCTGGCAGAAGACACCACAGAACATTTTTTAAAATTGATAAACAGAGTTGCTTTAAACGCCTCCTGTCCGGTCGTTGTATATAAACGGCCGGATGGTGGCAGTGCAGGGGTGGGTGGCCATTTTTAAACGGCCTCCCCGCCCCCTGCTTGTGCGCGCTCCCAGGTAGCGCAGCACCGTGATCCGGTGCCAGCTGTGTCCTTCGGACACAGTGGAACACTGATCGTAGTATAGGATCTCTGTGCGAGGTCCCGATCATGTGATCACTGATTGGCCAATCAGTGATCACATGCAGAGTAGCAAGCAAGATGTCACTTCTGACATCATTGCTTACTACGTGTGAAATCTGTGAATGATCACAGAGGTCACATGGTACAAGGCTATTCACAACAGCCTTGTACCATGTGACAAGCTGATACCAATCACAGCTCACACAGAATTTCTCAATGGCTGCAAGAATGCAGCCAGAGAGAAGGAGAAATGATTGCTTTTACAGCCTTTATGGGTGTATAAGCAATCGGTGTAAAAAAAAAAAAAAAATCTTCATCACCCCCCACAAGTAGTACAGCGTCACCATGGTGACACTGTACTGCTAGGGTAACAGTATGTTAAAAAAAAAAAAAAAAAACATAAATGATAATATAAAAAAAAATAAAAATGTAAAAAAATCTTTTTAAAAATTAAAATTTTTGGTTATAAACTAATTTAGGTTATTTTTTTTTTACTAAAAAGATAACTGAATACATTTTGGCCAAGATTTATAATGAAATATTTATTTGCAAAATTTTATAAGAAAAACACTTTTTAAGAAAAAAAGTGGGATTTTTCTTTTCTTACTTTCAATGATAACTGTAAACAGGACAAATAGAGTGGGTGATTTCCTTAACGGGGGCACAGACAGCAATAAAAACCTGAAGGGTAGTCTAATCCATCTCTACTCCATCCAAAACTAAAGAAAAGTCTTGCCTTTAGTTGTACTTTAAGTCGAAACCTGTTGCACCCTCTACATATAGACGTACACAGAATTTACATTGTAAAGGTTTCACATTTTACCTGCTAGGGGAGATAGATTGCTGCTGTGTAAAAACTAGATATGAAGGTAGCAAACTCCATTTTGGAATATATTTTATTCATTTAAGTAGTGCTGATTAATTTCATAAAATTTTACCGAAGACCAATCACATCAGGTTCTCTCCATTGGGTCCTTGTCCTTACCACAAGTATTTAGATGCATGCACACATGCACAAGGGCCACATTTGGGTATGTTTTTCAATATAGGAGCCACAAACACTTAAAAAAAAAAATACAAAAATACAGCAGGAACTTAAAAAACTCAGTACATGGTTCTGAGTAATTTGCATACTCAGGCAAACTGCCAAGGTTTTTTGCACCTCTGGAGGGGTTTAAAAATCTCATGTGCTACATAGGAATGTACAGACTGCTGGAATTACCCACATTCAACAAGTAACATGAGAAAAATGAACCCCTTTACAATTATTTTTAAAACATCAAGCAAAAGAAAATCCGTTTTAATTTAAACAATATTTTGCCCTCTAGTATGTAACTAAATATTTTGTCCTTAATGTGGTGTTGAAAACAAACGAGTACAATGATTATCGATCGTTGTAAGCATTGGGACATTATTGTATTTTACCTTGGACTTTTCATACATGTATGGCCCTGTTGTTTGCAGACTGCTCTGGTACTGCTCTGTTACAGAGGGGTCTACCATGGCTCCCCCCATTCCTTCAGGGCAGGAACAAATATTCAGCACATAGTTTAATGACATTTTCTTAAAGGAAGGATAAAATCTCCTGGGATTGAAGAGGCCAGTAGGTGAAAGGTGATGAGAAGGCAGCACAAAAAGTGCAATTTTTCTTCCTGAGCTGGAAGTGATCAGGTTTAACTCAAATCTTTTTACTCTGGAGGTTAAAGTCTTCAACAACAAATTCACTGGAAGCCTATATCTGCTTGATAGAGATTTTGTACAACACTTAGAATGTTTTATTTTCAAAAACTACAAAATAAATGCCTGGCCTAGTAGGTGATTCACTTAAGTCCACAGATAAAAGCAACATATTAATGCAGGTAATTATTCTTATCTAAAAATAAATACTTTAATTAATTCATTCATTCATTAATTAATTAAATAATTAAATTTAAAAAACATTGTGCGCATGTGAAAATCCTGTATAAATAAGAACATGGCTGATTTTACACTGTTCCGTTGAAAAAATGCATTACAAACTGCATTTTTATGCCTTTCCGGTGCGTTTTTTTTTTTGGGTGACTTGCTGAGAAGGGTTATAACCTCTGTCATGCTCTTATTATTATCTGTGTTCTTGTTGGGGGTCTCCTATCAACTCCTACTTGGTCACAGAGACAGGAAGTGAGGGGTTAATAGGGATATAGACAATAATGAATCAGGACAGAGGTTTTAACCCCCCCTTCCCACTCTATCAAAAAAATAGTTTTGGATGGAATAACACTTAAAGTGTCACTAAACCAACATCATAAAAATCTATCAATATATACTGTATTACATGCTGTCCATACTCAGTCACTATGAGATTTGTTTTCTGTATTCTGCACAAAAACCTGGTTGATCCTGCTGTTCTCTGTATCCCCTTTCTGTCCATGTCCCCAATGCAGTTGAGAAATTTGCAGAGCAGTGTTGACAGCTACTGCACATGCTCAGTTTTCAGTGTATTTCTATGTTGAGCATTTCCTCCCTATCACATCTGAGCAGCCCATGTGACTATAGAGTCGCACATGTAGGCGTATACACAGTGCTAAATGATAACCCACTCCCTCCATCCTTCTCCATGCCCACTAACCAGCTAAATACAATAGGGATGGGATATTACATGTAGATTGATGGAGGCTTCACCTCCCTCTTATTTTAAGACACAGGCTGGAGGGGGTTGACACAACCTTTGACTTGCAGAAGTCCACCCACACCATGTTATTGCCAAAAATAATAGAGATTTTATTTCAAATCAATATAATTATGACAAATTAATATTAATTATTTTAACTCTGTGTTCCAAAAAAAAATGGATCTTCACCCTCTCAGTCAACACTGTTTTTAATCCTTATACTACCCGCATTGGTATATTTTCTTTATATTTCTTCAGTTACTTCTTGGTTTTCCATTTGCCTAGGCCAGGGGTAGGCAACCTGTGGCTCTCTAGCTGTTGTGGAACTACATTTCCCATGAGACATTGTAAAATTGGCAGTTACAGCTATGACTTGCAGAGGCATGATGGAACTTGTAGTCCTGCAACAGCTGGAGAGCAGCAGGTTGCCTACCCCTGGCCTAGGCAAATTATGTCATACATCCCAGGAGTCTTCAGGAGGTGAGGAGGGTTTTTTTTCAGGTAAGCACTCCCTCCTACTTGCATGCCTGAGCTAAGGACAGATGGATTCCAGGAAGTAAATGCTACCCGAATCATCTGCCCTTACTCAAGATGGTTGAGGCCAGAAATGATAGGGGGTGTTTTTCAACATGATTTCTCAGCTAAATAAAGCATAGAGAGATTGAAACATGTACAGAGATTCATGTTGGAAAAACTGCAAGGACTTGAGTATATATCCTGAACACAGTTATCCCATTGCTTAAGGGGGCTCATTTAACCCAGTGAGCAGCAACACTTTCATGTGCACATGGTTGTTTTGCTAAATGTAGCACCAACCTCCTGAACAGGGACATATTCATATGCTGTGCACCGCACTCAGCAAAACAGCCTGCAGCCTATTGCAGGCTGTGCTCGGATGTCTTTATTTATTTTTTTCTACCTTTCTTGTACTTAGATCTCCCTTTCCCTCTGCTTTCACGTTTGCTTTAGAAATTATTTCTTAGAACCTAGTTCAGTTTTTACACATATATATCTTTTTACAGTAATGTTAAAGTTAAATATTGGTACAGCATGATCAATAACCTTTGACACTTATTAATAAAAGTTACTGTCACTAAGCCAATAATGGATGTTTATGGTGAAGTTTAATTTGAACAAAACATTGAGGGTGGTAATCCAATAAGCCCTGAAACTTTCATTAACTCACACGGGAGTACTGGCCTGGGGCACTTTCTTCCTGAGCTCTAAAGAATCCCAAGATTTTTTTTTTCAGGACTATACTTTCTCAAAGACAAAATAAAATAGCAACTAAAGAAAATCATTTGTGACCACATTCATGAGTTGCTAAATCACATGAGAAATATTCTGTACCCAAATTGGTATATGAGTAGTTTGGCTCATTGAGGCAAATCGGTAAATATGTAACAACTTCCATGAGAGTTCCCAGAATCTTCCCAAGTAAAAGTCCTGTACCTCTACTCTACTTGTGTATTGATCTGTGTTAGAAGAACCGAATGAATAATTTTCCAGTAGTGGATAGCACTCCATGGGATATAAAGAAAGCAAATGTGCAGAGGCTGGACACCTTTGAGGGAATGTATTCAGCCAAAAAGGTGAACAGCTGGCATATACAATGGATAGAAGGAAGGATAGATGGAAGGAAATGGCTCAACAAAGTTTTAGTTTCATGTATACCCACTTGCCCTCCAAAAGCTTCACCCCCCCCCCTCCTTCATGGCCTGGCCATTTTTTCTTATACGGTGCTGCACTACTTTAAGTGACAATTGCGCGGTCATGAAACACTGTATATAAATGACATTTATATTATTTTTTTTCACACAATTAGAGATTTCTTTTGGTGGTATTTGATTATCACTGGGGTTTTATAGCAATATGTTTTACTTTTTTCTATAAAGCATTCCCCATAAAAAATGTAAAAAATACAATTTCTTCATAAATTTAGGCCAAAATGTATTCTGCTATATGTATGACTTTGATTTAACAAAAATCCTAACAAGTGTATATGAATTATTTTTCTATACTAGTAATGGTGACGAATCAGCGACTTTTAGCGGGACTGCAGGACTGCGTCGGGTATTCTGACACTAACTGACACTGGGTGGGAACTGACTAACTGCCACTGACATCTCCAGTGACACTAATACAGTGATCAGTGCTAACAAAAAGCACTGATCACTGTACTAATGACACTGGGCAGTAAGGGGTTAACATCTGGGGCGATTAATAGGTTAGCTGTGTACTGTTTTGTGTGTACTGTGTGCTGTTTTACTAGGGAACGTGGTGCATTCTATCTGCTATGCAGAGAGATATGCAAAATCACGTATATTTACGTGATTTTGCGCAGAGCTGCCACCCCGTAGTAGTACATCTGCTAAAGGGTGGGCTTAAAAGGGATTCTTTGGCTACATAAACATGTGCACTCATTATCATTATTTGTTTTGATGGAAGCTACTTAGCTTGAATGGGAAAATGTTTGGCATGCAACATAGGTAATGTAGGTTTATAGAGGAATTGAGGCCATGAAACACAGTAGTAAATCAGTTTATTTAGATGGAAGGAAATGGCTCAACAACGTTTTAGTTTCTTGTGTACTTTGGCTACATGAGTAAACTTGAACACTCATTATTAATATTTGTTTTGATGGAAGCTACTTAGCTTGAATGGGAAAATGTTTGGCACGCAACATGGGCAAGGTAGGTTTTTAGAGGAATTAAGGCCATGGAACACAGTAGTAAATCAGTTTATTTGGGGCCTTGGGTTCATTAATATAGTTATTACTTGTAACATATCTAACCCATCAAAAGCCATTACAACCCAATCATTGCCTACAGATGCTGTAGACCTGTGACAGTGCTAGAAACAAAAATTATTTTTAGGAAAACCCACATATTACATTATTCAGATATTTATTAATGTCACTTTAATAAGGGCAAACATGCCACTCAAAGACATAAATGTACCTTTAGATTCCCTTGCATTGTTTTGCTTGTAGTGTCCTTTAGTATAAAACTTTCATAGTTACATACGACATTGTTCTTGAATGAAGCCAAACCCAGACAGATAAAGGGTTTTTTTGTCACTGCAGGAAAAGGGAAAGACCTAAAAGACAAAACACATCCCAAGAGAATGATTTATAGGTGGGCAGCTGGAATTCAAAAGCTAAAACTCATTGACCCTTAGATAATGGCAGCCGATCTCTGCTATACAACTATCAATGAAGGCTGAAGGCCTTTCTCTTTCTGAGATGTGTAGCTAGGAGTTGTGGAAATATCTCTGCATAGTTACCAAATCTTTGAAATCTGAATGTTTGTTAGGAGCAGTCAGATCATTTGCTGGTTGGCTGAGCTTTGACAAAATTTAAGGTGTACGTAAACCCAATAACTAAAATCTCATATAAGCTTTAACATGTTAACATAATTTCAAAAATAGCTAACAAAAGTGTGCTTGTGCCAAAAGAGGCAAGAATGGGTAATTGTTTATTTGGTTAGATGTGCAGAACAGTAAGAAGGGTATGATATGGTGTAGAATATGCAGGAGAATTATGCACAGGGTATGAAGACCACTAGTATGTGCAACAGATGAATGTGGACCATATGGAGCAGTATGTGATGGATAGGGGCAGAGTGTATGACGGTATGTGCCGGAGAGGAATTGTAGGGTGTGATGGCAGGCAGTATGTGCAGGAGAAGAGTGAGTAGGGTATGAAGGCAGGCAGTATGTATGGAGAGAAGTGAGTAGGTTATGATGGCAGGCAGTATGTGTGGAGAGAAGTGAGTAGGTTATGATGGCAGGCAGTATGTATGGAGAGAAGTGAGTAGGTTATGATGGCAGGCAGTATGTATGGAGAGGAGTGAGTAGGTTATGATGGCAGGCAGTATGTATGGAGAGAAGTGAGTAGGTTATGATGGCAGGCAGTATGTGTGGGGAGGAGTGAGTAGGTTATGATGGCAGGCATTATGTATGGAGAGAAGTGAGTAGGTTATGATGGCAGGCAGTATGTATGGAGAGAAGTGAGTAGGTTATGATGGCAGGCAGTATGTGCAGGAGAAGAGTGAGTAGGGTATGAAGGCAGGCAGTATGTATGGAGAGAAGTGAGTAGGTTATGATGGCAGGCATTATGTATGGAGAGAAGTGAGTAGGTTATGATGGCAGGCAGTATGTGCAGGAGAAGAGTGAGTAGGGTATGAAGGCAGGCAGTATGTATGGAGAGAAGTGAGTAGGTTATGATGGCAGGCATTATGTATGGAGAGAAGTGAGTAGGTTATGATGGCAGGCAGTATGTATGGAGAGGAGTGGATGTCTATCAGCAGAGACATGGAAGCAGCAGGCGAGGAGGGGTACAGTGTGAGTGGTAAGGTGTAGATGGGGTGTGATGTTCTGTCAGGTGGCGTGTTTAGATGTGAAAGGAGATTAGATGTATGGGGAGTGATGCACTGATAGCCAGGTAGTAAGGCAGCCAGGGACAGTTGTCTGTCAGAAGGGGGTGATGCCAAATACTAGGAGCAGACAGTGATGGGGCATTCTGTGAATGGAAGTGTGCTGACTAGGGAGAAATATGCTGTGCTCTTAGAGAAAGAGAGTTGCATTGTGAGGAAGTTAGAGGGCACTGGGAGCAGGGGGAGCGGGAGGGTTTGGTGGCTGGGCTTGGAAAGTGGCTGAGGAGGCTTACGTCCACTGTGAGTTGTGGATAAGGGTATAGTGTGAGCATGAAGAGGGGGTATAGGATGGGGATAAGCTGTGAGCATTAAGGGGGGTCGTGAAAGATGTGCGGAGATCTGTAGTAAGCAGGGTGTGCTTGTTGGGGAGGGTGTTGTGCCACATCAGGGGTGGCGTGGGCTGTGTGGTAGGTACGGAGGATTGTGTGTGCTGTAAATGGGGATGAGAGCCCAGTGAGCATGGGAGAAATGTAAACACATCTTATTGCTAAAAGTAAAGGGGGGGGGGGTACTAATAGGTGGGGTAGTTTACACATAAAGGTTTTCTTTGGTCTCGAGTTAGACACGAGGTGGTGTAACCAAGTCTCTTATTGTTGCCTTGTCAACATGATAGATAATAATTTGCTTTAATTGGCCTATGCATCAAGACATTGTTTTCAGACATATAGTGATGCTATTAATGCTAACCAGTTACAACTTATCATTACCCTAAAGCAAATATACTCTAACTTTTTTATTGTCCTACTTGGTTTTTAAAACCAACCTTGGCTACTTAGCCCTACTCCAGGAAATAGTGGTCACAAGAGGAAAAGGGCCCAGGTTATAAAACAAACTGCTTTCTCAGTGGCACAGAAAGTTGATATTCCATTTATGAATGAAACATACAGTTGTGTTCAAAATAATAGCAGTCAGACATCACTAACCTGATCAATCACTGTTTTTGATAGAAATGATATTTCTACATGGCAAATAATTTACTAGCAGGTGTAGTAGAGTAATAGAAATCCAACAGACCCAACAGTCATGACATGCATGCTGCTGATTCTGTGTAATTGAATCACTAATTGAAAGGGGCATGTTCAAAATAGCAGTGTGGAGTTCTATTAGTGAGGTCATTCATCCTTTGAAAAACAGGTGGCAATTATTGCCCTTATTTAAGGAAGGAAGGCAGCAAACGTTGTACATGCTGGTTACAGTGCATTTCTCTCTGAAATTCTGAAGAAAATGGGTCGTTCCAGACATTGTTCAGAAGAACAGCGTACCTTGATTAAAAAGTTGATTGGAGAGGGGAAAACATATAAAGAAGTGCAGAAAATGATAGGCTGCTCAGCTAAAATGATCGCAAATGCTTTAAAATGGCAACCAAAACCTGAAAGACGTAGAAGAAAGCGAAAAACTACCATTCGAATGGATAGAAGAATAGCCAAAATGGCAAGGACTCAGCCAACAATCAGCTCCAGGAAGATCAAAGAAGGTCTAAAGTTACCTGTGAGTACTGTTACAATTAGAAGATGCCTATGTGAAGCCAAGCTATCTGCAAGAAGCCCCCGCAAAGTCTCACTGTTGAAAAAAAGACATGTGCTGAAGAGGTTACAATTTGCCAAAGAGCACATTGACTGGCCTAAAGAGAAATGGCGCAACATTTTGTGGACTGATGAAAGTAAGATTGTTCTTTTTGGGTCTAGTGGCTGGAGACAGTTTGTCAGACGACCCCCAAACACTGAATTCAAGCCACAGTACACTGTGAAGACAGTGAAGCATGGTTGCACAAGCATCATGATATGGGGATGTTTCTCATACTATGGTGTTGGGCCTATTTATCGCATACCAGGGATCATGGATCAGTTTGAATACATCAGAATACTTGAAGAGGTCATGCTGCCTTATGCTGAATAGGAAATGCCCTTGAAATGGGTGTTCCAACAAGACAACGACCCCAAACACACCAGTAAACGTGCAACATCTTGGTTCTAGACCAACAAGATTGCCGTTATGGAGTGGCCAGCCCAATCCCCGGATCTTAATCCAATAGAAAACTTGTGGGGTGACATGAAAAATGCAGTTTCTGAGGTAAAACCAAGAAATAGAGAAGAACTGTGGAATGTAGTCCAATCATCCTGGGCTGGAATACCTCTTCACAGGTGCCAGAAGTTGGTTGACTCCATGCAACACAGATGTACAGCAGTTCTCAGAAACAGTGCTTATACAACTAAATATTGATTAAGTGATTCAAAGGAAAGCAAAATCTTCAAACATCTTTCAGTTTATATAGTGAATGTTTGAGTTTGTAAAGAAGAATACAAACACTGCTATTTTTTTGAACAGTCTAATATTCACTTTTCTTCAAATGTTTTAGAGGAACAACACAAATTTGATCTATTTTTCTTCATGTTTTGATTTGGAATAGAATGTGTAGTGTTCCCAATGCATTTGTGTGTATGGAAATAAAAGCTATTAGAAGGATTTTGAGCTTTATTCACTTTTTTCAACGCACTGCTGGTATTTTGAACACAACTGTATGATAACCTTGCCATAGATCATTCTAGCATAAACATACATTTTCAGTACAAACAAATGCTACTTCACTTTTATTCTGCTTTTCTCCTTGAGATTGTGAAATGCTTAGATTTGATCTAACCTCGTGTTAAATTGCTTTTTCTACTTCTTTATTTCAAATAGCAGGTTACCCTGCTCCCTCACAGCCATTACTTTGCCTTCTTCATATCATATATGTCTAGTGCAGTCATATTAGTAGAGTTCAGGTTACCTTGGAAAGGACCTCCACATTTCAGGCTAGTGAATGCGTGTTAGTGTGCTGAAGAGCAAGACGCATTAGGGCAACTCTGATGTGTCCTCCGTATCTTGTTCATGAAAGTGAAATAAATCTGGAAACTGATTGGTTTCTGTGCAGAAGTGCACCATATTTTGCACTCACCAGTTTTAGTAAATCCATACCTTAATGTGTTAATGGTCAAGGAGCACTTGATGCCATATAACTCCTTCTGCCACAGTATTATTATTATACAGTATTTATATAGCGCCGAAGGGTGTGCTCAGCGCTGTACATTAGTGAGGGGGACAGAACATGAGACAATACAGTACAATACAATACATGAGGGGTTCGAGGGCCCTGCTCTTTCAAGCTTACAATCTAGTATCATTATATATAGGGGTACACCTCCTCTCCTTCACATGGTGGAAGCTCTGGAAACAGAAATCACCTCAAAGGAAAAAGGATACCTATACTGAGGTATTCCAATTCTCCAAGTTTAGGGACAAGCATAGTCCTTCTCTTGCATTCCAGGCATGTCCTGCTCCTCAGTGACTTAACACTCCAGCACCAACTCAGTACAGTACCTGCCACACATAACTCCTCCTTGTGTAGCATTCACAAGGAAAGAGGAGCTCCTTAACACCTTATAAGACATTTTTTAGAGAATAATTGTGTGGTCTTTAAAGTGTTTGTTGCCCCAACATTTATTATTCCTGCTATGTGTAGGCTGTAGCATGTACTTGTATTAAAAAGTATCCTGTTCTCTCTGCATGGCTTCCTACATGTGAAATCCTTGGTGACCCAGCTAATCCCAGCCAATCCCCATGCTTTCCTATTGCAAACTGAACACGCTAGACATGGAAGCACATTGTCACGTACCTGATAGAAGTCTGCATTGACCAGGTCAGCCTCTCTTGTATCTCCAACCCAGGCCCCACTGAAGGTGGAACAGATGGTGCCGAGGGACAGGAGAAACATGAGTGCCTGCGGATGTTGATTGCAGAACTTGCGGCTAGTGGTGTAAGCTCGGTAAATCAAGCAGGTATCCAGTCAGGAACAGAGGAGATGCCGGAACGGCCAGCTGAGGTTAAGGAAGCACTCCACTGGAACTGCAAGATCTGGTTACGTCGCTTGCCGTGACAACCGGAGAAGATATTATAGATAGCCAGGACAAGCACTCGGCAGTACTGTAGAGCCAAACTGGAGCCGGAAGCATAGTCAGAGTAATAGCCAGGGTAAGGAACGAGCAGGCAATGAGGTACCAGAAAATCAGACAGGGACAAGGTCAGGAGGAATCCAAGATCAGAAACCAATGAGCAGAAGCATAAATAGAATCCAAGAGAAGGTCAATGACAAGCTGGGTCAGTAAGGGATACACACAGGATACAGCAGGACACAGGCAATTAGCTGAAGACCAGTCAGCACTGACAGTAAGAGCCTCCTTTAAATAGTCCGTCTGGTGCCAGAAACTGTGGGAATGCTCCCGCGTGCGTGCATCCATGTGCACGCATTCTTGCACGCATGCGTGAGCCTATGCTAATTTCTATGCGCGATGTTGCACGCATGCGCATTTCTATGTCACCATACAGTAATTCCCTTACACACATCCTTCCCAGTGTGGTCAGTTTTCTGCCTGTTATGGGAGCACAACCTGCCTGTCCCCGATGGCCAAGACTTGTGCTGACACATCTAATCACAGTATTGCTCTTTCTCTGCCTCCTACTGGCATGCCCCCCTGCAGCCTCCACACTCACCTCTCTAAAGCTGGGTACACACTATAAGAAAATCGGAAGAGATATTCCATATGAGGAACAATTGGTTGATTATCTGTGTTAGTATAGTGCTTTTTACAGCCAATTTCGGACAAAAAAGAAATGTAGGCGCAAGCTAGAAAAAAAGATAAATGTGTTGTAGGTCTACACATGCAGCAGATGTATATTGACACATTAAAAGTGTGCTTTTTATCAACTCTCTCTGTGACCCCCTGATCTCCAAAGAGTAAATTTCTGTGTTTCTGAGAAATATGCACTCCCACATTGGTAAAGTAGATCCTATCAGGAGATAGCACTGTGCAGACATGTCTTGACTTTAAAAGTTCATTTCCCATAAGGTCTTATCATGGAGCTGTTAGTAACATATATTCTCTTTTGACTTTTAGTACCACTGGAAAAAAATAAGAGTAGGTGGGAAAAAACTCATAAATTAAAAAAAATATTTCAGCTTTCCTAAGTTACTAAAACAGCTAGTAAAAGCATGCCATTAAGTAGTATATTTTTCTGTGCTAGTGGTGAGAGACTTTGACATTTAGTGCATTCAAAGAGAATAACGATTAAATTAACTTGTCCACTTCAACGCAGCATATAACACTGTGCACTCTGAAATGTCTTAGGTTATGCAAATGACAACATTACTGTGTATTATACAGGTTTCCCACTGTGTTAATGTAGTGGGAGACATTAGTAGTATCCAGTCTTGAAAATATATGATCTATTTTACTACAGTAGGAATATATATATATATATATATATATATATATATATCAGGGGCAGACTGACCATTTGGAAACTCGGGCACTGCCCGAGGGCCCGGGGTCAGTAGGGGGCCCCACGAGATGCCCCTGGTACCTTTTTCATAGGCTTTTTTCAGTTTGGGCAAGGACACAGGGGCCCCATGATCCCCTATTGCCCGGGGGCCCATGAGTTGTCAGTCCACCCCTGATTGATATATATATATATATATATATATACAGTCAGGTCCATAAATATTGGGACATCGATACAATTCTAACATTTTTGGCTCTATACACAACCACAATGGATTTGAAATGAAACAAACAAGATGTGCTTTAACTGCAGACTGTCAGCTTTAATTTGAGGGTATTTACATCCAAATCAGGTGAACGGTGTAGGAATTACAACAGTTTGCATATGTGCCTCCCACTTGTTAAGGGACCAAAAGTAATGGGACAGAATAATAATCATAAATCAAACTTTCACTTTTTAATACTTGGTTGCAAATCCTTTGCAGTCAATTACAGCCTGAAGTCTGGAATGCATAGACATCACCAGACGCTGGGTTTCATCCCTGGAGATGCTCTGCCAGGCCTCTACTGCAACCGTCTTCAGTTCCTGCTTGTTCTTGGGGCATTTTCCCTTCAGTTTTGTCTTCAGCAAGTGAAATGCATGCTCAATCGGATTCAGGTCAGGTGATTGACTTGGCCATTGCATAACATTCCACTTTTTTCCCTTAAAAAACTCTTTGGTTGCTTTTGCAGTACGCTTTGGGTCATTGTCCATCTGCACTGTGAAGCGGCGTCCAATGACTTCTGAAGCATTTGGCTGAATATGAGCAGATAATATTGCCCGAAACACTTCAGAACTCATCCTGCTGCTTTTGTCAGCAGTCACATCATCAATAAATACAAGAGAACCAGTTCCATTGGCAGCCATACATGCCCACGCCATGACACTACCACCACCATGCTTCACTGATGAGGTGATATGCTTAGGATCATGAGCAGTTCCTTTCCTTATCCATACTCTTCTCTTCCCATCACTTTGGTACAAGTTGATCTCGGTCTCATCTGTCCATAGGATGTTGTTCCAGAACTGTGAAGGCTTTTTTAGATGTCGTTTGGCAAACTCTAATCTGGCCTTCCTGTTTTTGAGGCTCACCAATGGTTTACATCTTGTGGTGAACCCTCTGTATTCACTCTGGTGAAGTCTTCTCTTGATTGTTGACTTTGACACACATACACCTACCTCCTGGAGAGTGTTCTTGATCTGGCCAACTGTTGTGAAGGGTGTTTTCTTCACCAGGGAAAGAATTCTTCGGTCATCCACCAGAGTTGTTTTCCGTGGTCTTTTGGTGTTGCTGAGCTCACCGGTGCGTTCCATCTTTTTAAGAATGTTCCAAACAGTTGTTTTTGCCACGCCTAATGTTTTTGCTATCTCTCTGATGGGTTTGTTTTGTTTTTTTCAGCCTAATGATGGCTTGCTTCACTGATAGTGACAGCTCTTTGGAACTCATCTTGAGAGTTGACAGCAACAGATTCCAAATGCAAATAGCACACTTGAAATGAACTCTGGACCTTTTATCTGCTCATTGTAATTGGGATAATGAGGGAATAACACACGCCCGGCCATGGAACAGCTGAGAAGCCAATTGTCCCATTACTTTTGGTCCCTTAACAAGTGGGAGGCACATATGCAAACTGTTGTAATTCCTACACCGTTCACCTGATTTGGATGTAAATACCCTAAAATTAAAGCTGACAGTCTGCAGTTAAAGCACATCTTGTTTGTTTCATTTCAAATCCATTGTGGTGGTGTATAGAGCCAAAAATGTTAGAATTGTGTCGATGTCCCAATATTTATGGACCTGACTGTATATATATATATATATACCTTTTCCATATCATGCGAGTGAAAAGTAAACTGTTGTCATCTTTAGAGCTTAAAATTAAAAAATGTAAGGTGCTCATACAGCGAAACATGGACATTTACCAGCTTGGATCAGATCTGATACTGTACATCTGGATAGCAGTTTCCAAACCAAATCAAGGAATCAGACTTTACGGAGTGAATCGGCCATTGTAACACCATACAGTATATGCCTTTTTAGCGTGTATGGTCTTGCATATATATTTCTCTGGATATTGACCAGTTGTGGGAGGTGCTTTTGTATTCATCACTTGAGAATATTGGGCAAATGTTAGGTTAAAGCGACACTTCATCATATCCTTATTCTCCAAAAATAATCCTTACATATCCAGTAGTTCTGTTGATACTATAAGGATGTTGAACAGAGCAGCCGCTTACCTTCTGTTTGATGGTCCACCGCCGGCACTGTCCACTCCTTCCTCCAGGTGCCACCTTAGTAAACTGGATGCTATAGAGGCACCCATGTGCATGCACTCCTGAGCCTAGCTGTGTGCATCTATAGACATACACTGCGTCAGTAAGCCACTCCCCTGCTCTCCCCACAGGAATTTGACTGACAGCAGCGCTATCCTCAGTGTCTCCTGTGGGGCCAGTAAGTGAGGAGAGTGCTGCTGCAGCTGGGACAGTGCTGGAGCGGTGACAGGAGTCATGTAAGTGTTTAAAGTAAAATTCTGTGCAAATATTCTTTTGTACCATGCAGTGGGGCTGTGCCCGCACTGCATGGGTTACCTGCTCTTTTTTGTCTAGGGGTGAGAAGAGCAGAGACATACTCACCTAATCTGTCGATCCTCAAAGCGCAAGACCAGTGCCTGCCGATTCTGCCACCCTGCATACTAGTGGTCTTGTGAAAGGACTGTTCCTGACATCATGATACCCATAGGCCGGTTCCGGATGTGAGAATGACAGGAACAGTCCACCACTGGACATGGGGGAACACCATTTGCTGGAGGTTTGAAGGATTGGGTATAGACTTTCGGGGGGCTCCCTGGACAAAGCAGTTAATCAGTGCAGTGCAGGCACGGCCCCACTGCATGGGACAAAAAAATGTACCTGGAGTTCTGCTTTAAGGATGGGGGTGGGTAGAATAGGTAGTGGGGAGTTTTTTCCCTTAATGCAGAGAATGCATTAAGGTAAATAAAAAATTGATTTTTACAGTGGGACCATGAAGACCAAAAGTAGCCACACTCTAACAGAAAGCTGGATCAAAGCAATCAAACAATTGAAGGCACTTTTTTATATTAGGAATATTATTTTATAAAAAAAAAATTTTTTTAAACCTGAGTTTAGCATCACTTTTAAGTGAAAACCATCAATTTAAAGCTATATGCCAGCGATAGGTGCTTCGAATCTCAGCTGGTTCTTCAGGGACCGGGTGAGATTTGAACCATCTATGGTCAAACTAATTGTACCCAATTCGATTATTATACGACTTACGTACCACCAGCATGCCAGATGTCTACATGCGATTATTTCCAGCACGGGAGAACACAATTGAGCCCCTCATTAACTCTTGACTGTGTTGATGGGGAAATCGAGCGATTTTCTTTCCTGTATCCCGTGGTTGCAGGAAAGAAAATCGCATTGTCTATGCCTTGCAGTTGTTACATGTAGAAGCCTTACAATATTTTGTAAAATCTCTGCACAGATTGTTTCTTTTTTGTGTCGAAAAGGGAACTAGCCTATGAATGTATGTGCATTGTGTCCTCGGATCAGCCAAAGCAGGGGCATAATTGCATCCAATGCGGCATATCTTATGGGACCACATGATTTCTTTTCTCATCTGGCATTCTATGTTGTTGGGCAGCTTTACTGGAGGAGTTTATCATCTGATTATGACTAAAACGGTCTAAGCTAAATTATTGATCAGCCTGCATTTGGGCTTCTTGACCTTAACCACGAGAATCCTTTTTTTTTACCTTTTTTCTTGGTTGTGTTTCCTATACATGCACAGATATACATATGATTGTGTAATGGTTTCTTGTTCATATTGGATTTTCTTTCTGGTCATTAACAGTTGAGAACTCTCACATCTATATAAGACAGTTACAAAGGTCAGCCTGTTCCTTCAATTTGTATATCTCCATATTTGATTCAGCTCATTATACAGTGCAGAAACAAATCACTTTTGACATTTTCCTTTCCAGAGAAATAATTTTTACATTATTTTTTTAAATTGCAAATCTATTTGAGACTTTGTATAACACAGAAGATCTATGTAACAATTATAAGTAGTTTAAAGTTTGCTTTGCTCACATATAGCACATATATAATGGATAGGATTAATTATTGCCTAACAGCTCAGTCAATTTTTAACTTACAAAAGGCTGCCCTTCCAATAATGTAGTACCATAGATAGTAATCAGGTTTTGTGGTCTTTACAATCTAAGAGACAGAACATCTCCACAGGCAACGTATCTTTGTTTTTATTGACCAGCAAGTTACACGTGACAAGACATGACAAACACTTTTAATAAAAAAAATTGAGTAAAGCTCTAGGCCTTCTTGAATTAAATGCAAGGTCATGATTTCTGTGCTATAATATGGAGTACTTTGCCTAGCGGATGTTTCAATACTTAACATTCATTATGTCCCTAGATCAGCATTGCTCACTGATAATGAATTAATGTCCTCCTGTGGCATGTTTTACTGTTGATTAAATCCATTTAGTTGATTTTCTTTGCAGAAATAATTTTGCATCTTGGTGTCATTTTAATGGAACTTTTTGGTTTCTTCTTGGATTTTTTTGAAGTGCTGTGTTCTGCTCATTTACTTTATATTTGTCCAATTTTTGTGCAGCTGAGCATGGTTTACATGTATGTGCTATTTACCTATTTTATACATTTTCCTCTGTAATTAATCGCTACAGAGGGCATTGAAGGAAAATTAAGCGAATCCCTTTCTAACTGCGGATCTCAGATTCATCTAGGCCAGTGGTCTTCAAACTGCAGATGTGGCCCTTTGCTTGCCTTTTTTTGTCCAACCGATGGGGCACTATTCCTCCCCCTGACACCAATAATGGGGCACTATTCCTCCCACCAGGGGCAGACTGACTGTTTGGAAACTCGGGCACTGCCCGAGGGCCCAGGGTCAGTGGGGGGCCCCATGAGATACCACTGGTAGCTTTTTCATAGGCTTTTTTGAGTTTGGGCAAGGACACAGGGGCCCCATGATCCCCTATTGCCTGGGGGCCCCATGAGTTGTCAGTCCGCCCCTGCCTCCCTCTGACACCAATGATGGGGCACTATTCCTCCCACTGACACCAATGATGGGGCACTATTCCTCCCACTGACACCAATGATGGGGCACTATTCCTCCCACTGACACCAATGATGGGGCACTATTCCTCCCACTGACACCAATGATGGGGCACTATTCCTCCCACTGACACCAATGATGGGGCACTATTCCTCCCACTGACACCAATGATGGGGCACTATTCCTCCCACTGACACCAATGATGGGGCACTATTCCTCCCACTGACACCAATGATGGGGCACTATTCCTCCCACTGACACCAATGATGGGGCACTATTCCTCCCACTGACACCAATGATGGGGCACTATTCCTCCCACTGACACCAATGATGGGGCACTATTCCTCCCACTGACACCAATGATGGGGCACTATTCCTCCCACTAGCACCAGTAATAGGGCATAATTCCTCCCACTGGCACCAATGATGGGGCACTATTCCTTTCTCTGACACCAACGAGGCACTATTGCTCCTGCTACTGACCACATGCACTGTCCAATTTTTTTAAATCGCGTTGACCATTGTAACTGAGACATTGTGGACTCCCACTGATGCTGGGGCATTTTCTACTTCCATTGGCCACAGTCCAGCCCTCCAAACGTTTGAAAGACAGTAAATTGACCCATTGTTAATGAAGTTTGGAAACCCCTAATTTAGGCAGCTGTAATACCATTCAGCCTTCCTACTGGGGTACAAGGAAAGCTGTGCATCACCACAAATATGGGATATTCACATACTTGCAAAATTTGGAATGAGTTTTCACATGATCTTACAGGAAGGAGTTACATCACAGGCACGTAGGCAAAGGTTTAAGTTCATGATTTCCATCCCTCTTAGATTGTAAGCTCTAATGAGCAGGGCCCTCTGATTCCTTCTGTATTAAATTGTATTGTAACTGTACTGTCTGCCCTTACGTTGTAGAGTGCTGCGCTATATAAATCCTGTATATTAATAATAAGGATTTCGTACGTGGTCTATTTAAAAAAAAAAAAAAAAAAATTTTCTCAAAGTGGAACTCTAAGCAACTGCTAACTACACTGTTGAAATACATGGTTTCTTTATATATGGAAAAATGTGTAATTGTGTTCAACCAGTATTGTGATCCAGACATCCCTGCCAAGCAGTTGACCAGTCACTAACGCTGACACAATCATGTAGACTTCACCTCCGCAACATCTCCAAGATACGACCGTTCCTAACCCCGGAAACCACTAAGCAACTTATTCACTCCCTTGTTATCTCTCGCCTCGACTATTGTAACTCCCTCTTCATTGGCCTACCTCATCACAGGCTATCCCCTCTTCAGTCTATCATGAATGCTGCTGCCAGACTCATGCACCATACTAACCGTTCTGTATCTGCCACCCCTCTCTGCCAATCCCTCTACTGGCTCCCAGTTGCCCAACGGATAAAATTCAAAACACTAACAATGACATATAAAGCCATTTATAACACTGCCCCAATTTACATAACCAATCTTATCTCTAAATATCACCCAAACCGTACTCTCCGCTCCTCGCAAGACCTCCTACTCTCTAGATCCCTTATCGCCTCCTCCCATGCTCGTCTTCAAGACTTCTCCAGGGCGTCACCCATCCTCTGTAACTCCCTACCCCAATCTATCAGACTATCACCTACTCTACTTACCTTTAGGCGATCACTGAAAACCTATCTCTTCAGGGAAGCCTATCCCGCCCTCTGCTAATACTGGAATCCTCTACTCTTCCAACTACTCCATCCCCCACAGTTACTACCTTTTGTACCACTAACCCCTCCTTCCTAGATTGTAAGCTCCAAGGAGCAGGGCCCTCAAATCCCTCTTGTATTGAACTGTATTGTTACTGTATTGTCTCCCACTATAATGTAAAGTGCTGAGCAAACCGTTGGCGCTATATAAATTCTGTTTAATAATAATACTATTTCTACCCCTGCAATCAACCATTTTAGTTTTGTTACCATCCTGCCCCAAGCTTGTGATTGGACAGTAAAGTAGTTGTAGTGCACCACTGAGGTCATCAGTGTTGTCTCCTCCAGTAAGTATGTTCAGACTGTTTCCTGACAGCACAGCACAAGGAAATGGAGCTGAATCTGTCTCTGAATGTTGCCTCCTTCACTGCCAGGGTGAGCTCTGCTGTACAGATGTTTTCAGGAGGCTAATATCAGGACAGCATCAGATATTTAAACAAACGTCTATGTAAAATACATTTAATTAGTTTCAGATGAGTACAAACTAAATGAAAGGATGAGTACAAGGTTTATATGAAAAAAAGAAAATCCATACTTGCTTGCATTCTGAAGCATCGCTGTGATGCTCTCCCACATCGACGCTAAGACTGAGAACTGAGTGATCGCATGACCACTACTGTCAGTCACCGTTCTCCAACTGCAGCAAGTGTCAGGCTGGAGAGAGGATGGGCACAGCTGGCTCCAGCTGTCAGCCAAGCAGCTGGGTGAATCCCAACAATATTGTCAGGATCCTTCCAGAGCCTGGAGCGGCAGATCAGCTGACAGCAGGTGGTAGCCCATTATAAACGACTTCTGGGTTACAGGAGAGCAAAGAAAGGTGTACTCCTGTGACTTACAAGAGAAGTAAGGCCAAAAAAGCTTTGCCCATACATCTTTTAGATGTTGATTTTTTAAAAAACAACATATATGCCTGCAGTTGTTCTCTAATTTTTTTGCCCTTTATTTCAGGTACTTATATAGTGCTTTCAGCTTATTCAGTGCTTTACATATATATGTTGTACATTCACATTAGTCCCTAACCCGCAAAGGGTGCATACAATCTAAGGTCCCTAACTTAATTCATACTTACACATATGGAGGGCCAATTAAGACAGGATCCAATTAACCTACCAGCATGTCTTTGGAGTGTGGGAGGAAACTGGAGCACTCAGAGGAAACCCATGCAGGCACAGAGAGAACATATGAACTCCAGGCAGGAGGTGCTGTGGCTGGGATTTGAACCAGTGACCCTAGTGCTGCCAGGTGGAAGTGCTAACCATTTAGCCACTGTGCTGCCCTACAAATTCTTTTCTATGTAGAGTGTGGTAAACCACTGAGAACACTCCAAATTCCCTTTTTCCATATCTAAGTAGAGTAAATGGAACACAATTGTTATAGGTAACTACGCATTGCACATTTTCATTGCTCATTGAGCTTCTTTATTAAATAGCCCTTTTAGTCTTTTCATCTGATCTTCTTCATCATCTTTTACACAGCCTGCTCACTGCTGATAACTGGACAGAGGCTGTAGAATATACCCTGATACAGAACATTAGAATTTGAAATGCAGGCGATCCTTATATATTTAAAATTCATGAATGTGAACCAACGTCATAGGAATGATCGATTCAGTGCATTTGAATAGCATTCATTTAAAACCATACTGAAGAAAGTCGCTGTTCCTTTTACAGATATAGAGCTTTTTTTTTATGTTTTAAAAAAAAGAAATGTGATATTGGTATTTCCATCAAATAAAATGTTTTAATGCAATGATGAAACCTATACCATTTTCTGTATGAATGACCTGCTTAATGGCAGTGTCAACACACTATATTATTGCTGCCCCCTGTAGTAACACTAGCATTTGGAAGGATATTGTATAACCTATCACACACAGGGGGTTAGGAATGAGAGTTAGGCTACACACTTCAAATATATCAATGTAAAGATCTGTACATCATTAACAACATTTAACACATTTTGTTGGAGTTCATTTCACAGTAGGAAAAGCCATAAAACATGAAATGGGTCATAAAATAGCAAGGAAAATGCATAGCAACTTGTGACATCTCCCTAAAGGCCTTTAAGACAAACTTCCCTGCAGAAAATGAAATCATTATTCAGCTTTTATCATACCGCATGCCAGACCCTGGACCTTTATCAATTGTTCTCTGTGCATGGAAGTGACCATTTAGATGTGTGGGGCCTTTATTAGGCCCTGGAATGTCAAAGGGGAAGGCTTGAAAAAAACACATCTATTAACACATGAAAGAGGTCGGGGGATGAACAACAGAAAAACATTGACAGCGTTTCCTGAAAAAATGCTTATTCTTTATCTGGCGTGATCATTTTGGGATAGTGTACCCTGCCATTTGAGGTCAGTTTGAATGCACAATGCGAACACTAGACCTTTAAAACTTTTCTTGGTACATTCTAGAGTAGTTTTTCATGCGTTTTGACAAGTATAAAAAAAAAAAAACAGGCAAAATGTATCCGTAGTTAGAATTTAATGAATGCTATAGAAGAATCTTCCCTTAAGGAGTTTTTTTCTCCAGTTTTTTCTTTCTTTTTTTCTTTCAAGTCATTTCAACTTAACCACTTCAAGTCCAGACACTTTTTTTTATTTTATTTTTTTAACGTACTGTTACCCTAGCAGTACAGTGTCACCATAGTGACACTGTACTACTTGTGGGGGGTGATGGAGATTATGGAGATTTTTTTTTTTATTTTTTTTTTACACTGATTTGTTTTACACCCATAAATGCTGTAAAATCAATCATCTCTCCTTCTCTCTGGCTGCATTCTTGCAGCCATTGAGAAATATTGTGCGAGATGTGGTTGGTCACAGCTTGTCACATGGTACAAGGCTGTTGTGAATAGCCTTCTACCATGTGACCTCTGTGATCATTCACAGATTTCACAAGTAGTAAGCAATAATGTCAGAAGTGACATCTTGCTTACTACTATTCTATGTGATCACTGATTGGCCAATCACACAGAGGTCCCGTACAGCGCACAGTGTTCCGCTGTGTCCACTGGACACAGTGGGCACCGGATCACCGTGCTGCGCGCTCCCAGGGAGCGCGCACAAGCAGGGAAGCGGGAGGACGTTTATAAATGGCCACCTGCCCCTGCACTGCTCCCGTCTGGCCGTTTATATATATGGAACGGACGGGAAGTAGTAAATCTCTCATCTTTTAAATTTGAATTTTTTTACAAAAACACATTTTTTTCAGGTCTTTATTAGTAGGCCCCCTAGCCAAGAAACACTGAGCTAAGATTGTTAAAGTGTTACTAAACCTACAACAGTAAAATCAGTCTGTATTTGCAGTAAAGTATGCTTGTTATACTCACCGTGGAACCTAAGGGGTTAATCTTCTGCATTGTGTAAAAATGCTGTTTGATCCTGTCTTCTCTGATCCACCCTTTCTTCCAGTGTCCCTCTCTTATCTCCGGTTAAGACATATTGTGTGAAGTCACTCTGCACGTGCTCAGTTTGGTGTGTATTGCTAGAGAGGGTTTTTTTTTTCTTTGGAGAGTGCATGTGATCAGCACAGGGCCAATCAGCACTGTCCAGACAGAGATCAGGGGTTCTGCATTCTCCTAGAGCAAAATGAAAACTCCTCCTACAAGCTTTAACATATGCTCACCTGGACACTGATAGAAGTCACAAGACTGCTCTAACTGCTGATAAGAAAAGGTATTTAGCAGTTTATATTTACTAAAATAATTGCACTTCCATGTTGTGTGTACTGTGGGAGACCAGATAGAGAGAATGCAGGGTCCTGGGTTTAGTAACACTTTTAGTCTGTGGATAGCAGCCTTTCTTGTGAGATTTTTTTCCTTAATTGGTCTAATGTGAAGGCAATGCTGGATTGTCTGGCTTCTCTCCTGCCAGTTCTCTCCATCACATTCCCATGCATCATGCAGCACTGTGGCTAAGTGGACCTTTGAAAAACAACATTATGGACTTGGTGGTACTTTTCCCTTCCTTTTAGCTGCTGATGACTTTCTCAAAGTTTGTTAGGTCATGTTTAACACCATCTTAGTAATTATCCAACAGGCAAGCAAGTCTAGAAACAGAGCTGGTATTGTATTGCTGTTGAAGTGAAAACCATGTTTTAGAGAATATCATCTACGGCTCCGTTCACACCAGTGCATTTTTTAGCGCCTTTTGCAGAAACGCACTACAGTCCATTTAACATGGTTTCCTATGGAATATGTTCACATTTATGCCTTTTTGAGTTGCTGTTTTTGGAAAGAGTCAGGGACTTTTTTAAAAGCCACGTTTTGCATTTTTGTTCTACCCAGCAACAAAAAAATTTCACTTTGACAAAAAAAAAAATAGCTGCAGAAAACGCAGTAAAAATGCATCAAAATCGAGTATAGAAAAATGCAAAACGAACTGCGAAAAGCACTGCAAAATGGATAAAAAGCAAACTGCATAGGTGTGAACGGGGCCTCATAGTTTTTGTTTAACTGCTTTCCCACCGCCCTATAGCAGAAATACTGTGACAGGGCTGCAGGTGTATGCAAAATCGTGTATATATGTGATTTTGCATCTCCGGGTAGGGGGCGAGCACAAGCCGTACACGCCCTACCCGCACCGCGATGCTGCCTCAGCTGTCGATCACCGGATCCCGGTCGGTGATCGGCAAGTATTACCGATGGGGGGAGAGAACTGTATGTAAACAATACAATTCCCTCCCCTGTCAGCTCTAGCACACTGCTTTGTATGGCTCTGCAAAGCACAGACACAGCTTACCGTGAAAAAGCACACCGTTAACCCTTTGATCGCCCCATGTGTTAACTCCTTCCTGCCCAGTGCCATTAGTACAGTGTTAGTGCTTTTATTAGCACTGATCACTGTATTGGTGTCACTGGGCATGTCAGTGACACCAAGTCAGTTCTCCCCAGTGTCAGAATGCCTGCCGCAGTCCCACTATAAGTTGCTGATCACCACCATTACTAGTAAAAAAAATAATAAATTCCAGTACCTATACCGCCATTTGTAAATGCTATAACTTTCACGTAAGCCAATTAATTTACACATATTGGGATTTTTTTTAGCAAAGACATGGAGCAGAATACATTTTGGCCTAAATTTATGATAAAATTAGATTTTTTTACTAGACATGTTTAATAGCAAAAAGTCAAAAATCTACCACCAAAAGAAAGCTCTATTCGTGGGGAAACAAAGGACATACATATCATTTGAATGCAGCGTTTCATGACCGCGCAATTGACAGTTAAAGTAACGCAGTTCAGTAATGCAAAAAAATGGCCTGGTCAGGAAGGGGGGTAAATCCTCTATTTTCTAAGAATCTCTTTCCCTGGCTGCCATGTTGAGCCTCCGGCTTCAATGCTTTCTGAGCTGCTGAGCCAGAATAGGATCAATTCTGAGAACTGTGACTTTACACTGATTTGTCTTGTTGCAACCAGACCATGTAACCCCGGCAGACAAATATTTTTGGAAGATTGGCTGGGCACGTGTTTCTTTCATTAGGGGTCTCCTCTATAGTTAAACGTCAGCAAAATAGCTCAATATACAGGTGAAATAGAAATACATGAACTTTTTTTTTATCTGCCAAAGGTTTTGTAATTCTGTGAAGCAAGTCTTTTGATTTAGACTTAATTGCCAGACAGCATAGCCAGATCATTGACCTTCACTGCAACAGCAAAGCAGCTTTGTGATCCAGACTATCTTACATCTCTCTTGCCAGCCAGTTACACAGCTGTTTGAAGCTGTTCTTCAGCCTTTTGAAAAAAAAATTAAAAGTCAGCAGCTACAAATACTGCAGCTGCTGACTTTTAATAAAAGAACACTTACCTGTCCAGGGGTCTTCGAGTCCCAGGTGCCGGTATGTTTACTGTGGTCAGCCGGCTATGATTCCTTGTGGTTTCACAACCTACTGTGCATGTGCATGCTGCACTGCGCTTTGTGAATGGTCCCGTGATGTTGCCCAGAAGGTTGCGGGCGGATGGAGAACTTCTGGTGGATCGACTGGAAGTGCCAGTCAAATTCAGGTATGCGCCATCCCACCCAAAAAAGTGCCAAACACAGAAGAGGAGGGCATAAAACACAGAAGAGGAGGGCATAAAACACAGAAGAGGAGGGCATAAAACACAGAAGAGGAGGGCATAAAACACAGACGAGGAGGGCATAAAACACAGACGAGGAGGGCATAAAACACAGAAGAGGAGGGCATAAAACACAGACGAGGAGGGCATAAAACACAGAAGAGGAGGGCATAAAACACAGACGAGGAGGGCATAAAACACAGACGAGGAGGGCATAAAACACAGACGAGGAGGGCATAAAACACAGAAGAGGAGGGCATAAAACACAGAAGAGGAGGGCATAAAACACAGACGAGGAGGGCATAAAACACAGAAGAGGAGGGCATAAAACACAGAAGAGGAGGGCATAAAACACAGACGAGGAGGGCATAAAACACAGAAGAGGGCATAAAACACAGACGAGGAGGGCATAAAACACAGACGAGGAGGGCATAAAACACAGACGAGGAGGGCATAAAGTGGAACTTCCCCATTAGGGGGATAGTTCCACTTTAAAGCATATGTAACAAAATCTTTCAAATCTCATAAGCTTTAACTTAGTAATGTAAAATCAAAAGTTATTTTTGGTAGTTTTAAATGTGCTGCTTTCATTAAAATAAATCCCATAATGGAGTCACCAGTTGTGCTGCTACATTGTTACCCTGGAACCTAGGATAACTATAGAGACTGTAAGTGGCCATTTTAGCACAAATTATGCAGGCATTGTCCTTTCTTGTCATCATCAAGAAACCCATCCTGAGAAATGCCATGCAACGATCACTGAAATGCAGAATGGTTTTAGGGCCGGTTCACACCACAAAAACGCACTCCAGATCTGCATCCAAGTTTTTAATGCGATTTTTAGGCGTTTTGTTGCATTTTTTTAAGCATTTCTGCATGCATTCCAGATGCTATTTTTCTTCTTTTTTCCTTTTTTATTTCCCACTGTACTGGGGTCCTGTGCGTTTTTAAAGCGTTACGTTGCATTTGTTATGTGTTTTACCACGTTCTAGTACAGTCCAGTGCAGGAACAATGCAGCATGTTCTACTTTTTTTTCTGGAACTGACCGCACTGGTGTGAACTATGACATCGGAAACCATATAACCTACTTTCCATGTGTTTTCGATGCAGAAAAAGATACACTGGACCAGGAGCGGACTGACAACTCATGGGGCCCCCGGGCAATAGGGGATCATGGGGCCCCTGTGTCCTTGCCCAAACTCAAAAAAGCCTATGAAAAAGGTACCATGGGCATCTCATGGGGTCCCCTACTGACCCCGGGCCCTCGGGCAGTGCCTGAGTTTCCAAATCGTCAGTCCGTCCCTGCACTGGACTGCATGTGGTGTGAACTGGCCCTTAATGTAAAAATTATTGTTATAAACAATTCTTTAGAAGACAAATTGGTATTAATTATGGTCTCGCATATGTCCATGCTGATACAGAAAAAACAATAATCTGGATCTGTATGTTTGTACTGCGACTTGTTCCTCTTTTTCTCACAATTGCACGCTTTTCTGTATTTTTTCTCTTTTCCTTTCCTTTATTTGAATAGATTTATTCTTTATGTGGAAGTGGAACTTCGATAACACAGGTGCATGGAATCTGTGTGAACAAGACTTTGACTGTCTGGAAGATAAAGTTAGATTAAAGAGGATTTGCATATTATTTGCATTTAATCTTTTTTTTTTTCTGGAAGTTAAAGTTTTAGGATATTATACAATACATAGGCGTAAGTAACATACATCAAAATAAATTAAAAGATAGTTTAACTTACAGTGGATGTCATTGTTATGTGAAACCAGCTCAAAGAATGTAACATTTTCACATCTGAAGACACATAAGTGAAGCAGTTTATCAGATTAAAGAACACAAAGAAACATTTTGATGGTAAGACTGCACTGTGTTCTAGCTTTCGAGAGCTTGAATTGTCACGTATTATTACACAAATCAAACATAATAGTTTTTTTTTTTCCCTAGAAATAGTAAAATATTTGTAGAAAAAAAACCTGTCCAAATGTTTGTTTCATGCAGTCCTACCCCTTAGCAGAACTTGTCCATATGTGGCTTTATTAGAGCACAATAATATTGATGTACTTAAACTAGCAGAGAAGAACAATCGCTTCACACGGTAGTGGGCACAGCTAAGAAATGAAAGATCAATTACTCTCCCACATACTCACAGGAAGGTCAGTTCATTAAAAATGCAGTGGCAGCTGCTGATTGTACCTGTGTAAGCTGCTGTAATGGCAGCATCTGCCTCTCCATTGAGATCCTGGAAAGCAAACCATATTCTGAAAAAGAGTCTTAGAAGACCCGATTCTTTGAGTTACATGGGAACGATGGAGAACAAACTGGAGATTAACATAATGATGATGAGAATTTACTTTAGCTGCCGTAGAATTATAATATTAACTAATTGCTGTGGCATTTGTGTCTCCAATGTCGTGCCCCTCAAGAAAAAAGCTCTTGTTTTAAGAAGCCACAGGAAATCGCAGAATTATCATACATTACCACCAGTTTATCAGAAGCCCAGCACCTATTTCTGTGAGATCCATCCAACAGTTGTTTATAGGCATTCCTGATGGTTTGGGGTTTAGAAGAGAGAACATGACATGACAACAAAAAGAGAAAAAAAAAGAGGAAATTATGAGGATGAAGACAAATGCAAATGTAAAAAAAAAAAGCTTAATTCCCTTAGCAAAACTTTTTTTGCGTTGCTTAACTTCTCTGTTACGACAGAAAACTCCACAAGGGATTACTTTTCAAACAATCCTTGTTAACAGTGTAGCAGTGTATAGAGCCCATATTACATCCTGTGGAGATACTTGTGTATTTTCCATGTGAATTTTTTTTTTGTTCATACACATAGGGTTTCTTCCTTGGTCAGTAAGTCACATTTCCAAGATGCTGTGAACATATTTTACAAGTTGATAGGGTGTTTTGTACATGAACGTTTAGGCTGCATGTATAATGAAACTACCGTAGATGTTAACTCTACTGGCAGCAGGAAAAAGCGAAATGCGTGTAAACGCTGTACTCTGTTTAGCCACGTTTACCCATGTTTAGCACTTAGATGTCTATTCATTTCATTGGCCAGAGTACTTGCCATTGAAATTAATATACGTTTAGGCACGTTTATGCAGGCCATACATGCGTCGAATTCTAAAACGATTTTCCGTCCTAAAATCAAAAATGTTGTTCGCTTGGTGCCATCAATGATTTTGAAAATCGGCCGACCAAGTCATAAAGTTCACCGCATATAACAGGCGAAAATTCTGTTCCTTCCAGGTCACGGCTCATGTGTATATTCTTTTCAGAAAAACAATTGTACGGTTTGACCATCATTGAGTCAAAAATCGGTAGTTTTTCACAAATTTTCCACAAATTTTATTATTATACAGGAGTTGTATAGCGCCAACAGTTTGCTCAGCGCTTTACAGTATAACGGGAGACAATACAGCAACAATACAGTTCAATATAAGAGGGATAGGAGGGCCCTGCTCCTTGGAGCTTACAATCTAGGATGTCCGATCATGGAAAAGGGGACGAGCCACGAAAATCGGCCGGTGCCATTGACCCACTAACAGAGTAAAAATCGACCGATTATTCTTAGGTTCGATTTTCGGACTAAAAATTGGTCGAATTTTGACCCATGTATGGCTGGTATTACACGTGTTTTCTGCCCAAAACATTCCTCTACTGAACATTATTCTTCTGGATTGAGGAGAGGGATGTTTAACTGCCCTTAACTCTACTGCTCCTAAATTCTGGTGGAAGCCTATGTTTGCATGGACACATAGGCTTTTATTGAGTTGAGTTCAGAGGGGGGCTTTGGCAAAAAAAAAAAACTGCCAAAAGCTCCTAAACTCACATTTAGTAGGGGCAGCAGTGTACATGAGGCCTTAGGATCCATGTACACTGGGTTTATAAAATGCTGCTTCTATAGGAATTTTGTCTTGTGCCTGTAGAAGCATCTTAATTTTATCCTATGTTTCCATGCACATTAGGATGTTTAGAGGCATGTTTTAAGCTGAGCCTTTAGAAGCAGAAAAAAACCCTTCTGGATTGCATTTTTGAGAGGAGTTTTCTGGCAAAAAAAAATGCTAAACGCTCCTAAACACGTCTAAATTAGCATTTTTGTCTGCCAAGGGAACTGGCATTTTTTTTAAGCCCAGTGTGCATGGACCCTTACCTAATTTGTTTGTAAGTATGCCAAATGCATATAACAAAAATAAGAAATGTTGCACGACAGCATATTCATGGATTGCCCTTGGCCTGCCCTAAAAACAAGAATTATTGCAAACATTAAAAAAAAGAGTTACTACAGGTATTGAAAGACTGTTGTTTGTTTCACCTAGGAAAGAAAATGGAAGCCGTAAAGGTCACTACGATAGAAAACACCAATGACTTATGCATTAATTCCAATTAAAAAAATACAGGAAGAAACTAATGGTACCTACAAATACAAGATGATGGTAATTTGTCAGGAAACAAGCCAACCTTAGTAAAAACCGTTAGGATGCCTAAAACAAAACACAGTTTAGTGCAAGACATGTTATCTAGCAAAAGTTTACTTTGCGGGACAGTTGAAAAAAAAATATTTTTTTCAGATTTGTCTGTTCCAGTTTTTGTACCACAAACTGTGTCCGGTTCTCACACATATTAAAATCCATGTTATCACATGATGGTCATAAAATGGCTGATTGTCAGCTAGCTACAGAGGTACTCTTATTGGATAGATTGGAAGCAATTGGCAGATCCTAACACTGAAGGTGGGAAGGTCAGGCTCCAGGTAACAAAGTAAAAAACTAGTTTCCAAGGCCCACAGAAGTTTATTTATCAGTAGAGGTAACAGCATGTGCTATGTAGTGTCTGTTCTAAAAAAGCTGGCAGGATAACTTTAAAATAAATCTTAGAGGTGCCGAACAGGAATTGGAGAAACAATGCAGGGACGTAACAGTACTTGCACCTACCTCTAGGTGACTGCTTAAGAACCAGGAGAATGTTAAAACTGTATCTTCTATTGTTCCTCATAGTGTTTAAGGCTGACCCACCAATACTACCAAAACCTTTTCACCCACTAAAATGCCCCTCATATTAACAGACCAATGGAAATAGGTACAAAGGTATGGGCTAGCATTCAACGTAATTAGGAAGTGTTGAAGATAGAGTGTTAAACCTGACCCATTTTCAGGGTTTAACCAATAGTTAGTCACCAAAAAGGTACTGCCAAAGCCTGTTCACTACCCTTAGGATGCTGATAGGTTTAGTTTAAATAATTTCTCATTTAGTTATGCCTAATACACAAAATGAGATAATCAGAAGAAAACTACCTCTTTTGGCACAATTGTCCAATAATCTGATCAGTAGTACACAGCTTTTCTTGTACCATATCAGAACTAAAGATTTTTGTTTATTCAGTACAGTATTTGCCCGGGAAAAATTGGAAGACCAAAACCACTCATGCTCAGAAACCAAATAATACATTACAATACAATACATTACATCACTTCCGAAGTTTTATTTGGTCTTACGAGAATTTTCGTTATTTTAGTAACCTATTAACTTTCGATGACTAGCATCTAAAAAAGAGTAAGTATACTTTACTATTGTTGAAAAAAAAGTAGTATACTCCGAAAGTGTGGAGCTGAGAGAATGCACACAGAAGGCTGATTTACTAACGTGTGATGTGAAATGATGAGCAGCACTCTGCCTCACTCAAAGTTTAGAAAATCAAGCCCACATTTCATAACACTTTGTTTAAATGCATTAATGGACTTAATACCTGAGGCTGATGCTTACAATTCTAGTTCTGATTTATTAGAATCTGATATGACAATTGAACAGTGCTTAATGCGAAAATTCTGAAAGATTTATTTAACTTAAAGCAAAAGGAAAGTCCATATTAAAATAATCTACACTCATTTATACAATCCCCTGCCACTTTATTAGGCACACCTGTTCAATTGCTTGGTAACACAAATTGCTAATCAGCCAATTACATGACAGCAACTCAATGCATTTAGGCATATAGATGTGGTGAAGACAACTTGCTGAAGTTCAAACCGAGCATCAGAATGGGGAAGAAAGGGAATTTAGGTGGCTTTGAACGTGGCATGGTTGTTAGTTTGATGGGCTGGTCTAAGTATTTCAAAAACTGCTGATCTGCTGGGATTTTCATGCCCAACCATCTCTATGGTTTACAGAGAATGATCCAAAAGAAAAAGAAAATTATCCAGTGAGCAGCAGTTGTGTGGACGAAAGTGGCTTGTTGATGTCAGAGAATGGGCATTCGATTTCAGCTGCGGCATTCAGATGATAGGATGAGAATCTGGCATAAACATCATGAAAGCATGGATCCATTATGCCTTGTATGAACGGTTCAGGCTGCTGGTGGTGGTGGTGTTGTAATGGTGTGGGGGAAAATTTCTTGGCACTAGCAAGGTGTACCTAATAAAGTGGCCGGTGAGTGTACACTTGTCACAGAACAAATTCAGTATGAATGGTAGGCAAAAAAACTCTTTTGAACATTTTTATAGGTATTTTCAGTCGCCGTCACATTGCCACTATTCAATTAAAGCAAGGCCAGACTTTTGTTGGTGACCTTCAACAGGTCAGCAGCCCATGGCACACAAAATAAATACAACCTGAAAAAGTAAAGTAGTCAATAATTGGTCAGTAAAGCTGGCAGATGACACTGGCCAGGGAGATCATACAAAATGTGGAAGAGGGAAAACGAAGGTAAATTACACTAGAGGAGGGGGTAGACTTGATGTACGAAGCTACATAGAATTGTTTAGTTTCTTACTTCCATGTAATGATCTTGGACCAACAAAGTCATTATGAAGCCTACACAGCACTGTAGTCCATTGGTGGAAGGACTACAAAAAGGTTGACCCTTTGAAAAGGCAGCATACATCATTGTTATCCTCAAGCAGGATGTGTTGCCTTGACAAGAACTAGCAGGGTAAACAGGTAGGTTTTCATTGAATGCAGGGAAGAAATGAGAAATTCCTAAACATCTTAAGTGCTTTCTACTACAGTTTGTTTTTCTACATTTGTCTGTATGTACATTTTAATAGACATACAAAATCACAGTGTTGGTTACATTAGCTAGAACAGAATAACAGCTGTATTATACAAAACATTTATTCAGATCTTATAGGGAGTCCATCATTTATTTAGACTGCACATAAATTATTGTACATATATGTAGACTTTTTTATGAAGGTCTCTAACTGATGTGTCACTGATTATTTGAAAATTACAGGTTATTGGTGAAATTTTTTCCAGTTTCTGTACTACTCTGTACATTTTCCAAGCCCTTAATTACATCCTTTAGTAAAGTGTCGGTACTCTGCATCATAGGTATTGTTGATTGAATGTTCCTAGTAAACCCGGTCATTTGCAGCTCTAAATTCCATAAATCATTTTCAGTTCGCACTTTGCACTTATTTAATTTGTGCATGTGTTCATTGCAGGAATATTTTTATGTTTTATTTTAATTATGTTAAGGGAAAATGAGCATCCTTCCAGTCAGTAGGGTTATGTGTGTGACACTTGTCTCAAGCCTGGATGTTTCAGGGCTGTGAAACCATGATCTGTCTGCTAATTGAATGGTATTTGGTAGACACTTTTATTGGTGTCCTGCTAGGAGAAGATCCGCTGTGCAGACCTGTAATACAGATCAAGGCTTCAAAGGCTGCCTACAGGCCTGGTGTTTACACATCAAATAACATCTGTTAAGGGTATCTGAAAAACTTAGTAAATAGCTCCCTGGGCTGGCCATAGACATGCATGCCACCAAATGTGATGGGTGTTGGGACATCTGCCTTCCCTCCCTTGCATTGTCAGAACTCACCATGTAATTTGCATAGATTCAGCCACATTGTAGATGAAGTGCATGGGCAATGAAAGATATGTTACATTTTTCTATAGAAAATGGAATGATCAGAATTCACTCACCCAGAAATGTTTTGTATATACTAGAAAAACTGCAATAATGAGCAGTCTGTATGCTCAGAAAAGCTCATTATCACTAGCTTATCAACCCATGCAAAGCCTTGCTCTTGTGTTGTCATGACAAGTGTTACTGATGAGATGTGTTTATTGCTCCACTCCAACCAAAGCTTTACAGTAAGATCCTCTCTCTGTTTTTAGTGTTCTCTGTGTACCACTTGTGGAGATTTCCCATCATTTCCTGTCAAGGTGACAGGATTTCGCTGGGACAGGAAGTGATGGGGAATTTAATTGCTGTCTACAGTGACTCCTATTTAACCAAATTTCTTTTCTTGGTAGCACAGGAACAGAAGGTGGGGAGAAACATTTTGCTTCAATTGAGCTTTATTCACTTATAACCTTGTCAGTTATAGGCAACTTTTTTGTTGGATTTTACTGTTTCAGGAACTCTTAAGTATACAATTTATTTATATAGATCATTGTTCTGTATAAATCTACTTCTGATTTCTTAAATTTTAACTCTGGTCATCCTTTACCAGCCTTTCTCAACCAGTGTGCCATCCGTGTTTGTCAGAGGTTTTGTAAAAAAATTAGATAAAATTGAAGCAATAACAATAAATTGATTCAATAATAAAATTGAAGCAATAACAACAAACCAGTCATGGGATCATGAGCAGGGCAACTTTTAGAAACCACAGGGCCCCATACAGCCAACCTGAAAGGACCCTTTCCAAAAGAAACACGGTTTACTATTCTTCAGTTTATGAATGAATACAGTGAGCAATTGGTGCCGATCACTCATTGTGTTCATTCAGGAATGTGCCATATTTACCAGACCCTTCTCCCACTCTCCATCCTGAAGAATTCTATTGATTTCTTGCAGCCGCCGGTGGGAAGAAGAGGAGGAAATCCAGCAGCACTGCGGGGGTTAGGGCACACACGTAGCCAGGGATGACAGCCATTCATCTGTTCCAGAAATTGCCTCTCCCCTTGGCTGTGCTGATCAGTCTCCCTGCCCACATCTGATTAATCCAAGGGCCCCTCTGCTGTCCTGGGCCCCGTACAGGAGGACTGGTGGTACCCCCTTATCCACAGCCCTGATTATGAGCGACAGTTTTGTACATGCATATAATATTAGTTCTGACCCAAAGGGTTTAGGATATCTGAACACACAGCTTATCTGTTCATTATCTACATACGAACAATCCATACCAAATATTTGCCCAGGGACACCTCATGGGTGAGAACATGAATGCTATGTTCAGTACACATAATTTTCTTGAAAACATGTTTTGCATTTGGGTCTAATACTAGTTCTAGGACAAACAAGTATCTCACTGTATTGTATGGCCTGCCTAGAAGACCTGATTTTCTAACTCTCAGAACTAAAAAAAGAACAATTTTTATAGTGGTACTTTTTAAAAAAAACCTATTCTTTTAATATTCTATTTTTCGAAGCTGGACAGTTTCTTTCAAATACCAGGTTCTGCATTTGTTTTGGTTATAGAAATGTGTCCAGTTTGACTGTTCGGATTGGCTTTAGTGGAGTTGGACCTTTCCAATGACTTGGAAATCCAAAAGTTGAATTAGCATTTGACTTTTATGGAGTTTTTTTACATTTTAGAGTGTGCCTCGATATTTTGCATACCCTTAAAGGGTTTCTTAACTTAAAAAGGTTGAAAAACTCTGCCCTAAACAAACCTATAATATGCTTCTGGACCAAAACTTAATACTGCAGCACCAGATTCCACTTTTGCAAAGTACACAGGTACCCTGGAGCTTACAAACAAGCAACCTACAACAGCAATACAGGCACACACAAACTAGTTTAAAAGTTCCACCAATAATTCCCAGCCATTTCACGTAATGTGACATCAGTGGACTGCTACCATATGCTGTGTTGTGTTCTAAATTATTTAGAACTGTACAGTGTGTAATGTCCAACTTCATTTATATATATTGTAGATACAATTATTGACAAGCTAGTTATGTTGCAAAAAAGGAAGTATTCTTTGGAATTTCTAAATGTGGAAAAAAGTAGAAGGATGAAATATCACCAGCACTTCAGTGCAATTAATACTCACTTTTATTAGTGCAAAGTTACATGTCATGTGTAACCCAATGTTTTGGGGCCATTCAGGGTCCCTTCTTAAAGGCAACATAGTTTTCCTTTGTCATCCAGTCATTATTTCGCCTTGAGGAAGGGACCCTGCATGGCCCCTGAAACTTTGGGTTACACATGATACATGTAACTTCGCACTAATAATACTAGTTGTGTTGGAATGCTGGTGGGTCATTTTGAAGAAGGGACCCTGCAGGGCCCTTGAAACATAGGTTACACATGACACATATGACTTTGCAGTAATAAAAGTAAATATTAGTTGCACCGGAGTGCTAGTGACATCTCATCCTTTTACTGTGATCTATGCGTCATCATCTGCCAGTGTCACTAGAAGCACCCATCTGTCACCAAGGTCAAACACTGTAAGGAGAGCAGTCTATACCTATACTTTTGCACAAATCTGGCTAAAAACACACAAATCTCTCACAGGTACTGATTATTAACCTCCCTGGCGGTATTCCCGAGTGTAGCTCGGGGTAAAGTTTCAGTACCACAAGCAGTAACCCTGAGCTACACTCGGGCTTACCATGCAGCGTTGCTCTGGGATCTGTTCTTCTCTTACCTTGTCCTGCGCTCCCGCTATGCCGGCATGTGTCTTCAGGGTTCTGTTCCCTGCGACATCAGGACATACGGGGGGACGGAACTGGTGGGAAATTTGAAAATGACAAAAAGTGACATTCACTAAATACACTAAAATCACCTAGTACAACATTACTGTATCAAACCATTTCACATACATTTTGTCCCGAGTGCTTTGTCCTGTGCCCTGCCTGAATTTTTACTGTTCTTTCTGCCTGGAAACTGAGAAATGTCCATGGCGTCCAAAAAGCGTCCCTTTAGGTCAAAATCGGTTTTAGACCAGCTAGAGAACAGCGATAGTAAATTAGAACCACTTGCAGAATTGAGTGATAATGATTCGTGGGGAAATTTGTCATCAGACACTGAAAATGATTTTGCGACTTTGCTCAGTGATGTGCGAACTTGGCTCTATATTTCAAATTCAGTGTTTTTGGTTTGATTATATTATTGAATTAAATTTATTATTATATTATTATTTTTTATGATTATTTATTAAATTATAATTTATGATTTTCGTTTTTCAAATTTTAACATACCCGGGATGTTTACTAGACTCTTGTTCAGACAGATTTCAGTGAGTTATTCCTAAAAATTACAGGCCTACAATAGAAAAAATACATAGTTCCATGCAAAAAAGGTACCACTTTGAGCACAGAAATATGGACATAATCAGACCGCTAGGGAGGTTAAAGTAACTACTTCTCTTTTTTCAGATGCATACAATGGAACAGAGGACATCTCTCAAATAAATTGGCTGGGGAGAGAAGGAACTAAATCTACACATATGATAAAATTCAATATCAATTGATTAAAATATTATTAAAAGCCTGTATTATGCATCACATTATGAATTAAATCACAGATGTAGTACAACCAATATCAAAGCATATATGTTCTAATGTTGATGGTTTACATTGGTTTACAAGTGGTGTCTCAGCCCGTCTTGGTACTGGGAGAGGGAGTAACAGCAATGCAAGTCAATCAGATTTTTGTACATTGCAGAGTTGATGGCAATATATTGCTGCTCCTTCAGTACAGGCTGGGGCGGTCCTTGACCAAGCTCTATTTTAACCATAGTTAAGAAAAGTAAGGTCAGAACCTTGCAAGTGTTGTGTGATAGGGATGTCTAGATTAGAACATTTCAGCTGTAAATGAATCAGTTTTCCTGCAGGTCTACTTTAAAGACGTGGACACTGTTAAGTCAGAATATCTCAAATGACAGCTGCAATGGTTCCAGTACTAAAGAGGAATTTATCTCATATAACAATGAGCAAAAGTATTCTTAAAGTATGTTTGGAGACACACCGACAGCACAGTGCACCTGCTACAAACGTAGCCTAGAACCCCAGCACTGCACAGCAGAAATGTCAACCACTGAGCTGCCATTGGAGCATGCTCATGGAGTTGATTTACTAAAGACAAATACACTGTGCACTTTGCAAGTGCAGTTGAACTCATTTTCTCCAGAGCTTAGTAAATGCGTTGAAGCTCTGCTGATTCCCATCATCCAATCATGTGCAAGCAAAAATGCTTTTTTTATTTTTATTTTCCTTGCACCTGATTAAACATTCTTTACAAAGTAAAGCTTCACCACATTCACTAAGCTCTGGGGAAAATGAGTGCAGATGCACCTAAAAGTTCACAGTGTACAGTATTTGCCTTTAGTAAATCAACACTAATGGATCCTGTGTTTATGGAATTCACTAGCTTACTAACAATGGTGGCTCAGTGATATGATTGTTGGCTAGCAGTTCTGTGTTGGGGTCCAGGGTTCTGTTTCCAGCAGGGTCCACACAATGCTGTCTGTGTGTCCCTGGATCCTCTCGTTTTCTCCAAAAAACAGTAAAAGCGCTCTGAGAACATTATTACAATGCTAAAGATATATTTTATTTTTATTACCGTGGACAGCGAGTTCAGAATAATGTCCATAGTGTAATTTGTGTCTTTAAAGAGCTTCCCGGCGAATTATTTGTTCCCTCATTTCTGGTTGTATAATCCTGGAGGAGGGATGTAACATTTCTGAGTTAAAAGTGACAGCATTACCATTACCTACAACCGTGTCTTACAAGAAATCAAATCTTTATCCTGCATTTGACCTCCCAGAAAATCTTGACAGTGAGCTGTGTGTGAACAGGGAGTTGGATTATGTCACTAAATCAGAGAAATAATACATGGCGTTTTTTTGTATTTGTCTTTTATAGCGCTTGAGGCATCCACAATTTATTAGATCAGCCTCTATGGACACAACACTCACTTCGTAGAAATATATTGATCTGCCGTACGTGGCTTTCCCTCCTCTGCCGCTTTAGAGGTTAAATGTGCAAGTGAGAGGTGTGATAATTGACCCTCACCAAAGCCACAAAATACAAATATAAGTACATACTGAACATTTATAGTCTTTCTGGTTGTACACCAGAAGGTCTTCCATCAATAACGGAGGAACATTTGATGATTGCCTTTGCTTGTAGTAATCGGCAGGGAGTAGAAGCAGATTTCTCCTCCTATCTGCGTGTCTATTGAATGAAGCATTCCCAATTATCAGCTAGGGACTGTTCTATTATTTCACTTGGTATGGAAAAATATTTTCCCTTGTGCTGAAAAATGTATGACAATCATGCCAAGACCTCGTCCACACCAGGAGGTGCCTCTGAGCGCATGCCCTTTGGTGCATTTTAGGGCAGCGCAATCACTTCACACTGACTGCACATTAAACACACTGGTGTAGTGTGCAGACGGCTATCAGTTTTGGCTGCAGTTAGTGTTGAGGGGTTGTTTGATGCACATCAGTGCATCACTCAGTTCCTTTTTCTTTTTCTGGCAACTTTATTTGAAGTGCACAAAGTGACACTTCATTAATCTCACTGCACAGCAGCTTGATGCATTGCGCTGCTGTTCAGTGACATGGAACTCTTTCTTGTGCTCCACAATGAAATGTCTGTATTTTACTGCACTACAGTGCAAACGGGGCACAAAGGAAACTGCTGTTTTCTATGTGCCCTAGAGGTGGCTAGCGTTCTTCCAGTTCAGAAAAACGCCAGTCATTGCACTGTGGGTGAACGAGCCCTAAATGGGCTGCCCTAAGCAGGAGAAACACACAATAAAAAGAGATGCATGGGGGTGCCATTGAGAATGAATGGCACCCCCACATATCTGCAAAAGAGCAGCATGTTTGTGTGCGGTGAAGGAAAGTGTACATTTGCACACATTCACACACCGTGAGCCTTATGGTTTTCAATACTTGGTAGCTGTTGCCTATTACTAAGTGAAGCTTGCAAGAGTTACATCTTTGCCAACCCTGTACACAATTACATAGAATTGTGTGCACAATAATTCACATGCATTTGTATGCTGGGTTGCTATGTGTTTTAATACACACTGTGTTAACTTCAGTAAGCTTTATTTGTAAAGGAAACTTCAACAGAATTTGGGTGCGATTAAGTGCGTTTACGTGCATTTACTCAATGCATTGTGCTGAAAAAAGATAGAGCAGGTTCTATGCACTGGTGTAAACTGCTTATATTGATTTTACAATGTATATGCAGTGGCATGTGTTGATCAACACATGTCAAGGCATCTGGTGTGAATAAACCCTAAGGAGGATATTTACTAAAACTGCATGGTGCAAAATCTGGTTCAGCTCTCCTAGATTGTAAGCTCCGAGGAGCAGGGCCCTCCTATCCCTCTTGTATTGAACTGTATTGTTGCTGTATTGTCTCCCATTATATTGTAAAGCGCTGAGCAAACTGTTGGCGCTATATAAATCCTGTATAATAATATTGTCAAAGCTTAATTGAACAAGCTGAACTTTGACGCTGATTGGCTACCATGCACAGCTGCACCAGACTCTGGGTGTACCAGTTTTAGTAAATCTCCTCCTACGTTTTAGAGAATTCTTCAGTTTACGAAATCTGTGGTTTAGGATTTCCAAAACATTTAAATAGATGTTATTACTTTTTTATAGCAAAATAATCCCATCAATGAGGTTGGTGTTCTCACGCATTTAGAGGTTGTTACATGCACTGCATATCAGTGTAAATTGTTATATTTAGTATGAAGATTGGCATAGTTTATGCTGAAAACGATGGCCATGTATGGCTGGGTGTGTAGATCCAACTTGGTAGTTGTATTTTCTTCCGCAGGCCTTTGTATTATCCTGCTTTGCAGATTCAGTCCTATGACAACTGATGTTTTAAATATAATTAACATTTTAGGGCTGGAACTTCTCTTATGTGTTTCATTTTTTCCCACCCTTCCCCCCCAGACCAATTCCCCTGCACATCATTTGCTTCAAGCACACTTTGGTCAACCCCAGATTTTATGGCAAAGGTCTTGACCCAGATGTCACTCTGGTCCATACTGCTGGCCCTTTGGCTGAATGATGATGCAGACGGTATTGTGTTGAGAGGTTGGTCTTGAGGGCAGTGCACTCACCCTAGAAATCAGGACCAATGAGCTTCCCAGCCGGACTCTTGGTGAACAATGGTTTAGTAGGGTATACAGAATCTCGCAACACAAAAGAGCTTGTAAAAAATGTACATTTGACCACACCATACGTTGAACCTTCACACCTCAATTCAACTCTTCAACTTCTCTTTCACTAGAGAGATTAGATTTTTCTTTTTCATCTTAGTGCCTCGGTGCATTTAGGCTATGGTTTTTTTTTCTTTTAAAGATGTGCTATAACATTTTAAATTATTGTCCAGTCATTCATTTTAATGAGCATCAGGAAAGCCTTTTTAGAAATATTGAGTTGGTTCAACCCTCGCTCAGGTAATAAAAGGTTCACAATCCTGGAAGAAGATTTAGTCTTGTTTTAGTGCATTTTATGGCAATATTTAGATCTGAATGACTTGATTTTTATCCCAAATAGTGTATAACATTACAGTTGTGTCCAAAATTATTCAACCCCCACTGAAATTGAGTGTTTTGGCCAGTTTGACATTGCTTTTGATCATTCAGTCATCTTGCTTACATTTACATTAAAGAGGCACTTGTAGGTCAGACAAATATAACATAACAGTTATAATGAAATAACCACAAATGTCTTTTCTGTGCTCACAGCATTATCAGTTTTATTCAACCCCCAAGTGACATTCAATCTTAGTACTTAGTACAGCATCCTTTTACAGTTATAACAGCTTTTAAACGTGAAGCATAGCTTGACACAAGTGTCTTGCAGCGATCTACGGGTATCTTCGCCCATTCTTCATGGGCAAAGGCCTCCAGTTCAGTCACATTCTTAGGCTTGCGCACTGCAACTGCTTTCTTTAAGTCCCACCAGAGGTTCTCAATCGGATTTAAGTCTGGTGACTGCGATGGCCACTCCAAAATGTTCCAGCCTTTCCTCTGCAACCATGCTCTAGTGGACTTGGAGGTATGCTTGGGATCATTGTCCTGTTGAAAGGTCCAACGTCTCCCAAGCCTCAGGTGTGTGACGGACTGCATCACGTTTCCATCCAATATCTCCTGGTACTGAAGAGAATTCATGGTACCTTGCACACGCTGAAGCTTCCCTGTACCTGCAGAAGCAAAACAGCCCCAAAGCATGATTGACCCTCCACCATGCTTCACAGTAGGCAAGGTGTTCTTTTCATCATAGGCCTTGTTCTTCCTCCTCCAAACATAGCGTTGATCCATGGGCCCAAACAGTTCTAATTTTGTTTCATCAGTCCACAGAACACTATCCCACAACTTTTGTGGTTTGTCCACATGGCTTTTGGCATACTGCAGTCGACTCTTCTTATTCTTTGGAGACAGCAAGGGGGTACGCCTGGGAGTTCTGGCACGGAGGCCTTCATTACGCAGTGTGCGTCTTATTGTCTGGGCTGAAACTTCTGTACCCACATCTGACAAATCTTTTCTCAGTTCCTCAGCAGTCACACGGGGACTTCTCTCCACTCTACGCTTCAGGTAGCGCACAGCAGTCGAAGTCAGCATCTTCTTTCTGCCACGACCAGGTAGCGTTTCAACAGTGCCCTTTGCCTTGAATTTGCGAATGATGCTTCCTAAGGTGTCTCTTGGTATGTTTAACATCTTTGCAATCTTCTTATAGCCATTGCCCTTCCTGTGAAGAGAAATCACCTCTTCTCTTGTCTTCCTGGACCATTCTCTTGCCTTCACCATGTTTGTAACCACACCAGTAAATGTCTAGAAGGAGCTGAGTATCACAGTCATTTTAAAGCTGCCTAATTGGTGCTTATTATGCTTGATTGCTGCTCGGTGACATCCACAGGTGTTTTCAATACCTGATGGAAAGCACCTGTATGAACCTCTGTTCTTCAGAGTGGTAGTCTTTAAGGGGTTGAATAATTGTGGCAATGAAGAAACCACATAAGAACCATTTACTACTGTATTACATAAACAATTGATGTCATTTTAGTTGCATTTGGGTAGTTACAACGTCCTTGTAGGATTTGATTCTGAATACAATTCCAAATGTACACTATAGTCCCTAAACCCCTTTACAGCATTGGGGGTTGAATAATTTTGGACACAACTGTATATTGTGCTCTTCTAAACATTCACAAAATATCACAAGCAAGATCAGTGACCCCATTTTCATTTGTGTTAACAGCTGTAAGCAACACTCTATAACATGCTCAACTCCTTCTAAGCTCCAGGCAAAGTAATAGCTATGTGTTCATAGCTCAGCTTACATTACACGGTGAAGAAACGCAGTTGAAGGATGATTAATTAGCAATCCACTTCATCGCCATATTCATTGTATTTGTGTTCTTTATGTACCAAAATAGGAGTCATCATGATATTTTCTATAGTATCTGGCTTCTTGGAAGTGTATCTAGCTATAGATTGTTCTGAAAAAAAAAAAATTTTCCCAAGAAACATGGAAGGATGTAAAGAAAAATATGAATTATGTATTGGATATATAATTATTTATGAATCTGCTCTCATTTATCCCAAGGCACTCTAGGTTTTAACGGCGATGAAGCTATATAAAGTGTATACATCCATAGACTGAAAGCTCCTTGCTTTGTGAATGAAAAATGATTACTTTGGTCCAATCAAAGGTTGAAGTGATCCAGATAGGGTATCCCATGTTTTTCCAAAGCTGAAGCAGTGAGCAAGCTATAGGGCTAGAACGTCTGATTGGTATATACTCCTGATAAAGGAGTCTATGATCTGGGCGAACATAAGACTTGCTCCAAATGCATTAATGGCATCATCTTATTAATAGTTTTACCAAGTAACATTTGTCAGCTTAATAAGAAAGATTTATTGACACCCATTAACTGGATTAACTACCTCCTTGGCAAGGTTAAGTGCCTTTGTAGTGTTATTAATTATTGACACTATCTGTACTCAAGTTGTTATCAAAAACATCTCGTGGTGGTTGAATACATAAGATTCCCTGTTTGTATTCAGAAGTGAGCAGTGACATCTGGTGGAAGGAACTTGCCCGAGGCGGTTTAAGAATATGGGCTGTCTTCCTTCTGTTCCTTTCTGATAGCCCGTGCTAGAATATCAACTAAATAACTAGTTCTTGAAGTGGAGGGAGGTACTCTGTACTGTTGACATGCATGGGTTTCAGCTCTCATGCATGATCCTCATAGGGGGAGATTTAGGATATTTCAGGGAATCCTGATAATTATGTTGAGTTCTTTGCAGTGTATAATTAGCTTGGATAGAAGATGCAGAACAGGAAGGCTTTGAGCCATACATGAAAGTATCAATTGTATGCATCTGTCTCTCATTGGTGCTTATTCATGCAAACTGTACAGGGAAAGTAGGCTTGTACCTACTGATGTGTGTTTTGCTTTTTTTTCTAATTTTATTGAATTTTTGTACATTACATCAATTTTATCCTGTAATTCACTGCAAAAATTAAACACAATAAATGTAGATGTATTTATAAAATCTTTACTCTTAGAGATAATGTGCATCAAATGCAGAATACATTTTTTTCCCCAAAAAAGTTTAGACAGATGAGTGGCTGACTTGTAGAACGTCTTTGAAAAATCTTTATTTATAGGTATATAGAAAACATAGCGTCGAGTCAATAAGAACAAAAGATTCCAACATAGTTATGATTATATAAGAAATGACAAATCTCAAAGACATGTTGTCCTGACAAAGTCAAATGTCCCAAGGATCATAGTGCAAAGGTAACCACAACAGATAAGTGCAATGGGCAAACAAAAAAATTAACAATAAAGGCCCAAACAAGGGCTTAATACCAGAGCATATTGGGTTCTGAGAAGGCAGAAGAAACACATAGTGGGGACAGGAAAAAGGTCAGGGCAGAAGGAAAAAAGAAGTAGGGAATAGAAAAGGGAAAAGGATCCAGAGCATATTGTGTTCTGAGAAGGCAAACAATGGTTTAGTAGGGTATACAGAATCTCGCAACACAAAAGAGCTTGTAAAAAATGTACATTTGACCACACCATACATTGAACCTTCACACCTCAATTCAACTCTTCAACTTCAACTGAGAAGGCAAAAGAAACACATAGTGGGGACAGGAAAAAGGTCAGGGCAGAAGGCAAAATCAGTAGGGAATAGAAAAGGGAAAAGGATCCAGAATGACTTGCAGAGCTTCTGAGCTGCTCTTATTAAAATGCCTGTTGCAGTTAAACAGATTAATAGATGTAAAATCTCTTCCAGCAGTGGCCATATAACAAAGTCATGTATATTCTTCGTAATAATGTACTATTATATGTCATGTTCTTATACTGGATACAAAGTAGCAGAACAGGCTTTCAATTCAGTTCAATTCAATTGGTAGGAAAGAATTAGGGAAAATTTTGAAGGAAGACCAATATGAGGGGTCTTCAAAAGGTTTCTGCACTTTTATATATATAATAGAGTTAAAAAAAAAAAATTTGCAGAAACTTTTTGAAGAACCCTCGTACAATTATACAGGACCATGCTATCAATGAAGCCAACTGAGGAATGGAGGAGAGTGGCACTGAGGCTGGAGTGCCCAATATAGACACTATACCTTAGGTGGCATACAAGGCAGAATGGCAAATGGCCACCTTTGGCATCCTCCTCCCCCAATATGGCCCAGCATTTAGGTTTTGTATTTTCTGCCTGAAGGTTCCTGCTTTTAGAATTGTGAACCACATTGGGTTAGAGTGAAGAATTTTCATCTTGCAAAATGAACATTTACTTACCTTTTTTAAATTTTTTTAAAATTGTGTTTACTTTAATCATCCAATCCTGTGCAAGAAAAAAAATCATTGTCTTTCAATTCCTTTGCACATAATTGGGTATGAAAGTGAACATACAGTAGTTTCACAATGGTCAGCAAGGATGCATTCACACTAGGCATGGTTGAACTGAACTGTGCTCGAGTTCACTGGTCTGCAATCATACTGGGCTATAAACAAGTGTTCCTGGGCATACTTATATCATCCCCTCTGCCAACCAGGCTACAGTGATCCCTGATTCTGTGCTCAGTAATCTATGGAGAGTTCTTAGGCAGGGCTTGCACTCACACCGGAGCACAAATGAACAGTGCCGGAGACTACCTCGTTTAAGTGGTCCTGGGTACAGTACACTTAACCATTTCTAAGCACAGTTTGTAGCTATGCAAATGAAACAGACCAAGTGGGTGAATCATGCCCGGGCTCTGTTGAAAACTACCAGTGTGAGTGTGCATCCTAAGTGAATATTCACTTTGGCACATGAACATTTGGGTTTGTGTACTAAAGGACTAGAAGCTTTCCACTTAGGTGAACCTGTGTTTACTTTTGATTACCCACTCATATGCTAGCTAAAATCTTGCTCCTCTTCCTGCCTGCACATGGTTGACTATTGAAAGTGAGCATAGGTTCACCTTACTGACCAACATTCACTTTGCAAATTGAGCATATACTTTGGAAAGTGTACTTCAACATGCTGTGCCTTGGATTACTAAGGACAGGCCATGTTTCCTGACCCTGAAAGGAGTTTCTGTGGCTTGCAAGCATCCATCCATTCACCGGATTATTTAATTGTTTGCTATTAATCGAATAAGTAAAAAATGCGAAAAAGCCACCACCATCCTCTAACATAATTGTATTATTTAATGTATTGTATTTTGGCATATTTGTGATGTGTTTTCAGGCCGGTTGTTAGCCAATTAATACTTTGGAGGATAATGAGGCACTTTGAGTTCCTATGTTGGTAATATTAATCATAGCTGTCATTTTGTGTCCAGCTCTGAGCAACTATTATTCACCCAAGGGAGTATTAGTTTTTAAAAATGTGGCATTTGATATTCTGTCCAATTACCTTCATCTGTCACCCTCATGTGAAGTGAGCTACTTGTCAAGAGCAAAGTCCAGAAAACCAAGCAGTGAACCGTTTACAGCTTTCTATCAATGATGTATACGCAGGGGGCTTTTTAGAAGTAAGACTTTTGATATCTCTCCATCTGAGCGATACCATGACTAAACCTCTGGTAATGATGGCTCACTCAGCTGGAACTCATAAGCAAGGAATTACACTTCTTGACAGAGAATGCCAAAATGCACTGCCTCATACCATGATGTAGACCTCACAACTGAATAGATGGACTCCAATCTCTATTTTCATGTGAACACTTGGTATTTACAGGTTGCAGATCCCCCTCTTGCGTCTCTGCTGGAGCTACTGCCTCTTTTTTTGCAGGGTACTGTCATGTAATTTTCAGCTGTCTCACATGAGCTATGCGCTTATATTTTAAAACTGTGAAACCAAAGTGGCAAAAGCTTGTTTCTAACATATTTGAGTGCTAACAACTCTGGATCTTATACAAGATTGAGGGCTTGTTCATACCAGGTGCATTGGGTAGCCTCATTTAGGGCAGTCCCGAAGCACAACAATGCAAAAAACCTTGTTTCCTATCATGGCGGTTAATACTAGCGTCCTGCAGTGAGTGTGGGTTGAAAGAAGTATGGCATACAGCGCGTTGCAGCGCAGCACTGTACAATGCAATCCACTGTATTGCATCTTGCTGTTGCCCAGTAGAACTTAATAAAATGTCAAGTGACATTTCAATAAAGTACACACAAAAAAGTAAACAGTGCAGTGCAACAGGATTGGTGCATTGGTGCCACTTTCCTCATACTGCATACCAGCAGCTGAAGGCCTTGATCTCATGCACATTTAAATTATAGTCAAGCATTAATATGTACAGTACGTGACAACTGTCAGATATTGGTTAATATACTTGCTTTTGAATTAATTTAATAACTCATTCAAATTCTTGACATTATTGTTATTGGATATGTTCAGATAAGGTTTTACTTGAAATAAAAATATGCTATATAAAACATACATGGATTGATGTACATAGAATATACAAAATGCTCATCAATAGGTCTAATAAGGTACAGTTATAGAGTGTGTTACATTGATTTGTAGAAACAAGAAGTGTGTGGGCAGCATAGTAGCCAAGTGGTTATCACTCTTTGCTGACAGCATTGGCGTCTTTGGTCCCCTTTCGAGGGATACAATCTCCTTGGTGACTGTACAGATTTTCTTCATATGCTCCAGTCTTCTCCCAAGTCCAATAACAAACTACTAGGTTAATAGGTCTTTGATCAAACTCACCCAAGTGTTCACATGAGTATTTGTTTATAACAGGGATATAAGACTGTGACTGATGTGTATGTTTTGTATGTGCTCTGTTACATCATGGTGCAATTTACTTTAAAAAAAATAAATCCCTGGTGTAGCAAATATAAGACTTTGCATGTGGAAACTTACAATTGAAACTGACAGGTATAGCTTAAGTTGCGATAAAATGGTCAAAAATGGTTGTATTGCTGGTAAATTATGAAAATACTTTCCGTTTGCCTTTGTGATAGATCTTTATAAAGTTTGCATGGACTTGTACAATAAACTTAAAGGGTCAGTCCATTTAAAACTAATGCCATTATTTGGGGACTTGTATATATTGGGCTTTCAACTGGCAAGATTTCATTATTAACCAAACCCAGGCCTGCCAGATGTCTATAATATGGTCCGAACCTCCCTGCTGAATTTGTAGTTGATTTAATGGATTATGGAGGAGAGGGGACACCCCTAAGTAGCCAGGAACACTTAAAACAAAGAATATGTGAAGAAGCTCTTGCTGATGGAGTCTACAAAAATCATTTCAAAAATTGGTAATTATCTCAGCCCACAAAACATTTGATGGAACTGAAATAATCACTCCTGGATGGACTAACCCTTTAATACTTTACATTATTGCATAAGGTATGTTTTAAAGTATATTTATCCTCAGTTGTCTTTATGTGTTCTCTCATTATTAGATCCCAGAAGAAAATATCACGTAAGGTTACTTGCTTATAACAATTTGGATGAAGGCTATCAAGCTGATCAAACTGTCAGCACTCCTGTTTGTGTCTGTAAGTAAAACAATTAAGTATCCATCTTATATCTGTAAAGTGATTCAAACATCACTGTATGTATTAGGCCCCTTTCACACAGGCAATCCTATCTGGTCCACCTATCAGTTTTTCAGACAGTTCCATTCATTCCTATGGAGAGGCGAGTGTAAATGTATTTGTGTCCATTTGTAGCCCCCCTACCCTGCATCCAATCATGCCTGCTAAAAAAAAAACGAAAGGGGATGCATCCTCTTCCATTTAGGCGGATCAGATCAGAAGGTATTAGGGTGTATATGTACAGCGGAGTCAGTTTACTCCTGACTGCTCACAGAGCAAAGCGGATCCACTGCTGATCGGATCGGAATCCAACCCACATGACGGGCCTTATACTGTTACATTCTGTTCATTTATTCAATCATGTTGCAATCTAAAGTATCTAAACACAACTCTTTTTCATTGCGAATAGAGTAAGGGAGGGTTAAAAAAAACACTGTCAGAGTTTTTTCACTATCTGTGTCTTAGTAGGGAGACATCCCTCCTCTTCTTGTTCTGTAGACTCAACAGGAAAATATCTTTCTAATGTGAGAAAATCCCTTTTAGACAGTTGTCGCAGGAACAACCATCCCCATTGGAAGATTTTTACCCTCTATTTCTGTTCTGGTGGCAACTGAAAATTTTGGATTTGCCCTTACTTTCATTCCCTGTTACTTCGACGATCAAAACAGTTGGAGAGAGTAAATCTCCTAATCGGGGACATGGCTTGCAATAAAGACCTGATATTGGTTCTATCCCCTCACCACTCTGTCCAGATAAAAAAAAGTTTGCCTTTATTTATAAGTTAATGCTGAAAACCGAACAATCTTTTTAGCTTGTAGTCCAGTCTAAGCTAGTAGCATCACTATTAATATGTTTATAAGCCATTCCACAGCCCCCTCCAATGATAGCAGCCTGTAAAGGAGATAGGAATAACATGTGTCTCATCCAGCATACAAATCTCATGATGCTGTGCGGTCTGTTCCTTGCGGTCCCCCCTTTGCAGCATGTCATTACTTTGCATGACTAATATCTTCCCACTCTCCATCCTATGAGGACCAATTCACGGTGTCCTATCCACTATGTATTGTTCCCATTCTGAACAATCTGCTGCCTTCTGTTTATTGCAAAATAACAGTCTTGATCTGATGAGGAGCTTTGACCTCACCCACATAGAGGACTTGTGCTTGTCAGTCAAAGTCAAAGAAGAAAAGAACTGTAGGAGTTGTATTGTGTCAGGGGATACCTTCTGGCATAATGATAAAGGCATTGCCCTAAAGGACTGCCTACTTTCAGCACTGCCATCTCTATTTCAAGTGACTGGCTGTAGCACAGGAATGGGGAAGTTAAAAAAAAAAAGTCAAATGCAGAAAACACTGTATAGCAGTCTTTCACAGCCTTTTTACCCAAAGGAACCCTTGAAATCATTTTATTGTCTTGGGGAACCCATGCTAAAAATGAGTTTTGATTCAGCTCATGGTATATTAGCATAAATAGCGTAATAAGTGAGCTCTATATATAAGATTAAATACAAGAATAAAGAATGTGGCGTATTTAGCAATTGTGGCAACCAGTGTAGACCATTTTTTAACCTTACTCTGAACTATATTGCACAAATATTTTCGCTAGTAATAATTAAATTACAGTTAGTAATAGCTAGAAAAGAAATAGTGAAAATAAAGCTTGACCTCCTGGTTCTAGTGAACGTCTCATTATAAGTGCATGGCCCCGAGGGAAGGAGGGACTCTTTAATCTTACCCCCTCTTCCTTTCTTCTTTTTCTCTAACTAACTTGGGGTTCAATAGTTGCCCCCTCATACACATGCACAAACCCAAAAAAGAAGGGAGGATCGGTATGGCCTGGTGTGTAGACAAGATGTGGCCATCTACTTTGCGTTCAGTGAGTTTGACTCTTGCAATGGCATGCCGATTCCTTCAAAATAAGGAATTGAAAAAAAGGAAAAAGTACTGTGGCCAGTGGAGAAGTAACCCCTTCCACTGGTCAGCGTACTGATTTTTTATATTGTATGTCAGTGCGAGAAGGACCTAAAATTAGTGGTCAGAGGGAGAAGGACACTCTTGCACTTGTGGTCAGTGTAGTGTCCTATTATTTTGATGATCAGACAGGAGATCAATCCCCCCCACTGCTAAAGGAGCCCCTAGCAACCTCTGGAGGAGCCCTGGTTGAGAAATGAAGCTGCACTGGATTAAAGCATTCATGTAACCTGTGGCCCTTCAGGTATTGCGGAACTACAAGTCCCATCATGCCTCTGACTTTGGGAGTCATATTTGTCACTGGCAGTCTTTCAATGCCTTCATGGGACTTGTAGTTCCTCAACACCTGGAGGGTCACAGGTTGAGCACCCACGGCATACATATTCTCTATTCATTTAGCTATGTCTACTTAGAAATATAACCAAATATTCTGTAATATTACAATAAGGAACAACAGGTAATGGTCAACCTATAAAATGACCCATAATAAATTGCATGTGTTTTTTGCATTATTGTAATGTGCTTTACTAACACATTTAAACGTTTTATGAGCTTCATTATTTGTAAAAGTCTAAATGATCTTCCTTCCATTAATGCAGCTGTCCCAGATCGCATTGTTCCTCCTCCTCCACCACCTCATCATCTGTATGCAAAAGCCAATAGCTCATCTTCTATCTACCTGTATTGGGGAAGGCCAGCATTCTCCTCAGGCCAATCTGTCAACTACACTGTGCGTTGCAATCCCGTTGGCCTACAGAATGCGTCTTTAGTACTCTACCTCCAAACGTACGTACAATCTTATGCAATGTTGTTTCTCTGTAGAAAAATTCATGGACATTTTCCCTTTTGAAAAAACTCATTACCAGGAAGGTCACTGGACCAATGAGCTATAGAAGGCTGATTTCAACACACTTTTAATTGAGAGGTAGCAGATGCTGGGTCGACAGAAAATACAATAAGCAGTTTTGCTTCGACTACAATTAGAAAAACCTTTCAAAAACATGTGTATAGAAGTTAAAAGCACTAAACGTGGTATAAAAACAATAAAAAGAAATGTAATATGTTGCAGCTTACCAATCCTTTAATTTCTTGGCTGCATTAATTTTCTTTTTTTACCCCTTTATTTTCACCTGGTGATCCAGCCAGTAACACTTCTGTCTTAGGATGTCTCAGCTCAGCATGGAAATGCAATGGAGCCACCTTTGGAAATCAGCATTGTCAGTCTGGGGAGAGGGTAGTGTTAGATGCCCCATGCACACAAGGCTTTTGGCCAGCTCTCCTTTTCTGTCTTGCAGCAGCGTTTTTGGCAGACAAAACACTTAACAGGTATAAACACGTCTAGACGTGTTTAGGCACATTTAGGCATGTCAAACTCTTAGGTGTTAATTTATTTCATTGGCCAGAATAATAATTTATTCTGGCCATTGAAATGAATTAACACTCAAGCAATTGATATATCTAATGTTAATATATGTTTATACATGTTTACATCAAGCATTTTTCCTTCCAAAATGCTGCTGCTCCTGGACGCGCTGGCAGTTGGTTTTTTTCTGCCACTAAATGCCCCTGTCTCTAAATGCCTCTTAACACCTATGATGTGCAGTGACACATAGGCTAACATGGAGGGGCTTTTAGAGGCAGAAAAATAAAATGCCAGACACCCCTATAAGCAGCGTGTTTAATGCTCAGTGTGCATGGGGCCTTATTATTTCTCAACATGAATTCTGATACTCATAATTTAAAAATAAACCATAAGTTAAATGGATGAGGGTTAGATTTCTGCTGTGGTGGGTGCAATGTTATTGCTGTCAAGGGATATTTAGGATGATGTGCTAGGATAGGGTTTTACTGGTGATTCTGACCATACTGGTTCTGAGTATCTTATCTGTGTGTACTGCGATTTTGCACAATCTCTGTACATGACAAAAAAAGGTTCTTTTGTTTTTTGGTTTATATGGCCTATAACCTCAGTTATTGTATTTTCTTTTTTTTTTCTCTCTTTTCTTTTCTTTTATTGTTTGAACTGTTTGCATGTCCTTTGGCTCGGTATTTGCCAGTGCGGACATATTGTTGTTCCATGTCATAGTTATGTTTCTTGTTTGTTGATTTGTATGACTTGCAAAAACACCTCAATAACAACTACTTGATATAAAAAAAATTTAACTATAGGTTAATTGTGGTGCTGGACAAATTGATATTTAATACTTGTATGTGGATTATTTATAAGGCACAGATTTACGTTGCCATTGATGTCATTTACATACCCTACATCACTGTTTTTGAGCCAAGTAACGTGTTTGTGTGTGTGTGTTTTAGCTTGTTCATCAAACTTAATTGCTGGACTTGGGACTTGATAGTTGAGACAGGGGAATTGTTTCCTAAAAAGATCCCAATGTTTTGCATATAAAGCATATAAGGCTTAGTTATTGTTAACAGCTATCTAGTAATATAACCAAACTTTAAATTATAATGAGGTGCAAAATACAGCAGGTCTGCCTGGGCTCTGAATAGACGAGGGTATCTAATCCTAACAGGGTAAAATGTAAAGTGATGTCTGCCAAGAAATACATGATCAGTTCTGGCCATTAACCTTTTTATCTTCTGAAGAGCCCCACACAAAAATGAACACCATGGCATTGTCAATGTAGAAATGTTGGGGTACTTGGGTGACATCACTGTGGTGTGCCAAAAAGTCAACACTGTATGCACTTAAAATTAAGATGTGTAACCTCACAATGGTGTTTTAGCTATGCAAAGGATGAATATGCAGCGAACCACATTAACCACCTTTAAAAATTGAGAATAACAAAGAAATCACCATTACAAGACAGATGATGTTTGACCTGCAGAATGTAACTTACAAATGTTATAAAGGATAGTGAAAGAGCAGCAAATTTAAATGCACTCTTCTGTAGTGTGGAATAATAATTTTTGGACAATACTGTTATAATTTGAATTTTGTATTAATTTGTTTCAATTCAAGTTGAGCTTGACAATGTAATTCCTTCCATGACATACAAAGACAGTGCTCTGAATTGTGCTATATGCATCTCTGCAGGACAGAACCTCATATTTTAGTTCAGGACCTTGAAGCGAATACCAAGTATGAATTTGCTGTACGGTTGCATGTGGATCAGTTGTCGAGTCCCTGGAGCCCTGTGGTTTACCATTCCACCCTCCCAGAAGGTAAGAATTATCAAAGCCATTTACTTTTACAGTGTATTGAATGCTAATAGTCCCTCAGGTACTGTAAACTAGGCTGCAGCATAGGCTCAGGACAGTTATTGTGAACAGTAGTGTAGACCATATGGCTTTGTGTGATGTGTTGATCAGCATGTTGACTTCTGTAGGCGAGGGTGATGCTTTTATATTTGATGTATTCAGAACTATGATTCATGCTGTATAGCTTTGAATGCTAATACACTTACACAAACTGGTGGGGGGTTTTTGGTGCCTATGTAAGTAGAATCTGAAACCTTTAGTAATATGATGATAAAGTAAATTCAGAATAATAAATGTATATTTTTTATATAATGAAGGTTATTAGCTAAATATGGAGAAAGCATTGATTTGCTTTCTTTTAAGTCATCATGTGCAAAAGGTATAGAAGCTGAGATGAAAGTTATTAACTTCTGTATCTCCATTTATAATCAGAACCTTGTGAACTGTGAATGATAATTCTCAGTTAGGCTGGCCATACACTATGCAATTCTGATCCCCCCATCAACACAGTCAGTGTTGCTGGAGGAATCCCCCTCCCCACTATTGTATTCTGACAGCACAAGGTTTCCCTCCTGTCAGAATACACTGATCACTGCTGCCGGCTATAGCCAAATTATCGTATGAAAAAACACAGACACACAGACAGGCTGGTTGTATTAAAGTCCATTGATAGATCGACTTCAATACAACCAGCCTGCACATAGAGGATTTCATTTTTCGATCAATCTATCGCCAGTTTTATGATAAATTATTGATTTCTTTTTTGAACAATCTCTTCCAATACGTTAATCATTCGTCTACAGTCAGCAACAACTTTGATCAATGTGCCACACACAGGGAGGCAACTTTTGATTGGTAGTTAAGACATGATTGTAACTTATGATCGCAAGTTAACAATCACATTTGTTTCCATGATATGATCTCATAATCTGATTAATCGAAATATGAAAAAACAGGGCTGCCAATCAATGCAACACTATTGACTTTTTAAATTGAATTCAATCTAAATGAAGTCTAAGTCAATTGGAAGAAAAGTTAGTCTTTGCAAACCTAAATAAAAAGTGAACAAAGCATATTGCTCTATAGCAGGGGCGGACTGACCATTTGGAAACTCGGGCACTGCCCGAGGGCCCACGGTCAGTAGGGGGCCCCCTGAGATGCCCCTGTTACCTTTTTCATAGGCTTTTTTGAGTTTGGGCAAAGACACAGGGGCCCCATGATCCCCTATTGCCCGGGGGCCCCATGAGTTGTCAGTCTGCCCCTGCTCTATAGTGTGTACATGCGTCAATCCAAAGCACCTAGTGTGGTTTCTGTCTCCTCCCTCTTCCCTCTTGTCCCATTGTGCAGACTTTCCATTTACTTCCGATCCTGGAGACACAGCAGGAAATAAGGGGATTTCCTTTTACCTCCTGTTTTGGAAACAACTGTATTAGTTTGGATTTCCTGTAATTTTCTTTTTGACAGTGGTCATGAAGACACAGTGCGCTAAAGGCTGAAGGTTTTATAACTTCAAGCAATATATGCATGAAGCTAAAAAACCTTCAATACACAGCTCCCCCCCACCCCCCATACTTACCTGAGTCCGATTTCCATCCAGCGATGTGCACAAGAGCATCAGCTCTCTCCCTGCTAATTGGCTCAGAGACAGCAGCTGGAATTATTGGCTCCCGCTGCTGTCAATCACAGCCAGTTAGGAGGGGTGGGGCTGTCTATGAACACAGTGCATGGCTCGGGAGTAAGCACACAACAGTGCCCCCACAGCAAGAGGCTTGCTATGGGGGCACTCGGTGGGGGTGGGGGGAAGTGAGGGGACAAGAGCACCGGCGGGGGATCCCAGAAGAGATGGTTCAGGGCTGCTCTGTGAAAAACCATTACACAGAGCAGGTAAGTGTGACATTTGTTTTAAACATTACCTTTAGTATCACCTTAAAAAATTTACATAGGTGATAGCACTTCCATAATCATATCTAAAACTGAAAAATAAAAAAAAAAAAAGGACAAAGCTGTGCAGGGCTATAGCGTAATAGCTAATGCTTGCATAGTATGGGCCATTCCACTTTATTATCTATATACACTTTGTAACATATTCAGGTAATTATTTTGAAAGTCATGTAAATCATAACTCTTAAGTGGAGGTAAAACAAATCTGAATATGGATCCCTACAGGAAACATGGCATTTTTATCGAAAACGTGGGTTCTCTAAAGAATATATCATGTGGAAAAAGCATACTGCACATCATCTCAGGTGCTATGACCTATGAAAAATGAATGTTGAATGCATGGCATCTGTAAAACACTTTCATTTGTTCGGGAAAATGTAAATACCATGATAAGGAATACAGATTATTAATATTGGCTTCCTCTTTGTTTTACTAATAACGCCTTTGAATATTGCTGTCTTGCCGCAGCCCCTAGAAGCCCACCGGTGGGTGTGAAGGTGACATTGATTGAGGAAAATACGGCTTTGGTCTCTTGGAAACCTCCAGAGGATATGGATTCATCAGTCACCCGATACACAATATTATATGCATCCAGTAAAGACAGCGCTGCTGGCAAGTGGCAGAATATGCACCGAGACGGTAATATACACATTCCATTTTAGCCTGAAATTGGTCTAACATTTTTGCTGCTGGTTGTTTTTATGGCTATTTTGCATTTCCAGTATTGTCTGTATCTATTACTATAATTTTCTGAATACTTGTAGCGCAAAAGCAATGACATTAGCGCTGCTTTTTAATGATTATTTCTAATAACTTATCACTGATGAATTGGCAGTAGTGGAGTCTTGTGCTGTGTTGAATAATGCAGAAGGCTTGGTATTAAAATGATTCATTTATTGGCTAACTTTAAGGCCCACACGGGAACAGAGCCCTTGCTAAATTGGAGCCAAACAGAATGGATGTTTGTGATGTACTACATCCATATCTATTACGTTTTTTTTCCTAATGGAGCTTATTAGACCCATGTTGGGTTTACGGGCATGTGGATATGAATGACCGTGCCTTCATTTGCATCCTTATACCTTCAATCCATCATGTTTGTGTTTGAAAAAACAGTAAGGGTTCATGTACACTGCAGCTCCTAAATTGACGTTCAGGAACTGTTCAGCGGATTTTTTTTTTAGCAGCCCCTGAACTCTCCCTAATGTTTTCCTATGTGTCCATGTACACATTGTCATTTACAGCCATTTACAGGCAGTTGAGTTTACAGTCGTTTTTTTGAACGCACCAAATTTGCGTTCAGGAGTAGATTTTATCAGTGTTTCAAACACTTGTAAATGCGGTTAACCGCGTTTAAAAGCGTTTGTGTTTAGAAGCGGTTTTTAACTGTTCCATGTCCAGATGCTGTCCAGAGCCTTTTTTCATCATCAGAAATGCATGCAAAGGGTTTTCCATGTATTCAAATGGACCGAGTACACCAGCGCAGTCAGTTCCAGGTTTTGCGTGAAGGAAAAAATGGCAGAACGTGCTGCTGCATTATACTCATGATGGGATCCATAGTGAATACAACCAGAAAAGACAGGTCATCTCAAAAAATACTGCTCTCTCTGCTTCTTCTTTATCTATTCCTCTCAAAATGTCTGATATAGTTAATTTTTTTACTATTTTTCAGTGCATTCTGGGCATTTGGGAAGGTCTCCTGAGGTTATTTTTTAAAAACACTTCTAAACACAAACGCACATAAACACGGTATGCAAACACGGCTAAACTGAGGGTTTTTTAACCTACGTTTTCCAGCAGTCAGTTTCCATAGTTTAGAAGAGTTTTCCAAACGCCCCGTGTACATGAGCTCTAAAGGACACAAACCTTTTCCTTTTTTTCTCTCTTTTTTTTGGATGTAAGAAGATATGCATTTATATCCACCTGTCTATAGACTAATATTGAGTTTCCATTCGGATCCATTGGAAAAACTTAACAGCTGGATCTCATTAGAACGGTCATGTGAACAGGGCCTTAAAGTGGTTCTAGAGGTAGAAAGGTTTTTTACCTTAGTGCATTCTCTTCATTAAGGTAGAAAACCTTCAGTGTGCAGCTCCCCTTATACAAGTAAATATGATATACTTTCCTATCCATTTAGTAATGTTAGCAGCATAAGGATTAAACATAGTCAATGTTGATAGAGAGAGTGAAGTTCCACTTTAAAGAGAAGTGTGGGATTTAAAAAAACAAACAGACATACTCACTTCCTGCTGCATCTGTCCCCTGTTGGCTCCAAGCCAGAGAACAGAGCAGTCACCACTGTTCACTCAGTACTTGGTCTTCAGTAAGCAGTGAGCGGAGACTGTCAGTCACCACTCTCTGCTCTGCCCCTCCAGTGCTCACAGGAGCACTGGGCTGTGGAGGGGATGGGAGTGGCTGGCTCAGGCTTTCAGCTGCGTGCTGAGAGGCAGAACCAGCTGCTGGTCAGGCATCTGAGTGGATCCCAACAATATTGTCAGGATCCTTCCAGAGCCTGGACCACTCTGTGATGTTAATCTACAGCAGGCTTCAGCACAAGTATGTGCACCCCTGTGACCCACAAGAGAAATATGACCATACTTCTTTTTTACCTATTGTGGAAGTTTTCTGAATGGTTAGTTTCCTTCTTCTGGCTTTATACAATTCATACGACATATTGATGAATTAGTAAAGATATGTCTCATACAGAGAGGGTTAGGCTTCAGCTACACTAGCAGCTCCTAAACTAAACGTTTTTTTGCCACAACTCCTAAACTCAACACCACAAAAGCCTATGTGTCCATGTATATATAGGCTATTAGCAGAGTTTAGGAGCTGCCACGTTCAGGATAGGAACGCTTTGAAAGCTGGCTGCAGGGGAAAAAAAACGGGCAAAAACCACATTTACATGTGTTTTTGCCTCATTTTGCTTTTTTCCTACGGCCATGGTCAGTGTAGGCTAATGTACAATATTATTATATTATTATACAGGATTTATATAGCGCCAACAGTTTGCTCAGCGCTTTACAATATAACGGGAGACAATACAGCAACAATACAGTTCAATACAAGAGGGATAGGAGGGCCCTGCTCCTTGGAGCTTACAATCTAGGAGGGAGGGGCTAGTGGTACAAAAGGTAGTAACTGTTGGGGATGGACTGGTTGGAAGAGTATAAGATTCCAGTATTAGCTGAGGGCAGGATAGGCTTCCCTGAAGAGATAGGTTTTCAGAGATCACTTAAAAGTGAGCAGAATAGGCGATAGTCTGATAAATTGGGGTAGAAAGTTCCAGAGGATGGGGGAAGCTCTGGAGAAATCCTGGAGACGAGCATGGGAGGAGGAGACAAGGGAGCTAGAGAGTAGAAGGTCTTGCGAGGAGCAGAGAGTATGGTTTGGGTGATATTTAGAGACAAGACCGGTGATGTAATTTGGGGCAGAGTTTTAAATGGCTTTATACGTTATATATATGTACATGTAGCCTTAGGGTACGGAGGTGTTTTTGACACCAGTTAGTAAACATTTTTTGATACGTATCTTTTTTTGGCTTCACTGGAAGGAGTTGTAGTTAAAAGCCGTTAATGCTGAAACAGTGAATTAATTAATGAGTTAATGGACTTGCACCGACTAAAACACCCTGAAGGCTCCTACAGATGTTTCTTTTTTTTCATGTAGAGGTTATGCATGGGAAGCTTTAGATCTAACTTCCCCTTGAAAGTCAATCAGACTGGCAGTCTTTATAGCGGGTATTTTGATCAGTGTTTTATAGTCTGAAAGTCTGTGAAGTATCCAAACCCCATGACAGCTTTATAACACACAGGCACATTATAGCAAAGGTTGTGTCACAAAGGACAAGACACAGCTGCTGCTGAGAGTGGGCCGCTCACCTAACACTTCATAACACCTTGTGAATAGCACTGTGGACAGTTCTCACTTTATGAAGTTTTCCGTTATTGCTTTGATTCTTCCAGGCTGCACAAAGGCATGGCTCTGGAGGTCACACTTTAAAAGCCTTGTGCATTGCAGTCGGAGAATGAAGCCCTTGAATCATAAAGTAGCTTTATCTCAATTAAGTGCAACATTATGCCTGACAACCACTGTTTTGTCCCCGCTTCTTTTTCCAGTAAGTTATGCTGGCCATGCATGTTCTGCCAGCCTTAAAGCGGAACTAAACTTCATCGAAGCACGCAGTTTAATTCATTTTTAATATTCAAAGCAAACTCATTCACCCATCATCCATGTCTCCATGCTGGGCAGCACAGTGGCTAAATGGTTAGCACTTCCGCCTGGCAGTACTAGGGTTGTCAGTTCAAATCTCAACCACAGCACCACCTGCCTGGAGTTTGCATGTTCTCCCTGTGCCTGTGTGGATTTCCTCTGGTTTCCTCCCACACCCCAGAGACATGCTGGTAGGCAGGGGCGGACTGACAACTCATGGGGCCCCTGGGCAATAGGGGATCATGGGGCCCCTGTGTCCTTACCCAAACTCAAAAAAGCCTATGAAAAAGGTACCAGGCAGGGGCAAACTGACATCTCATGGGGCCCTTGGGCAATAGGGGATCATGGAGCCCCTGTGTCCTTGCCCAAACTCAAAAAAGCCTATGAAAAAGGTACCAGGGGCATCTCATGGGGCCCCCTACTGACCCTGGGCCCTTGGGCAGTGCCCGAGTTTCCAAATGGTCAGTCTGCCTCTGCTGGTAGGTTAATTGGCTCCTGTCTAAATTGGCCCTAGTATGTATGAATGTGACTGTAGTAGAGAACAAAAAACAAAGCGCACCAACCTTGCGCATTTTATTGATAAATTATACTCAAAAGAGTAGCAGTAAAAAAGGCATTTAACATCCAAAACCAAACACAGGGTTAGGAGACACATGCAAGTTCCATCTGGAAGGGAGATAAACTCTTGGTCAAGCTGACACGTTTCGAAGGGGGGGTCCCTACTTCCTCAGACCGTGCACTTTGTTTTTTGTTCTCTACTACAGTCTATATTGAGCTTTCCCAGCTTCGTGTTAGAGCTGCACAACCTTTGATCAGTGTTGGATGAACGTTTATCATTTTATTCGATTGACCTTCTTCTGATCTGGGTCCCTGAGAGCAGGAGGTGTTTGATGTGTGTCGATGTATGAATGTGAGTTAGGGACCTTCGATTGTACACCCCTTGAGGGTTAGGGCAGATGTGAATGTACAATATATATGTAAAACACTGCATACATTGATGGCGATATATAAGTACCTGCAATTGAAAAAAATATTTTGTTGAGAAATCACTTTGATAAACACCCCCCCCCCCCAGCATTTCTAGCTACAGTCATCTTAAGCCCCTCCTCCTCGCCTCCAAATGAAAGAAAAATGCCCATGAAGACTCCTGGGATGTATGAGATCATTTTGGACTAGGCCAGAAAGCAGGAAGCAACTGAAGAATGTAAAAAAAAGGTTTAAGGGTACATTCACACCAGCTACTGCATTACAACTCAGCGGTTGGTGTGTGTTGCAGCGAAGGCAGTGGTGATGTGCCAATCCCAGTGCATAGCACTGTTCACTTTTGTTTCTTAAACAAACTTTATTGAAATGTCAGACAGTGACATTTCATATAGTTACATAGTTAATCTGTAACTATCTGTAAGATGCAAGTCCATCCAGTTTGCCAACAGAGAAAAAAAAGACACACACAAATAGAAAACTTCCATGCACACTATCCAATACCCACCGTTGATCTAGAGGAAGGCAAAAAAACCCAGCAAAAAACCCAGCAAAGCATGATCCAATTTCCTCCATCAGGGGAAAAAATGCTTCCCTGATCCCCCGAGAGGCAATTGGATATTTTCTTGGATTTCTTGAAGTCCTATCAGCCGGTGTGCCGTGACTGCGCTTGGCTGGAAAATTGAACTGCATGCAGTATTTTTCTTTCAGTGAACACCGCAACCAGTGGTGCATTTAGGTTTTGTGCTGCCCTAGGCTACACCGAAAACGGACGCCCCCCCCCCTCCCCAGCGGAGAGAGCCTGACACCGACCAACACCGGACCCCCCCACACACATACACACACACACACCTGACAGTGACCAACAACACCCCTGCCCCATCCCAACCCCCACCCGAGAGAGCCTTCTACTAACACCCCACATCTCCTCACATCCCTGGGAATGACAGTCAGGCTCTGCATACACCTTCAAGCATCTCCTCTCAGATCCCACCTCGTCCCTATGCCGCATATGTCCCTTCTTCTGGGGGACAGTGCTGCTCCCCTAAAAAATGCCGCCCTAGGCAAATGCCTTGTTTGCCTTGTGGTAAATACACCCCTGACCGCAACGCAATGTAGTGATGTGAATCGGTCACTCCGGAGACTACATTTTGCCTTGTCTTGTGGTGGGGGTACTGTGGGATTCTGCTGGAATAGTCTCCCAACGCAGTCCCACTGCACCTTGTGTAAATGTACCCTAAAACAAGTAAATATAAAACAACTTTCAATCTATTTACCAAGGCTAGCAGAATAAGCATTCATAATATTTCATGTTGATTGAAAGATTATTTCCACTTTAGTTATCTGTATAGGATAGCCATCAAGCCTTTGAGCAGGCTATGACCAAGTTGCACTCACTTTGCAGCTCTGACATTTTGTTACCGTTTGGTCATTCCACCAATGCATATCACAATGGAAACCATTGATCACAAGGAAACGGTTGATTTATCTTTTTAACACAGCTGCGATGGAAAGTCTTTGAAACGCTGAGCTGTGTCATTGTCATGGCTTTTAGTAATAATTGCAAGGTAGTGGTGACAGTGCTTCATAACGTTTAGCTGCCTGACTTGGCTGTTCATTATTAATGGACCTCTAAATGAATGCATGTAACCAGCACCCGACAAAGGTTCTGTGGTCTACAGGCAGACTTTACACCGCTGGAACTTGACCTTTGTGGTGTGCGAGGTATAATGTTCATCTCCTATGATAACTGATGAGTTCCTTCACATATATACATGAGTGCAGTCATTTGTGATGAACCACAAAGGGTGTTTAAATTCTCTGCCTTGTAAATTAAGACTGCAGTTTTGTGACAGTGAGACTGAGAGAAGAAGTTAATAATTAACGACAGTCATATGCATTAAGCCACTAATGAATTACTCAATAGCTACCACAATAAACCTTATTGTTCTGCAGTATGACATGAGTACAAAATCTGGCATGATTACATCCCTAAAGAGCTAAAAGAGAATTCCAGGTTTACTTTTACTATGAGTAGTTTTTATTTCTACTCTAGAACAGTCTGGTGCTGCTGTAATAGACTGATGTAGCATTAGCTACATACAGTAACCAGCATTGATGCAGGATATAAAGAGAGTGGGCATCTCCACCATTCAGGAGAAGGCTTGTATTTTTATTAATGAATACAAGGCTTCCTCTGATTGGCCAAGGTGGAGCTAATGATGTCATCCACCTGAACGCTAAGACTGACTCTCTTTACATCCAGCTGCAGAGGGGAAGTTGCTAGTGCTGCTGCTGGAACACTGGACTGTACAGTGACTGATCACTATGATAGGCAATCAAAGGCTATCACAGCGATCATGCGACCCGGAATCGGGAGTTCCGGGTCCCAATCGTTAGAACGGGACCTGGGGCTCTCAGTGACACCCTGGTGTTTGTGCTGGGAGCACGCTGTGCAGCGTGCTCCCAGCAGAAAGACAGGTACACAAATATGCGGCCCCACGAAAAAAAGCCCAGTTCTGTGAAGCCGCATATTTGTGTAACGTCGGCGTCAAGGGGTTAATAAACATACTTGTAGGTGGCACTTAGAAAGTATTGTTAGTCTGCTCAGTTTTGCTTTCTGCCTTATAGCTCCAGCAGACACCAAATAAATTATGTGCAAATTAATTTTTGCAGAGCATAGCATCTTAGAATACAAAGGGGTTGATTTACTAAAACTGGAGAAGGGAAAATTTGGTACATATCTGCATGGAAACCAATCACCTTCCAGGTTTTATTGTCAAAGCTTAATTGAACAAGCTGAAGCCAGAAGCCGATTGGCTACCATGCACAGCTGCACCAGATTTTGCACTCGTCAGTTTTAGTAAATCAACCCCAAACTATTTACTAAACGTTTATTATTATTATACAGGATTTATATAGCACCAACAGTTTGCTCAGCGCTTTACAATATAAAGGGAGACAATACAGCAAGAATACAGTTCAATACAAAAGGGTTAGGAGGGCCCTGCTCCTTGGAGCTTACAATTTAAGAGAAAGGGGCTAGTGGTACAAAAGGTAATAACTGTGGGGGATGGACTGGTAGGAGGAATAGAAGATTCCATTATTAGCTGAAGGCAGGATAGGCTTCCCTGAAGAGATAGGTTTTCAAAGATCGTCTAAAAGTGAGTAGAGTCAGAGATAGTTTGATAAATTGGGGTAGAGAGTTCCAGAGGGGGGGAGGCTCTGGAGAAGTCTTGAAGACGAGCATGGGAGGAGGGGACAAGGGAGCTAGAGAGTAGGAGATCGTGCGAGGAGTGGAGAGTTTATGTACACTAGACCCATCACCCCTTATAGTATTTTACCTCCCAAGACTAACACTCACCAGAATAAGTACCAGACACTTTATATTTTTAAATGAATATACAATACCCACGCTTAACAGCTGACTCAGCTTCCTATGACTGAAGAGGGGTGTTCTGGCAAAACTGTTCCCACACTTAAGCAAAGTAGTCCATAATAGAACTAAGGCGACACTTGTAAACTATGTTCATTAGTACCCAGATTTCCCGATCTTTGAAGGGCTGCACCTCTTCGTTTGCCATTGTGAATTCCTTTTAGTCTGCATGAAGATCTCAGCGCTGGTTTCGATTGTTTGTCTTAAGCCGACACTCGGTACGATCCATAAAACCGAGAATCTTTATTGGCTACATGTACAAACACATTAATAGAACGTTATCATGTTTCTGCTATAACAGCCTTCATTATAGCTATAGCCGAAACATGTTTGCATACTATTAATGTATTTTTACATGTTGCCAATAAAGATTCTCGGTTTTATGGTTTGTACCAAGTGTCAGCTTAATTCTATTATGGACTACCTTATAGTTTTATCTGTTTTTTTATCCCTAACAGCCAAAGTCCCAGAAACTTGAAAATTATTCCTTGCAGTGGGCCATGCCTGCACTGCCAAAGTTACCTGCTCATCAGTGTTGCCAACATTTTTGTGCTGATAAAACATGGAAAGTTTACTGACAGAGCACATTATTTTACTGACAAACTGAAGAATGACATTAAAAACTAAGGCAATCAATATTTAAACAGTATAATCCCAATATGGAAACACCGACAATACACATAACAAGTAATTTCGTTGGTTTACACTTACAAAAGTCAACACAGCATGACAAATGATCAGCCCCTGATATTTACAGACAGTTGTAAAACGCGGATTTTTCTAAACTGTCCGTAAATTTACTGACGGTTGGCAACCCTGCTGCTCATTAATATCTAGGGTGCGTAGAAAAGATGATTTCTTTTCCTAGTCCTCAGTTACCTCCATGCTGTTAGACCAGTGCACAGCATCTTCTCCCCATGCTCCAGCGGTCTAAGGCCAGCCATACATGGGTCGAAATTTGGACCTAAGAATAATCAGCCGATTTTCGTTCTCTTAGTGGGTCAATGGCACCTTCTGATTTTCGTGGTTTTTCCCCTTTTCGGTGATCGGGCATGTTGGAAAATTTGTGAAAAACTACTGTTTTTCGACTCAATGATGGTCAAATCGTACGATCGTTTTTCCAAAAAGAATGTGCGCATGAGCCGTGAGCTGGAAGGAACAGAAGTTTTGCCTGTTATATGGGGTGAACTTTATGACTTGGTCGGCCAATTTTCAAAATCATTGATGGCACCATCGGATTACCGAGTGAACGATGTGTTCGATGTTCGGACAAAAAATCGTTCAGAATTCGAACCATGTATGGCCTGCATAAGGTCCTGATGTCATATGACGACGGCGAGGGACAGTCCCTGCCGGAGCATGGTGCAGTGCCGTCTGCCAGGGTAGTGGATGATCGGGTAAGTAAAAGTGCTTTTACTTTCCCCGCCTAGACCTAAACCAGTAGGGAACCCTTGCATTGCCGGCACAGCCCAACTGCAATGAGGAATTTTCAGATCTTGGGCGTGTTAAGTATCTATATCAGCTTTCAAGTGAATGACATGGCAGAGTCACCAGTTTTGAAAACTAAATAAAGTCTCAATTCATTAACCTATATTAAATGATTTAATTATTAAAACATATGATGGTTATCAACACTCATTGGCTCTCATTGCTGAAAATCCAGGTTATATAAATAGTGATCATATAGCTAGTGCATTGAGCATTGGTAGTCATGGGAAAGAAAGCTTTCAGCTGACTGAGCTCTACTACTATTATTAAGTCTGTTTAGTGAATGTGAATTTTAGTTGATCCTTTCTGCATGTATGATTTAACCTGAATGTTACATTACAGGAGCAATAACAATGGCTTTGCTGGAAAACCTGCTGCCTGGAAACATCTACCTGATCAAGATCTCAGCTTCCAATGAAGTAGGTGAAGGACCCTTTTCTAACACAGTGGAGCTGGATGTTCATCCCAAGGAGATGGTACACAGCAGCATGAAGTCAAAGCATTCTAATTCTGCCAACAGTCAAGGTCAGTTAGGAAATAAACAAAACGAAACAGTTTTATTATTTACTCGGAAGCAGCAATTCTTCCAGACATGCTTTTGTTTCTGCCCTGCCATAGTTTGCATAGCAGAGACAAATGACCCCATACGGAGCGAGACTGTTCAAGCATACCAATAACTGTATACAGAGGTGATCCACTGTCGCTGTAATAAACGTAAAATAAACAAATTAATGACAGTGATTTATACGTGGGTGTAAGTGCAAGTCCAAATCATACATCATGGAACTTGCAATCCTGCAGTTCTTAGGGAAAAGTTCCAAATCAGCAATACTAAATTATGCCCATTTTATAGCTGTAATTTTTACTGTACCAAAATCATGACAAAAAATGAGGTTTCAAAAATGACATATATAATTAAATGAGGAGCTCAGAAGAATATAAAAAAAATGTTCTACAGTAGATATAGCCAGGCAAATACGTGTGTCACTTTATCTGAAACATCGAAGTTGATTTACTTAAAGCGGAGTTCCACTCACTCTGTAGCTGCTGACTTTTAAAAAACAGCCACTCACCTGTCCCACGATCCCGCGGTGCCCCCACCACAGCCCATTTCACTGGCTGTCCTGTATTCCAGGCGCCGGCATCTTCAGTGTGGGCACCCGGCTGTGACGGCTTGCGGCTTCACAGCTGGGTGCTCACTGCACATGCGCGAGTAGCTCTGCTCTTCCCGAATGGCTCCGTCGTCTTCTGGGACCTGTCGTGTTTCCCACAAGACTTTGGGGAGGGAGGGTAGGAGGACAACTTCCGCTCACCTAGGCGATCGCAGCGGAAGTGGGACCTGTCAAATTCGGATACCCGTCCATCCCCCCCGCTCCCCAAAGGTGCCATACCTTCATGGGGAGCGGGGGACCAATCTTTAAAGCAGAACTTCCCCTTTTGGGTGGAATTCCGCTTTAACAACTACCAGTCCAGGCCAATTCTGACTTCCCTCTCCTTCATGTAAAGAACATATTTTTTTTATAGAAAAATACTTAGAACCCCCAAACATTATATACTTTTTTTTAAGCAGAAGCCCCACAGAATAAAATGGTGGGTATTGGATATTTTTATGTCATTCAATATTTGTCAATAAGTTTTTCAAATGCAAATGTTTGGGAAAAAATCTTTGCGGGCTATGGCCAGCTTTACATGCAGGCATTTATTTATTTAGCTATCCATATGTAAACTACGGTTCCTAGTTGTTTTGTTATACACGCATGTCATGAAAAATATTCAGCACTAAATGTATCCATTTATGGATGTATGAAATGCACGAGCATAGACCCCTGGTGCCCAGCCTGGGGACCCAGGGCCACATACAGCCCCTTGGTATTTGCAGTGCAGCCCTCGGAACCAGAAGTCAGCAGTGGGAGTTTTAATTCGTAGTGGGTCTGTAAGGCTGCTTTTACACTGAGGAGTTTGTGAAGTGCTGAGAGCACAAAAAAAGCTGAAGAAAAATGTTTCCCTATGTATGTCTGTGTATGTCTTCACACTGGTCCGTTGTGGTTCTGTGCAGTGAAAAAAATCCTGTTTGTCGCATTTTTGGGACATATTTGGTCAGTTTAGAAAACTGCACCAAAAATGCACCACCCCATTGAAATGCATTCAAAACACGGCAAAAAGTAATCAAGAATGCACCTGTGTTGCGTTTTTTTATGCGTATTTTAAGTCACTTGTCCTGTGAAAAATGCACCAAAATTACAGCAAACACACATACGGTATGTGTTTTTAGCATGTTTTTGCTACAGATCAGTGTGAAAGTGCCCTAATAGTTGTGATCACTACAATTTCATGTAACATGCCCCTACTCTCTGACAGTCTCCAACAACCACTGTAGCAGAGTCTATGACCATCTCCTCTTGTAAATCTTCTGTCTTTGACAGTCTTTTGTAGCAATAAATTATATATATCGTATGTGACCCTTTGGTGATATCAGGGGCCACATTGAGGCTTCATATACTGTACCTTGTAAATTGACAACCACTGGCTTAGATGATCACATTAAAATGACTGTCTATGAAAAAGTATGGGAGCTGCCATGTCTGATCTCTATTGGCTCTCATATTGATACTTTGGCTTCAATGCTTTTCAAGTCTCTGACCTGGAACAAACATCTAGATAAAGAATTCTGACACTTTTTGATACTCATTTAAAACATACTTGTTCCCAGGTCTGTGATTCTAAATTGTTGAAGCCAGACATGGCCAAGCAGCGACTATTTTTAAAAGAGGGCCAACAATGGCTGCTCCATACTTTCTCATCGAAGAATCACTTTAAACTGTCTGTGGCCATTCTGAACCAGTCAGGAGTCTGTGGTGCATGCCAGCAATTCTCTGAAGCCTAATGGAAGCACAGGGACCATGCAGCGTTCACTATATAACTATGACATAGAGCCATCGTTCCCTGTGTATTTATAGACACTGCCCATTTATCCAGGTTTGATGTGCTCTTTTGTGTAAGTGACAGGTTTGTCTTTGTATTGATCTTCTACCACCTAATCGGAATTGCATATGGGTACAAAGGAGACCACCTTGATATTGCACAGACATGACCTTACTTCTATTCCATTATTATTTTAAGTCCCAGAGCACTAGGGTTCTAAGCTGTTAAACATGACAGTTTGCGCATATGAACCTGTCCAATGGTATTCACTGACTTGTAATGTGTTCTGTGCTAAGTGTGTGTAATTATAATCACCGGGACTGCACTTTACAGATGTGTACTTTGCTGATCTTGCGTATTTTGATTTGTTTCACAGCAATTTAGGCAATGACGGACTTTCTAAATGGCTTCTATATTGCAGATTATTCCAGTTTCTACCATCTGGACCAGAAATCAATGACAGGAATTGTTGTTGGAGTGTGCATTGCATTAACATGTATTCTCATATGTGTGCTTATTCTGATTAATCGTGGCAGAGCCAGGTTGGTATTTCAGATTAACGAAGAGTATAAAATATATGTGCCATATACAGTATGTTGTACAATGGCATCTTGAGGTATTTACTGTGCATACTGAGTGAAAGTCTGAAGCTGCAATGTTGTATGTTATCCATATGTTGGAAACAATGGGACCCCATACAGCCAGCCTGACAGCGACACCCCACCCCCAAAAACAAAATGATATGCTTCAGTTATGAATGAACTCGGAGAGTGATTGGTACCGATAACTCATTGTGTTCATTCAGGAAAGAACCAGGCTGGTAAATGTGACATATTTACCAGACCCTTCCCCCACTCTCCATCCTGAAGGATCATGCTGTGTGCTTGCAGCTGACTGCGGGAAGGAGAGGAAAAAAGCTGACAGCACTGCAGGGGTGGAGGCAAACAGGGGGGCCTGGGCAGTAGGAGGAAATTTGGTGTACAGGGAGGGTGATGGATATGGCGGAGGGGGGGCATTTACTGGAACTGATCCCCTGTATGGCTCCCTCTGTTGCAGCTGAAAGCCAGTGGGAGGGAAAGGAGATACAGTATATACAAATGCGCATATATTTATATATATATACACAAACCAGTGTGTTAGGTAGACCTTGCTAGTGCCAAGAAAATATACCACCACACCATTACATAGCTGCTTACCCCCCCCCTCCAGGGGCTGACCAATCAGAATTGCTCTGGTTGGTCCCTGAAGCTGCGCAGAAAGAAGAGGGAAAAGAGGAAAATTTTCAAATCCCCAATCCGCTATACTTTCTGCATTGGCATTGACATGTCATCATCCACGGAGGTAAGTACAGCTGAAATTAATGGCAGCCCCGCGCATCTTGAAAGAGCAGCGCAATTCGGCTGTGGGTGGTTGCAGGTGCTGCCAAGTTTGAACCTAACCATAGGAATGATCTCATGTTTCAGCAGGAAGTAACAGTTGTAATTAAAAAAATTAGGTCAAAACTGTAGAACTAGAACAAATATATTCATCTTTATGGAATTTGTGGAAAGTATCTATTAGGGGAAATGCTAAAAGGCCATTAAACCTGAAATACCAGTTGGTTCATAAAGGACTATTTTAATCATATTCACAAATAATCAAACATTTCAATAACTGCTAAGGCAGGCCATACATTTTACAATTTTCTTTCCTTCAGCCATGGGTTAAAGGAAGGAAAATCACTCAATTTCCCCATCAACAGTCAGTTCCACTATTGTCTTCTGACAGCGGGAGGTTTCCAATCCATCAGAATACAATGATCACTGCTGGTGCTATTGCAGCCGGCAGGGATCAAATGATAAAAAACCTAACAGGCTGGTTGTACTGAGCTCAATCGATGGGCCGAATTTCAATCCACCTGGCCGGCTTAAGAAGTTTGTGATTATGGGGGCAAGTTACACTACTAAAACAAATAAGACTATGCAAGTCTTACCCCTGGTTCACATATATGCAGCCATGCGGGCCACGTTTTGCGTGGGCACTGGAGCCCATTCATTTGAATGGACTCCTGTGTCCCGTGACATGCAGGGAAGAAGTCACTGCACTTCTTCTGAAAACGCAGCACGCATGGGAACCTTGGTTCCCAGTAGGGTTGCATTTTCCAGTGCGGGTGGCGTGCCATTAGAACTAATGTCACCTGCCCGCAGGTCCGCATTCCCCTGTGCGGGTGGTGCGGCTGCACAAATTTTGGTGCGGATCCGCAGCCGCACCACCCACACATATGTGAACCTAGCCTTCAAGAGACGTCACCTTTCACGGCAGGGTGACCTTATGTCTGACAAGGGCATAACTAAACCCCATATACTGATTTTACCAGCGTTCCCTTGCAGTTGCTTGCTGCTCTACAAAACAACTGTGTTGGCAGCATGGGGTAGTGGGCACTTTATTCCCCAGGTATTGATGCTGGCTGCAGACATGCAAGAAGCAATAATAAAGTGCAAGTGAGTTAATTATGTGGGAGTTGGGGGGGAGTGTACTTCCAAGAGACACTGCACAGTGACATTGGTCCAGCTTGGACCAATGTAAATATATACTTTATATAATATATTCCACACCTGTGGGACCACTGTGGTTGCAGAGAATCAACAGCAGTTGCTACTACTACAGTGATCACTGCAGTCTTCCAGGTCCTGTGCCTCTGCACAGTGAACAAAGGAGACCACTCACTCGCCACTGCCGACACTCACATAATACCCTCTATTTTTCTAATAAATACAAGGCATTCTCTGATTGGATAAGGTAGAGAGGTTATCTGCATTTCAAGACATGCAGTGGACCCCTGAACCCATTCCCTTACGGATATCATATTGCTCATTGTGCCACTATGGGTGTAATGACTAAGAAGCGATGCGGTGTCTTTGACACACCAGTCAAATACTGCAAACCTAAACTCATTCTCTTGATATCTACATTGCTGTCTGTATGCACAATGTGATGTTTTGCCATTATTAAATTTTTTTTTCATACACAGGAAAGCCACAATTGCAAAACTTGCTCAAGGAAATGGCCGTATACCTCAAGAAGCTGCATTCATTTCTCATGAGAGCCAACAACGAAAAACTGTGAATCAGCCAGAAGGGAATGCAGATCTGTTAGTCTCTGCTGTTGAGGCAGATTGCTACCTTGATACAAAGGTAAGTAGATGGTTTGGAGATAAGTACTTGCATGTGCCTGTTCCAAAGCACACTAGATGATGGTAGATGTAGTTTTACATTTCATACACTTGTGCGTAAATTATTCATGTTCTATAGATCATAGATTCTGTCATCCCTAAATGGAATCTTGAATTCTGATGTGAGGTACAGTCTATTTGCTTGAGAATCAAAGAGGTAAATTTTGGGTTCCCGAAAAAGTCACATTGACACCTGTTTGTGAAATACTGCCTATTTACTCACCACTACACCAAGGTGCTACTAATGGGATAAATCATTTCAAACCATACCATGACAGTTTTTGCCCAAATCCCCAGTACCATAGCCTTTCAGCTTATCCTTTCAGCTAATAAATCACTATGAATTTTGTAAGTTCAGTAAACCTGTGTGACGGCATCAAATAAGTTGTATTCAACTTTTTGAAAACCAGGCAAATGCATTTGAATATGGCTTAAAGTGATATTAAAGGCATATTTTTTTTTATTTAAAAATAACAAACATGTCATATTTACCTGCTCTGTGCAGTGGTTTTACACGGAGCAGCCCTGATCCTCCTCTCCTTGGGTCCCCCGCTAGCGCTCCTGGCCCATCCCTCCTGCTGAGTGCCCCCAGAGCAAGCTGCTTGCTATGGGGACACCCAAGGAGACTTGCTTCCGAGCCACTGCTCTGTGTGTCCATTCACACACAGAGCTGCGGATCGACCCCACCCCCTCTCTCTTTGGCTCCCGCTGCTGTCTCAGTCAATAAGGAGGGAGAGTCTTTGGAGAGCCAAGGCTCTTGTGCACATCGCTGGATTGTGATGAGGCTCATGTAAGTATTAATGGGGGTTTGCTACACACAGAAGGTTTTTTACCTTTATGAATAGAATGCATGAAGGTAAAAAAACCTTGAGCCTTTACAACCACTTTAAAAAAGAATTGACACCATACCATTCGCAAATTATAGTGATGTTTTTGTCATCATTGTTTTTAAATACTGACATTTAAAACTAGGCCTGTTTTTCTTCCAGGGTGGTTCAGATCTCATCATTAATGGCTATGGCCCAGTTGTGATAAAAAACACAAAGAAAAAATGGTTATTTTTCAATGACTGTAAAAAAGACCACATGGAACAGGTAAACGTTTGCTTGCAGTTAGGTCTTAGGTATTTGAATGTTTTGTGTGGCAACAATGACCGGATATTTTTCCTCAACAGACCAGCTCAAGAATTGTAAAGGCTACATGTTTATACCAACCTGGTACGACTGTACTGATGGGAGAAGACACATCCTCCACCCCACCAGGCCATCCACACACCTTCCAGATACGAAGGAGCATAGCAGCAGACACAGAGCATTCGGGGAACAGCGAGGAAAGCCACGAGACCAATGATTCGGGGCGTTACTCCCATGAATCCAATGATGAAATTAATCTGTACTCTGTTATCAGCAGCACTCTGCCCTCACCATATTCATTTAGCAGTGAAGAATGTACAAAGGACCCTGTCCTTACCAAACGCTAACACAACTGGCCAGCATCTGCTGCTGAGGAACATTTGTTCATGGTACCTCACAAAATCCACATGCCCATAACATTTTAAAGATGATGATTTCTTTAAAGCCAGATGCGTCCAACATTAGTGTCTGTTCGAAGGACAATGAACGGAGCCAAAACAAATGAATGTGGAATCTGGTTTCTCCCATCCCATACATCACAATTCTCCCACAGAATGTTCCTTAGAGTAAATCTATTGACTGTGAAGGTTGGCTTGCTGGATAGTGAATGGATTAGAAACTCTCCGGGTTTTTTATGCCATTTGTCTTTGTTGTAAAGGGACGTCAAGCAGTCCCTTTGATTTATGTCTACCTCAGCTGGTCACACGATGAACTTCATTTCGCTGCTTTACCTATATTTGTGTTTGTATGTCTCCCCTTACCCTTCATCAGAAATACTTCCTAAATGTGTTTTTTTTATTATTTTTCATACTGTGTGATGAATGTTTTTACTTAAGGAGTTGTAAAGGCAAAATGGAGAAACGGTCTCTGTTAGACTTTGAACACAGTACTGTTAACTGGCTGATTAGAGCATGACTTCCTACCCGAAATACCTACTACCTCTGTACGCAAGCGTGATAAACTAAACTTACTCTATGTGCTTGTTGGTTTCAGACAAATACTTATTGATGTAACATTTGCCATCTCAACAGACAGCTGTGCCTTCTAGTATCTCAGTAAAACAGTACTGCCTTACACAAACAGTATTCAGGACATTACTCAGGAGTAAAACAAGAGGCCTTAAACCCCGGGACATTAGTGGAAAACCTCAACCACCCATATATCCATTTATTAATTCTCTTCAAATGTTTGATTCCTTTAGAAGGTTGGCTATGGTCATGGAAGTTACAGCACATTTGTAGAAGTATGGAAGTAGACTACAGTGCTACTGAGATGTGTAATAAAGTTTGAGTCCTATTTATAGTATGAATACTATAATATACTCACCCATAGACATGATCATTTTTTTTAAATGAAACACAGCCTATTTTTGACTGATGCTTGAGATTCTTTGCCATATACACGCTTGTTTATACTCGGGGATGGAGAGCGCCATGCTAGTCAGCCAGTGTGTTCAGTGTTGACTGAATGTCAGAAGAGCCTTTGCAGAGCTGTTTACTCAATGGCCAGTTGTGCCTGGTTGCCTTTACAATTCCTGATTTATACTACCTCTTTTTTAATTGATGTCCTTGTTAATTTCCTGGACTCAGGGAATTGTGTATTTTTGTGTGTATGTACCTCATGAATATATGGGGCAAATGTGACAGGGTATCATGTTTTTTTTTTTCTTGGTTTTTATAGAAGATGAAGTAGGTCAATGAATTCATCCGATACAGTATTAAAGTGATCCTGTTGCATAAACAGGCAACCACATTAAGTGTTGAAGCTCCAGTTTGGTATGTCATGATTAGGGATGAGCTTGGGTTTGGACCAAACATGAATTCGGAAGGAAGCTGTCAATGCTTGGCCAATCAGCTGGGCATTCCCTGCCTTATAGCTGAATGTTCATAAAGTGCTTGGGATGATGTTGATGACGTTGATCTTTAATGACCACATGGACATGTTAGGTCAATGTCATTGACCTAATATGGCCATGTATCCATAACAGGTCAATTATGTCACAAGCATCCCTGTCCCTTTGCGTAAATGCAGCTGCAGGGCAGGCTGCAGCTGGTTGGACCTGGCATTGACAGCTCCCTTCCGGGTTCTAACTGAACCGAAGCTCATCCTTTGTGATGATCCTTATGCGAAAATCACCATATAATCAATAGCTGACAAGATTGCATTCCTGCCACGTGCATATATGTAGCAATCTTGTAAAGGCTTTTACTCAGAATGGCTGTTAGTTTATATGGCCAAATCTGGCAGACACCACTGTCTGAACAGCGGGCAGAGGAGATGGAGCTGCTGCTTTGTAACTAGCTAACTGTAATCCAGTTCCTTAATTGGCTGCTTCCACTGTGACTGTGGGACAGGTACCCTTTAATACAGTCTCCAGACATGTAAAATATGTCATACCAAAGATTGTCCTTTACTTTGTAAGGGAAAGCAAATTTTTTCTCCAAAAGAAAAAAAAAGTTTTTTTTTTCAGCATAACTGCTAAATAGTAGTAGTAATAGGGATTGTAATAGAAAAGTAAGGATGAATACAATCTGAATTTCAAACTACCTTTCGACTTTAAATAGTCATGTCCAAAAACTTCCAAGTTCCACTTTTAGTATTTAGCTATTAGCTCTTTATTATACCAGTATTAGATTACCTATTTTTGAACAAATTGCTTTATACGATAAGGAAGGAAACTTTAACCAAAGATTTATTTTTGGGTCTCGTCTTGCTCTTTGTTTAGGTGAGTTTTTTTTTTTAAGTACATTTCTTGTATGAATGAATTTTCACGCTAAACAGTTAATATGCCGGAGCAGCTAAAACCGAATCATGTTATCCTTCCTGATAGGGATGTTATTGGGATATTACATTTTGTTTGAGTGTGTGCTTATTTCAGTGCAAGAATTCAGATGTCAACACGTGTATCAATAGATTATTTTCATAGTATATGGAATTATTATAATAACATGTCAGGCAATGGTATAAAAAATATGCTGTCCATAATTAGAAAAGGTTCTTATGTCCCAGTAAACAATACCTCCATTACTAAACTCACAACAGTAAAATCAGTCTGTATATGCAGTAAAGCATGCTTGATATACTCACTGTGGAACCTAAGGGGTTAATGCTCTGCATTGTGTAAAAATGCTGTTTAATCCTGATTTCTCTGATCCTCCCCTTTTTCCAGTGCTCCCCTCTTATCTCCTGATAACACATATCGTGTGGAGTCACTGCATATGTTCAGTTTGGTGTGTATTGCTAGAGAGATTTTTTTTTCTTCGGATAGTGCATTTGATCAGCACAGGGCCAATCAGCGCTGTCCAAACAGAGGGTCAGGGGTTCTGCATCCTCCTAGAGCAGAAAGAAAACACCTCCCACAAGCTTTAACCAGTGCTCTGCTGGACATTAATAGAAGCCACAAGACTTCTATAACTGCTGATGAGAAAAGGTATTTAGTAGTGCACCGAAATGAAAATTTTGGTGCCGAAAACCAAAATTCAAAATGCACTTGGCCGAAAACCGAAATGCGCAGTTTTTAAAAATGAATATATATTTTTTTGAAAAAAAATACAGTTTGATTAAAAAAAACAAAAAAAAAAAACAATATATACACCTATTTTTTTGTAAAATATGAAAGAGGATGTTACGGCGAGTAAATAGATACCCAACATGTCACGCTTTAAAATTGCACACGCTCGTGGAATGGCGTGAAACTGCGTTACTTAAAAATCTCCATGGGTGATGCTTTAAAAATTTCTACAGGTTAGCAGTGTAAAGTTACGGAGGAGGTCTAGTGCGAGAATTATGACTCTTGCTCTGACGTTCGTAGCAATACCTCACGTGTGTGGTTTGAACACCATTTACATATGTGGGTATGGTCTACGTATGCATTCACCACTACGTGTGAGCACGGGGGCACTTTAAACTTTTTTTAAAAAATGTATTTAATGTTTTTTTTGCACTGTCCCTTTAAAAAAGTTTTTAATCACTTTCATTCTTATCACAAGAAATGCATGCATCCCTTGTGATAGAAATAATTAGTGACAGGTCCTCTTTATGGAGAGATATGGGGTCAATAAGACTCCACATCTCTCCTCTGCAATGTAAAGCATTGGATTAAAAAAAAAAGCATTGATCTAGTGCTTTAAAAAAAAATGTCCGGAACCGGAAGTGACATCGCTCTGGTCCTCCAAGGGCGTAGAGATGCTTGGAGGCCATGTTTTCTTCACTAATCTCTATGCCCAGCGCTGGGATTGTTCGATGATAAAGCTGAGAACTACTGAGTGGCGGCAGGGGCAGGCGACGGCGAGGGGCAGGGTTTTTTCTGCACCCGTATCGTTGCTTTTTTTCATATCGGCCAACGGCCAAAAGGGGCATTTTCGGCCAAAACGTTTTGGCCACCGAAATTTGGTGCATCCCTAGTATTTAGCAGTTTATATTTACTAAAATAATTGCATTTCCATGTTCTGTGTACTATGGGAGACCAGATATAGTGAATGCAGGGTCCTGGGTTTAGTAACACTTTAAGCAAAGTAAAACCCAACTCTAAGTACACATTTTATTTCAGTTTTGGATAGGGTGGGGAATGATTAGAACTTTTGTCAGGTTTTTTATTGCTGTCTGTGTCATTTATGGGGAGATTTCAGCTTACTTACTGTCTTTCTGATGTTTCAGGGAATTTCTTCCAAGGGACAAAGACAGGATTAAAGACCCACACTAATTTTTTGCCGGTCTGCAAAACAAACAAAAAATGGTTGGGTTGTAGTTAGACATTAACTACTTTCCTAATGCTTTTACTGATTTCATCAGTTCCTTACTTGAAAATATAATGTTCTTATTGGAAAACAAATTATGCAAAGCATTTTCTGATTGGATGAAATGGAGGAGTAGGACAGTGATGTCACAATCTTCACCTCATCCTATCAGAGAATGCACAGAGAGAGGCATTTACTGAATGGCGAATGTGCCAAGCTAGCGACTTTCTTTGGTTAAGGTGCATCAAGGCAGCCACTCAGCACGGGACCCAGAAGACTGATCACTGTAGTAGCAGCAGCGACTGCTACAGTGATTTTCTCTTTCCACAGCAGTCCCACAGGTTTAGAATATGCATACTTAAATTGGTGAAGGTGGACCAATGGAACTATGCAATACATACTATACCTGGAGTTCAGCTTCAAACTGAACAGTGGTCGATGGATAGACCTCCCCTGCTGACTGTTGTATTCAGCCAGACAGCTGTCAGAATATCTGAACAGTTACTGCGTATGATTGGCCGAAGTCATTGTTTGGCCAACAATCTCCCACCCAGCTCCTTTGAGGTTTGTTATGCCGCCAGGACCACCCAAGGTTAGGATTTCAGCTGATTCACAGGAATCTGCCGCTATTCTGACAGTGTATGGCCAGCCTTTGGGACTAGGATACTTCAGCACACAATAGGTCCTTTCCCTGCATGTCAGCTGCAGTGGTAGGCTGGTCCTGCTGTAGCTTAGGCTGGTCATACACTATACAATTTTCTGTCCAATTTCTGCCCAATGTCCTTTAAATTTACCTTCAACTATGTAGTGCAAGAGCCTGCCTAATTGGATACAATTGAAAGTGTTGTTATTTTTTACCTCTTATTATATGGTTTTTGGTAAATCTAAACCAAAAATCTCATGAAAATTGTATAGTGTATGGCCAGCCTAAGTCAGCATGATAGTAAGTTTGTCCAAGCCGAAGTTTTGGAACCGATTGGTGTTCAGTTGCTTACATTTCAGTAGTAAGCCCTAAATCTGCTTTAAACATGCTACAAAAAACAGCAACTTCTAAGCATTGTCAGTGATTGCTGCTTTTAAGCAACCCCATATGCAAGCAGTGAGCAAATTGTTGTTTCAGAAGGATACCTGTGAGACTGTTATACATGTTGGTTGCATTTTATCATTACCGTAAAAATATGTTAGACAGCAGTTTCCATATAGTGTAGGAAATAACATAATGATGCTAAATCATAGTAAGTGGTTTCCACATGAATGTCAATCTAAAGCTCACAAGGACCATTTGTTCTACAATCTCTAAAATAGAAAGCATTGAGTCCAGGTTGCACTGAATAGGCAGGCTACTGTATTAGAAATATTGTGGATCCAACTCACACCCTATAGCTCTTGAGCAATGCTTAAGATGATGCTAACATCAAATTACCGTATTACTATTAAAGTAGGTAATGAAGCTTTCTGTGTGATATCAGTTCATTCTTAAATATTTGAGCAAAAAAGTTCTCAGTTTTCATCTACCTCCAAGAGTTTGGGGTGTCAGTGGTTTTGATTTCTTCGTAGCCGGTGGTGTGCACCCATTCCTCCTCCACCTCCTACATGCCCTTATGTCACCACCGCTCTAGCACCTGATTGCAGAAAGCCTAAAGAGCCAACTGAGATCATGTAGAAACCTTCAGTGAGAGCTAATTGCCTACATATACTCATGTAGTCAGTTCAGTATGTATATCGTGAAGACAAGGTCACCTTAAAGGAAAAGCTTTGCTGCTTACCATTGCTCCCTGCCTTTCCACCTATTTGCTCTAGGCTATTTACTTTTTTATTGATCCAAATGCCCCAAAACATCGCCATAACAGCAGTTTTGTTGGCAAGCAAGATCCAACTGCTTAGGGCTCATGTTAAATATTATTATTATTATACAGGATTTACAGGATATAGCGCCAACAGTTTGCTCAGCGCTTTAAAATATAATGGGAGACAATAAAGCAACAATACAGTTCAATACAAGAGGGTTAGGAGGGCTCCTTGGAGCTTACAATCTAAGATATGTTCCATATGTCCCTTATCTTGGTTAACAATTTATGCCAAAGATATTTATGGCTGCTCCGGCATATTAAGCAGTGGATAAGTCTTTAAAAATAATGTTTTGCTTGCTGGTGTTTTGGCCAAATGTACTGTTTATTACTGCATGGACCATTTAATTTAAATGTTTTTCTTTTTTTTTTTTTATCTTTTGTGTTCAAAGCAGTTTGCACCACCAGTATCTCTTTCTAGTTTTTGAGTTGGAAAAAACTAAATTCCAAGGAATGGGAGGTGACATATATTTAAAAATAAAACAGTGTGCTTTTGTGTGTACAGCAAGCTGCGCTATGACGTTTGGATGTTTAGTGCTGCTTAGCTAATACAGAAGCTTATTTAATGAGGAGTAGTGATGATCTTGGGTTTGTCCGAACCTAGAAGTTAGCTGCCATTGCTGGGCCAATGAGCTGTGGGGGGAGATGCTTGTGACATCATTGACCTAATATGGGCACATCCCCGCCCCTTTTGTATTCATGTAGTCGTTGGGTGGAGAATCTCCCACTGCAGCACATTGGCTGCCAAACCCAATCTCATCCCTAATGAGGTGGTGCAGGGAGCAATGATTTTGTCTTCTGCAGTTTTCCATAGCAACCAACCAAAAATCATTTCTTAACTGATTACATGAAATTAAATATGGATGCCCTGAGTTACTTTGCAATTATTAAATAAGCTTGTTTTGTATTTTGGACAACTGCGCTGTACACTTCTAATACCACGGTACAGAGCACACCGTTTTATATGTTTTATGCCTCTCGGACCTTGGGATTGTCCATACTCTGTTGTATTACTGTGGTGCATTTTATATCTGAATGTAACATGTGGAGATGTCAGGCTTGTTCTATATATGTATATATGCAGTGTATACTTTTATTTCTAATGCTCCTTCTGTTTTCTCTGTCAGAAACGGACAAATACTTGTCTACGGCATCAGCTTCTTTTTCTTCTAATCCTCATTTTCTGTTGCAGTGTTCCTTTTCCTCTTCACTTAAACGAACCTTAACCTGAAAGAATTTTAAGGCTTCCACAGCTGTCCTTAGAATGCCAGTTGCCTGTCCCATAACAAGAGTGAAGTCAGTACTCTGTAAATTGCATACCTGGTCTAGACCAGTGTTTCTCAACCTTTTTTCAGTCAAGGCACCCTTTAAAATTATGGACAGTCCCGAGGCACCCTTTAAAATTATGGACAGTCCCGAGGCACCCTTTAAAATTATGAATAGTCTCGAGCCACCCTTTAAAATTATGGATAGTCTCGAGGCACCCCATTCTAAAATGTAAAAACTATTCTAATAGTTTTATATAATGCAGCAACGTCCACACATGTAGGACACCCAACGATAGAGGAGATTTATTCTTCCAAATCAAATACACTTTTGCACACTGGTACTGACTAGTATTCCAATGTTTCTCTCAGTTTTTCTCTATCACTCAGCTAATGTGACCCCATCTCTGACAAAGAGGGCAGCGGAGGGTCAAGCAAGGATGCTGTGCAGGCAACTGACATCCTCCTTTTCAACTGATGTCATTGGTTTTCAGGACGCCGGTGGCTAGAAGGTCTTAATGGCGCACAATGAAAATGTGTGGATTGTGTAACTAAAAGTCAGGCTTCTTCCACCCGCTGGCTTGTATACAAGTTTTGTGCAACTTTTAAACATTTTGCCAGGGCACCCCAGAAGAAACCTCAGGCCACCCCAGGGTGCCTGGGCACCCTGATTGAGAAAGGCTGGTCTAGATTACTGTAGTGACTTGGAGAGTGTTAAAGACAGTAGAGCAGCTTTACAACAAACAAACTTCATGAGACATCAGCATTGGCAGCCTCTAGAATTGTCTCAGCTCTGGTTCCCTTTAGGATTGTGTTGCTCACTCACTGTGGATGATTTTCCAGAGGAGAATAATATTCACTCAACCTGGTGAAGCTGTGGTCAGATCAGTCACCTAATCATTTGCAAGCAAGTGTTGCTGATTGGAGAATTATATGTCTGACTCTGCAGGGGTTGGGTTGGAACGCTGCAGAGACAACCGCTTCTCTTACACAGGGCACAGCAGTCCTCTCTGCAGCTTGCAAAGGGAAAATATCTTTTTTTGTCGGGTTTGAACAAAAAGCAAAGGTGGGAACTTATTTTTGCTGCACCCTAATTCCTTTTTTAGCATTTGGCCTGGAGCTTCAGTTGGCCTTCAAGTCCCCTGCACATGATTAGGTTTCTGAAGTAAAGCACAGCTTTATTGGGTTTCTGAAATGAATACAGCTTTATTGGGTTAAGAGACTGTTCTGCTCATTTAGTAAATCAACATTATTATATTTACAGAACCAGCTGACACAAAACCATATATACCACAGTGCCCAAGGTATCTTGTTGCCTTTGGGCAACCTAGAAAAACAAGCCAATGACCATGCAATTCCAAAAATGGCTGGTCTGAAAACAGGAACTTTTTATTGAATAGTTGACAGTATTCCCTTTAAGATACCATATGCAATGTAATATCCTAGTGGCTGCTTGATACTTTGTTTGGGTGAACTTGTTATACAAATGAAGGCTACAAAAATATGGCTCTTAGGAAGACAAGTCTTGTAGATTCAAGTTATGTCAGTGCTAAGTGTTTAAACATACCAAGGCCCAACCTAACGAGTGTGTTGCTTCATGTATACTTTAACTGCAGTGAATGCATTCACCTTTTATAGGTATTGTCCATTTTCAAAATGGTAATTTAATAACACCCTCTAATGTTAGATGTTCACCCTCTAATGTTAGATTTTAATAACACCCTCTAATGTTAGATGGTCATTTGGAAATGTGAACTGCGGACATATCGCCATCAGTATGTCCTGTCATTAATGTTTACTGTAGAAGTTAATGGTGTCTGTGATTACTCAGGTATCTGTGATCTGTTTGAGGTTAATGTAGCTCTGCTTAAGCAACCTAACTGTATCCAGTGATGTCAATGTTTTCATGGCTTTGTTTGCAAGCATCAGGACACTACAGAAGTTGCATACGTAAACTGTTAGCATGGGTGGATTCCGGTTTCCCATAATGTGAGAAATCCAGATTTTAGGGAAATACTAGTCCAACCATATACCTATGTTTCTTTTAACAAGGCCAACTGTGTCTTCATTCCCTGTATAAATACAAACTCACCCAGACAAAGTCAACAAATTTTCCATCCATTGTGAAACGTTACCAATTCTTACTACATTTTATTAGAGACTGGTGGTTTCACAAACTTTTCTGTTACAGCTTTACAAAAAGTAAATTCTTAGGACCAAGATCAGAATATCTTGAAATCATTTTTTTTTTGCCAATTTAAAAAAAAAAATAACCCCTGCAGAAAAAGTTTTTATACTTACATGTCCAACTGCCTGTTAATTGAATTTTAGGGCCCATTCACACCACATGTATTGGGTTAGTATGAACTAGTTTGATTTTAGGAATGAGACAGCTGGACAAGAAAGTATGAATACTCTTTGTTTTAGCGGGTGTGCTTTTTAAATTTTTTTAAATTCGTTTCTTACTATCACAAACAACATCCTACTTGTCACTAAGGCTGTTTTTTTGGTAAAGTAGAACTATTTTTTTTTACATTTTGGATAGAGTGGAGAGGCATTAGAACCCCTGTCAGGTTTTTATTGCTGTCTGTGGCCCCGTCAAGGAGATCCACCCTTTTTATTTGTTCTGTTTACCATTATCATTGAAAGTGAAAGTTAAAGAAAATCCCAAATTTTGGGTTGTCCCCAGAAAAGTAATAGGCTCAAAATCTTCCAATGGGGACACTAATTCTGGGGAATTCCCTTAATTTGTAGGGATTTTCTCTCACTTCCTGTTTGGGTATGGGACAGGAAGTGAAGGGAAATCTCTGCAATGGGATACAGATGGCATAAAATAAAATCTGACGGGGTTTAAGCTTCTCTTGCGCTATTCAAAATGAAAAACAAACATTTTCCCTTTAGTTCTGCTTTAGGAATTTATATTTATGAACACAAAACAAACTATACATTTGTACGTGTATAATTCTTACACAGATATTTTTATAGCTGTATTTTCGTGACTTCAATTATACTTGTCTATTTTATCATCTGTGAAAAATGTATATTTAACTAATTGTATTGTTGTAGGCCTAAGTGTACAAGTAATGTATTACAATTCTTATGGAAATATTGAATATGTGCCATAGAGATCAATAACTATTAATATTTGTGCCCAGTAGTTTTACAGTTATATACGCATTATGTTGGAATATCAATCAGTGGTCATAGATTACATAAAGTTTTCTTGAAAATAGGCAGCTGTGTTAGTGTAAAGGGTTTTTCACTCAGTTTGAGGGTTTTTTTTACTTCTATCCAAACTGTCTGTTGAAAGATATGAAGGTTGTGCCTTGAAACATTCCAGTAGCATGAGTGACAGAACTATATTGTACCTGAAATCAAACAGTGCTGGTCAGGAATCTATTATTATAATCTATTACTATAACACGTACTTTCAGGTATATTCATGGAAATAGTTGTCAGTTGATGACTTGCACCTGCTACAAGATACACTTTAGCCTGAAGCTAAATTTGAAGCTGAATACAGAAGCCCTTTAAACAAAGGAGATGTCAAGTTAGTATGTTTTATTCACAGGCAAAGCATAAAGTGTTCAGTTAAGCAGAACTTTACCATTTCGGCCTCTTTCACATGGGGAGGTCCAGTCAGGTCTGCCTGTCAGTTTTTCAGGTGGACCTGATCAGAAGCTCCACATTATGTCTAAGTCCAGAAAAAAATGGAAAAGGTCTGTAGTCTTTTCCACTTTTCCAGACCTAAACAAGATGGATCAGAACTAGTGTGCCCAGTCTTTGATCTAATATGGGTCTGGAAAGCTCAGGTTTTTAAATGGAGGTAAAAACGTGTAGGTCAGGGATGTCATCAAAGTGGCATCTGTCCAGTTCTGCTCCTGACCTGTCCGTGGATCCCCCAATGAACAACCTGGATGGAAAAAGGGTCCTTAGGCAGCTAGTAATAGTAATTTCTTTAGGAATGACATCACAAAGATGTCTGAATGTACATTTCACTAGATATAATAGAATGCAGGTTAAAATAAAATGTGAAGTTATTTGATGGCCATTTTTGCTTATTCTCTTATGATAAATGATGATAAAGAAGAGATCAATGAAAGCAGGTATTGTGAGTGCTGTACGAAATCGGTTTTCTGCCCAGTATTAGGTTTCTTGATCTTTAATGGTACTCAGTAAACAAAATTCAGTAAAAGATGTATAATACTTAACTACCAGTGAAACTGGTCTTCACTTATACATTGGGTTTGTCAGATGCTGGCATCTCCTGCTATGAGATGTGGTTCCATTACTCAGCTGTTTCGTCTCTACAGAGTTGTAGTGACCTAGCAGCCAGTAGTTGAAGCCACAGTTTGTGGCAGGGAACACAGGCATCCTACACTACTAGGAGTGTCACATGGTGAAGTTTTTATTATTTGAAAAAACTTATGCTCTGCAAAAAACACAAAGATCAGAGTCACCAGCATTGGGACTGCTAAGTATTCTTCTTCTTTTATTATAGGGGGGATGGGGGGGTTATTATTGTTTCAATTTTTTTTTCTTTATTTTGTTAGCAACAGAGTCCCTTTAAAGGTCTAATTTACTAAGTGTGAAATGATCACAAACATCCAGTCGTGCAGGAAATTTTAAAAAACTGTTCTTGCCCATGATTAGATGTTTGAAGTGACTCCACTTCCCACATTAGTATATCAAGCCTTCAGTGTCATTAACTGCCCATTGCCTAAGGTGTAATGTTATGCTACATGCACACGCATATACTAAGGCATAAATTATGTATAGTGTAAAAAAAACTTGCTTTTTTCCCATGATTGAGGAGCTGAAGGTGGAACGTATAGCTAACCATAGAAGTAAATGGTTGTACCCTCATGTACTTGTGGAAACACCAATGTTTGTAAACACCAATTGCATTGGCATTGACCTGTGCTTATAATATGAGTTCCATGTTTGGGAATATATGTTGAATGGAAATGCATGGGTCACCATGATGCAAGCATCAGAGTACGGGGGTGTACAGCCATGCACTTCTATGGCCATCTGTATGCCCCACCTTCTGCTTTTCCACCATGGGATTACACTTTTTTTTAACACTAGATGTATTTTATGCCTAAATACAGCCATGTGCATGAGGGCTCAATCTGATGAGCACAGCTGTATTCTCAGAAAATGACTTGAAAATATTCTACTAGACATGCATATTCAAGTGGCCTTGAATTCAACAATACAATGCCTCAAACCGACAGCACATTTAAACTGCAACATTTCTTTCTAGAAATAATATTACACTGTGTATATACAAGAGCCAAATGTTATCAACACATTTTAAATAATGTATTATGAATGTATGTGTTTCTTTCCATTACACCACCATTACAATACTCTAATGTATGGAGTATGTACAGTGAGCGTCTTTTTTATTACCCTTTTCTTTTCATGTAAAGGTGACACTGGTGTTACTATGGAGGACATGGCTGATTTAGTTTTGTATTGTACTCAGGGAATCAGCTTTGTCACTCTGTTGTGCTCTGCCTGTTGTTCTCCTTGAATTGTGAATGTAATTCATTTTCTGATTTCATGTACTATTGTTTAAATATTGTGTTTTTTTCCCTTTATTATTTTTATATAGAGAATGGTTTTAGTTTGTTGAGAATTTTTTTTTTTTATACTATGTTGTTTATTTTGTTTATTGGTCAGTTTACAGGAGTGTTTGAGTGCTCCGTAAGTCTTGCCAAAAAAGTTAGATGTTGAAATGCCAAATGTTTTTTTTTTCTGCTGTGATAACAGTCAAGATATCAGTGAGTTGCACAGTTAAAAATAAAGGTTTTCTTAAAAAAAAGTTTCTTACAGTCTTTTTTTATTTTTGCATCTGTGTATGGCATATATATATGTAGCTCTACCCCCAAAGGAGCTACTTGGTAATTTGGGTTATCTGTTCTCCACCGCGACTCCAAGAACAACCTTAGTCCCTCTGCCACACCTGGTTTAGTGAAAATTACAACACAAGGAGCACAAGTTAGATACCTTTAACTCTACTGGGAATTAGTATCAAGAAATAGACACAATACCGTTTAGTGGTAAATGAACTCAGTGTATTGGTATGGGTAGAGTAAATGGTGGTTTGAGAATAAATTAACATATAGAGGATGAATATGAAGGATGAAGAGGAGAAGATTCAGACATAGCCTGCTAAACATTGTGATCTCTAGGCCAAAGTGGCTTAGATTAGATTTCTGTACCACTAGACTGGAATAAACTCATAAATCAGCAAGATCAGCAATAAAGAGTGCATATAAACATCAATCAAAAGAAACAAAAATCACATCAGCGCTCAAATCAGGATGCTCCACATATTCCATGGTGTATGCCACTCGCTCAGGTGCAGTCCTCCACAGATCAGGGAATCTTCAAATCACTACAGAACACACAAGAGAGCGCACACTCCTTGTGCATTACTGTGATACAAAATGTATTAATATAAAATAGTAACAAATGGATACTCAAAAACCAAACTAAAAGGTAGGCATATATCAAGATGCTTCAGTATGGGATATCGGGGTCCCTTCCTGAAACCATCTGGTTGAAAAACTGACACACTTCGGGAGCTGCACTTCCTCTAGGAGAATGGCTAGGATATGGTGCAATGTCCCCTGAGAGGTACCTCTTAGCATAAGCAATAGGTGAAGGGCTTTGTGTAGCAGCTGTAAAAGGGACAGTATTTAGCCCTAACTCTTCACACCGGCTAGTGTTGGGGCCCAGTTGTACTGCTGGTGCACATGAGAATTGTCTCAGTCAAGCCTTCTGGCAACAAAAAATCCTCACAGCAGCAGCTCACCAGTCCCAGCAATAATGCTGCTCACCAACCAGTCACACGCAGTGTTTAGTCCACTCTCTGCTCTGCACCCAGGTGACTCCCAAACTCAGTATTGTGGATCCCACTCAGGCTGCCGACAATCAGCAATGATGGTGCACACTGGACAGAAATGTGCACTCTCCAGTCTCCCTCACAACAAAAGTAAACTGTGTCCTTTACAGTCTAAGAAAGTGCAGCTCTTTCCCCTCCTCCTGGTAATCTTCCCCTGGGAAATGCAGTTCAAAAGCTCTTGAGTACAGTAGTGTCTCTCTCCTCTAGACTACAGTTCCAACAGTGCAGTGCTGTCTGACTCAGTCTATTGAACTCTTCCTGCTCAGCAGCTCTTTCCTCTCACTGATACAACTGTTAACCAGTTCAGCACTGCAGAGCAACAGCCACAGAGAGCAGCTACAGCCAGTGTTTCACTCTCCATTCTTAGTTAAGCACCTGGATACATAAAAAGATAGGCATCCTCAGGGTCTATTCACACCAGCTGCTGAGTTATAACACAGCAGCTGGTGTGTGGCGCAATGAATTGCTGGATTACTACAGTGCTGATCACAGAGCATCACAATGTTCACCTTTAAAAAAAAAATGTTAAACGTTATTAAAGCGGAGCTCCACCCAAAAGGTAAAGCTCCGCTTTAAGGATTGCTCCCCCGCTCTCCATTAAGGATTGGCACCTTTGGGGAGTGGGGAGGGTAGCAGGTACCTGAATTTCACAGGTACCCGCTCTCACTTCCAGTCCGATCGCCTAGGCGATTGGAAATGGAAGGTGTCCTCCTTCCCTCCCACCCTGTAGTCTTTTGGGACATGTGACAGGTCCCAGCAGGCTACAGGACCATTCACAAAGTGAAGCACTACTTGCGCATGCGCAGTGGGTACCTGGCTGTGAAGCCGCAAGCTGAAGATGCTGGCCTCCTGGAATCCAGGACAGCCGATGAAATGGGCTGTGGGGGACACACCACGGGAAGGAGGGACAAGTGGCTGTTTTTTAAAAGTCAGCAGCTACAGTTTTTGTAGCTGCTGACTTTTATTTTTTGGTAGGTCGAGTGGAACCCCGCTTTAAGTTTTATCAGCTGAGAATGGCCTCGCACTGGGCTGCTCTGATAAAAAAGTATGGCCCGCCGTACTATTTTTTCAGCACACACCACTGCAATGCATTGGTGTGAACCAGCCAGGCAGGAAACAAGGCATTTTTCCTCGTCTTGCGGTAGGACTGTGCTGGAATAGTTGGCCAACGCAGACCTACCACACCTGCTGTAAACAAACCTTTACATTAGCTGAGTTCCTGGTGTGACTGCTAATATATGTATGTGTATAGTACTTAATATAATAATTCATATATTTGTTATTATTTAGTAAGGATGCAGTAAAGCTAAGTTCACACTTGAGCAGCTTCTGAAACGATCCACTGCGGATCATTATTTAGAAGCTGGCCAAGCTGCCACTGTCAGATGTTCAAGAGGCAATCCTGCTGCCTCCTGAATTCCTTTTTTTCATGGCAAAGTGCGATTTTTATTGGGACAAACGCACCTCAAGTGCAAGACAAGAAGATACTGACTGGCAACGCAACAAGCTGCGGCCGTGGCATGTGTACAACCTGCTTTCAACTGTAAGGTAGCTTTTAGTTGGGTGAGTGGGAGGCAGTAAAACCATGGATCATCCAGCTGTTTTCACCTCCCTCTGGCCACTGATGTGAAAGAAGACTATCCTATAGCAACCAATCAGAATTTGTTTTTTTACTAATCTGCATATGTTAAGTTCAGATGAATGGCTGATTTGTGTTACTATCCTTTTCAAATTATCTAAGCTTGGTATTACTTGATAAGCCTGACTAAATCTGATATAAATCTGGCTGTATACAATGCAAATTTCAGACGCTTCCTGATGAACAGGGCAAAAGTTGCTTCATGAGTTGCCCTGTCGCCACTCTACCACCCGACATCCAATCAGATGCAGCTGCAGTTATCAAATTCTGACAGCCACTGGTGCTGGCTATCAGAATGCAATAGTCAATGTATGGATGGAATAATCTGTTAGAGTTTGTGGCCAATTGATATGCTGATATTTTTGTAATAATTGTATTTTTTTTTAAGTTTTGACAATAAAAGACATAGAATAACAATTCAGAAATATAGTGAGATCTTGTGCCATCAGTCAACAGTTACAGTATAATTAGCCATAGAAGACAAAAATGATACACAACATGATAGTAAGGATGAAAGATTAATTAACCAGAAATATTGTATACAATTATGACTTAGATTTGAAAAAAAAATTCTCCAGATAGTTATGAAAAACTAAAAAGATCAAACCCTTGTGAAATGCTTGGATGTACATGAGCACAATACCTTAAGAGTTAAAAACACTCATAAGACAATACATTTCATAGAGAAACAAATACAACTAAAGAAAATGTCAATGGTCATAAAAATATTCACACCAGGAAAACAGTGGAAATAAACCTTTCAAAAATCATGGCTGTGCCTATGGCAAAATAGATCATGTGTAGGTAATGTACTAGGCTTTGAACTCAAAATAAATAAATCCCATGGTTCCCATATGTCATTAAAGTAAAATAGGTTTGGCTGTTGAATAATTAATTGAATGGTTCCCATATGTCACTAAAGTTTGGTAGGTTTGGCTATTGAATATTTAGTTTAATGGCCTCATGAGAACATTTAGGGCCATCATCTATGCCTTTCCTCCTCTACAGCTCCTCCCAGAGGAGCATCCAGATGGAGGGCATTTCAGTGATCCTCAATGCCCCAAACTGGCCCAGGATGACATAGTACTTGGACATAATTTTTTAGGCTCTCCACTAGCCCATCAAGATTGTCCCAAACATCTCTCCTAGGGACCAATCCACCAACCTGCTTTTCTGTCATTGGCCTTAATGAAGCCCAGGTTCTTCCTCCAGTCTGGTTTGGAGCAGCATGTAGCCTTGAGTACCATCAAAGGGCAAATCTCAGGCCTGGCCTTTGTGCAGACTATAGTGCACCTTGCTCCCCCTGTACAATCCCTTGTGACTCCATGGGACCTTAACCTGGTTGTTTTGACACTTCAGAAGATGTCCTTTAAACCCATTCAGGGTTTTCCCTTGTCTGACATCACTCTCAAGGTAGCCTTTCTCATTTCCATCACCTCTGCCTGGCAGGTCAATAGCCTTATTCTGTAAAGAGTCTTTTCTAGTGTTACATGTAGCACCCTCTTAGGCAGGTGATAGGATTTGTATAGTTAGGATATGTATAGCTGTATCTCTCTGCTTAACAGAAAGACTGTTAAGAAAATGTATTGGGCTCTATGCTTAACAGAGTGTTGTGATGGATTAGTTAGGTCTGCACATGATGCTCTGGTGCTGCTGAATTTGCCTTGAGTTCTGCCCACCTTCAAGAAGCTATGAGAGCCTTCCAGAACCTGGGGGGAACTAGGCAAATGAGCAGCTTGAATATGGATACAGCCCTGACCAATTGCAAGGGAGGGCAGTTACATTGCATGCTGGGAGTGGTATTAATGTTCCCTGAGCACATGTGTTCAGCGTTTTTCCCGGAAGAGGATTGAACCAAGCCAGGCTGGAGGTAGGCTTGCCTTGCCTGGCACTGGCTGCCATGAAGCATCAGGTGGGTCGACCTGAGGGCCTGTGTCAGGGACCATGGGTCTCGCTGCGGCACACTGGTCTGCGCGTGCGCAGATTGCCCAGGCGCACCAATGTGCGGGCATTAGGGCCTGGGCGCCTGCGGCGGCAATTGCAGTTGCACATGCGCACCAATGACGGTGCAGGGCGCACTATTTAAACTAGCCAGGCGGTGATCAGATTGCCGCAAGGTCTAGTTCCTGTTACCTGTTTTCTGAAGTGCGTTCCTAGTTGCCAACCCTGCCTGTCCTGATTCTTGTTGACCTTTCCTGCTCTGATCCCTGGCTCTTCCCTGACTATTCCTCTGCCTGCCCGTTTGTTATTGGACCTCCTGTTGCTGAACCTTGGCTCGTGACCCGGTTACTCTTCGCCTACTGCTCTGTACCAATCTGCCTCCACCGTTACCGACCCGGCTAGTCTGACCACGCTTACTCCTGACTGTCATCCATCCATCCCGCACGGGTCCTGAACCTGTCAGCCTCTTCACATCAGGCTCACCCCTGGCACATACCCGCAGCAGGACCCCTCTACCACAGTTGGGTGCACTCAGGGACCGCGACCTGGTTTCAGTCTTGCACCAAGTCCATCCCCACCATCAGGGGCTCTGGTGAAAAGGCAGACTGGGACTTAGACTGCGCGTCCTGGGGAATCTCGTTCTGTGGGTCACTAGAGATCCTGCTAGGCCAGCAATGGGCAAACTACGGCCCGCGGGCCGTATACGGCCCGGCGGACCTTTTAATCCGGCCCGCGGAGCGTGGCAAACATCGGCTGTCAGAATGTGTGTAGGCGGGGCAGCGTGAGGAACGTGAGGGGAGCTAGGCTCCTCTCACAGTTCGCCCTGAAGACCGGAACAGCGCGGGAACACGGCGAGAGGAACGCGCGGAGCAAAGGTAAGTGAATTGACACAGGGGGGACTTGGCTTACTACTTGGGGGGGAATAGTACTGTGAGGGATGAATTAATATGGGGGATGAATTAATATGGGGAATGAATTACTATAGGGGGGATGAATTACTATAGGGGGGATGAATTACTATGGGGAATGAATTACTATATGGGGGATGAATTATTATGGGGGATGAATTACTATATGGGGGATGAATTACTATATGGGGATGAATTACTATGGGGGATAAATTACTATATGGGGGATGAATTACTATGGGGGATGAATTACTATATGGGGGATGAATTACTATGGGGGATGAATTACTATGGGGGATGAATTACTATATGGGGGATGAATTACTATGGGGGATGAATTACTATATGGGGGATGAATTACTATGGGGGATGAATTACTATATGGAGGGATTAATTACTATGCTTACTATGGGGGAATATTACTATACTTACTATGGATGACACATACACATCATTCATCTACTCTTGGTCCGGCCCCCGGGTTCAATATATGAACCCATTGCGGCCCTCAAGTCAAAAAGTTTGCCCACCCCTGTGCTAGGCGGTGCATGATAGCCTGAAACTAGAGAGAGGGACCCTGGTTCTACAGTAAGCTGACTGAGGGGAGCTGTCTGACAAAGCTGTCTGGTATCACTGGGGGATTTCACTTGGAATATTGGAAGCAGGCAACCATTTTGTCCTTGGGCCTTGTGAGTACAGACATTGAGGAATATGTGTGCTTGCTACCTCCCCTGGTGCTTGATAGTCAGTGTGGGTCTGGAAAGGAAACGGGAGAGCTTGTCCAAGTGTTGCTACTGCAAAGGACTTTGCTCAGCTATGTTAAACTACTTGTTGCTACAATCTAAAGAGAAGTCGGCTATCTCCTTTCATCCAAGACTTCAAAAGTGCTCAACTAAAATATCAGCTAGATGTGCGCAGTGTGAATAGTTCTAATTTTGGAATATCCTATTACAATTCCCCATCCCTATCCCCTGTTCTACAATAAAACTTCAAAAACAAACATCTCCTAGACTGGTCATGGAAGACAACGAGTGAAAGTGTTTGTGTACCTGGCTGTGGAAAATACTCTGTGCCTGGCTGCGGGGTGAAGAAAGGGGGAAACCTGGGTAAAAATACAAGCAGCTCCTCCGGGGTAGCGCTACATACACAAAAGCAAAGTTGCCATGAGGCCTAAAGCCTCTAAGGTTGTTTTTTCCTTCCACCCAGGACATAGCTCTTCCCTCCTTATGTCCTGCTCCAAAACATCCCGAGAAAATATTTCTCCACTCTCCCAATGTGGTATGTGATGTGAGAGTCTGCATCTTGGCTACTAAATCTCTTTTTCACAATTACATTCACACACTGCTCAAAAAAATTAAAAGAACACTTTTTAATCAGGGTATAGCATCAAGTTAATTAAACTCCTGGGATATTGATCTGGTCAGTTAAGTAGCAGAGGGGGTTGGTATTCAGTTTCATTTGCTTGGATGTTAACAAAATTAACAACAGGTATACTAGATGGGCAACAATGAGATGACCTCCAAAACAGGAATGGTTTTACAGGTGAAGGCCACTGACATTTTTTTCCTTACACATCTTTTCTGACTATTTTTCACTAGTTTTGTATTTGTCTAGGGTCAGTGTCACTACTGATAGAATGAGGCAATACCTGGACCCTACAGAGGTTGCACAGGCAGTCCAACTCCTCCAGGATGGCACATCAATACATGCCATTGACAGAAGGTTTGCTGTGTCTCCCAGCACAGTCTCAAGAGCATGGAGGAGATTCCAGGAGACAGGCAGTTACCCTAGGAGAGCTGGACAGGGACGTTAAAGGCCCTTAACCCATCAGCAGAACCGGTATCTGCTGCTTTGTGCAAGAAGGAATGGGATGAGCACTGCCAGAGCCCTACAAAATGACCTCCAGAAGGCCACTGGTGTGAATGTCTCCCAACGTCCTCTAGTGGGCCCTGTGCTCACTGCCCGGCACCATAGAGCTCGACTGGCATTTGCCATCAAACACCAGAATTGCCAGGTCCGCCACTGGCACCCTGTGCTTTTCATAAATGAGAGCAGGTTCGCCTTGAGCACATGTAAGAATCATGAACGGGTCTGGAGATGCTGTGGCAGGGGCGGACTGACAACTCATGGGGCCCCCGGGCAATAGGGGTTCATGGGGCCCGTGTCCTCGCCCACACCCAAAAAAGTCTATGAAAAAGCCAATGAAAGGTACCAGGGGCATTTCATGGGGCTCCCTACTGACGCCGGGCCCTTGGGCAGTGCCCGAGTGCTTGAATAGTCAGTCCACCCCTGAGCTGTGGAGAATGTTATGCTACCTGTAACACCATTCAGCATGACTGTTTTGGTGGTGGGTCAGTGAGGGTCTGGGGAGGCATATCCATGCAGGGACGCACAGACCTCTGCAGGCTAGACAATGGCACCCTGACTGCCATTAGGTATTGGGATGAATTCCTTGGACCCACTGTCAGACCCTATGCTGGTGCAGTGGGTCCTGGGTTCCTCCTGGAGCATGACAATGCCCGGTCTCATGTGGCAAGAGTATGCATGCAGTTCCTGGAGGATGAAGGAATTGATACCACTGAATGGTCCCCTTGCTCGCCTGACCTAAATCCAATAGAACACCTCTGGGGTATCATGTTTCAGTCCATCCGACGCCGCCAGGTTGCACCTCGGACTGTCCAGGAGCTCAGTGATGCCCTGGCCCAGATCTGGGAGGAAATACCTCAGGACACCATCTGTCGTCTCATTAGGAGAATGCCCTGACATTGTCAGGCATGCATACAAGCACGTGGGGGCCATACAAGCTACTGAGTACCATTTTAAGTTGCTGCAATGGAATTTCAGCAAAATGGACTAGCATGCTGCATAATGTTTTCCCTTTAATTTTCAGGGTGTCTTTGAATTCAGTCCTCTGTAGGTTGATAATTTTCATATCCATCAAAGGATGGGGCATCCTTACACATTACCCAGTCCATATCAGTATAGATATCCAGCATGATATTTTTCCCCATTGAGATCTGATGTGTTTTCAAAGTGTTCCTTTAATTTTTTTGAGCAGTGTATGTGTCCTTCCCGAAGGTTCCCTTAGAGGGCTCTCTGCTTCTCACTCCACCATAATTATGTAAAAGCAAGGAATATATTTTTTCCCCTTCTGTGTACTTTACAGAATATAGTTTATTGATTATGTTCAAGAGATTGGTTGGATTAGATCCCATATGCATGTACAGAGAGGAGATGAGGCTATCATTAGTATGAATCACAGTAGTCATATTGGCTTACATATAATGTAAGATTTGTAATGAGTCTACATGTTGCTTTAAACAAGCTGATGTGGCTAATTTGTTAATGCATTTAAAAGGCTCCACCCAGTCAAACCCATCTTTACGACTAAGCAAGATTGGGTGAAATGTGTTAAGGGGTGGGTCTATTTGGCACTGTTTGGTCAAATTAAGATCATTGAAGGAAGTGATGTCACTGGTGTGTGGCCTCCATCTTTTGTACAGTCTTTCTTGGGTGGTTTGAACATTTCCATATCTTTGGAAATGACTGCCATCCCAATGCATTTAGTCAAAAACTGTAAAACTAATGAATTTTGCTGCATGGAAACATCTGTTAGTTGGAAATCCTATTGCTTCCTACACTTGTGCATAACAATGGGCATTGCAATGCATACAGAATACTGTAAATCCAGCCTAAAACATATAGGGTGTGCTTACTGTGGAAATACACTGCTTCTGAGCACCACAAACCATGAACGCTATTTAATTCATGGTTAATATTCAAGGCAAACTCCACCATCAAACCATGTCTCCATGCTTTATTTTGATGGGAAATCACCCTCTAGCATTCCTAGCTTTGGGCATCTTGAGCAAAGGCAGATTCATGTAGCAGTTACTCCCTGGAATCCATCTGCCCTTAGGTCAGGCATGTATGCAGGAGGGTGTGTTTAGCTGAGAAAGCTTCTCCTCCCCTCCTGAAGACTCCTTGGATGTATGACATAATTTGCCTAGGTCTGAAAACCAGGAAGTAACTCAATTTAAAAAAGTTTAAAACAAGTAAATATAATAGACTTTCCTATCAATTTACTAATGCTAGAGGCATAATGATTGAAAATACTCAAAGTTGACTGAGAGAGTTCCACTTTAACAATTTAAAGCAGTAGTAAACCCAAAAGCAAACGTTTATTATACCAATTCTTAGATGTGATGGTGTAATGGCAACTTTGGGAATTCCAGGTAAACCTCCAGACACGAACTTGAGGAGAACAAACCTTTTATTTACCAGCGCTGGTTGACATAGCATGGACCCGTGTCTGCAAGCTGCCTTGAAAAAGCATCTAACAGGGTATACATATCAGCAATTATGTCACAATGCATATATTTCCTCTTTCACTTTCTGTACATTTAAAAGACTTTCTAAGCAGTGCAGAATATGGCCTTGCTAGATAAATTATCTTCAGCTGAAAATAAAGGTACCAGCTACAGACTGGAACACATTATTCCACAGGAAATAAGGGAGGGGGGAAGTGAGATGATGACTTTGCAAACAGATGCTGTTAGAAATGTTAAAGTTTAAAGGGAAACTCTGCAATATTTGGGTGCTGCCACATTGGCTGCATTAGTTTCCTTTTTAGGCTATCTTTCTTCTATTCTCATCTGGCGATCCAGCTAGTAAGCTGCCAATGCTGCTGTCTGCTGTGCTCCCTGTGCTCATTCATACAGAGTGGTATCCTACTAATACAGGAGGTGTTCCTGGCCAGATCACCAGGTGAAAACAAAGGGAAAGAGTGAGAAAAAAAAACTAAAAAAGAAAACTGATGTAGCCACCAGATCTAATGATTAGATAATATATCACATTTTTGGTTTGAGGTTTAATACACTCTAAGAGAATTACAGAAATACAGTGTGTTGGCATAAATCCATTAGTATCCACAGATCTGAACAATGAGGGATATTTATATACTGTAAGAAATGCATCTGGTATTTTATCACACTTTTTTTTAACTAGCTTATTTATAGATAACAGAATTGCACATTTTTCAGTTATGGATAGCCTGTCAGTTTTTTTAAACAGATGGTGTCCCAAGGGGTTATGGCATGCTATGCTAAAACCTGTTGATCCTGCCAGTAAATGTATTTCCATTTCATTTAACAGAGTGACAATACTGTTTGTTCTGCAGTGAACTGACACAGCAGCATGTTCACCTTGTGGACAGGGAAGAGTTAAATAGACAAGCAGTTTTAAATGGACTTTAAAGTGAACATGTGCACAGACTGTGCACATTACAGTAACACCACATTCTGAATAAAAAGTAAAAGCCCTTTAAAACAAACCATCATTCACCCATGTTGCATTAGGCACTGTGGAGAAATGCATCTTCAAACTTCACAACAGAGGTGCTGAAATCACAACTCTTCTCTATTTTACTTTTTAATGGTGAGCTGAATCTTGGCAGCCCCCCATCCTTCCAAAGTGAACACACAGAAGGTGTTTCTAAACCATTAGAAACCAACTAATATCTGTCTTTTGTCTTTGTTCTCATCTTTGGTGATCTGTGAGGATGAATTACTTCACTGTATCTGCAGCTAGAGAGGTCAGGAATGGCTTGTTTTAAAAGTGTAGGTAGTGAGGTGGTGATACATTGTCACCTCAGGTGGTGATACGTCGTCTCCTCATGGATGTCATATGCTCTCTAAAGAACGATCAGAATGCAAATTACTCTTTGGGGAATGATGTAAGTGTAAAGTAGATCTATGACTTTCTTCACACAGGCACTGAGGCCTGTACACTGCAAGTGGGCCCATTTGTTTATGTGTCTGGAGCCACCAGGTGCTGTCATGTATGATGGCACTATTTAATTGTATGATCTTACGATTGAGAATATTCATTTTTAATATGCACACTACAGTCCACATTTTGATTTGTGGTCAAAGGGCTAGGCGTAAATGAGTACATCTTATAATTTTATTATTGTATTATTTATGTATCATTAGTTCATATTAATTTCTAATTAATTCTATGGATCCCCTCTGTGGCAATTGTGCGCTTAGACACATGGATGCTGACCACCATTTTGTTAAGGTCTACCATCTTGTATCATGATCTGAAAATATCATTCTCACTCGGTCCAGTTCCCCCCCTCCCTTTTGAATGGAATGTGGTCTGTGTGTGCACTGGGGTCACAAGTGCATAAGGCACAGCTGAATAAACTTCATGGTTGTAATCCCTAATTAATCCTGGTACCAGAGTGTCTGACAAACACTTTCCTTGGCACCAACAACCATGCCACGTTCAATGTCACTTAAATCCCCTTTCTTCCCCATTCTGATGTTCGGTTTGAACTTCAGCAAGTCATCTTCACCACGTCTAGATGTCTAAATGCACTGAGTTGCTGCCATGTGATTGGCTGATTAGCAATTTGTGTTACCAAACAATTGAACAGGTGTGTCTAATAAAGTAGCCGGTGAGTGTACACTGTCAGTGTATTAATGACACTGGCTGGAAAGGGGTTAAACATCTAGGGCGATCAAAGGGTTAAACGTGTGCCTAACCAGTGTTTATGTGTACATTGTGAGGTGTTTTCACCAATGGATGCGCCAGGTTTTTTATTCCCTGCTTTGCATGGAAACAAAACATGGCACATCTCCACTGCCAGGACAGAGCTTTGTATTGTCTACATTGACAGAGCTCTCTCCTGTCTTCCTCTTGATTGGCCATTGGCACCTGCTGATCAGCTTGTGCTGTGACTAATCACAGCACAGCCAGTGCACTGTGTGCATATGCATGTGTGCCCTACCAGGAAGTGCTGGATCATGTACTAGATACATGATCCGGCACAGGAGAGCTGCTCTGCTGTCGTACTCCTACGTGAGTCAGTCGGCAAGCGGATTTATTCTGTGTTTTATTATTCTACCACAATATTCATGAACACATTATTGATCCTGAAGTGCAATACGTTGATATCTGCATGTAACTCAATTGACAAGTTAGAAATGGATTTGTATCTCTTCACTGGTTGACACATTTCCTTTTGTGGTCTATCAACAACAATGACCTTGTTTCTAGAACAAAATCTGAAACATAACTCCAAATTAAATGAAATCACTCACCCACCATAATTTTTGTGTTCTCACTTCTGCTTCGTCCCGGGACCTTTGACATGCAAGAGCTGTGCTCCTTAACATGACACCAGTTGTCCCAGTTGTAATAAACCGCTGCCAAGTGGTGCAAAAGCCCTGGTTCACACTGCTGCGACTTTAGGTATGAAATGCGATTTACAAATCGCACCTGAAGCCACATCTATGACACTGCCTGAATAGGTGCAAACTCAAGTAGAGCAATTTGAAAAATAGTTTTTTACCACATCAATGCGATTCAACTCTCAAAGACTACAAGATAAATGGCACTGAAATCACACCTGTGTCTATATCAGGGCTACTTTGAAGTTGCGCTTTAAATGGGACAAAATTGCACCACTTTGCAATCGCATTTGCTTTGAACCAGGGCTTAAAAATAGAACCAGTTTTGTGATATGACAGGCAATACTTTTACACTGGTGTTCGGAGTCTAATTTGACAAGAAAACGTCCCACTACAGGTATATGTATCACAGACTAAGGCTGCTTTCACACTGATCTGTAGAAAAAATGTGGCGAAAATGCACCAAAAACACTATGCGGGTGCGTTTTTTTATGCGTTTCTCATCTATTTCAACAGAGAGGTGCATTTTTGGTGTGTTTTTACACGCCGGACCTGCAACGGAACAGTGTGAAGAGTTCCATAGGAATACATGGTCACTCGCTTTTCTTCCGCTTTTTTTAATGCAAAAGCAGAAGAAAAATGGACCAATGTGAAAGCAGCCTAGGGGCTCATGCACACCACATGTGTTCAAACAGAAGATATAAAGGGGCACTCTGATGGGGATGATTGATGTAAGGGGGCACTCTGATGGGGACGGTTGATGTAAAGGGGCACACTGATGGGGACGGTTGATGTAAGGGGGCACTCTGATGGGGACGGTTGATGTAAAGGGGCACTCTGATGGGTATTATTGATGTAAGGGGAAACTCTGATGGGGACGGTTGATGTAAGGGGGCACTCTGATGGGGACGGTTGATGCAAGGGGGCACTCTGATGGGGACGGTTGATGTAAAGGGGCACTCTGATGGGGACGGTTGATGTAAAGGGGGCACTCTGATGGGGATGGTTGATGAAAAATGAAGCAGTGTGAAAGCAGCCTATGGGTTCGTGCACACCACATGCGTTCAAGCAGAAGATGTAAAGGGGCACTCTGATGCGGATGATGATGTAAGGGGGCACTCTGATGGGGACGGTTGATGTAAAGAGGCACTCTGATGGGGACGGTTGATGTAAGGGGGCACTCTGATGGGAATGATTGATGTAAGGGGGCACTCTGATGGCAACAGTTGATGTAAGGAGGCACTCTGATGGCGACGGTTGATGTAAAGGGGCACTCTGATGGGGATGATTGATGTAAGGGGGCACTCTGATGGGGACGGTTGATGTAAGGAGGCACTCTGATGGCGACGGTTGATGTAAAGGGGCACTCTGATAGGGACAGTTGATGTAAAGGGTCACTCTGATGGGGACGGTTGATGTAAGTAGGCACTCTGATGGCAACGGTTGATGTAAAGGGGCACTCTGATGGGGACGGTTGATGTAAAGGGCCACTCTGATGGGGACGGTTGATGTAAAGGGCCACTCTTATGGGGACGGTTGATGTAAAGGGCCACTCTGATGGGGACAGTTGATGTAAAGGGCCACTCTGATGGGGACAGTTGATATAAGGGGGCACTCTGATGGGGATGGTTGATGAAAAATGAAGCAGTGTGAAAGCAGCCTATGGGTTCGTGCACACCACATGCGTTCAAGCAGAAGATATAAAGGGGCACTCTGATGGGGATGATTGATGTAAGGGGGCACTCTGATGGGGATGGTTGATGTAAAGGGGCACTCTGATGGGGACGGTTGATGTAAGGGGGCACTCTGATGGGGACGGTTGATGTAAGGGGGCACTCTGATGGGAATGATTGATGTAAGGGGGCACTCTGATGGAAACAGTTGATGTAAGGAGGCACTCTGATGGCGACGGTTGATGTAAAGGGGCACTCTGATGGGGATGATTGATGTAAGGGGGCACTCTGATGGGGACGGTTGATGTAAGGAGGCACTCTGATGGCGACGGTTGATGTAAGGAGGCACTTTGATGGCGACGGTTGATGTAAAGGGGCACTCTGATGGGGATGATTGATGTAAGAGGGCACTCTGATGGGGACGGTTGATGTAAGGAGGCACTCTGATGGCGACGTTTGATTTAAATGGGCACTCTGATGGCGACGTTTGATGTAAATGGGCACTCTGATGGGGACGGTTGATGTAAAGGGGCACTCTGATGGGGACGGTTGATGTAAGGGGGCACTCTGATGGGGACGGTTGATGAAGAGGGGCACTCTGATGGGGACGGTTGATGTAAGGAGGCACTCTGATGGCGACGGTTGATGTAAAGGGGCACTCTGATGGCGACGGTTGATGTAAAGGGGCACTCTGATTGGGACGGTTGATGTAAAGGGGCACTCTGATTGGGACGGTTGATGTAAAGGGCCACTCTTATGGGGACGGTTGATGTAAAGGGGCACTCTGATGGGGACAGTTGATATAAGGGGGCACTCTGATGGGGATGGTTGATGAAAAATGAAGCAGTGTGAAAGCAGCCTATGGGTTCGTGCACACCACATGCGTTCAAGCAGAAGATATAAAGGGGCACTCTGATGGGGATGATTGATGTAAGGGGGCACTCTGATGGGGACGGTTGATGTAAAGGGGCACTCTGATGGGGACGGTTGATGTAAGGGGGCACTCTGATGGGGACGGTTGATGTAAGGGGGCACTCTGATGGGAATGATTGATGTAAGGGGGCACTCTGATGGCAACAGTTGATGTAAGGAGGCACTCTGATGGCGACGGTTGATGTAAAGGGGCACTCTGATGGGGATGATTGATGTAAGGGGGCACTCTGATGGGGACGGTTGATGTAAGGAGGCACTCTGATGGCGACGGTTGATGTAAGGAGGCACTCTGATGGCGACGGTTGATGTAAAGGGGCACTCTGATGGGGATGATTGATGTAAGAGGGCACTCTGATGGGGACGGTTGATTTAAATGGGCACTCTGATGGCGACGTTTGATGTAAATGGGCACTCTGATGGCGACGTTTGATGTAAATGGGCACTCTGATGGCGACGTTTGATTTAAATGGGCACTCTGATGGCGACGTTTGATGTAAATGGGCACTCTGATGGGGACGGTTGATGTAAAGGGGCACTCTGATGGGGACGGTTGATGTAAGGGGGCACTCTGATGGGGACGGTTGATGAAGAGGGGCACTCTGATGGGGACGGTTGATGTAAGGAGGCACTCTGATGGCGACGGTTGATGTAAAGGGGCACTCTGATGGCGACGGTTGATGTAAAGGGGCACTCTGATTGGGACGGTTGATGTAAAGGGGCACTCTGATGGGGACGGTTGATGTAAAGGGGCACTCTGATGGGGACGGTTGATGTAAGGAGGCACTCTGATGGCGACGGTTGATGTAAAGGGGCACTCTGATGGGGACGGTTGATGTAAGGAGGCACTCTGATGGGGACGGTTGATGTAAAGGGGCACTCTGATGGGAATGATTGATGTAAGGGGGCACTCTGATGGTGACAGTTGATGTAAGGAGGCACTTTGATGGCGACGGTTGATGTAAAGGGGCACTCTGATGGGGATGATTGATGTAAGGGGGCACTCTGATGGGACGGTTGATGTAAGGAGACACTCTGATGGCGACGGTTGATGTAAAGGGGCACTCTGATGGGGATGATTGATGTAAGGGGGCACTCTGATGGGACGGTTGATGTAAGGAGGCACTCTGATGGCAATGGTTGATGTAAAGGGGCACTCTGATAGCAACGGTTGATGTAAAGGGGCACTCTGATTGGGACGGTTGATGTAAAGGGGCACTCTGATGGGGACAGTTGATGTAAGGAGGCACTCTGATGGCGACGGTTGATGTAAAGGGGCACTCTGATGGGGACGGTTGATGTAAGGAGGCACTCTGATGGGGACGGTTGATGTAAAGGGGCACTCTGATGGGAATGATTGATGTAAGGGGGCACTCTGATGGCGACAGTTGATGTAAGGAGGCACTTTGATGGTGACGGTTGATGCAAAGGGGCACTCTGATGGGGATGATTGATGTAAGGGTGCACTCTGATGGGACGGTTGATGTAAGGAGGCACTCTGATGCCGATGGTTGATGTAAAGGGGCACTCTGATGGGGACAGTTGATGTAAAGGGTCACTCTGATGGGGACAGTTGATGTAAAGGGGCACTCTGATGGGGACGGTTGATGTAAGGGGGCACTCTGATGGGGACGGTTGATGTAAGGGGGCACTCTGATAGGAATGATTGATGTAAGGGGGCACTCTGATGGCAACAGTTGATGTAAGGAGGCACTCTGATGGGGACGGTTGATGTAAAGGGGCACTCTGATGGGGACGGTTGATGTAAGGGGGCACTCTGATGGGGACGGTGGATGAAGAGGGGCACTCTGATGGGGACGGTTGATGTAAGGAGGCACTCTGATGGCGACGGTTGATGTAAAGGGGCACTCTGATGGCGACGGTTGATGTAAAGGGGCACTCTGATTGGGACGGTTGATGTAAAGGGGCACTCTGATTGGGACGGTTGATGTAAAGGGGCACTCTGATGGGGACGGTTGATGTAAAGGGGCACTCTGATGGGGACGGTTGATGTAAGGAGGCACTCTGATGGCGACGGTTGATGTAAAGGGGCACTCTGATGGGGACGGTTGATGTAAGGAGGCACTCTGATGGGGACGGTTGATGTAAAGGGGCACTCTGATGGGAATGATTGATGTAAGGGGGCACTCTGATGGCGACAGTTGATGTAAGGAGGCACTTTGATGGCGACGGTTGATGTAAAGGGGCACTCTGATGGGGATGATTGATGTAAGGGGGCACTCTGATGGGACGGTTGATGTAAGGAGACACTCTGATGGCGACGGTTGATGTAAAGGGGCACTCTGATGGGGATGATTGATGTAAGGGGGCACTCTGATGGGACGGTTGATGTAAGGAGGCACTCTGATGGCAACGGTTGATGTAAAGGGGCACTCTGATAGCAACGGTTGATGTAAAGGGGCACTCTGATTGGGACGGTTGATGTAAAGGGGCACTCTGATGGGGACAGTTGATGTAAGGAGGCACTCTGATGGCGACGGTTGATGTAAAGGGGCACTCTGATGGGGACGGTTGATGTAAGGAGGCACTCTGATGGGGACGGTTGATGTAAAGGGGCACTCTGATGGGGATTATTGATGTAAGGGGGCACTCTGATGGGGACGGTTGATGTAAATGGGCACTCTGATTGGGACGGTTGATGTAAAGGGGCACTCTGATGGGGACAGTTGATTTAAGGAGGCACTCTGATGGCGACGGTTGATGTAAAGGGGCACTCTGATGGGGACGGTTGATGTAAGGAGGCACTCTGATGGGGACGGTTGATGTAAAGGGGCACTCTGATGGGAATGATTGATGTAAGGGGGCACTCTGATGGCGACAGTTGATGTAAGGAGGCACTTTGATGGCGACGGTTGATGCATAGGGGCACTCTGATGGGGATGATTGATGTAAGGGTGCACTCTGATGGGACGGTTGATGTAAGGAGGCACTCTGATGGCGACGGTTGATGTAAAGGGGCACTCTGATGGGGATGATTGATGTAAGGGGCACTCTGATGGTGATGGTTGATGTAAGGAGGCACTCTGATGGCGACGGTTGATGTAAGGAGGCACTCTGATAGGGACAGTTGATGTAAAGCAGCACTCTGATGGGGACGGTTGATATAAAGGGGCACTCTGATGGGGATGATTGATGTAAGGAAGCACTCTGATGGGGATGATTGATGTAAGGGAGCACTCTGATGGGGACGGTTGATGTAAAGGGGAACTCTGATGGGGACGGTTGATGTAAAGGGGCACTCTGATGGGGATGGTTGATGAAAAGGGGCATTCTATTGGTACTTTCATTAACATTAATTTATAACAAGAAAACATGCCATAAATCAAGACACAAAGGGCACAGTACAGGGGGAGTCAGGATGGCGCACTACAGGGGGAGTCAGGAGGACGCAGTGCAGGAGGAGTCAGGATGGCGCACTACAGGGAGAGTCAGGAGGACGCAGTGCAGGAGGAGTCAGGAGGACGCAGTGCAAGAGGAGTCAGGAGGGCGCAGTGCAGGAAGAGTCAGGAGAACTCAGTACAGGGGGAGTCAGGAGGGCGCAGTACAGGGGGAGTCAGGAGGGCGCAGTACAGGGGGAGTCAGGAGAACGCAGTGCAGGAGGAGTCAGGAGAACGCAGTACAGGGGGAGTCAGGAGAACGCAGTACAGGGGGAGTCAGGAGAGCGCAGTACAGGGGGAGTCAGGAGAACGCAGTACAGGGGGAGTCAGGAGGGCGCAGTACAGGGGGAGTCAGGAGAACGCAGTGCAGGAGGAGTCAGGAGGGCGCAGTACAGGGGGAGTTAGGAGGGCGCAGTACAGGGGGAGTCAGGAGAACGCAGTACAGGGGGAGTTAGGAGGGCGCAGTACAGGGGGAGTCAGGAGAACGCAGTACAGGGGAAGTCAGGATGGCCAGTACAGGGGGAGTCAGGAGAACGCAGTCCATGGGGAGTCAAGAGGGTGCAGTTTTGGGATCAGGAGGACACAGTCCAGGTTCTGGGACCCTGACCTGGGCCATCCTGGGACAGCCTAGTAAAAAGTGTGACTGTCCCAGCAAATCCTGGACAATTGGCAAGAATAATGTAATGTAATCTCTCCTGGGGCCCCCATGCACCTGGGGCCCCTGGGTAGTGCCCATGCATTAAGAGAGCCCTGAAGCTAGAGCTGGCCCTGTCCAGCAGGTAGGGATGCTCTGCTCAGGTGTGTGAGGGGAGCAGGGACATTGGTGGGTATAGTTTGCACTTCTAGAGCTGGAAAGGTGTTCTGGGGACGGTTTATTTGGCGGGAAGTCTATTAGGTAAACAGAAGGAAACGAGTTGCCATGAATGTGACCTCCTGTGTATTCCAGCACATTGATCATGTTCCCTAGTGACCCCCGGGGAGCGGCGCGCCCTGTCTCCAGCAGGTGGCGCTCTGTCGGAGGACGGCTCCCGTGTGGCTGTTCGCACACGTTCTCCAGGGCTGTGAGGAGCCGTGTCCCGGTGTACACCCCGGCCGGGGAGGGAGGCACACGCTGAACTCTATGGTATTTCCTGTGGCCGCGCCGTAACACGCCGAGGCGGCACTCCTCCGAAAGTTTACAAAGTGCTGGGAGGAGGAGGAGTTGGGGAGACGAGTCCTCCAGACAGGTCCGAGCTCTTCCGGCTCCATGTGTGTCTTATGTCCGCAGGAAGAGCACACTGCCCGCTGTGAGCCGCTCCGGGGCCTAGGAGGACACCCCCATGGAGAAGTCATTGTGGGACAAGGCAGGTAGGTCTGTTCTACAAGAGTCCCTGTGTATCACCAACTATTACCGCTCTTTATTTCCAGCTGTATACCATGGTGACCGGAAACCCCCAGAGGAATGACATGGGGTCACCATGGGGGACACTCATGGAGGTAGGAAGTGACTGCAAAGAAGCTGCAGAGGATCAGCAGCCCTGATATACTTCTTTCATCCTTTTCTATATTATAATTGAAGTGGCACTTAGCCTGGGTTCATACTGGTGCGGGGAATTGCACGACATTCCTATTCAAATCACAGGTGACTCTTTGCAGTGCGATTTAAGTTCATTTTGTATGGTTCAAATCGCACCACATCCACATAAAAGTGCATGCACATTTTCTTTTGTTTTTTTTTTGCCACCCTGGAATCAGATCGCATGGATGTTCACCCATGCAGTTCGATTAATCCAATCGCAGTGTGTTTTGCACACCGTTTTTGGGGTGTCGCTAACCAAAAGTGGTAGTAAACTCGTGTGTTTTTTATTTTACCTACTGGTAAGCTTTTAATAAAACCTCCTGCACTGACAGGTGGCAGTGATTGGGGCTACACTGATTATCAGTGTCCTGATGATCAGTGTAGATGTCCCCTCTGAGGAATGCCTCTTACTGGCTCTCCTCCCGAGCTGTCATCGTGAGGAGAGGACTGCCGATAACCGGCATTTCCTGTTTACGTGCAGTCAGCTGTGATTGGACACAGCTGATCTAGAGCCTGTGTCATCGGCTCTTTACTGCAATCTTTGATCCACTGTGTCCCTGGTACACAGCACATCACCGATCACCGCGCGCCCCCCGGGGTCACGCATGCAAAGCTGGAGTGAGAGGACGTCATATGATGTCCTCCCAGAATGAGAGCCGTTGCCTGTTCGTCAATTCCTTTTATGGCGAGAGGGAGGTGGTTAAAGTAGAACTAAACAGAAAACTTTTTTTATTTTTTATTTTTTTTCGATAGAGCAAGGGAGGGTTACAACCAAGGGCGGACTGACCATTTGGAAACTCGGGCACTGCCCAGGGTCAGTAGGGGGCCCCATGAGATGCCCCTTTTTCATAGGCTTTTTTGAGTTTGGCCAAGGACACAGGGACCCCATGATCCCCTGTTGCCCGGGGGCCCCATGAGTTGTCAGTCCGCCCCTGGTTACAACCCGTCATATTTTTTTTTTTCACCATCTGTGTCCCATTGTGGAGATTTCCCTTCAATTCCTTGTCCCATAGCCAAACAGGAAGTGAGAGGAAATCCCTGCAAATGAAAGGAATTCCTTGGGGACCCCCCAGGTCACTAGAACTAGTGTCGCCATTGGAAGATTTCTCTTATAGTAATATTCTGGGGACAACCCAAAATTTGGGGTTTTCATTTCACTTTAGAGATGAACAGGACAAAGAGAGAGGGGGAATCTCCTTAACTGGGCACAGACTGCAATAAAAACTGACATGGTTTATAATCCCTCTACACTCTAGCCCAAAAAAAATAAATAAATAAATGCTTGCCTTTCGTTATACTTTAACATTGACACCCAAAACGGTTCTCATGAACAAAGTGCAATTGTGATGCGGTGTGGGAAATGCACAAGAATTGCTGCCAATCCTGCCCCGCATCAGTGTGAACTTAGGCTTGGAGTTCATTTAGCTGTGTGGTTGGGGGGTGGTAAACCATTCACGGTTGAACTACTTTTATGCTGCCTGCCTACTGCCCTCCTTAAGTTTAAGTTGCAATAGGCATCTGATTGGGGGTGTTTACTTTGGGCCCACAGCAAAGTCCAGTTGACAGGCAGAAAGGCTGCCAAACTCAACACATTCAGGAAAATGGGGAAGCGGTTCAAACGCCCCACATATACATGCAAAGTGTACGGTTGCAGCTCGTTTGTTGGCAAAAATAGGGTTAAAACAGGCAGTGAAGAGGTGTCACATCACTTCCTCATAGCCTGTCAACAGCCTTTGAAGCGCGATCAGAATGTGGATCATGATTTAGATGCATGTCTAACTCGACAGACAATTTATTATTTTCTATTTTTAATTGAGTAAGGGAGGGTTATAACCCCTGTCAGTTTTTTTTTTTTTTTTTTTTTGCCTTTGGGGAGATTTCTCTTCCTGTTCCATAGCCAAACAGGAAGGATCCATTCACACCAAGTGTGGTGGGACTGTGTTGAACTATTATTACAGCGAAATCCCACCACACCTACACCAGAAGACAACGTGAACGAACACTGTACATCCTCCCCCAGTCTCTGCTGTACTTCATTCCTTGGGTGACGAGCTGTTAGTGTCAATACAGCCAGTGCAGGTATTTGAAATCTCCGCTTTTCTCCCTCTTCTTCTTTCTGGGACAGATCAGAGTGATCCTGATTGGTCAGCACCAGCACAGAGTCTTTGATCTGTCCAAGAAGTACTACAGAAAGCAGAGAGAGAAGAACGAGGATTTCAAATCCTCACAACACTCTGCATGGGCAGAGACCTCTTTCTCACCATCCACGGAGGGAAGTACAGCTGGCACAAGGAGGGTGTAGCATGTTAGTTTATCTATTTTTTCTGATTTTTTTAATGGTTGAACTGGATGGACTTTTGTCTTTTTTTCAGCCAGACTAACTATGTAACTCTGTCAATGTAAGTAGCTGCTCTGGAAGCTGACAATTGCTGTAGTAGTCAACACTGCTACAGTGATCACTGTGATCTTCCCGGTTCTGTGCTGAGCTGCTGCAATTCTACACACTGACCACAGGGATTCACTTGCTTGGACCATTCCCAGAACAACATATTTTAGTCAATACGAGGCTTTGTACAAGTTAGAGAGGATGGACAGTGACGTCACAATATCCATCTTTTCTAATCACAGGATGCCTTGTATCTATTAAACACAAAATACAAGGTGTTCTGTGAATGGCAAGTGACACCCCCCTCCCCCCTTCCTTCCTGTGCTCAGCGTGTAGCATTAGACCTGGAAGATTGCAGTGACCACTGTGGTAGCACCAATTACGATGGTGACTGTCAGCGGCCCCTCGGGCTCCATTTACATCTATGCACATACGTTTAGGGCTGCCTGTTTATTTCAGTTGTCTGCTATATTTATAACAATCGCTCAAAAGAAGTGTGGGCCCATTTTTTTTTAAATCTAGTATTGAGCTACAATGCATGGCAATGCCTTGTGGTGCAGAGCAGCTGGTCATGTGATCCTGCAGCACTGACTCCCCTGTGTTGGAGAGCTGCAGGGTAGAGGAGGGAGTGCTGGTAGTGGCTGGACCATGGGGGCCTGTGGGTAACATCACAGCTCCTGGAGTTTTCAGCCATTGTTGAACACTTCATGTCATGTGTGCTGGAGCTGCAGGATCCCTCCCCCTACCTCTCTAACACAGGGGAGCCATGTTACTGTACTAAAATAAGGTAAGTATACAAAGCTTTATTACACAGGGTAGGCTGTATAGGTATGGGGAGGGAATATTTACCCCTAAACATCTGGATAAAAAAATTTATTTAGCAAAGAAGATCTATTCCACATTAATAATTATGCTATCAAAGTTAGTGTGTGCTCTAAATTGCCTCCAGCATTTTCCCTGTTTCTTCTTGCTGGAGACTGTCATTTTGCTGAAGCCCAGAACCCCTGAGCAGCAATAAATCTTTAGGCTGTCAACAGATCAGCCTCTACATTTTGAGTAAAGTGGTGAAAAATAGAGAGCAACTGAGCATGTGCAGAGTAGAGTGAGACATTACTGTGAGACACTACTGGATTTTAAACAATATAGGCAATTATTTTTAACTCCTTCATGCCTAAGGGTAAAACAAATGTTAAGGATGAAGCACAATTTTGACATGTGTTAGTAAAACCGTACATATTATCACAATTACTTTGTGCATCTAGGTGGTTTTACATTTTCTTTTTTTTTTCTGGTGGAATTGGGCTTTGGTGGTAAGTGGTAAACGGTATCTCCTGTGTTTTGTTTTGTTTGTTTTTTTTATTATTATTATTATTATAGGAAAATTGGCCCAAAATAGTATAAAAAATATATATTTTTTAAATTTACCTGTATATTTCTTGCTACTACCATAACCTCCCACCAAAGAAAAACCCAAAATAAATTATCCTGCTCCTGCTATCCTCCTTGGGATACCATATAGGTGTATGTTGTTGTTTGTACCTGTAGTACAGCCCAGAAACAGTGGTGCCTTTTTTTTCTTTTTCTTTTTTTTCCATCCTATCTAAAATACACTGATACTTATTAAAAAAAGAAAGAAATCAAACATCCTGCCCAAAAAAACACTGATTCTATCCTTTCACCCTGACCTTGATTTTTGACCCTGACGACCCAAACACTAACCCTGGCACTGACCTAGACCAAACCTTGAGCCTGGATTCACACTGAAGCGGTGCGGAATTTGCAGCGTTTTCTGTGCGAATTCCACCCCGTATCAGAATCGCACCCCGTTCATGTGAACCGCTGCAGGTGTGTATGTTTAGTTAACAACACCCCAAAAGCGGTCCACAAAAAGCGGTGCAATGTGCAGAATCGGATCGCATAGGTGTGAATACCCATGCGATCCGATTCTAGTGCAGACCCAAAAAAGGGTCCTGCACCTTTTTCATACGGTTCGATTTGAGCCATACAAAATGTATGGCTCAAATCGCACCGCACAGAATTTGCATGTGATTTGCACAAGAATGCACTGCGGTTCCTGTGTGAATCACCTGCGATGTACCACACCACATTAGTGTGAACCCAGCCTCAGATAGGGTTGTTTTTTGTATTTTACTTTATTACACAATGTTTGTCTTTTTTTTTTCCCCTCTCTGCAAGGAGAGAGATGGATACAATGTATCTCTCTCCTCCATTCAGAGAGAGAAAACTTGGGGGCAGGCTTCATAGTGACTTATCACTGTGATAGCCAATCAGAGGCTGTCACAGCGATCAGGTGACTTGGAATCAGGAGTTCTGGGTCCCAACCGTTAGTATGGGACCTGGGGCTCACAGTGAGACCCCCGTCTCTGTGCTAGGAGCTCGCCACAAGGCATGCTCCCAACACGAAGACAGATGCACAAATATGCGGCCCAACATAAAAAAGTTATGGAGGGCCGCATATTTGCGTAGGCTCGGCGCCAATTGGGTTAATGTTTTACATAGCTATACCTGCAAAGGGGGCTAGCCTGAAGTGATCTAGTAGGACTTAATTTTCTGACTAAAGTTCCACATTAACAACATTTTAAAAACAAATGGCACTGCAGTGCACCTGCGGGAACACATAACAGTTTTATGCACCAAGGAACATGCATGGACTTCACACGCATTCCCACATCGCATAAGTGTGAACAGGTTCTCAAGAATGATAAATACTTAAATCGTTCCAAAGTAGAACAATGTACGCATGTAACACAGATCATACCTGGAGTTCTTCTGTAGCATCTTTGCAGCCACTTCATGTTTACATATGTACTGTTGTGATGGCTGCCTGCTATTTCTCAAGGTGAGTTTCCTGATGGTGAAAAGAGTGGACCATGTCTCCATCATGTGAGCTTATCTGACCACTTATGTGTACTCGTCATCTCAAGTGTGATAGGGTGACAATGTAGAAGTACTGGGAGAAAGGGACAGAATGGTCACCCCATAACAGGAAGTGCTTCACAGGTCCTTGATGACAAGATCATGTAGTGTTATTTTCGTGAAAGCGGCAGAATTATACCTGTTGAAAATGAATTTTAAAAGGCCATTACAGTTAAAGTGGTTCTAAAGGCTTGAATTTATTTTACCTTGGGCCCTTTTCAGATGAAGGATCTGATCAGGTCAGGCTGTCTGTTTTTCAGGTGGATCTGATTGTAAATGGATTTGTGTCTGTACTCTCCTACCTCCAATCCAGTCTGATCTGCTTAAGGTGTGCAGAGAAGGCCTCAGCCCTTCTCTTCCTTGCAGGAATTGGAGGAGCAGAGGGCCGTTGTCAGGGTCCCTACTGCAGAGATTGGCAAGGGCTTCTATTTACACATCTTTGTAGTCAGAAGCCCTCAGGAATGTACAGACTTATTCTGATCCACAAGCCCTGGAACGGGACCAATCAAATACAAAAGATTACGTATGGATTAGATTTCTTCGGTCAGGTCTCTTCTTCCCTTCAACTGCTTTTTGGCTTCAATAGACCTAAAGGATGCTTACACGTTCCTATTGCGGAGGCTTTTCAGAAATTCCTTAGGTTGGCAATATGGGGCCCCAGAGAATTATTTCACCTACAGTTCGGAGCCTTGCCCTTTTGGGCTTTCCTCCTCCTCCTCCCAGGATTTTCACAAATCTCATGGCTCAGGCCCTGGTGTCTTTGACTAAGGGGAGTCTCGCTGGTGGCTTACCTGGGCGATCTCCTATTGTTTGCAGACTTGAAGGATCAGCTGTTGTGGGATATAACCTTGGTAATGAGACATCTGGAGAAGCTGGGCTGGTTAGTAAACTTGTCCAAGTCGAATTTGGTCCTGTTCCAATGGTGTACCTGGGCTATGAACTGGATTCCACCTTTCAGAAAAACGAGCCTTGCCCTTTTGGGCTTTCCTCCTCGCCCAGGATTTTCACAAAGCTCATGGCCGAGGCCCTGGTGTCTCTTCATCTAAGGGGAGTCTCGCTGGTGGCTTACCTGGACGATCTCCTATTGTTTGCAGACTCGAAGGAACAGCTGTTGCGGAACATAACCTTGGTGATGAGACACCTGGAGAATCTGGGCTAGCTAGTAAACTTGTCCAAGTCGAATTTGGTCCTGTCCCAAAGGATAGTGTACCTGGGCTACGAACTGGATTCCACCCTTCAGAAAACCTTTCTGCCCCAGGAAAAAATCCTAAAGTTGGACAGGGGAATCAGGCAGCTGCTAGGGAACCAGGCCGTGTCCCTAAGAGAATCCATGTCAGTAATGGGTCTGCTAACCTCGTCCATCCTTGCGGCGCAATGGGCAGGTTTGCACTTGCGTCCCCTCCAGCTGTTAATTTTGGATGTGTGGGATCGCCACCAGGTGTCTTTTTAGACTCCTTGATACAGGTACCCCCTGGGTGTAGAGGACCCTCTGGTGGTGGAGGAGGTCAGCCAATCTGACCCGGGGCTGTTATGGGCCTTACCCATCTCCAGGGAAATTGCAATGGACGCGAGCGCCAGGGGTTGGGGAGCGCACCTAGGGGGGTCCATGGTGCAGGGTTCTTGGCTAACAGAAGAGAGGAACAGATCCTTGAACTGGAAAGAACTCAAGGCGGTATCACGGGCCCTTGTGGCCTTCTGGGAGCAGCTATGGGGCCAGCACGTGCGGATCCTCTTGGACAACCCCTCCATTGTCATATATGTCAACAGGCAGAGAGGGACTGAAGCAGGACTCTGTGGTCCCTGGCCTCTGAGCTGCTCACCTGGGCAGAGACAAATGTAGCCTCCTTATCCGCTGTCCACCTGAAGGGGGATCTGAACCAGGTGGCAGACTTTCTCAGCAATAGGCCACTGAGGGAATCAGAATTGGTGCTCAATGGGGACATCTATCAGGCCATCATAAGGGAGTGAGGATCTCCATCCATCGATCTTTTTGTGTCAGGCCAAAATACCAAAGTTCTAGTTTTCCTCTCTCTAAACCGGTTGGATGGGACGTTGGCAGTGGATGCACTAGCGCAGCGGTGGGACTTTCCCCTGTGTTATGCCTTCCCCCCAGTCTCCTTATTGCCAGCAGTTCTGAGGAAATTCAGATCAGAGCGAACTTCCCTAATCCTGATAGCCCCCCGCACTGGCCCCGAAGAGCTTGGTTTTGGGCCCTGACCGTCTACCCTCCTTGAATATTGCCGTGCCAGGAGGACTTGCTGACTCAGGCCCTGGTCCTATTTCCCCAGGTAGACAGATGGAACCTAGCGGCCTGGTTTCTGAGGAACAGCTGCTGAGGAGCAAAGGGTTTTCAGCTAGGGTAGTATCCACTCTCCTAGATAGTAGGAAAAAGGAGACCTATTCTATCTACCTTAAGGTCTGGTAGCTTTTTAACAGATGTTGTGCGCAGACTTCCCTGGAAACACATAGCTTAGTTTCAGTCCTGGAATTTTTGCAGGCGGGAGACAACAAGGGGCTATCGGTGAGTACGCTGAAAGGCCAAGTGTTGGCTCTTAGCATTTTCCTGGAGTCCCCCTTAGCCAGGGAGGATCTGGTGGCTAGATTCTTTATATCCTTGACCAGACAGAGACCTGTAAGAGGCTTTTTCCAAAGTGGAACCTGACAATGGTACTTATTGTGCTGACGGGACCCCCGTTTTGAACCTCTGGATTCAAGTTCCCTCAAGATCCTGACCCTCAAGACAGTATGCCTGGTAGCGGTTACTACAGCGAGGAAAGTGAGTGAGTTGGAAGCCCTGTCAATCAGAGCCCCCTTGCTCCAGATTTTTGCGGATAGGGTGATGTTTAGGACGGACCAAGCCTTCTTACCCAAGATAGCCTCGAGATTTCATCGAGGCCAAGAAATTACTTTACCTTCGTTTTGTTCTAACCCCTCGTGTGACCAAGAAAGGAAATTTCACACGTTGGATGTTAGAAGATGTGTTCTTTATTTGGATAGGTCTAAAGAGATCAGGAAGTCTGATTCCCTTTTTTTTTTTTTTTTTTTTCTTTATAGTTTTCAGGAGCAAGCAAGTGTTGTAAAACCTCTAGGTGGCTGAGACTGGCAGTTAGACAGGCATATTATATTGACCGAGGGTCTGGAAGTCCCGGAGGGCATCGTGGAGCACTCCACCCGGGCCATGGCGGCCACATACGCTGAGCTGGATGGTGCAACCCCGGGACAGATCTGTAGGGCTGCTACCTGGTCCAATTACAGCACTTTTGTTAACCATTAGCCGCCCGGCCAATGGCTGTTTGGCGGCTTGAAATGTGCTCCTGTATTCCGGGTGCACGCCATTTGGCGTGCTCCCGCGTTTGCGCGGTTGCAGAGCGACGCAGCAGTGCGATCTGTCACCGCCCGTGCACCTCGGACACGGCCGATGACAGATCCTAGTACCGGCTCCCGTTGCCGGTACCATGTGACCTGCTGTGACCAATCACAGCAGGTCACATGACAGTTGTATACAATGGATGGCTTCATTCATGATGCCATCCATTGTATACTAGTGCCTAGCTGTGAATGGTCACAGCTAATCACATGCACATGTCATGTGATTAGCTGTGACCAAATCACAGCTAAGCACAAAAAAAAAAAAAAAAAGCTGAATGAATCGATTTCGTTCAGGTAAATGCTTGCTTATAGCAAAGTAATTCTTTGCTATAAGCAAATTGTGTAAAAAAAAAAAAAAAAATACTGATCACTTCCCCAAAGTAGTACAGTGTTACTATGGTAACATTGTACTATTTTGGTCATAGTAAAATATGAAAAGAAAATCTTAAAAAAAATAAAAAAATGTAATAAAAAATTAAATATAATAAAAAAAAAAAAAAATATATATATATATTTTTTTCATACTGTCACCAGTCAGTGTCGCTGTTCACCGCCATGCCAGTTATATGATGACGCTGTACTGCACTGGTGACAGTATGTAAAAAAAAAAAAATAGTGAAAATAATTTTTTTAATTTTTTCATTTTCCGAAAAATTATGACAAAAAAATACAACTTCAAAAAACTCGCAATGCCTCTTATGAAGTACGTCGGACTGTCTACTCTGCAAAAAGGGGTCATTTGGGGGATATCTGTACTGTTCTGACATTCTTGGACCTCAAGATATTAGATTGGCTGTCAGTACTTCAGGATTGATCAATATTCAGATCTATACCATAGTTTGTGAACTCTATAACTTTCCTACAAACTAAAAAATACATCCTAATTTGGGTTATTTTCACCAAAGACATGCAGCAGAATACATCTTGGCCTAAATTTATGAAGAACAATTATTTATTTGTAAACTTTTATAACAGAAACAAAGAAAAATGTGGTTTTTTTTCAAAATTTTTGGTCTTTTTTTGTTAATTTAGCAAAAAATAAAAACCCCAGCGGTGATTAAATACCACCAAAAGAAAGCTCTAGTTGTGTGAAGAAAATGATAAAATTTTAGTTTGGGTACAATGTTGTATGACCGCGCAATTGTCATTCAAATTGTGAGAGCGCTGAAACCTGAAAAATGGCCTGGGCAGGAAGGTGTAAAATTGCACGGTATTGAAACGGTTAAGCATTACAGACGTGACCTGGTTTTGGTAGAAGAGCAGGCCTTCGGACACAAGGTTTTACAAGCTGTGGTCCCGCCCTAGGTGTAAGTGCTCACAGATCCTCTCGAGGTGCTGTCCTGAAAGATGGGGACGGGAAAAAGCAAAGTTACACTTACGGTAACACCTTTTCGAGGAGTCTTTCAGGAAAGCGCCAGTTACCCACCCTTTGTAGCATTTGGTTACATGGTACGGTTCTTTTTTTTTTTTTTTTTTTTTTTTAACGGAAGAAAATAGGGTTTTCTTCCATTGAAATAATGGATGTTAATGGATACGGACATTAGAAATACATGGGTGTCCGATTTTTTTTATCCGTAAACGAACAGGTGAAAAACAGACATACGGGAACGCCCGTGTGAAAGAGGTCTTAAAAGTAGCTGCAGCCGCCGACAAACTGTAATTGCAGTGTACAGGCTCACTGGCCACAGCTGTCTGCAGTCCCAGCCACAGGAATCGGTAGTTTCTTGCTGCTGGGTTTCGTAGTGTGTCTAAACACCCATAGGAGCATTACTGACACCCAATAATTCATTCTCACTTGATCTGCTTCAATGATAGTGATATTAAACCCCCTTTTTATACTGTTAAAAGTGGAACTGAAATCAGTATTAAAGCAAAAATTTATTATTGCAGCTTACCAATCTTTAGATGTGATGGCTGCATTAGTTTCCTTTTTTGGGCTTTCTTCTATTTTCATCTGATGATCCAACCAGCAAGTCTGTTGTTTTTTACAGTACAAACGTCAGCAGAATGTATTAATTAACAAGGACATTTAACAGTAGCAGGGATGATTATAATGATCACATTTTACTTATTCATGTGAGACCTTTATCCCAAAAGGAAAACAACTGTGTGCTAGTAGTTCTAAATCTGCTAGTACATTTAGCACAACCCTTCCCCCCAGACTGAAAATGCTGGTGTCTGCTGTGCCTCCTATGCTCACTCCTCCAGAGCTATGTCTCACTTATATAGGATGTGTGTTACTGGCCAGATCACCAGGTGAAAACTGGAAAAGCCAAAGAAAATTGCTGCAGCTGCTACATCTAATGATTGGTAAGTTGCAAAAAAAATAGATTTTGGTTTTGGATTTAAAACTACTTTATCCCCCTGTGCTACCTCTGCTTCCCACTGATCACTGGGATAAAAAAGAAAAACCTTTTCTAAATCCCTGTTTTCATTTAACATAAGCTGGCGTCATATGATTATCCCACACTGGGTTCTTTTCCTGCTGCTGGGGTCCTTTTTCCAGGCGTCCACATCACTGCCTGCGTGACATGGACGATTTTCATTAGCTGTCAATCTGAAGGGTTTTTGTCAAGATCCAGAAGACTACGGATGTCAGCCTGAAGACAGCCAAGAGGACCGTGCAATAAGGATTAATCTGTGGACTTGGTGGTCCCTGCAGGTGAGACGGTGTCAGTGAGGGATCCGTATGGGGTTCAGGTGAGTATAATTTGCTTTCCCAAGTAAGAAAATCTAGACTCCTAACTGGGTAGGTGGAAATGAGGGATGGTAGGGAGTTTTTGCCTAGAGTTGGCCTTTTTAGGTTAATTCAGTATAAGAGGTTTTAGTTATAATAGAGGATTTATATAGCGCCAACAGTTTGCGCAGCGCTTTACAAAATGAAGGTAGACATTACAGGTACAATACAATGTGGTACCAGAGGAAACAGCGGGCCCTGCTCGTTAGAGCTTACAATCTAGGAGTAAATATTTCTGAGGCACAACATCTACAGAAGATCAAGACGTAGTAATTGTGGATAAATATTAAAATGGAATACTTGATATTCTAGAATTTAGGGCAATAGAAATCCTGGAAGTTAGCAAGCCTAACAAAGTGAGACAGCCAGTGCCTTACTTCTCTGAGCCTTGCAGTTTCACAGGCAGAAATGGCCATGTCTTGGCTCTGATTGATCTATTTCTAAGCTCCTGTCGCCTCAGCCTTGAATTCTCTATAATAATGTAGTTTTGACATTTACTTTGCTGAAGATAACTTGAGGCTTGATTGTCTTTACACACATGGCAAATACATGACCCCTTTAGTGTACTCTCGAATTTTCCTAGCTGCACATAATGCCTGAGTTTTCTAGGAAATGTACTCACGTCATCTGTCTTCGTGACCACTAATGAATCTGAATGAATTGAGAAAGTGTTGGATTGCTTTTGAAAAACACAAGGCTATCTCAGTGAATATGGCCATAGTACATTTCAGTTGAATGCGGACTTTGCTTGCATCATACCCATGGAGAAGAGAGAGGTGAAGTTCTGAATTCATCAAAAAAACAAAAAGCCACCCAAATAGATACGGTAACCATATCTTAACTATATCTCCAGTTCACTTAAATACAAGTGTGGATTATAAACCTATTATATTTGTACACAGAAAAAAAATGGCAGTTGACTAGTGCAAAACCGCCTGCAAAGTGGTTAATTGAAATCCCAAGCGAAGTAATATTGCTTACAAAAACTCAATGCAATGTTCTATTTATTAGATCACGTAGATCATAGGTTGACATTAGCATGGTGAACATGTTGCAATCATAATAAAATCAGAGAATGAAAACAAGAAACCGGCATCCTCAAATCTAGCTGTATGGGCAAGAATGATCCATATGAGGCAATGGAGTTTCCTTTCTGCATACATCACAAGTAAAGTTCCATATAGTACATCCTAGTGAAGGGAAATTCTTCTTAAGCTGTTCCTTCATGGATAACACAGTAAGACTGGATGAACTCCTGGGGATCAAATCATGGAGAAAATGATGAATGCAGGGGAAACATGGGATAGTCACTAGTCATACACTGGGCAGGATGCACATACTCAGATAACCTAGAAGAGCTCTCCTTTACCTTCTTTTGGGCTGTGCCATCATGAATATATAAGAGATGTAAAACCTTCCTGGGTAACCACCCCAATTGGAAATGAATGCACAGTAGTGAATGATTCTAAAAGTGAATAAATGTGAACAATAAACATAGGATTTCAGTGACACCAAACGTAAAAATGAAAATGATATATATTACCATAGAAGAGATCAGGAAAATTCCTTCTCACTGGGATTGAGACCAAAAATTCCTATGTGGTGAATAGGGGGGTGGATATCCAGGGTTTCCAAAAATTACTGTTATAAGAGAAATAGTGCGGTTCCTGTAGGTGTATGTGAGACTAGTATCCCATATCACTAACCGTTTAAAACCTAGTATATTATATATACCAGCTAGAGTCCAAAAATTTCCCTCATACTAGGGCTTTAGGCAAACCGCCTACATTTGGGATATAATTCCTGTTTAAAAATTGCGGTCTAAAGTGACTCAGCCAGACTATTACTTGCCACCGATGGAAGTGAGCTGTGTCTATTAAATCGCCAGCATAAGACTCCTTATAGCGGTTGCCTCGTCATATTCTATTGTGCCTCGTGCTTATCTAAGATGGAGCTGCATCTCGTGCTTCTTCCCTCCTCGTGGATACCGCACCCTATGAAGACGCCGAGCGTGATGTCATTACGTTGACGCGTTTCGTCCGCCAATCATCTGAGACTGTCAGAACTGGGAGGGGACTAATCCATTGCCTTTTATATAGTGCTTTAATTGCACTTTAAACCACTTACATCGCCCGCTTGTGTTGAAAAAACATCACTACATTAAAATCAAAATCACATAGAAAAACATATGATTGTTGAAGAACATTAAGGAAAAGGCCGGGTTCAAAATAGAATTTCTCAAGATAGTGTTCAAAATGAATTTTAGAATTAAGATATATTCCCATATTGTCAAGTAGTAATGTGGGCATATTAAATCCAACAAATTGTTACTAGTTATTCAATTCAAGAAAACCTTTAAATTCTGTATTTAAGCCATATGGCAATAATGTACCAAGAGTGTAGATCCAGTATTTTCTTTCTGGAGGAGTACTTTATCAAAGTCACCCTGCCTTGCAGAGATATTCAACAGGAAAAATCCCTTTACTTTCAGACCATCTGTTCTTCCCATGTGAACCTCCCTAAAGTGTTGGGCTAGAGGATTTTCTCTCTCCCTTTCATTTCTATTTTTATTCCCACTTCTAATATCCCTCAAATGTTCACCAATTCTGTGTCCTTTTAGTTTTTCCTATATAGATCTTTTTACGTGGGCATTCTATCATATAGATTACTACTGGAGCAGTTGATGAAGTTTTCTTATTTGAAATACTTGAGATTTATCTGCATTAAAAAAAGTGGTCTGTTTTTTGTACAAAGGGGCAGATTTGACAGTGACCACATGGAAACATGCCTATCGCCTTGTTATTCCTTGTTAACCAATTGTCTTGAGGAACCTTTTGGAATTCCGACTGAACCAATAAGTCATTCAAATTAGAAGCTCTTTTAGCTACCATTAGTGGCCTTTCTCCCACAACTTGTGCTATTCCTGGGTTCAGGGTTAATAAGTGCCCATGTGAGTTTAAAACCCTTCTAACCTCCTTCCACTGTTGTCCAAATTTTGTTATAAATCTCACTGGCTGATTCAGTGATGTATCACCTTTCTTAGGATTTATATTATTATTTTATCTCTAGTTTTGTATGAAGCTTTTTGTTTGGCCCTTCCTAATACTCTATGTGAATATCCTCTTTCTCTGAACCTTTGATAGAGCTGAATAGATTCAGCTCTATATTGGTCCTTATCTGAACAATTTCTCTTGATTCTCTGAAATTGACCAATTGGTATATCTTGTTTGAGGCTCTCAGGATGGTAACTTGCAGCATGTAAAAGTGTATTTGCTGCTGTCTCCTTCCTGAAGTTCTGAATTCAGCCTTGGGAATCCAAGAAAGGAGGATTTTTTTTTTCCTTCTGCTGTGCTGGAAATATTGGAACTCTCCTAAAATAGAACTGAAGGCAAAGTTAAAATCCCTGTCTGGTTTTAATGCTATCTGTGTTCATTGGGGAGATTTCTTATTACTACCTGTCCCAAAGCCAAAACAGGAAGTGAAGGGAAATCCCTCCAAAGTCAGGGAATTCCTGGTTGTCCCCAGAAATAGTGTCCCCATTGAGGATTTCCCCCTCACTGTTCTGAGGATTTTCTTTCACTTTTAGTGATGACACTCAGCGGCACAAATACAGTGAATCTCCCTAAAAGGACGCATAAAGCAATAAAAACCTGACAGATGTTCTAATCCACCTCCACTCTAAAATCTCCACATTAAGGGAAAAAAAAAGTAGTTTTGCCTTCAGTTATACTGTAAGGCGGGGGTCAGAAACCCATAGATCACGGCCAGGTGACTGGTATATCGCAGTCTGTGCTTGCTGACCCGCCATCCCAGAGCTTCAGAGTGCAATGCAGAGGGAATACTTGTAAAGATGACGCTGTAGTAGGGAGCAAGAGCCGCATAAGCCGATGCCTCCCATGTAGTGCTGGCTCCTGTCCCATGCGGAGTGATACCAACTGCACTCCACCTCTTATCCCAGCTAGCGGTCTCCAGAGTGGTGCCAGCAGCAGGAAAGAGGAGACCTTCAGGTCAGTGTAAAGGAATACACTGGGCATAATAGTATAGGGCTGCTTGCACACTGATGTGGTGCTGTTTACCCACACGGTGTGTGCAGTGCAGTGTACCTGCAGCTTTCCTGTGAGTTTGCTATGCTTAGCCATAGACTTCTATTATATCCTGTAGATTTGGTGCACTTTCTGAGAGCACACCAAAATTCCTGAATGCAGTTGCACTGCGCTGCACCCGTGTGAAAGCAGACTTCTAGGGCACTCAGAGCAGTAAGAGTTAATTTCTCACCACCTGCTTGAACCCTTCAAAATCATGCAGTTGTGGGGTGTTTGCAGAGTGGCCCCATTACTTAAATGGGTCGCGTCTGGCAGGCAGTAGCACCCACCCAACGTTACATGTGAACGAGCCCTAAGGGTGCTGCTGCCAGATGGAACTAAGGGCTCCGTTGCAAGTGCAGTAGGTGCTGCTACTCCTCTGAAAAGAGATCCGAGTGTGTTTTGACAGGTGTTGAGGAGGTGATATGTTGCCTCCTCATCACCTGATTTAAATCTGTGATTGCCATGCAATGCACTCGATTGTGACACAGTAGTACAGGCGACATTGTGCCCGATGATCTTTGACTTTTCCTATGTTGTTCAGGTTGATCTCCACCTTTTTAAGGTTGTCCACCCTTGCTGTAAAGCATATCTGAAATTCAAAACAAAAATTGAAAGTCCAAATGCAGTTTAGGTTTAAAGTGGTTGTAAAACTTACATTTAATTTGTTACACATTTGGGTGGAGTTCCACTTTAAACAACAAATGATATGTCAGAAGTCACAGGTAATTACATGATGAAATTGCTTGAAAGGATAAATATTTATGCAGCAGTCACAGCAGCTGCAAGATTATGTTGGCTTTGCATTGTAACTAATGCATCTGACATATGGGCCTGATTTTAGTGAATAAAGTGCTATGGCTCGCTTGTCTTCCAGGCTTATAGGAGCATGTGGATGTGTACAGTCAGATCTCTGAACCTATCTAGGCCTAGTTTATTGTGCACCTTACACATCCAAATGTTGCTTTTTACTCTGAAGAGGTGCACAAGGAAATGGGTTAAAATGAAGAATATTGTAAAAAATGCTTTGACCAGCTTAGTGTTTGTGCCAACAAAAGCAGCATGTGAAAAAAAAAAATGTTGGGCAATGGCATCAAATGCACCAGCATATAAAACCATGCAATGTCTATGGGCCACAGCAAGCATATCTGTGCATACATAGTGTAACCGTTCCAGCACAACGTTTTCTGTGAATGTTATATTTTACAGTCACCTTTGTGCTACATTTACGCTAAAACTCACCATACCACAATGTACTGTACATGACCTGACACGTGCTTTACTGGGCATTGTGGTGCACTGCCATTTCTCATCAATGGCCCCCCAAACGCGCCTATATGAATAATCTATATCACAGGGTGGAAATTTGTGAAAAACTACTTATCCAGGGACCAAATCGGTGCCCCAATCTACTTGTCCCTCATGGCAATCTATTTGTACTGATAAAAAATTAATTTAAACCCAAACTATATTTAAATCTGAGGTGCTGTTAGTAATGTCTGGGGCTTTTAAAAACCAAATTTAATATTTTTAACATTGCACTGTATATCTCCTCCTCCCCTCCCAGCCTGTCTCCAGCACTGCACCCGGGGACTAGCAGGGAGGGGAGAGACCTTGCAGTGTAATGAGCACCAATTGGCTGCTCGTCAGAAAAGGGGCATGTCGGATTTATCCTTGATCCCTTTCGTTGCCAGAGCCATTTTTGCGTTTTTTTTTTTTGCACGTTTAAAAATCATTGAAGGCCTGAAGTTTACACAAAACCCCCAAACATATATTTTCTGAAAGTAGAGACCCTAGAGAATAAAATGGCAGTAGTTCCAATTTTTTATGTCACATGATATTATCACAAAGGTTGTATTACTGCAAGATTTTAGTAAAAAACACACTTGTTAATTTCAGGGCACAAAAAGCAATAAGTTATCCACTTTTTTTGTAAAATATAAAGTCGAGGTTGCATCGAGTAAATAGATATCCAGCATGTCAAACCTTAAATTTGTGTGTGCTCGTGAAACCACAAGAAACTTTAGTGCCCTATATGTTCTATAGGCGATACTTTTAAAGCCCCTTATAGGTCATTGGTTTAGTGTTACGGAGGAGGTCTGGTGCTAGAGTTATTGCTCTCGCTCTGACGTGCGCGGCGATATGTAACATGTATTGCAATCAGTGTTTTCATGTGTAGGTGCCCTAGCACGTACTTTTAAATGTGCTGAGTGCATTCTACTTACCACATGACCTAGTCATTCCAGCAGCAAGAATCCACTGATTCTTGCTGAAGAAATCCTGCAGCCACATGTTTCTGGCCTTGTGAAGGAGGTTCTTAATGCAGGGAATGCAAAAAAAAAAGTAAAAATGTTGACTTTGGTACATTTTAAAATATTAAAGTGCTTCAAAAACCGTGCTTTTTTTCTGAGTTTGGCTAACATGGGGCAGTGAAAACCCCTGTGACATTATTTGTCTAATTTTGGACATTTTTTCTTCACTTTCTGTCCCGGAGACAAAAGTGAAGGGAAATCCCCCACTGGATAAATGCCCCCATTGAAAGTTTTACCCTCTCCAGGTGACATACTTGTAGATCACCTGAACAAAGAGAGAAGGGTGTACAGCTGGTAAAATAAGTATTGAACACGCCACCATTTTTCGGTAAATATATTCCTAGAGGTGCTATTGTCATGAACTTTTTACCACGTCAGTAAAAACCCATCCAATCTATACATACAAAGAAACCAAAAAAAATCAGTTCAGGAATTAAGTTATGAGTAATAAAATGTAATGACACAGGGAAAAAGTATTGAACACGCTAACTGAAATATATTTAATACTTCATACAAAACCTTTGTTGGTAATGACAGCTTCAAGATGCTTCCTGTATGGAGAACCTAGTTACATGCTATGAACTCTGATCTTTAGTTCTTTCAATAGATTTTCTATTGGATTCAAGTCAGGTGATTGGTTGGGCCATTCTAGCAGTTTTATTTTCTTTCTTTGAAACCAATTGAGAGTTTCCTTGGCTTTTTGTTTTGGGGTCATTGTCTTGTTGAAAAGTCCACCCTCATTTCATCTTCATCATCCTGGTAGATGGCAGATTTTTATCAAGAATGTCTTGGTACATTTTTCCATTCATCGTTCCTTTAATAACATGAAGTTTGCCAGTACCTGAAGTATGCTGTAAAACAGTCCCACACCATGATGTTCCCACCTCCAATCTTCACTGTTGGTATGATGTCTTTGGGGTGATGTGCAGTGCCATTTGACCTCCAAACATGGTGTGTATTATGGCATCCAAAGAGTTCAATTTTGGTCTCATCTGAGCATGCATACAGGCCATGGCGATTTGAGTGCATTACTTATTTTCTTTGAAACCATTGTACCTGCTAATTCCAGGTCTTTCTAAAGCTCTCTACCAGTGGTCCATGGCTCTTGGAAAACTCTTCTGATTCTTTTCACTCCTCTGTAAGAACTCCTGTGAGGAGCACCTGGTTGTGGCTGGTTTATGGTGAACTGATGTTCTTTCCAGTTTCGAATTATGGCCCCAACAGTGCTCTCTGGAACATTCAGATATTTAGAAATCCTTCTGTAACCAATGCCGTCACTATGTTTTTCAACAATAAGGTTGCAAAGGTCTTGAGCGAGAGCTTTGCTTTTACCCATCATGATGTTTCTTGTGCGACTCCTTGGTAATGTGACACCTTTTTATATGCTTTCTAATTACTGATAGATTTCAGCTGGTGTCCTGGCTTTCCATGCCTTTTTGCACCTCCCTTTCTTCACTTGTTCAATACTTTTTTACGGTGTCATTCCATTTTATTACAAGTTAATTTCTGAACGTTTTCTTTGTATGTATAGATTGCATGGGTTGCTACCAATATGTGAAACTTTCATATCAAAAGCACCTTTCAAATAGATTTACCTAGAAAGAATGGTGAAGTGTTTTACCTGCTGTATCTCCAATGCATAGACAGACTTCAGTAACATCCTGACAGATGTTCAAATCCATCCTTGCTGTTTCCATAATAAAATAGGTTTTGGCATTAGGTACTTTCTTATTAAAGGTGTAAATCAACTGCATATGTGTCTCTTAACAACCAGTCTTATGAATTATTTCATTTTAAACATGCGTTCTAACACTTGTCAGGAATGGTGTTGCTGTGAGCGCTTTTGCCAAATTTACTGCCAGTAATTTATGTGAACTCACATGTTTTAGACCAAGTGCTACAACAGAATATATACTGTATGCAAATAAAAGAATTTTGTTTGCATACAGATGACATATGTGCCATGTTTTATAGTATGTGACTTCTATTTTGCAGGTGATGTTGGCGGATTGGAAGGACTAATTCGATCAGGTACTCCACTGGGATGTCCTGAGAAGAAGAAGCGTAAAGCCAGTGGACAGGTACATACTAAATTTAATATAATTTCTGAAAACTGTGTGCCAGATTCAGGAAGTTTTCATTTGAGTATCATTTGTGATTCTGCCTCTATTAGCATTTCCAGATGGGACCGTTTGAAGATTTGCCTGTCTACATGGTATCAGTTGAGTATCACAGCTGTAGTCCCCACATGCTCATTTTGGCGCCACATTTCCTTCTTTCCACACTCCCCTACAGATGACTGTTCTCTAAGAGTTATGCTTCTAAAAGGCAATTCTCTTACTGGAGCTCATGGAGGCAGACAGTCCTGGTGTGTAAATTTATATTAAAGCAGAATTTTTGCTAAATACTCACCTCCACTTTTCAGCTATGCAACCGTTACATCCCTCACCAGCCGCTGTCTTCCCTTCGGACTACTTCTTGGTGCTGGGTTTTTGGCCTCTTGATTGACTCAATGCACAATGACTTAAATCGTGCTGCCAGCTGCAGTGTGCTGGGAATGCACGATGAGTTGTGCTTGCGCAGCTCAGTGTACATTTAAGTAGAAAACTGCTAGTAGACAGTTAAGTGTGTATTACTGCACAAGGGACATAGCATTTCTCTTCTTCAATAAGCCCCCGGTCACATCAAAGCAGATTTTTGAAATCGTACGACTTACAGTGAAGTTGCATGATATAAAAATCAGGTGACCTGCGACACGGATGTCTATGCAAATCGCAACAAAAGTGGTGCATGCACTACTTTAAAAATCGTGTGGCTCTGACCAAGTCGAAACCGCACCGATATGACCGCTCTAATAGCCGGCAATAGGGTGCGACTTGGCATATGATTTTCTAGTCGCATGGCATGCAAATCGCATGCCAAGTCGCACCCAATGTGACCGGGGTGTAAAGAGCTGTATATGTACCTTTTTGGGGAGTTTTCCCTCCGCATTGTTTGTTCCCTCAAATAATTTCGGACTAAAGCAATGTACTAACAACCAGATTATCATACAATTGCTTCGAAAGTGGTGTATTGTGTTTTGATTTTCTGATTGTGTGTACCAGGCAATACCCCCAGTTCACATATATGCAGGCATAACAAAACTAAAACAATGCTGCTAAAACGTTATGTCAGACTACTAGCATACTCCTTATGATCCTGACCATGGAGCTCACATTTCAATTACATTGAACAGAAATCCTCACAAGTGTGAAAAGCGTAATACTAATAGAAGCCTAATGAATCTATTTTACAAGAGAAGTATGATTTAACAGTTGCAGAACTGACAGATACCAGTTTGTAGTAAACGTCTTGAAGACTTCAGCTTGGCTCATCACAAACCTTTTTTTTTTTTTTTTTTTTTTTTTTTTTTTTTCCTGTTTAATTTTTTTGTCTAGAAAAGTTTGAGTCTACAGAACATTATATTAGACAAACATTATCACAAAAGAAAATTCTGATGATGTTTTAACTGCTTCAGCTCTTGTACTGGTAATCCCCTTAATAGGCCAACCAATAATGTGAAAGTCATTCTGGTCCATAGATTCCACAATCACTTTGACATTCTTAAAATTATTATTATTATTATACAGGATTTATATAGCGCCAACCGTTTGCGCAGCGCTTTAAAAAAAAAAAGGTGTTCTACTTACCTACTTTGTGCAACAATATTGCACGAGCGGTGGCTTACCTCCTCTTTGGCGGTCCCCCACTTCTTCCTCCTCAGCAAGCTGATTGCTAAGGTGGCACCTTTGCATGTGCGCTCCCGAGCCGACCTGTGTGTCCATAAGCACACAGTGTGCCAGCAAGTCACACTCCTGTTCCCTTCTCACAGGAGTTTCACAAACAGCAATTAGAGCCCATGGCTCTTGCTTCCCTCAGTGTCTCCTTTGAGACCAGGAAGAGAGGAGAGTGGTGCTCCATGAAAGCTATCTGGTAAGTTTTTTATTTTTTATTTATTTTTTTTTGTAGTATGGGGGGACCATTTGTGGGTAATTTTTAAAGTGGTTGTAAACCTTTTGACATGAAATATGAACAATATATCCCTCTAAAGTGTGCACTTGTCTCACTCCAGAGCATTAAGTGTCATTTCTATCTGCTGCCTCCTTCCTCTTACTTTTCACACTTCTGATATATTTTCCTGACACCAAGAGGTAAAAAAAGTGACGGGAGGGAGCTGCTGTGCTGTGTGAAGGGGAGGTGTCCCTCCAATCCGCTCTCAGAGCTCACCTCACTGAGATCTGCAGAGTGTAACTTCAGCTCCCCGCCTCCTGCTGCTGAAAGCTCACACAAGTTGGATACATTTTACAGTTGGCCGTAGAGAAGAGAAGACTGCAGATAAACAGGTACAAGTTATGTGGGAGGTTTTGTTTCACCTGTGTATCACCTGATGCCAGTCACTTCACTAGGTATATGGAAGGGTTTACACTATAAAGCAGGGAATGCATAAAGGTAAAGTTTTAGGCCTTGTTCACACCATACCTGCAGAAAAACTGATGGACATAACGTACATGTTTCAGATTCCTGTGTGCAAAAAAAAACTGCATGTGGTACTAGTGTTATGGTATGTACAGGGCAAACAGAACAATTGTTTTGCGTGTAGAAAAACTTGCGTCTCTGCACATGGTGTGAACACTTTGTTTCTAAGCATCAAAAACGCACTACATGCTTTTCTGCAGCCTTTTTACATTGAATTCTATTGTTGTAGCAAAATCACTGCTTTTAGCTTTTAAAAAAGTCCCTGACCCTTTCCAAAAAACTCACCAGGTGAAAACGTGGAGATATGAACCTGTCCCATAGGAAATCATGTTAAATGGACTGTAGTGCGTTTCTGCAAAATGCTGCGGAAAACACTTAGCTGTGAACCTGGGGTTAGAGTTTAGAACCACTTTAAGAAAGTATATTGTTTTATAGGACAAACAAGGCTTTATTTTGGTGATCTTGTCTTTAAAAAAAAAAATTTATTTTTTCTGCAGTTTGTAGCTGATTACACATAGAGAAAAGCCAGTTTAGCATATTTTGGCCGAATTTCACTGTGTGACCCTCCCTGTTCATCAGAAGTTGTCTATTGTAACGGTGAATAGACTACTTTTGAACGACCAGGATGGAAAATGTTCATTTATCAGCGCCTGCAACCACTGATCAGTGTCCCAGCAGAGAGGATGGCTCCATCCATAAAAGAGCAGTTTACTCTTGTACTGTAGGCACGGCCTCACTTTTCAGATTTCCTGGAGTTGGGCTTTAAGTATATTGTTTTGACAACTATGCATTTGATACTAGGGGGTTGATTTACTAATGCTGGAGACTGCAAAATCTGGTGCAGCTGCGCATGGTAGCCACACAGCGCACACCCCCAGCACAAAGACCAGGCTACCAGCACAAAGACCGTGCTGTCACCTGGTGCCCTGGGTCCTGTACTAACAATCAGGACCTGGGACTACTGGATTCAGGTCACCTGATCGCTGTGATAGCCTCGGATTGGCTATCACACTGATCAGTCACCATGCAGCCCACCCCTGTGGTTTTTTTTTTTTCCCTCTCGGATTGCTAGAGAGATACATTGTATTTCTCTCTCGTTACAGAGAGAGAGAGAGCGCCTGCCTAGTTCACGGTTAGATGTAGGGCAGTGCCAGGGTTAGTGTTGGGATCAAGTAAGGGTCAAAGGTCACGGTCAGTACATTTTTGGGCAGGATTTTCACTTTTTAAAATTCTTATCCTTGTCAGTAATGTCTTGGGTAATAAAAAAAACAACAAACCCCAGCAAAATGCGCACTATTGTGTCTGGGCCCTACTACGGGTACAAATAATACACACGGGGTATCGTTATGATCGTCGGGAGCACAAGAATTTTGTGTTCTGTGATGGTAGATTATGGTATTAGCAAGAAATGGCTAAATTAAAAAAAAATTTTTTTACTACTTTGGGATCGTATTCCTTTTTATAACCAAAAAAAAAAAAAAAAGTTACCATTTACCACCAAAAGAGAGCCCAATTTTCCCTGAAAAAAACAAGCTGTAATCCACCTGGATGCACAATGTAGTTATAATGATATGTACGATTTTACTAACACATGCCAATGTTGCAAAATTGTGTTCAGGCACTAAGATTTGTTTTACCTCAAGTAACTAATGGGTTAATGAGGTCAGCACATTGCTTTGCATGTAATGATTTGTCAGGAACACCTAAATAACTAATTGGGGAAGATTTACTAAAACTGGAGAGTGCAAAATATGGTGCAGCTGTGCAGAGAAACCAATCGGCTTCCAGGTTTTATTGCCAAGGCTTAACTGAACAAACTGAGGTTAGAAGCTGATTAGCTGCCATGTACAACTACACCAGATTCTGCACTCTCCAGTTTTAGTAAATCCATTGTGTATCTGCTTTACATTCTCAAACGAATTACTAAATAATCATGCAGTTAGCACAGGAGCTGAATAGTTAAAAGTGAAGTATGGGCTTTAGGGAAAAAACAATCACCTAAGTGGATGTAGCATCAGTCTAATGCTGTACCTGTCCCTCTCCGACTGCACAGAGAGCCAAGCAACCAAAGGCTGCTATTGCTCAGTTCTCCTCTCGGCTCCGAGCAGAGAGCCAGGACGGTCTCAATGGAGCGCTGGCCTGTGGAGGGGGTAGGAGGAGCTAGCTCAGGCTTTCAGTGGATTGCTGAAAGGCTGAGCCAGGTGGCGATCTAGACTTCTGGGTGGATCCTGATCATATGATTGGAATCTCTCCAGAGCTTGGACTCGGTCTATGATGCCCAGAAATGGAAGTAGAAATGAAAGGTAAAACGAACATTATAAATACTTTTTATAGTTTTGTGTGTGTGAGAGATCACATTCCATCTGTTCTCAGCTGCATAAGGATGTTGGAGAGCTGGGAAGGAGAAACAGCAGTACGTTGATTTTCTCAGTGAAGGGCTTTGCAGGGGTGTGTCAGGACAAGTCTGATCATTGGAGAAGAGAGCACACTGAGTTCCTGGTATAGCTAGAGAACTGTCCACGCTGTGCTTTCATGCCTGGCATTGTCAATTTTTAATAGGAAAGCAGAGGAACTGGCAGGAACACCAGGGATTTCACACAATGGAAGCAATACAAAAAAGGATACTTTTCAATACAAATACATGGCACATATCAGGAATACAAAATGTTGGGTTTACATAGTCTTTAAAGCTGCATTATGGCTTAATCTAAGTGCTTACATCAGTAGATTTACTAGCAACAGAACAGTTATTTCATTTTATTTATTTTTTTGTCTCTAGGGATCCTCACTTTCTCCCTTATCGGAATATGCTCCACCGACAAATACAAGTTCAGATCACCTCATCGCCTGCAATCCATTTGATGATGACTATAGTATACCTCCGGTTTCAGGATACACTTATTATGGTAAACTTGGATATTCCAACATTGAAAGCTTTAATACTTTCAGGATGCCTCCAGATACCTCACCAAAAAGGCCTTCTCGCAATTTTGGCAACCATATGCTAAGAGATCAGCCACCGCCTTTTACAAAAGACCTAAAGGTGATGGGAAAATCCTTTCCCTTTAATTTGGCAGCACAAGAGAAATCTAATTTTGAAAGCGAGTCATTTTTCTACAGCAGTTTAGGCCAAACTATCACAATGCCAGGACAGCACTTTAGAGCAAACCAGAATGATGAAGACCTCCAACGCATGACAAGTCTAAATTCTGCTCCAAGAAATGACTTCCAGCTTGCTTCTTACAGGCCCCAATGTGTTAAAATGAATGTTGGTCAAATTGACAGCAATAGTTCATTTACACCTACCCAACCACATTTCTTGCCTTCAAAAATATCCAGCTCCAACCAAGATTCAGTTCTTATACCAAATAATTTGAGATCTGCTGGACTTCAGGACAAACTGCATCTGGATGTACCCTGTCACCCTATGTCAAGTCCAAAAATTAATAGCAAACATATGGGAGATCCAGAGAATTCCCAGGCCGATGTAGTAGACCTTTCTGATTGTGGCCAGATTAATGGAATCCGTAACAGACCAGCACTTTCCAGACTGGCAAAGACGGGTGTAACCCCTAGTGAGAAATGCAATAGGTGGCTTCTACATTCTGACTTTTGTGGTAACGTTTCCACAGATAATTTTTACCTATGCGGCATATGTTCTGTCGAAGTAAATAATGTTGCGGATGCTATAATGTGTGAAGCCTCCTGCCGGAAGTTGTTTCACCGAACATGCACAGGGATGACAGATTTGGCCTACGCTCTACTTTGTGCTGAAACCTCAGCTATTTGGGGATGTGATACCTGTATGTCGAAGAAAGATATTCAGCTGGTACGCACAAAAAAGTAGATCAAGTAATAGGTCATCAACGCTTTTTTTTCATTATTATTCTCTTCTGATATAGGAAGAATGGTACAAAATAATCAGCTCTTGTGTAGTGTGCTATAAACCAGAGCAATGAACCCAAAGCTGCAGGCTATGTTTGTACCCAATATTACAAAACTACCCTATCAGCAGTAGATCAAGCTTTATCATTGCTATGTTGCTTGTTTGGATTTTTTTGATACCGAAGAACAGAAGTTGAATCTATTGTATCTAGATCATGAAAATTTTCAATTGACATTTCGGGTTCTACCCTCTGATGCAAACTTCTGTTTTATTTTCTTCTTTCTCTTGCACTAAATGGATTTTCCTTTTAATTAGAAGGCTGCTTAAAAAGACCATTCAAACAAAGACCTCAAAAGAACTTGGTTATAATCTACTGAAAAACTACCTTAAATAGATGGGAATGATATGGTTATGCAGAAGGTTAATACTAGAGATTGTATATTTTTAAGAGTGGCACTTAGTACACAATCCCTTTTGAATGTGAGTTTTGAGTAAAACAAGGATAAGTCTTGAATATTTATAAAAAAACAAAATGGCACTTTGAATTTAACTTCTTGGTTTTAGAATGAATTTGTGAAACTGGTTTAAATAGTAGCATCGTCTGTTTTCAAAATAAGTGCCTTTCCACGATGTACTGTAACCATCTTCACAAACATCAAACCTGCCGATAACTTACAAAAGTGTAATTTTGAACAGAATATATGCAATATAGACCAAATATCTAGAAAGGTGCTTATTGTATATTGCTGTATACAGAGCATAATTTATAATTGTTGCTTAAAGCAAACTCTTAGTTATAAAAGCTCTTTAAAGTAGCATAAATGAATGGAAACTAAAATACAGATATGATGAGGTGCCACTACATACCTCACGTTTTTCTGTTCAGACCTCCAGGCTGACCCCCTTTGATCATGTGGTGTTTATTCTTCAATGCGTATGTTGCTTTCAAGTGGTTTTAGCCACCGCAGGTTTGATTTTATAGGTTGACAAACTACCACCTTCATATGGACTTCTTCTATATTTCCAAGTTGGACAGGAATACCCACTTCTGACCAAATCTGAATGATTGTGTGGTCCGAGATGGACTGTGTTCAAAGTAATTTTCTAAGCAAAAGTCCAAGTTAAAATAGTGTAAAACAGAATTAGAGGGTCACTGGGTCTTTAGTCCCAAGTCCACAGCATTTTGTATATATCTGAAAAGGTTCTGTAACTTAACTCTTGGCACTTACAAGGTGGGGTTTGTCAGTCATGTACAGCCTTGCTGTCATTCATCTCCAGAGTTGTGTGAGAACCATGCCTGGCTCTGAGTGGTCATTATTGGAGCTGCTGACCTGTATAGCCATAGTACTGAATAGATATTGGCAGAATAACATCCTTTTGTCAGTCTGTCCTCCTTGGTAAAGCTGGTAAAGTTCTCTGACAAAAATAGCATGAAAAGACAGACCAGTAAGTAGAAGTGATTTTGTTGGTTATTCATGGTACTCCAGTTACATCTTGATAAATGAAAAATGTGTATATTGGTCACTCAGAAACTTATTTTTAAGGCTATATTGTTCTCAGATTAATAATCACGAATACATGATTATTATATGATTATGATTTTTTTTTAAGTATTCCATCTCCCAGTCTGAAGGCATATGATTAAACAGTTTGTGGCCCATCCAAAGAATTTTCACTATTTTTGAAAATGTCCACTTCAGGATAGGGCTGCTTATAGAAAAAAGATGCCTGCATCTGTGTGTGTGTCACTGCTACTGTATATAAATGACTGAAGTGTGGTTGTCGGGCACCTCAGATAATGCTTTGATTCTTTTCATTTGGGCATTTCGGGAGTTGTACTAATACTGTAAAACTCAGCAGAAATAGAGCTTTTGAGCCACTGTTCTGAATGTACGCCTAGACATAATTGTACACAGTGGTTTATGAGATTAGTGTGTTTTAATTCACTTTTGATAATTCTGAAGTCATCACAATTCATGCTGTACTCACTCCTAAAGGACACAGCAATGGATTCATAAATATGGTGGTAAGGAGATGAAATTATGTTTGAGTAAAGATGAGAAGGCGTATTTACTTTCCAATCATTTTGATCAACAATAAAACTTTTTTTCAAACTGCATCAAATCTCCATGTAATTTTTTTAAAGGCAATTTGAAACTTCCTACCTGCACTGGTGTGTGTTTTTTGTTTTTAACTGCTTAAGATGTGAAACATGTAGTTTTTCATGTTGTCATTTTGTTGCCCTGTATGCACAGCCTGTAGTGGAGTAAATCTTCACATTGTATGTTCTTTTTTGTTAGAACCATATCACAAGCATTTTACATCTTCAGGCATTCTTGTTTTGCCAATAGAAAGCACTAGGGGGAGGAAATTAGGGGTGGAGAGCTGCTGTTTGAGCAGAAAACGTGTGACAAAATGCTCATAAACCATTCAAGTCAAACATTTTCAGGTGTGTTATTGAAGTCTATGGGGCCAAAAATGCTTGTAATCATCCACCAAGGAGCTAATGTACTTTTTTTTTTTGAGCAATAGATGTTTTACTTCAGGTGCCAGAATGCTCATATGTGAACAGAGGCCATTGAAATTAATGGGATTTGGCTTGAGAGTTTTAGAGCTACAACCTTCAAGCAGAAAATCGCTCAGGTATGAATGCAGTCTTGGATGAACTGGGAATAAAAAGCACCCATCGTGTATGTGATGGAATGCCTGTCACCCAGTGTGGGTGATTCAGTCAGAGAACCTCTTTCTCGTCACTGGGACATAGGGCCAAGGTATTATAGCCAGGCATCGCACCCAAGACTACATGAGACTAGCTTAGATGCCAAACTGGAACTCTATAGAAAAGAAAGCACAGGTTTTTATACACTCCAGAAATAGGGCCCATGCCCTCATGAACAAAAAAACAAATATTACACATTGAGATAAACATCCCACACTGATTAGGTAAGAGCTTGAGCACAACAGTACAGCCAAGAGCTGACAGTGATCTAATTAACAGTAAGCTAATCTACAGGCACTCGGCCAATTCTTTGATTAATCGGGGAGGCCACCGCAGAGAGCCTGGCAACAAACCCACCCCTGAATATACAAAGTCCATTACACATTCTGTCTTTCAGATGTTTGCTTTCACTTGTATAATCTGTCCATCATAAGACAAAACTTATACAATATTCCAAAAGTCTGAAAAGTGGAATTAGTTTACCTTCATAGATTTCTTGAGGGAGCTTGTTGATAAATATTTCTGTCCCAAATAGAGGAGTTTTTCCAACCCAGTCCGCATGAGGGCCACCATACTTCCTCTGACCACCAACCTGCACAAGATCAATACCACATCCCTCCATCCACTCCAGAAGGGAAGACTCACCATCTCCATGCAGAGAATCAATCCAAGCTTTGCTCTCAGCGTTCTTCACGTTGTACATCATTAGAGAATAATCAGTGGGCAGAAGGCTAGCCCCTCACCCCCCCCCAAAAGCCCCTGTCCTGGTGTGGTCTGTCACATTCTATAAAAGAATATAAGCTCATGTTATTTAATGCTGCAAAGCCTTGTACAGCACTAATGGTTACATGGTGTGCTAATATCCACTGACAATTATTATTTCAGGTACTTCTATAGTGCCATCAATTTACACAGTGCTTTTACATATATATATATTGTACATTCACATCAGTCCCTAACCCTCAAGGAGTGTACAATCTAAGGTCCCTAACTTACATTCATACACATACCCTAGGGCCAATTTAGACAGGATCCAATTAATCTACCAGCAAGTCTTTAGAGTGTGGGAGGAAACCAGTGTACCCGAAGGAAACCCACGCAGGCACAGGGAGAACATGCAAACTCTAGGCAGGTGCTGCCATGTCTGGGATTCGAACCAACGACCCTAGTACTGCCAGGCAGAAATGCTAACCATTTAGCCACTGTGCTGCCCATCCCACCATTATGGCGTCCCCAAATACAAAGTGTCTGGATTACTAATATTATTATTAAACAGCCACTCTCCTGTCCCACGATCCTGCGGTATCCTCCCCGCAGCCCATTTCACCGGCCGTCTTCTCTCCCTGGCGCCGGCATCTTCAGTGTGGGCACCCGGCTGTGACAGCTTGCGGCCTCGCAGCCAGGTGCCCACTGCACATGCGCAAGTAGCACTGCACTTCCTGAATGGCCCCGTAGTCTTCTGGGACCCGTCACGTGTCCCAGAAGACTACAGGTAGGGAGGGGGGGAGGACACCTTCTGATCACCTAGCCGATCGCTGCAGAAGTGGGAGCGGATACCTGTCAAATTCAGGTACCCTCCCCCCCCCCCGCTGCCCAAAGGTGTCAGTCCTTAATGGGGGGACAGGGGACCAGTCTTTAAAGCGGAACTTCCCTTTTTGGGTGGAGCTCCGCTTTAATCATGTAAATGGTGTGTACAGAGGGAAGCTTACATATATCAGGTATTTTGTCAATTGCCTGGCAGACATTCCTAATTAAAAATACAGATATTTTGGTGAGATACAACTCGTATCATATTAACATTTTTTTCTCAATGTAGGCAATTTTCTGTCTTTAAATATTTATTCTATTCAGAAATGAGAATTAGACTTGAGGAGGGAACGTAGCCTGCCTGCTGAGTAGATCAGACACAGACTGTCATTTTGCCCTGGATGATTTGTAATGGTTTGCGGTTTGTTTCATACTGCATCGGTGGTAAGGCTAGGAATTGGAGAAAGATGGTTCTGGCTCATGGAAATTTGAATAGACACTGAGGATCTTGTTGACATGTAAGCAACAGCTGCTTAAAGGATCTAAAGTCATTTGTCTGTTCTGAATGGCCATTGTGACCATTGTAGTGTAATGGATGTCATTCTATTTGCATAACTTTGTCAATATTTACCAAATATATTGGCAGGAGAAAAAAACTAAACCTTGTATGTGGAATGTGTGATGTCTTTTAATAGAAACATCAGCACTAAGGGCCCTTTCACATTGACCTGCATTGCCTGTGCTTTCGCCCTGCTTATAAGAGCAAGAAAAAGGTGATAAAAATATTTTCCTTTAACCCTTTTGCTGCCAGAGCAGTTTTTCCATTTTTTGCACACGTTTAAAAAATAATTTTAGGCCTGAAGACTACACAAAACCCCCAAACATATATTTTCTGAAAGCAGACACCCTAGAGAATACAATAGTGGTAGTTCCAATTTTTTATGTCATGCAATATTACCACAAAGATCTAGGAAACCCAACATTTCAGTAAAAAACACTCTAAAGTGAATTTTAGGGCAAACAAATGCAATAGATTATCCACATTTTTGGTAAAATATAAAAGATGAGGTTGCGCCGAGTAAATAGATACTCAACATGTCAAACCTTAAATTTGCATGCACCTGTGAAATGGTGACAAACTTTAGCACCCTCAATTTTCTATAGGCAATGCTTTGAAAGCCCCTACAGGTCATCAGTTTAGTATTCCAGAGGAGGTCTTGTGCTAGAATTATTGCTCTCCAGTGTGCGTGGTGATATGTAATATATGTATCGCTATCAACGTTTTCACACATAGGTGCCCTGACGTGTGAATTTACATTTGTTCATGCGCATTTTGTGGGGGTAGGGGGGCCTCAAAATTTTTTGGGGTGGAGATGGTATGTGCTTGGGTGTAACTTTATTTTCTTGCAAACATTTTTTTCTTTAACATTTTTTTTCATCACACAGATGACAAAAGTCCCCTATGTGATGATCGTTAGGTGACAGGTTCTCTTTAATGAGGTCTTTTAGACCCTGCATGTCTCCTCCTGTCTCCACTGGATGTATTGCAATGCAGACTGAATTTCAATACATCGTTCCCCGGCTATTCCAGCTAGGGAAAGTGACATCTGTGATCCGGAAGTGACGTCATACACACCACATCTGGATCACAGAAAGAAGAGGAGGAGATGGGATGCATTGCAATGCATCTATCCCTGGCTATACGAACCAGGGAAAGTGACAGTGGTGACCCAGAAGTGACGTCATCTATGTCGCCCCCTGGGTCAGAGCAAGAGGGGGACGCACCCACCATGTTAGCCCTGGGCCCACAGATGGGCAAGCAGAGCCCAGATACATGACAGGAGTGAATGCGGGGGTGGGGGATGCCTTAGCAAGGGCATGGAAGCAATTGAGCGTCAGCACAGCTGCCCAACTACTTCCACCTGACAGGCAGTAGTCTGCCTGTCTGTTCTAGATACAATCCAGGTAGCTGCAGGTTCGTATGTCGTACAAACCTGACAGCAATAACGTTAAATCCTATGGAACTTTTCACACTAGTGTGTTGCATTTTTAGAAGCCCTGCATGCTGCATCTTTGGTGCCCTGTGTGTGAGAAGGATTAGAACCCCTGTCAGTTTATTATTGCTAACTAAGAGGTAATATGGTTTAAACTGCAGAAATTTGCCAACTCACTAAGTCAGTGCGGTCCCTGCAGTGTATGTATTAAAGCAATAGTAAAGCTTTAAAAAAAAAAAAGTTTTCCCCTGCAAGGGAATTTCATAATGTGCTAGTATACATTGCATACTAGCACATTATGAAATACACTGCTCAAAAAAATTAAAGTAACACTTTATAATCAGAGTATAGCATCAAGTCAGTTAAACTCCTGGGATATTTATCTGGTCAGTTAATTAGCAGAGGAGGTTGTTAATCAGTTTCAGCTGTTTTGGTGTTAATGAATTTAACTACAGGTGCACTAGATGGGCAACAATGAGACGATCCCCAAAACAGGAATGGTTCTACAGGTGGAGGCCACTGACATTTTTTCCCCACTCATCTTTTCTGGCTGTTTTTCACTAGTTTTGCATTTGGCTAGGGCCAGTGTCACTACTGGTAGCATGAGGTGATACCTGGACCCTACAGAGGTTGCACAGGCAGTCCAATTCCTCCAGGATGGCACATCAATACATGCCATTGCCAGAAGGTTTGCTGTGTCTCCCAGCACAGTCTCAAGAGCATGGGGGAGATTCCAGGAGACAGACAGTTACTCTAGGAGAGCTGGACAGGGCCATAGAAGGTCCTTAACCCATCAGCAGAACCAGTATCTGCTCCTTTGTGCAAGGAGGAACATGATGAGCACTGCCAGAGCCCTACAAAATGACCTCCAGTAGGCCACTGGTGTGAATGTCTCTGAACAAACAATCAGAAACACACTTCATGAGGGTAGCCTGAGGGCCCGACATCCTTTAGTGGGCCCTGTGCTTACTGCCTGGCACCATAGAGCTCGATTTTGCCATTGAACACCAGAATTGGCAAGTCTGCCACTGGCCCCTTGTGCTTTTCACAGATGAGAGCAGGTTCACCCTGAGCACATGTGACAGACATGAAAGGATGTGGAGAACGTTCTGATGTCTGTACCGTCGTTCAGCATGACTGTTTTGGTGGTGGGCCAGTGATGGTCTGGGGAGGCATATCCATGGAGGGACACACATACCTCTACAGGCTAGACAATGGCACCCTGACTGCCATTAAGTATCGGGATGAAATCCTTGGACATATTGTCAGACCCTACGCTGGTGCAGTGGGTCCTGGGTTCCTCCTGGTGCACGACAATGCCTGGCTTCATGTGGCGAGAGTATTCAGGTAGTTCCTGGAGGATGAAGGAATTGATACCATTGAATGGCCCTCATGCTTGCCTGACCTAAATCTAATAGAACACCTCTGGGATATTATGTTTCGGTCCATCCAACGCCACCAGATTGCAACTCAGACTGTCCAGGAGGTCATTGATGCCCTGGTTTAGATCTGGGAGGAAATACCCCAGGACACCACCCGTCATCTCATTAGGAGCGTGCACTGACGTCAGGCATGCATACAAGCACATGGGGGTATACAAACTACAGACCATTTTGAGTTGCTGTAATGAAATTTCAGCAAAATAGACTAGCCTGCTGCATCATTTTTTCACTTTGATTTTCAGGGTGTCTTTGATGGAAATGGGAATTATCAATCTACAGAAGACTGAATTCAAATGATGGGGCACCCTTGCATTCCTGACACATTACCCAGTTATATCAGTATAGATATCCAGCATGATTTTTCTCCCCATTGAGATCTGATGTGCTTTCAAAGTGTTCCTTTAATTTTTTTGAGTAGTGTACTTACCTGAACCACCTGCCCTCTTTCAGTGGTATTTGATCACCTCTTCATTTTTTTATTTTTTTGTGCTATAAACAAAAAAAGACTGACAATTGTGAAAAAAAACAATATTTTTGACATTTTTCTATAAAACATATCCAATAAAAAAATGTATTTGCTAAAAAAAAATCCAAATACGTGTAAATTAATTGGTTTACGTGAAAGTTCTAGCCTCTACAAATGGCGATATATATACTGGAATTTTTTAAAAAAATTTGGTACTAGTAATGGCGGCGATCGACTTATAGAGACGGGCATTCTGACACTGGGTGAGCTGACTAACTGCCACTGACACCCCCAGTTGCACTAATACAGTGCTCAGTGCCAATAAAAAGCACTGACACTGTACTAATGATACTGGGCAGGAAGGGGTTAACATCTGGGGCGATCAAAGGATTAACTGTGTGCTGTGTGTTTTTACTAGGGATGCATGCTGTTTTGTATTTCTCTGCTGTGCAGAAAGATACAAAATAGCATGTCCATGCTGACAGGAGAGAGACCTGTGTCGTTTACACACAGGTCTCTCCCATGTCAGCTCTACCCGACGATCGCCGAGTTCCAGGTGGGAATCACCAGCCAGGACCCGGTGATTGACATCTACTTATTTAATCCATGCATTTATTTATTTGTTTCCGTTAGTGAACTGACTTTAACACTGTTTTATGAGTTATTTACTGAGCAGTTTTGCATTTTGAGGTAAATACTGTACCTCATAAGGTAATAGTGAATTGACATTTTTATTATTTCATTAGATAACTGGAAAAAATGTGTTGCATGATTCAAATATCTCATGAGATTTTTTCGTGAATTGAGCCCATTGAAGTCAATGGAAAAAGCAGTTGCATTTTTGGTGCGTTTTTCGAGGTCACATGTCCATAATTCACAGGTGCATACTAGGAGCCAGGCAACCAGAAAACGCACCAAAAACGCAGCAAAAATGTTATGCGTTTTTGAAAAAAAAGTATAGCATGTTTAAAAGTGTATCAGTGTGAATGGGACCTTAGGCTTGGTACTCAGCGCTGGTTTGTGGAAGGATTTCTCGAACACTGAAAGCAGTAAACTACTAACCGGCAGCTAAGGACATTAATGTAGCAAGAGGCATCCCAGTATTCACAACATATCAGTAGCTCTGTAGCGTTTCAATGAATATCCAAAATTTGGCTTCTGCAATAGAAGACACTTCTGCGGGTTGGCCTACAGTGACAAAGAGAACGGTAGAAAAAAACACCCTGCACAGTTGGGGACACAGGCATTTGACACTCCAGGAAGGGCTGCGTTTTTAAGACTGTGCCAGAAGCGTTACTGCTTAACCACTCACCTACAGGGCACTTTTACCCCATTTCTGCCCAGGCCAATTTTCAGCTTTCAGTACTGTCACACTTTGAATAACAATTGCATGGTCATGCAACACTGTGCCCAAACAAAATTTTTATAATTTTTTTGAGACAGGTAGAGTTGTCTTTTGGTGATATTCTATTTAATTACCAATGGTGTTTTTATTTTTTTGCTAAACAAACTAAAAAAGACTGAAATTTTTTTTACAAAAAAAGTTTTTTTTCTTAGCTTCTGTTATAAAATTTTGTAAATAAGTAATTTTTCTCCTTCACTGATGAGCGAAAATGAGGCTGCAGTAATGGGCACTGATAGGCTGTGCTGGTAGGCAGCACTGATGAGGAGGCACAGGTAGGTATCATTTGTGGGCATTGATAGGCATTACTGATGGGCACTGAAAGGCAGCACTCATGTATGGCACTGATAGGAGACACTGACTGGCACTGAAAGGCAGCTTTGATGGGAACTGACATGTGGCATTGATGTGCACTGGTAGGCACTGAGAGGTGGCACTGATGGGGCTACACTGATCATCAGGGCACTGATCATCAGTTTCCTGATGATCAGTGTTGATGTCCCCTCTGAGTAATGTCGCTTACCGGATCTCTCCTCACGCGATGTTAGCGTGAGGAGAGGACTGCCCATAACCGGCTTTTCCATGTTTAAATGCGGTCAGCTATGATTGGGCACAGCTGATCACATGACAGAGCTGATGTCATCGGCTCTTTACTCTGATCGGTGATCCGCTGTGTCCCTGGGACACAGCGTACCACTGATCGACGCACGCCCCCGGGGGCGCACATGCGTAGTTAGATTGGGAGAGCGTCATATGACGTCCTCCCAGAACGAGAGAACCGCCGCCCGTTCGTCATTTCCTTATATGGCGGGCGGGCGGGAGGCGGTTAAACACAGCAGAGTCCTGTGTTACATGCATATTTAAAGGCCCTTGTGACGGCGGGCAGGGGCCTCTCTCACCCGTAGCCAATGCCACATTTAAAATCAGCGTGGTGGTACAGGGCTTCACCCACACAGCCATGTCATTCATTCACAGCAATCTGTGCATTAATGAACTACAAGTTCTGTCTGCCACCGTGGATGATGGATGTGTAGTTCTCAATGGACTACGAGACTGCTGATCAGTGCCCTCATGCTCCATTGGCACTTCCTACAGTTCTGAAACTGCCAGCCCATACAGAGAGCTGTAGGAAGTGTCTGCAGGTGCCAGGTCAGGTGGAGGGGAGAGAGGAGAGGGGACAAACATCCCCTCTCCTCCCCTTCTTTCTGTGATCCAGAAGTGGTGTGTATGAGGTCACTTCCGTATCACAGATGTCACTTTCCCTAGCTAGAATAGCCGGGGAAAGATGTATTGCAATGCAGTCTGCATTGCAATACATCTAGTGGACACCAGAGGAGACATGCAGGGTCTTTTAGACCCTGAATGTCTCATTAAAGAGAACCTGTGAACTACAAATTATCACATAGGGGACTTTGTGTCCCCTCTGTGATGGGAAAAAAAAAGTTAAAAAAAATGTTCATAATAATGTCAGGAGTATAAATCCTGCCCTTTATTTGGTTATAAAACAAACTTTTACTCTCATTTCATCTTACATTGAATAGATTGGTCATGCCCTATTTCCACAAACCTCTCTATCAATTTACCAGGAGCAACACCAAGTTTAGCATGAGCGGAGGCCGACTGCCTGACTCTAAAGGCCCATTTACACTTCAGTGTTGGAAAATATGTATGTGTGGTCATGTGTTCCAGGAAACAGACGTGGGTAGAGGTTTCCTGTGTTCCATGTAAATATTGCATGATACTTGAATTTTATATGCATTACCGTTTATTTTTAGGTAATGTGTTCTCAGTCACATCCAGAAGAATAGCACCTAATTTGAAAGTTGTAAAAGTGACATTCACTAAAATCACATAGTATAACATTACTGTATCAAACCATTTCACATACATTTTGTCCCGAGTGCTTTGTCCCATGCTCTGCCTGCATTTTTACTGTTCTTTCTGCCTGGAAACTGAGAAACGTCCATGGCGTCCAAAAAGCGTCCCTTTAGGTCAAAATCGGTTTTAGACCAGCTAGAGAACAGCGATAGTAAATTACAACCACTTGCAGAATTAAGTGATAATGATTCGTGGGGAAATTCATCAGACATTGAAAACGATTTTGCGACTAAGCTCAGTGATGTGCGAACTTGGCGCTCTATTTCAAATTTGTGTTTTTGGTTTGATTACATTATTGAATTAAATTTATTATTATATTATTTTTTATGATTATTTATTATATTATAATTTACGATTTCATGTTTCAAATTTTATCATACCCGGGATGTTTACTAGACTTTTGTTCAGACAGATTTCAGTGAGTTATTCCTAAGAATAACAGGCCTACGATAAAAAAAACATATTTCAATAGAAAACAATGTATCGCTTTGAGCACAGAAATACTGACATAATCATACCGCTAGGGAGGTTAAAGGCCTCATTTCTTTTTCTGAAAACAGTAGAAAGATGGGCTTTACCAAAAAGCTGTAATTGTGTTTCATCTGTCCACAACATATTCTCCCAAAAGGATTTTGGCTTCCTCAGGTAAGTTTTGGCAAACTCCAATCTGGCTTTTTTTGTTTCTGTGTCGGCAGTGGGGTCCTCCTGGGTCTCCTACAATAGCATACCTTTTCATTCAGACAAGAACATATAGTGCAAGCTTACACAGTTGTACCCTGTGCCTGAATGTCAGCTTGAATTTGTCTGGAAGTTGATGGAGGTTCTTTATCCACCATTCGAACAATCCTTCGTAGCAATCTTTGATTAGTTTTTCTCTTTTGTCCACATCCAGGGAGATGAGCTACAGTGCCGTGGGTTGTAAACTTCTTGACAATATTGCACACAGTGGACACAGGAACATTAAAAACTCTGGAGATGGACTTGTAACCTTGAGATTGTCCATGCTTTTCCATAATTTTTGTTTTCAAATCCTCAGAAAATTCTTTGCTTCTCTCTCTCTTTTTCATGCTCCATGTGGCACACAGAGACACACATCAGAAATGTTAAGTCAAATTTGCACCATTTTAACTGGTTGCCAGTGTGATTTATATATTGCCAGCACCTGTTAATTGATACAAGTTAGTTTAATTACAAATTACAGGAGTATCACAAACTTGGAATGCAAATATTTCTTACAATTGTCAGAAGGTGCCAATAATTTTGTCCAGTCCATTTTTGGGGTTTTGCGTGGAATGTGTCAGATTTGGCCTTTTGTTTTTCCACTTTCTTTTGTGTCATACCAATACAAACAAAATAAATAAACATGACAATGCCAAAACATTTTTAATTGCAAACATTTTCTGGGCACAGTGGTGCATTCCTGAGGATCAAGTGGTGACAGTTTTCAGGCATTTGTGTCCCTACACACTTCTGTAATGCTTTAAAATGTGCGTTTTCATCCAATGTATTCGTTTTTCCTTCAATAGATATTTATTGAAAAAGTTTGCATTTAGAAGATACACTTGCAACTGCAGCCATGTGCACAGGTGGAAGTATAGAATCAATGACAAACAATTTGAGTGCGGCCGTACATAAAACAGTAAAACCGTAACAAGTGTCGAGATAATTGGTATGTCAGTAGGTACACAGATCATGTCATAACAATGATATAATGTGGATAACAGGAGAAAAACTATACGCCTGTAACCCGAAACTAGGCGTTGGTGAGGGAGACGTCTGTGTATAAAGTTAACTGAGCAAAGTCTCAAACAGACGAATATAAAAGAACAAACCATAAATTGTCTCTGTGGGAGAGCCAAGAAGAGGAAAGGATAAAGGAACACGAGATAGAAATAAAAGGGACTACATCAAGAGCGCCTGAGCCCGAGCTGTAGGGTCTCTGTATTTATAGCAATGTGAAACTGGCCTTTGATATAGAAGGATGGGTATGTTGGATCCACGGAGTCCATATTTTAAGAAATGTTTAATGGGTATCTAAAAGAATGCTTGAGAGCTTTTCATTGACAAAAAAGATCTCGGCATCGGTGAACTCTTGTGAAAGGAGTGAACTGTTGTTTCCAGGCTGTCGCTATGGTTTGTTTTGCTACCAGTAATATGTAGGTAGCCAGTTTAAATTGAAGTTTGGTGAGGTCCGGGGGTTTCAGGTGCAGAAGGACATGCCACAGGTCCTTTGGGAAGGGACAGGTAAATAAAGATTGTAAGAGTTTAAGTACCTTTGTCCAAAACCGGGAGAGCATAGGACATGCCCACCATAGATGGAGGACATCTCCCGGGTTAGGACATCCCCTGAAACAAGTGCCGAGGCTGACGGGTGAAGCAGGGCCGGATCAGGGGGCCCCCAGATTATAGTCATGCCTCACCCAGGTCTCTGAGACTACACTCACTGATCCATGAGTCAGTCTGAAGTAAAGAGGCACACTTATGGTTACAATCCATTTAAGGGGGCACTGTGATGGGGACATCTGATGTAGGGGGCACACTGATGGGGATAACTAATCAAATGTAAGGGGGCACTGATGTAAAGGGGCACGCTAATTGGAACATCTGATGTAATGGGATAATCTAATGGGGACCCTGATGTATGGAAGCATACTGATGGGGACCCTGATATAAGGGGGTACTCTGATAGGAATATGAAATAAAGGGGTACTCTGATGAGAACTCCTGATGTAAATGGGGACTCTGATAGGTACATCTGATATAAAGGGGCAAAGAATCTGTTTAGTCACCCTAATCCAATTACAGCCTAATACATACTAGTCTTTCCCAGGTCGTGACACTATATAACAGACTGTCAGCGACTCGCATAGTGTTGTCATTATGCCCCCTGACTTTTGTTTACTGCACCCCCTAGATTCGGCCCTAGGGTGAAGGTGTGCCAGGCGGGATGAAACCAGATACCACCTTGTGACAGTTTTAAAGGCCAATTCAATAATGAGAATGTTGTTAGAGCAGGAAGTCAAGGAAGTCCAAATTTGTGCCCAGCAGCCCCTTGCTGTGTAGCATATAGAGAGGTCATAGATGCGATCTGAGCCGCCACATAGTTCTTGGAAAAGTTAGGAACCCCCAGACCCCCTTGTTTCCTGTGTATGAGCATGGTATGTTTGGTGAACCGAGGTCTCTTGTTAGACCAGATAAATCTCAAAACAGAATTTTGGAATGACGTAAGGGCATAAGAGGGGAGAGGAATGGGCAAAGTGAGGAATAGATATAACCATTTTGGAAGAATTTGTCATTTTTACAGCATTGACTCTGCCAATCCATGAAAGGTGGTAGTGAGGCCAGGACGTAAGGAAAGCTTTAAGGGAGCAAAAAGTTGGGATGTAGTTAGCTTCATAGAGGGTGTAGTAGAATTTGGTAAGACAGATCCTTAAATAGTCTAAGTGGGCAGTAGACCAGGTGAAGTTATAATTTTGTTTTAATAAGTCGATCTCGGCTTTAGGGAGAGAGACATTAATAACCGATGATTTGCCTTCATTCACCACCAGGCCAGAGATATTAGAGAAGCAAGTGAAGGTAAAAAAAAAGAACAGGCAATGTGATGTGGAGCTTGGTCAGGGTCAGGAGCATATCGTATTCAAATTAGTTAACCCTGAATGATTGTTAGGCGACCATAACCCCTTTAATATCTAGGTTAGATCTAATGAGGTGTAATAGGGGTTCCAAGGCTAGAATAAAAAGTATAGGGGATTGAGGAAACTCTTGGTGAGTACCCCTGTGAATTGGAAAGGAAGGGGATTGCCGAGAGAGGTAACACACCGTTATGGGCCTATGGTATAGAGCTCCCAGTCGGAATGTAAAAGTAGTCGGGAATCCCATTTATCTAAAACATAGTACATATACTCCCAGGATAGAGAGTCAAATGCCTTATGGATATGCAAACTGAGAACCATAATGGGGTTGATTTTGATGCAGCAGGTGGATAAGATTAATTACTTTGCGAGTGTTATCAGGAGCCTGCCTAAAAGGGATGAAACCCACTTGGTCTTTATAAATGAGATGGTGCAGAAATTAGTTTATCCTAGTGGGAAAGATTTTGGCGAGAATTTTAATGTCGACATTTAGTTAAAAGTTATGAGGATCTTTGGAATCTTTCCCGGGTTTCGGGATCATGACTATGAGCTGTTGTTGATGACAGATGTAGATCAGTGTAGGTGTGTAAGTGGTTGAGTAAGTTGGTCAAGTGAGGAGCTAGGATGTCAGAAAATTTCTTACAGTATAACATTGAAAAGCCGTCAGGCTCAGGAGTTTTTTGCGTCTTTAGTGTTTTAATTGCCGCAAGGACTTCGGCAACAGTAACGTCAGCCTTCATTTTATCTGACATAGGTTGAGAAAAGCCAGCTAAATGGATATCCTGAAATAGAGCGTCCTCCAGGTCCCTTTGAAAAGGTTGCGAGGGCTGGTACAATGTGGTCAAAACTGAACTAAAAGTGTCCATGATTTTGGAGGGATTGGCTGTGATGACCTTGTTAGGTAAGCGTAACATGATCAGTTTAGTGTCCAGGGTGTGGACTTTAAGAAGATTAGCCAACATTGGGCCTGGCTAATTGGCTCATGCATAATATTTATGTTGAGACCATCTAATCTGTTTTTCCACCTTGTCACCAAGAATGATGTTAACTTCCACCCTGGTGACTTCCAGCATTTGTGTAAAGAGGTAGAGTGGGATGCTTTAAATTGAGCTTCCAACTGTGCAAGGGTGGAGGACAAGGATGCTATGCGGGAGTTCCTTTCCTTCTTATGGGATGCAAGCTGTATAAGTTTCCCTCTAAAGTCAAGCTTTCTGAGCGTCCCATAAGATCGTGGGAGAGGAAGCCAATTCAGTATTATCAGTGAAAAAGGTGGAGATAATAGAGAGTCATTAAGGCGCCAAGAGTAGTGCTGATGGGCTGAAACTAATGATTTATAGGTAAGTAGGAGTGGCGAGTGGTCAGACCATGATGTTGACAAAATCCTGACATTAAGGACGTCCAGAATAAACATTTGTGGTATGAAAAAGTGGTCTATTCATGTGTGGCAATTGTGAGGCGCTGAGTAGTAGGTATAATCCCACACTCTAGGGTTAAACTCCCTCCAGGCAGCCACTAAACTGTGTTCAGTGAGGAGATCTAAAAGTTGCAGCATTTGTGAAGTAGTCTCAGTAGAGGCCTGGGAGGAGGTGGTTGAGGGGGATCTATCTAGTTGCCTGTTCAATACCAGGTGGGTGTCTCCCATCATGATCAGAGCCCTTCCTGTGTGAGAAAACCACGCTTAACAAGTAAGAGAAAAATCGAGGAGTATTGGGGGCATAATAATTAACTATGGTCACTTCAACATCCAAGAAGTAACAAATATCGTCCTGTAGGATCTGCGATCTCAAGGGAGCATATGAGAGGAGTGCTTTTATGATATGCCACTAAGATGCCTCTCCCAATGTATTGTTAGTTTTGAATCATAGAAAGTTACTTGGTGAAACATGACCCTATTTAACTTTGTAATGGCTTTGGCAGCTAGGAGGAAATAGAATTTCTGCTAGGATTGCTTGCTGCTGGAGTCTCTCAGATATACACTGTAGCTATAACAACGTCAATTCTTCTGTGGAGGTTGTCCACAACGTTTAGGAGTGTGTCTATGGGAATGTTTGAACATTTTTCCAGAAGTGGATTTGTGAGGTCAGGCACTGATGTCGGACAAGAAGGCCTGGCTCGCAGTCTCCGCTCTAATTCATCCCAAAAGATCTTCTATCAGGTTGAGGTCAGGACTCTGTGCAGGCCAGTAAAGTTCCTACACCCCAAACTGGCTCATCCATGTCTTTATTGACCTTGCTTTGTGCACTGGTGTGCAGTCATGTTGAAACAGGAAGGGGCCATCCCCAAACTGTTCCTACAGATATTGGCGCATGAAATTGTTCAAAATGTCTTGGTATGCTGACGCCTTCACTGCAACTAAGGGGCAAAGCCCAACCCTTGAAAAAAAAAAACTCACACCATAATCCCCCCTCCACCAAACTTTACACTTGGCACAATGCAGTCAGGCAAGTACTGTTCTGGAAACTGCCAAACCCAAACATGTCTATCAGATTGCCAGACAGAGAAACATGATTCGTCACTCCAGAGAACACTTCTCCACTACTCTAGAGTCCAGTGTCGGCATGCTTTACACCACTGCATCCGAAGCTTTGCGTTGCACTTGGTATGTAAGGCATGGGTGCAGCTGCTCAGCCATGGAAACCCATTCTATGAAGCTTTCTATGCACTGTTGTTGTGCTAATCTGAAGGCCACATGGAGTTTGGGGGTCTTTAGCTATTGACTCTGAAGACAGTTGGCAACTTCTGCTCACTGTGCGCTAAAACATGGGCTGACCCCGCTCTGTCATTTTATGTGGCCTACCACTTCGTGGCTGAGTTGCTGTTGTTTCCAGTTGTTTCCAATTTGTTATAATACCACTAACAGTTGACCATGGAATATTTAGTAGCAAGGAAATTTCACAGATGGACTTATTGCACAGGTGGCAACCTATCATGTTACCACACTTGAATTCACTGAGCTCCTGAGAGCGAGTCATTCTTTTATAAATGTTTGTAGAAACAGTCTGCATGCCTAGGTGCTTGATTTTATACACCATTGGCCACGGAGGTGATTGGAACACCTGAAACCAATGATTTGGAGGGGTGTCCCAATACGTTTGGCAATGTAGTGTAAGAAGTCAACTCTACAGCAAGTGATTCAGCTAGAGAATTCCAATGTAAAATACATTTAACCACTTGCTAACCGTGCTATAGCCGAATGACGGCTGTAGCATGGTTATCCAGTTTTGGTAGGGCGTCATATCAACACACATCGGTGAAGGAGAAAAATTACCCGTTTGCTAAATTTTATAATAGAAACAAAGAAAAATATTTTTTTTCAAATTGTTTGCTATTTTTTTGTTTATAGTGCAAACAATAAGAAAAACAGTGGCAATTAAATACCGCCAAAAAAAAGCTCTATGTGTTTATGAAAAAATTATAAAAATTTCATATGGGTACAGTGTTGCATGACTCTGATATTGTCATTCAAAGTGCGACAGTGCTGAAAGCTGAAAATTGGCCTGGGCATGAAGGAGGTATAAGTACCAAGTAGGCAAGTGGTTAAATTGTATTTCCACTTTTGCAGCTAGATTAGGACAACATCCACTTTAAAATTGTTCTCATTCACATAACTAAAAAAAAATGCTGCTTGCATGTTACTTGCTCTTTCCTAAAATCTCCAAAACTGAAGTTTTCCCTTATATACAGAGAGCCAGGAAATTGATGTTTGTCATAATCGACCTTGTCTGTGGTGTGCTGGCAGATCTCATTATCAGTTGGAAACTAGATTTGAACATCACCTGTCCCAACAAAGGGTTGCAGTTCTGGAAGCTGGCCTTCTTATTCTATGTTAATGAAGGAAACCCAGTGTGTCCCTGTTTTTTACTGAGGATAGATTACATTTAATCTCATTTGAATTTGTTCCAAGCAACATGTAGTCTGCCCTAGACCTGCTCCAAACAAACACTTAGAAAAGTAAGAAATATTTTGTTTTAATTATTTTAGGTGTGCAGTGTGAATACATAAAGTGGGGTCTTCTCAAATTTGACCGTGAAAGTGTAATCCTACTTTAATTTAAATTGGGTGGTGTGGGCCTTCTGTCACTCTTATGTGGTCTTTCTGGTTAGGGTTGACTTAACACTGTCTTTTTATGCTATGAGATCTTCGCTAAACCAATCAGTAATGTTTTATTGAACTACGGTAGTTGCTGTTTTAGACTATCAACTCTACTGGAATTTACTAAGAAACATATAAGGGCAATGGCAGAAAAAGACCATGTGGTCAGCCAATTCTCTCCCCCCACCACCCTTTTTTTTTATGTTTTTTTTTTTTTTTTCTGTGAATTGACATGGATTTTGCCAAGCTTCATCAATATTTCATGGTAAATTTTTAATTCCGTATTAGTTAGTTTTCTTTTTCAATAACCTGCCTCTCAGTTGATAATTTAAGGGGAATTTCAATGACCAGTTTTCTTATTACAGTATTACAATTTTAATGTATCCATTTCTGTAAACAGTGCATACTTGATCTGGCTTACCAGACATTTGCATAACCACCCTTGACACCGAACTCCTTGCCAACGGCAGCTTGTTGCTATGCAACGTAATGGGACAAGATATTAATGGCATTATCTTTTGAGCTGGCTGCACTCTGAGGAATACATTGTTTATCCGATGCAAAGAAATCCACTTAATTGGCAAATAAGTAACACCCAGTTACAGTGTGCATCAATCAGTGGCAGAATGTACACAGAGAGTTAATAAGAGACCCTAGTTCAAGTCCCATAGGAGACACCTTTCTTGAAAAATAATAGTAATGGGTAAATCTGCACTTTTTAAATCATTCATAATGCTAATTTCATATATTTAAATCTGAAACTCTTTTTAAAATGTTTCCAACTTGTGGCTCCAACAATGCTCATAGATTACAGCCTCTATTGGGTAAGATTAAAGGCCAAAGTTCACCTTTTCCAGAATATAGTCTATGTTGTCAAAGGGCCCCATTAGATATTAAAATTCTGTTCTGTTGTTTTACCGATAAGCATTTGGTTCCCCTAAGAAGCCTGTCTAAAAAAACTCCTAGTTAGCAACCCCCTACTGCCTTTCACACTGTTAGGATGCAATAACCATTGGTTTTCATTACTGCAATGCTCGGAGTAAGCAGGTTTTGGCCTCCTAGCAACATGTCAGGGTTGCTAACTAGGCATTTATTAGCTAGGCTTCTGGGGGGGGGGGGGGGACATCAGAGTGAGAGAAATAATTCAAGGGCCAGACCTCTTGTGTAACTCTAATCCGGTAACCTGTAAAGGCCTTTAAAGTATCACCTATGGATGAATTAATGTACGATACTTTGTCGCCATTCCATGGCCGTGCACAATTTTAAAATGTGACATGTTTATTTACTTGGCGTAACGTAATCTTTTATGTTTTACCAAAAATTGGGTATTCTATTATGTTTGTGTTGATTAAAATTCCATAAAGTGTATTTTTTCCCAAAACATTGTGTTTGAACAGGTGCTGTGTAATACCGTGTGGCACAAAAATTGCAACCCTGACCATTTTATTCTCTAGGACCTCCGCTTAAAAAAATATATAATGATTGGGGGTTCTAAGTAATTTTCTAGCAAAAAATTGCAAATGTATGACAGAAATTTCAGAATTGGCTGGATAGGCAAGTGGTTAAAGTACCTGGTCACCACAAGGTCACATTTACCCAATAGACTGCCTGTAAAAAAAGCATGAATATACCTACCCGTCTGGTGGCCCGAGTTCTGAAAAACCGTTGCATCTCCAATCCCTAGCTGCTGAAAGTATTTAATCATCAGATGAGTCAAATACTTGCTTCTTCTCACTACCGGCTTGTATATCCTGTCTACGTATGTCCTTGTATGTCCTTGTCTATGATATGAACAAAGAAGGAACCAAAGTGGCTGATGGGGCAGCAGGTATTCTACATATCTGGAAATGTTGAATACTTACATACATGGACCGCCTCATATATGTAAGTATATTAACACTTCTTTTACAAGTGACCTATTGGGTAAAAGTGACCTTGGGGTGACGATCACTCCTGTATGCATTCCAAGTAAAGTGCAAGTGCAACACTAGTGTCTAGTTTGTATAGAGCCCATAGCCTGGTGTGTAATGGTAATTTATCTGCAGCCCCAGCAATACTACCAGGGCTTATATCTGGAAGTGTGTAAGAGCTACACATTTCCATTCATTCAAAGAACTGGCTTGTACCATTTGATCATGTACTGTATTATTGTATTGTTAAGGTGGTTCTAAAGGCTCAAGGTTTTTTACCTTCATATATTCTGTGCATGAAGGTAAAAAACCTTCTGGGTGCAGCGGCCCCCCCAGCCCCCTCAGGCCTTACCTCAGCCCTGTCCAATCCAGCAATGGTCACGACAACCTCTGCTATCTGGGGACTGTTCCTTCTCATTGGCTGAGACAGCAGTGGGAGCCTATTGGCACCCGTTGCTCTCAATCACAGCCAGTTAGCCAATGAGGAGAAAGGGGGGGGGGCCAAGCCACAACTCTGTTTCTTATGGACACATGGAGCAATGGCTCGGGGATGAGCATGCAGCTCTGCCCCCCAGGGTGAGCGTCTTTCCCTAGGGGCACTGCTTGAGGGGCGGAGCCAGGAGCATAGGCAGGGACCCGAGGATTGGGGCTGCTCTGTGCAAAATCACTGCACAGAGCTGGTAAGTATAGATATTTTTATTATTTTAAAAAGAAAAAATAAAAACACAAAGCTTTAGTGTCACTTTGAGCTGGCCATACATTAGTAGAATTTTATTTTACATTTTTTTTTTCCTTTCAGCATCCTTATTTGAATTTCTAATGGTTAGTGAAGTCAAATCAACATTCATCAAGTGAAGCAACAATACAATTCAAATGAGCAGGATAGAATTTTTTTCTCAAATAAACAAAACTCTAACTGTGAATGTGGTTGTTTAGGAAAAATCATACATATTGTAACAACACCTGTTTTGGTATGTCGGGGATTCCATTCAAATAGTCGGTCTGGACACATTTTTTTTTTTAATGAACGCTTAAAGGAAAATATAATTGTGAATGACCGTCTTTAGTCCAAAGGATGTGTTAATGTGTGACCCAGCCTTTGTCAAACCAGGTGCCCAGGCTCTCTGAGGTGCCTTCAGGTTTCTTCAGGGTGCCTTGGAAAAATGCCTAAAAATTGTCCAAAAAATAGTATGCAAACCAGCAGCAAAGGTGTACTTGCTTTGGAAGGATAATCACCTCTAATGTTGGGAGTCCTACTTGTGTGGATGATGCTGCATTATGTAAAACTATTAGTTTAGTTTTTTTTACATTTTAGAATGGCGTGCCTCATGATTGTACCTTAACAGAGAAGAGGTTGAGAAACACTGATGTCACCTGACATCAAATTTCCTGGACACGTATACGTGAGGGGGCTGAATCCTGGACCTGGTGACATCCCCCTGAAGTTATAATTCATTAAATGCACTTGGACAGCTTCAGTATGGTATCCTTTGGGTCTTGTCAATGGGAAGCTTTATATTCCCATCACACATGTTCCTGGAAAGGGCTCTAGGATGCTGGGTGTTGCAGCAACCACCAACTGGAGACTGGATCATAAATGTCACAGTGTAGATATTTGCCAGCACACCAGAGATCTTTAAATTGAGTCTAAACATTTTTTTGTTGAAGTATGATCGATCACATCACAAACAGAGTGCAGTGTTTCAGAGTCTAGCAGGACCCCTTCGTCAGGCATTGATGATGTTACCTGCCTGACAAAAGGGGTTCTGCGAAACATTGCACACTCTTGTTTGTGATGTGATCATACTTCAATAAAAAAAAGTTTGGACTTAATTTGAAGATTTGTGCTGTGCTGGCAAATATCCACACTTTTTAAGAAAGTTGCCTCCTTTCCTGTTATAGTCTTCTCATATATAGGACTCTCTATTCCATCATCTGTGATGGCCTAAGGGCTCATGTACACTGCAGGTGATAAACTCACGTTTTGGAACTGTTCAGCATTTTTTTCAGCAGCCCCTGAACTCACCCTAATGTTTTCCTATGTGTCCATGTACACATCTTCGTTTACAGTTGTTTACCGGCATTTGAGTTTACAGTCATTTTTTTGAACGCACCAAACTTGCGTTCAGCAGTCGATTTTATCAGCATTTCAAACGCAAATTGCTTGTAAATGCGGCTAATCGTGTTTTATAAGCGTTTGCATCTGAATTTTTTTTTCAACTCTTCCAGTTTCCGATGCTGTCCAGATCCTTTTTTCATCGTGAAAAATGCATGCAAATTGTTTTCAAGGTACTCAGATGGACAAAACACTGAACACAGGATGTTCTTACCAAGCTTTTCACACATTGTAATGACCAATTCACACCTCAGACCTCTCCCACCCTTGGTAACAAAAGATACAGTATGTTAATGAACATTCACAGCTCAAATTCCTCAGGAAGACCCCCTGGCAGGAGGTCTTAATGACTCACTCCACCAGACACCTTTCCCACCCTTGGAAACAAAAGAAATGTTAATGAGCAACTCCCACCTAAGCTAATCTCAACACATACTGCTGTCTCCGCTTCTACTCTCTGTATTTCTCTAAAACAGTCTGAAATAGTTAATAATTTACTACTTTTCAGTGCATTCTGGGCATTTGGGAAGTTCTCCTGTGCGTATCTTTAATAAACGCTTCTAAACGCAAACACACATAAACACGCATAAACGCGTTATGCAAACGTGGTTAAAAAACAGACGTTTTTTAACCTACATTTTCCAGCAGTCAGTTTCCATTGTTCAGAAGTGTCCCGTGTACATGGGGCCTAAATCCTAAATAGGCGGAAAAAAAAAACACTTGTCAGTTTGCAGAAAACACTCTCTAAATGTATCTGACTATAGATGTGTTCTCTCCTGTCAGTACATCTGTTGATGTCAATCAGGATCTTTCATCTATCTATTTACTGTTTTACTCTTGGCAAGGAAAGCACATTATACTGTCAGTCACATAAGCTCTCACCAGTGTAGAAGTATAGAGACTGATATCCTGGTGACAAGATAACTGGTATTACTTTTCACTTGAGTAAACAGACATGGTTGAATAATGTATTCCAGTGATCTCTGTCATAAACACTTATTTCACTTCTCTGAGTTCATCTGCCAGTAATTTATTCTGTCCTTGGTCCTGTAGTAACCTGTCTTCTTTTATACGTTCGCTTGAAATTGTTTTACCAGTTAAACTGTGAAATAACTCGTTGGTTATTGGTGGTGTATTGCACATACTTAATTGCATGAAGGATCATTTATTACCAAATGAAATGATAATCTTTTCACAGTGCATTATTTTACATACTTGTCTATGCTGTCAATAGAGAAGCATGCACAAATTTATTGAAGGCCCCTTTTGCCCATATCTGCATTCGTAACAGTATGACCCCTTTTTGTGGTTGCTGCTTCAAATATTAGACAGCAGCAGTACTTTCATTTTAAAGTAATGGAAAGTTCAGTGATAATATACAAAGTTTGTGAACCTTTTTAGTTAGAAATCACCAAGTTTGTCAAAAATGTTTATAACCCATAGTTGCTAAACAACCCATCTTGTAACTTAAAGGGAAACTATAAGGACTTATTCAGTTAGGCAGCGGTCTCTACAGTCCCTCTGAAAAGCTAAATGTGGTTGAATATTTTTGAGAGGCAAGAGAGTAACAGCTGTCAGGCATTCAGGAGCCTATATTGCCACCTCTTGAAAACCTTTTTTTTTTTTTTTTCAGCTGATGGGGGATTTTGAATGCGTTTACCATGCCGCAACCAGCAGCCAAGCATTTGAGTCGCGGTTGTGTTGTGACCCCATGCACTTGAATAGGTTCGTTTGGCAGGTGGCTTAACTTTTGCCACACCCCAACTGCAGCGATGTGTACTAACATGGCCATGTTAACTTGCATATAATCAAAATATCCTACAGAATGTCTCCCCTAGGATTCCTGACCAGGCTCGCATATATTATAAACAATAAAAAAACCAAGCAAGCATATTCATTTGAAGAATCGGAAGTGACATTTCCCAGAAGCCCTGCCCTACGGGTTTCGTCAGTTTTGTTTGACGTCATCAGGAGCTGCTCACAGAATATTGTCACACAGTCTGGACTTTTTGGGCAATGAGCACTTTTTTAGTGAAATTAATAGTGTGTTGGATTGCTCTGCAGGGACATTTATTTATTTGCACTGTATGAGTATTTTTATATGTATTTGATGGTACAGTATTCATTGATTGTTTAAAATATATGTGAGTGCGGTAAGGAATCCTAAGGAAAATATTCTGTAGGATATTTTGATTATACATCTTTGGACTTTAGTTAACTACTTGCTCTCCAGAGGATTTACCCCCCCCCCCCCATTCTGATCAGGTCATTTTTTGCATTGTGACGCTACATTACTTTAGCTCATAATTGCGTGGTCATACAACATTGTACATAAATGAAATGTCCTTTTTTCCCTCATAAATACAGCTTTCTTTTGGTGGTATTTGATTGCCTGTGCATTTTTTATTTTTTGCCGCTATAAAAAAAAAAGTCTGACAATTTAGAGAAAAAAAAGATCTTTTTGACTTTTTGCTATTAAACATGTCCAGTAAAAGAATTTTAAAAAAATCTAATTTCGTCATAAATTTAGGCCAAAATGTATTCTGTGACGTCTTTGCTAAAAATAAATCCCAATACGTGTAAATTATTTGGTTTACGTGAACTTTATAGCATATACAAATGGTATATATACTGGGATTTTTTTTTTTATATTTTTTACTAGTAATGGCGGCGATCAGCAACTTATAGCAGGACTGCAGCAGGCATTCTGACACTTGGGGGAACTGACTTGGTGTCACTGACATCCTCAGTGACACCAATACAGTGATCAGTGCTAAAAAAAAGCACTGACACTGTACTACTGGCACTGGGCAGGAAGGGGTTAACATCTAGGGCGATCAAATGGTTAACTGTGTGCTCTTTTACACTGTGCTTTATCCGTGTGCTTCACTGTAAGCACACTGCTTTGCATGGCTGTGCTGTGCACAGCCATGCAAAGCAGTGTGCACGAGCAGACAGGGAGAAGAACTGTTCTGTTTACCAACAGTTCTCCTCTCCGTCAGAGATCCTGAGAAATCACTGGGCGCCAGCTAGTAATCACTGACCGGGACCCGGTGATTGACAGCCATGGCCTTGAATGGTGTAGCAGTATTTCTGCTGTAGGGCGGTCGGGAAGCAGTTATTAGGATTCCCTACAGCTACCACAACTGCCATCTACTAGCCATTGCATAGGATGTACAGTGCTCAGCATAAATGAGTATACCCCAACAGATTTGTTAGAAAACCTTTACTTTCCTTTCAGAATTAACATTTTCTATGGGACACTATACTACAAAATACTCCCAGAAATGTGGATCATTGATTGCAAACAAGATTTGTTAACCACTTGCCCTCCAGAGGATTTACCCCCTGAATGATCAGGCCTCTTTTTGCTACACGGCACTGTACTAATTCAACTGATAATTGTGCGGTCATGCAATCCTGTAACCAAACGAAATTCACGTCCTTTTATTCACACAAATAATGCTTTCTTTTGGTGGTATTTGATCACCTGTGCACTTTTTATTTTTCGCGTTATCAACAAAAAAAGACTGAAAATTTTGAAGAAAAACTATTTTTTGTTACTTTCGGCTATAATAAATATATAGTAAACTCAAAGTTAGTTATAAATTTAGGCCAAAATGTATCCTGCTAGATGTTTTTGGTAAAAAAAAATCCCATTAAGTATATATTGATTGCTTTGTGTGAAAGTTATAGCGTCTACAAACTATGGTATAGATACTGCAATTTACACCATTTGTTTGCTATACAGCACTGCACTAGTTTAACTGACAATTGCACAGTCACGCAATACTGTACATAAATTAAATTTGTCCTTTTTTCATACAAATAGAGCTTTCTTTTGATGGTATTTGATCACCTGTGCATTTTTATTTTTGGCGCTATCAACAAAAAAATTTTGAAAAAAATGAAAAATTTTCTCATTGTATTCTGCTACATGTTTTGGTTAAAAAATCCCAATAAGTGTATATAGATTGCTTTGTGTGAAAGTTATAGCATCTACAAACTATGGTATAGATAATGGAATTTACACAGCTTTTACTTTCTGACTGCTTATCACATTTCTTGAGGTACTAAAATACCAGGATAGTACAAACACCCCCAAATGACCCCTTTTCAAGAAAGTAGACACCCTAAGCTATCTGCTGAGAGGCATATTGAGTCCATGGAAGATTTATTTTTTTTCCACAAGTTTCTGGAAAATGACAAAAACATTTTTTTTTTACACAAAGTTGTCATTTAAATGATATATTTCTCGCACAAGCCATTGGTATATGTAGAATTACACACCAAAATACATTCTGCTACTTCTACCGAGTATGGGGATATCACATGTGTGAGACTTTGGGAGCCTAGCCACATACAGGAGCCTGAAATCCAACGACCACTTTGAAAGCCTGAAGGTGCGTAACTTCCTCATTTCACTTCCTCACTACTTATCACAGTTTTGGAGGCCCTGAAATGCCAGGATAGCACCAACCCCCCCCCCCCTCCCATGACCCCTTTTTGGAAAGTAGACACCCCAAGAAGTTTAAAAAAAGGCATGGTGAGTATTTTGCAGATCTCATTTTTTCTCTCAAGGTTTTGAAATATAAAAAAAAGATAAGAAAAAATGTTTTTGTTTTTTTTCTTAATTTTTCAAACACTTGTGGCAACAAACAAGATCTGCAAAATACTCCCCATGCTTCCTATGAAATTCCTTGGGGTGTCTGCTTTCCAAAAAGGGGTCATTTGGGTGGGTTTGGTGCTATCCTGGCATTTCAGGGCCTCCAAAACTGTGATAGGTAGTCTGGAAGTGTAATGAGGAAATAAAGCCCTTTAAAAGCCTGAAGTTGCTTATTGGATTTTGGGGTCCTGTACTTGGCTAGACTGCCAAAACATCTCCCACATGTGGTACCCCCATACTCAGGAGAAGTAGCAGAATGCATTTTGGGGAGTAATTCCACATGGGCGGCACAGTGGCTTAGTGGTTAGCACGTCTGCCTTGCAGTAAATGGGTCATGGGTTCGATTCCTGACCATAGAGCCTCCTGCTTGGAGTTTGCATGTTCTCCCTGTGCTTGCGTGGGTTTCCTCCGGGTACTCCGGTTTCCTCCCACCTCCAAAGACATGCTGGTAGGTGAATTGGATCCTGTCTAAATTGGCCCCTAGTATGTGTATGTATGAATGTGAGTTAGGGACCCTAGATTGTACGCCCCTTGAGGGTTAGGGACTGATGTGAATGTACAATATATATATTTAAAGTGCTGAGTAAATGGACGGCGCTATATAAGTACCTGAAATAAATAAATAAAATAAAAAAATATACCCATGGCATGTGTGAGCAGTAAATTGTTTTAGTGATAATTTTGTGTAAAAAAGAAGAAAATTTTTTTTTGTCATTTTCCAAAACTTGTGGTTAAAAAAAAAAAAAATTCTTCTATTGATTTAACATACCTCTCAGCAAATAGTTTGGGGTGTCTACTTTTTAAAAAGGGGTCGTTTTGAGGGGTGGGGGCATTTTATACTCAGCATTAGAAGTTTATGCCACACATCACTCACTCCTCTAACCACCTGAAGATCAAGCCTTTTCTGACACTTTTTGTTCACATGAAATAATCAGTATTTTTTGCTAGGAAATTAATTTTTTTAACATTTTATTTTTTTTTAAAGCAGACACCCTAGTGAATAAAATGATGGGTGGTACAATTTTTTATGTCACATAGTACTCGCACAGCGAATTTTCAAAAGCAATTATTTGGTAAGATATAAAAGAAGATAGTATGCCAAGTAAATAAATACCAAACATGACATGATTTAAAACTGCGCATGCTCCGTGCAATGGCGACAAACTGCATATGTTTTTAATATCCATAGGCAACATTTTAAAAGCCTTTTCAAGCTACCATTTTAGATTTACAGAGGAGGTCTAGTGTTAGAATTTCTGCCCTTAATCATAAAGGTTCCCTTATGATTAAGTCGATGACGAAACGCATCAAGGGAAGTGACGTCAAGACGCACACGGGAACCGGAAGTTGACCGGTGGCCATTTTGGAAAAGGGAAAAAGACTATCTACTTGTCCCTGGACGTTTCCTGGATGGCAGCAAGGCTACTGCACGGTATTTAAGCGGTCTAAAAGTTTTAATAATGTGAGCATTTTGAATAAAGTTATTTTACTGGCATATTTCTGGCGGTATCACACTATTCTGTCCCTCATATGTTTATATCCATATGGTGCCTGGTATATGGAGAAATGGAACATCATGACTTATGGACCTAGATAGTACCTTGAATACAGTGTAAACCTTGGGGAGCTCTACAGGAGGGCCGTCTCCCACCAGATTTTATATGATATTGAAAGCGAGTTTGTTTTGGATTATTGGTAAGGGTATGCATTCCTTACTGCAATTAGAAGTGTCACAGTGTTGGTTTGTTTTGGAGCACTGAAGAGTGATTCACATACACAGTGTCCTTCACTGTTTGGATTCACGATTCCTCACTTTGTTCACCTTTGCACTAATTACCAATTTTATTGGTTATTCACTTGAGTGTTGTCACTATTTTGTATGTGGTTAAAAAGGTAATACACTATGTGATATTTCTTTTTTTGAGGGTATATCATCGTGGAAAGCATTGGAAGTATTTGAAGGAGTATATAATTTTTGGATACTTTTTTTTATCACTATTATCACATAAGAAGAAGATATACAATATGCTATATATTCTAATTTTATTTAATGTGTGGACTTATAGGATTTTGATTTTCATTGTAAGGACACTGTTCTGGAATATAATTCAGGCTTGAATAAAAATTGTCCACGTATAAGTGGTACCCCATATAGAAAAAGGAGGACACCAAGTCCCAAACTATTTTGCCACTGCTCCCCATGTAGTCTGGGCATCCAGGGGGCTCCAAGTAACTTTCTTTTCCCTCCTAAATCTGAAACTTATATGTATAGCCTGTTGCCCTCTCACAGGTCTTGTACATCTTGACTCCATATCTGGCATGCTTGCTGGGGAGAAATTGTTTAAATGCAAGGCGGCCAGAAAAATTAATGAGGGACTCATCAACGCAGATATTTTGCTGGAGAGTATAGACATCTGCAAATTTTTTGTTAAGGTGATTTACGAGGGGCTGAATTTTGTGGAGTCAGTCAGTCAAATTCAGGGTCACCTTGAGGATGACAGAGTGTATTGTCATTGAAATGCATAAAACACATTATACTCTCATATCTATGCCTGGCTATGGCAGCAGAGAACACGGGCATGTGAAGAATTGGGTCTGTGGACCAATACAACCGCAATTTTTTTTTTTTTTAGTAATGCCCATGTTGAGGGTTAGGCCCCAAAATAATGTAAATCCGGAAACCATAATGGGTTTCCATGTAAATGGTCTGGCAAGATTTGAATTTGGGTTGACGGCGATAAATTTTTGTGCATATAAATTGCTTTGATCCACAATCAATGCATACAGTTATTCCATGAAAACAGCTCCAAAAAATCAAGGGGAGTAGTTGAATTTGCTGTTTCCACCTGAATTCTGGGTTGGGCAGTGAATGGGGGAAGTACCGGTGCTGCAGAAGTTGTGGGCTGCCAATCAGGCTTTGCAAGTACATCCGGAAGGATACTAGGAGCTCTACGGGCCTGTGTGCAAATTCTTTGTGGTTGCAGGACAATACTTGTGCTCACCAGCTTGTACTACACTTGGAACTTGCCCAGGGGCGGACTGACCATTTGGAAACTCGGGCATTGCCCGAGGGCCTGGGGTCAGTAGGGGGCCCCATGAGATGCCCCTGGCACCTTTCTCATAGGCTTTTTTGAGTTTGGGCAAGGACACAGGGGCCCCATGATCCCCTATTTCCCGGGGGCCCCATGAGTTGTCAGTCCGTCCCTGGACTCGCCACTTCACCAAGTGATACTGCAGTGCTGGTATGTGAAAGACCAGGATGTACTAGGCCAGGTCACCAAAAGGTAGCGCGGCACTAGTACTGGCACTCTGCTGCATATGAGAGTCATCAAAATTTACCGGCAAGTGCTAACAGAGATCAGGCCTGATTCTGCGAACACTGCGGTTTTGTGTGCAATTTATCAAGTGACAGTGACCTACTTGGGGGAGAAGGGGGGGGGTAAGCGTAGGGTCTAAATGCAAGTGCTGGCAGGTGCCGGGGCTGATCCCGCTAATGCTGTATTTTTGGGGACGCTATACTAATGTGAACGCTGGTATAGTGCTGATCTGATCGAAGATATTGATCCGTTCAGACACTATACTAGCAATGGAGGTTTATTGTACATGAGCGTGCTCCTGGCAATTGAGGGGTTAAATGTGATTACTGGTTTACTGACGAGCAATCTGATGCTATCTGAGAGGGGTGTGAAAACCACGGGAGCATGAATCATGTGTATATATATGCGACTTTGTGCACCCGTGCCACCCTGTAGTAGTATTTCTGCTATAGGGCAGTCAGGAAGCGGTTCCATAAGCAGTTTGTGCTAAGTTGCTGCGTTACTTTAACTGACAACTGTGCCGTCATGCAACGCTGCACCAAAATTAAATTTACGTCCTTTTTTCCCCACAAATTGAGCGTTCTTTCGGTGGTATTTGATCTCCTGTGCGTTTTTTATTTTTTGTGCTACAAAAAAAAGACCGACAATTTTGAGAATAAAAACCATATTTTGGACTTTTTGCTACAAAACATGTCCAGTAAAAAAATTTAAAAATCAAAATTCTTCATAAATTTAGGCCATAATGTATTCTGCAACATGTCTTTGCTAAAAAAAATCCCATCAGAGCCCATCACGGAGGACGGCTGAGGTACTGCAGATGACCCAGGAGAAGGGGATTCCAGACCAGGTTGTGTGCATCCTTAAAGGGACCTCCGGCTGACCACATTACTTATACATGCGTATTATTATTAAGCATCTGGTGAGTGCGTAATCTTACCACATTCCTGGCACATCACTGAATATTGATTGTAATACGCGAAGCACCGATTTGAGATCATATTTACCTGGATCTCCACTTTTGTCACTTTATGGACATTGAATTGTCATTTTTCATTTAATTGACAGCCACTTATTGTCATTTGTTCACTACTGTCACTTTATTATAATAAGCACTTTATTTTCATGATGTTTATTTATGAGTGGTTCATTATTAGCAATATATTACAATAGCACTATATTTGCACCTTGTCACTTTCATGGACATTCTATTGTCACTTTTGTGGAATTGACAGTCATTTATTATTGTCACTTTATCACAACAGCTATAATAGCATTTCATTTGGATATTTATTTGAGATTGGTTCATCAACAGTACTTGATTTGCACTTTATATTGCGCATTTTTTTGATGGTCATTAGTTTTTTAGTCCCGTTTAGCTCTGCACCTTTTATATATTATGTTTGTCTTGGAGGTTTTTTTGGTTACCTTTCTGGTGCTTTAGTGCTCGCTTGTCCATTTATATTTTATGTCTTCTCTTCTGATCCCAATCAAACACCTATAGGGAATTCTGAAGAGACAAGCTGAGCATCACTTTCCATCCAGCATCCAGGCTCTAAAAGAGATCGTTCTTGAAGAATGGACAAAGATAGACGTTGCAATATGTCACCAACTTGTTCATTCCATGCCTAGAAGACTTGCTGCTGTCCTTACACATCATGGAGATCATACATACTAGATGTAGTAGTTTTTGTTGTGAGGTGTATTCATTTTTGCATCAACTAATTTGAGTAAAGAAGATTTTGTAATCAGTTATAATAAACCTTACTTTCATTTCATGTATTGAGTTAAACAAATGTTCTATAAGACGCTGCTTTGGCAGAATTGTGGAAATTGTGTTTATTGAGATATTGATTAAAGTCTTACTTTTCAAAAGGGGTGTACTCATTTATGCTGAGCGCTGTATCTGTGTGAGGGAAATACTCCACCTGGTTGCCTCCACCTCAGGAGCCCCAGGCACAGCCCATGTCTCTCACAGAACCCCAGCCTTGGCTGCAGCTAATATACACAAATGGAGGAGTGAGTGGTCACAGGGAACAACCCATGTCTGCTCCCAACACCTCCAATGTGACCAGGGGTGGACTGACCATTTGGAAACACTGCCCGAGGGCCCGGGGTCAGTAGGGGGCCCCATGAGATGCCCCTGGTACCTTTTTCGAGTTTGGGCAAGGACACAGGGGCCCCATGATCCCCTATTGCCCGGGGGCCCCATGAGGTGTCAGTACACCCCTGAATGTGACAGACTCAGGAACAAGACACTACTAGGGGGGATGTATTCCAGTATCAATGAGAGACACCAAGCAGTCTTGTTATAATGTCTCTGGCACAATGAGCAGGGAGGAGACCCCACACCTCAGAAATCCATGGCTAGGTGTGTGTAGAGTGGGGAGGACACAGGACATGGCGTTGTATTGTACAATGATACAGCAGGCAGTGTCGGCTCTATCCTGTCACCCAGCTCTGCTCTTCCTGCAAGCACAGCCTGCCACTACCCCCTCCCACCAATCAGGGGGAAGCTGTACAGAGCCGGATGTAGAACTGCTATAGAATACGGAAGGCACCCGGAAGTTGTCAGTTACCATAGCGACAAGTGATACCTCTCTAATCGGGAACATGCCGATTATGGTGAAGGATTTCACCTGGCAGCAGACGGAGAAGGAGATTTATATATCCGTACCGGTAAAGGGAGCCAAGGCGTGCCAGAGCAATGTGCTGTGTACCGAGGACTACATCAAGGTGAGGGGACAGCAACATGGAGGATGTCACTGGTCACCTCCACCTGCTGATAATGATACATGCCTGACAGTCATGCTGCACTCCTGTAATTGCTAGACACTTGTTTGTCATGTGCATCTCTTGAATATGTTGAAAGCCTGGCTGTCACGTGCATCTTCTGCAAATGCTATACACCTGGCTGCCATAGGCACCTCCTAAAAATGCTAGCACAGTGGCTAAGTGGTTAGCACTTCTGCCTGTCAGCACCAGGGTCATCGGTTGAAATCCCAATCACAACACAGCATGGAGTTTGCATGTTCTCCCTGTGCCTGTGTGGGTTTCCTCCAGGTACTCCAGTTTCCTCCCACATTCCAAAGACATACTGGTAGGTTATTTGGCTCCTGTCTAAATTGGCCCTAGTATGTGTATTAGGAATGCAAAGTTACCAGAATCCGTGCCAATACATGAGTACTCCTACTTGTGAAAAGGCTCCTGAAACTGACATTCTGCGGTGCGATTTGCGTCAATACAAAATGTATGGATACAAACTGCACCATAAAGAATAGCATGCAATTTGAACAGGAATGCAATTCCTCTCCAAATCGCATGTGATTTCCCCATTGCTCCTGTGTGAACCCAAGCTTGTCATACAGGAGCAGTGCAGGAAACTTCCCTGCATGGATCCCATGCTGTCACAGAAAGAAAAGCTGGGGATTTAAAATCCCCGCGGCTTTCTCTCCTCTGAGTGGAGGGACAGCAGTATGGGCTAGACGGCTTTTGACTGTCAGCACCACCACGGAAGCCATCTAGCCTGTACTGTCATCCCTGCAAGGAGAGGAGAGAGCCACAGGGATTTCAAATCTCCAGACCAGTGAAGCAGCTCTCTCTCCTCTCCTTTCAGGGATGACAATATGGGCTTGATGGCTTCTGATTGGTTAGCACCGTGGTGGTGCTGATCAATCAAAAGCCATGTAGCCCGTACTGTCATCCCTGCAAGGGGAGGGGAGAAAAGAAAGCCATGGGGATTTCAAATGCCCAACTTTTCTTTCTGCAACAGCGTGGGATCTGTGCAGGGAGGTTTCCCGCACCCCTCCTGTGTGAACTCAGGATATGACAAGCCTGGGTTCACAAGAAGCAATAGGGAAACCGCATGCAATTTTTAATAGGAATTGCATTTCTGTTCAAATCACATACTATTCTTTCCGGTGCAATTTGCGTCCATTCATTTGGTATGGACGCAAATTGTACCACAAAGTATTGGTGCATCCCTAATGTGTATGTGTGAATGTGAGTTAGGGAACTTCGATTGTAAGCTGCTTAGTCCTTAGGGATCGAACATACAATATATACATATGTAAAGCACTGTGTAAATTGATGCTGCTATATAAGTACCTGAAAATAAATGTTTACAAGAAACCAGTACTAGAAGAAGTGTAGAGGCTGACTTCAGGTTGTCCTGTTGATTCAAAAGCATTAAAGCGATTCTAAAGGTTAATTTTTTTTCTTGGGGGGGAAATAGCCAACATGTTACACTTGCCTACTGTGTGCAGCGGTTTTTGCACAGAGCTGCCCGAGTCCTCCTCTTCTCTGGTCCCCCGTGGGCTCTCTTGGCTCCTTTCTGTCGGGTGCCCCCACAGTAAGCAGCTTGCTATGAGGGCACCTGCTGCTCCGTGTATCCATTCACACACAGAGTCACAGCTTGGCCTTGCCCACTCGCTCCTCATTGGCTGACTGGCTGTGATTGACCGCAGCGGGAGCCAATGGCTCCCAATTGCTGTCTCAGCCAATGAGAAGGCAGAGACCCAGGACAGCTGTGCACATCGCTGGATTGAGATGAGGCTCGGGTAAGTATTAAGGGGGCTGGGGGCACTGTTGCACACAGGTTTTTTACCTCCATGCATAGAATGCATGAAGGTAAAAAACATTGAGCCTTTACAACCACTTTCAAACTAAAATCCAGGCTGCTATGTTGGAAGTGTGACTGCAGTTCTCAATGGAACATACACTATATTGCCAAAAGTATTGGGACACCCCTCCAAATCATTGGATTCGGGTGTTCCAATCACCTCCATGGCCACAGATGTATAAAATCAAGCACCTAGGCATGCAGACTGCTTCTGCAAACATTTGTGAAAGAATGGGTCGCTCTCAGGAGCTCAGTGAATTCAAGCGTGGTACCGTGATAGGTTGCCACCTGTGCAATAAGTCCATCTGTGAAATTTCCTTGCTACTAAATATTCCACGATCAACTGTTAGTGGTATTATAACAAAGTGGAAGCAACTGGGCACAAAAGCAACTCAGCCACGAAGTGGTGGGTCACATAAAATGACAGAGCGGGGTCAGCGCATGTTGAAGTGCAGAGCGCACAGAAGTTGCCAACTGTCTGTCAAGAGTCAATAGCTAAAGACCTCCAAACTTCATGTGGCCTTCAGATTAGCACAACAACAGTGCGCAGATAGCTTCATGAAATGGGTTTCCATGGCTGAGCAGCTGCCTCCAAGCCTTACATCACCAAGTGCAATGCAAAGCGTCGGATGCAGTGGCGTAAAGCACACCGCCACTAGACTCTAGAGCAGTGGAGATGTGTTCTCTGGAGTGACGAATCATGCTTCTTTGTCTGGCAATCCAATGGACGTGTTTGGCGGTTGCCAGGAGAACAGTACTTGCCTGTCTGCATTGTGTCAAGTGTAAAGTTTGGTAGAGGGGGATTATGGTGTGGTTCCATGAAGGTCCTGGCATCTAGTGGAGATCGCTGGAGTAGCGGTGTCTGCTTCAGTGATTTCTAGGGGGCTTAGCCAGGTATAGTTGGTATAGTACAGTTAGTGTCAGGAATGGACTGGCCAGCAATAGTGGGACTCAGCTGCCTTATGAGCTGCAGTACCAGGGCTGGCCAGCGGGTGCTCCCAGCAATCAGAGACTCAACCTGGCAGCCAGTCAAACCCCTGGAACTAATTATACTGGTGTATTTAAGGGACATTCAGACCTGCAGACTCTGCCTTGGTGTTGTGTTTCTCTTGGGCCCTGTATCCTGTTCCTGCTCTCTGTTCCTGTCTGATTCTCTGCTGACCCTGCTCTGATCCCTGGCTTGTCTGACCATTCTCCTCTGCCTGACCCTTTGTACCACGCTGCCCGCTACCTGCTGAACCTGGCCTGTGACCCCGACCATTCTCCGCTTGCTCCCCCTGTACCTACCTGCCCGACTGATATTGACCCGGCTTGCCTGATGACGCTCGCGTTGTATGTACTGTTATCTGTGGGTGGTTGGTTGGTTTGTTTGCACTGTGTTAAGTTTTAGTATTGCACTGCGTTTATGTTTGTATGGTTAGTGTTAATAAATTACATTGTTTATCACATATCTGAAGTCTGCGTTTCCCTGCGTCAGTCACACACCTCTGGTCACACTTGGGAGCCCTGACATTACACCAAGGCCAATCCTGACCAGAAGTGGCTGCACAGGGAAGCCATCTTGGCTTGTTGATGGGAAGGATGGATCTGGATGAGGTTGCGTATTTATATCTGCTAGTGTTTGATGACAGGGAGTATGCTTATCAAACTCTGAAGGAGTATCCCCGGGATGAACTGCTAGAATGTATACGGATCGCTCATGTTCTAGTAGATCAGGGCACAGAGTTCTCTGAGGTGCAGCCATTGATTCAGGTTTGTGCTGAGTTGGTTTCATCTGGTTCCCCCGAATGCAGGGATGAATTTTTGCCACCATTTAGTGCAGACCAGGTAGAGTCCCTGGTGTGGTTATTAGAGGATGATGTGGATTACTTTCTGGAGCGTTATTCTGCATGTTCACCACAGACACTAAGAGATTGTATAAACGCAGTGCAGTCTTTGGTCAGACAGGCTTTGTGTAAGCTCAGCTTTGTTCAACCCATACTGCAGACATGGACAGACTTGTTGCACCCAGCCCCAGTCAGCTTACAAAAACCCAGTCCTGCTTCTAACCTATTTCCTCAAAACTCTATTCCTGCATTCCCAACAGCTCCTCCTGCCCTGCTATCTACCGCATGTCAGTACCCTGTTCCCACTCGCTGCACCTATCCTGCCTTTAACCCTGTAAAAAAGCCCTCTGTAGCAACTGCTCCCTCCCCTGTTCCATCCTCCAGTTCTTCTCTGTCTCCAGCTGCTCCATTCGTTTGCAGACCTGTGTTTACTTGCAGTGCTCCAGTAGTTAAAACCAGAAAAAAGCGAAAATTCTTTCCAACCAATACCATCCTGCCAGTATCCAAACCGGTGAACCTGCCTTCCGTGGTTCAGTCTGAAGCCTCTACTCGGCCTGATGCCTCTACTCGGCCTGATGCCTCTACTCGGCCTGAAGCCTCTACTCGGCCTGAAGCCTCTACTCGGCCTGATGCCTCTACCCAGCATGATGAACTGATCCAGCCAGACGATCCAATACCTGGTGACCCGGTGCCCACTGCCTTGCCAGATGACGCGGTGCCCGCTGGCAAGCCAAATGACCTGATGCCTGGTGACCCAGTGCCCGCTGTCATACCTGGTGACCCGATGCCCGCTGTCGAGCCAGACCACCCGGTACCTGATGACCCGGTGCCCACTGCCTTGCCAGATGATGCGGTGCCCGCTGTCGAGCCAAATGACCTGCTGCCTGGTGACCCGATGCCCGCTGTCCAGCCAGACGATCCAATGTCTGACCCAGTGCCAGCGGTCATGCCAGTTGACTCGGAGCCTACTGTCGTGCCTGGTGACTTGGTGCCCGCCGCTTCGCCTGGGGGCCCGAGACCTGTCGCTCCGCCTGGGGGTCCGGCGCCCGCCGCTCCGCCTGAGGGCCCGAGACCTGTCGCTCCGCCTGGGGGTCCGGCGCCCGCCGCTCCGCCTGAGGGCCCGAGACCTGTCGCTCCGCCTGGGGGTCCGGCGCCCGCCTCTCCGCCTGAGGGCCCGAGACCTGTCGCTCCGCCTGGGGGTCCGGCGCCCGCCGCTCCGCCTGGGGGCCCGATGCCCGTCGCTCCGCCTGAGGGCCCGAGACCTGTCGCTCCGCCTGGGGGTCCGGCGCCCGCCGCTCCGCCTGGGGGCCCGATGCCCGTCGCTCCGCCTGGGGGCCCGATGCCTGTCGCTCCGCCTGGGGGCCCGGCGCCTGTCGCCCCTCCTGGGGGCCCGGCGCCTGTCGCCCCTCCTGGGGGCCCGGCGCCTGTCGCCCCGCCTGGGGGCCCGCTGCTCCGCCCGGGGGCCCGCTGCCTGCCGCCCCGCCCGGGGGCCCGCTGCCTGCCGCCCCGCCCGGGGGCCCGGTGCCTGCCGCCCCGCCCGGGGGCCCGGTGCCTGCCGCCCCGCCCGGGGGCCCGCTGCCTGCCGCCCCGCCCGGGGGCCCGGTGCCTGCCGCTCGGCCCGGTGCCTGCCGCTCCGCCCGGGGGCCCGGTGCCTGCTGCTCGGCCCGGTGCCTGCCGCTCCGCCCGGGGGCCCGGTGCCTGCCGCTCCGCCCGGGGGCCCGGTGCCTGCCGCTCCGCCCGGGGGCCCGGTGCCTGCCGCTCCGCCTGGGGGCCCGCTGCCTGCCGCTTCGCCTGGTAATCCGGTGTGCCTCTGCCCGGAGTCCAGCCCGGTGTGCCTCTGCCCGGAGTCCAGCCCGGTGTGCCTCTGCCCGGAGTCCAGCCCGGTGTGCCTCTGCCCGGAGTCCAGCCCGGTGTGCCTCTGCCCGGAGTCCAGCCCGGTGTGCCTCTGCCCGGAGTCCAGCCCGGTGTGCCTCTGCCCGGAGTCCAGCCCGGTGTGCCTCTGCCCGGAGTCCTGCCCGATGTGCCTCTGCCCGGTGTGCCGCTGCCCGGAGTCCTGCCCGGTGTGCCAGTCTTTGATATCCCGCCAGTTACCAGACCCGGGCGGTGGAACATTTTGACCAACTAGGACTGTTTGGAGCGTCCTGAGGCTGCTCCTTGAGGGGGGGGTACTGTCGGGAATGGACTGGCCAGCAATAGTGGGACTCAGCTGCCTTATGAGCTGCAGTACCAGGGCTGGCCAGCGGGTGCTCCCAGCAATCAGAGACTCAACCTGGCAGCCAGTCAAACACCTGGAACTAATTATACTGGTGTATTTAAGGGACATTCAGACCTGCAGACTCTGCCTTGGTGTTGTGTTTCTCTTGGGCCCTGTATCCTGTTCCTGCTCTCTGTTCCTGTCTGATTCTCTGCTGACCCTGCTCTGATCCCTGGCTTGTCTGACCATTCTCCTCTGCCTGACCCTCTGTACCACGCTGCCCGCTACCTGCTGAACCTGGCCTGTGACCCCGACCATTCTCCGCTTGCTCCCTCTGTACCTACCTGCCCGACTGATATTGACCCGGCCTGCCTGATGACGCTCGCATTGTATGTACTGTTATCTGTGGGTGGTTGGTTGGTTTGTTTGCACTCTGTTATGTTTTAGTATTGCACTGCGTTTTATGTTTGTATGGTTAGTGTTAATAAATTACATTGTTTATAACATATCTGAAGTCTGCGTTTCCCTGCGTCAGTCACACACCTCTGGTCACACCCCGGAGCCCTGACAGTTAGGTCCATATATATGTGGACAGAGGCACAATTTTCATACTTTTGGCTCTGTATGCCACCAGCATAAATTAAAACAAAACAATCCAAATGAATTTGAATTGCAGACTTTCAGCTTTAATTCAAGGGGTTGAACATACATATCAAGTACAAATTTTAGAAACTGCAACCATTTTTATACACAGTCCCTCTATTTTCAGGGGCTTAAATGTAATTGGACAAATATAATCATAAATAAAATATTCGTTGTTAATATTTTGTTGAGCATCCTTTACTGGCAATGACTGCCTGAAGTCTGGAACCCATGGACATCTGCAGCGGTCTTCAATTGTTCTTTGTTTGTGGGTCTTTCTGCCTTTAGTTTTGCCTTCAGCAAGTGAAATGCATGCTCAATTGTGTTGAGATCAGGTGACTGACTTGGCCATAGCAGAATATTCCACTTCTTTTCCTACAAAAGCTCCTGGGTTGCTTTTGCAGTATGTTTTGGATCATTGTCCATCTGTACTGTCCAATCAACTTATCTGCATTTGGCTGAATCTGGGCTGAAAGTATATCTCTAAACACTGCAGAATTAATCTGGCTACTTCGGTCTTCTGTCACATCATCAATAAACATCAATGACCCAGTGCCACTGTAAGTCATGCATGCCCATGCAATCACACTGCCTCCACCATGTTTTACAGATGGCGCTGTGTGCTTTGGATCATGAGCTGTTTCAAGCCTTTTCCACACTTTTTTCTTCCCATCATTCTGGTGCAGATTAATCTTAGTTTCATCCGTCCAAAGAATGCTTTTCCAGAACTGGTCTGGCTTTTTTAGATTTTTTTGGCAAGTCTAATCTGGCTTTTCTATTCTTCAGGCTTATGAATGGTTTGCACCTTGTGGTGAACCCTCTGTATTTGCTGGAGAGTGTCCTTCACTTGTCTGGATGTTGTGAATGGGTTTTTCTTTACCATAGAGAGGATCCTGCGATCATCCACCACTGTTGTCTTCCACGGATGTCCATGCCTTTTTTATGTTGCTGAGCTCACCAGTGCATTCTTCTTTCCTTAGAATGTACCAAACTGTTGATTTGGCCACTCCTAATGTTGATGCTATCTCTTTATTTAATTTGTTTAGTTTTTGAAGCTTTACAATGGCCTGTTTCACTTGCACGGACAACACATGATGTAGGTTTACAGCAATAGATTCCAAATGCAAATACCACACTTAGAATCAACTCCAGACTTTTACCTGCTTAATTGATGAAAAAACTAAAATTGTGCCTGTGTCCAAATATACAGTATCTCACAGAAGTGAGCACACCCCTCACATTTTTGTAAATATTTTATGATATCTTTTCATGTGACAACACTGAAGAAATTACACTTTGCTACAATGTAAAGTAGTGAGTGTACAGTTTGTATAACAATGTAAATTTGCTGTCCCCTCAAAATAACTCAACACAGCCATTAATGTCTAAACCGCTGGCAACAAAAGTGAGTACACCCCTAAGTGAAAATGTCCAAATTGGGCCCAATTAGACATTTTCCGTCCCCGGTGTCATGGCACTCATTAGTGTTACAAGGTCTCAGGTGTGTTAAATTTGGTGTTATTCCTCTCACTCTCTCATACTGGTCACTGGACGTTCAACATGGCACCTCATGGCAAAGAACTCTCTGAGGATCTGTTGCTCTACATAAGAATTGTTGCTCTACATAAAGATGGCTTAGGCTATAAGAAGATTGACAAGACCCTGAAACTGAGCTGCAGCACAGTGGCCAAGACTATACAACGGTTTAACAGGACTGGTTCCACTCAGAACAGGCCTCGCCATGGTCGACCAAAAAAGTTGAGTGCATATGCTGAGCGTCATATCCAGAGGTTGTCTTTGGGCAATAGACGTATGAGTGCTGCCAGCATTGCTGCAGAGGTTGAAGGGGTGGGGGGTCAGCCTGTCAGTGCTCAGACCATATGCCTCACACTGCATCAAATTGGTCTGCATGGCTGTCATCCCAGAAGGAAGCCTCTTCTAAAGATGATGCACAAGAAAGCCCACAAACATTTTGCTGAAGACAAGCAGACTAAGTACATGGATTACTGGAACCATGTCCTGTGGTCTGATGACACCAAGATAAACTTATTTGGTTTAGATGGTGTCAAGCGTGTGTGGCGGCAACCAGGTGAGGAGTACAAAGACAAGTGTGTCTTGCCTACAGTCAAGCATGGTGGTGGGAATGTCATGGTCTGGAGCTGCATGAGTGCTGTCAACATTGGGGAGCTACAGTTCATTGAGGGAACCATGAATGCCAACATGTACTGTGACATACTGAAGCAGAGTATGATCCTCTCCCTTCGGAGACTGGGCCGCAGAGCAGTATTCCAGCATGATAACGACCCCAAACACACCTCCAAGACGACCACTGCCTTGCTAAAGAAGCTGAGGGTAAAGGTGATGGACTGGCCAAGCATGTTTCCAGACCTAAACCCTATTGAGCATCTGTGTGGCATCCACTAATGGAAGGTGGAGGAGCGTAAGGTCTCTAACATCCACCAGCTCCATGATGTCGTCATGGAGGAGTGGAAGAGGACTCCAGTGGCAACCTGTGACGCTCTGGTGAACTCCATGCCCAAGAGGGTAGGGGCAGTGCTGGAAAATAATGGTGGTCACACAAAATATTGACACTTTGGGCCCAATTTGGACATTTTCACTTAGGGGTGTACTCACTTTTGTTGCCAGCGGTTTAGACATTAATGGCTGTGTTGAGTTATTTTGAGGGGACATCAAATTTACACTGTTATACAAGCTGTACACTCACTACTTTACATGGTAGCAAAGTGTCATTTCTTCAGTGTTATCATATGAAAAGATCTAATAAAATATGTACAAAAATGTGAGGGGTGTACTCACTTCTGTGAGATACTGTATATGGACCTAACTGTATATACAGTACATAGTTACATTGGTCCAAGATGGACCAAGGTAACCATGTATAAAATATCCACACCTGGAATGGTAAAGGGGCAGAACACAGTCTTAAAATATGGAAACTATGCTCTGTTCCTTCACTGTTCGTAATAGGTAAAGATTACATTGTAACTACATAATAAGAAGATGAATACTACTGACATGGCTCTGGATTGACTATGGTGAGTTAAAGACTGAAAGGCAGAGATTGGTGGATGCTGAGCTACCTTTTTCATTTATCTTACAATAAGGAATAACAACATGTTTCTCTTTTCTTTGTAATATATAGGTGAATTTTCCTCCATTCTTGTTTGAATTATTTCCACTGTTGCCTATTGATGTTGACAAAAGTAGTGCAAAGATTGGCAATGGAGTCATCCTCTTTACCCTACATAAGCAGGAGCCATCTATTTGGGACACCCTGTCTAATGCTAATAGTAAGTACTTTCCATACTGTGCGTGTCATTTGTTCATTTTTTTTGCAGCAACACTGAGCAAAACAAGAGCAGTAAGACTGGATTTACTATGAGTTGCATCTTGGATAATACATTCCTTCCCCTGCTTCTTATGTGTAGTACAGCACTAGTACAAAGCCTTTCCACAACCACTTCCTAAGTGCTTGTAATTCAGCCACTAAACCATCTTTGGGCTGATTCACATGTTTAGCTTTTAGTTCTGCCCCTCTGAAAAGTGATCTATGGTAGTGTTTACTAGGTGAAGATGCGATGTGTCTCCTGCTCCCTGCCTGTTTGTGCCCTCAAAATGCAGACCCACCGTGCTGCTACTGCATGGTTGCAGGGCAGTTGCAGTGTGGCCCCATTAACTTGAACAAGGCTTGCCATATAATTTTTTCTCTGGCTGCAAAGCAAATCATCGTGTTTGTGGCATGTGTACAGCCCTGGGCGGCTGCATCTCTGTGTTTACATGGGATGATGGGGTGATAAAACTGCAACTCAACCACCTACTTTTACATCTACCTGGTCGCCCGTGTAAACAAGCTTGTGTTTTTATACCAACACCAGCTATGCAGTATATTGTTTAGGATAGTTTTATATGAGGATTTCAGGATTGGAACTTACTAGTCCATTTGAATAGGGGTGCATATTGAACATCAATTAAATATATACTGTATATTACAAAAAAACTGACCTTCAGTACTCTTTATATCTGAAGAAGTCAGAGGGCTCAAGCTGGCTATACACTACTTGACTTGCGGCTGATTCCTGCTGAATTGGCTGAAATTTGAGCTGGGGTTGGTCCTTTTGGCAGTTGCCCACAAATCCCCTCCTGCTTCACAAAAGTTGAAAGAACAGTTCCAAAGATTCTTAGCCGAACAGCCCTTGCTTCCAATCAGATGCAAGCACTGTTCAGGTATTCAGCAGTGGCTGCTGAATGCAATAGCCAGCAGATGATATTCCTGTATCCACACTGCTTAGCATAGACGGGGTAATCATTGGATTTCTCTCATTCAGCCCACTGGACTGAACAAGAGAATTCAAAGTGTGCATGGCCAGTTTCATTGTGCAGGTGTGGCCTGGCTGAAGATGCTTTTTGTAAAAATTTGGAGCAGGTAAGTAAACAGCTTGGTAGAGGAATTTAGTTTGGATTCCTCTTATTCGTAAGCTGGCCATACATAGTTTTTTTTTTTTTCAGATTCCTCCATCTACACAAACAAGGTGGATGAAGGAGCCCCCCTCCTGCTGGCTGCCCGGGACTTTGTATTCTGACAGCAGGATCTTCTACTTGGCTGCTGCCATGAAAAAGAGTTTCCAGCATGTCCCTTCAGCATAAATCAATCAAACGATCGACTTCTGTTAAGCGGGGACAGGCACACACTGATTAAAATGTTCCCAGTTCAGTGTCTGGCCAGCTTTATTATTTTATAATGCAGGGTTTGTATAGAGCAAACAGTTTGGGCAGCAATTCTCCATATAAAGGAAGACAATACAGGTAAAATACAATTCAAGACAAGAGGGCTAAGCTGGCCATACATGGCCTATTGCCTGCAGTGCTGATCTATCAACTTTTATTCGACTGGGATGTTGAACAGATGTTGATTGGTAGATCGACTTGTGTTCAACTGCAGTGGCCATGCGTAGAACGAAATTCTGAACTGGCCCAATTTCAATCCATCTAGGGCCAGCTTTAGAAGAGTGTAGACTAGTTTTGCAAGACTGGGAAAGGGAAGGTCACCAAGTTTTATTAAAGAATATGTAAACCCAACATTTCAAATTCCTGATGCTTTCTGTACCATATACTTTTATGAAAAAGTATCCTGTTCTCTTTGTATCGGTTCCTTTGTTTTAAATCCCTAGTGTTCCTGCCAGTTCCTCTGCTTTCCTATTGAAAAATGACCACACTAGGCATGAGAGCACAGTGTGGTCAGTTCTCTAGTTCTGCTGGGAACTCAGTGTACTCCCCTCCAATCATCATACTTCTGCTGACACACCCCCTCCGCATACAGCCTTTCACTGTGAATATCGGTGTTCTGCTATTTCTCCTCCACCACTTCTCTATACAGCTGAGAACAGAGGGAATGTGATCACTTATAAAAAAGGGAAAAAAGATATTTGTAATGTTATTTTCTATCTATATGCAAAGGTTTTAACCTTTCATTTCTATTTTAAACTGAATGAGTTGTTTTACAAGGTGAAGGGTTTACAATCACTTTCAATGACAGCTGTTCTTGAACAAAATAAAAAAATATTCAGATATGTTATGGTGACTAATGCTGATCTTTTATGCTCACTTATGCAAACATCCTGAAATACATGTTTAGCTACAAATAAATGTTTTATTTTATATTTCTTAATTTTTAGTGGATAAGGATGCAATGCAGAAAGTCAGAGAGAAAGCTATTGCTAGAGTGCAGGAGAAAGCTAAAGAAGATGCAGAGGCTAGAGCGATACGTAAGAGAGAAAACGAGAAGTACTCTCTGGAGGTCATGATGAAGGTTGGTAACATACATGTCTGATTTAATATAAAGGAGACCATATCTTGCCATTACTTAACATTCCAATGCGAGACTGAAGCATGCATTTGTAGAGATGCTTCACGTTGCTCTCCAATGCGGGGGAGGAACTAACTTGACTGATTACTTCTTATGCCTCACTGTTGTACAGCAAATTACAGGCTTTTTTTCTTACTTGAAGTACAGGTGCAAAATCACATGTATTTGGCCCCATAGACTTTTAGATAGTAGCACCTGAAAAATGTGCATAGTCAATCCTATGGGGGCAAAAACAAGCAATTCTGCCCTAAAGAAGCTCATGTATTTTTTTTCCAGGTTAATTTTTTTCAAAAAGCTAAGGGTTATATTAGGTGTTACCTAGCACCACATCCCATAATGCATAAGCAGATAAATGTCTGTCAATCAAGACAGCACAAAAGGTATTGAGGACTTTATTGGTGTGTTACCTCTCAAAGACACACATGCATCAACAAATTAAATAGCAAATGTTATTGATATCAATCCAACCCGACATACCAGGTTAATAGATACTAAAATCCATCCAACAAAGCACAAAATGAGTTAAGAACATATGCTTGGTACTGAACATGACCGCTATTATTTATAGCCCCATCAACAGCACATACATACATACATACATAGTGAGGAGCAGAAGTATTTGAACACCCTGCGATTTTGCAAGTTCTCCCACTTAGAAATCATGGAGGGGTCTGAAATTCACATTGTAGGTGCATTCCCACTCTGAGAGACAGAATTAAAAAAAAAAAAAAAATTCAGGAAATCACATTGTATGATTTTAAAGAATTTATTTGTCTTGCACTGCTGAACATAAGTATTTGAACACCTAAGAAAATCAGTGTTAATATTTGGTACAGAAGCCTTTGTTTGCAATTACAGAGGTCAAACGTTTCCTGTAGTTCTTGACCAGGTTTGCACACACTGCAGCAGGGATTTTGGCCTACTCCTCCACACAGATCTCCTCTAGATCTGTCAGGTTTCGGCGCTGTCGCTGAGCAACACAGAGTTTCAGCTCCCTCCAAAGATGTTCTATTGGATTATGGTCTGGAGACTGGCTGGGCCACTTCAGAACCTTGATATGCTTCTTACGGAGCCACTCCTTGGTTATCCTGGCTCTGTGCTTCGGGTCATTGTCATGTTGGAAGACCCAGCCACGACCCATCTTCAATGCTCTGACTGAGGGAAGGAGGTTGTTGCTCAAAATCTCACAATAAATAGCCCCATTCATCCTCTCCTTAATACAGTGCAGTCGTTTTGTCCCCTTTGCAGAAAAGCACCCCCAAAGCATGATGTTACCACCCCCATGCTTCACAGTAAGGATGGTGTTCTTGGGATGCAACTCATCCTTCTTTTTCCTCCAAACTCGACGAGTGAAGTTTAGGCCAAAAAGTTCTATTTTGGTCTCATCTGACCACATGACTTTCTCCCATGCCTCCTCTGGATCATCCAGATGGTCATTGGCAAACTTCAGACGGGCCTGGACATGTGATGACTTGAGCAGGAGAACCTTCCGTGCAATGCATGATTTGAAACCATGACAGAGTAGTGTTCTAGTGAAGTGACCTTTGAAACTGTGGTCCCAGCTCTCTTCATGTCATTGACCAACTCCTCCCTTGTAGTTCTGGGCTGATTCCTCACCTTTCTTATCATCAGTGATACCCCACAAGGTGAGATCTTGCATGGAGCCCCAGTCCAAGTGAGACTGACAGTCGTTTTTAGCCTCTTCCATTTTCTAACAATTTCTCCAACAGTTGATCTATTTTCACCAAGCTGCTTGGCAATTGCCCCGTAGCCCTTTCCAGCCTTATGGAGGTCCACAGTTTTGTCTCTGGTGTCTTTTGACAGCTCTTTGGTCTTGCCCATGGTAGTAGTTGGCGTCTGACTGACTGTGGGGTGGACAGGTGTCTTTAAAGAGCTCAGACAGGTGCTACTAAGTTAGATTAATGAGTGGAGTAGAGGTGGACTTTTTAAAGGCACAGTAACAGGTTTTTGAGAGCCAGAATTCTTGCTGTTTCTTAGGTGTTCAAATACTTCAGTTCAGCAGTGCAAGACAAATAAATTCTTTAAAAATTATACAATGTGATTTCCTGAATTTTCTTTTAACATTCTGTCTCTCATAGTGAGAATGCACCTACAATGTGAATTGCAGACCCCTCCATGATTTCTAAGTGGGAGAACTTGCAAAATCGCAGGGTGTTCAAATACTTCTGTTCCTCACTGTACATATAAATGTTACATCTAACTGCTCTAGGAAAAGCGTATTGGCCCACCGGATGTATACTGGTTCAATATAAAATATAGTTCATATGCCTTGAAGGGGTTACTATATCTTGCCACATTGTACAGATGTGCTTCTTCAGGAGCGGGGTGTTCAAAAAAAGTATGTAGGATGTTGATGGCCAGTGAAAGGCAATTTGAACCGAGCTTCCTAACTAAATGGGAACATGAATTGTACACGATGCTCAAAAAAGAGAATCCTGCTATTTGCTCATAAAGCCTTATTAGCAAACACTTACTAAGAAAATGGATATAAAATACTCACAAGGTGGTACAAAATGGCTCAAAGTGCCCAGTGCTAACCGCTTTCTGGTCTGAAGCCAAGCGCTTTATCAAAAATCTTACTAGATGGTCCCTGATGGCAGATTCACCACATATCTTTTACATGATATGCAAATATTTTACAAATGCTGTAAAAACTCACTTCTGAGACAGCTGAATGCAGCAAAAGTGTGCATAGTGGCTTTATGGAAAACCACTGACTCGCCCACCATAGAACACTGGGGCGCTAGGGTATTAGACATCCAACTTATGGAACAATTAACCGTATTTCTCAAAGACAAATCTGAAAAACATTTAAAAATCTAGATACCGAGGTAGTTATATACTGACTCCCTATAAGCTGCCTTGTCACTGCTTTTATCCTCTAATCAGATTATTTCCCTACCCCTCTGGTTTATGTTTTAGTATTATTTTGTAAAAAACAGACCACTACAGGGACGTGATGCAGCCACAATGAAAATTCTGTAAGCCTGTTTTGTTTGATGAATGTTTGATGACTTCTGTCAAACTGACTTGTTGGAAAACTTCTATTCGACCAGCGGCTGCAGCTAATGCGCTGTAGCTGTTGATCAGTGTATTCTGACAGCAGACAGTTCCAGCTGTCAGAATACAGTGTCTCAGCGGTGAGGATTCCTCTATTCCACCTTGATTGCACAGATGGAGGAATCCATCTGTGTCCAGCCCTAGACTGTACTTACAGATGGTGTTGGTAAACGGTGAGTGTCTTAAAGGAATTCTAACCACAAATTACACACACTGGAATTTTTGAATAAATAGGAAGTACAAAAAGTGGTTCACTGAGATGCCTCTTGTTGTGTTTTATGGCTATCAGCTGTTTCTAAATGCTTCTTTGGGGCACAGTGAGGAAGTGAGAGGAGCACTCCCCGACATGGATACATACAGAAATAAAATCTGACAGAGGTTTAACTCTTCTGCACTGCATCCAAAACTGGACTTTTTGGGAAACGTATATCAGAAATAAAACATGATCACAATAGCAGTAAACACCTGGCCGAACTGTAATAAACACCGGGCTGACCTGAAGCATAAAGTGTGAAAATCAACAAAAACAGTATTAAATGATTGTAAAACAAATGAGGATCCAGTGGGATTCATATTGAGCATATTGACTTATATTTTCTATGGGTCAGCTGTTAAGGTGAGCATGCATGCCTGAAGGTGGAGGAGCACGATAGGTTTGCACACCTGTTGAAGTCACTGGTGCATTACTTTAATGTTGGAAGAAAGAGACTGTTATATCACTTTTGGACTGCAATTTGCACTTTATTAAGTGTTCTCTATCATTCATCATTTCTCTGGTTTTGTATATATTCAGTAGAGCTGCTTGGCTCTTCTTCTCCTTCTCCCTCTACTTCTTTTCCCTCTTCTTCTTCTCCCTCTTCTTCTTCTCCCTCTTCTTCTTCCTTCTCCCTCTTCTTCTTCCTTCTCCCTCTTCTTCTTCTTCCTTCTCCTTCTTCTTCTTCTTCCTTCTCACTCTTCTTCTTCTCTCTCCCTCTTCTTCTTCTCTCTCCCTCTTCTTCTTCTCTCTCCCTCTTCTTCTTCTCTCTCCCTCTTCTTCTTCCTTCTCCCTCTTCTTCTTCCTTCTCCCTCTTCTTCTTCCTTCTCCCTCTTCTTCTTCCTTCTCCCTCTTCTTCTTCCTTCTCCCTCTTCCTTCTCCCTCTTCTTCTTCCTTCTCCTTTTTTTTTTTAATGCACTTTTTGTGAACATCTAGCTTAGTTGAACATTTACTTGACTCATCACATATTTATTCCACTGGGGGGCTGATTGCTCAGCTGGGCATTCATTTTACAATCATTTAATACTGTTTTTGTTGATTTTCACACTTTATGCTTCAGCTCAGCCAGGTATTTATTACAGCGCGGCCAGGTGTTTACTGCTATTGTGTTTACATTTTATTTGTGATATACGTTTCACATATTTTACTGTTTTTTTTAATGGTTTTTACACTTTATTCTTCAGCTCAGCTGGGTGTTTATTATATGTTGTCCAGGTGTTTATTGCTACTTGATTTTGGTTTATTTTTGATAGATGTTTTACATATCATTTGGATTTAGTGGCTCAGCCAGTTTTGTATTCACTATTGACTTTATTTCACAGATTTATTCTATTACACATGGGGTTTGATGCTCAGGAGGGTGTTTATGTATTATTAGTGTATTTTTTGGGTCACTAGAGGGCAGCGCAGCACTCTTCTTGGGGAGTTTTATTGATGTGGGAACACATTTAGGTGCTTGCAGCAGCTTATCATTTATTTGTGGTAGCGCATGAGTATCTTATCCTTATCTTTGGGTGACGTTACCCTTCATCCACATAAACAAAATGGGCCATAGTAAGCCTATAGGTGATGTCCCTGCTCCAAGCTTTACTAGTTGTCGAAAACTCTCTGCTCTCCCCTGCAGCTGACTGCAATTACATCAAACTTGTGTGGGTTTGTTGTGGGAACTGCATGAATTACTAACCTGTCTTGTTTTTTATCTGAAAGATTTCTCTTAGATCATGGTTAATTTTTACGAGTAATCAATAAAGCTGTATAATGTTTTAATAACTGTATTTTTTTTTTAATTTTTCCCTACAAATAAAGAAATTCATCTCCACCATATTCTGTTGATATGATTACATACTGATAGATTTGTATCGCATATATGGGGCGTCATATTCACATTGATATAAATAAAAACAAATGTTCAAATCATTTTATATTTTTTAAGATTGACGAAGAAGAAAGAAAACGAATAGAAACTATTAAAGAAGAAGAAAGGTGGAAAGCGAGTGAAGAGCTGGAAAGGTTTAAAGAACAAAGAACAGAAGAAGAGCAGAGGAAAATCCAGAAGGAGCAGCAGAGGAGAGAGGAAGAGAAGAGAAAAAATGCTATAAACAAATCCAAAAATGCTAATAATCAAAAACCCCATCTACAAGGTAAACTAGTTATTATTGGTGACTGTCACTTAAATAAAATAATGTGTTAAAGTGACAATGAACTATTTCTGTATTCTCCAACTATCATTCATAGACATCTCTACTTTAACCACTTGCCTATCGGGCACTTTTATCCCCTTCCTGCCCAGGCCAACTTTCAGCTTTCAGTGCTGTTGCACTTTGAATGACAATTACGCGGTCATGCAACACTACCCAAACAAAAGTTTTATCATTTTGTGAGACATACAGAGCTTTCTTTTGGTGGTATTTAATCACCACTGAGTTTTTCTTATTTTTTTGCTAAATAAACTAAAACATACTGAACATTTTGAAAAAAAAGTTTTTTTCTTAGTTTCTGTTATACAATTTTGTAAATAAGTAATTTTTCTTCTTCACTGATGTGCGCTAATGAGGTTGCAGTGATGGGCACTGATAGGCAGCACTGATGGGCATTGACAGGCAGCACTGATGGGCACTGAAGGGCAGTATTCATATATAGCACTGATAGGCGGCACTGACAGGTGACACTGATTGGAACTGATAGGTGGCACTGAAAGGCAGCTCTGATGGGCAGTGATATGTGACATTGATGAGCACTGGTATGTGGCATTGATGGGCACTAACAGGTGGCACTGATGGGGTTCCACTGATAATCGGGTAGATGTCCCCTCTGAGGAACGCCGCTTACCAGCTTTCCTCTCCTCACGTGCAGTCAGCGTGAGAAGAGGACTGCCGATAACTGGCATTTCTTTTTTACATGCGATCAGTTGTGATTGGACACAGTTGATCATATGATAGAGCCTGTGTCATCGGCTCTTTACTGCGATCGGTGATCTGCTTTGTCCCAGGGACACAGTGCACCACCAATCGTCGTGCTGCTCACCCCTGGGGGTGCACATGCACAGCTAGAGTGGAAGGACGTCCTTTGACGTCCTCCCAGAACAAGAGAGCCACTGCCTGTCCGTCATTTACTTATATGGTGGGTGGGAGGCGGTTAATGGCCCTATAATTTATTCTTTGTTAAATAATTTCTCACTGTGTTTTTCTGCGTCTTGGTAACGTCACTGTGAGGTCTCAAACTTCTCCTTCCCCCCCCTCACTTCTGTTTGTTTGGAACGAACAGTGCACTTTAGTTGTTGTGGTCATGTGTACTGTTCTATCCACACTACAAATACCATTTTCTAAGGTCCCCAGTCCTTCCCAGGAGTGAGCAAAAGCAGATGGCTACATTCCTACATACAATGGGATTAGGAAGAACAAGCGTAGCCACCCTCTAACAGGAAGTCAGGTCGCAGCAGCAAAAACAAAGGGGGGGGGGGGGTTTGGAGGAGACTTAGAGCAAGAGAGGATTCTTTTTAGTTAAGAATACATACCTGAATACATTTTTTTAAAACTAAAGTTAAGTGTTACTTTAAACCTAGTGCAGCAATACATGGCACCTATATCTGTATTGCAGTGATGAGTGTTATGGATGTATGCTTCTTTTCATCATCACCTTTTATTACATGATTGGGTGAAGTTGCCTAGAGAGATATCATGCTAACAGATTAGGAGCATGCTAAATAATAATTTTCCCAGTATGAACAGTCCTGACTGTCTTTGCAGGCACTTGCATGTTTGTGTAATAGGTCTTCTCATGGCATTGCATCAGAAGACTTTTTCCAAAGACTTTTCTTAGGAAGGTTTATGTGACTGTACATTATATTTAATTTTTTTTTCTCCACAGCTATTTACTGACTTATTCATAGCAACATTTACAAATCTAAATTATAAGGAAAAATGTATCTAAATATAGTTTAAACAATTATTCACAACTGATTCAGCATGGATGTCCATAATAAATATTAGTCTCTCATGTTTGTTGTGAATAGAGGTTTGTAATATCACCTAAAGTTTTAAGATTATGACATGGCAGTTTTATACACTGTACAGACAGGTTTGTTGTGGGTTTTGGATTTTGTTTGCCCTCTAGTGGTGAAATCAAGAAAATCTCAATGAAATTTTACATGACTATAGTAAAATCATTAAAGTGGTTTTAAACGAATAGAATACATTAAGGTAAAAAACCTTCTACATTTAAAACCACTCTAATGATTTTACTTGATTAATGATTATAATTACCTAAGGCCCATCTTGATCCAGCGATGTGCATGAGAGCCGTTGCTCTCCCGGTTCTCTCTCTCCTCATTAACTCACACAGCAGTGGGAGCCATTGGTGCTGTCAATCACAGCCAGTGAGCCAATGAGGAGAGAGCAAGGGTTGAGACCAAGACACGCTACGTGTTTGAATGGACAATGTCTATTCACAGGAGAATGGCTCAGGCGCTAGCCTGCTCTACTGCCCCCATACCAAAAGGCTTGCTATTGGGGGCACTCGGCAGGGGGGAGGAGACAGAACCACTAATGGAGGAACCAAAAAGAAGAGGATTGGGACTGCTCTATGCAAAACCATTGGACAAAGCAGGTAAGTATAATATGTTTTTTTTTTGTTTTTTTTTTTGTAATTACAACCTTCAGAATAACTTTAAACATTGAAGGGCTCATCCTCATAGAGGAAACCACACACAAGGAAACTACCATGGAGTTTATACCTGAAAAACAGAAGAATGCTGCAGCCCCAGTTGTGTTCATTTAGGAGATTGTGATGTTTCCTAATTAGCCTATACAGATGGTAACATACAAAGATGCTGCACACATTAAATGGAACACTCTATAATAAGACCTTAGCACTTTTTCAGTGGTTAACACTTTTTTTCTCTAAAGTAGTAAACCATCAGATCTTTTTCATCCTTTCATCTGGTTTGCTATTTTTTTTACAACTCTTAGTAATGTACAAACCCCAAAAAGTTGTGTAAAAATCTACACAAAAAAAGATATCAAATGTTTAAACTGAGAAAATGTACCATTTTAAGAAAAAAATAAGGTAATTTTGAAATTGATGGCTGCAACATGTCTTGAAACAAATTTGGAACAGGCCATGTTTACCATGGTGTAGCATCCCCTCTTCTTTTAACAAGACTCTGAAAACATCTTGGAACTGAAAAATTTGGGGAGAAGGAAGTTGTTAACCCTTTGATCACCCCACATGTTAACCCCTTCCTGCCCAGTGCCATTAGTACAGTGTCAGTGCTTTTTATTAGCACTGATCACTGTATTGGTGTCACTGGGGATGTCAGTGACACCAAGTCAGTTCACCCCAGTGTCAGAATGCCTGCCACAGTCCCGCTATAAGTCGCTGATCTCCTGCATTACTAGTAAAAAAAACTAAAAAATCTCAGTATATATACCGCCATTTGTAAACGCTATAACTTTCACATAAACCAATTAATTTACATGTATTGGGATTTTGTATTGGGAAATGTAGCAGAATACATTTTGGTCTAAATTTTATGACGAAATTTAATTCTTTTGATTTTTTTACTGGACATGTTTAATAGCAAAAAGTCAAAAATATTGTTTTTTTTTCTCCAAATTGTCAGTCTTTTTTTTTTTTTTTTCATAAATAACGTAAATAAATTAAAAATGCACAGGTGATCAATTACCACTGAAAGAAAGCTTAATTCATGGGAAAAAAGGATGTAAATTTCATTTGGGTGCCGCGTTGCATGACCACACGATTGTCAGTTAAAGTAACGCAGCACCGTAATGCAAAAAAATGGTCTGGTCAGAAACGGGGGTAAATCCTCTGGAGGGCAATTGGTTAAATATGCTTTGGCCCAGGGAAGACGGCGGTGGTTCTCGATCATGTTCTGATATGGCTTCTCCATTCCATGATGGAGCTTTAACTTGCCTTTTTTGATGGAACGGTGAGCTGTGTTCACAAACAGTGATTTTTCCTGAGGATTTCCTGAGCCTATGCAGTGATGTCCATCACAGAATCATGCCTGTTTTTAATGCAGTGCTGCCTGAGGACCCAAAAGTCAAAGGCATACAATATTATGGTTTGGCCTTGTCCTTTTGTGCACCGAAATTTCTCCAGATTCTCAGAATTTTTTATGTACTTTTAGATGATGATATTTTTAAAGTCACTGCCCTTTTACGTTGAACATTATTCTGAAATTGTTTAACACTTTTTAGATGCAGCTTTTCACAGATTGGTGAACCTCTGCTCATCTCTACTTCTGAGACATTCTGACTCTCTAAAATGCTCTATTTATACCCAGTCATATTACTGACCTGTTGCCAATTAACTTAATTAGTTGCAAAATCTTCCAGCTCTTCCTTGTTAGTACCATTTACTTTGCCAGCTTTTTCTGGCCCTGTCCCAATTTTTTTGAGACATGTTGCTGCCATCCATTTCAAAATTATCTTATTAAAATGGTCAATTTTCTCAGTTTAAACATTTAATGTTTTCTATGTTCTATTGTGAATAAAATATGGGTTTATGAAATTTGAAAATCATTGCATTCTGTTTTTATTTAGATTTTACACAGTGTCCCAACTTTTTTGAAATTGGGATTGTAAATTTTTTTACACGAGTACTGTAAACCTATTTCACATATTTTATCAAAAACACAACCAAAAAGGGGGCACTCTACAATTATAAACCTTATTAAAGGTACCACATACTAAACATCAGACAAGTGAAACTCCCTAACCATAAAAGGACTTTAAAGGTACGAGGTCACAAACTAATTATCTAAAGTACACAATTTTTATTCTTCCATTTAAAATTCCAAGATAAAAAGTATATTGCACGTTTGTTCATTATACATCCATATTACAAAATACAGTATTTCATCCCAAAAAATCAATATAAATTTACAAGTTATGTCTTAATACATATTTCCATAACAGGTGCATATCGAGATATTAGACTTCAATGCATTTCTCAGGTCAGCTCCCTCTTCTCCAGTAAAATATGGGAGAATAGTTGTCCCCAAAACAGCAATCAATCTATAAACACAGTAGTACAAAAGTTAAAGAACAGGGCAGTGTTCCCAGCAGTGGCTGCATCCATCTCTCAAGTATGTTAACCACGGTTGTGGATATCACATCACATATTCTACTTTTGGCAGCTTGATGCTTATGTTAGATTTGATGAGGTGGCATTCACATATGGGAGTGTCTGACAAAACCAGCCTTGGTCATTCCTGCCCCTTGATTGGCTAGAATATGGAGCCCCTCTCCCGTTTGTTAACATACCTGAGAGTTAGATGCATCCACTATTTGGATCATGAAAGGATGATTTTCTTTATCCCCTCAGAGACCCCCGGTCTGTGGAGAGATTCCTGGTTTATCAGCAGAATTCTGGGAACACCCCTTGAACACGGAAATAACGGCAGCTTATGTTCAGAGATGTTCAAAGTTTATTAGACATTACTAAGATTTTATAGAATACAGATAACATAAGGGAGGGGGGAGCGAGTTTCAAAACTGTAACTTGTAAATTTCCATCATGAGCTAACTACATGAAACATGACATATACATTTCTTGGTATAAATTGTTTTGGCTAGCTTTCTGATAAACAACCAGACAAAGACATTGTCAGGGTCATGTTAGCTTCTGTTGATACATCCTTGAACAACTACAACAGTTTCATTAAGCTTCTAATATATCTGCAAAAAGCTAACTTAATACTTAAAATGGAGGTTATTTAGATCCTTTCAATCCCCTCTGAGATCATGAACATGATCTCAATTCTTTACCTCATTCATCTTTTTGTACATAGCCAGATAACCTTCATTTGTATTTTGCGGCTTGGTAGCTCTAGCAATGCAATATAATGAGCATTTAAAATATAGATATAAAGATAAAACAAAAAACAATATCATGACTATGCTTACAGCGATACCTTTCATCCATGAAAAACGGAACCAAATCCTGATCCTAACCAATCAAAAGGACTCCATCCATCTTTCCCTCTAGCTCTAGCTTCTTCCATTAATCCATCTACCTGTTCCCTATGTTGCTTTATTATTTCATAATAATCTGGAACAGTCATTGTGGTATTATATATCCAAGTACAACATTCATAATCCTCTGTCATCTCACACAAACCTGTCAGAAAAGCACTCATGCTTTCAATAGCTAATTCTTGCATCTCCAGCTGTTTTCTAATAGCTCTGGTCTCGGTATTTAGCAACCCTATATCCTTAGAGTTCCTCTCCAGTATATCATCAATAATGTTTGTGTAATTATTTATTTTGTTCATGAGTGTTATTCCCCATCCTGTGTAGGTAAGGAACCATGACCAAACCTTATCACCTGTAGAGAAAAGATCTACCTTTTCTTGTTTGGTTTCCCTTCTCTGTCTCGGGGTTAGTTGGTGTTTTGGGTATGTACTGGCTTTTACCTGGTGTTCCTTTTGGTCTATAGCTGCCATGATTGGCACTAATTGGGCTACATAGCACCAGCCCTGGACATTACTCGGTATCCAAGGATAACAGATCTTACCACAACAGATATAGGTATTGTTTCCCAAAAAGATCGGCAATTTTTGTATTGCAGAATGAAATTCAGGGTTGACAAGTGTAAAATAAAAAAACATTTTCCAAACATAGTTTTCCCCACATTATCTTGTATCCCTTCTAAACTTTCATTCAGAGTTCTACCATTTACTTGCGAGAGTTTCACAGAAGAAGTTCCATCCCTCCTTCCAGGATCAGATTTGTTTAATATGGACTGAGAGCACATTCCCTTTCCCTTGTGGGAAGTATTCCCCAGTCTAAAACACCAATCGGGGAGTTGAGTGACTCCCAAAGTTGGAAAAGATATGGTGGCATTAGAAGTAATATTGGTCAAACCAATACTTACATTCCCAGTTATTAACAAAAATATTTTGACTGGAGCGGCCAGAAGAGGAATTTCATATGTGCTAGGATGTAACTTACTACATATCCAACATTTATCATAACCTGACTTTTGAGCATAAGCATATTTAAACTGCATCATCAACATTTTTCCTGAAAAAGGATTGTTCTCTTCAAAACTTCTCTTTGACTTTCTTTCACTTTTGGTTATCTGGGTCTCATTTAAAACTAGTCCTTGACCACAGATACCTTTTTATTAGGCCCAAGTCCTCAGGGTGATAAATACAGTTAGTTATGATCCATACTGGCAGGAAAAATAGCACAGTCAGTGTGCCCAATAGTACCCAGATCTTTAAAGCACCATGAGGGCAGTAAAAAATGTCATCTTCAGTGTCTTTTTCACTTACTTCACCCGCTCCTCGAGGATTTTCCTCTCATACTTCACCTCCTTTTTCCATCTCATGTTTCTCAGGTGTTTGGTTCACTTTCTTCACTCGACTAGCATGGATCCAGGACTGGGAATCTCCACCAGAACAGCCGTTCTGGTAACCGCTATCACCGTAGTAGGTGGTCCGAAGGGGTAGCCTTGCTTCTTGTCTTTAGCGAGTTGGCGGACCACTACGACATCTCCCACTTGGAAAGGGTGTGTTGGTTCCTGAAAAGATAAAGAAAAAAGGTGTGAGCAACATTTCTTTCAACCTTATCTAAAGTTTGAATCAATTTTCTCACATATTCTTGTTGTACCAGGTCAAGGTCCCCTCTTTCTAACATAAGTGGTTGTCTAGCCCAAGGAGTGGGGAACGGTCTTCCCATTAATATTTCAAAAGGAGATAACCCTGTAGTCTTATTAGGTGTCATTCTTACTTCTGCTAGAATTGCAGGTAACATCTTCCAGTGGGTATAGGTTCCTCCAGTGGCCTTCCTCAACTTATCCTTAATTGTCCTGTTCATCCTTTCTACTATACCCGAACTTTGAGGATGATAGGGAATATGAAATTTCCAATCTAAGTACTTTTACCAGGTCTTGGCATACCTTGGCCACAAAAGCTGGTCCGTTATCAGAATTTATCTGCAGTGGACATCCCCATCTGGGTATTCTCTCCTGTGTAAGAATTCTGACTACAGTCTGCTCGTCCTCTTTATTAGTGACAAATGCTTCCACCCATCTGCTAAACATATCCACCATTACCAACAAAAACTCTTGTCTCTGTCCTGTTTTTGGCATGTGGGTAAAATCTATTTTTAAATGGGTGAAAGGTGTAGTTGGGTACACTAGATGCTGGTGTTGTGATTTCTTTGGGTTCTGTGGATTGTTCCTTATACATGTAATGCACCTGGAAACATATTCTTTCACCAACCTAGATAAGCCTGTAATGTAAAAATCCTGCAATAATGTTTCACATGTCGTTTTCCAGCCACTATGTCCTAGACCGTGGTAGTGTGCAATGAACAGTGGGGCACTTGACATGGGAATGCATGGTTTCCCCTCTAAACACACTAGACCAGAAGCTGGATCTAGTTGTGTGTGCTCCAGAACCATTCCAGTCTGCTAGATCGATTTTTGTAGCAAATTTTTGTAAATCTGCATACATCTGGTCATGTGGGGTAGTTGTGACGCCTGAAGTGAGCATAGGCATCTGTTCACTGGCCACCTGTTGTAATGCAGCTTCCTTTGCTACCTTATCTGCTAATGCATTTCCTTTGGCAATATGATCTCTGCGATTTGTATGTGCCCTGCAATGAAGAATGGCTAATGTTTTTGGTAACTGTATGGCTTTGAGTAGATCAGATATCAAGGAAGAGTGAGATATGGTTTTGCCATCAGCAGCAATGAATCCTCTTCTCTCCCAAATGACCCCAAAATCGTGTACAGCACCATGGGCGTACTTGGAGTCTGTGTAAATGTTGACATCCTGTCCTGCAAATAATTGACATGCTCTTGTAAGGGCAATCAGTTAGGCTGCTTGGGCTGACTGATATGGGATTGGCTTTGCCTCGAGTATTTTGTCAGGAAGTTGCACAATGGCATCTCCTGCATGGTAAATGCTGAGGGGGTGGTAAGTATTATCATTTGGCCTAGAGCATGAGCCATCTACAAACACATCTGGGGCCCCATCAAGAGCCACAGCTGACATGTCGGACCTAGGGGAAGTGTCTTGCTGTATGTGGGTTATACAATTATGTTCTGGTGCAACTTCATCCTGTTCCCCCTTTAGCCCCAATAGGGCATTCAAAATTGGAGCAGGACCTGAATTTGCTGAAGAATATTTAATAATCAAGTTGGGATCAGATAGAAGAATCACTTCATATCCGCTCAACCTTTGTGCTGACATGTGTTGAGTGTGTATGTTTTTCAGTAGTAAAGACACTTGATGTGTGTTGTGTAGGGTAGTTTCATGTCCCAATGTGAAAGAAATAGCCATCTCCACCAGAATCGCGCAGGATGCAACAGCTCTCAGACAAGCAGGCATGGCCTGAACCTGAATTGGCACTACTTTGGAAAAAAAAGCTACAGGGCGGAGCTTGCCTCCATATTCCTGAGCCAGGACCCCCGCCATGGTTGTACAATTTTCCCTAGCATACAGATGAAACATTTTCTTATAGTCAGGTAGTCCAAGACCAGGGGCCGTTACCATAGCATTCTTCAGGTACACAAAGGCATCAACCATTTCATTTGACCATGTGAGAATGTCAGGTGATTCTGAAAGTGTGGCAGACCTCAGAGTGTGATCATAGAATGAACAATCAGGTATCCATTGGCGGCAGTAACCAATCATACCAAGAAAAGTTAGCATGTCCTTTTTTGTTTGTGGGCTGGGCAGACCCACGAGAGCCGCAGCTCTTTTGTGATTGACATTCCTCTCACCATGACTTAGGATAAAACCAAGGTACTCAACCTGTTTTTGGCACCATTGCAATTTCTTTTTAGATGCTTTGTGACCTTTCCCTAACAACCATTCTAACAGAGACCAACTATCCTCCTGACTGGCCGCCTGACTTGAACTACAAATCAATAGGGTCATCCACATATATAATGAGGACCGAACCATTGGGAGGGGTCCAGGACCTCAGTGTGGTCTGGAGGGCAAGTGAGTAGACTACAGGCGAATCTACAAAACCCTAGAGCATTCTACACCAGCTCATCTGGCGATTTTCAGAATATAAATACAAATAGCGCTCTCGTCTGGAACCGAAAAAAATGCATTTGTTAAATCAATCGCTGTAAAATATTCTGCATCGGACGGAATGGAGGTGAGGAGTGATGGCACACCAGGCACTATTGGGGCTATTGGAACCACCAAATTATTTATGGCCCTAAGATCTTGTACAAACCTGTAAGAGCCATCCGGCTTCTTAACAGGATCGATAGGTGTGTTGTAAGGAGAAACAGTTTCTTCTAAAATACCTGTTTCTAAAAATCTTTCCACTAGAGGAGCAATCCCTTCCTCCTTCTCTGGCGACAATTTGTATTGCCTCTGTTTGTAGGGCAATACCCCTTCCTTGAGTGTGACTGTGTATGGTGTACATGAAATGAATCCTACATCCATAGAATTTGTGGCCCAAACTGGATATGTATCAGGAGGGGGTGTAATGTGTGAGGGATGACTCTCATCATTGAAATAGGTGGGTATAATGGGTACTTTGGAGGATCTGGCAACAATACCTCCTTCTGATGTTACTCTCAGAGAAATCCCTAAAATTCCCATAAAATCTATCCCTCTCTCTGGAATGGGTCTGTACTTCCCATGGCTTCTGTCCAACCTGCCATACAATCCACCCAGGGATTTATTAAATAATAGTCCGTTCCACAAACTCTAGCAACATCATCCTTACAATTTTCTCCCTTTTCTGGGGGACTTGGTGGGTAACTACCTCCTTGACCCATATTTAGACAGTGGATAAGACAATTTTACCTTAAAATCTTATTTTGTTCCACACAACAAATTATCTTCTACTTCTACGCAACAGAAAGAAAAAGCAAAATACAGATAAACCAGAATCTGCTCCACAGACTTATTAACCTTTTGATAACTTCCCAAAAGTTATCTCTTCACTGTTTTACCAAAAAACAGTGTGTTCTACCAGAGAACAATCTGTGTTTACCAAAAACACTCCTTTTTTTTTTTTTTATAGTGCACTATTTTGTAACTCTACCAAAGAGTTAAGTCTGCTTACCAAAAGCAGCTACAGATTATCACGGGTCTATATAGACAATACAGAATGATTCAAGACCTTCCCTCAACACAGGGCAAGAAAGAGCTTTTAGTCATAAAAAGACAAAAGGTTTACTTACCAAGTGAGGTGGGTGGTCATCCCGGACGAGCCCCCAGCTGAAAGGATGATTTTCTTTATCCCCTCAGAGACCCCCGGTCTGTGGAGAGATTCCTGGTTTATCAGCAGAATTCTGGGAACACCCCTTGAACACGGAAATAACGGCAGCTTATGTTCAGAGATGTTCAAAGTTTATTAGACATTACTAAGATTTTATAGAATACAGATAACATAAGGGAGGGGGGAGCGAGTTTCAAAACTGTAACTTGTAAATTTCCATCATGAGCTAACTACATGAAACATGACATATACATTTCTTGGTATAAATTGTTTTGGCTAGCTTTCTGAGAAACAACCAGACAAAGACATTGTCAGGGTCATGTTGGCTTCTGTTGATACATCCTTGAACAACTACAACAGTTTTATTAAGCTTCTAATATATCTGCAAAAAGCTAACTTAATACTTAAAATGGTGTACATTAACAAAATGGAGGTTATCTAGATCCTTTCAGATCACTGCCCTGTTCTTATGATTGTCTACTACTGTGGTTATTGATTGATTGTAGAATCTCTATTTGTCACATGGGTCACGAAACAAAGTGTCCCCATTGGGAGATTTCTTCTCTGCTCCTGTTCTGGTGACATCTCATCATTTTGGTCCTTCTTTCACTTTGAGGGATAATGGCAAACAGGACAATACAAAAATTATGTGAAATGTGTTATACTTTACTGGCTAAATTGCATCTACTACCATTCTGCTGTCCAATGGGTTTAGCCTTAAGGGCCGCAGAGGCAGTCTTAGGGGACACTGGAATTTCAGTTGGCACAGAATTGTGAGCTCCACAAAAGTCAGTCCGTGAAACTAAATAAGAACAGGCAGCACAGTGGCTAAATGGTTAGCACTTCCGCCTGGCAGTACTAGGGTTGCTGGCTCAAATCCCAACCACGTCACCACCTGCCTGGAGTTTGCATGTTCTCCCTATGCCTGTGTTGGGTTTCCTCTGGGTACTCCAGTTTCCTCCCATACTCCAAACATATGCTGGTGGGTTAATTCACTCCTGTCTAAATTGTCCCTAGTATGTGTATGTATGAATGTGAGTTAGGGACCTTAGATTGTACACCCCTTGAGGGTTAGGGACTGATCTGAATGTTCAATATATATGTAAAGCCCTGTGTAAACTGACAGCACTATACATGTACCTGAAATAAATAATACAAATAAAATAAGAATGGAAGAGGAAACTGGCTAATATGTGGCATCTTGCAGTGATTGTTCTTAGGTCAAGCTTTAACATTGGAAAGTTCTAAAATGGTTCATGTTAAATCATAATTTTGATAGTTTCAGTTATAGGTGGAGTCTGCTTGACCGAGTCATCCTTTTTGGTTTCTTATATCTGTTGGATATTCTGATAACATGAATGTCCATATCAGTGGTTCTTCGCTCTGTTCTTGTCAACCTTGGTGTGCTGAGAACTTCCACCCAATTTGGCTTTTTTTCTGGCCTTTCTGTTGAAATCAGAAAAAAATACAAAATTGAATTAAAAATCCAATGGAAAAAATTGAATCCCTTTGTATTGGCTGTGGCTGATGTGTAGATGTGTAGTTTTGGGGAGCACAGAGATCTTATTACAAAAGTCTTGAACTTGAGTAAGCACTTAGTGGTCTAAATCTTCAGTGTACTCCAAAAACTGAAACATTGGTTGAAGGTCAACTAAACCTTCAAAAGTATGTGCTTTTGATTCTCCCTGCGTGGAAACAATGTTCTTTATATACTGATTGCATAATACAGCAAGGAATATGCAATCTCCTTAATAGAGAAATTCAACAAGAAAAAGGTGTATGCACTTTCCTCATTCCGTTGGACGTTCGCATAGTATTGGTGGATGTAATACATGACACAGAGTAATTGTCACTGATTGTTTGTATTGATCCTCAGTTAGCTTGGTTATCTGTTTAAAGTGCTAAGATTTTCTCTCTCCTCAAACTGATCAGAAATATGAATGATGTTATTAAATCTGTCAAATTATTGATTATATCAAGATTAAAATAAGGCAGTTTTTACCCCTCCCCCATATACAGTCAGGTCCATAAATATTGGGACATCGACACAATTCTAACATTTTTGGCTCTATACACCAACACAATGGATTTGAAATGAAACAAACAAAATGTGCTTTAACTGCAGACTGTCAGCTTTAATTTGAGGGTCTTTACATCCAACTCAGGTGAACAGTGTATGAATTACAACAGTTTGCATATGTGCCTCCCACTTGTTAAGGGACCAAAAGTAATGGGACAGAATAATAATCATAAATTAAACTTTCCCTTTTTAATACTTGGTTGTAAATCCTTTGCAGTCAATTACAGCCTGAAGTCTGGAACGCATAGACATCACCAGACGCTGGGTTTCATCCCTGGTGATGCTCTGCCAGGCCTCTACTGCAACTGTCTTCAGTTCCTGATTGTTCTTGGGGCATTTTCCCTTCAGCTTTGTCTTCAGCAAGTAAAATGCATGCTCAATCGGATTCAGGTCAGGTGATTAACTTGGCCATTGCATAACATTCCACTTCTTTCCCTTAAACTCTTTTGTTGCTTTTGCAGTATGCTTTGGGTCATTGTCCATCTGCACTGTGAAGCGGCGTCCAATGAGTTCTGAAGCATTTGGCTGAATATGAGCAGATAATATTGCCCGAAACACTTCAGAATTCATCCTGCTGCTTTTGTCAGCAGTCACATCATCAATAAATACAAGAGAACCAGTTCCATTGGCAGCCATACATGCCCACGCCATGACACTACCACCACCATGCTTCACTGATGAGGTGGTATGCTTAGGATCATGAGCAGTTCCTTTCCTTCTCCATACTCTTCTCTTCCCATCACTCTGGTACAAGTTGATCTTGGTCTCATCTGTCCATAGGATGTTGTTCCAGAACTGTGAAGGCTTTTTTAGATGTCGTTTGGCAAACTCTAATCTGGACTTCCTGTTTTTGAGGCTCACCAATGGTTTACATCTTGTGGTGAACCCTCTGTATTCACTCTGGTGAAGTCTTCTCTTGATTGCTGACTTTGACACACATACACCTACCTCCTGGAGAGTGTTCTTGATCTGGCCAACTGTTGTGAAGGGTGTTTTCTTCACCAGGGAAAGAATTCTTCGGTCATCCACCACAGTTGTTTTCTGTGGTCTTCCGGGTCTTTTGGTGTTGCTGAGCTCACCGATGCGTTCCTTCTTTTTAAGAATGTTCCAAACAATTGTTTTGGCCACGCCTAATGTTTTTGCTATCTCTCTGATGAGTTTGATTTGTTTTTTCAGCCTAATGATGGCTTGCTTCACTGATAGTGACAGCTCTTTGGATCTCATCTTAAGAGTTGACAGCAACAGATTCCAAATGCAAATAGCACACTTGAAATTAACTCTGGACCTTTTATCTGCTCATTGTAATTGGGATAATGAGGGAATAATACTCACCTGGCCATGGAACAGCTGAGAAGCCAACTGTCCCATTACTTTTGGTCTCTTAACAAGTGGGAGGCACATATGCAAACTGTTGTAATTCCTACACCGTTCACCTGATTTGGATGTAAATGCCCTCAAATTAAAGCTGACAGTCTGCAGTTAAAGCACATCTTGTTTGTTTCATTTCAAATCCATTGTGGTGGTGTATAGAGCCAAAAATGTTAGAATTGTGTCAATGTCCCAATATTTATGGACCTGACTGTAAATGCAGCTGATAATAAGCTAACAAGCCACATATGCCAATATGCTATGCAAAAGAACCGTTTGAACCCCTCCAACTGCTAAAATGGTTGCGTTTGAATTAGTGAGAACATTGTCACAAATTTGGTAATTTCATATCACTTAACACAATGATTTAATCACAGAAGAGGCCAGAATGAATTGCATTTTCATTTTACATTATCTTGCAATTATGGCCATCGTGCTAACAATTGCTTTTAGGATAAAAATGTAAGCAAAAAAGTAAACAATTTTGTCTTATTTTTCAGCATCTGAAAAACCTGCCAGTGAAAAGATTTTGCCTCCCACCAGGAAATGCTGCAGTATACAAATTCAGTTTACCCCCCGTGTTTTCCCTACAGCTGTCAGGGAATCTCGTCTGGCAGAAGAGGAAGAGGTAAGAAGCTAGACTGCCAGAAGGATGCCATTGCACAAAATAGTAATTAAAGGATGTCTAAATCCAAGAACAACATTGTAATAATTGACAGATTTTCAGTTCTTAGATGTGTTCGCTACATTGGTTCCTTCTCTTAGGCTAAAAACACTTTCTACAAGCAGAGAAAAATACCTGTAAATCCTGCTAGAGATCCAGTGTCACTGCAGCTTCCTTTGCACCGTACTGATATTTTAAACAGCGATATCGACTTTTTTTTTTAGCTATCTTCTGTGAGCTACAAAACTATAAACACTCGAAATACAGAGTAGGGGAGGTGTTTGCAGTCCAAATCAAAAGCGCTGCCTAGGGTGACAACACTGCTCCTAACAGATGTAGTACAGTAAGTGAGTTCTGTCACCCTAGAACAGGAAGTATGCTACTGACTGGTTCACCAGGTAAAAAAAAATGGTAAAAGCCAAGAAAAAGAAAATTAATTTAGGTGCTACCTCTAAGGAATGGTAAGCTGCAGTGTAATAGATTTTGGGTTTTATACACTTTAAGTCATAGAATGCCAAGTCTTTTGCTAGCCATTAAATCTTTTGGGAAACATGGCTTCATCTTTATCCTAAGCATCTTCTTTATCCTGCTTGGGATGTAGGGGAAATAGACTGAGCAGCCAAGCCATTCCCTTTACTCCATCATGGACTCAAAGTGCCACTGGAGGATTCCAAGGCTAGCTGGGAGATACAGCCTTGGTCTGCCTAGGGTCCCTGCCAGTTGGGTGTATCATGAACATGACCCACATTGACTGGCTCTTGAGATGCAAGAGAACTGGTTTACCATGTGGCACTCCCAGATCACAGACCCACAATTCAAAACGGAGAGTAACAATCTTGTAAAGATGCCTCTTTTTTAGGATCATTTCACGCTGGGATCGATTCCTTCACATTCCCGTGCAGTGTGATTTTTGCAGCCCCTTCAACTGAGTGAAAAAAACATTCCGCACCAAATCACATGGTACTGCGATTTACCCTAACCCCCAAACAACAACTAACTACATTAATAATAAATAAATACATAACAAATAAAAAATCAATAAATTAATCTCTAACCCTAAAATAAATACATTTACCTTTTAAGGAGTACCCATCTGCAGACGAGCGGCCGCTGTTGGCAAAGCGACATACCCAAACTTTTAGGCGCCCGGATGCGCCACCCCCGGCTGGCACACTCTGTACACAGCAGGTGCCTGTCAGCAAGTCCCGCCAATGAATAAAAGCTGGGACCTGCTAAACGGCTGCAAAGCAGGGATGAGAAACTTAGAGATCTATTAGTAAATGCAGCACACTTTACAAACCAACATAGTTAGGCACAGATTTAACCCCTCGTTTACCCTAAATATTTACCCCTTCCTAGCCAATGTCATTAATGCAGTGATAGTTTATACTGTTATCACTGTATTAATGTCACTGGTGATGTCAGTTCCCCCCAACATTTAGTTAGTGTCAGATTGTCCACCGCACCATCGCAGTCCCATTATAAGTCGCTGATCACCGCCATTAGTAGTATAAAAAAAAATATTCCAGTATATATACCATAGTTTGTAGGTCCTATAACTTTCACGCAAACCAATCAATACACACTTATTGAGATTTTCTTTTTATCAAAGACCTGTAGCAGAATAGATTTTGGACAAAATTTATGAAAAAGTTAGATTTGGTTTTTTACATTTTTTTTGGAGATATATTTATAGCAGAAAGTAAAAAAATATTGTTTTTTTTTTCTGAATTTTCAGTCTTTTTTCATTCATCGCAAAAAATAAAAAACCCAGTGGTGATCAAATACCACCAAAAGAAAGCTCTATTTGTGTAAAAATAACTATATAAATTTTGTTTGGGTACAGCATTGCATGAACGCACCAATACCAGTTAAAGCAGCGCAGTACTAAGCAGCATAAAGTGGCCTGGTCATGAAGGGGGTAAAATCTTCCGGAGTGGTTAATAACAATAAATAATACAATTAATTAACCCCAAAACCCTAACAAAACCCTAACAAAAATAAATAATTAAAAATCCTAAATAAATAATCAGTAAAAGCAGATGAAAAGCTGAAAAACGTGGTAAGAAATAATGAAACATATGATTTTTTTCTTTACTGGCTAATTAAAAAAACACCAACGCTCAAAAATGCTGTAAAGACGTGGTACAAAAACGCTTAAATAACATGCATAAAAATGTGCAATAAAAAGCTTGAAAAATTGTACAAAAACTCCGTATTCAAGTGTGAATGCAGCCTTATTGCTCATACCTGAAACTGTTTAAATAGTTTTGACTCAATAAAAGACAGTGAAGTATTTCTGTAACATCTCTGATTTGTTTGACGCCTTCCTAATCAACACATGAGCTACTGTCTGTCTAGAATGCCATCCTTTATGTGCAAGTTCAAGGCTTCTTGCATAACTTCTATTGCAGCAAATGTAAGTATGGGATTGTTGGCAGCATAAAACAGGCTGGTAGTTAAGGAACATTTTTTTCTGCAGACACATTTGGCCTTTGTTGCTCACGCAGCACCTTCATAGAATGTTGCCAGACATAATACAATAAGTCTTGAATCTCTGATTTTTTTTTTTTTTTTTCTGAGTTCATTTCTATTAAAAGTTGTTCTTTTGCAGAGGAGAACTTTTAATATAAAAAGAAAGAGAATGTTGTCTGTGAGGGTTCACGCCATGGTTATTTTTTGATTTATATTATAGTGGTTGCAGAAGCAGGCAGCAGCGCGCAGAGCTATTATCACTGAGAGCCTTGAGATTCAAGACTTAAAGGAAGAAGAAAAAAACCCTGAATGGTTGAAGGATAAAGCCAAGTAAGTTTATTATACAGCTTTCTATAGAATTAATAAGAGCTGCTATTCCTGAAAAGTGACATATAGAAAGTTGGAGAGTAAGTAATTCCTCACTTTGAGAAATATTTGGTAAAAGAAAAAAAGGTAGATAGCATTATAATTCTTATAGCAACCTGTCGGCTATTGACTTTAAGAAGTCTAGTGTCACTAGATGAGCAATTTTTACTAAGGGCTTACACACAAGTTTACCTATGCCTTTTGAATGCAGCCCAGCTTGGCTCTTGTATAAAGATTGATCAACAGTAACAACTAACCACGTAATTTCATCTATTTTTCATACTGCGCTAGAATTCAAGATTCTTATTGGTTGTGGCAAACAGCAAATGTTTTCACTTTTGTAGGACAGTAAATGGCTTGCGTACAATATAAAGCATTTTTTTAAACTTTTGGATTGGGTGGGGCATGGTTATAACCCCTATTGCGTTTTTTTTTTTTTGTCATCTCTCTTTCCTTAGGGAGATTACCATTCATTTTACATAGTTACATAGTTAGTCTGGCTGAAAAAAGAAAAAAGACCATCTAGTTTAACTATATAAAAAAAAAGTTATAATTCTATACCCACAGTTGTAACATTTGACAAAACAGGAGGTGAGAGGAAAGCAAAATTTAGACAGTTGTCCATTAAAAGGCTTCCCCTCTATTTCTGTTTTGCTGACAAAACAAAGCTCTAGATTTTCCTTCACTTTCAGTCCTGGTTGCAATGGTCCGTTCTCACCTAAGCGAGCACTATGAAAGTTTCACCTGCCCCCCTCCCTGCATGCAACCTCTTGGGACACATCACATGTCCCAAAAGGCTGCAAGACAAAGCGCAACTCATCTCATGCACACGTAGTGTCAAGCGAGCTGTGAAACAGTAGCAAGCTACAGACCGCTTCCCATAGTCAAGATGGCAGTGCCAGGGACCTGAGGAACTGGCTCTGGTGAGGACAGCGCTGGACTCCTGGCCTTGTAAGTGGTTTATTTTTTTTGAGAAATAAACATAATTTCTCTTTAAGGATTACTTATCTAATCTGTGGCTTGTAATGTTATTCTTTCTGTCTTAGTAGCGTTGGTGAAATAATATTATTGCACTGTAACTTTAAAGAAAATAAAAAATTAGAATGAATCAGTGAATTTGTGTCAACACCACTGGTGAAACTTAAAAAGAATCAAAATATTGAGCTTCCCAGTGAGTTCCGCCACTGTTGCCACAAACAGCATCTTACCAATCCAAAAGATCCCAAGTTATTGGTGGTCTTAATGTGCTCATGGATGCCTAGGATCTGCTGCAGCAAAGCTATCACGGGATATGTCCAACAGGGACTGCGTTAAATCGCCTCTTCCGCTCAGCACATATAAAGAAAACAGATGTCGAAAAGCGTGAGGACATCCCTCCGAACCGTTGCATCAGGTGCGTGGGCAATGACAACTCATCACCCATGGAAGCAAGTACAGTGGTAGGGACCGGGGAAGGGGGTGGAATAGGGGGTTGTGGGGAGGCCACCTTTTCTCTCCCTTTTTCTGTAAAGGTGAACTATCACTTTAAGCCTTAAATCTAATAGCATGGAGTCTCTTTATGATATGGTATTGTGCTATTGTGTTGTACAGGGATTCCACTTTGATTTCTGCTCTGTAACCCAATGCTTCTAAAACTCACTCTTCAGTACATGTAATGTTTCCTCTATCAACCTGTCATTATTTTCTTGGATGGCACCTGCGGTCTGCTGATTGCAGGTGTGATGCTTTCTAAGCTCCTAGTAGAAAAAAAAAGAAATGCACAGTATTTTAACTGCAAAAAGATGTGCATTATCCTTTAATTGAAAGGTTTGTCCTGTGCCCTATAATATAGTCTGCGAAGCAATACTTGTCTTCAGACTGGAAAAATAATTTACATAGGGTTGTAGATTCTCCTTCTAGAGACTATGGCTGGCCATACATTATACAATTTTCTTGAGATTTTTGCTTTAGATTTACCAAAACCATATAATATGAGGTCAAACCTAATCAACACTTTCAATTGTATCCAATTAGGCAGGCCCTTGCACTACATGGTTGAAGGTAAATCTAAAGGAAATTGGGCAGAAATTGGACAGAAAATTGTATAGTGTATGGCCAGCCTATCTCTGTGTCAGAGACTGTACTCAGCATCCCGGTCTGACAGTACTGGAGAGATAATGAATTTGCAGCAAAGTCCTTGTTTATCACTGAGAGAAGAAAGGGCAAGAATAACACACAGTGTGCAACCTGATAAATATCCTACTAATAGATCTTTATATCATTATTCCTTCATAAATCTATATAAAAGACTACTTTAAAAAGACTGACTTTGTTTAATAAGTCATTCACACTTCTCATTGTGAACTTGTTGTAGTCCCCCCCCAAAAAAAATTAATTGCTTTTGTGACTTCAAAGGAAATGTAGTATTTTATACATATTTCTTTCTTTCTTGGTAAAGATTATTTTTTCTTTTATTGTTTAAATATGCTTGTCGGATAAATATGAAACATTGTATATAAGTATAAAGTATTCTTATATCCAGCCTAAAAGTGTGGTTACAATATATTTGTTTACATGTTTTCTTCTGCCTCCTTGGCTCCTTCTTGTTTGAAAAAAAAAAAATGTTGCTTACAGAGTTTAATAGCTCAAGCAGACCCTTCCCCCTTCCTCCCTACATTTTCAGTGGAAGTGGAGTATATATATAAATAAATGTATGTATTTCCCCTAAATCAACAAATATAGACCATCTGACACAAAGCAGTCAATAAGATAGGAAAACAAGTAAATAATAAAATTGCTTAGTGTTTTTCAATAACTCTTGAGGCAACTTAGTCCTAAAATCAAACATTTTTATTTTATAACGGATTATAAACCTAAGCAACATGCAATGTAATCTTGAATATTCAGCTTGTAGTAGATGGTCTTCATCTTCACTTGGAGGAGAAAGAGGAAGCCCTAAACATCAATAGAGAGTATCAGTATTAGACTCATTATTTGGCTTTGTCTAACAACTTCTACAGACCACTAATGTTTTGGGGGTCCTAAAAACTTCCTAATAGCAGCCAGCACACTTGACTGCTAATAATGACTAATGAAATATGTACTTTACTGGTAAATTTGCCAACAACTGTCATGTAAGTTCTATCACTCACATAGATTGCACACTCTTTTTCACACTTCTGCTTTTCAGTTAAGTGAATGAAGTGAAGCTCTGCTGACCTCAATTGTCCAAATGTGCAAGCAGGGATGCAGATTTTTTTCTTTTTCTTGCACACGATTGTGTATTCATGGCAAAGCAAAACTTCACTGAATTTGTGGAAAATTGCCTTGCAATGTGAACAGCCTGTTTGCGTTTAGTAAATCAACTCCAGTATCTCATATCATTGACTCTGCTACTCCAGTCACTCCTGTATCCAGGCTCTTCTGTCCCCCCGCATCCCGTGACCATATAACTCAGTTGTTTTTCTAGTCCCATTAACATATAACATTTTCCAGCTTTTTGTTGCCTTCTGTACTATATGATGCTGATCTATTCTCCCTACTTTTGGTAAGTACAGTGGATATAAAAAGTCTACACACCCCTGTTAAAATGTCAGGTTTCTGTGATGTAAAAAAATTAGAGAAAGAGAAATATATTCAGAACTTTTTCCACCTTTTTAATGTGCCCTATAAACTGTACAGCTCAATTGAAAAACAAACTGAAATCTTTTAGGGGTGGGGGAAGTAAACCTAAAAAACTAAAATAATGCGGTTGCATAAGCGTGCACACCCTCTTATAACTCTGGATCTAGCTGTGTTCAGAATTAAGCAATCACATTCAAAATCATGTTAAATCGGAGTCAGTGCACACCTGCCATCATTTAAAGTGCCTCTGATTAACCCCAAATAAAGTTCAGCTGTTCTAGTAGGTCTTTCCTGACATTTTCTTAGTCGTATCCTACAGCAAAAGCCATGTTCCGCAGAGAGCTTCCAAAGCATCAGAGGGATCTCATTGTTAAAAGGTATCAGTCAGGAGAAGGGTACAAAAGAATTTCCAAAGCATTAGATATACCATGGAACACAGTGAAGGCAGTCATTGTCAAGTGGAGAAAATATGGCGCAAATGTGATATTACCAAGAACTGGACGTCTCTCCAAAATTGATGAAAAGATGAGAAGAAAACTGGTCTGGGAGGCTGCCGAGGCCTACAACAACATTAAAGGAGCTGCAGGAATATCTGGCAAGTACTGGCCATGTGATACATGTGACAACAATCTCCTGTATTCTTCATATGTCTGGGCTATGGGGTAGAGTGGCAAGACGGAAGCCTTTTCGTATGAAGAAAAACTTCCAAGCCTGGATATATTTTGCAAAAATACATCTTCAGTCTCCCAAAAGCATGTGGGAAAATGTGTTATAGTCTGATGAAACCAAGGTTGAACGTTTTGGCCATAATTCTGAAAGTTATGTTTGGCGCAAAAACAACACTGCACATCACCAAAAGAACACCATACCAACAGTAAAGCATGGTGGTGGCAGCATTATGCTTTGGGGCTGTTTTACTTCAGCTGGAACTGGGGCCTTAGTCAAGGTAGAGGGAATTATGAACATTTCCAAATACCAGTCCATATTGGCACAAAACCTTCAGGCTTCTGCCAGAAAGCTGAACATGAAGAGGAACTTCATCTTACAGCATGACAACGACCCAAAGCATACATCCAAATCAACAAAGGAATGGCTTCACCAGAAGATTAAAGTTTTGGAATGGCCCAGCCAGAGCCCAGACCTGAATCCGATCAAAAATCTGTGGGGTGATATGAAGCATAATCTGTCAGATTGCAAGGGCATCTCCTATTGACTGGCATGGTACCACTGGATTGGCGTAAGGCCAATGTGGTACTTGCATTTAAAAAGGGATCAAAATCTTTACCAAGTAATTATAGACCTGTTAGTTTAACTTCTATAGTTGGGAAGATACTGGAGAGTTTAATAAAAGACCACATAAATGAGGTCTTGCTGGAAAAAAATATTTTACGCAGCAGACAGCATAGATTCATGAAAGACAGAAGTTGTAAAACAAATCTGATTTCCTTCTATCATTACAAATCATTTAGTAAGACCTCATCTGGAATTTGCAGTTCAATTTTGGGCACCAATGCTCAAAAAGAACATTGGGGAACTGGAGAAAGTACAGAGAAGGGCAACCAAACTGATAAGAGGCATGGAGGAGCTCAGCTTTGAGGAAAGATTAGAGGAACTGAATTTATTCTCTCTTGAGAAGAGGAGATTAAGGGGGGATATGATCAATATGTATAAATACATCAGTGGTTCATATAGTAAGTGTAGAGTTATTCACCATAAAGTCACCATAGAGGACAAGGGGGCACTCTTTACATTTGGAGGAAAATAGATTTAATCTCCAAATACGGAAAAGTTTCTTCACAGTAAGAGCCGTGAAAATGTGGAATAGACTCCCTCAAGAGCTGGTTCTGGCAAGCTCAGTTGATTGCTTTACAAAAGTCCTGGATTCTTTCTTGGATACACACAATATACCTGGATACTAACATTTATAGGTAAAGTTGATCCAGGGAACATCCGATTGCCTCTCGGGGGATCAGGAAGGATTTTTTTTCCCCTGCAGGAGAAAATTAGATCATGCTTTGCTGGGTTTTTTTTCACCTTCCTCTGGAGCAATGATGGGTATAGGATTATAACTTTTTTTTTTTTGGTTGAACTGGATGGACATTTGTCTTTTTTCAGCCAGACTAACTATGTAACAAGTTACTTATCTTGGTTACTGTGACATATCATAGCTAAGAACCTGTAATATATGGGAGGTAAACTTATTATTTTGTCTAGGAATATATTAATCTAGACTAAATTCTTACATAGAGTGTTCCATACTCCACAACGCCTATATAGGATCTGTCCCTAGACATTGCAGGCCTAGCCTCGATGTCGGGCAAACCCTGGAACGTACTTCCATATGTTTTGGACTTGAACCAAATTGTTCCAGTTTTGGATGGAAATAATTGAACATATCAATGTCCATCTGCAAATGAACCTGTTAATGTCCCCCGAGTTGGCTGTACTTTGGTATACATGATGATCATCAAACACCTCCTCACACTAAATTGCTGATTTCTTAATTGGGGTAATACAAGAAAAAAATCATTTTTGGGTGAAACTCACCCCTACTACCACAGTCAATTCTTGGCGTATATGAATAGAAATTGTCCTAAGAAATATGATCAGATTTGGCAGTCTTGGACAACTCATTAATGCTTGGATATGGGTATCTGCTGGTACCTCATTAAAATCCCTGGTTCCCTTCTCGTCCAGTCCTTTTCTTTTCCGCACCTTTCCTTCCTTCCTTCCTAAAGTGGTATAAAAGGGTAAAGGTTTTTTACCTTAATGCATTCTCTGCTTTAAGTTAAAAAAAAACTTTAAGGTCCATCCCCAAAGCCCCCCCCCCAGCCCTTTCTTTTAGCTTCTTGAGCCCTACGTTGGTCCAGCAGTGATGCGCGCTTTCTCTCTCTCCCCCTTCACTGGACCACTGGCCATTGGCTCTTTCTGCTGTCAATAAATACAGTGACGAGAGAGCAGGGAGTGGGACTGAGCCGAACTGTGTGTCAAAAGACTCGCATAGTGTGGCTTTGGATCGAGCCCGCACTAGTATAAAGCCAAGGGACCTGCCACCTTAGCCTCTGTTTGATCAGCAGTTGCCATGGGGTTGCAAATATGATCAGCTAAGATCCCCCCATGCACAGCTATTCACTAGGAAACACTAGTGTGCTGCTGTTTCTCCTCCCCAACTCTCTGAGCTCCTTATGCACCTTAGAACAGAGGGTATGTGATCACCTATAAAAAAGGGGGGGGGATTTATAATGTTTATCTATACACAAATGTTTTGCTGTTCAATTCTATTTTTAACTATTTTACAATGTGAAGGTTCACATATACTTTAAGATATTGTTTAGTCACATCATAACAAGTCAAGTTACTGGAAGTATTGTTTAACTCAGAACCGCATTAGTGCCAGATCTGTGAGCCTGGACAGATTATATTACAACAATACCCAAAATGCAGTTTTAAGCCTCTAAATGAAAGGGTATAGATAGGATTAGCCCTGAGTAGATTGATGTTAGGTAAGTGCCACTTCAATGAGCAAGGTATACAAATCCATTAAGAAGTAAGAAAAAACATGTTGGGGGGTAGAAGGGGGTACAGAACAGTGGGGATCCTCCAGGTGGGAGAGTCTCCCTCTTACTGAGAGAAGATCCAGGAACGAAGGGTGGGGAGGAGTTAGTTAGGAATAATAGACTCCTGGTACTAATCTAGTGAGCTAAGTAGGTGGTGTGAGGGTAGAAGTCGATTGCCCTGTAAGCAGTTTGTATTCATCTGTGAGTGTAAGTTCTAAACAATAGAGCCAGGTGGTCCTAAATACGGGATTGGTGCTATTCCTGGGTTTGGATGTAAACTTACATATGTTTAAGGACTGCTTTAGGTGGTACAAAGGAATAGGACGTTGCCAATATCCTTTTGTTAAAAGATTACAGCTTACAAATAGCTGTCAAGGTCAGTGTTGAGAAAAAAAAAAGCCCAGAATTCCAATCCTGGCTCAGATATGAACCAGAACTGGATTTTAAACTCCATTTTTGTTGAGAAAAAAAAAATCCCCTTTGGGTGATCAATGTACCTTGTTGGGATTTTAACATACACTGTTCGTTCCTGTTTCTGCTATGAAGAGATAGCTGTTTATTTGAACATGTGATTTGGATACTGATTCTGATGGGAGGAACTGGTTCATTATAATCGCGTGGTACACTCTCAAAATTAGAAAAGTTGTAGCATCTGCATCGTTTTATTATACAAAGGTTTGATTGGGTTTAAATTTTGTTTCAGAGTTGTACACAGTAGTGCAATATAAAGAAAAGGGAAAGAAGGTAGCGGAGGCAAGTTCATATTAACAAATCCTCCAAACATGGAGGTAGTACACAAAGTTACTTTGCAATTTGTGAGAGGTACAGGTAAGTACACATTTCCAACATCAGTGTAACTTAGGAGACGGGCCAGTAGAAGTGAATGCTGCTAACAAAGGCACCCGCCTCAGCAGGGATAGGGAAAAAGGCTCTAAAGCCCAAGTGAGAGCGCAGTGTTAAGGAGGAGGAAAGAGGAATGGAGTATAACTGCCTGTTGTCCATAATGGCCAGCAGAGAAAAATGGGAAGTTGAAGGGGAAGGAAGTTTGTGTGGGGGAACATGACCAGGCCATCTTTTCTTATATAATTGGATGCTGTTTTAAGTTTAATAAACTGTAATTGTTACACTGACATCACCCTGCACTCTGCTGTTTGTTCTTTTCTTTTTTCTTTTAATTAACAAAATAAAATTGATGTTTTCGAACAGTTTGGAGTAAATCCAATGTTTTCTTGGTTTAGAGGAATGCTTCATCTCTTTTCATATATGAAGCCCATTATATCATAGTCTTGTAAATACTCCTGTTTATATATTGTCTTTTGGCTGATCTGTGCTGGAAGCACCCCTATGAATATAATTTAAAAAATAGTGGTAATTAAAACGGGAGATTGTTTATTTTGGTTAATTTTTATTTACGTATTTTGTTCTGTAATATGGGTTTTTTGAAGTACGGTGTTCTCTGTGTATTGCTTACATCTATAGAAGTACTGTATTAAGCATTTAGCAGAAATAGCAAGTGTAGATGTTAAATACATATATTTGATAGCAGAGGGAGAGCAATCTGTATTCTCTCATGGGGAAGCTGTACAATATCAAGAGTCCAGGATCCACATACACTGCCTGTGCTGTATAGCCAGTGGGGGGCGAAAGTGCAGGGACCAGAAAGGCTGTAACAGGTTGACAGCAAGCAGCGCTTCAGAAGGAACACACGGGGATAAAGGGAAATTTTCTGTGTGATCTGGCCCATTATACAATACTGGGGTGGGCCATCTTGGCAGTCATATAAAAAGTGAAGAACAATCCAGGTTTAGGCAATCATTATAGGTTATATATGGGTCCCAAATCTTCAGAAATTTGGTGTGTGTATCCGTAAATATCTGGTGAGCTCCTCGTGAACCATGGTTCCGATAAGACCTCAGCAAAATTAAGAAACAGCTGGCAACAGTCCCTAACTAATGTTTGTTGTGCTGCTAGACTAACAAACCCTGCCAGCTTTCTCTTGGGCTTTGGTCAAGGATGGAGTAGACATATGCAACAAGGCTTTCACGGAGTCACGTGCTAAAGAGACTTTTAACACTGATCTGGACAATTAATAAACTGCAAGTGCAAGGCTTTTGGGCAGGACCACCAGACATAGATAAAAGGGTACCTGGTTCCCTGCACCCCTGGAAGCATGAAGGGGATTCAAAGGGAACAAATTTGGCTACTTGTACTGGGGTCATGTACCATCAAGAGAGCAACTTGTAGGCGTTCTCCTGTGCGAATATATTCCAGGAACACTTACTTAGATGAGTCAAGACAAATTTGGTTCAGGGTTCAGTTTTGCTTAAGTTAGTTTCCTATTTAGAAACATGGGAAAGTGTGCGGGGTCCCATAGGGGTTTATTTACTAAATCTGGAGAGTGCAAAATCAGGCTCACTTCTGCATAGAAACCAAGTGGAACGGTCTGCATCCCTCTTAGAAGTGATTTGCCCTTAGGGAGTATCTAACCAAAATTGAAATTTTAGTTGTAAAGGATGCCTGAAATCTGATATGCAGATTTCTTGGAAAATCAATGAACCAATCACATAAGCAGGAAATTACATTTTTAGAGGCACTTTGTACATCAATACCTCCAGTTTGCCACATTAAGTATAAAGTTCTCCAGATTAAAATGGAAAGGTAATTTTTAACAAAATTTAAATTAGGGATGGACGAATACCGATACCAAGCATTTGCACGACTACTTGTACAGTTGTGTTCAAAATAATAGCAGTGTGTTGAAAAAAGTGAATAAAGCTCAAAATCCTTCTAATAGCTTTTATTTCCATACACACAAAAGCACTGGGAACACTACACATTCTATTCCAAATCAAAACATGAAGAAAATATATCAAATGTGTTTTGTTCCTCTAAATAAATTGAAGAAAAGTGAATATTAGATGGTTCAAAAAAATAGCAGTGTTTGTATTCTTCTTTACAAACTCAAACATTCACTATATAAACTGAAAAATGTTTGAAGATTTTGCTTTCCTTTGAATCACTTAATGAATATTTAGTTGTATAAGCACTGTTTCTGAGAACTGCTGTACATTTGTGTTGCATGGAGTCAACCAACTTCTGGCACCTGTGAACAGGTATTCCAGCCCAGGATGATTGGACTACATTCTACAGTTCTTCTCTATTTCTTGGTTTTGCCTCAGAAACTGCATTTTTGTTGTCACTCCACAAGTTTTCTTTTGGATTAAGATCCGGGGATTGGGCTGGCCACTCCATAACGTCAATCTTGTTGGTCTGGAACCAAGATGTTGCACGTTTTACTTGTGTGTTTGGGGTCGTTGTCTTGTTGGAACACCCATTTCAAGGGCATTTCCTCTTCAGCATAAGGCAGCATGACCTCTTCCAAGTATTCTGATGTATTCAAACTGATCCATGATCCCTGGTATGCGATAAATAGGCCCAACACCGTAGTATGAGAAACATCCCCATATCATGATGCTTGCGCAACCATGCTTCACTGTCTTCACAGTGTACTGTGGCTTGAATTCAGTGTTTGGGGGTCGTCTGACAAACTGTCTCCGGCCACTAGACCCAAAAAGAACAATCTTACTTTCATCAGTCCACAAAATGTTGCGCCATTTCTCTTTAGGCCAGTCAATGTGCTTTTTGACAAATTGTAACCTCTTCAGCACGTCTTTTTTTCAACAGTGGGACTTTGCGGGGGCTTCTTTCAGATATCTTGGCTTCACATAGGCGTCTTCTAATTGTAACAGTACTCACAGGTAACTTTAGACCTTCTTTGATCTTCCTGGAGCTGATTGTTGGCTGAGTCCTTGCCATTTTGGCTATTCTTCTATCCATTCGAATGGTAGTTTTTTGCTTTCTTCCACGTCTTTCAGGTTTTGGTTGCCATTTTAAAGCATTTGTGATCATTTTAGCTGAGCAGCCTATCATTTTCTGCACTTCTTTATATGTTTTCCCCTCTCCAATCAACTTTGTAATCAAGGTACGCTGTTTTTCTGAACAATGTCAGTAACAAACCATTTTCCTCAGAATTTCAGAGAGAAATGCACTGTAACCAGCATGTACAAGATTTGCTGCCTTCCTTCCTTAAATAAGGGCAATAATTGCCACCTGTTTTTCAAAGAATGAATGACCTCACTAATAGAACTCCACACTGCTATTATTTTGAACATGCCCCTTTCAATTAGTGATTCAGTTACACAGAATCAGCAGCATGCATGTCATGACTGTTGGGTCTGTTGGATTTCTATTACTCTACTACACCTGCTAGTAAATTATTTGCCATGTAGAAATATAATTTCTACCAAAAACAGTGATTGATCAGGTTAGTGATGTCTGACTGCTATTATTTTGACCACAACTGTACTTGTGCAAATGCTCCAATACCTAAAACCGATACCTTTTGGGGTGCAATTTGAGCGCACACAAAATGAATGGGCTCAAATCGCACTGCAAAGAATAGCATACAATTTGAACAGGAATGCAGTGTGATTCCAGTCTAAATCACATGTGGTTTTTTGTGTCGCTCCTGTGTGAACCCTGGCTTCAGCCTAGGTTTACAAAGGGACGGTAAGGGAAACCGCATGTGATTCGGACAGTAATTGCACCGCATTTCTGTTCAAAATCGCACCACAATTTTATATCGGTAAGTGGTATCAGTGAGTACTTGAGTACAAGTATTGTTACTCGCTGGTAAAAAAAAAAAATGGTATTGGTGTATCCCTAATAAAATACAATATGGCTTGTGTAGTCATTGTATGCTATAATATTTTTTATTGGGTGTATTTTTTTCCACATTTCCACCTTTAAATGAAGGTGGTGTAAATTACTTTTGCTGCATAATCCCAAAGAAAAAAGTGCCTACCACCACTTTACAGCCACCTTAAAAGAGAAGTATGGGCTTTCTGAAAAAAAAAAAAAAAAAAAAAAAGAATTATTCTCACCTAGATGGATGCAGCATCGATCCATAGTTATATAGTTGGTCTGGCTGAAAAAGACAAATGTCCATCCAGTTCAACCATTTAAAAAAAAAAAAAAAAAAAAAAAGTTATAATCCTATACCCACAGTTGAACCAGAGGAAGGCAAAAAAAACCCCAGCAAAGCATGAACTGCATATATCCCCTGCCAGCTTTGCATTACAAGAACTGAGCGATCAAACACTGCTGACTGCTCAGTCCTCCCCCTCTAGTATCAGTCACAGGCTCTCTGCGCTGCCTCTCCAGTGCTCACTGTAGCATGGGCTGTGGAGGGGGTGGGAGTGGCTGGCTCAGGCTTTCAGTGACTCTCTGAGAGGCTGAGCCAGGTGCTGATCTGGGCTTCTGGGTATGGTCGGAATCTTTGCAGACTCTGGCCTGGCTCTATGATGTCAGCTAAAAACGGGTCACAGGAGTGCAGACCTCCTGTGATCCATAGGAGAAGTATAGCCAAAAGGCTATTCTTCTCCTTTTAAAGTGGAACTTTAGTCAGAAAATGAAGTCCTGCTAGATGACTTCAGGCAGGTATATCCATGTAAAACATTTAAAATAAGTGCCTATACTGTTTAAAATCCAGTAATACACTGTCTCACCTTGCTCTGCACATGTTCAGTTTCTCTCTATTTTTTGGCTCTTTACCCAAAATGTAGAGATCAATCTGCTGACAGCCTAAGATTTAATGCTGCTCAGGGGCTCTGGGTTTCAGCAAAATGGCTGCCTCCAAGTTACAGGACACACTACTTTTGGTAGCATATTTATCCATGTGGAATGTATGTGCTTTGCTAAAGAACATTATTTTTTATCACGTTTTTCCTGGGTAAAGTTCTACTTTAAAGCTATCTATACATTAATAGAAATCAAAGTTGTTCTTTTAAAAAAGATTTGTTCAAAATTTGAATCATTAATGGGGTCAAACCACCGTTCATTTTCAACCACAGTGATGAGAAAATACAAAGGAGCAGGATGGAAATTTTTTTTCAAACAAACTAATTTCTAACTGTACGTTCTTTTCGATTGGGAAATTACATTCACTCCAAAAAAGAATGGTAAAAGCAAATGAAACTTCGAAGTACTTTTGAACAACGTTTGTCAAATCATCAAATGTAGAGCATTTTCGTACAAATGGTAAATGTATACACTTTCCCTATTATTAGAGAACATTTGTGTAGTTCTAGGAACTGTCGTAAATTAACAAGTATATCATGTGGAAGGTTAATTTGTGTTTAGTGAATCCAGATATTCAATCTTGGCTCATCATCAATAATTCTTCTAGTAACCATTTCTGTGAAGTACAAATTCAATAAACCATTTTGAAACGTTATCCTTGTCTACTGGATTATAGAATTTATAAAATGACTAATTACAGATATTTGAAATTATTTTTTCTTATTCATTTTTCTTTTTGTTTCTTTTGGCGACAGTAAACTCTTTGCTGTCGGTGACTATCTTGCAGCTGTGGACGCTTTGAACCTGGGGATACGAATAAATGACAAGATCCCAGGACTGTACCTTAATCGATCAGCCTGCCATCTTAAATTAAGGAATCTTCATAAAACCATTGATGATGCCTCCAAGGTATACCTAGGTGACACACTGTGGAATTCTCAATGTGTATTTATTGCGCACAGCAGGGAGAATGTGGAACTATTGTATGAGCACAAAACATTGAAGTCGGTAGCGTGAACTTTTCTTGACCTTCAAAAAATTGATTTTATTCTGCTATATTATGGATTGCATTTCCACCTTTGAAGAGTGTATCTGCGTGCTTGGTTATTTGATAATGATTTTATTACAAATGTTTCCCTACATATCACCTCTGGCTTTGAAGGAAATATTACCAATTTATGTTATAAAGAATATCTGATCACAGATATTTAGGATATTATATTTTTATATATGGAGGGAATGGCCAGTAGTGCTAACGTGTATGTAAGCCCAAATGGCTAACGTCTCGAATTTGGCCCCTTTTAGGTCTGTTAAATATAGTGTTGAAAAGGTTTTGTTACATTTGTTCGATAAAGGCAAGGAGTACATGTTAATACTTTCAAAAGTCCGCTAATAATATCCTGTGCTTATTGTGTATGCTGCACTCTTATGAATTACATGGCTTCCAGTTATCTGAGGACTACAGAACCCCTCCGCTATGTTATGGGAGATGTTATCGTTGTAGGGTAACCATGATATACAGAATGGTGAATGAGCATTGATACCATAGGACAGGAAGAGTGTTGCTGGTAGAATCAGCATATGAAAATAAATAGGAGAATATCTCCAAGTAGGTGACCCCCATTCCATCCTGGCTAAATGGCAGAACGTTTCAATGGCATTCCCAACACTGAAGGATCAAGCATGTTGGCTTGTTCAAAGACTGCCTAAAATTAGACAAAAGCGCTGTTTATGAGGACAGTCAGCTACACTCATACAACTTTATATACATTAACATTCAATACAGCTGCTTTGTTATTTATATTTGGCTTTATGTTTATGTCCGCTTATTTGATGCTATGCAATTATTTGGGACTCATTTAATATTCCCCTTAACTAAAGCTCGGGGTTATAAGTTGTTTTCTGCTTATTCATTTCTAAAATTAGACATGTTGCAACTACATGAAGCGAAATCAATTTAGTGCTCAGAGTAAGAGGCAAAGCCTTAGGTACACATGAAACCCAGACGACTGGTAGCAGGTTAGTGTTGGATGACCAAAGTCACTGAAGGTGGACAGCAGGAATGGATTGAAGTTCCATGTTTCTCTCTGCAAGCAGGAGCAGCATCAGGTGGATGCATCCTTTTAATGTTGTGTGACTTGCAGGTTAACTCTACACTGTCCATCCCATTTGGGTCCGGACATAGAACTCCAAAAACTGGATAGTCATTAACACAGCATAACTGAATAAAAAAACTGAGGCATGCCAGTAGTAGGAGGGGTCAAACTGAGATGGCAATTTTTTTTGCCAGTGTCTGATCCTCCTGTAGGCAGCAGTATTACCCAAAGGTTGAAGGGTGAGTCATCAACCCACCTCTCCACCTCAGTCATTCATAGGAAGCGCTGTATTCCTTCATCAAAATACAAGATTTCCTGTGAATGGCTGTGCATTGCTGTATACTGTGAACACAGCATTGTATACTATGTATAGCTGGTGCTACATACAGTTCATACAGTGCTCCCAGAGGGCACATGTATTCGTGAACATAAGTCAATAGTTGGAATAATTGCCACGTGTTTGACCCACATTAAAGTATCAATAACTGTGGGGAAAAGTTAGGAACAACTTTTCAGATTTTATAAAATACATAGGACACGCATGCGGGGGGAAACGCTGATGCTGTATGCGGAACGTGTGGATCCCTGGGTGCCGGAGATCGCCAGGGATTTACGCTAGATTCGGAATATGCTATAAACTCCTCATGCACATGAACTCTTAGACTTGGGCAAATCTGTTGCATTTGGTTACTCAAGGTTACGGATGCAGGGGTCGCAAATCCACATGAAGCTGTCACATAGACCGGGCAGCCTGATTTGCATCTAAATGAGCGTCTGCAAAAAAAAATATTTTTAAACCTGGTATTTGCATCACTCAAGAATGGTAATTTTATAACAAGAAATGTTTTTTGATTAGTGTTTGTGTTTGCTAGATTGTCACCAAAGTTTAGCTTTTAATGTTACAAACCATAAATGCGAGATGACATATGAGAGTATGAGGAAGCAAAAGTCTTCCAATTATTAGTGAGCAGTTATTTCATGAGTTGTTTTCTATGAAATGTTCTGCTTCTACCGTACTTGTCATTTGATTTTTTTAATGAACTTCTTATTGATGTGAATTATTCTAGGCTCTGGAACTGCTGACACCGCCTGTTCCAGACAATGCTGCTGCCAGACTTAAGGCTTATGTGAGGCGTGGAACTGCCTTTTGTGAGTTAGAACTCTACGTGCAAGGTACAGATTATTCATGTTGTCTCAGATGCAAAAATCAATGCAGAGTTATCTAATGGTATTGACTGCAGCTGATGTAAATCTATGATTTATCCATCAGGTCTTATTCGCATGGGTGTCTAAAACACTGAACTTAGATGCGTTCACCATATGGTTTTGTATGCATCTAAACCCAGCACTATAGTAATCACTGGGGCCATACACACAGCTGCATCTACAAACATACAAGGGTAGAGTCTCTAGAAGAATGTTCAGAGTATAAATGCTGTGCACATCTAAACACAAGTACTTTAGATGTGTTTTCTATGCAGGATCTCTTGCTAGCTCTGCCAGCCAAAACCTGTGTTCAATGCAGAAAGTACACATGTGAATGTATAAAAAGGCAAAGCAACAGGTTTATGAATGCTGTGTGGTTCCTGTACAATTTACATGTGGTTCTGTGCAGTGCGAAATTTTACCGCACCAAAAGTAGTGCATGTACAACTTTATGAAACACATTGCAACTGGAATGCATGGTACTTTTGATCGTGTGTGAGCAAACGCACTGCCTTTGGGGTGTCGTTAACTTTGCACTGACACTCGCAGCAGATCGCTTGGCATGCGGTGTGGGAAAGCTCACCAGAACACAGGTTTTCCCGCATTGCATTCTAATGTGAACAAGCCTTCAGCCTTTTCTTGAACAGTGGCTGCCGTCACTGATCAATGTATACTGACAGTGGTTGAGTGTAGCTTTCAAAATACAATGTCCCAACAGGGATGGATTTCTCCATCTATTTTGTTTTTGTGGATGGAGGAAAAAAATATCAGTGTATGGCTGGCTTAAGGCCTGCTTCACATGGCCATGTGACAACATACATCAGCAGATTCTTGTGGTTTGAACGACGGGTGCATGTGGATAGCAGCGGCCGCTCTGCTTGTACAAAGTTATTGAGAAGCTGACAGCGGCTGTAACATGTAGCTACACAATAAGTGGTTACCTGTGGTTAGGGACAGGTGTCCATGCCTGGACACATCCGAACTAAGCATTGGAATCTGACTGTAAATGTATGAGTTAGCGAGCGCACCAAGTAAAGCTGCTGATGCACAAAAAGGAACCACAAAACCTTTCTAAGAGTATGACATAAAAATGGGGTGTGCAGCGCTATACAAATAAAACACACTGTCACAAGTATGGCAAAATATGACAAAAAAGTCCTATAAACTGAATAATATACAGTCCAAGGTGATGTGATATCAGTCCAAAAAGGTATATTCCAGTGATGGAGTATGAATGACTTCAATCCAAATGGGTATATTCCAACATCCTAACATGAAGGTGTAGAAAAATTTGCCCACTCACCGGAAGTACAATTTAATGTGCACATAGAAATTCCATGAAGCCGGAAGTCCCGTGAAGGTACAGCCTGATGATGAAGGTGCCCTCTGGTGGTAAATAGGGTGACGGCTGCCAGAGATGATGGTCTGGACCTATATCCCAAATTCTCCTGCCTGGATGGACTCCTAAAATGCTGGGCTGAGATGTGGAGGCTCAGTGCCAGGTGATAGAGATGGAAATACTCATAGTGTAGTATTATGAAATGTATTTATTGGGTAAAAATCATAATGATGAAATAATACACGTACAGGGTTAGAGTACCTATACAGATATAGTGTGAAATGAGCTCTTTGAATACACTGACCAGTGGGTAAAAAATGGTGGCCACCGGACCTCCTGATCCGGTGGCGTAACGTCAAGGCGTGCAGAGGCTCCTCCTCCTTTTAGGAGGAGCCTCTGCATGCCTTGACGTTACGCCACCGGATCAGGAGGTCCGGTGGCCACCATTTTTTACCCACTGGTCAGTGTATTCAAAGAGCTCATTTCACACTATATCTGTATAGGTACTCTAACCCTGTACGTGTATTATTTTATCATTATGATTTTTACCCAATAAATACATTTCATAATACTACACTATGAGTATTTCCATCTCTATCACCTGGCACTGAGCCTCCACATCTCAGCCCAGCATTTTAGGAGTCCATCCAGGCAGGAGAATTTGGGATATAGGTCCAGACCATCATCTCTGGCAGCCGCCACCCTATTTACCACCAGAGGGCACCTTCATCATCAGGCTGTACCTTCACGGGACTTCCGGCTTCATGAAATTTCTATGTGCACATTAAATTGCACTTCCGGTGAGTGGGCAATTTTTCTACACCTTCATGTTAGGATGTTGGAATATACCCATTTGGATTGAAGTCATTCATACTCCATCACTGGAATATACCTTTTTGGACTGATATCACATCACCTTGGACTGTATATTATTCAATTTATAGGACTTTTTTGTCATATTTTGCCATACTTGTGACAGTGTGTTTTATTTGTATAGCGCTGCACACCCCATTTTTATGTCATTGGAATCTGACTGTTTGCAATCAGAAAGTACACACAGTTCTTACTTCGTACACTTTGATTTGTAGGGTCCAGTATTCAGATGTAGAGACAGATGGGTGGATTGTCTCCTCTGTCTTCCTGCATGCTGGGAGTCCATTCTGAATAAAACTAATGGCGTTTTTTTTTTTTTTTTTTTGCAATTATACAAAACAAAGCCTCTGGGCATTCCCCGGGACAGGTAGATGCAAAACAAAAATAACACAGATTTACAGTCAAACCAGAACATAACATAACAAATAACCTTAACAAGCCCCATACTTGCTACTTCAAAAACAGCTTTAGACACTCTGCAAGAGAGACATAGCTGCCATGATAGAAAACAAATGACCTTGGAACTATCGGTCCCCCTCCACCCCCCTAGATAACTAGTGCATGATATCACAGAATATGAGAAAGACCTACGCTAAACTGCAGAAGGACAGGTATGCCCAGAAGACTGCATCCTGTGTTAAATTCTGTCATTGAGTTCGATTTAGGGTAGAGGATCCAGAGGAGTCACCTGGGCTCACAGTAGTAGCCTTCGATTCTAGCCATATATCCCATACCTTGCTGAACTTATAAGGGCATACCCTATTCAACTGAATTGACATGCGACTTCCAATTGTTTAAGGTAGGAGCAGATGGAGCTCTCCATTTCAGTACAATTGATTTCCTGGCCTAGAACAGGAGCAACCCCACCAATGTATGAACCGCTCTTGTAGGGGCCAGGGCCTCGACCAGCCCTTATATGCAAATGACTGTCTGTTGAGGTATAGAGATGGTGGTCAATTGAGTAATAAACTGGAGGAGTCCTGTCCAAAATATCTGCAAATGGGGACAAGTCCATAGCTTATGTAGGTATTCAGTCTACATTGCAGTGCCAGCAAGTAGCGGACAATCTGCATAGATTTGTGGAGTCTATGAGGTGTATAGTAGAACTTATGAAGAATTTTGAACTGAATCAGCCGGTCCCGGGAAGAGACCAGCTGAGTGAAGGGATACTCCCAGACCTCCTCCCAATCCTCATCGTCCATCACCGGCAGCTTCGCAAGTCAAAATGACCTTAAATCACCCAAACGATGATGTACTGTAGGCTGGAGGTCCTTCTATATATTCGATAAGGGTTTCACAGGGAAACGTTCCTGAGAAGAGATTACATGTCGAAATGGCGTAGAGTCAAGGAAGTGGTTCCAAATTGGTCAGCATAGGCATGGCGGAGCTGGAGGAAAAAGTAGGAGTTGAGCAGTGCAAACCTACTATTAAGGTTATCAATATGCCACTCTCACAGATATGGGACAGATATCGGATCCCCTTAGCTGCCCAGAGGGAGAGGTTCAGGATAGAAAAAAATTAAAGAAAGGTGGGATTCATCCATAATGGAGTATCAGAGGAGTACCACCCGGAACGATTCCCTACTGGAGGTGTGACCTGGGTCCAGACTCGTATCATGGTTTTCATGTTAGTAGTTGGGGTGTGTGGGGCTTTAACTCACTGAAACAAAACATTCCGCATTGCTTCAAATCAGCCCACAAAAGCAGCTTCTAGGACCATCACGGAGTTAGTATCGTCTGAGATAAGCCAGTTATGAGCATGAGAGAGTAATGCTGCTAGAAAGTATGAAAAGAAGAAGGTTAAATGACCTTTAATTGAAACAGCATTAAGAGCAATCTAAAGTAGAGTTTCTTCGCATTTTTTGAATACACATTGCTGTTACAAAATCAGATGCTTTGATTCAGTGGAACAAAAGTAGTATCGATTAGGGAAATTATTTTCTCTTTATATTTGATCGGTGTTATCTTTTTTTTTTATTAAAATATGTTTTCATTTCTGAGTTGTCTGATTGAGGTGGGAAATCTTTGTGAATCTGGAAGAAAGAGTATGAAAAGGGCTTTAGAGCCAATTAAAGGATATATTGTTCACCTACTCAGCTGTATTCTTCCGGAAAGGTCACTTTTATTTATTTTTCATGTTTGGAATTCCTTGTCATAGAAAGTGCCGACATAAGAAATCGCTTAAGCTCAAGAGCATTTGACATTGAGGAGAATAAAACAAGATGGTTCAAGCCCTTCCTGAATAAAGCAATTTTCTTTGCATTTTTCAAGATGGGTTCGTACAATGGATCCATTATCACTAGACAAGGCAATAAGTACAGCTGAGAAGACACTGGAACAATGACAGTTCAGCAGTCTGAAAACTTTCATAGTTGCTTTTCATTTGCTCTTTGTACTCAATGATACATAAAAGAATCAGACGTGTGTTAATCACTGAAGGACAGTTCGAAATAATTATAAATTGATTATCCAAAGCTTTTTTTTGCTAGCTCTGACACATTAATGAATGACTGTTGAAGACACAACATACTTGGGTTTGTTGCTTAAAGCTGCCCATACACTAGTGGAAGCTCGTGGGAAAAAAAATTTCATTTTCAGAACATTTGTCTTAAGCCGGCCATACTTGGATCAAAATTCAGATGGTTCTGCAGGGACTGGCCAAATTTCAATTCATGTATTGGTAGGCTGGTTGTACAGAAATCAGTCTAATCGGTCTTGCCCATCGACTTCTGTACAACCAGCCTGTCAGGTTTTTCATGATCAGTTCCCACTGTCAGAATACAAAGTCTCAGCGGGAGGATTCCTCCATCCACCTCGAATGTGGATGGGGGAATTGTGTAATTTCTTTTTGTTTAACCTGCTGGCTGAATGAAGAAAAAAAAAAAGTAATGTATGGGCTGCTTTAGATTATGTTTAAATAACAAATCTGGATGAAATTTAAGGGTTTTCAAATGAAATTAGTTGGCTCAATTGTAGCAAAAAAGGATGTTCTGACAAGAATTTTCGTACAAAATTTGTGAAAATTTTACTAGTGTATGTTGGCTTCACTGTTTTTGGGTTCAGTGGAAGGCATAATCGAGCTTAACCCCTTCACGCCTAAGGGTAAAACAAATCTAAATGCCTAAGCACAATTTTGCAATGTTGACATGTGTTAGTAAAACCGTACATATCATCACAACTACTTTGTACATCTAGCTGGATTATACCTTGTTTTTTTCAGGACACATTGGGCTTTCAATTGGTGGTAAATGGTAATGGATATCTCCTGATTTTTTTTTTTTTATTATTATTATCAAAGGAAAACTGGCCCAAAATAGTAAAAACAAATCATTTTTTAATATAGCTGTGTATTTCTTGTTACTACTACTATAACCTACCGCCAACAACCCAAAATAAGTTTTCCAGCTCTTGACGATTGCAGCGATACATATATGTGTATGTTTGTACTCGTACGCAATAGTTAGTGTCAGTGTGTTTTGGGTAAAAAAGACAAAAACAAAATGCGCACTGACACCAATTTTTTTTAAATCCTGACAAACCTTGACCATTGATCCTGACCTTGACCCAAACACTTACCCTGGCACTGAACTAGATCAAACCTTGATCTAGGTATTTTTTCTCTTTTCTTTCTTTCCTTTCTTTCTCCCTCTATGCCAGGAGTTAGAGAGATACTATGTATCTCTCTCCTCCATTCAGAGAGAGAAAAAAAACAAAGGGTGCCGGGCTGTACACTGACTGATCACTGTGATAGCCAATCAGAGGCTATCACAGCGATCATGTGACCCGGAATCGGGAGTGCCGGAACCCGGTGTTCTCAGTGACACCGCGGTCTTTGTGCTGGGAGAGCTCCGCGCGGCGAGCTCCCAGCAGAAAGACCGGTACGCAAATGTGTGGACCCACAGAAAAAAGCCCAGTTCTGTGAGGCCGCATATTTGTGTTATGTCGGTGTCAAGGGGTTAAAGAAGAAATCATTCCCCCCTCCCCTTTTGCATCAGTAGTATCTCCTTTTAAACCCCCTCATCACATCAGAGTCCTCCTTTCACATCAGAAGCTCCCCCATCACATCAGAGGCCCCCCCCCCTTTCACATCATAAGCCCCCTATCAAAACAGAAGCCCGGCCCACAATTGCTATTGGCCAGATAAAATCTTGTAGAGGGCTGGATTTAGCCCTCTGGCCCTATCTTGGAGAGCCCTGCCCTAGACCTCAACAAGCAATTAAACCTTGCAGTGCGGACACAGCTCCACTGCAAGGGATCATTTTTTTGTTGCCCATAGATGGGTATAACCACTGATAATCTGACAGGACTGCAAATTGTTGAATGTCACAAACTCTGCCCACACAGGGAGAAAACTAGCTGCTTGAATTGAATTCACTCTTCCTATTGGTCACATCTTGTGTGGCTGTTACATTGTGAATTAATAGTCATTTTGTACCTAACAGGTCTAGAAGACTATGAAGCTGCCCTTAAGATTGACCCTGCCAACCCCACTCTGAAATCTGATGCTCAAAAGATTCGATGCGTTATCCAAGGCTCCATTTCAGACTAGGAATGCTGAAATGTTTGTATCACTTAATGTTATTTTTTTTTTCTTTGTACTATTTGCTGGTTGTATTTTGTTTGTGTTTTATGTCTCTGTTAATTTGTAATAAATCATCTTGCTGTTTTGTATATTTGTTCTCGGCATTGGATGTTGAAAAAAAAAAAAAATGCTAGGGAATGTTTTTCAGCGTGTAGGCTTAAAGAGTAATTCCACTTTTGTTGAGAAACAAATGTTCCCCTCTGGGTGATCTATGTACATTGCAGGGATTTTATCAAACTTTATAGAGTCCTACTTGTTTCTGTTCACACCATGTACATGAATGAATGTGCGGTTCACATGCCTTTCTGTGCGGTGCAATTTCAGTTTATTCATTTTGAATGGTCTAAAACAGCATTGAACCAATAGTAGCGCATGCATTATTAACCACTTCCAGTCCAGACACTTTTACCCCCTTCCTGACGAGGGCAATTTTCAGCTTTTAGCTCTATCACACTTTGAATGACAATTGCGCGGTCATGCAACACTGTACCCATATGAATTTTTACCATTTTTTTGAGACAGATAAAACTTTATTTTGGTGATATTTATTCACCGCTGGGATTTTAATTTTTTTTGCTATGTAAATGAAAATGTCCAAAAATTTTGAAAAAAAGTGTTTCTCTTATAAAATTTTGCAAATATATATTTCATCATAACTCTTGGCCAAAATTTTTTCCGTTATCTTTTTAGTACAAAAAAAACACATTTAGTTTATAACCAAAAATTATAATTTTTAAACTTTTTTTTTACATTTTTATTTTTTTTATATTTATTTTATTTATTTATTTTTTTTACATACTGTCACTCTAGCAGTACACTTTTGGGGGGTGGTGAATATATATATATTTTTTTTTTTACACTGACTGCTTTTACACCCATATAGGATATAAAAGCAATCATTTCTCTTTCTCTCGGTCTGCATTCTTGCAGCCATTGAGAACTACTGAGTGAGCTGTGATTGGTCACAGCTTGCAACATGGTACAAGGCTGTTGTGAATAGCCTTGTACCATGTGACCTCTGTGATCATTCACAGATTTCACACGTAGTAGGTTACATGATCGGGACCTCGTACAGAGGTCCCGTCTGACGATCGGTGTTTCACTGTGTCCGGAGGACACAGCGGGCACCGGATCGCGGTGCTGCGCGCTCCCGGGGAGCACGCACAAGCAGGGTGCAGGGAGGCCGTTTATATATTAACCCTCAAGGGGCGTACAATCTAAGGTCCCTAAATTAAATGCATACATAGACATACTAGGGTGAATTTAGACAGGATCCAATTCACCTACCAGCATGTCTTTGGAGTGTGAGAGGAAACCAGAGTACCTGAAGGAAACCCATGCAGGCACAGGGAGAACATGCAAATTCCAGGCAGGTGGTGCCGTGGTTGGGATTCAAACCAACGACCCTAGTACTGCCAGGCGGAAGTGCTAACCATTTAGCCATTGTGCTGCCCTACTACTTTTTAAAACGCACAAAAGTACCAAGCATTCTGGTGCAGGCAATCGCACTACATTTGCAACCTGCGTTTGAGGTGTCTCTATTTCTATTGACACCTGCTCCAGATCGCAAATGGAGTGCGCTTTGCATTCAGTCTGAATCGCACAGGAACACAATGTTCCTGTGCAATTCATGTGCGGGCATGGTGTGAACTGACTTTTAAAGCGGAACTTTAGCCACTCAGTCAGCATTAACCTATTTAATCCTTATGCTCCTAGCATTAGTAGTAAATTGATAGGAAGGTTGAAATATTTTCTTGTTTTCTGGTTTCTGCCCTAGACCAAAATGATGCTATACATCCCAGGGGGTCTTCATTGCATTTTTTTACTTTCACCTGGAGAAGGAATAGAGGGGCTTTCTCAGCTAAGCACACCTTCCTGCCTGCATGTCTGAGCTAAGGGCAGATGGATTTCAGGAAGTAAATGCTACATGACTCATCTTCTCTTACTCAAGATGGTCATGGCTAAAAATGCTAGGGAATGTTTTCAAAGTGATATCTCAACAAAGTAAAGCATTTCGACATGGATGGGAGAGTTTGCTTTGAATATTAAAAATGTACACTTTATTTCCACTTTATGAAAAAGCTGTGTGTTCACTATGTCCTTGGAGTTCCTGAATGGGAGTGTATTAATTATAATCAGCTGATGCGCGTATATATATATATATATATATATATATATATATATATTTTACCTTTTTAAGTTGTCTACAGGCTATCTGGCTGTTTTCAGCCAGATGAGAAGAGAATCTGTCTCTTTTTTGCAGCACACGACACTGCGTTTGTGGGACAAAGTAATTGGGTGTCGCACAAAAAACCTTGCCTGATTTCTAATATATGCGGGTTGTGTTTCCACCAGTCAGTCACCACTGTACTATGTTTTTTATGCGTGCTCACAGAGCATACCTAAAAGTAATTTAAAAGTATTTCTTACCCTTCTAGTTGTTTGTAGCAGAGTTAGGTCTCATGTACACTACTGCTCCTAAATGTGGTTTTAGGACCTTTTGGCGTTTTTTTTGCCATGTACACATAGGCTTTTACCAGAGTTTAGTAGCAGCAGAGTTTAGGAGCAGTTAAACGTTCCTCTCCTGAACGCAGAAGAATCGCATTTAGGAGAGGAATGTTTTGGACAAAAAGTACTAAATGCGTCTAAATGCTAGCTGCGTTTAGCACTTGGGCATTTATTCATGTCAATGGAAAATACTCTGGGCAATCAAATGAATAAACATCCAAGCGCTAAACTCAGTTTACACACGTTTTTACCACGTTTAGCGTTTTTCTGTTGCCAGGAGAGCTTAAAGTCTAGGGGAGTTTGTGTGTACATGAGGCCTAAGTTAGATTTGAAAATAATAGACCCATTCAGACAGTGCTCACACCATAACCCTGTATGTTTTCCTTCTGTACACACCTTGCTCATTGTTTGCTGTTGCATTAAGTGTACTGAGATTTGATAGTTGTGACAAAAGTCACAGCTTGCAGGATATGTATGGAAAATTCAAGTATTTATATTCAGTGCTTTTTAGTTACTATGTTTTTATTGTTATAACATTCACATACAATTAGTGATCATTCAGTAAAGAATGAAAAAAGAACATTTATGCACACTACAGCTCCTAAATGTGAGTTTAGGAGATTTTGGCTTTGTTTGCCAAAGCCACTGCAGTCCACTCTGAGGTTTGGGCGTTTATTCATGTCAGTGGAAAATACTCTGGACAATCAAATGAATAAATGTCCAAGCGCTAAACGAGGTATCACGTTTTTGCCTTGTTTAGTGTTCTACTGCTAGGATGGCTAAATGTGTAGGGGAGTTCCTGTGTACACGAGGCCTTAAACACTATTATAACAGTAATAGTTACCTTTACTTCAATGGTTCAATGCCTGAGAGGTCCCTCACCGGGATGTCATCGCTCCTCTACATGTGCAAGAGTGTATTCATCCTGACACATAACTGAACTGTGCATGTACAGCTCAGTGCACATGTTGTAGAAGACTGTGAGCAGGCAGGGTAGGTTTATTTTATTGCAGAAGACCGTTTATATGTCTCTTCTGCAATAAAGAGCCTGCCTGCTCCCAGTTTTTCCATTTTAAAATTTACTTCCACTTTAAACTTGCTCATTACTGTACTAGGAACTACCCCAGAAACACAGAGAGAGAAACAATATGAAAGCTGGTAGAAGGGCATTATATACTTTGCTTCTAAGTGCAATATTATAAAGCCTAAGTGTAGCCGAAATGAAAAAAAGAAAAAAAAAAATCAGCAAAAAGGGACATAACTTACAGTCAGTAGGATGTGTCCCTGTACTATTAGCCACCATAATCATATCTTCTGGTGCAGCGGGGGTTAAATTAATCAAAGGGCTGTGAGAGGCCCTCTTCAAGAGAGACGACTATGCTCACCCTTTCCCCCCAGCTGTACCATTCATAGATGCCATACTACAGGACAGAGGAAGATTTTCAGTAGCAGAAGAGGAATCCGCACAAGGGACATATCCTGCTGACTGTAAGTTATGTCTCTTGTGCTGATTCTTCTGCTAGTGAAATTCTTCTACCGTCCTGTAGTAAAGCTTCTTTGAATGTTATAACTGGGTGGAGAGTAGGGTTGCTACCTCATCCCTTTAAAACGGAACACATATTAATTATACAGGTTCTGTGCCTGATTAAGGTGGAAATTAAACTCATTTAGTGCCTTATCTGCATTATATTTAATTGAAATATGTGTTTGGTTTTAAAGGGATGAGGTGGCAACCCTAGTGGAGCGGGTGGGTATAGCTCTCTTGATGGGAGCCTGTCACAGACCTTTTGTTGAATTAACCCATGCTGCATCAGAAGATAAGAATTAACCCATGCTGCACCACAAGGCAGCCAATAGTAGGGACAAAGATTTTCCACTAACAGAACAGGAATCAGCATAAAGAACACATTCTACTGACTGTAAATTATGTCCCTTGTGCTGATTTTTCTATTTCTGATTTTAGAAGCACTTAGGCTTTAACTGTTCCATCTAACAAGCCCATTTAAACACCTGGGGTTTCAGATACATTTTCTGAAGCTGCAAATTTGCAAACGCCATCAAATGTCAGTACATGTAATGCAGTGTATGCTGTATTCAGAAGGAGGAAATACTATTGGGCTATAGTGTGAGCTCTTTCTGACATTTTGGAGGGCTACGTTGTTTCAGACTCTGTTGCTGCATTTGTTAGCATGAGCTGGTAGGTTCCCAACTTGTGATTGTAGCATTTCATTACCATATTTAGGATTTGAAAATAAAACAATACAGGAGACACTGTAGCTGTAAGCACGTAAAATATGTAAATAATCCAACCAGGTTACTTAGGCCTCGTTCATATGGCGAAACAGGTGGCGCACACACCTAGTGCATTATCCAAGGTTTATTGTAGGAATTAAATCATAAAAACATACTCACAGACGAAGCATGTATCTAAAAAGCATAGAAAAATGACAATGGCCACAACGGCAGGCAAGGTGTTCTCACTGTCAGTGCGGTCAAATGGCTGACGCGTTTCAGGGACGAATCCCTTTCCTCAGAGCTGATGACCAACCTCTGATGCTGATGCACGATGAATGGAAAGTAAAGTGCCTTCGAGGCATCAACAGCAGGGCTCTCACTTTACTTTCCATTCATCGTGCATCAGCATCAGAGGTTGGTCATCAGCTCTGAGGAAAGGGATTCGTCCCTGAAACGCGTCAGCCATTTGACCGCACTGACAGTGAGAACACCTTGCCTGCCGTTGTGGCCATTGTCATTTTTCTATGCTTTTTAGATACATGCTTCGTCTGTGAGTATGTTTTTATGATTTAATTCCTACAATAAACCTTGGATAATGCACTAGGTGTGTGCGCCACCTGTTTTTCTCTCTATCCAGTGGCTGATTTCCCCGTCTGAGGAGGGCTGCACCCCTGGAACATTTCCTTTTGGTTGTCGCTGTCCTGGTATCCTTGGCTTCCCTTTTGGCTGTGCATATCTTGAGGCGCTGGAGAGTACATACGCTATCTCGTTCATATGGCGCTGAGGCCTGTATACCATAAATGGGATGTATTTTTTTTAGCGTCTCTTTAGCCTCCTGGTGCTGTGTGCAGTCAGCCTATTGAGGTCTATCAGGATGCAGTGGCTGCACAGACAGCCACTGGTCCTAATGTGCTAATGCACCTTCTGAGTTCGGGGACTCTCATCCACATCTAGACATCTGTCCCAATAGGACTGCCAGGAAGCTGACACTACACACTGCCAATCAAAAGTAGCCAAGGCATTCCTGCCCTCCGCCACATGTATACACACCCTTGTTTATGTGCAGGTTGGGGAATGCCTCACTGCAATCCAATTCAGTGACAGCTTCCTGGTGGCATAGCTCAGAACTCTCTGATGTGTAGGCAAAGATGGCAGTCCTGTACCTATTGAACATATGGGCCTGCAGGCTTCTGAGCTAAAAAAAAAAAAAAAATACTGGAAACTATGGGGATTAACAAATAGCCAAGTGCAGAGAATATATGCAAGAAAGACATTTTTGTTGATAGGCCTTGTATCCTTATACAGTTGTGTTCAAAATAATAGCAGTCAGACATCACTAACCTGATCAATCACTGTTTTTGGTAGAAATGATATTTCTACATGGCAAATAATTTACTAGCAGGTGCAGTAGAGTAATAGAAATCCAACAGACCCAACAGTCATGACATGCATGCTGCTGATTCTGTGTAATTGAATCACTAATTGAAAGGGGCATGTTCAAAATAATAGCAGTGTGGAGTTCTATTAGTGAGGTCATTCATTCTTTGAAAAACAGGTGGCAATTATTGCCCTTATTTAAGGAAGGAAGGCAGCAAATGCTGGTTACAGTGCATTTCTCTCTCTGAAATTTTGAGAAAAATGGGTCGTTCCAGACATTGTTCAGAAGAACGGCGTACCTTGATTAAAAAGTTGATTGGAGAGGGAAAAACATATAAAGAAGTGCAGAAAATGATAGGCTGCTCAGCTAAAATGATCGCAAATGCTGTAAAATGGCAACCAAAACCTGAAAGACGTGGAAGAAAGCGAAAAACTACCATTCGAATGGATAGAAGAATAGCCAAAATGGCAAGGACTCAGCCAACAATCAGCTCCAGGAAGATCAAAGAAGGTCTAAAGTTACCTGTGAGTACTGTTACAATTAGAAGACGCCTATGTGAAGCCAAGCTATCTGCAAGAAGCCCCCGCAAAGTCCCACTGTTGAAAAAAAGACGTGCTGAAGAGGTTATAATTTGCCAAAGAGCACATTGACTGGCCTAAAGAGAAATGGTGCAACATTTTGTGGCCTGATCAAAGTAAGATTTTTTTTTTTTGGGGTCTAATGGCCAGAGACAGTTTGTCAGATGACCCCCAAACACTGAATTCAAGCCACAGTACACTGTGAAGACAGTGAAGCATGGTTGCGCAAGCATCATGATATGGGGATGTTTCTCATACTATGGTGTTGGGCCTATTTATCGCATACCAGGGATCATGGATCAGTTTGAATACATCAGAATACTTGAAGAGGTCATGCTGCCTTATGCTGAAGAGGAAATGCCCTTGAAATGGGTGTTCCAACAAGACAACGACCCCAAACACACCAGTAAACGTGCAACATCTTGGTTCCAGACCAACAAGATTGACGTTATGGAGTGGCCAGCCCAATCCCCGGATCTTAATCCAATAGAAAACTTGTGGGGTGACATCAAAAACGCAGTTTCTGAGGCAAAACCAAGAAATAGAGAAGAACTGTGGAATGTAGTCCAATCATCCTGGGCTGGAATACCTGTTCACAGGTGCCAGAAGTTGGTTGACTCCATGCAACACAGATGTACAGCAGTTCTCAGAAACAGTGCTTATACAACTAAATATTCATTAAGTGATTCAAAGGAAAGCAAAATCTTCAAACATCTTTCAGTTTATATAGTGAATGTTTGAGTTTGTAAAGAAGAATACAAACACTGCTATTTTTTTGAACAGTCTAATATTCACTTTTCTTCAATTTTTTTAGAGGAACAACACAAATTTGATGTATTTTTCTTCATGTTTTGATTTGGAATAGAATGTGTAGTGTTCCCAATGCATTTGTGTGTATGGAAATAAAAGCTATTAGAAGGATTTTGAGCTTTATTCACTTTTTTCAACACACTGCTATTATTTTGAACACAACTGTAAATGCAAATTTATTTTCTGCAATTGAGCAGAGTTGACATTTTTGGCATTCATAATGCAGGTTCAGATTAAACTAGGGCATATAAAGCAGTGAATGTGGCATTCAGCATATACTCACTGCAGGTGAACCTTCCATGTGGCCCATAATAGTGTGAACCAAGCGTGAATGTAATTTTCACTGCGTTATGAATATGTCTGATCCAGATTTTGTTTTTGCAACAAGGAACATACCTTATTATTTATTTGTTTTAGTTACTTATATAGCGCCGTCAATTTACGCAGCGCTTTACATATATATATTGTACATTCATATCAGTCCCTAAGGCCGGCCATACATGGGTTGAAATTCGACTGATTTTTCATCCGAAAATCGGACCTAAGAATAATTGGCCGATTTTCGCTCTGTTAGTGGGTCAATGGCACCGGCCGATTTTCGTGGTTCCTCCCCTTTTCGGTGATCGGGCATGTTAGAAAATTTGTGAAAAACTACCGATTCTCGACTCAATGGTGGTCAAATCATATGATCATTTTTCCAAAAAGAATATGCGCATGAGCCTTGACCTGGAAGGAACAGAAGTTTTGCCTATTATATGGGGTGAATGTTATGATTTGGTCGGCCGATTTTCAAAATCATTGATGGCACCATCGGATTACCAAGCGAACGATGTTTTCGATTTTTGGACGAAAAATCGTTCGGAATTCGAACCATGTATGGCCTGCATTACCCTCAAGGGGTGTACAACCTAAGGTAGCTTAGAGGTGTTGGTTCTTTTAAACACTCTGGGAGTCCCAGCTGGTGAAGGAACAAACTAGGACATAATCCATTCAGCTACTTTCTACTTCCATGTGGGTGCAGACATCACCAGGTGCAGTAGAATTCTATCCCTTCTTTAGAGTAGAACCCAGTGCAAAGTAGTTACCCGGGTACAATCGGAAACACCAGTTTTTTTGTTATATTTCAATCTTATTTCTCATATAATTCAGGTTAGACGAATATTAGCATAGCCATCGCAAATAATCCCCATAATATGTCTAATCCGTGTATTTCCTAAGATCATCAGCTCCATCTAATGGACATTATGTAGTCTTTTCTTGATTGCAGTATTTCAGGAAAGTAGTACTCTATGGTCACTAGATGGAGCTAAGGATCATAGGAAATTCACATATTAGAAACATTATGGGGATTATGCATGACAGCAATTTTTTTTCTCAATAGATACCTTAACCAGTTGCCGTCCGGCCTATAGCCAGATGGCGGCCGGGCGAACAGCTCGTCCCTCCGGGTGGACGCCACATGGCGTCCTTTCTGGAACGCACATTGCACATTACATTACATTACATTACATTACATTGAGTTTATATAGCGCCAAAGGCTTTGCTCAGCGCTGTACAATAGAGGGGGGGACAATACATGAAACATTACAGCAGCTACGAACAGCACACGAGGGGTAAGAGGGCCCTACTCTTTCGAGCTTACAATCTGGGAGGGAGGGGGTAGTCGTACAGGAGGAAGTGGCTGTGGGGGATGGAGTGGTAGGAGGAATGAAGGAGAGCAGCAGTTAGGTGAGGGTGGGGTAGGCTTCCCTGAAGAGGTGGGTTTTCAGGGAGCGCCTGAAGGTGAGAAGGGAAGGTGACAGTCTGATGGATTGGGGTAGTGAGTTCCAGAGGATGGGGGAGGACCTGGAGAAGTCTTGCAGACGTGCGTGTGAGGAGGAGACCAGGGAGCAAGATAGAAGGAGGTCCTGTGAAGAGCGAAGGGTACGGGTAGGGTGGTACTTGGGAATCAGGTCGGTGAGGTAGTTAGGGGCAGTGTTGTGAATGGCTTTGTAGGTCAGAGTGAGTAGTTTGAATTTGATGCGTTGGGCGATAGGGAGCCAGTGGAGGGAGAGGCAGAGGGGGGTGGCAGAGGTGGAGCGGCTGGTGAGGTGGATGAGTCTGGCAGCTGAGTTCAGGATGGTCTGAAGCGGGGAGAGTTTGCACTGGGGTAGGCCGGTGAGGAGGGAGTTGCAGTAGTCAAGGCGTGAGATAATCAGGGAGCACATGGCCGAAGGGCCGCACAGTAGCGAGATCTGTCACCAGGCGTGTACCTTGGACACGGCCGATGACAGATCTGTGTACTGGCCCCGTTGCCAGTACCATGTGACCTGCTGTGACCAATCGCAGCAGGTCACATGACAGTTGTATACAATGGATGGCTTCCTTTCATGCCATCCATTGTATACAAGTGTGTCTAGCTGTGAATGATCACAGCGATCACATGCACAAGCTGGGCCAATCACAGCCCAGCTGTGTCATGTGATTAGCCGTGGCCAAATCACAGCTAATCACAAAAAAAACCCTGAATGAATCGATTTAATTCAGGTAAATGCTTGCTTATAGCAAAGTAATTCTTTGCTATAAGCAAATTGTGTAAAAAAAAAAAAAAATACAGATCACTTCCCCAAAGTAGTGCAATGTTACTATGGTAATGGTGCAATATGAAAAAAAATCTTAAAAAAGAGAAAAAAATGTAATAAAAAAATTTGAAAAAAATTATAATTTTTTTTTTCGTACTGTCAACAGTCAGTGTCCCCGATCACCGCCATGCCAGTTATATGATGATGCTGTACTGCACTGGTGACCGTATGTAAAAAAAAAAAAATAGTGAAAATCATTATTTTCATTTCTTCATTTTCCGAAAAATTATGACAAAAAAAGTACAACTTCAAAAAACTCGCTATGCCTCTTATAAAATATGTTGGACTGTCTACTTTGCAAAAGGGGTCATTTGTGGGCTATCTGTACTGTTCTCATATTTTTGAGCCTCAAGAAATGATATTGGCTGTCACTACTTCAGGATTAATCAATTTTCAGATATATCCCATAGTTTGTGAACTCTATAACTTTCCTACAGACTAAATAAAAAATACTAATTTGGGTTATTTTCACCAAAGAAATGTAGCAGATACATCTTGGCCTAAATTTATGAAGAACAATTATTTATTTGCAAACTTTTATAACAGAAACAAAGAAAAGGGTGTTTTGTTTTTTTTTTTCAAAAGTTTTGGTCTTTTTTTGTTAATTTAGCAAAAAATAAAAAAACCCCAGTGGTGATTAAATACCACCAAAAGAAAGCTCTAGTTGTGTGAAGAAAATGATAAAATTTTAGTTTGGGTACAGTGTTGTATGACTGCGCAATTGTCATTCAAAGCGTGACAGCACTGAAACCTGAAAAATGGCCTGGGCAGGAAGGGGGTAAAAGTATGGAAGTGGTTAAAATGTAACTAAAGCCAAAATATTTTGGCTAGGGAGATTCAACCTATTAGTTTGTCCTGCTAATTGTTATCAACAGCAATAAAAGTGAGGAAAAAATCCACCTTTTTGAGTTGGCACCAGAACAGAAATAGAAGGTATAAAGTCAAATGAGAGATTTACTTTACTTTGGAGAGAGATTTCCTCTCATTTCCTGTTGTGTCTACAGGACAGGAAATGGAGGGACATCTCTTTAACCATTCCCTATTCTATTCAAAATGACAAACTTAGTAAAGTATATAGCAAAATGTTTTATTAGAGAAGTCATTCTTTGGGTATTACTTTTCAAATCCCTTGGTATTTAGGTTGACAATCGCCAATCTCATTATTGTGCCGCAATACATGGCTATAAAGTGTTGTGCAGGTTGATACAGTCATTTACTCTGCTCCTATCAACAGCCGTGTTTAATGAGTTATTTCGGTACATCCCACAAGTACCCAGGTGTTCGGAAAACTTCTGAGACACAGGGTAGTGATAACATGGAGCCATCTCGTAGGTGGGACGGAGAGCGCCATATTCACTGGACGTTGTCTTGAACAGGATGCTCATTGGTTTGGCCTGGAATACACTACTGGAGGAGATCTGTGGATTTGTTGTACAGGAGAAGACCGGATTACCAGGACTTGTACAAGTTACCTTGGTCTGCTCTGTATCAATTTCCAAAGCTGGTGTTTGGCCCTCCAAGGAAGACATGTTATTTTATCTGTGAAATAAAATTTATAGGCAGCTCATCACTAATTTTTAGGATCATCAATATCTCAATATAACAGTGCATTGTTCTTCTTTGGTTGCTATGCTAGCAATTCATGCAAAGTCATTTCCTTTCATTCAACACGTTATTACAGCTGTGCATTGTGTGTAGAGCCCGTGATTCCAGAACATCTTGCAATATCACATATGTTTCTTACTATATATATATATATATATATATACAGTGGGGATCAAAAGTTTGGGCACCCCAGCTAAAATTTTTTATTAATGTGCATAAAGAAGCCAAGGAAAGATGGAAAAATCTCCAAAAGGCATCAAATTACAGATTAGACATTCTTATAATATATCAACAAAAGTTAGATTTTATTTCTATCATTTACACTTTCAAAATAACAGAAAACAAAAAAATGGCGTCTGCAAAAGTTTGGGCACCCTGCAGAATTTATAGCATGCACTGCCCCCTTTGCAAAGCTGAGACCTGCCAGTGTCATGGATTGTTCTCAGTCATCGTCTGGGAAGACCAGGTGATGTCAATCTCAAAGGTTTTAAATGCCCAGACTCATCTGACCTTGCCCCAACAATCAGCACCATGGGTTCTTCTAAGCCAGGGGTCTGCAACCTTTAAGACATAAAGAGCCACTTGGACCCGTTTCCGAGAGGGAAAAAAAGACTGGGAGCCGCAAAACCATTGCAACATTTAAAACAAATCCGACACTGCATATATTGCAAAAAGCGCTCTGGTCATGAAGGGGGTTTAAGGGCCCAGTAAGCAAAGGGTTAATCAGGGCCACAGTGTATCGTCATAATCACAATCATAGCCTTAGGTCAGTGGTGGGCAACCTTTTTTTTCAACTGAGCCAAATCTCGCCAAAACCACGATTGAAATTTATTTTGAGAGCCACATTTTTAAAACTGAAAATACATCCCCCATATAGTAATTCATCCCCCATAATAATTCATCCCCCATATAGCAATTCATCCCCCATAATAATTCATCCCCCATATAGTAATTCATCCCCCATATAGTAATTCATCCCCCATAGTAATTCATCCCCCATATAGTAATTCATCCCCCCCATAGTAATTCATCCCCCATATAGTAATTCATCCCCCATATAGTAATTAATCCCCCATAGTAATTCATCCCCCATATAGTATTTCATCCCCCATAGTAATTCATCCCCCATATAGTAATTCATCCCCCCTATAGTAATTCATCCCCCATATTAATTCATCCCCCATATTAAGTCCCCAAGTCCCCTGTGTCAATTCACTTACCTTTGCTCCGCGCGTTCCTCTCGCCATGTTCCCGCGCCGTTCCGGTGTAGCATGAAAATCTGTCTCCTATGAGGATCTGTCCCCCTCGACGTATCTGCACATGTGCCAGTTTCAGGCATTAGCAGCCGATCAGCGATCTCCGGCACATGCGCAGATATGTCGAGGGGGACAGATCCTCATAGGAGACAGATTTTTATGCTAAACCGGTCTTCAGGGCGGACTGTGAGAGGAGCCTAGCGGGAGCCTAGCTCCGCGGGCCGGATTAAAAGGTCCGCCGGGCCGTAGTTTGCCCATTGCTGCCCTATTGCCTGTCACCTGGTGGGCAGTGTGCTCCGGAGCCGCAGCCAAGGTGAAAAAGAGCCGCATGCGGCTCTGGAGCCACGGGTTGCCGACACCCGTTCTAAGCAGTTGTCTAGAAAACTGAAAATGAAAATAGTTGATGCTCACAAAGCTGGAGAAGGCTATAAGAAGATAGCAAAGCATTTTCAGATGTCAATATCCTTTGTTCGGAATGTAATTAAGAAATGACAGTCATCAGGAACAGTGGAAGTTAAAGCAAGATCTGGAAGACCAAGAAAAATATCAGACAGAACAGCTCGCAGGATTGTGAGAAAAACAATTCAAAACCCACGTTTGACTGCACGATCCCTCCAGAAAGATCTGGCAGACACTGGAGTTGTGGTACACTATTCCACTATAAAGAGATACTTGTACAAATATGGTCTTCATAGAAGAGTCATCAGAAGAAAACCTCTTCTACGTCCTCACCACAAAAATCATCGTTTGAACTTTGCAAATGAACATATAGACAAGCCTGATGCATTTTGGAAACAAGTTCTGTGGACCGATGAGGTTAAAATTTAACTTTTTGGCTGGAATGAGCAAAGGTATGTTTGGAGAAGAAGGGGCACAGAATTTAATGAAAAGAACCTCTGTCCAACTGTTAAGCATGGGGTTGGATCAATCATGCTTTGGGGTTGTGTTGCAGCCAGTGGCACAGGGAACATCTCACGAGTAGAAGGAAAAATGGATTCAATAAAATTTCAGCAAATTTTGGATGGTAACTTGATGCCATCTGTGAAAAAGCTGAAGTTAAAGAGAGGATGGCTTCTACAAATGGATAATGATCCTAAACACACCTCGAAATCCACGGGGGATTACATCAAGAGGCGTAAACTAAAGGTTTTGCCATGGCCTTCACAATCTCCTGACCTCAACATAATTGAAAATCTATGGATAGACCTTAAAAGAGCAGTGCGTGACAGCCCAGAAATCTCAAAGAACTGGAAGACTTTTGTAAGGAAGAATGGGCAAAGATACCTCAAACAAGAATTGAAAGACTCTTGGCTGGCTACAAAAAGTGTTTACAAGCTGTGATACTTGCCAAAGGGGGCAGTACAAGATATTAACTCTGCAGGGTGCCCAAACTTTTGCAGACGCCATTTTTTTGTTTTCTGTTATTTTGAAAGTGTAAATGATGGAAATAAAATCTATCTTTTGTTGACATATTATAAGAATGTCTAATCTGTAATTTGATGCCTTTTGGAGATTTTTCCATCTTTCCTTGGCTTCTTTATGCACATTAATACACATTTTTAGCTGGGGTGCCCAAACTTTCGATCCCCACTGTATATATATAAAACAGAGACCGCATAACTGCAAGTTACTGAAAATTTAAGAAAAAGATATGCGTACTTCTAGTAAATGTATACTTAATCTGCCATAGACTGTTCGAATCTTGGCCAGTACAGCAGGGACTGCCTGAGATTCGAACCATGTATGGGCAAGCTGATTGTACCCAAGTTGACGTCTCCTCCCGACGGGAGAACACAATGGCTCCGCAGGAAGGATTCCCCCATCAACACTGACTAGCGATTTTCTTTCCTGCAAACCGTGGTGGCATACTTTAGTGAGGCTCTTCATAATGCTAAGCATTTTTTTTAAATAGGATATCTATTGATTGACTTCAGTACAACCAGCCTGTCAGGTTTTTTTTGTTCAATGACTGCCAACTACTATAGCGAGCTACTATAGCTGCAAGCAGTGACCATTGTATTCCTACAGTGAACAACACGGGGCGCCAACCTAAAACCCTCACTTTAAATCAAGAGAAGCAGCCCTTTAAAATGTGCAAAACACTCTTTAGAAGACATTAATCATAAAATGCGCTACTCCCACCAATATTAAAAATAATAATTATGCATCAATCCTAGTATTCAAAATAATATGCAATTATATGGTGCAAAAAAATCATGAGGTTTCCTGATGACGCGATTCTGAGGCCTGGCCGCTGTCATCACTTCTGTCCCTTTTGAACATCACTTCCAGTGGGTTGGATCCGGTCCATGGAACGCACGCCAGCTCAGACAGGGTAAGCGACAGGGCGCATCGCTCTAATCTATTCCATGCTGTTGTAGTAGTAGTCCCGCAGGCCAGTGTAATATTTTACTTATCTCTTTCAATTTTAATAAACCTACTACACAATAACAAAAATGTTTCTGAGTGCATGTATTGTCACATCCCACTAACAAGTACTTGTAAGAAGATGTTGGCGATATCTGCTTCCTCCCCCTTCTGGTGGTTGTTTACACTGTGATATGCCTATTATGATAAGTATCTGGTAAATTAGCAATCTTACCGCACGTTGTGGAATATTGCATCATTGCAATTTATACTCATCACTGGTTTTGGGCACACGGTTTACAAAGATTCTTTGTGGAGCCACTGCATGGACTATTTATTTTATGGACACTGTTTGTTGTATTTTATTGTGTAGAAAAATGACTTCATGATTTTTTTGCACCATATATTTGCACATTATTGTGAGTACTAGGATTATTGCATAGTTATTTTGAATATTGGTGGGAGTAGCACCTTTTACGATTAATGTTTCTTTCATTATACTCTGACGGCTGGAAAATCTCCCACTGTCAGAATACAATAGCTCTATGCAGAAGCCTCCAGCTTTAGTAAATAAACCCCATATTTACATGACAGTTTTTGTGCAGAGAGTTTAGCTTTAAATCTTTGACTGCTTGAAGAATTATGATGTCAGATACCCGATACCCTGCTGGAGCGGAGCCTATTTACATATCTACAGTTTAATATCGCACATGCAGTTGTGTTATCCCATGTTATTCTGCTTAGGTGTTTTAAATGCTGCGTTTACATTAGTACAAAAGTAAGGGATGCATCATTCATTGGTGCACTGATAAGTGTCACTGATAGAGCTGCACTGAATCAGGGCCTAGATGATCAGTGTAAACAAAGTACTGACAGCCTTGCCAGGTATTGGCTGTCTCTTCCTCACACATACACAGCATGTGAGGAAAAGACTGCTGATAACTGGCAAATCTGTTTACATGCGATCACCTGTGGCTGGACACAGCTGACCACATGGTAAAGGGACGCTGTGATTGACAGTTTACTGTGATCTGTGATCAGCTGTGTCCAAAGGAAACATCGGTCACAGAGTGTATGGGAGGCGTGTTCTGGGATGACGTCTACAGGCGCCCTCCCAGAACAAGAGCACTGCGCTGTAACTGTGTGTCTGCTATAGTGCGGTATTAAAGTGGTTAAACTGCCTACGCCAATCAAAAACACTTGAAATCTTCATGTAATGTTCACCATAAGCCTGTTGTGACAGCTAAAATTTCACTCGCACGTTTGCCAATTTTCACCCAAAATTTGATGATAACTGGCTGCTCCAGATATTTGTCGCTCATTTTCTGTCAACAGCACAAAGCACACACGTTCGAGTGAAAATGGCTGTGTGACGCACCACCATAGTGCTGCACTGTGGGCATTCCAGAAATTAAACTCACACCTTGTATCTAAAGCCAATAGAAGAGCTCTACAAATTTAAAGGCAAGTACTCCAAAGACATGCTGGTAGGTTAATTGGCTCCTGTCTAAATTGTCCCTTGTATGTGTATGGATGAATGTGAGTAAGGGACATTAGATTGTACACCCCTTGAGGGTTAGGGACTGATGTGAATGTACAATATATATATGTGTAAAGCGCTGCGTAAATTGACGGCGCAATATAAGTACCTGAAATAAATTTAAAAAAATAAGTACTGTAGGCTTTATTCACATCTGTGCATTCCAGGAATGTGCGCAGAAGCACGTTTCCAAGCACATTCCTAGAACACAAAAATAACATGTTGCGCTCAGGGGCGGACTGACCATCTGGAAACTCGGGCACTGCCTGAGGGCCTGGGGTCAGTAGGGGGCCCCATGAGATGCCCCTGGTACCTTTTTCATAGGCTTTTTTGAGTTTGGGCAAGGACACAGGGGCCCCATGATCCCCTATTGCCCGGGGGCCCCATGAGTTGTCAGTTCGCCCCTGATTGCGCTTCATACCAGTGTGTTCCGGCAACACTTATAGATACATGTGTTTCTGCGCACATTCCTGGAACATGCTACAAATGCGTATCATGCCTGCAGTGCCATTAACTGTAAATGGCACACGAAAAGCAGCCAGCAAATGTGCGTTTTTTCACTTGACATGATGCACAGTAAAAACACACTAATCCCTGCAACCTAAAAAGGTGCAGGAGCTTCTTTTGTACATTTGTCAAGCTTAGTGCAGCCCAATGAAGTAAATAGGTTGTTCTATGCTGTCCTGCTAAAAAAAAACAACAAAAAACAAAGAAAGAAATGCGTATTACCACTACACCTAAGTGTGAATTCAGCCTTGAATGGGCTGCCCTACACATGAAAAACACACCAAAGAAGCTCCTATCCCTTTTCCGAGTGCAGAGCCTAATGCTTTTTTCTAATTATGAGTCTTGTTGTGAGACAAAACACGCGTTTGCTGGACATGTTTGGAATGCCATAATAATTAATGGCACTGCAAGTGTGATGCGTGTTTGTAGCACTTTTTTTTGTGCTTTCCCAGTATGCACAGGTGTAAATGGGGCCTTATGCTCACCATGCAATAGCTTGTATGAACTTTCTTTGTACATTCGATCAATAGATAAATGTTGTTTGAAAGTTTTGCTTTCTTTTAACAAATTAAAACCAATTCCCAAATGAAAACCACATAAACATACCAATTAACTTTCCATCCTGCTCCTTTGAATTTTCTGGTCACTGTGGTAGAAAACAAATGTTCATTTGACCCCACCAAGGATTTGAAAATTGAACGAACGTTCTTAAAGCACAAATTTTTTAACGAAAATCTATATGTGTATAGCCAGCATTAGGCCCTGTTCACACATTGCTTAGTGGGCATGCGTGTTCACGCTAGCGTCTCACATAGAGCAACTTATTCCCTCAGGGACCAAGAAGAAGCTCAGTTATCCCCCCCTTCTTTTTCTCTTTGAGCCCTGGTTCACACTTATGTGGTGCGGCATATCGCCTGTGGTTCGCACAGGTACCAAACTGCATTCCTGTGCAAATCACATGCGATGTCTGTGTGGTGCGATTTGAGCCATACATTTTGTATGGCTCAAATCGTATCTGCACCAAAAAGGTGCAGGACCCTTTTTTTCCTGCACCTGATTTGCATCCCATGGGTGTTCACAATGGTAATCGCACTGCGTTTTGCAATCAGTTTCGGGGTGTTGTTAATTTACCTGGTAACACCTGGTACATTGATACCTGTACAAGACGCCATGCAATTGCAATGGGGTGCAGGAAACACACAGAATTTGCTGTGTTTCCCACACCGCATTAGTGTGAGCTGAAGTTGAAAATGTGGCACATATAGAATTGCTCACCTGGATACAGATATTCCTGTTTATTCGCACTATTTTCCTTCCGACGGTCAGGCTGAACCCAGTAGAGTGCCTGCTTGGTGGCTTATAGCTGCTATTCAAGTGGAAGCTCGAGCTCGCACCAGCTGGGGGAACGTTCGAGTTACTGTAAATAATGAGAGTTACTTATGATTTTTATGGACAATACCTTTTGTTCTTGACCGTATTTTCATTGTTTTTGTATTACGCATTTTTACGTTTATTTGATTGTTATTGTACCAGACTTCTTAATAAAACTTTATTCTTTAAAAAAAGATGAAAAAGCTCAGGGACCCAATTTTGGCCCTGAGCCAGGTGTGTTTTTACACTAGTTTTTCTGTAATTCTCATGCTTTTTGTCACGCCATTAATGTGGCGAAATCATGTTGCATTTGGGTTGCCATTCAGAACAAATGGCACTTAAATGTTTGTTGCATGTTTTGCCATGATTTGAAATTGAGGATGATTCTGCCTGCAAATCCAAATTGCCTATATGTGAATGGGGCCTTAATGCCACTCTAAATGCAGCCAGCGAATGTGTGTTTTCGTGAGCGCAGCAAAACAAGTTGTGAAAAAAAACGTGTAAAGATCAACGCCCAAAACAGCTGTGGGACTCTCTTTAGGTGCAGTTGTTGTGTGTAGGGCAGCCCATTCACTATGCGTGTTGCGTGGAAAAACACACATGTTCATGTGACATGCATGTGAATGGGCATTTTGGTGTATTTTGCACAGGATCTTCTGCCAGCAATACACACATACACCCATGTGAATGGACCCAACACAGCAACACGGCACAGAGAATATACAGATGAAATTGCTGTGTATGCGGTGTGTAAGAATGGTACACTAATGGATTAGAATAATAATAATATACTATACTATGCTACAATGTAATACAATATAATATACTATACTATAATGTAATATAATATAAATATAATATACTATAATGTAATATAATATAAATAGAATATACTATACCATAATATATAATAATTTAATATAATATACTAAATATACTATACTATAATATGATATGTAATATACTAAGCTATGCTAATGGCTTAGAATATTAATAATATAATATACTATGCTACAATGTAATACAATATACTGTACTATACTATAATGTAATATAATATAAATATAATATACTATAATATAAAATATTGTAATATACTATACTATAATATTCTATAATATAATATGATATATAGTATACTAAGCCATGCTAATGGGTTAGAATACTAATATAATATACTATAGTATAATATAAATAAACAGTAATATACTATACTATAATATAATATACAATAATGTAATATAATATACTATATATACTATAATATAACATGATATATAATATACTAAGCTATGCTAATGGATTAGAATATTAATAATATAATATACTATATATATTATTATTTAAGGTACTTATAAGCTATGCTAATGGCTTAGAATGTTAATAATATAATATAATATACTATCATTTAATATAATATATTATACTATACTATAATATACAATATTGTAATATAATATACTATATGTACTATAATATTCTATAATATAATATGATATATAATATACTAAGCTATGCTAATGGGTTAGAATACTAATAATATAATAAAATATACTATAATATAATATAAATAGACAGTAATATACTATATAGTACTATAGTATAATATACAGTAATATACTATAGTATAATATAAATATACAGTAATATACTATAGTATAATATAATATAATATACAATAATGTAATATAATATACTATATATACTATAATATAATATGATATATAATATACTAAGCTATGCTAATGGATTAGAATATTAATAATATAATATACTATAATGTAATATAATATATTCTACTATACTACACCCTGTTCCAAATTATTATGCAAATTCTATTTAAGTGTCACAAAGATTAAATATTTTGTTTTTCAGTGTAACTCATGGATGGCATTGTGTCTCAGGGCTCTTTTGATCACTGAAAACAATCTCAGACACCTGTGATAATTAGATTGGCCGGTGAGCCCAATTTAAGGAAAAACTACTAAAGGACGGTGTTCCACATTATTAAGCAGAGCACCATTTTCAAGCAATATGGGAAAGAAAAAGGATCTCTCTGCTGCCGAAAAGAGTGAAATAGTTCAATGCCTTGGACGAGGTATGAAAACATTAGATATTTCATGAAAACATAAGCGTGATCATCGCACTATTAAGAGATTTGTGGCTGATTCAGAGCACAGACGGGTTCGTGCAGATAAAGGCACATTGAGGAAGATTTCTGCCAGATCCATGCATCGGATCAAGAGAGCAGCTGCTAAAATACCATTACATAGCAGCAAACAGATATTTGAAGCTGCTGGTGCCTCTGGAGTCCCACGGACATCAAGGTGTAGAGTCCTCCAGAGTCTTGCAACTGTGCATAAACCTTCTATTCGGCCACCAATAACCAATGCTCACAAGCAGAAACGGCTGCATTGGGCAGAAAAATACATGAAGACTAATTTTCAAACAGTCCTGTTCACTGATGAGTGCCGTGCAACCCTGGATGGTCCAGATGGATGGAGTAGTGGATGGTTGGTGGACGGCCACCCTGTTCCAACAAGGCTGCAACGTCAGCAAGGCGGTGGTGGTGTCATGGTAACAGAGCTGGTTGGCCCCTTTAGGGTCCCCGAAGGTGTAAAGATGACCTCTGCAAAGTATGTGGAGTTTATGACTGACCACTTTCTTCCCTGGTACAGAAGGAAGAACTTTGCTTTCCATAATAAAATCATCTTCATGCATGACAATGCACCATCTCATGCTGCAAAGAATACCTCTACATCAATGGCTGCTATGGGGATAAAAGGAGAGAAAGTCATGGTGTGGCCTCCATCCTCCCTCAATCCTATTGAGAACCTTTGGAGCATCCTCAAGCAAAAGATCTATGAGGGTGGGAGGCAGTTTACATCCAAACAGCAGCTCTGGGAGGCTATTCTGTCATCTTGCAAACAAATTCAAGCAGAAACTGTCCAAAAACTCACAAGTTCAATGGATGCAAGACTTGTGAAGCTGCTATCAAATAAGGGGTCTTATGTTACAATGTAATGTGACCTGTTAAAATGTTTAAAAAGTTAAAATGTTAAAAGTTTGATTGAAATAGCTTTTGATTTCAGTAAATATGCTGCAAACACAACAAATGACAATTTTCAGTTCTTTACAACCTATAAAGTGTTTTGAAACTTAGTGTGCGCAATAATTTGGAACAGTGCATTGGAAGTTGTTTATGTTTAACAAAAATCCTGTTATCATTAGGAGGTTTGTTCAATAAAATGTGAATTGTACTCTTAATAGTTGATAACATGAGAATTATGCTGACTGTTATTTACATCAATTATTTAGGTAAATGAGAAAAATATCATTTGCATAATAATTTGGAACACGGTGTATACTATAATATACAATATTGTAATATAATATACTATATGTACTATAATATTCTATAATATGATATATAATATACTAAGCTATGCTAATGGATTAGAATATTAATAATATAATAAAAATATAATATAATGTAATATACTATATATAATATGATATATACTATGCTAATGGGTTAGAATAGTAATAATATAATGTAGTATAATATAATTGTAATAATACACTATAATGTAATATATAATTCTGATGTACTGGAATAGCTGATGTGAATGTATAATAGATACAGTATGTAAAGCACTGTGTAAATTGACAGCGCTATAAAAGTACCTGTAATAAAACAATAAACCTGATATACTATGATATAATTGTGATGTATTAGAACATCCCAGCCCCCTCCACTTCCATTACCTGTGTCCCCCTTTCACCGTCTTCCTCCGCTCTGTATATCCAGCCGTCTCCATAACAACCCAGCCGGCCCTGCATACCCGGCCCCTTTGTTGACATCCGGAGCCAGGTAGGCGGGGCGGGACTACAGTTCCCGGCATACTCCGCGGTGTGAGGATCTGCCCTCCTGTCAGCTGTCTGTGGAGCGGGTGGCAGCGCAGTTGTTTTTGCACAGACGTCATTGGCTGGGGGATTGGAGGTGACCCGGAGCGGCGGGCGGAGGACGGGAGTCTGCCATCCCGGCACATGTAAACACGAGGCCTGGGGCTCCCCGGGGCCGACCTGTCTCCCAGCGGTAAATAGCTGTAGTGGGGGAGGGGAGGGGCTCATTCTCATCACACTGGTGGGGGGTCGCCTATCACTGCCCTCTATGTATGTCACTCCTGGCTGTGCTGTGTATGGCGGGTCCTGTCAGTGGTGATCACCAGGGGGGCTCCTCAGACCTGGTTGTCCTTGGAAACATTCCAGCCAATCAGAGGTGTGTGAGAGACCTGTGCTGGCTGTCACTGCTGACCTTCTATACAGCTTACACATGTAGTGTCTTCAGTATGCAGATCAGGAGTTCTGACTTCACTGGCTGCATGCTTGTTCCTGCGAAGGCCTCATTCACACCTGTATGACAGCAATGGGCGGCCCTTTCAGTTGAATGGACTTGTCTTATATGCAAAAAAAGACAGCAAAGTACCTAGTGGAGCATTTTGTCACATTCTGGCTTGCACAATCTTTTTCATTGTGTGTTTTGCAGTGTTTGTGGTGTCATTAACAATTAACAGCACTCCAAGTGTCACAAACAGTTTTGGCACATTGGGGGAAAGGTCACGTGACTGGAGCCTAATTGATGCCGAATATATCAATGGTGGTGGCAGCCAGGCAGATGACATCTGTAGATGGAGGTCACCCCTGATGGCCCACAGGTCCCCTCATACAGTCTTCTATTAAAATGTGTGTTGGTGAGAGTTCACATGATGTACAGTAATCTAGAAGGATTCACTCAGGCCCCGCACTGGCCAAAACAGTTTTTTTGTTTTTAGCTTTGATCCCTGTGGGGGAAGGGAAAGGACCTCCAGTGAGTTCATTGTTGTCAGTTGGAAGATTTGCCCTGACTTCCTGTAGACGAGAGAGATGATGGGAAGTCTCTCCAATGGGGACATAGACTGCTGCAACTGGGGAAGGACTCTTTCGCACTCACAGTGCAGAGCGATCCACTTACAGATCACTTTTCAGAGGGTATTTGACTGGCTGAGAGAAGGTGTTATATAGGGTTTCTCCAGTGGTTGCAAGGGGTTCCTTGAGTAGTGAGCAGTAGCCGATTGATCTTGTGCCTGACAGTGTCCAGCACCAACACCAGTCCGCAAAGCCAACCCAATGGGACTTCACTTCTAGTTTCTCAGATAAGTAATCACTGGCACACCAATGATCAGGTTAGCAGTCTGTAAAGGGAACATTCTTCCCATTGACCACCAACGGAAAGAGTATCCCTTCCAAAGGCCAGCAACGGAAGGAGTATCCCTTCCAAAGGCCAGCAACGGAAGGAGTATCCCTTCCAAAGGCCAGCAACGGAAGGAGTATCCCTTCCAAAGGCCAGCAACGGAAGGAGTATCCCTTCCAAAGGCCAGCAACGGAAGGAGTATCCCTTCCAAAGGCCAGCAACGGAAGGCGTATCCCTTCCAGTGGCCACCAACGGAAGGGGCATTCTCTCCAGTGGCCACCAACGGAAGGGGCATTCTCTCCAGTGGCCACCAACGGAAGGGGCATTCTCTCCAGTGGCCACCAACGGAAGGGGCATTCTCTCCAGTGGCCACCAACGGAAGGGGCATTCTTCCCACTGACCACCAACGGAAGGAACATTCTTCCCACTGACCACCAACGTAAGGAGCATTCTTCCCAGTGATCACCAACATAAGGAGCATTCTACCCAAATACCACCAATGTAGGGGTCATTCTTGTCATTGACTTCCAAAATGTAAGGGAACTATTCTGACAAGTCACCTGGCATGATTTCCACTGACCACCTGTATAGTGTGGGGTGATATACTGTGTTCTGTAGATATAATTTTTAACAGTTTCTCTGATATCAGATCATTATTTCAGGGTTCCTCCATGGCAGGTGTGTTGAGAAAGGCTGATATAGACTATTGTGGCTCAGTTGGATATGTGTTGCTTCTTGGTTGTCTGAGCCGGTAATGTCTTGGGGTAAGTTGGGTTATATCAGCCCAGTTGTAACTTGTCTCTAGAGACTATAATGTTGTGAAGTGTCATGCTGAGGAAGTGCAGGTTCCCGAGCTTTGTTTTCATAATGCTCAGTTCTGGCTTCCTGTGCAGTAAATCAAGATTATAACCTCCCAATGCACAAGTATTGCAGAAATATAGTCGCTATTTCATCAGCTGTGTTAACAAGTATTTAAATTCATAAGGAAATGTATCTGAATGGTGTTCATGTGGTGAGGACAGTTCATGTACATACAAAGAACAATAAACTACTCTAGTTATCGCCTTGTAGGACTGACTACAGACCTACCCGAGGCTCGTGAAGAATTGTTGAGCAGCCTAGAGCTATTAACCTGTTTCCACTGACGTGGCACATATATGCGGTCTCTCTGAGGCTGGGCTTTAACACCAAGCAGCCACATATATGCGTCTATTTGTAAACAATTTATTGTGCTGAGACCTTGCTCACAGCACGCTCCCAGCTCAGCAACTAACATAAGGCAGAGTTCCTGATGCATACTTGTAATTGGGAAATTTCCAATCATGTGACCGCTGGGACAGCCAATCACAGCAGTCACATAATCAGAATGCCCGCCTTTGCCTCCTGATATTTAGAACCTGTTAAAGGGGCAGGGGAAAGGGTGAAAGAGTAACTTCACTTTTGTTGAGAAAATGACAGTCCCCTCTGGGTGATAAATGTACATTGCCAGGATTTCAACAAAGTCTGTTGCAGATTCCTATCTGTTTCTGCTCCAAAGAAATAGCGGTTTGCTTGACCATGTCCTTTGGATACTGATTCTGAACAAAGAGGGTCTGGTTTATTATAATCACCTGGTACACTCTCTGATGAGAAACCTTGCAGGGTCTGCATCCCTTTAGACATGATTACCCTTTGGGAATATCTCACCAAAAAAATAATTCCTATTACAGAGGATGCCTAAAATCTGATTTGTATTTTAGTGCAGACTTCTGGGAAAGTCAGTGAGCCAATCACACAAGCAGGAAACATCATTATTGGAGGCATTCTTTATACCAGTGGTGTACAGAATGCCTCCAGGTTGCCATATTGCTTTGATGTTTACAGAAAAATGACAGCACTGCAGATTGAAAAGGAAAGGTCATTTTTAATACCATTAAATTACAATGTAAATCAGTTGTATATACTATATTATTTTTGTTTTTATTTGCTATATTTATTTGCCCACCAAATTAGAGTTACCCTTTAGGGATGCTGCTCATTTCATACTATTGCATCACTCTTAGGAGGAAAATAGTCAAGTTGATTAGAGGTCTGTGCATTAGTTCTCAGCCTGTGTAAAAGGTGGTATGACATGTTCCTCTCCCTGGAAGGGGCGGCTTTCTGTAGGAGTACAGAGTCTAGCCTCCAGTGATATAATTATAGTCTGTATTTAGAAACCAACTTGATGACTCCTCCTAAGGCTTGTTAATCTTGTGACTCTCAGATGCTGTTTGTTCAATTCTGAGGATCTTTTACACATTTATTATAGAGGTTCTTCTAGGGATTTACTTTTTAAAGGGTAAATTCACATTTTCAGAAAAAAATGAAGAGATGAACCAACACCATACACCCTCCCAACCCCCCACCCTGGTCCCTGCTGTTCTTTCCTCCATGATTGATGAATTGTCGTTGCCCACGCAGCTGATGTAGTGGTCTGAGGATATGAAATACCAGTTCTTCTGCCCCTTCTTTCTGTAGGGCTTCTTGGATGGATCAGAGTGATTCCAATTTGTCAAAGCTGGCTCTGACAAATCAGAATTGCTCTGATCCATTCTGGAGGCCTTACTGAAAGAAGAGGGAGAAGAGTGGAAGAGTGGAGATTTCAAATCCTGGACCCAGTCTACACCAACTGCATGGACACTGACAGCTCATCATCCACGGAGGTAAGTACAGCGAGGACTGGGGGGCGGGGTGGCTGCGGAAGGTGTACGGTGTTGTTTTACCATTTAATTTTTTATGAAAATGTGAAATTAAACTTTATTAATGCAAGTTCATAAAAATGCATATCTTTTAGGGTTGCACCGATACTGGTTTTTTTTTTTTTTTTTTTTTTTTAATCGGTGAGTACGAGTACCAATATTTTTGTTCAAGTACTTACCAATACCTTTGTGGTGCGATTTGAGCCCATACATTAAGTGGCTCAAAATCGCACTGCAAATCTCATTGCACCCACAGGGAAATCGCATTGCATTCCCATTCAAATCACATGCGATTTTTTTTTTTTTTTTTTTTTTTTTTTTTTTTTTTTTTTTTGAGCCCATTCATTTTCTTTGGACTCAGATTGCACCGCAAAGGTATTGGTTTCAGGTATCGGAGAATTTGCACCAGTGTGGGTACTCATGCAAATGCTTAGTATTGGTTTTGATATCGGTGCAACCTTAATATCTTTTTTTTATTGGATACTTATCTGGATTTAATTAGATGTATACCTAAACTGAATGACAGCTTGAGCTTTCTGCTTCTGTAAAAAAAAATTAAAGAGCAACTTTTCCTAGATCTGGGAAAATTAAACGTCAGCAGCTACAAGTACTGTAGTTGGTGACTTTTAGGAAACCGATACGTACCAGTGTATGCAATCTGTTTCCTATGCAGTTGATGCTTCTTAGAGTTCCTGTTCCTCTATGCCACCATTTTGATTTTGGATACTGGCTGTCACTTCTTGATGATTCACAACCGGCTCCCTACAGTGAATGTGCAAGACGGTCTGCAGCCTCCTGAGATGTGTGATGCTATCCCAGGAGGTTGCAAGAGGGCTGAGGCCATGTCATCCTCATCTAGATGAGTAACAAGGAAGTGGGAGCGAGTACCCCCAAAATAAAAATCTGTTATTTCTTGTCAGACGAGTGAGAGAAAAACAAAACATTAGGGAAAAAAAGGCAGACCTTCTGGACCAGTTGGTCCTTTTCTGCTGTCACTCTATTATGTTTCCATGTAATTGATATTTTTTAAAATACTTGTTTTCACCTTTTTAATCTTTGTAGTATCTCAGTTCTGCTGATTTCCTGCTGCACTTTTTATAGACACCTTCCACCTAAATGAATGCACTTCTGCACTGGCAAGTAATGTGGTCTAATACTAATGCTAGCAACATAAGGATTAAAAATAGTCAATGTTGACTGAGAGAGTGAAGTTCTCATCAGAGAAAGATAATATCACCCCTTGCACCACAAAATCTGGAGGAGGTGATTATATCTTTTTCCCAAAACAGGTTGTTTTGGGTGTTTTTTCATTATTTCTTAGCAATTCAGTAAGGTGGGGGGGGGGGGGGGATTGGCGAGTCCATCATAAACAGCAGACCTTGTGCTACATGTAAGGTCCACTTTAAATAGTTGACTAGAAGCTTTAACTTGTTTTTAAATTTCTGTTCAATAATTATTGTATTAACCACCACATTACTGCTGTATTGTATAAAAAAAAAAAAAAAGGCAGAGTGACGGACTTCTATATTTGGCATTTATAAATGTCACTCCAGAAATACGGCAGGTAAATAAGTATTGAACATGTCACCATTTGTCTCAGTAAATATATTTCTATTTCTATTGACATGACATTTTCACCATATGTTGGTAACAACCCATGCAATCCATGCATACAAATAAACCAAAACAGATAAGTTCATAAATCAAGTTATGTGTAATAAAATGGGGAAAAAGTACTGAACACATGAAGAAAGGGAGGCGCAAAAAGGCATGGAAAGCCAAGACACCAGCTGAAATCTTATCAGTATTTAGAAAGCAATCCTTCCCCTTGTTGGAGCAAAATAATATCAGCTGGTTCAGTCTCAACTGATGGCCTATGAAAAGGTCTCATTACCAAGGTGTGACACAAGAAACATCTCATGATGGTTAAAAAAAGAGTCCTCTCAAGACCTTCGCAACCTTATTGTTCAAAACATACTGATGGCATTGGTTACAGAAGGATTTCTGAATGTTCCAGTGAGCACTGTTGGGGCCATAATTCAGAAATGGAAAGAACATCATTTCACCATAAACCGGCCACAACCAGGTGCTTCTCGCAAGACTTCTGACAGAGGAGTGAAAAGAATTATCAGAAGAGTTGTTCAAGAGCCAAGGACCACTTGTGGAGAGCTTCAGAAAGACCTGGAATTAGCAGGAACAATTGTTTCAAAGAAAACAATACGTAATGCACTCAACTGCCAAGGCCTATGTGCAGGCTCACCACCAAGACTCCATTGCTTGTTTAAAGTTTGCTGCAAAACATTTAGACAAGCCTGTGAAATACTGGGAGAATATAGTCTGGTCAGATGAGACTAAAAATGGAACTCTTTGGATGCCATAATACACGCCATGCTTGGAGGTCAAATGGCACTGCACATCACCCCAAAAACTCTATACCAACAGTGAAGTTTGGAGGTGGGAACATCATCGTGTGGGGCTGTTTTTCAGCACACGGTACTGGCAGACTTCTGCAGATGAAATGAGGGTGGACATTTCGGCAAGACAATGTTCCCAAACATGAAGCCAGGGAAACTCTCAATTGCTTTCATAAAAAATAAAGCTGCTAGAAAATTGTCTGACTTTAATCTGATAGAAAATCTATTGAAAGAACTAAAGATCAGAGTTCATAGAATAGTCCAACGGAACCTTCAAGATTTGAAGACTGTTTGTGTAGAAGAATGGGCCAAAATCACACCTGAGCAATGCATGCAATTAGTTTCTCCATACAGGAGGCATCCTGAAACTGTCATTATGAACAAGGATTTTGTGCGAAGTATTAAATAAATTTCAGTTTCGTGTTCAATACTTTTTCCCTGTGTCATAACATTTTATTACACATAACGTTATAAAACTTTCATGTCAATAGCACCTTTTGAAATATATTTACCTAGAAAAACGTGTTCAATACTTCTGTTACCCGCTGTAGCATTTGGGCAGCAAGTGCACCCAATATTGTTGGTGAATTGAGCCATCCTTGAATGGCTGCATTCTCAGATAAAGATACACCAATCCAAGTGGCTCTATACCTTAGTATAGCTGTGATTGGTCATACAGGGGCCAGTCACTGTGATCCCATGATGTAAATAATATGCGCTTTACATATGTGAGCCCACCCCTTTCTCTTATAACAGAGGAAGGGGAGAAAGTGAACGAAATTAATGAATGAGTCATTCATTTCTGAACACAGTAGAGATGATTCAAGTACAGTTTAACTCTTTCACTCCCCCTTCTCTCCTATACATATGATCTGCAGCCTGTATCTTCAGTGAACTGTATATTAAATCTGCAGCATCCTTAATCTGTGCATCTGCGCTTCATCCCATCCCATGGCCTGTATGCACCACATCTAGTGCACCATTGCCCAGCCCTATGTTCTAATCCCTTCTACATAAGCATGTTTCTTAAAAATAAAAAAGTGCACAACTGAGATCACCCCAGGGTCTCTACTTTCCAAAACTGGATAATTTGGGGATTTTTTCGGACTGTTCTACCCCCCCCCCTTCCCCCAGTCCAGCTCAGAAGAGGAGAGTGTTAATCCTGTTCCATCTTTGGTTGTGCCATGTAATAACTGCACAGGCAGAGAAAAAGATATGAGCTGTCTACTGACAGCTTACATCCCATATGACAGGTTCGCATCTGATGGGAATCTGCAGCAGTTTTCTGTGGAAAACTGCCTTATTTCCTCTGTTAATTAGGTGCAGACCTGTATTAGTTTCTATATCACTCTGTAATAGAAGCTGAGAAGGTGGTGCAGATAGACCAGAAAGGATAAGTTCAGATTAAAAAAAAAAACATAAAAAAACACAACAACAATGATAATAAATAAATAAAATCAACTGAACTTTGATCTCCCTTCAGTATGAGGACAGTACATTTACAGTTGGACACCCAGCAGCTGGTATGACAGTAATGTGTCCGCACTCATCTCCTTCACTGCATGGTGATGACAGACCCCCCCCCCCCCATACATAACAATGTATTCCAAACTCCTTATTTTCAGAGATTTTATTTCTTATTTTCTGGCTTAGCCATTTGTATCGTGCTAAAGAGCAGGAATGGCCAAACACGATTGAAATTTCATACTTCCCAACATGTCCTACCATGTCCTACCTACTAGGGAACACAACGCATCACAAATTTTGTTACAGCCCATAAAGTGAAGAAGCCTTCGGTTGTGTATTAAAATATTAATTCTGGAAATACCAGAATACCTTTATACACTACTTCTCCTTACAATGGACAGATAAAAGATTTTTCCTCAAACCACTGACAGATGTAATGCCAATTAAATAACTCAGCTCAGCACTATCTTTACCTATAATGTCCACATACCAGAACCACAATATAATTCTAGAAATGATTCTTCTGTGAAAGAAATAGACTTTCATAAAGGAGAAGTATAGCCAAAGCTTTTTCGGCTATACTTCTACGAATCACAGGAGTGCAGTTGATCCTGCACAACTGTGACCCATTTTCAGCCAACAGTAGGCTAAAGCCATCACTCAGCTGGTCTAGGCTCTGGAAAGATCCAGACCATACCCAGAAGCCTGACCAGCACCTGGCTCAGCCTCTCAGCAATCCACCGAAAGCCTGAGCCAGCCACTCCTGCCCCCTCCACAGCCCAGTGCTCTGGAGGGGCAGAGCAGAGAGCCGGTGACTGACAATTATGGCTCTCTGTTTAGAGCAGAGGAGGAGAATTTAGCGATCAGCAGTGTTTGATCACTCAGTTCTCACTGCAGAGCCAGAAGCATTGATATGATACTGCAGCCACCTAGAGGAGTATACTTTTTTTTTTCTTTTAAAGCCCATAGTTCTGTTTTAAGCATATGCGAATACTCCAGTGTTCATAGGCTGGGCACAGGTTCACTTCAACCAACAACTTTCTTGTGTATGTATATTACCATATCAACCTATGAGATTGTGTTGTGGCATTCTTAATCGCATCACAAAGCTTTGGTGGTTTGATGTTAACTGATGGCAAAAAATATAAGCAGAATTAGAGAAGTGGATAAAAATATTAATCCCCAAAACGTTTGCTACTTTCTTTTACATGCTGAGAAAAATATAAGTGTGTTGATGAAGCCTCGAGTATGAATTTGAACAAAGTGATGTTCTGCGATGCTTAACTGTTAAGTGTTTGTATTCTGAAGTTATAATTATCCTTTATGGCAAGGGTAGGCAAACTTCAACCCTCCAACGGTTGATGGAGCTACAAGTCCCATCATGCCTCTGTCTCTGGACGTTATACTTGTGGCTGCAAGACTCTTGCAATGCCTCATGGGACTTGCAGTTCTTCAACAGCTGGAAGGCCGAAGTCGCCTAGCTTTGCTTTATAAGATACAATATAGTGGTGCAAAGATTAAACGAGGCAGAAACCAAACTAGTCTTCAAAACATTTGTTTCTCACCACAGCGTTCTCTCTGTGGCCTCCAAAAACAATTACAGCTTTAACTGTCACACCCATTCTTCCTTCAGTCTAATACCCTGAAATTCAGATGACAAACACCACTTTCAGATGGATCGTGCAATAATCTAATCGTTAGTACACAGCTTTCAACAGCCAATCACAACAGTTCATGCGACAATATCCAAAGGAACATATGTATGATAACAGCGCAAGTAATTTGCATTTAATCAGTACAGTATTCGTCTGAACAAAATCAAGAGACCAAGACCACGAATGCTCAGAAACTAAAGGATACATTACAATACAATATATTACATTACTTTCGAAGTTTTCTTCTGTCATACGAGAATTTTTGTAACTCTAGTAACCTCTTCATTTTCAATGTAAGACTAACATGCAACAGAAAACGAAATCAGTTGCCCGATTATCTAATCATTTGTACTAGGCATAAGGCAGGGCATAGATGATTATTTATTTTTAATTCAAGCAGCAGGTTGAAAAAAAAAAAAAGACGAACCGATTCCCTCATCCACACATTTGATGTGGATTGAGGAGTCACTTCTGCTGAGCTATTGTATTCTGCCGACGGGGAGCCTTCTGGCACTGATCATTTGGGAAAAACTTAACAGTCTGGTTGTATGTAAGTCAAATGGACAGGTTGACTTGTGTACAACCAGCTTGCCCATACATGGACTGAAATTCAGCTGGTCCCACCTGAAGAGGCAGAATAGCAATTCATGTGTGGCTGGCTTCATTTTGTAACCTTACCCATACTAATCACGTTTAAGCCATGGGTTGCAGGAAAGAAAATCGCTCGATTGCCCCACAGAGTTATTGTGTTCTCACGACAGGGGAGGGGAAGCCGTCCCTGCCAGGAGAACACAGCTGGCAATAATAGCATGAAAAATCCGACAGGTTGGTTGTACCCAAGTCGTACAACAATTGAATTGGGTACAGTCAGCCTGCTCATAGATGGTTCCATCTAATCCTAAAATACGATTTTGAGATAACGTGGACCATAGCTCAAAATGCATGGTGTGCATATCAGATTACAGATAACAAGTTTACTTGCCCAAGCAACATGGGCAAAAGCCAGGGTGTAAGGCAAGAGAATTTTTTTTTTTTTTTTGAGGGTGATGTCATTGGCCCTTTCAACAAGATCCTGGGAATGGAGAAGAACCCAAATCCCGCAAGAAGATGCTCCTACACAGTGCTGATGCGTGGGAGATTTGGAATTCTCAGCCTTGACCTCTGAAACATGTTTACTGATGAGTACTTCTAATGGCACCCATAGGTGCTCTGGTGCACACCAAATCTTTTACAGCTGTGCATAGTAACCAATCAGCTTATAACTTCAGCTTGTTCAGTTAAGCTTTGACAATAAAACGTGGAAGCTGATTGGTTACTATGCAGAGCTGCACCATATTCTGTGTACACCAGTTTTGGTAAATCTCCCCTTAGCTCCAGTTCACACTGGTGCTGCTTTGAAATCGCGCTACTTCTGCGCAATTTTAAAGCCGAATTTCAGTGCGATTTGCACTGCCGATTTCATTGTGGCTTGTGACTTCATATAAAAGAAGTCAATGCAAGTTGCAATAAAATCGGCATGAAGTAGTGCAGGAACCTTTTTCATGATCGCTGCGACATGAGAACGTTTACATTGCCAGCAGTGGGGTGTGACTTTTAATGCGATTTAGAATTGTCAAATAGCATGATAAGTCGCACCAGTGTGAACTGGGGCTTAGTGTTTGCTAGAGTTGCATTCATTTGAAGCCATATATTTTATTATTGTTATGCAGTCCGTTTATATATTTTTTTCTACCTAATATGTAGACTGTTGCAGTTCCAGCTGACTGTCCCTACATAGAGTATAGCGATCCAGATCTCCTGCAGTGTGACATGCTTCCTGCATAGTGCTTCACTCATAAACTGCTCAGGGAGTGGGAGGGTTGTTGATTGGAGCATCATGCATAGTGCGTGTCGGACTGCTGGAGATACAGACCACTGTGCTTTGTGTGAGAACAATGGTCTGTGGCATGTTGCTGCCACAAGGCAGATTGATGTGGCAGTAAAGCACTTCTAACACCCAGACAAAATAATTTACTGATTTTTATACACCGGATCTTTACATAGCTGTGTGCATTGTCCCATAGACAGTAATGCACCTGTATTTAGATCCATAAAAAGAAAAAACACTACAATGCGTCTTTTTTGCCCATCTGCAAGAAACAATATTCTTTACTTATTATGTAGCCTGACTGCAAAACAATAATACGCAACATGGCTTAAATTGGGCTTTAGATCACCAGTGTTCTGTACAAGAGAGTTTCTGCTTCTGGGAAGGAAGTAAAAAAATAGATTTTTTTTTTTACATGCTTACCTGTAAAATCCATTTCTTAGAGTACATCACGGGACACAGAGCAGGCTATTCATGACTATGTGGTTTATAGGCCACCTATAGGTGTATGGACACTGGCTGACCAATTAGAGAGGAGGTCCTCCCCTATATAACTCCTCCTATATAGGAAGTACTTCAGTTTTTGTAGCAAGCAATGAAAATTCCAGAAACGGGCGGGACCTCGGTGTCCCGTGATGTACTCCAAGAAATGGATTTACAGGTATGTAGAAAAATCCAATTTTCTTTATCATACATCACGGGATAAACCGTAGGCTATTCATGACTATGTGGGATGTTCCAAAGCAATTAGAAATTTGAGGGGAGGTGACACCATGATAGCCACCATCCATCATCCCTCAGGACCTACTCAGCCGCCCGTAAAACACTGCGGCCAAAGGCAGAATCCTCTGTGGCTCTGACATCCACCTGGTAGAACCTTGTGATTGTGTGAACTGAAGACCATGTAGCAGCCTTGCAAACCTGAGCCATTGATGACTGATGGTGGATTGCCCGCCAAGATGCCCCCACACTGCTGAAAGAGTGTGCCTTCACCTGAAAGGGTGGGATTTTAACTTTCAAACCATAGGCTTGAATGATTAATTGGTAGATCCAATGAGAAAAATAGCCTTGGATGTCGCATGCCCCTTCCTAGGCCCTTTGGCAGCACAAATAGAGCATCTGACCTCCTGACCCGTGCTGTCGCCTTCAAGAAGACTCTTACAGCATGTACCACATCCAAGGTATGCAGAGATATTTCTCTTGCCGACTGTGGCCTAGGAAAGAATGAAGGCAGAACTATGTCCCGATTGAGATGAAAACTAGAAACCACCTTAAAAAACCACAGATGAGGTTGCAGCACCACCTTATCAAAATGCAAAACCAGAAATGGATCTCTGCAAGATAGAGCTGCCTGCTCTCACACCCTTTTCGCAGAAGTGTTTGCCACTAGAAACAACACCTTATGAGTCAACAGAACCAGTGGAATCTCTCCAATAGGTTCAAATGGTGGCTTTTGCAAAACCTTCAAAACCAAGTTCAGGTCCCAAGGACACAAAGGCAACCTGACAGGAGGAGCCATACGCATCACTCTTTGTAAAAAAAGTGCAGACCAAAGAGTGAGACACAATGGGCCTCTGGAAAAAAATAGCTAATGCTGAAACCTGACCCTTAATGGTTCCAAAAGCCATATTCTTCTGCAACCCTGTTTGAAGAAAACAGAATCTTGCCAATCACTTTCATGGGTAATATTTGTGAACCTCACATCAGGCAATGTAAGCCTTCCAGGTTCTGTAATAAATGTTCCTAGAAACTACCTTTCTAGCACCCAAAATGATGGGGATGACAGAATCCGATACGCCCCTATCCTTCAGGATCTAGATTTCAATAGCCACGTGGTCAAATTTAGCGACCGTAAAGCTGGGTGCAATATACCTTGAGACAACAGGTCTGGCCAATACGGAAGGGCCCACGGCCCATCTACTGCCATCTTCACTGTGTCCAAGTACCTGGCCCTCCTGGGCCAGGCTGGTGCAATCAGTATCACCGGAATAGACTCCTGAATCCTGATCAAGAGACGCGGCAGCAGCTGGATCGGAGGAAAGGCATAAATCGGTAAGAACTGGTTCCAAGAAATCCCTGAGGAGTCTATCCTTGCTTATCCTGGACACAAAAACACTGACCTTGTTTAACCTGGATGCCAAAAGGGCAACCCCATCGCTGGCAGACTTCCTTCAAAATATCGTGATGCAAAGCCCATTCCCATGGAATCAACTGCCAGTGACTGAGATAATCCACTTGCCAATTTTCCACACCTGGAATGAACACTGCTGACAGACTTGGAACATATTTCTGCCTAGGTTAGAATGTAGCTCACCTCCATCTGAGCCTGGTGGTTGATGAATGTGACTGCTGTGGCATCTAACTGAATCCTTACAGGCCAACCCTGAAGCCTGGATGTCCAATACCTCAGAGCCAGCCTCACTGCTCGAAGTTCCAGGACATTGATGGGAAGAACCCTTTCCCGTGGAAGCCATGTTCAATGAATTGTGGCCTCCTCCAGAATGGCACCCCAACCTGAAAGGCTGGCATCGGTGGTTACCAACTTCCATACCACTGGTCAAAAAGATCTTCCCTTCTCCAAATTGTGAATTATCAACCACCAATTCAGGCTCTGCTGCACTTCTGGAGACAGAGATATGCAGTAATCCAGGCTGGAATATTTTTGTTCCAAACAGACAGAATGTACCTTTGCAGCAGTCTGGAGTGGAATTTAGTATAGGGAATAGCCTCGAATGAGAACACCATCTTCCCCAGCAACCTCATACAGAGGCAAATTGAAGGATACCTCTTGTTTTCAAACTGCAAACCTCATTCCCCAGGGCACAACTAGAGGCAGAAATACCTTTGCCTGAACCGGGTCTAGGACCATCCCCAAATACTCCAGCCTCTGTACTGGTTCCAGGGCCAACTTCTTGAGATTGAGCATCCAGCCCAGCTGTTCCGGGATGTGCATCGTAAGGACCACATCCTGCTTCAGATCTGGCACCGACGAATTTCTGAGCAAGAGATGTAGATAATCTTTGACCGATTACTTCCAGAGTTCTGAGTAGTCCCAACACCGTAGCAAGACGTTTTGTGAAAACTTAGGGAGCCGTGGCCTGCCCAAATGGTATTGCTATGAACTGGAAGTGCTGAGCCCCTACTGCAAACTGCAGAAATCTTTGGTGAGGAATGAATATCGGTACATGCAGGTATGTGTCCTTGATGTCTATATAATGCCAAAAAAATCTCCCTCCTGTAGGGAAGCCACTACTGACCAAACTGATTCCATACGAAAGGTTCGGACATTTAAGAACGGATTTAGCCCCTTGAGATCCAAAATGGGCCTTACATCCCAATTTGGTTTTGGGACTGTAAACAGGTTTGAATAAAACCACTGAAATCTTTTATCCGCTGGAACCTCTATGATCACTCCCTGAGACAATAAGCAATAGAGTGCCTGAAATAAAGCTCTTCTTCTTCTCTGAATTTATTGGTACATTTGATCTTAGAAACCGGGGAGAGGGAAATACCCGAAATTCTAGCCTGTACCCCAGAGAAATGCAGCCATACAATTCACAAGCCTCCCCCCCCCACACCTGAACAAGTGTGGGCGCCCCTTCATAAGGAGGCAGACCATGGATATGTCTTAAATGACATTTGTACCCAGGGCCTCCTTGGGTTTTGATTCTGAGATCTACCTCTGGAGCCTGGGACCTGTGTGTGGCGAAACGACTGCCGGGTAGATGAGGGCCCAGCAACCGAAGCCCCTGACACCTTAAATGAAGGACATTTGGATTTCCTCTTGAAGGGCAGAAGAGCACTCTTATCCCCTGAAATCTTTTGGATATAGTTGTCCAAATCTTCCCCAAACAGCCATTCCCCATGAAAGGGAAACCTGCCAAAAGTTTTTTGCATGGCAGATCTGCTGACCAACTCTTCAGCCACAAAACCCTGTGCATGTTCACTGTTAAGAAGGCTAATCGAGAAATTTGCTGAATTGAATCCTTAAGAGCATCAACCATGAAACACAAAACACGAGAAACATCCTACAAATCCTCGGCTGAGCATTTCCCCTGCACTGATGGTCCTCCAATCCGCTGCTTGATACGGTCAGAAAAACTCTGGCAAATGCAAATGGCTGGCTGTGTGGCAGAACCTGCCAGGGACAAGGAGGCCATAAGGAGAAACTCCAGCTTTTTATCCGCTGGGTCCTGGAAAACCTGTAAATTATCCACATGTTAAAAATTTATTCAGGGATGAAACCTCTGTATCCACTACAGGCAACCCCCATTTCTTAACAAACTTTTGTTCCATGGAGTACAAGAAAGAACACCTCTTTGGTGGAACAAAAACCCTGTCTGGATGATCCCAATCATCATACATAATTTGCTTCAGAAGAGGATGCACTTAAAATGCCTGAGTACTCTGTGAAGGCTTCAAAGAGCCCAGGGAAGAATAAGTAACCTCAGAAGTTTCTATCGGAGGTAGCCCGAATCTAGACCGTACCATATCAGCGAGGTCCTGGACTAAAAATCTCTGAGACTGGGAAGCAGAGACTACCTGCTTCTGCTCAGGCTGTGACTCCTCAGACAGAAATTCTACTGCCTGACCTTCCTCTAGCTCTTCCTCATCCTCAGGCTTCACCCATTCCTGCTCCAGGATTGGTGGTTCTTGTGACGGGGATCTATTCTGCTTCTTAGTCCCCTGAGAAACTGATGCTATCATCCCAGCAATCGTATCTTCTAAACCCCCTAAGGCTGAAGCAAGATCATGCATGGTTACATATGCTGAGGCAGAAGCCCCAGTACTAGCCACAATGCCAGATAAACGCAGAAGCTCAGGCTGCCCAGTTGCTTCTGGCCTGTCAAGAGAGGATATTACAGCGGACCTTTGGCTAGGTTCCTGAGGACATGGCGGTGGTACATTAGTGCCCTTTCCTGCTGCACCTCCCCCACTCTGCTTTCTGGAAGACATTACTTCAGATAGCGCAAACCTGTGTACCTCCTCTAGTAAAAACATCTCATGATACAGCTTTGCAAGTTGTGTACTGAAGTAAAAGTACTCAATGCAAATGCTGCCTTATGAGCCACCTAAGGTGGCTCCTGACTGGTCCACGCTTCCCCCTCAGGGGAGTACTCACACGCCCCTACAGAATAGCCCACTCTTTGTCCTGGCCACAGGAGATTCCCAAGCAGCAGCAGCCCACATGTGTCCTGGCCTCCAGATAAACAAATATGGCCGACTTCTGTTTCCGGCCACTACTGTTCATGCGCGTGCCCAGGCTGTACTCCCTCTAGTGGCTGAAAACAGAAGAGCAAGCACATCTCAGGAACAATTGTGAGCACTCCCCCTAATGGAAACTCACAGCCACAACACCTCTTCTTTTCCCTCCAATTTAGAAGTTTGTTTCTCTTTACAGAGAGAAAAAAGGAGATCTCTTACCAGTCCCAATGCAGATCCCTGAGTTCCATCAGGCACCAACCTTTACCCATCATGGTGGGCATTGTCATACATACCTTCAAGGGCTCAGTCTGCTGAGGGGCCACTGCCTTGGACCAGTATAGCACCCTGCTGGAAGCACCTTGGTCAGATTTTAAATAGCACAGGGTTCCATCTGCATGGGGTCCACCGCCATAAGGCTGCAATACAGGCAAACCCATGATGATTCTTCTCCTTATCCAGCGAGGCTCGGGTACCATCCATTTTGGCTCACAGCTTTCCGAATGGATCAGATTTAAGTCCCTGATTCTCTAATGGAACCGTTCTGGACTTTCGGGTATGTTCCAAGAGCACAACAACACTTTGTGACCATCCACCTTACAGACACTGGCGAAAAAACTGAAGTACTTCCTGTATAGGAGGGGTTATATAGGGTAGGATCTCCTCTCTGATTGCTCGGCCAGTGTCCATTCACCTATAGGTGGCCTATAACTCACGTAGTCGTGAATAGCCTGCTCTGTGTCCTGTGATGTATGATAAAGAGAGCTCACTTCCTTTAACTTGCTGGCAAATGTTTTTCTTGCACCTCAGTGACTACAGATCTGAAGGGTAAGAAATTTAGATAAAAGCATAGAAGAATTTTCAGATCTCGCAATTTGAAAGGCATTGCAGAGCTGTATAAAATATAATAATGAAATCTAAGAATTGTGTTCAGTTTATCAGGGTTGGAAGCCCATGGCCTTGCATCCAAGAAGCTATTGGACACGTTGACACTTGTGGTTTATTAGAAGTCAGATGTATGAAGGTCAGCTCTATGAATATGTGTGGTTTTGAATGAAATTAGCTTTTTAATTGTTAGGTATTTACTTTACAAGTACATCTAACATTTACTGTATATTCAAGTAAAGTAATGGCATCTTTTTATTAGACTGCTTTTCAGTCTGGATTGTCCTTTTTAATTGCATTCATTGGAAAGGAAAACACTTTCTTCTGTACTTTGTGAATATTTCATAAAAGTAGTGCTTTCTTTGTAGTGAAAACATAAATCAGCGGAGGCATTAGCATGACAAATGGTTCAATATAATAACCAAAACTCAATTCAGAGAAATTTTCTGCTGGCAAAGAGGTCTTTTGTTTTTTGAAGTGCTCTAACCTTCTTCAGGTCCTTTTGTTTGATTATTGCCCAGAGGACAGTTAGTCTGAATTCTTGACATCTTTTTCTTTTTTTTTTTTTTTTCAGAAAAACATGTCAGAAAACTCTAGTGACAGTGAATCATCATGCGGGTGGACAATTATCAACCATGAGGCAAGTAACTTTATCCTTTGTTCTTTAATCGAACAAAATGTTCACTCATATGTTTTTATTTGTCAGTGTCTTGATTCTGGGTCACATGTTCACTTTTGGAATGTTCTAGAGCAGAGGTGTCAAACTCAATTTCATTGTGGGCTGCATTAGCATTATGGCTATCCTCAAAGGGCTGGTTGTAGCTCTAAGACTACTTAAATGTATCTACTCGTTAACATATTAAATATTGCCTCTGCATTTGAATGTTACTAATTTTAGTAATAACTTGGGACTTAAAGGAGACGTATAGCCAAAGCTATTTTGTCTATACTTCTCCTATGGGTCATAGGTGTGCACTTAGTTCTGTACTCCTGTGACCCTTCTTTAGCAGCCTAAAGCTCGCTGTCGGCTTAAGTCACAGAACCGGTTCAGTCTGGGGAAAGATAGAGACCATATGGTTGACATCCACCCAGGAGCCTGAGCCAGCTCTCCAGTGACTGACAGTCACCGCTCTCTACTCAGAGTGGAAGGGAGAACTGAGAAATCAGCGGTCCGGTCTAAAAATATCCCAACCACATTGTTGGGATCTGCCCAGAAGCCTGGACTGGCAGCTGGCTCAGCCTCTCAGCGAGCCTCTGAGCCAACCATTCCGCCCCACCTCACCCCCTTTCCCAACACTCCAGCACTCCAGTGAGCACTGGAGGGCAGAGCAGAGAGCTGGAGACTGACAGTCTCTCTACTTACAAAAAGCTGAGAACTGAGCAATCAGCAGTGTTTGATCACTCAGTTTTCAGTGTAGAGCCGGTGGGAAACAGATGCAGCATCAGACCGATGCTACATCCACATAAGTGAATTTCCTTTTATTTGTTTTTTTCCTAAATCCCATTCTTCTTAAGCTGTGAAGGGCAGGTGCAGACTAGCATGGAGCCTGCTTCACACTCCTGTAGCATATGATGCAAGTCTGACAAGGAGGGTTGCATACCAATGGTATCATCCTTAAGAAACTTTATTGGAGACGGCTCAGACAGAATATGGACCTGCCATGGTGTTCTATATGAGCGGTCTCCAATAAAGTTTCTTGTGAATTATACCAATGGTGTGTGATCTGCTTTTTCAACTGCCATAGAGTGGTATTATTTTCATAATAATTATGAGCAGATGTCCAAAGCCCTCCCTTACATCAGATGTCAAGAGCCTTCCCATCAGAAGTCAAGAGTCCCCTACCCTCCCTTACATCACCTTGTGCTGCTGGGGGCGGAGTAGGGAAGCAGAAAGTGCAGGGTCTGGAGGAGGACCAGACGAGGGCTGGAGTCTGCTGAATACTGAGACCAGGGAAGGCAGAGATGAGGGGGTACTGTGGCTGCTAAGAGAGGTGCAAGATCTGTAGGAGTTCTGTTCTCTTTTCTGCCGACTGCTAAGATGATCCTCTGCACGACTGCAGGGAGAAGCACAGGATCTGGTAGAGGAGTTCTGTACTCCTCTTTTGCTGCCGATTGCTGAGACTAGAGGCTGGTGCTGCAGCTGCTGGAGAGGTGTGTGAGGGTCACATGAAATGGCCTGGAGGGCCAAATTTGGCCACGGGCCTTGTGTTTGACAGGTGTTCTAGATGCTAAAGCCAGGTCACTTACTAAAAAAATCAAGACCAAGGTGCTGCTAGGTATGGACATCCCTGGCTCATTCCTCTGGTCACATGTTTGGTACCATGGTTGTCAGGCTCATCACCAACACCCCTAAAGGTCCACCTTTAAAACCTGCTCATGTTATTTGTTTTCTACTCCTATTGCTTCCAGAACACTTTCCTTACATAAGCTTTCCTTTCATGTTTTGAGGTTGCTAGTCATCTCTTTTCACAGCTTCCCAGATTCCTTATATGCTTTGCAGCTTCTCTTCTGCTCATTCCTTTGGTTTACTTTCACTTTCTGTAGACTGCAGATCCCATGGCTCCTTGCTGCTTGCCTTCCTTCTGAATCTCCTTCTCTTCAGCACCTCCATAGTATAGTTTTAGTTTGCTCTAAAAAACACAGCAGAGCATATTAATTAGGTATAGTAAATATGATCCACAGAACTCATGGAATCAAAGGTGTGGGATTCTTTAAAAAGTACAGTTTCATACTTCAAGACCATTCATAAGAATACGGCCGAACTAATTGAAATTAAATGTGAAAATGTATATATTTTAAATGTTAGCCATAGACACACTTTAAAAAAATATGTAAAGCCAACATTTCATGTGCCTGCTGTACCATGTACTTGTATGATAAAGTATTCTGTTCTCTCTGTATTGCTTTCTTTGTGTGAAATCCCTGGTGTTCCTGCCAGTCCTTCTGCATTCCCTAAAGACTGACCATGCTAGGCATTAGAGCACAGGGAGGTCTGTTCTTTACCTGTGCTGAATAATAAGTCTGCTCTCCTCCAATGATCAGGCTTGTGCTGACACTCCCTCCTCCTTCCCTTGCACCCATTCACTGGGAAGATTAGTGTGCTGCTTTTTCTCCTCCCCCAGCTCTGAGATCCTTATGCAGCTGAGAACAGAGGGTATGTGATCACTTATTAAAAAAAAAAAGGGGGGGGGGGGTGTATATAATATTTTTTCATATGTATACGCAAATGTTTTGCCTTTCATTGCTAATTAAATTGAATGCGTTGTTTTACAAGTTTCACATTAATACTTAAATCAGCTTCTTGTAAAATGGTACCAATGGTGCTGCTAGTAACACTCATTTATAATAGAGAACAATAAGTTTTTACAACGTCATTCACTTTCATAGTGCTCCACTGGTTTCAGAGTCTCAAAGCTGGCAGTTTACTAAGCACATTTTTGAATCCCATCAATGTGCATTATCAGGGCTTGACAAATTTGCTTTAAATTTATGAGCCAGCTAAAAAAGTTAGGAGCCATTTTTTTTTGTGTAACGTGGGTTGTCAGTGCCTGGGACTTCACGAGATTTGCCACGTGACAATTACGGCAAAACCGCACCACGTTTTAGGCGCCACTGAAAATAATGGCACCTGAATCTGCGTTTTGCTATCACGGTGATTCTGCTGTGATCCCAAAACGCCCAGGTGTGAATGGAGCTACCCTGGTTCACACATGTGCGGTTCTGGGTGCGTTTTGAAACTCACTGATTCACATGACAGGCTGGATATTTTGTGTTCCTATTGAGGTGGTTCACACAAATGCAATCCACATGCATTGTGTGCCATTATGAAAAGGGTCGTGTGTAAGTTTGGAGCGGTGCGTTCCAGAAGCAAGTGATAGAATAGAGTGGCATGAATGTTTACATAGGATTGCTATTGACAGGAGTTTTTCCATTGAAGGCGGTTTCCCATTAACCCTTTCGCTGCCAGAGCAGTTTTTACCTTTCTTCACACGTTTAATTATTTCAGGCCTGAAGATAACACAAACCCCCAAACATATATTTTCTGAAAACAGACACCCTAGAGAATAAAGTAGTGGTAGATCCAATTTTTTATGTCACCGGATTTTCCTGCAAATGACTAGGAAATGCAGAATATCAGTAAAAAACGCTCTAAAATGAATTTTAGGGCAAACAAATGCAATAAATTACCCACATTTTTGGTAAAATATAAAAGATGAGGTTGCGCTGAGTAAATAGATACCCAACATCCCAAACCCTAAATTTGTGTGCGCCTATGAAATGGCGACAAACTTCGGTACCCTATATTTTCTATAGGCAACTCTTCAAAAGCCCCTATAGGTCATCAGTTTAGTGTTATGGAGGAGGTCTTGTGCTAGAGTCATTGCGCTCACTCCAGTGTGCGTGGCGATATGTAACGTGTATCGCAATCAACGTTCTCTTGTGTAGACACCCTGGTGTGTGCGTTTACATTTATACGTGCATATATGTGGGGGTTGGGATGCCTCAGAAATATTTTGTGGGGAATGTTATGTGCTTAGGTGTAACTTAATTTGTTTGCAATACGTCATGCACGTCACATTCCGAGTCACAGAAAGAAGGCACCCGCTCCTCCACCCACTGACACCTGTCATGGCGCACCCAGGCCCGCGATTGGGTAAGTGGGGCCCAGATACATTGCGGGAGCGTGTGTGGGGAGGGCACAGGTATCGGGGGCTGTGGAAGTGTTCAGGCAGCAGCTTGACTGCTTGTCAGTCTTCCTGTCAGTATTATACACAATCCCAGTGACTGAAGCCACCAGATTGTGTATAAAATCCCCTGCTGTTAGGTCTGTACGATGTACAGACCTGACGGCAAAAGGTGAGCGTGATTTCCCATTAAAGTCTCTGGGGCGTGATCTTCCATTAAATTTTCTGGGATGCGATCTCCCATTGAATCGCTGGGGTGCGATTTTTCATTGAAGTCTATAGGTGGCAGTGTGTGAACCCAGGTGCCAGGATGCAATGTCTAGTCGCCATTGCGACCTGGCGCCTGGGATTCATTGAGCCCTGTGCCTTATAAATGTGCGGATCTTTTTCTTTAAAGTAGCGGTATGATCTTAGTATGGCCATCTTGCTGCTTTATGAATTAGCTTCTATGTTTTTTTGTCATTGTAACATGGTGTCTGTAAGAACGGTGTTATTCAGAGTTTTGTAATGTTGTGCTATTCTGTCCTTCATAACATGGCACCTCTAGTGCCATTCTCTCTTTTTGTAGAATGGCACATTCAGTTATTTTGTGTTGTTCTGTCTTTTATTTACATTGCCTTGAAAAAATATTCATACCCCTTGAAATTTTCACATTTTGTCATGTTACCGAAAACGTAAATGTATTTTATTGGGATTTTATGTGCTAGACTAACACAAAGTGGCACATAATTGTGAAGTGGAAGGAAAATGATAAATGGTTTTCAAAAATTTTGACTAATAAATATGTGAAAAGTGTGGTGTGCATTTGTATTCAGCCCCCTTGTGCCAATACTTTGTAGAACCACCTTTCGCTGCAATTACAGCTGCAAGTCTTTTTGGGGATGTCTCTACCAGCTTTGCACATCTAGAGAGGGACATTTTTGCCCATTCTTCTTTGCAAAATAGCTCAAGCTCTGTCAGATTGGATGGAGAGTGTCTGAACAGCAATTTTAAAGTCTTGCCACAGATTCTCAATTTTGATTTAGATCTGGACTTCTAACACATGAATATGCTTTGATCTAAACCATTCCATTGTAGCTCTGGCTGTATGTTTAGGGTCGTTGTCCTGCTAGAAGGTGAACCTCCACCCCAGTCTCAAGTCTTTTGCAGACACTAACCGGTTTTCTTCTAAGATTGGCCTGTATTTGGCTCCATCCATCTTCCCATCAACTCTGACCAGCTTCCCTGTTCCTGCTGAAGAAAAGCATCCCCACAACATGATGCTGCCACCACCATGTTTCACGGTGGGGATGGTGTGTACAGGGTGATGTGCAGTTAGTTTTCCACCACACATAGCATTTTGCTTTTAGGCCAAAAAGTAAAATTTTGTTCTCATCTGACCAGAGCACCTTCTTCCTTCTTCTCGCAAGCTGCAAACTGGACTTCTTATGGATTTCAACAATGGCTTTCTTCTTGCCACTCTTCCATAAAGGCCAGATTTGTGGAGTGCATGACTAATATATGTCCTGTGGACAGTTTCTCCCACTTGAGCTGTGGATCTCTGCAGGTCCTCCAGAGTTACCATGGGGCGGTCGCTGCTTCTCTGATTAATGCACTCCTTACCCAGCCTGGCAGTTTAGGTGGATGTCCATGTCTTGGTAGGTTTGCAGTTGTGCCATACTCTTTCTATTTTCAGATGATGGATTGAACAGTGCTCCATGAGATGTTCAAAGCTTGGGATTTTTTTTATGACCTAACCCTGCTTTAAACTTCACCACAACTTTATCCCTGACCTGTCTGGTGTGTTCCTTAGCCTTCATGAGGATGTTCACTATTGTTCTCTAACAAACCTCTGAGGATTTCACAGAACAGCTGTATTTATACTAAATTACACACAAGTGGACTCTGTTTACTAATTAGATGACTTCTGAAGGCAATTGGTTCCACTGGATTATAGTTAGCGGTATCAGAGTAAAGTGGGCTAAATAAAAATGCACACCACACTTTTCAGATATTTATTTGTAAAAAATGTTGAAAACCATTTATCATGTTTCTTCCACTTCACAATTATGTGCCACTTTGTGTTGGTCTATAACATAAAATCCCAACGATTTTGGTTGTAACATGACAAAATGTGGAAATTTTCAAGGAGTATGAATACTTTTTTAAGGCACTGTATGTCACCCCTAGTAACACTGAGTTATCCCTTGTGTCTTTATGTAGCACGACTTCTGAATTAAAGGGGTATTATTCTGTCATTGGTAACATAACAACCCTGCTGCATTGCATTATTCTGTCTGTTAGGACATGGCGCTGATAGACACTCAGCAACATCCAGCTTGGGGTTTTTTTTCGCTAGCATACATGTGGCCACAGTGATAAGCTTATTTTCTAGTTCCCAGGTTGACTCTTGACATAAGAAGTTCATGCCCCTGCTATTAGCAAAAAAAAAACATAAAAGAGCAAAGCTTTTAGCTTTCATTCCACACATTATGGCATTATCTTGTTTGTGTATATACATTGAATACACTTACACACTAAATGGGTAGACCATGCCAATGTTTTCATAGAACATTATTGTGTACAATGTTATAGACACTTCTAATACAGCTCTAACTATTCAGGCACAATAAATTCTTTTGCTTAGTTTCAGAAATTATCTTTCTTATATTTTTTATAAAGTTAAAAAGTTCTGTCATGTGACCATGCATCTCTCCTTCCTGATAGTGAGTGGCGGGTTTACGGGACACTGTGCAGAGACACAGCATGCCTGTATTCCATTCAGCCTGAGGCAAGATGCAGGCTGTGTGATCAAGAGGCAGGCTGTAACTGAGAAGGGGTGTGTGCCAGAGACAAGCGGTGATTGGTCAGAGGCATGGTGGCTGAACAATCTACCCAATGCAGGCATGCTGTGTGTCCTGTCCCACTGAATGACTACCCAAGGGATGAAAACTGACTAAGCAAACACACCTCAACTCCTATGCTTTGTGTGGTCACTTTAGAACAAGCAAGAAAGGTGACTTACAGTATCAACCTGGTACTTAAGATGGAAGAAGTACATAAAAATTATAGCGACTGATTTATAAAATATGCATATGTGAACACAGATCGAAAAAAAAAAATATTTAGTGTAACATGTACGTTAAACTCTGCTTAAAAGAGAGGTGCAGGCCACCTAGGTGGATGCAGCATCGGTCTGATGCTGCATCTGTCCCCCACCGCCTCTAAGACTGAGAACCAACCAAGCAAGACTGCTGATCGCTCAGTTCACGGACTTCAGTGAGCAGCGATCTGGCGTCTGTCAGTCACTGGCTTTCTGCTCTGCTCCTCCAGCGATCATTGGGGCACCGGCTGTGGATGGGGCAAGATTGGGTGAGCCCAGGCTCTCAGTGGTGTGTTGAGAGGCTGAGCCTGCTGCCCGTCAGGCATCTGAGCAGACATTATTGCCAGGATCCCTGCAGAGCCTGGACTAGCTCTGTGTCATGAACTGTCAGCGAACTTTAGCCCACTGTCGACTGAATCTGTATCGCAACAGTGCAGAACGAAGTGCACTCCTGTGACCCACAGGAGAAGTATAGCCAAAATAGCTTTAGCCATACTACTGAATTACTTTGAATCACATATATTGTATGTTTTAGACAAGTGTGTGTTGTCAAATTCTTCTCTACCCTGCAGGGTACCTCTTGGTGTTCCATGTCTTTTGGTAAGCTGGTTGCATCTTTCACTTGAGACATAATTTAAAAGCTTAATTTTAATAATTTATTTAGTATATTTTTAAAGTGGTTCTAAAGCCTAACATGTTTTACTTTAACTGCATTAAGGTAAAAAAAATGTTGCAGTACCTGTATTGCGTTCCCCCCCTTATACATACCTGAGCCCTCACTCGATCCAGCCCATCTGGAGCAGCTATGTAGCTCTCCCAGCTCTCACAGGCTTTGCTGTAAAGGCCATTAGCTCCTGCTGCTGTCAGTCAAATCCTGTGATGAGGGAGTGGGGGACAAGGCCGAGCCACGCTGGCTGTGTCTATGGACGCAGGCAGCGTGGCTCAGGATCAAGCGCCCAGTTGTGCCACCATAGGAAGCAGATTTCTCTGGTGGCACACCAAGAAGAGGAGCCAGGAGTGCTGTCAGGGGACCCCAGAAGAGGAGGATCGGGGATAAGTATTACATGTTTGGAAAAAAAAATTAACTTTACAATCACTTTAATACAGCTACCTTTAGTTTTAACATAGTATGGCAACATTTCTAATTGCATGTAACCTTTTTCATATTAAAGTTGTTGTCCACCCCAAAATTACTGTATGACCATAAAAACAGCCATATAACACATGCACCCTGATAAATGCATAGCACCATGCTTGACTTCTTGACTTCTGCTCACGCTCGGTTGTCTTGCAATGACTGTTGGATGCTGCTGGCCATTTACCAACAATACCATGCAACTTATGGTGTTATCAAGGTACATGGTTTATATGGCTGTTTAATGTTTGTTGAGTAATTTTAAGGTGACTTTACACTTCAACTTCACAACAGATGAAATTTTAAATTTGGCTTGAAAGGCCACATCATAAGTTGCTATTGAAATAGGAAAGGGAAAGAACGGATAGTCTTGAAACAAAGTTTTATAGTCTTTCATATCTGCAGTTGGAACAGTTCTGAGTAACTTACTTTGCTAATGTTTAATAGTAAATATTCTGTTTCAGAGCACTGCTGAATTCAGGACTATTTGTTCTTAATGTTATCCTGATATGTCCTAGGTGCTGGATTGTAACCACCATTGTCAATGCACTACCTATTTATGCCTTGTGACTTATCATGTAGTCGCTTAGTGACTTCTGGATGAATTATTTATCCAGCACATTGTTTTAAAACATCTGCTACTTCTTTTGTTAACAATTAAAATTAACTTTCCATATTAGATGTCTGCTCTTAATGGACCTGCATAGCGCTTATTATAGAATTACAGTATTTATGATTGTTCAATTCAGTATCTTGTCACTGGATTTAGTTACTGTATCGTAATCATTTGTGGAGATTAAAGGACACAGTTTTCAGAGCTAGTTCTTGATTAGATCTGGACTCCCCAGTCAGGAGCTGGCTAGGATCTGAAAGGGAAACTCTATTGTAATTGTGTTGGTCCATTTTCTTTTTTATGTTTGTGAGTTTTTTGGCTGTTCTGCATCTGTTTGTACTACATGTATAAACTCTTTTCTTTTTACAAACCAACATGTAATACCTGACAAAGGATTCCCAGAGAACAGTAGGTTTTCTTAAAACGGAGCACCATAGTACTAACCTCATTATAGACTCTGCTATCTCACATTGAAACCTTAGAATCCATCATTTTACTAAGCTTACAGGTTTACTTTAAGTTGTACATAAACATGTTCTATAATATTTACTTTTTCTAACATGATTCCTTGTTTGTTTGTTTTTTTTTCTTTAGGGTTCAGATATAGAGACACTGCACTCAGAAACTGGAGAAATTGGCTGTCCTTCAGAACACAGGAGGACATTTGTCCAAGATTCGAAGCCAGATTCTCCAGCAGAGGCACCTGGTAAAGAAAGAATATTAAAAGAAGTGTAAATCCAGAGCAGTCATTTAAAGTCAGTGCACCAATTGTTTCTTGTTTAATCATTTATAGATCCGGGTATCAATGAGGATTCCTCTTCTGCTGTAGAGAATTTACAGTGTGCTACAGAAGAACATTTCCTGGCTCCTGAGGTAGGCATGTGTTGTAAAGAAATATAGGGTGCCGTATCTCTTCTGTATAAGAATGTTCCAGTAATGGTGTCAGGTGATTTTATCCATCGGCATGTGGTAACATTCAGTATAGTTTCGGAATGTATATGGGATTTGTAACGTACAAGAGGGTTTTAGAGGGTTTAGAACACAAGGGTATTTAATATGAGCATGTGGATTCGTTCTAAAATTATCACAGTATTTCATGTACAGACATTCAGCTCAGTAAGTCCTTGTTCACACGGGCAGCGGAGGGTTGATCCATGTTCAGACTGCCCAAGGATAAGTTGACATTGCCGGCGCACATGTCTGTGTAAATTGCCACAGTCACAGAGTGGCAAATTTTATACAGAATGTACCTTTGGCCGGTGGTACTGCTGCCAAGTGCACTGCATTCAAGTGAATAGGGCCATGCCTCAACTCCATCTAATGCACGTGGTTGCGGTGCAGTGCTGCGCGATTTCCACAAAAAAAAAAAAATAGGTAGCATATTGTCCCTGAGCCGCCTGTCAACCAGCTCTTAAAAGCTCTCCTCGTGAATCACTTTTCAGAGTGTTTAAAGAAACATTCACCTGTGTGAATGAGGCCTAACATTTTACTTTTAAATAATATTAAATATATTAAAGAAATCTAGTTTTGACAGGCCCCCCCCCCTTCCAAATTAGTGCTACAAGTTCATAGTCTGAATTGAAAGTAAAGCTTTGATATGCATTCAGGGGGGCTTAGTTGCCTCTGAGTCTTTTTTTTTTTTTTTTTTTTTTTTTTTTTTGGCATTGCCAAATTGCTCCAGACATTAATTTCATTCCTGCAACATAAAACACCACTTGTTGAGCAATGTTAGTATGCAGGCAAGATATTCCCAGCCCTTGCATTGTCTTGCACACATAGGGAAGTCACACAGTGTCATGTGACAAGAAGCTTGACTTCTTTCCAATAGCAAACTTAGAGATACACATGTGGGATTACATGGACATTCAGACAGTTAGGTCCCATGCACACAGGACGTTTAACCCCAGTGTATGAAGCTCTGGCATTTAGGTGCAGGCTGTGGGCACAGATGCACCATCACTACCAGAAGTCTGTCAAACTTTAGGGAAGGCTGTGAGCTACTGGCGCTGGACAGTGCTGCTAGAGGTACTTACAGTTAGGTTATTATGGGCCCAGGGACAAATTGCTAGAAAACAGACTGCTTGCAATTCAAGCATTTGTCCCTGAGCATACAGTGCCTTAAATTTGAGTACTGCTAGGTGCACCGTCCAGCCACATCCAGCTATGGCGGCTGTCAGCTTCTCTTAGTATGGTGGATGGTGCACTTGTGCCTGCCACCTGCACCTAAATGCTGGAGTTTCCAGTATTTCCTGGACACAATTATCAGTTTTCTTTTGCATGGTGCATGAGGTTATGTATTTTATGTTATAGAGGTTATGTATCCTGGGTGACGTGTCATCAGGTTTGCTTCCCCTTAAAAGAAAAGTTTGAGAATAGCCAAAAAAAATAAATTGTACTGGTCTATATGCCTGCACACCAATCCCAGCTGCAGCTGTCCCCCACTGGCTGTACACAGAGAACTGAGTGATCTCTCAGATCTCCCCCACCGCTTCGAGCAGGTAGTGGTGACTGTCACTCTCCAGCTCTCTGCTCTGCCCCTCCATTTCTCACTGGAGCAGCTGGCTCAGGAGGGAGGGGCCTGGAGCGCCAACAGGGGACCCAAGAAGAGGATTGGTGCTGCTCTGTGCAAAAGCAATGCACAGAGCAGGCAAGTATGACATGTTTATTTAACCACTTGGTGTCTGCCCTATAGCAGACTTGTTGCTACAGGGCGGAAGCTGTGTGTGTATGTATATGTGTAATATATATATATATATATATATATATATATATATATATATATATATATATATATACACACACACACACACAGTGGGGCAGAAAAGTATTTAGTCAGCCACCAATTGTGCAAGTTCTCCCACTTAAAAAGATGAGAGAGGCCTGTAATTGGCATCATAGGTAGACCTCAACTATGAGAGACAAAATGAGAAAAAAAATCCAGACAATCACATTGGCTGATTTGGAAAGAATTTATTTGCAAATTATGGTGGAAAATAAGTATTTGGTCACCTACAAACAAGCAAGATTTCTGGCTCTCACAGACCTGTACCTTCTTCTTTAAGAGGCTCCTCTGTCCTGCACTTATTACCTGTATCAATGGCACCTGTTTGAACTTGTTATCAGTATAAAAGACACCTGTCCACAACCTCAAACAGTCACACTCCAAACTCCACTATGGTGAAGACCAAAGAGCTGTCGAAGGACACCAGAAACAAAATTGTAGACCTGCACCAGGCAGGGAAGACTGAATATGCAATAGGCAAGCAGCTTGGTGCGAACAAATCAACTGTGGGAGCAATAATTAGAAAACTGAAGACATACAAGTCCACTGATAATCTCCCTTGATCTGGGGCTCCACGCAAGATCTCACCCCGTGGGGTCAAAATGATCACAAGAACGGTGAGCAAAAATCCCAGGACCACACGGGGGGACCTAGTGAATGACCTGCAGAGAGCTGGGACCAACGTAACAAAGGCTACCATCAGGAACACACTACGCAGCCAGGGACTCAGATCCTGCAGTGCCAGACGTGTCCCCCTGCTTAAGCCAGTACATGTCCAGGCCCGTCTGAAGTTTGCTAGAGAGCATTTGGATGATCCAGAAGAGGATTGGGAGAATGTCATATGGTCAGATGAAACCAAAATAGAACTGTTTGGTAGAAACACAAGTCGTCGTGTTTGGAGGAGAGAGAATGCTGAGTTGCATCCAAAGAACACCATACCTACTGTGAAGCATGGGGGTGGCAACATCATGCTTTGGGGCTGGTTCTCCGCAAAGGGACCAGGACGACTGATCCATGTACAGAACAGAATGAATGGGGCCATGTATCGTGAGATTTGGAGTGCAAACCTCCTTCCATCAGCAAGGGCATTGAAGATGAAACCGTTACAGGCCTCTCTCATCTTTTTAAGTGGGAGAACTTGCACAATTGGTGGCTGAGTAAATACGTTTTTGCCCCACTGTGTATGTACACACACACACACACACAAACACACACACTCACACACACTCACACTCTAGGAGGCGTGCATGCACTCCAGGAGTTCCGCCCAATGGAAGAGTGCTGTGTCCTGTCACCGGCGATGTGCTAGATTGATCCAGCACATCCATTAGTAAAAACAGCACATATTACACAGTAAAACACTGATAAGGCGCGTATTTAACCTTTTTATTGCCCTAGATGGTAACCATTTCACTGTCATTTAATACAGTTACAGTGTATATTTTTAGTGCTGATCACTGTATTAGTGCCACTGGTTCCTACAAAGTGTCATTGTCAGGCTTTCCACCTCAATATCTCAGTCCCTAGGTTGCTGATCGCCACCATTACTGGTACCAAAAATGAGTAGCAGGATACATTTTGCCCTGAATTTTATGAAGAAATTAGATTTTTTAAGTGGATGTGTTTTAAAGCAGGAAGTAAAAAAAGTTTTTTTTTTCCAAACTGTCTGGTTTTTTTTTTGTCTACAGCACAGAAAATAAAAAACCCAGGAGATCAAATACCACCAAAAGAAAGCTCTGTTTGTGGGGAAAAAATTATATAAATTTAACGTTGCATGACCGTGCAATTATCAGTTAAATTAACGCAGTGCCTTATTGCAAAAAATGACCTGATCATGAAGGGGGTAAATCTTCCAGAGGACAAGTAGTTTAAAGAAAAAAAATACAAGCCTTTAATATCACTTTTAGAGTGTGGGACTGAAGGAAGCTTTGTAATAATGTTAGAAAGTAAAGCTGAGAATTTACCATTGCTTTATAGCTCCACTCACCACCAACATTTAATTTCTGGATGGAGTTGTTAACCCATATCTGTCCTACTCTTTTGAAACATCTGTCCCTGCCCTCTAGCCACGCTGCTCATGTTTGCTTCTCTGCTTAGTCTGCCATATGTTCATTCTGTGTGTTTTTCTACATTAACTAGGTTAATCGCTTCATGACAGCCTTGAAATGACTAAAGATAGCGGAGATGTTGCATAATGTATGTACACAGTGCACAAAGAATTTGCCTTGCAGAGAAATATAACACTTCATTGTGCTGTGGTGGAGAGGTGTGATTGCATAGTTCCCTCCCAGTCCAATAACTTGGAGAGTGACTCAGTGGAAATAGCTGGGTATATCAACAGTCAAAAAAAAACCAAATACATTATTCTAATAAATATTACTAACAACAACGATATATATTGTTAACCGTGATCAGCACCTTGTGTATTACTAAAATAGTTGGCCTGAATTTACCATTTTTGTGCTGCTTATGCAGTAAAGCTTGCTTGTTATACTCACTGTGGAACCTAAGGGGTTAATCCTCTGCATTGTGTAAAAAGGCTGTTTGATCCTGACTTCTATGATCTTCTCCTTCTAGCGGCCCCTCTTATCTCCTGATAAGACATATGGTGTGGAGTCACTCTGCACATGCTCAGTTTGGTGTGAATTTGTAGAGAGGTTTTTTTTTTTCTTGGGAGAGTGCATGTGATCAGAACAGGGCCAATCAGCACTGTCCAGCCAGAGGTCAGGAGTTCTGCATCCTCCTAAAGCAGAATTAAAACTCCCCCTACATGTTTTAACCAGTGCTTTGCTGGACAGCGATAGAAGTCATAAGACTGCTCTAACTGCTGATAAGAAAAAGGTATTTAGCAGTTTATATTTACTAAAATAATTGCATTTCCATGTTGTGTGTTCTGTGGGAGACCAGATATAGTGAATGCAGGGTCCTGGGTTTAGTAACACTTTAAGCTCTGACTTTGCATGTTTTGCAAACCTTGCATCCAATGTGGCTTATTTTATGCTCCTATAAAAAAACACAACCAAAAACCCTTGCACTGAATGCGTACTCAAATAAAAATGTATAAATAATCTCATTAAAGTGATGATAAATAATGACCACTGCTGCCACCTTAAATGAAATAACTATGTATAAGTGAACATAAATAATTCAGTGGCGTTGTGACCAACCAGTGAATGATACATTCTCCAGTGACCAAATACAATGGAATAAAAGGAAATAAAACAATTGTGATATAAATAAATCAACTAATGTAAAAATAAAGTCCATTATAACCTATAGATGTCGCTTCCAGTGCCAAAATCACCACGTGCTCATGAAACAGCCTTCCCTTTTGGGTATGCACTCACCAGTCCCACATGCCTTCCACTCTCATGGTCAGCATGTATAGCTTATAAAATCTCCAATTGTGGTATCACCATGTAAACTTCATAAATCTCCTTACTCCTCTCCACAAGATACCATGGTCATGTAAAAGTAAGAGATCAACTCCAATGGTAGAGTAACCAATAATATCTACTTTATTAAATGTACTTGAAAAAATGCTTATCATAATCCAATGATATTAGATGCGAGAATCGTGCTCTCACCACCCATGGATCCCACAAAAAGGTGCTCCCACGTCCCTTCCAGTTCACAACGTCACTTCCGGTCACCGCACAGCCTCACTCTGACGTGTTTTGTCACTTCTGACTTAGTCATAGGTGATCCCTAGGACTAAGTCGGAAGTAGCAAAACCAGAAGTGACGCAGGAGCGCCATTTTGTGGGATCCAGCGGTGGTGAGAGTGTGATACTCGCATCTAATATCATTGGATTATAAGTGTTTTTTCTAGTACATTTTGTGAGTGGGTTTTACTTATTTAATAAAGTAGAGATTTTTGGTTACCGTACTATGAGAATGGAAGGCATGTGGGTCTGGTGAGCACATATCCAAAAGGGAAGGCTGTTTCATGAGCATGTGGTGATTTTGGTTTGGGAACACTGAGCAAATAAGATCACAGCACTGAAAGTGACATCTATACGTTATGATGAACTTTATTTTCACATTAGTTGATTGATTTATAGCACATTATTGTATTATTTAATTCTATTCCATTGTATTTTGTCACTGGAGAATGTGTTTCATTCACTTGTTGGTCACAGCACCACTGGATTATTTATGTTCACTTACGAGTGTATTGAGCTGCTGCCATGTGATTGACTGATTAGCAGTTTGTGGTACCAAGCAATTGAACAGGTATACCTAATAAAGTGGCGTGTGTGTGTGAGATTTTTTTTTTTTCACTACTGTGCAAAAGTTTTATGAAGGTGTGAAAAAATGCTGTAAGTTAAAAATGCTTTCAGAAATAGAAGTGTCAATAGTTTTTTTATCAATTACCAAAATGAAGAGTAAATGAATAGAAAAGCGATCTAAATCACATTAATATTTGGTGTGACCACCCTTTGCCTTAAAAACCGTAACCTCTAGCTACACAGTGCTTGTGCACACAGTTTTTGAAGGAACTCAGCAGGTAGGTTGTTCCAAACATCTTGGAGAACAAACCACAGGTCTTCTGTTGATGTAGACTGCCTCAGATCTTTCTGTCTCTTCATGTAATCCCAGACAGATGCAATGATGTTGAAATCAGAGCTCTATGAGGGCCAAAGCATATACTTCCAGGACTCCTTGTTCTTCTTTATGCTGAATATCATTCTTAAAGCGGAGCTTAATTCAAATGGGGAAGTTCCATCTTCAGTAGTGGTCCCCTGCTCCCCGTGAGGAATTGGCACCTTTGGGGAGGGAGGGGGGGGGTTAGTGGGTATCTGATTTTGACAGGTACCCGCTCCCACTTCCTTTGCGATCGCCTAAGTCAGTGGTCCCCAAACTGCGGCCCTTTGCTTGCTTTTATCTGGCCCTTGGGGCACAATTTCATCCACCTATACCAACATTGGGACATAATTCCCCCCCAATTAACACTAATAAAAGAGCAAAATTTGACCCAATGATCAGGCACAATGACAAAAATAATGAGGCATAATTCCCTCCCAGTGACAACAATGGGTCACTGTGACGGGAGTGACTTTTGGGGGTGGGGGGACCTCTGTATCATCTTCCCAAATTCTTATGTTTAAGTGACCCTGTGCCTGTTAGGGTGCAGGGTGTGTATGTGAATGTCTATTGTGTATTGGTGTGTCGTCCTTTGTTCTCGGCCACATGGCTGTCTATTGTCCTTTTGCCATGTGCTGCCCCATTGTTCTGTGTCTTGGTTGGATGGGGAGGGGTGATGATGTGTTTCCTGTAGCCCTACCCACTGATGGGGTGGGCTGATGATGTGTTTCCTGTTCCTGGTTGTGTTTCCCCGCCCTGTGTATATAACTTGTTGTGTGTGTAAAATAAAGTAGTTGACTTCCTGTTTTAAGAAGAGTCGGGTGCTGTCTATTTCCTGAGGGATTTCAAGGGTGTGGTCCGTGGATTTGTGTTCGGACAGAGAAGCTGCGGTATAACGGAATATACCCAAGTGCGGTCTGGGGTCCGGTTCTGTTACAGTCACAATTCCTCCGAATGACACCAATGATAGATGACAATTCCTCCCAATGACACCAATAATGAGTCACAATTCCTCGCAATGACACCAATAATGGATCGCAATTTCTCCCAATGACACCAATAATGGGTCGCAATTCCTCGCAATGACAGCTATGTTGGGCTGCAATTCCTCCCACTGACAACAAAGATGGGACATTGTCTGTTCCCACTGATGTCAGGACCTTTTCTACTCCCAATAGCCAAAGTCTGACCCCCTTGAAGTCTCAAAGGACAGTAAACTGGCCCTTTGTTTAGAAAGTTTGGAGACCCCTGGCCTAGGTGATTGGGGAGGGGAGGGGACAACTTCTACTTCCATAGTCTTCTGGGACATGCGACCGGTACCAGAAGACTATGGGACCATTCACAAAGTGCAGCGCTACTTGAGTCGGGTGCCCACACTTAGGATGCTGCCAGTGAAAATGGCTGGATTGTTGGACAGGTGAGTGGCTATTTTTTAAAAATCAGTAGCTACAGGTTTTGTAGCTGCTGTCTTTTATTTTTTTTTTATCTTTGACTGGAGCTCTGCTTTAATGACATTGGCTGTATGTTTGGAGTTGTTGTCCTGCTGCAGAATAAATTTTAAAATCAGTCACACGCCTCCCTGATGGTATGGCATGATGTATAAATATCTGCCTGTATTTCTCAGCATTGAGGACACCATTGATCCTGACCAAATCTTCCTCCATTTTCAGAAATACAGCCCCAAACTTGCAAGTAACCTCCACCATGCTTCACTGTTGCCTTCAGACACTCATTATTGTACCGCTCTCCAGCCCTTCGGCAAATTAACTGCTTCCTGCTACAGCCAAATATTTAACATTTTGACTCATCAGTCCAGAGCTCCTGCTACATTCATTGTTTTGTGTTGAGTTGCTTAGCTTTGTTTCCATGCCGGAGGTATGGCTTTTTGGCTGTAATTCTTCCATGAAGAAGACGTCTGGCCAGGCTTCTCCAGGCAGTAGATGGTTGTACCTGGGTCCTACTGGTTTTCACAAGTTGTTTGCTGATGATACTGCTGGACAACTTCTATGAAGACCACATCTAGATGGTAGATGGGTGTACCTGGTTTCTGCCAGTTTTGTGTGGATGGCACTGCTGGACATCTTCTGATGTTGAAGGGAAGAGAGCATGATATGTCTTTCATCTGCTGCATGTGTTTCCTTGGCCTACCACTGTGTCAACGATCCTCAACATTGCCCATTTCTTTGTGTTTCTTTAAAAGAGCTTTAATAGCACATCGTGAAATCCCAGTCTGTTTTGAATTCTTTGCCTGGTAGAGACCTTGCTGATGCGGTAGAATTACCTTATGTCTTGTTTTTGTGCTCAGTCTTGCCATGGTGTATGAGCTGCGACATGAAACTGTCTTTCACAACCTCACCGTAGGAGCAGAGTTTGACTGTTTCTGTCCCAGTTTTAAGCCTCCTGCACAGCGGTTTCTGTTTCAGTTATCAACTGTTTTGACCTACATATGACATTGATGATCATTAGCACCTGCTTGATATACCTGGTTAATCGTACACCTGACTTTTTACCTATAAAATCCCTGACTTTATGCAAGTGTACAAAGTGTACATTGCTATTGGTTTGAAGCCAAATGGTAGTCACACTAAATATTGGTTTGATTTAGATTTTTCTTCTGTTTACTCACTTTATATTTATATATCTAAAAATCAATTTACAAAATGCAAACAATCAAAATATACATTTTTGAAAGCATTCTTACTTTACATAATTTCTTCACACCTGCTTAAAACTTTTGCACAGTAGTGTATGTTTACATACATTCATACAAACACATACTAGGGCCAGTTTGACAGGAACCAATTATCTTACCAGCATGTCTATGGAGTGTGGGAGGAAACTGGAGCACCCCGAGGTACCCTACACAAACATGCAAAATGAATGCAAAAAGTGTCCTGGCTGGGATTCCATTTGCGGACCCTGGTACTGAAAGTTCTAACCACTAAGGCACTGTAGTTTTTTTGTATGTAAGCCTGCATCTCTTTTCTCTCGCTGTATATCTGGAAGACACAAAAAGGCTATTTGGAACAGCAAAGCGTTAGAAATGCTACTCCAGGACACAAGCACGGGTTTTACCAGTGTTTGAGCGTAGCAGTACTGTTGGTATTCACTGATGATAGCCACAGGCACTAAGTTTGTTACAGTTCTGTCTTATAAACAAAACCATATCTGAGACAATATGGAGAATTGTAATACTCCCAACATGCCAAAAGTAAATAGGATGGGATTTTTATTTTTAAGAACTGCTTACTATAAGTAATATAATTTTCATAAACATTCATCAATGTTTATTGGATTTGAAGTGAGGATATTAAACAATCTAATACAGAGTCGTTTTTTTCAATACACAACACACATTTCCTAAGCATATAAGGATACCTGCAGAACCCTTAGATGTCTGCCCCAGCACCTTGAAACTCCCAAATTCCACATCATTCTCTTGTGCAAATGTTAACACTTTTAGTGCTAAAGACTCGTACCCTTCAGACTTTCCCATTTGCCCTCATAGCTGCTCTTCATAATGCTGGACCAATAGCAAACCATAAACATTTTATAGGATAGTGGTGTGGAGGTCAGAGGGTCTTGGGGTTCTGGAGCAGGTATCTGAAGGTCTGTGCAGTCCCACCTAGGTACTTTGTGTTGTACTACTATAGTCAGCCCCTTCCTGCCCATGCCAGTTTTCAGCTTGCAGTGATATTACACTTTGAATGACAATTGTGCGGTCATGGAATACTGTACCCAATATTATTATTATTATTATAATACAGGATTTATATAGCACCAACGGTTTGCTCAGCACTTTACATACCCATTAAGTTTGTATCTTTTTTTGAGACAGATAGAGCTTTGTTTTGGTGGTATTTAAATAAGTTGACATTTTGGACAAAATTTTATAAATGCACATTTTTTTTCAGGCAAAAAAAAGTGCATTTATTATTTTTGTCCAAAGGATCCTGGAAAGCATTGCACCAGTGATCAATGGATCACTGATACCATGCAGGTCTCCTGGAGACCTGTCAGAATATCTGCTTGCCATACGGGATGTGCGAACAAGCAGATAAACTGAAAGGAAGCTTCAATGAACTACCACAGCGCTGTGGTAGTTCGTTGAAAACTACAAGCCGACAACCGCTAAGGCTGTCAGGACTTGTAGGCACTCATTCACAGAACTCAGTGAATGAGTGACATGGCTATGTGGGCGGAGCCCCGCATGGCTACGCTGTTTTCAGATCTGGCAGATAGTACGGGAAACTTCTCCCAGTACTATCTGTCAGAGGGAGGGGGTGGCAGGGGAGACTGCTGCTAAAAATGGGTGGAACATGTTACATGTTCTAAAGGTGAACATATCCTTTATGCACCACTGTTTTGTTTTTTTTTTTGTTTTTTGCTAAACAAACATGGATATTTAGTTTTGCTCTGATGGGCGGCATTGATAGGTTGCACTGATGGGGCTGCACTGATAATCAGGGCACTGATCATCAGTGCCCTGATCAGAGAAAACGATGTCTTGGCAGGCTTGCTGGTTAAAGGTTCTCTTTTCCTGCCATGGACACAGTATGGAAGGAAAGGAATGATGATAACCAGCAATCTGTTTCCATGTGATCAGCTGTAATAGGACACAGGTGATCACATGGTAAAGGGCTGCTGTGATTGTCCCTTTACCCCAATCTGTGAGAGAGTGTGCCCAATGTGCACAGCAGGAGGCGCATGGGAGCGGGGTTCTTGAAGGACGTCTATTGGCGCCCTCCCAGAACTGGATGACTGCGCTGTAGCCATCTTTCAGCTATAGTGCAATCGGCAAGTGGTTAAAGTACATTTAAACTCTTAATAGTGAACTATTCTTGTCAGTTTAATATACCATTTGAAGTATTTTTTTATATGTCTATTAAAGAACCTTACTAGTTCTCATCTTGGACTACAGATTGATTAGCTGGGGAAATAAATGTTGCCCATTTGTGTTTTAGATTGAGGCTTTATGTCAGGAGTAGGCAAACTTGGCACTCCATCTGTTATAAAAATAAAAGTCTCATGAGGCATTGCAAGACACTGACAGCCAGCACAAGCATGACTCCTAGAGCTAGAGGCATGGTGGGATTTGTAATTTCGCTACAGCTGCAGTGCCAAGGTTGCATACCTCTGCTTTATGTACTGCAGTTCCCCTTTAATGTTTTATTTATGTGAATGTACCCTACTCCTTTGAGGATGAACAAACAGGTTGCTTTTTGTAATGTAAGTTTATCTTTCTCTCACTTTTGTCAGGGTTTGTCATCTGCGGGTGTAGTGTCTGATAACTCACCTAAAAGTACAGAATGTGACAATAAGGAAGGTATGTCGGTAGATGAAGGTCACTGCGAGGCCGTCAGTGATGACTCTGACATTGTCACCTTGGATCCTCCCAAGGCTGATGAAGCTGGAACTCAAGGAGAAGAAGAAGAGGAAATTCCAGAGGATGGCACTGAAAGCAATGACCTTAACATGAGCTTTTCTTCAAGCAGTCAGTACACATTCAGTCAGCCAGAAACTGGTAAGATTCTGCATGGAAGGTTATTTATACTTTACAGAGTATTGTCACAGATGAACCTTTCTCTGTACCAGTAATAGATGGGTAGCCTTGTCCCAGTGTTGGCAGATCTAAATTATCAAATACAGTTGTGTTCAAAATAATAGCAGTCAGACATCACTAACCTGATCAATCACTGTTTTTGGTAGAAATGATATTTCTACATGGCAAATAATTTACTAGCAGGTGTAATAGAGTAATAGAAATCCAACAGACCCAACAGTCATGACATGCATGCTGCTGATTCTGTGTAATTGAATCACTAATTGAAAAGGGCATGTTCAAAATAATAGCAGTGTGGAGTTCTATTAGTGAGGTCATTCATTCATTCTTTGAAAAACAGGTGGCAATTATTGTCCTTATTTAAGGAAGGAAGGCAGCAAATGTTGTACATGCTGGTTACAGTGCATTTCTCTCTGAAATTCTGAGGAAAATGGGTCGTTCCAGACATTGTTCAGAAGAACAGCGTACCTTGATTAAAAAGTTGATTGGAGAGGGGAAAAACATATAAAGAAGTGCAGAAAATGATAGGCTGCTCAGCTAAAATGATCGCAAATGCTTTAAAATAGCAACCAAAACCTGAAAGACGCGGAAGAAAGTGAAAAACTACCATTCGAATGGATAGAAGAATAGCCAAAATGGCAAGGACTCAGCCAACAATCAGCTCCAGGAAGATGAAAGAAGGTCTAAAATTACCTGTGAGTACTGTTACAATTAGAAGACGCCTATGTGAAGCCAAGCTATCTGCAAGAAGCCCCCGCAAAGTCCCACTGTTGAAAAAAAGACGTGCTGAAGAGGTTACAATTTGCCAAAGAGCACATTGACTGGCCTAAAGAGAAATGGCGCAACATTTTGTGGACTGATGGAAGTAAGATTGTTCTTTTTGGGTCTAGTGGCCGGAGACAGTTTGTCAGACGACCCCCAAACACTGAATTCAAGCCACAGTACACTGTGAAGACAGTGAAGCATGGTTGCGCAAGCATCATGATATGGGGATGTTTCTCATACTACGGTGTTGGGCCTTTTTATCGCATACCAGGGATCATGGATCAGTTTGAATACATCAGAATACTTGAAGAGGTCATGCTGCCTTATGCTGAAGAGGAAATGCCCTTGAAATGGGTGTTCCAACAAGACAACGACCCCAAACACACCAGTATACGTGCAACATCTTGGTTCCAGACCAACAAGATTGACGTTATGGAGTGGCCAGCACAATCCCCGGATCTTAATCCAATAGAAAACTTGTGGGGTGACATCAAAAATGCAGTTTCTGAGGCAAAACCAAGAAATAGAGAAGAACTGTGGAATGTAGTCCAATCATCCTGGGCTGGAATACCTGTTCACAGGTGCCAGAAGTTGGGTGACTCCATGCAACACAGATGTACAGCAGTTCTCAGAAACAGTGCTTATACAACAAAATATTCATTAAGTGATTCAAAGGAAAGCAAAATCTTCAAACATTTTTCAGTTTATATAGTGAATGTTTGAGTTTGTAAAGAAGAATACAAACACTGCTATTTTTTTGAACAGTCTAATATTCACTTTTCTTCAATTCTTTTAGAGGAACAACACAAATTTGATTTATTTTTCTTCATGTTTTGATTTGGAATAGAATTTGTAGTGTTCCCAATGCATTTGTGTGTATGGAAATGAAAGCTATTAGAAGGATTTTGAGCTTTATTTACTTTTTTCAACACACTGCTATTATTTTGAACACAACTGTAGAACATCAATCATACTATGTTATTATTGAAAGCCCATCTGATGTTTTCCTTCACAGTATATAAACCATTTCAGGGTACAGCCAAACAGTAAATGATGAAGATCCTACTTTTGATTTATGGTGCTAGATGAGCTTCTTTAGGGTGAAATCAGCCTAAATTCCCCCAAGGTTTTTAGCTGCAGAGAGTCCTACTAATCTCTGTCTGGATGTAGGGGTCAGCAATCCAACACCCACCTGCTAAGTCAAAAGTAGAGCTATAAAAGGAGCATTCTATTTAACAGGGGATGTGTCGGACTGCTGTAGAGTGAATGCTACTTCCATAAAAAGAGCAGCGGTCCTCTACAGATAATTTCAGTTTAACATATCTTGAACTGGGGATTAAAAAAAAAAAAATATCTGAAGCAAAAATCCTTATGCTAAAGTAAATGACAAGAGACTCAAGGCAGATTGTTTGTTCTGTAGTAGGATGCAATAGGTAACTTTGTTTCACACTGCTCATTAACTGTCTAACTTTCTTCCTTCATTTTTCTTTCTTTCAAATTATGTTTTGTGTTCTTTACAAAATGGTGTCCGGTGGAGCAGTGAGTAAGAGGCTTATTATGTGAGGGCATGGCTTAGTGAATAAAAGCATGTTGTTGTTCACTATAGAATATCTTAATAGTGTGAAACTCACTCAAAATGCTGCAAAACTGCTAACACAAAATTGTAATAAGTAAAGGTATTTTTTAATTGCCGATGCATGTTAACAAGGAAACCGTTTAAGCCAGCTTATAATATGTCCAAGTGCAGCTCCCACACAGAAACCTTGTTTGCTCAAATGTTAATTGATAATATGTGGCCTGCCAGCGTAAAGGTTATACAGTAAATGACTGGTGGACAGCATATTAAAGGAAACGTATGGCCAAAGCTATTTTGGCTATATTTCTCCTGGGGAACATAGGAGTGCACTCCGGTGACCTTGTTCAGCCGACAGCAGGCTAAAGCTTGTTTATTGGCTAACGCCACTTAGCTGGCCCCGGCTCTTGAAAGATCCTGACTTCAAAGTTGGGACCCACCCAGACTGCTGGAGCGGCAGCTGGTTCAGCCTCTCAGCATGCCAACGAGAGCCTGAGCCAACCGCTCTTACCTGTTTCACAGCCTGGTGTTCCAGTGACTGCTGAAGGGGCAGAACAGAGTGCAGTGATTGACAGTCGCCACTCTCCACTCAGAGCAGAGGGGAGAGCCGAGCAATCTGTGGTGTTTCATTACTTGGTTTTCAATGCAGAGCCAACAGGGTAGAGATGCAGCATCAGACCAATGCTACATCCGCCTAAGTGAGTATAAATGTTTTTTTAATAAACCCGTACTTCTGTCTGGTATAGAGAAGAGCCTGGAACGCATGACATTGGATATTTAACCTAAACATAGCAACTCCTGATGAGCAGTTTAATAGGCTATATCAGAAGAGGTATACTAACTAACCAGCTATATTTGTCTTCTGAATGAATTTTGAATATGTAGTTTTATTTAACTTGCCCTGCACAAAATCACTAACCTCCATGAAAGCAGTTCTTGCTCCACGTCCTTTGTTTTTCCATCCTATATTTTATTTTGCAAACATGCCTGGCCTAGCGGGGTACAAGAGAATGCACTGTCTGATGAATATGTGCCAGGTTAGGCAAATTTGAAACATGGCAAATCAAAAGATTGGTTTGTGATTTACATGAGAGTAGCATTCCCAGGTTTCTGGATGAGCCTGCAGGGCTCTCTCTGCCTCAGGTACAAATGGTTTTGGTACTACTCAGCTATGTTAGGTTACAAGCATTGAACCACAGCCTGAGTATTCCAGCATTAGACTGTAAAACAGCACTGCAAAGTATATTGGCTATGGATCATATGGCATACCTGCAGCTCAAGTGCCAGGCTGAAAGAAGCTATAGAATGTCAGGCTGAGAGAGAGGCTGCAGAGCACCAGGCATAGAGGGAAGCTTCCCACCAACATCAAATGGAAATAGCTAAGCTTGAGCAACAGCATCAGGATCAGTCCTTCAGTTTCCTTGAGCGTAGGGAAGCACCTTGTACTGTAAGCCCTGCAGCTAATTCCAGTAACAGAGAAGGGCAGTGATATTGATACTCATTTGGTATCAAAAATGTGTTGTCAGTACCACTTACCACAGATAGAGTAGCTTCAGTATTTGACACCAGGGCTGAGAGGTAAAACCCTGGAGGCCTATGTGGCATTGCCAACCGAGGAGGATGAGGATTACGAGGCCATAAAAGTAGATATAATCACAAGGTATCAATTGACCCCAGAAGAATACTGAAAGAAGTGCATGTCACTGCAGAAAGGACCTGTATACACTTACACCACCACATCCTGGCAGTGGAGTAAAGAACTGAAAGGACCAATTCCTTTGTACTGTTCAGCAGTAGAAAAGCCAGGGGCAACATCAACAACCTACAGCCTGTTACTGTGGGCAGACAAACAGTTACTGGCATGTGATACACTGGCACAGAGGTCACACTCCTTCGCTCTGAGAGAGTTTCACCCTGGATAATCTCCTTTTACTGGAGTTGGGAGAACCTGCTCACGGGTACCTCGTGCATGGGTTTTCATTGGTTCGGGGATTGGAAGTGGGATAAGACTGGGATGAAATTCCCACACCGATGCACGGATCGTGGGCCTCTGGTCTCATAATATGCGCGTTCTGATGATACCCAGGATTCACCAACCCAATTCTTTGGACATGCCAGAGTACTGTGTAAAAATGTGGGTATGACATCTTGGCTAATTGGGAATGAACAGAGGGAGGGAAGCTTGGTGGAGGTACACAGTTCTTCTAGGAAACCTGATGAAGTGACCGGCTTGCATGCAGTTACCCGATACATGTATGTTTGAAGTAAATGTAATTCCTCTAGTACATCACTTGGAAACCAATAAGACCAAGGCTCGATAGAGGCAGATACTTTCCTGACCTAACATACTTACTGACATAGTCAACTACTGTCAGTCCTATGTTACCTGCCAGCAGGTTATCGAAACAGAATACGTTCACAGGGCTTCACTGAAATCTTTTCTTGTAATTGATGAACCTTTAGGAGAGTGCTGATGGATATTATTGAGCCAATAGCCATCCCAAGAAGTTCAGGCGAAGGATACATCTTGACATTTTTAACTATGCCACCTGACACCCAGATGCGTTTGCGCTCTCCTCTCTCAGGGTGGAGAACGTCACTGATGGTTTATTGGGGATTGTTAGGGGAATAAGATTCTCTGCAGCGCTTCCTTATGATCAAGGCCTGTTATTTGTTTCCAACGTGATGCAGGCTGTCTGTGTCACAATACAGATGACACATACCATGGCTTGACCTTAGCAGCCACAAACAAATTGGCTGTGCATGTTTTTCAATAGGACTTTGGAACACACACTGATCAGCCATAACATTATGAGCACTGAAAGTTAAAGTGAATAACATTGGTTACCTTGTTACAGTGGCCTCTTAAAGTGGGTGAAATAAATTAGGCAGCAAGTGAACATGTTGTCCCTGAAGGTGATGTGTTGAAAGCAGAAAAAAAAAATGGGCAAGCATGAGATTTGAACAGCTTTGAAAAGGGTCATATTGTAATGGCAAAACTCATGCTGGCCCTTGTCCACAGCCAAAAGTGCCTACACATCAACATCAGAACTGGACCATGGACCAATGAAAGAAGGTGGCCTGGTCTGATGAATCAGATTTTTATCTACATCTTGTGTATGGCCAGGGGCATGTGTGTTGCTTACCTGGGGATTAAATGGCACCAGGGTGCAGTATAGGAAGAAGGCAAGCTGGAGGAGGCAGTATGATGCTTTGGGCAATGTTCTGCTGGGAAACCTTGGGTCTTGCCCTTCATGTGGATGTTACTTTGACAAGTACCACCTACCTAAACAGTGTTGCTGAGCATATACACCCTTTCATGGAAACAGTACTCCCTGAAGACAGTGGTCTCTTTCAGCAACATAATGTGTCCTGCTGCACTGCCAAAATTATTCAAGAATAGTTTGAGCAATACAACACGTGGTAGGTTTGATTTGGCCTTCATATCCTCTGGATCTCAGTCCAATCAAGTATCTGTGGGATGTGCTAGAAAAACATGTGCGATCCATGGAGGCCCCACCTCAACACAGGATTTAAAAGATCTGCTACTGACGACTTGGTGCCATATACCACAGCGTACCTTCAGAGGTCTAGTGGAGTCCATGCCATGACAAGTCTGGGCTGTTATGGTGGCAAAAGGGAGATCTACTCAATATTAGGTTGGCGGTCATAATGTTATGGTGGGTGGTCATAAAGATATGAATGATCATTGTACGCTGAGGATATTTGTGGAATCTCAGGAAAAAGAGTGGGAGTAATATGTGATTTACCCGCTGTTTGCCTATAGGGAGGTGCCCAGTTCATAGGCATTTAAACCCTATACTGAAGTAGCCTGAGAGGACTCTTCGATCTTGTCTGAGAGACCTGGGAGGGCAAGATTGCAGGCTCTAATGTCTCTGGTCAGTTATATACTAAGGTTTTGGGACAAAATGGAGACATTGGTTGGAATGGTATGGGAGAAAATAAAATAGGTTCGGTTTGTAATACATCACATTCTGGTCCTCATCAGTGAGATCTGAGTATGTAATCATCACAGTCTTCTCTTCTGAAATCCCACATTCAGATATGATGTTGTATTAATTCTGGTATAACTGAATAGACATAGACCACCAAGAAAATTTTAACATCAACAGAGTGAGGGTCTTACTGTTAATGGTGAAAAACCCATCTTGATATTACTAGTAATAGTATTAATATTTAGAATGTTATTTCTTTGCTTACTAACAATACATATCTGCAGTATAATGGAGATTATATAATGAAACCTTACATGTTATGAAGATCAGATCACCTTCATCCATTGTGTCAATAATTTGATTGGTGGAGAAATGGGTATATGGCTGAATTATGGTATATGTCTACCACTCTGTTCAACAAAAGCTGGTCATTTGACCAGTCCTGCCAATGGCTGCAGTGCTGATCTGTATTTTCTGAGGAGGGGGGAATCCCCATGGTCAGAATACAATCGCACAGCAGGAGAGATGCCTCCATCCACATCATCTGCGTGGATGCAGCTATATGGGAGTTTTTTTGTTCAACGAGGTGGTTGAATGAAGAAAAAAAAAAACTCAACGTGTATACCCAACTTTAGTAACCAGTCAAGATTGGTAGTGTATGGACTTCTGGTAGAAAAAAAAATGCTTCACCTCTTTGAAGAGATATAGAGGACTGCTCTGTACTTGATCAGTGATGTATACTGCACTGTATGTGGTAGTCTAGATTGCATTGTAAAGTCACAAATAGTAATGGGTAAGAGTCCTTACAACAATGAGAAAGAGAGCAGGAAACATTGAAAGGTTTTCTTGTTCTTGTTAATAAGTTGAAAGTTAAGAAAGATTGGAACCATTATTGGAAATGACTGTAAGGGCTTGTGTTGCTGGGCTTGTGTCACTGGAGTCAGTTGGAGATACTTCTGAGATCATTCACAGTTCATTAATGGGTACATCTGACTTTCTTCCCAGACTTGTAAAAGAATGCAAAACCCACTTAAAGTGAACAAAAGCCTTCTGCCACAGGCTGTTATTTGGACCTAATTGCTGTAAATTTGAAAAAGTTCAAGTAGAACTAGCTTTCCTACACTCCCAAGCAGACCACATTTCTGGTAATTATGAAGCATTTTTTGGGTATTCTTAAGCATTTTACAAGCTTTGTGCGTTTTTGCACATGTATCATATGTCAGGCGTTTGTTTCCTGGGCTGGGCAAGATGAGGAGGGCAGTCATATAGAAAGAGAGGAGTTCTTGAAATTTGAAAACGTGGGTCACACATGCCTGATTATGCTTGACAAATAGCATACAATGTCAGTGCATTTATTATGCTTTATGTTACCTAGAGGAACTGTATGTTTATTTCCTCTTCACTGTTACTTCTATCCTTGGATTTATCTGATCTGATGACTTAATAAACTCCATTGTAAAAGAAAAATAGCATACAGTGAGTGAGCATTGAAATATAAACAGGCACAAATACAAACAATAGAATTTTGCATATTGAGTGTAGTCACATATAGGTAATCACTCTACAAAACACTAGAGTGTGTATGGGGACTCACAGTGCTGGGTAGAGAAACCTCACATAATTTTAGTGCCTCAAAACAATTAATGAAATCTAGGTTATTAAAGTGGAACTTCACCTAAACGGGGAAGTTTCCCTTTTCTTCCTCCTCCCCTCCTCATCTGCCATATTGGAATATATCTAAATATATATAGATTTGTTTTTTTGGGGGGGGGGAGTGGGTACCTAGTTTTGAGAGGTACCCAATCCCAGCTCTGCTTTGGCTGCCTAGCTGATCAGAACGCAAGTTTGCCACCCTATCCTGTCTGAAACCTTCTGGGACACATTACAGGTCCCAAGAGGCTGCAGGTCTGTTCACCACACTTCACATGCTGGTGCTTGGGACCCGGTGCTTGGGGCCTGAAGACTAGCAAAGAACCAGACTGGGAGAGGACAGCGCTGGATCCCTGGACAGATGAGTGTCTGTTTATTACAAGTCAGCAGCTACAATTTTTGTAGCTGCTGACTTAATTTTTGGAAAGCTGGCTCTTCCTTAACCTCCCTGGCGGTATGATTATTTCAGATTTTTGGTGCTGAAAGCGGTACCATTTTTTTGCATGGAAATATGTATTTTTTTTATTGTAGGCTATAATTTTTAGGAAAAACTCACTGAAATCTGTCCGAACAAGAGTCTAGTAAGCATCCCGGGTATGATAAAATTTGAAACACAAAATCATAAATTATAATTTAATAAATAATCATAAAAATAATATAAAAATAATAAAAAATTTAATTCAATAATATAATCAAACCAAAAACACTGAAATGTGAAATAGAGCGCCAAGTTCGCACATTGCTGAGCTCAGTCGCAAAATCGTTTTCAGTGTCTGATGACAAATTTCCCCCACGAATCATTATCACTCAATTCTGCAAGTGGTTCTGATTTACTATCGCTGTTCTCTAGCTGATCTAAACCGCTTTTGACCTAAAGGGACACTTTTTGGACGCCGTGGACATTTCTCAGTTTCCAGGCAGAAAGAACAGACAAAATGCAGGCAGGGCGCAGGACAAAGCACTAGGGACAATATGTATGTGAAATTGGTTGAGACAGCAATGTTTTACTATGTAAAATGTAAAAAAAAAAAAATGACATTTTTTAAAATTTTTAAATTTCCCGCCGGCGGCGGCGGCGCCCGTACGTCCCGACGTCACAGGACACAGAAGCCGGATGCCGGCATCGGCCGAAGGAGATGGCCGGGGACGCTGCAGGGGACACATCGTGGGAGCGCAGGGTAAGGTAAGTGAAGAACACTTGCCGGAGCAGTGCCGCAGGGTAAGCCCGAGTGTAGCTCGGGGTTACCGCTTTTGGTACTGAAATGTTACCCCGAGCTACACTCGGGAATACCGCCAAGGAGGTTAATGTTTTTCCACCAGCCCTCACGACCAACAACGCCACCATCAGCCCCACCGCGCAAGCCAGAGTACTAGGTGTCATTCTAGACTCCAATCTGTCTTTCCAGCCCCTGATCCAACCGCTGACAAATTCATGCAGACTCCACCTCCGCAACATCTCCAAAATACGCACGTTCCTAACTCCAGAAACTACAAAGCAACTCATTCATTCCCTTATCTCCCGACTTGACTATTGCAATTCCCTCCTCGCCGGCCTACCCCAACACAGGCTATCCCCGCTTCTGTCTATCCTGAATTCTGCGGCCAGACTCATCCACCTTACCAACCGCTCCACTTCTGCCATCCCCCTTTGCCAATCTCTCCACTGGCTTCCGATTGCCCAACACATAAAATTTAAAATATTAACATTAACATACAAAGCTGCTCATAACACTGCCCCAAACTACATCACCGACCTGATATCCATCTACCACCCAAAACGCACTCTCTGCTCCTCACAAGACCTCCTTCTCTCCAGTTCCCTGGTCTCCTCCTCCCATGCCCGAGACGGACTTCTCCAGGGCTTCCCCAATCCTCTAGAACTCACTACCCCAATCCATCAGACTGTCACCTTCAGGCGCACCCTGAAAACCCATCTCTTCAGAGAAGCCTACCCCGCCCTCACCTAATTTGCTGATCTTCTCCGCTCTTCCCACCACTCCATCCCCCACAGCTATTTCCTCCTGTACCACTCTCCCCTCCCTCCTAGATTGTAAGCTTCAAGGAGCAGAGCCCTCGAACCCCTCGTGTATTGTATTGTTACTGTACTGTCTCGTGTACTGCCTCCCATTATAATGTACAGCGCTGACCAAACCGTTGGCGCTATATAAATACTGTATAATAATAATAATAATGTTTTATATCTCTGTTGGTTGCATTACCATGTGACATAAAACCACATAGAAACCTTTGTTTTCCAGCATTGCTTGAGTTTATAGCAGTCCTGATACAAGTTTGTAAACCGGGATCTAGTATCTCAAGTCTCTGCCTTCTACTTTGCAGGTATCAGATCACCTTCTGTGTACATCTATAGACACATGCAAGCTTCTTGTATAGCTCTGCACTGAAAGACTTCCTTAGTGGTGACAATATTGACAGCAGAATTACAGCTGGTTTGTTGCCTTATCAGACTGTGTGAATTCTGCAAAAATTGAGCATGATTGAAAGGAAATTGCCTAAAGTATAATTACACTGGTTATTACAGATGGCGGCTGTGATAGTCTAAGCAAACACTAAAAAGTTGGTGTTAGTGAGACTTTAAAGAGTTAATAAAATGAGTGTTATATGGTTCCAAATACAGTAAAAATCCTTTCAGCTATACAAGTTAACCCGTGTTGCTGTTAAAGAGCAAGTATAATCTGATCATTGTCATGCCAAGTAACACCCACTACATCACCCCTGCGTTTGGTGTGAACACATTTTTCTGACTTGGCTACAAGTTGTGTTGTAATTGGTGTAAGTAATGTCTTTCTCTCTGCAGTGTATCCTTCCCAGCACAGTGAAGATGAGTCCAGCAATGATGAAGCAAGTGATGATTCTGGACCCATCTTGCGACGGCGACGTTCTAAAAGATCAACTGCCTCTATGTCAGAGTCTGAGAACAAGCTTACTCCTGACCATGCAGTGCTTCCTGAGCCAAGAACACCAGCAAAAACAGGGAACAACCTGAACAAGTGCATTATTCTTGCTCTGGTCATAGCTATAAGCATGGGGTTTGGACATTTCTATGGTAAATATGTTTCTCTAATCACAGCAGCGCTCCACACTTTTAAAAGCTCATAGTCTTCCACCAATTGGTGATGAAAAGTGCAACAAATCCCAAACAGTCAGTGAGACGTTTTCCTCTGGGTCAAATAGCTCACAGCTTCACTCCTCCACCTTTACTCAGAATAGCAGATCAATCACCCTTTGTGCTCAGTGAACCACATCCCCTTAGGATACACTCACTGCAAGCAAATGCCTGTCATATTTCTGAGAGGCAAACACTTTTATTCGATTATCCATTTAGGCGGATCCATCCAAAATCTTCCTTCCCCACAGCGGTACTTTAAAACTCTAAAAGAAACATAAAAAGAATAATCACTTATCACAGTCCCAATTCGTTAGACCTTTGCCATCACAGTAAAGTATGCAGTATCTCACCATCCCGCCGTTTAGCCACGTCCCTAACATTTTGTCCTTATGACTTTCAGGGAATTTTAGGGAGTTGCCTAGCTATCTCCAGCTCCATTACTTTCTGAGGTACTTATAAAGGACAAAATCAGAATCGGCTGACTTATTCCAGGTCAGAACACAAGGACACATGCAACAATTTGAATGCCAACCTATCCCCTTGCAGGCATCACAAGACTCTGCACTTCAGCATTTGTTATCTTAGACATATTTTAAGACATTTCAAGTTTACTTTTGTAGCCAAAGAAAGCTAACAACTAGAATGAGTTGATTAGGAGCTGTGGTGGTCTCCATGTTGCTTTCATGACAGATGCTGTTTAATATTTGGATTCAATGTATTTTATGTAATTTTTTTTTTTTTTGTAACGTTGAAAATAAGCCAGTTCTATTGAAAAAAAAGGAAGTTGTACAGGAGGAAACAAAACCCACTGTACAATATAATATGTGTGACTTCGTAAATAATGATTAAAAAGAACTAAAGGCCACATGAAGGACAATCAAATCAAGAACATAAAAACACTGGAGGTAGCATCAGTTGTCAAGGTGCAATCGTGAGGATACATAGCTAAAAGTGTTAAAATGGCTTACGATTAACATATAAAGTGGCAATAATACCAAGGTCCTTAGTGCCTGCATATAGCAAGTGAGAAATACCAGAAATGGAACCAATTAAAGTATCCCACAAGAAACCCTGGCCTGTTTCATAAGAAAGGAAGCGATCATATCTAGGTGTCAAGAGTGTAACAATCAGTTATATTTGAAGGGGTGGATTCAATGAGGGAGATATACCAATACTGAAGCATGTAAAATCTGGTGTAGTTCTGCATAGAAATCAATCAGTTTCCAGGTTTTACTGTCAAAGCTTAATTCAACAAACTGAAGTTAGAAGCTGATTGACTGCCATGCAGAGCTGCACCAGAATCTTAGTGCTCCATTTTTAGTAAATCTCCCCCAATGTATTTTTTAAAGTGTTACCAGTTTAGTCTAAAATTCCATGAGAAATTTTTTCTTTTAAAGGTACTGTTCAAATAATGGAACGTCAAAAATATGTGGAAAAAATACATGAAAATGAGCTAAATGACATGAAGGATGACCTGGTTCAGTGTCAAAAGGATCAAGAATCCACATTAGACCAGAAAGTGAGTCCAAATGCTTATATAGTGCATTTTTTTTTTTACCAAGGTGACCATTTTTATAGATTGAAAGTGTTTAAGCTTCTGTGTTGTACTTTTGTGTATGGTGGTTGAATCAGGGGGAAAAGGATATACAGTGAAGGAAATAAGTATTTGATCCCCTGCTGATTTTGAACGTTCGCCCACTCACAAAGAAATGATCAGTCTAAAAACCAAATGGTAGGTGTATTGTAACACTGAAAGACAGAATAGCAACAAAACATTCCAAAGAAAATGTATGTCTAACAAATTATGCACTGATTTGCATGTTCATGAGGGAAATACTGTAAGTATTTGATCCCCTATCATTCAGCAGGATTTCTGGCTACCAGGTGTCTTTCATACAGGTAACAAGCTGAGGTTAGAAGCAGTCTCTTAAAGGGAGTGCTGCTAATCTCATATTGATAGCTGTATAAAAGACACCTGTCCACAGGAGCAATCAAACAATCAGATTCCAAACTGTCCACCGTGGCAAAGACCAAAGAGTTGTCCAAGGATGTCAGGGACAAGATTGTAGACCTACACAAGGCTGGACTGGGCTACAAAACTGTCGCCAAGCAGCTTGGTGAGAAGGTGACAACAGTTGGTGCAATCATTCGCAAATGGAAAAAGCACAAAACAACTGTCAGTCTCCCTAGGTCTGGTGCATCATGCAAGTTCTCACCTGGTGGAGTATCAATGCTCATGAGAACAGTGAGGAATAATCCCAGAACTACATGTGAGGATCTTGTCAATGATCTCCAGGCAGCTGGGACCACAGTCAACAAGAAAACAATTGGTAACACACTACACCGACAAGGATTGAAATCCTGCAGTGCCCGCAAAGTCCCTCTGCTCAAGAAAGCACATGTCCAGGCCTGTCTAAAGTTTGCCACTAAACATCTGAATGATGCAGAAGAGGACTGGTTGAAAATGTTGTGGTCATATGAGACCAAAATCAAGCTCTTTGGCATCAACTCCACTCGCCTTGTTTGGAGGAGGAGGAATGTTGCCTATAACCCCAAGAAGAACATCCCAACTGTCAAACATGGTGCTGGAAACATTCTGCTTTTTGGGTGTTTTTCTGCTAAGGGGACTGGACAACTGCACCGCATCAAAGGGACGATGCACGGGGCAATGTATCGTCAAATTTTGAGTGAGGACCTTCTTCCCTCAGCCAGAGTATTGAAAATGGGTCGTGGATGGGTATTCCAGCATGAAAATGACCCAAAACACATGGCCAAGGCAACAAAGGAGTGGCTCAGGAAGAAGCACATTTAGGTCCTGGAGTGGCCTAGCCACTCTCCAGACCTTAATCTGATTGAAAATCTGTGGAGGGAGCTGAACGTTCGAATTGCCAAATGTAAGCCACCAAACATTAATGAGTTGGAGAGGATCTGCCAAGAGGAGTGAGCCAAAATCCCTCCTGAGATGTGTGCAAACCTGGTGGCCAACTACAGGAAACGTCTGACCTCAGTACTTGGTGGCAAATCCCTTGTTGGCAATCACAAAGTCATGTTTTGTGAAGGGGATCAAATACTTATTTCCCTCATGAACATGCAAATCAGTGCATAATTTGTTAGACATGCATTTCTTTTGAATTTTTTGTTGCTATTATATCTCTCAGTGTTAAAATACACCTACCATTCGAATTTTAGACTGATCATTTCTTTGTGAGTGGGCAAACATTGAAAATCAGCAGGGGATCAAATACTTATTTCCTTCACTGTAGTTACATAGTTACAGGTAGTCTGGCTGAAAAAAGACAAAATTCCAGTTATAATCCTACACCCAGAGTTTATCCAGAGGAAGGCAAAAAACCCAGCAAAGCATGACCCCATTTGCTCCTGCAGGGGAAAAAATTCCTTCCTGATCCCCCAAGATCGCATATTCCCTGGATCAACTTTACCTATAAAATGTTAGTAATCAATTATATTCTGTGTATCCAAGAAAGAATCCAGGCCTTTTTTAAAGCAATCCACTGAGCTGGCCATAACCAACTCTTGAGGGAGTCTATTCCACATTCTCACAGCTCTTACTGTGTAGAAACCTTTCCGTGTTTGGAGACTAAATTTATTTTCCTCCAGACGTAAAGAGTGCCCCCTTGTCCTCTGTGAGGACCTCAGGTTGAATAACCCGAGTTCACTATATGAACCACTGATGTATTTATACATGTTGATCAAATCCCCCCTTAATCTCCTCAAGAGAGAATAAATTCAGTTCCTCTAATCTTTCCTCATAGCTGAGCTCCTCCATGCCTCTTATCAGTTTGGTTGCCCTTCTCTGTACTTTCTCCAGTTCCCCAATGTTCTTTTTGTGAATTGGTGCCCAAAACTGAACTGCATATTCCAGATGAGGTGTTACTAATGATTTATACAGGGGTAAAATTATACCTCTCTCTGGAGTCTATACCTCTTTTAATACAAGAGAGATTTTGCTCGCTTTAAAAACCGCAGCTTGGCATTGCATGCCATTATTAAGCTTGTGATCTACCAGAACTCCCAGTTCCTTCACCACCATTGATTCCCCCAGTTGTACCCCCCCCTAGTATATATGATGTATGCATATTCTTAGCCCCCAAGTGCATCACCTTACATTTATCAACATTAAACCTCATTTGCCACATAGCTGCCCAGTTAAACAGTGCATTGAGGTCGGCTTGTAAATTGAAGACATCCTGTAAGGATGTTATTCCACTGCACAGCTTGGTGTCATCTGCAATGACTGAAATTATATTTTTAATGCCAAATCCTATATTGTTTATAAATATATTAAAAAGTAAGGGTCCCAACACTGAACCCTGGGGTACACCACTGATGACCCAGACCATTCAGAGTATGAATCATTAACCACTACTCTCTGAATGCGATCTTTTAGCCAGTTTTCTATCCATTTACATACTGATTTTTCCAAGCCTGTAGCCTTTACCTTACACATTAGCCGTGTGTGGGGAACTGTGTCAAACGCTTTTGCAAAATCCAAGTATACCACGTCCACCGCCACCCCTCTGTCCAAGGTCTTGCTCACCCCCTCATAAAAAGAAATCAGATTTGTTTGACAACTTCTGTCTTTCATGAATCCATGCTGTCTGTTGCTTAAAATGTTTTCCATCAAGAACTCATCTATGTGGTCTATTATTAAACTCTCCAGCTATGGAAGTTAAACTAACAGGTCTATAATTACTTGGTAAAGATTTTGACCCCTTTTTAAATATAGGCACCATATTGGCCTTACGCCAATCCAGTGGTACTATGCCAGTCATTAAAGAGTCCCTAAAAATAGAAACAATGGCTTTGAAATGACAGAGCTCAATTCTTTATGGACCCGTGGGTGTATGCCATCCGGTCCAGGTGCTTTATTCACCTTTATACTGTCTAAATATTTCTGGATCATATCAATTGTGAGCCAATGTGGATCACTAGAGCTGTGTCAATGCCATGCCCATTATGGACAAGAGCTCCCCCATGCTCCTTTGTATACACAGAGCTGAAGAAGAAGGTATGTAATAAATTTGCTTTCTCTTTGTCCCCAGTCACCCACTCTAGATTATTTTTTAAAGGGCCTACATGCTTGGACTGGACCTTTTTACTATTAATATATTTGAAGAATTTTTTGGGGTTTGTCCTTCTATCTTTTGCAGTCTGTTGTTTTAAATTTTTGCGACCTTGATTTCCTTTTCACATACGCTGTTATATTCTTTGTAATGTTTAAACAATGATAGTGTTCCTTCTTAGATTTAATAAAAGCTCTTTTCTTATTATCTATAGCTTTTTTAACTTTGGCCGTAAGCCACATAGGTTTGGTTTTTAGCCTTTTAAACTTGTTGCCCATAGGAATATATTTTGCAGTGTGTTCACACAGTCCTTTTGAAGAACTCCCATTTCTGTGTTGTGTTCATTGATGCCAATATTCCCTCCCAGTCTAAGTCCTGGAGAGCATCTCTCAGCCTTGGATAATTTCTTCCTTTTCTGTAAGCCCCTACCACTCCCTCATTACAGTAGCCCATCTTCCTACCTGATAATTCTGATTAGTTCCTCCACTCACCACATCAATCCCATTAGCTACCTGCTCAGAGAGCAGAAGACCCCTTTCAAGGTTGTTGCTTCTGCCCAGTGTGGCAACTTGCTCCTCTAATGCAAACTTCCAGAAGGGCAACCCGCTCACATCTGTTGCAGGGGTACCCATCCTGGAGTTGTTGCTCCATTACTGCATACATGCAGCACACTGTGCACTGCACAAAACCTTCAACCCTGCTAGCGCTCATATCCCAGTTACAATATTAATAGGAAATATCAGTTGTCACTTACAGGTTAGTAGATTACTGTTGTAATCTCCTGTTTTCCACTCCGGTTTTTTAACTCCACTTAAGCAAATTTCCACTTGCTGAAGGGTCCAGCAAGCAAAATACATGCAAGCTCAGAGTGAGCTCTACAGGAAGTGGAGCGCCTGTGACCAATTAACCCCTTCCTGTAATTAGTAGACTGAAGGAAGGCCAGGAAAGGAAGGGAAAAAAAGCTATTTAAAAAAAAGTAAAAGCTTCTAGCAAGACCCAAAAAAGAAAATAAAACAACTACAACCACCAGCAGTCAAAAGAAAAACTGCTTTTCACTCTCCACTCAAATTTGCCACTCTTTTTAGCTATCAGCCAGCAAAATGTGCCAGACTTATGCAGGCAATACATGGGTCTAATTACGAACAAATTTTCTTTAGAAAATTGGAAATTTTGTGCGTTTTGTAATCCGATGGTGCCACCATTGATTTTGAAATTCAACCAACCAAGCCTTCAATTTCACCTCATGTTGCTACAGAAAAGAATTTTTGTGGCAAAGAATTTTCTTTTCTTTCCAGTTCACTGCTCATGCTCATTTCTTTTTCGTTTATATTTCCCGCACGATTCTCCCATCATTGATTTGAAATTCGTTCATTATTCAAAAATTTCCAACATGCCCGACTACTCAAATTCAATGGTCACATAAAAATCGTCCGTTTCCGTGACCCACTAATGGTGCGAAATTCAAGCGAAAATTCTTAAAAAAGATCTTCTAAAGCAATATTTTTGGAATTCGACCCACGTGTGCCCGGCTTTAGTTCACTGACATAGCATAATGAAAGGGCAACTCAGGACTGAGTAGAAAAAGAGAATCAGAAAAGTCATGGAGCTTGCAAAAATGCCAAAAATTGAGGTAAATATCAGCATGGTAATAAGGGAGCACACTATACTTTTTGTTGTTGGATACAATTTAATGATGTTATAAATTAGAATTGGTGTGAACTATCAGAAGATTATCTTAACTTCCAATGGGAAACTGTGATTTCCACGGAGCCCTTTCAGATTCCAGCTGTTTTTCTAGTATAGTTGCGATGATAACTGATAATATTGTATTGCTTTACTATTAGAAACATCCACTTGGTATCAACTCCAAGTATGTCAGATATTGTCCCTCCTCATATGGTACAGGGGTTTCCTCTTCACACTGCAGTAGCATAAGAAGTCACATAATCTAAGGTGCTGCCCAACACTTTGCAGTGATGTTTTTGTGTTTCTTGGATCAGCATATTACTCCTAAGTGGTACATTATGAATACCAATTGTTCTTTCAATGTGTAAGGTGATCAAGGATTTATTGATTTTGCATTTATAGCCTTTGATTAGGTGTATGTTTAGGCAATTGTAATGGGCTTAGATATTTTTTAAAGAAAACCTTCCCCTTCCCTCACCCAGTCCCCCAGGCCCTTTTATAGATCACATCATGAAGATGATCTAAAACATAAACAAGTAAACTTCTCTACCTCCATAATACGTCTTCTAATTTTTTCTTACTTTTTATGGAGCCTCCATGCTTCTTGTGCTCTCACTCCTGTGCTGCCATTTTACAATTCTTTTCCTGAGTCCCCTCACAATATAGTCATTTTTGTGTGTTGACAGGATGGAGTGCACAATGTCATGTAACTCATCTTGCACATGCACCATATGGCATTACATTTGTTTGTTTAGAAAAAAGAAGCCTTCCCTCCTGAATCTGGGTGATAGGCTCTTTATTTTTTTTAACCAGAGGAATGTAAAGCCATATGGTGCATGTGTGAGAAGAGCCACATGACGTCATATGCTCCATCTCGTGCACGCACGGTACAACAGTACTGTGATAATCTAGCGAGATCCCACAGATAAGATACGAGATCTCTCAGAAGGCACTGATGACTTTGCCTTCCCAGGGAGTATCAGTGCGGCCAGGGCTACATAATCAGTGCCTTCAGGGAAACCAGAAAGTACACAGAGATGCATTGTAGTAAAATAGTGGTTGGTCCACTTTAAGTCTCTAAAAGCTCAGACTTTAGGACCATTTTCCTCACTTCCATATCAGAAGAGGCTTTCATTCCTTTGAATCTTGCAGAATATTTGGCAGTTATTCACATCAGTTTGGAAGAGTGACACAAGCAAGTATAATGTTAAGATTATGATACCATGATATATTTTTTAATGTTTCTTTCAGGAGGTTGTGGAGCAGCTTACAGAAGATCTAGAGGACAGACAAGATCTGGTTCTATCTCTTGAGGGACTAATGGATAAAATTGCCAAAGAAAATCATAAGCTCAAACAAAAACACACCGAGTTAAAGGTATCGTGTCTGCAATATTTTTGTAATTTCTAGTTGTATATATGGCATATCAGCACTGCTTTTTTTTTTTTTAAATTAGTTTGGATAGAGTAAGGGAGGGTTATAACCCCTGTGAGGTTGTTTGGGGTTTTTTGCCATCTTTGTCCCATTGGGAATATTTCCCTTTCTGTCCCATAGCCAAAACAGGAAGTGAGAAAATCCCTCCAAAGTGAGGGAATCCCAGCATGCTACCAAGGTCCCCATTGGAAGATTTCCCCTCCATTCCTTTTCTGGTGACACAAAAGTGGGATTTTACTTCACTTTGGATGATAACGGTATACAAGACAAATGGAGAGAGTGAATCTCCTTAACAGGGGCACAGACAGCAATAAAACCTGACAGGTGTTCTAATCCCTCCCCCGATCTAACTAAAACTAAAAAAAAAAAAAGTTTTGTGTTTAGTTCAAATTTAACTAGAAAAAAAAGTTATCAATAAAGACTTGAAGGTAATTTTTGCAGGGTTTTGCCTGTAAAATAAATCATTTTCTGTTAGTGAATGCTGTCAGAATTACAGGTAGAATACAAATAGTGTTAACTAGCTCAGACATTTTGTTACATATAATATTGTAACAATTATATTGACTTTAGATATCCTACAACTGTTTCCCAGCTATGGCATTTATAACATAGGTGTTACATCTTTTGGCCCCATTCATACCTGCATGGTCTGATGCAGTACATTATTGCGCATTATGTTGTGCACTAGTGGATTGAAACAAGCACTTGTGTCATTTTTGCCACCTCAGTGCATCATAACACACAGTAGTTTGATGCTGTATGATGTGGGGTGCTGCATTGCAGGTGGGTTGGAAGTGTCAAAGCTGAAGGCTCAGGGAGCCCTGAAAATTCTGCCTTTCAGTGGGACTATGCCTGCACTGCTTGTGTTCACTGCTCATTTAGTCCAGGGGATGGTATAAGCAATTTTATTTACCCAGTCCTCCACTCCTGCGATAGATGACACTTCCCTGTGCTCCAGTGGTGGACTGTGCCTTGGTGTCCTCACGTCCACTGCAGAGCTATGGACCCTGCATTAGTTTTAACGGCTCTCGGACCTTAGAACACCAGAGCATAGGGGAAAAGAGGATGCAGGGACCAGTCTAAGAGGAGCTTGTAGAAGGGAGGATTGGGTAAGTAAATCTACTTTTCCATGCCCCCTAGATCTAAAGGAGCAGTTAACCCTTGCTATGCAAATGCAGCTCCGCTGCATGGGAGGATTTTCACATTTCATATTGTGGTAATGCTAGTAAAAACAATGCATAGGGGTAAAGCCTGCTTGAAGGTTAAAGTATGTGTAAACCCTAACGATTAATTGTGCTTCCTTTAGATCTGTGAAGTATGCTAGATATACCGTATTTATATACTGTGTGTTCCCATGGTATATATTCAGAACAGTCCTGTGTTCAGTTCCCCTTGTTATCTCAAGGAGAGTTGATAGCCCTTGTATTCCTTATTCTTGGACTGCAAATTGATTATATTGTGCAGATGGGAGACTAGGTCAATGTGTGTAATTTGGCAAGAGAAAACTGGGCAGTGCTGACAACATTCAGTATTCAAAAATGTAGACAAAAAGAAAAAACCTCAGCGCCCAGGATTCTCTTATTAGACACACAATTCCCCGTGAGATGCTGCTGTACACAGGTGCAAAAACCGAAAAAAACTTATATCAATAAATACCAGCGCAAACCCACATAATAAATTGCATCACCCAACCTAATTAGACAAACTAAAAAAACGTGACCACTTATATGCTAATTAAATAATAAAAAATATATATAAATAAATACATAAATAAATAAATAATTATTGAATTAATAAGTCCAGTGACAAAAAAATCCCAAAATAACAGTCCCGTGACAAAAATTGTAATTATACTGTAATTTTCATTGGATTCTTCCGTGCTTTTGATCCCTTCACCATCCACCAGTGCAAAAACCAACATTAACCGCACTCACCAGATATTAGTGAGTCACACGCCTTTCAGGAATATTAAGGGCTCCTGGACCCCCTTTACTTTATATAGGACCTCCAAATAATACCTCCTTTCAGATCTGGGTACCTCTTCTGGTTACTCCTCTCACCGAATCCCCCAAGGAAAATCAGGAAGAAGAAAAAACCATAGCGTAATACCGTAGTGATTTCTCATCAAAAAAAATATATCTCTCCAGACCACTCACATTTTAGCAGGATATAACCCACATTTTATTTGAAACAACAACGATCTTTCTTTAAAAACTATCCTCTTTCCATGTACAGCGACTCTTGCATAAAAGACCCCACAGCCTAGTATACAGCAGGATGGCAGACCCATAGACCCAGTGGGTCTGCCATCCTGCTATATACTAGGCTGTGGGGTCTTTTATGCAAGAGTCGCTGTACATGGAAAGAGGATAGTTTTTAAAGAAAGATCGTTGTTGTTTCAAATAAAATGTGGGTTATATCCTGCTAAAATGTGAGTGGTCTGGAGAGATATATTTTTTTTGATGAGAAATCGCTACGGTATTACGCTATGGTTTTTTCTTCTTCCTGATTTTCCTTGGGGGATTCGGTGAGAGGAGTAACCAGAAGAGGTACCCAGATCTGAAAGGAGGTATTATTTGGAGGTCCTATATAAAGTAAAAGGGGTCCAGGAGCCCTTAATATTCCTGAAAGGCGTGTGACTCACTAATATCTGGTGAGTGCGGTTAATGTCGGTTTTTGCACTGGTGGATGGTGAAGGGATCAAAAGCACGGAAGAATCCAATGAAAATTACAGTATAATTACAATTTTTGTCACAGGACTGTTATTTTGGGATTTTTTTGTCACTGGACTTATTAATTCAATAATTATTTATTTATGTATTTATTTATATATATTTTTTATTATTTCATTAGCATATAAGTGGTCACGTTTTTTTAGGTTGTCTAATTAGGTTGGGTGATGCAATTTAGTATTCAAAAATGCTGTGTGTTTTCTGTTCCCAATAGAATTTACTTGTTTTAGTGCATTTCTAGCAGATCCCTAAAAAGGGATAAAACATGGTGAAATGTGCATGTATTTCAGAGATGTAATGCATAGGCTCCAGTAAGCAAAGATATTTACATGGAGATGTATTACAAACTGTATGCAGCAAATATAAGAGCAGTAGATAGGCAACATTTAAAAGGTGGTTATTGCATAGCCTTTCCTTTTACTTTAACTAGCACATGTGTGAAGTATTGCGTGCTGATTGTATATCAGTGATTGTGAATCAGTGAAATAAATCATTAAAGTGTTGCTCCTTCACTGGCTAAAAACTGCACACATTTCTGATCAGGAAGGTGTAGTCATCTAGAGCAGCGGTCTCCAGACTACAGCCCACAGGCTGCATCCAGCCCGCTACAAGATTTTATCCAGCTCGCAGCTAGGGTCTGTGATATATTATTAATGGGCACTGATTTAGGGTTAAGGTCAACAGAGGCTGCCTATGGTCTCCACTTCTGATGTAAGTGGGGACTCTGATAGGGACCTTATTGTAAGGGGGTGTTCCTATGGTAGAGTCTGATGTTGAAGGGGCTTTCATGGGGACCCTAATGTAAGTAGGGACCCCGATGGGAACCTTCATGTAAGTGGGGACTTTGATGGGGATTCTGATGTAAAGGGGGAACTCCTTCAGTAGACTCTGATGTAAAACGGCCTCTGATGGGGCCCTGATGTATGGGGGGACTGCATTACAAGATTGTTATAAGATTTTATCCAGCTCAAAGCTATGATCAGTGGCATATCCTGAATGTGCACTGACTGAGGATTAAGGTCTGCAGAGACTGTCTATGGTCTTTGCTTCTGGTATAGTGGGGATTCTGATGGGGGCCCTAATGTAAGGGGGGCTTCTATGGTAGACCCTGATGTAAAATGGGCTCTAATGGGGTCCCTAATGTATGAATGACTCTGATAGGGAATCTGATGGAAGGGGGGGACTTTGATGAGGACCCTGAAGTAAAGGGGAACTCTGCTACAAGATTTGCTAAAAGATTTTATCCAACTCGCAACTAGTGGCATATCTTCAATGTGCGCTGACTGAGGATTAAGATCAGCAGAGTCTATGGTCTCCACATCTTATATAAGTGGAGTCTCTGATGATGACCCTGATGTAAGCAGGTATTTTGATGGGGATCTTGATAAAGATGTAGATGTAGGGACGACCTGATAAAGTTTTTTTTTTCCCAGCCCACAGTTATATGTAAAAAATACAATGCGGCCCAGATAATGAAAATTTTGGAGACCCCTGGTCTAGAGCAACAAAACGGGGAATATCTGCACATTTGCCTCATATCATGTAATGCTTTGTTAGTTTTAGATAAATAGATTCCAGCATTAGCAAGTTGATGTGAGTACATTCTGTTTGGATTACAATACATTTAGTCCGTGATGCAATGTAGTGTAACAGCCTTCACTTCATCAGTCCTTTACTTCTTTCATACTTAGAGATTTATGAAGCATAGAGATCAGATTTTTGCTTGCATCAGTGTACAACATAATTGAACTTGGCATTGTTTTACACAGAGATAGAATGTACTGCCTCTGTTACAAGTTAAGAAGTTAAGGCTGAGGAGATCTCCGAGATGATTTGCTTAGTTAATTATTCAATTCGTTGTCCTGTGTCTAGGGGGCAGCACTAAATTATTCACAATACAGCACATGAATTTATCATAGGTTCTTAAATCAGTGGCAATGATAACGTTTGGATGGGCACATATATTGGCAAATCTATATTGTATACACGGGAAAGGATCAGAAATCAATGTGATATCATTTTATATAGTTAAAACTTTAATTCGGATGTTTTAAATGTAATTTACAGTAATTTGACTTTACATGCTTTAAATTTAATGGGGAATTCAGTTCAATCATTTAATGTGGAACAGAGCTATTATATTTAAAAAAATATAGTTTTGTAAGACTTTATAGACATTTACTATGGAAATGTTTTTTGTTTTGTTTTTCTAATTTTATACTTGTAAATTGTATAAAAGAAAGGAAATAAGCTAAAATGTATTGTATTGTTATCAAAATTCTAAAACTAAAGGAAAAAAATTTTGGAAAGGAAGTCCATAAAATAATTACAACATAATCATAAGATTTTATGTTTATAATTATATACATTATTGAAATGATCTATATAATAACAGAAAATGGATCATTTCATAGTAAAACCGACCCCTATTTTACTCTGATGAGTATATTTCTTTAATATATTGAAGTGGTCCTAAAGCCTTGTTTTTTTTTTTCCTTAATGCATTCTCTACATTTAAGTGGTTCTAAAGTAGGGGTGCTCAACCTTCTGAAGAGCCAGGGCCACTTAAGTAATTTAGTAAGTGGTTGCCGGCCACAATACAATGGCGCAGAATTTAATTTTTTTTATTTTGAATAGAATAATGAACATTTTCCTCCTACAGCTGCTTAATGCCGGCAGCAGGGAGAGGAGGAGAAGCCAGTTTTCAGTGGTTGCAGGAGGAAAATGGAGAGGATCAGCTCCTGTATATGCCGCCCCACCAAATGTAAAACAGAATGTGACAGGGAGGCCGTACGGGCTCCCTACAGCATGGGACAGGGTTGTGACCCCTGATGCTACACCAGTGGTTGGGGGTGTGTGGTAAAAACATCTCAACCGTAAATGTAAATGAGCCCTTACTGTCCTGAGCCCCCTACAAGGCTGTTTTCACACTGATGCATTGTGCTTTTTGGTGTGCTTTCAGAATGGTCATCAAACCCGCAGGATATAATAGAAGTCTAACCTGCAGAAAAGCCGCAGGTGCACTGCGCTGCACCTGCAGATCAAGGTGAAAGTAGCCTAATAGTTGTTAACCCCTTCACTGGTGCCCATTGCAGAAGATCAGTGTATGTGTTTTTCAATACCTTTTTTCCTCTTCTAGCTTCTCCTGGCATCGCTCTCCATCTCCAGGCTGCTAGAAAGGTCCCTGGCGAAGTGCACTTGGTTTTGCCTGGGATAGGAGACGGCACTACATAGGAAGCATCAGCTTATACAGCTCCTGCTCCCTCCACAGCAGCCAGCTTCCTCCATTACCAGTGCCAGCTTGATGCACTCTGATGCTCTGGGATGCAGGGTTGGCATGCTCAGATTACCGACCCCGGGCATGCGTGTTCCTGGTTTGAGGTTCAGGGCTACATGTGGCCACGGGTTGAGCACTCCTGTTCTAAAGGTTGAAGGTTTGTTTTTTTTTTTTTTTGTTTTTTTTCTTAGACCTTCATGCATTTTTTGCATGAAGGTACAAAAACCTTCAGTGTACAGCTCCCCCCTCAGCCCCCCTTATATTCACATGAGCCTGATCCCGATCCAGCAATGTGCACGAGAGCAGAAGCTCTCCCGGATCTCTGCCTCCTCGTTGGCAATCGCAGCCAGTCAGGAGGGAGCTAGGGGCAGGGCCAAGCCGTGCTCTGTGTGTCTCATAGACGCACGGAGGCAGCTCGGCAGTGGGCACACACGAGTGCCCCCAGAGAAGGCAGCTTGCTCTGGGGGCACGCAGTAGGGGGGTGGGGCCTGAAGTGGCGGCAAGGGACCTGAGAAGACTAGGATGGGGGACTGCTCTGTGCAAAACCATTGCACAGAGCAGGTAAGTATGACATGTTTGTTTGTAAAGGTTTACAAAAAAAAAAAACAACAATCACTTTAAGGTAAAAAATACACCCCATTAACTGTTTCCCTCCCCACTTTGTAAACACTTACCTGAGCCTGTCAGAGAACAAGCACTGTACCTAGCTGCAGTCTTTCCTCCCCTCTCTTCCTTTTCTTAGGCAGCCATTGGCTCCTGTTGCTGTCAGTCAGATCCTTTGAGCAGAGAAAGGGTGTTGAGTCTATAGATACACAGTGTGGCTCGGGATCAAGCCCATAAGTGTGCCACGATAAGAAGCGGCTTCCTATGGTGACATGTGAGAAGAGGAGTATCCAACAGTGGCCAGCATACACAATTATATGTATTTAATGCAAACATGTTAAAGAGAATGTGAGGTCACTTTGTCAGAATTCACCTCATTGTTTAAAATCTAGCCAGACAGATGATCGGAACAGCAGTGTTTAAGGCTTCAGGATTAGTAATATGATAGGTGTGAAAATGGCCAATACAAATGACACACATTAAACAATTAGAAAACACTAAAGATTTGTTTACATAGGCTTCAGCTTGTGTAAAGCAGTGTATACAGTAAGCTTTGAAAAAGCTTTTTGCAAGTTTCGATCAGCTTGGTTGAAGCCTTTTAAGCACCATCTCATTCCACAGTTTTGACACAAATCTTAATGGTATTGTTGACTGTCACTTTAAACAAGCTGCTAGCAAGCTTCAGCTCTACCTGATGTTTATTAAAAGCATGCTGAAGCCTGTTAACTGCTTGTTTAAAGTGACAGCTGTTCCATTAAAATCTTTGTTTAAAACGGCACATACACTATATTGCCGAAAGTACTGGGATGCCTGCCTTTACACGCACATGAACTTTAATGGCATCCCAGTCTTAGTCTGTAGGGTTCAATACAGAGTTGGCCCACTCTTTGCAGCTATAACAGCTTCAACTCTTCTGGGAAGGCTGTCCACAAGGTTTAGGAGTGTGTCTATGGGAATGTTTGACCATTCTTTCAGAAGCGCATTTGTGAGGTCAGGCACTGATGTCAGACAAGAAGGCCTGGCTTGCAGTCTCTGCTCTAATTCCTCCCAAAGGTGTTCTATTGGGTTGAGGTCAGGACTCGGTGCATGCCAGGCTAGTTCCTCCACCCCAAACTCACTCATCCATGTCTTTATGGACCTTCCTTTGTGCACTGGTACGTAGTCATGTTGGAACAGGAATGGGCCACCCCAAACTGTTCCCACAAAGTTGGGAGCATGAATTTGTTCAAAATATCTTGGTATGCTGACACCTTAAAAGTTTCCTTCACTGGAACTAAGGGGCCAAGCCCAACCCCTGAAAAACAACCCCACACCATAATCCCCCCTCCACCAAACTGTACACTTGGCACAATGCAGTCAGGCAAGTACTGTTCTCCTGGCAACTGCCAAACCCAGACACATCCATCAGATTGCCAGAGAAGCATGATTAGTCATTCCAGAAGACATGTCTCCACTGCTCTAGAGTCCAGTGGCGGCGTGCTTTACATCACTGGAGCCAACACTTTGCATTGCACTTGGTGATGTAAGGCTTGGATGCAGCTGCTCAGCCATGGAAACCCATTCCATGAAGCTCTCTACACACTGTTGTTGGGCTAATCTGAAGGCCACACGAAGTTTGGAGGTCTTTAGCTATTGACTCTGCAGACAGGTGGCACACAACGCGCTTCAGCATACGTGACCCCGCTCTGTCATTTTACGTGGCCTGCCACTTCGTAGCTGAGTTGATGTTGTTCCCAGTTGCTTCCACTTTGTTATAATACCACTAGCAGTTGACCGTGGAATATTTAGTAGCAAGGAAATTTAATGGATGGACTTATTGCACAGGTGGCAAACTATCACGGTACCACATTTGAATTCACTGAGCTCCTGAGAGCGACCCATTGTTTCACAAATGTTTGTAGAAGCAGTCTGCATGCCTAGGTGCTTGATTTTTTACACCTGTAGCCATGGAGGTGATTGGAACACCTGAATCCAATGATTTGAAGGAGTGTCCCAATACTTTTGGCAATATAGTATACTTAATTTTATACACTGCCTTTTTTTTTTTTAAAAAAGGGCATATATAATAGGAACCTACAAAGCATTGCACCCAAGATCAGTGGAGCCCTGATTTGAAAAGTGGCAGCAGTTGTGGGGAGATAAATCTCCCGCACACTGTCCTTGGGGGATGAGGGGGGCACATTTTGCACCATGTACCAAGTTACACCCTAAATACGGATGTAATGTAACATGGTGCAAAAGATGGAGTTGGCCTTTAAATAGAACTCCAGTGCACTAAACCAACACACTTCCACTAAACGGCAAACACGCTATGTACATGTGTTAATGCATCTCATTGGACCGGATACATCTAAATAAGACTTCAACAAAGCTGATCAAAGATTGCCAAAAGCCTTACAAAAATTTGCTGTACACACTGCCATTGCCATGAAAGTCTTATTTTTTTTATACACATAAAACAGATACAAATACGTAACTTGAATGTGTTATCTCATATTTCTATAAATTTCCTTCTCTGAGTTTTCTTTTCAAATTGCCCCCTGGCCGCACTAACACACTCCCCATACTATCTCTGCCCCCTGTGATTCCAAGATCCATAAAGTCCTGTATGAGTCTCCTCTAAGTTCTCACTCCCACTCTGTACGGCAAATCTGCGTGTAGCCATTGCAGGTGCTGCAAACACAGGCACCGCTCAAAGGACACAGGACAGCTGTCAGTCACGCCAAACTGTGGCGGAGGAGAGGTATGGTTTTAGCTCTGTGTTCCTCAGCGCTGCCTGTGTGTGCAACAGTTGCAACAGCTGCATGTAGAGTTGTAGTATGAAGCAGAAGAGCACACGTAGAGAAGACTCAATGGGACTCCATGGATCCCGGCAGCACAGGGGGCAGAGATAGCATGGGGAATGTTCACAGAAGAAAATTTGAAACGTAAACTTAGAGGAGCATTTTATAGAAATAACAGATAATACATTTAGCCCTGGTTCACACGGATGCAGTGCGGAATTCGCAGCAGTTTCTGTGCAAATTCTGCACCGCATCAGAATCGCACCCCATTCATGCAAACCGCTGCGGGTGTGTATGTTAACACGCGGTACGATATGCAAAATCTGATTTTGTATGGCTCAAATTGCACCGCACCCGCACCAAAAACGTGCAGGACCCTTTTTTTGGTCAGCACTAGAATCGGATCGCATAGGTATTCACACCTATGCGATTCGATTCTAGTGCGGACCAAAAAAAGAGTCCTGCACGTTTTTGGTGCGCTGCAATTAGAGCCATACAAAATGTATGGCTCCAATCTCACCGCACACAAATCGCATGTGATTTCCACAGGAATGTGGTGTGGTTCCTGTGTGAATCACATGCAATATAACACACCGAATATATGTGAACCCAGGCTTAAGTTACATTATTTGTGTTTGATTTAAAAAAAAATATTTTATTGTCATTTCAAGCAAGCTAAAGACCAAATGAAGTCCTAGTAGTTTTAGAGTAATTAATATATTCACATTTTAGTTATAAGGTGGTACATTATTTAAGTGGATGAAAAAACAGATACACACAAAGTGTGTTTTCCTTTGTATATTGCAGTTAGAGGCGGATGACCTGGCAACTAGCTTAAAAACAACAGAAGTACAAAATGGAAATCTTGCTTTGGAAAACCAGCACCTTAGGGAGTCTTTAGAAAAAGAAGAACAAGCTTTATCTTCTCTTAAAGAGGAACTAAGGAAATTGAGGGAACAAATAAGAAACCTAGAAGAAAAAGGAAGGCATGAGACAATACAGTCAGAAAACCATAAGCTGAAAGAACATTTAAAAGAGGAACGGCAAAAGATCCGCAGTTTTCGTACACAAAAGGAAGCATTGCTAACCGAAGCCCAGTTTCTCAGGAAAGAACTTGACAACGAGAGGCAAATTACAGACTCTCTGAAGGTGGAACTTGAAGAGATAAGTAATAGGAGAGCCTCTGGTGTCACTTATGATTCTATTAAGAGTAATGAAGAAATTGAACATTTGAAGAACCGTCTTTCCGAGTTAGAAAAGAAACTAAATTTTGAGCAGCAGAGGTCAGATTTGTGGGAACGGCTTTACATTGAAGCCAAAGAAGAAAGTGAAAAAAAAGATGGCAAAAATCCACATGCTCATCAGGAGCAAGACAATTCTAATGAAGGTAAATCAAGCAAACAAAAAAAGAAAGGTAAATCTACATTTTTCAACTCCGTTAAAGACACTTTTGATGCAATGAAAAATTCAACCAAAGAATTTGTGAGACATCATAAGGAAAAAATCAAACAAGCAAAAGAAGCAGTGAAGGAGAATTTGAAGAAATTCTCAGATTCAGTGAAAACAACATTCCGACACTTTAAAGACTCCACCAGAAGTATGTTTGACAAAAACCGCTATAGAAAACATGCAGAAAGAAGGAGGGAGGAATCTAAAGAAGCACATACTGTACGCCGAGAGTTTAAGCCTGGCTTTGAGAAGAACTATCCCAACAAAGCAACAGCCACTGAGCACAAATACAAAAACTCACACAACACTCATAGAACTGAGGACTTTAAAGATGCAGCAACCCAGCCATTAAATGATGATGAAACAACCAAAAGCCACCAGCAAAAGGGTTGTTCTGATGTTTATGAATGTGCTCACCAAGAATCAATTAGTCTCTTCAACAAGGTGCTGGACCCTGTGACAGTAGAAGAATTTCACGATTTGATGCAAGTATATTTACAAGAGCAAGTGGATAATTTCCGACACTGGAAAGAACTAGAGCAATTCATTAGTAAATTTTTTCACAATGGTGTTTTTATTCATGATCAGATGCTTTTTACTGATTTTGTGAACAACGTTGAAGATTACCTGGAGGACATGAAGGAATATCAGACTAACACTGGAGGAGTCTTTGAAGACCTTGATGAATTTGTTTACAGACACTTCTTTGGGAGTGCTTATTCCATTCCATATGGACCAAGGTTGGTTTATACTTAATGCTTTAAAATGTCATCATATTGATGCTGTCAGAGATTTTTGCAAGCAAATTAATATCCATCCTAAATATTAGTACTGCTATTATAGATTATACTTTTATTTGCCTAGTTATGCTTGTAGTCCATGATCTCCCAAACCAAACTGATTTCTGCAACAGGAGCCATAGATTTATAGAAGTTCTGGCAGGCCTCCCATGCCTTGTTGGGTAGGGGTCAGTCATTGTCTCAGCATGTAGTTGAATTTGGGAGACCTTGAACTGCAGGCAGAATGATTTAGGAATACATTCAGGCATAACTAGTAATAATGATAATACTAATCAGATAAGAGATAAGCAACTTATCAAAATTCATTCCACCAGAGATTTTGGACGCAGAAGGTTTTTCTGTGATCTGCAGGTGTCAAGATAGCTAAAAGGTCAACTTTGTACTGTATTTCTATAATCAAAAATGTGCTGTGCAGTCTTTCCACAGACATATACAGTAGCTACTTCTGTATGTTTTACATACAGACAGTATTTTTGGTTAGATTATAGAAAATTTCCTACAGTATGACAATTTGTAAACTTTAAACTGTGATAGATGTATTTTAGAATCTCTAAAAAAGATATTAGCGTGGAAGATATTGTTTGTGTTTCTTTGTTCAGGAATTGTATTGCCCAATGCAAAACCTAAGTCTTTCCCCCAAAACATTTTTTTACAATCCTATAAATGTCTAGTCCTAGCCCTGATCTACAGCACCGAGGAGTCTTCATATGTGTGGATTCTTATAAATGCACAGTGGTAACTAGGATGTAACTATTTAGAGAGCTGTATTCCATTTGTGTAATAGCCACCCACAGGCCTTAAAGCACATCTAATATTGCAGTTCCCACCTCCAAGACCCAAATGTTTTTGGATGTCCTTTTTGAATGCCCTAAAGACTGAATGACTGGTAAGTGGAATATTATAATTTAGAGTGCATGCTTCTCCTATTTTGGATGAGGTACCTTTAGTAACAGTCATGGTTGATGTTCGTGACCATGACAAGTTTAAATATAACAGTAGTGTGTAGCGGACTGGTTTATAACAGACCAAAAATAGTAAGATGGGTATGGCCGGTGACATCAGCACACAAACAGAATTTATGCCAATATTTCAACAGGCAGTAGACCCCATAGCCTTACCACGGCTGGTGTAATATTCAAGAACACAAGTTTTCCCTTCCCCATATGCTTACTAAGGTTTGTGCAAAATGAAACATTTTTATTCTGAATAGATATTTAAAGCATGGTGCACTGCCGCTAATGCTCGAAATAAGCAGTGTATAGATTTACTACTTGCATGAAAATATTTTGTAAAGATCAGAAAAAAGCAAACTTATCATAAGCTTTAATCGCATAGACTGAACCTGCTAATATGTATGCAAATCCTCTGCAAAGACTAAGCCTTTTTCATGACTGTGCTTGAATACAGTTTAGTGTCTGATATACAGTATATGTGTTTTACTTCACTTCTGATGGCTCAGTCTACAGTGTTCCAAGTAGTGCAAGAAATAAGTAGTGTTTAAGCAGCTGAGCTAAAGAACTGTTTCCTTTTTCCTTGCTATTGGCCTGTTAAAGTGGTAGTAAACTTGTTTCTGGGATTTTTACCTACAGCTAAGCTTATAATAAAGCTTACCTGTAAGTAAAATGAACATTTTCTAAACGTGCATCATTTAGAGGATATTCCAGTGAACAGCAGCTGATGATCGGCATACTCATGACATCCCTTCAGAGCTCTGTGCTGTGACCTTGACTCCCGTGACTAAAGTCATTGCGGCTCAGCCAGCCAAACGGCCAGAGCCTGCAAACCTGGAAGGAAGACCGGGTGAAGATGGAAGCCCTGTCAGTGATGACAGCTCACTGCTGAAGGGCTTTGTTTTAAGGTAAGTTTCTCATAATGTGCTAGTATGCAATGCATACTAGCACATTATTGCTTTGCCTTGCAGAGGGAAATCTTTTCTTTTAGTACTTTACTACCATTTTAATTAGACAGTAACTTTATTATTTAGGTCCTGGAAGTAAGGCCTATATTACTGTTTGGGGGAGGAGGGGTATTGTTTTTCAGAAAGTTTTTTTTTTGTTAACAGAAAAACAAAGCAATAATGGCCAATAATTGGGCAGCAATAATTTGGAGACTAGGGGTCTATTTATCATTCTTTTAACTTAAGATTTACACATTTTTTTCACCTACGATTCATTTGGAAAATTCTGTGAATCTTGAGTATAAAAACTAATTAGACCTACAGATTCAGAATAGATAGTGTTAAAATGGACCTTTTAATGCTAATATAGATATAAAATACAAATTTTATTCTGCAGTTGGTCTCGTTTATATGACACTATATTTATACACATTGTGACAAAATTATTTACAAATAGAATTAAGGCTTTATTTAATTTAGTTTGCAATGTGTCTTTTTTAACATATGCTATGAAAAGTGAGCAAATTCGTGTCTCTAAGGGCTTGTTCACACTTGACTAAATTCCTATCTCTTCAAAGACGCCCCTATAGCGTTATACAGGCGTTAATGAGCTTTAGTATGGGTGTTTTACAAGCATTAAAAACGCTCCTCAAACGCCCTATGCGTGGTTTTGAGGCATTTTATAGGCATTGTACAAATGTTAAAACCACTCTACAAATGCCTATAATAAACTCTAATGGTACTAACGCCCCACAAACGCCTGCCAGGGCATTTGAGGAGCATCACCATAGACGTGAATGGGAGGCGTTGAAAGGCTTCAACTCCTGGCTCTACATGAGGCTTCAATTTTGAAGCAACTCTAATGTTTCATGTTTTGATAATGTGAACAGCACTGTGTGCTGTCCATAGTATCATTTCCATAGGCATTTGAGGAGCGTTAAAAATGCCCCTCAAATGCCTGCTTTCAAAGCTAGTCTGAAATAGCCCTAACTCTAAATAAAGGTGGGTCAATTTGTTCAACCCTAGTATTGATATTCAGTGCTGATATTCATTTTCTAAATAAAAATCTGTGACAGATACAGTTTATATCTGAGCAGTTTTCTTGTTTAAAAATATTGCACTGTGTTCTAAAAGCTAGACAAAAAGATTATAGGTTTTTCACCCAAAGTTATTTTTTCTTTGATTTTCTGTAACATACACCAGAACATTTTTTACATTTATTTAATTTATGTTGTAACAACATATAATTTCCTCTCTTCCATTTGTTATAAATCAACCCTTTGAAAACTATATGTAATTTTTATAGTGGAGAAGGTGTAGATCAAAACGTCTTATTTTAAGACACTGCTGTTTGAAAAATATAATTTTGTACTCACAGTAAAATCCTTTTCTTGGAGATTGTTGAGGGATACAGGAAGTCTTGACTGTCAGGTTATACTGCAGCCTACAGGAAGACTGAGCATAGGAAAACAAGAAAATTGTAGGTCAGTCCAGAATAACCCCAAAATTACAAAAGAAGCTACAAACTCAGGGAGGTAAACCATTTGCCATCTTACTGACTCACCATCAATTTGGTGAGGGTGAACTTACCAAAAAACAGGATCAATATAAACTTATAAAGAGAGAGAGACCCACTAAATTCTAAGTAACTATACCAAGACCATGGGTGGGTCCATATACTGCCATGGATAGGCGCCAGGAAAAGAAATTTATTGTAAGTATTTGATACAATTTTCCAGTTTCCTGGTGCCTACATGGCAGCATTCTATTGATAAATAACTAGCTGCCAGAGAGGGTGAGGCCTGAATTGTCTTTCTGACAAAATCAACTGTTATGAAAGCTCTTGGATCTATGATGTAGTGCCTGTGGAAAATATCCTGTGACGATCAGCTTGAAAATGCTCTCCAATTAGACTATGACATGTGCCACCCACCAAAAGGCAATAGACCTAGTCAAATGAGCGCTTGCCACTACTTGAGGCTCACACTGAGCTACCTTGCACATTCTCTGGAAAATTTTAACAATCAAAAACAACAAAGTTCTAGAAGTAGTTTCCTTTTACTTTTTCGATCTGCCAGACAGCAGGATTAATAGCCTGTTTGAAGTATTCAGTGAAGCAATGGCTTGAAGATAAGTGCTTAGAGCTTTGGAAATGTCAAGCTCATGAAGAAGCAAGGCTTCTGTGTCCATCATGCCCATCTTTTCCTGGTGAAGGCTGGAATGGCTGACACCAGAGCCTTCAGGACAATGAACAAATGCACAAATCCAGACTCATCTACAGAAAAGATAATAGCTGGGAAATCCCCAGGCGTGTGGGTTGCAGTTCTGACCTGCTGCAAATGCTGTGAATCTGTCAGTTTTGGGAATAAAAACTGTTAGTTGAAGACTTCCTGGAAGGTCCTGATCAATGATAGAGGACAACCTAATTTCTCCAACCCTTCTACCCAACATCAAGGCCTGAAGAGTGAGCCGTGCAGGCTGACGATGGAGAGGCTCTTCCTGGGTCAGGAGTTGCAGAAAGATGAGGCACTGAATTTAGTGGGCAGAGACTGGGTTCTATGGCCATGTTAAACCATAGCCTGTGGGACCAATAGGGTAGGATGTCTATCACTGTGAGCCTTTCTGACAGTAACCTCAACAGGAACCTCAGAGGTATCAATGGCAAAAGTGTAGTCTTTGCCCTTTGCCAGTAGGTGAGAGTAGTGAGAAAAAAATGCTGTCCTGTTGTCCAAATGAAAAATGTTTGGTCGACCTTGACTATGTGACAATAAGATTATGAGAGCCTTCTGTGCTGCATGCAATTCCAGCATATTGGGAACCATCTTCTCTCTGAGTGGACTCTGGTACTATCTCTTACTGGAACCAGAGAGTGTCCTGGTACTGGTGGAGTATGCTTCTCTTTTGTGAAGAGTTCACCACTTTGGTGAAGTGAAAGAATATGCTGGTGGTCAATATCTGAGCATTCAGAAGCGGCCATCTTCACCATGGAAATTACCCATGGATCCTGGTAAGGATCTACCCAGATGTCCACAAAGAATTCAGGTGGGCAGTCTAGCCCCTGTGCCCACCTGAATGGGCTGCCAGCCGAAAAGTTTTATGTGAATTTGTAAAAGCTGAGAGGGTTCTGGGCCTCTGTGTCTTCAAGAAGGTGACCTGTGTACTCTTCCACTCTTTTTTTGAAATCTCTACCCCGATGAAAGGACCTCAGGTCCCTAAACCTGGACTGGTCTAACCTAGAAGATCAAATCTGCTGGTGTCTCATCTCTATCATGTAGGAGCAGGCCTGACTTGCCCCATGACTATTAAAATGGCCATATCTAAGTTCTGCCCAAAAACAAACTTGCCATCGAAAGAAAGCTTGCAGCAGCTCTGCTTTGAGGATGGGTCTGCTGACCAGGGTCTCAACAACAGGGCCCTTTTTATCTGTAATGGAATGCATCATAGCCCAAGAGGCACTTCTAGTAGTGTCTATTGCTGCCTCCCCAATAAAGTCTGCAGAGAGCTTGTGTTCATTCAGGGCACGGATAATATGTTCTTTGGGTAATGTATAAGCAATACTGTGTTGCACTGCCTCTTTAAATTATAAATCCAAAGGTGATATGATTACAAATTCAGTGATTATATTGCCACCATCTCAAAATCTCAAACACAATGATCTTTAGTCAGTGTGAATCACAGCGCTCAGTATCGATCAGTGAATAACTTACTGATAAACAAAGTCCATCATGTTTCAAACAATATTTGAATGCTTCATGCAAGAACCATCCATCCAGTGCTCCTCCACCTACACATGAAACTGCTTACCAGAGCAATAAACCCCACATTTGTAAAGGGTCTCTCAGCACTTAACATAAGTCCCGGATAAATGGATCAATATATTCTCCTTTATGCAAACTCCCTAAGTGATCTTCAAAAGCTCAAGCATATCACACAAGGAACACAAGAGAAAGCTCCATAGTGTAGTAATATTGGCAACCATTTTTTTTAAAAAAGAAGAAATCGGTACATAAAAACATTAAAGATTGTAATATAATACAGTGGGCCCACTAATATGAAAACTGGGCAAAATACTTGTGCTTATGTTGAGGGAGATCTGGATGTATTTAAATAATTATTTCTGTTCAGTCTTCTCAGAAAATACATTCTACTAACTACACAAGTTGGGGAATCATATTGGTTCTAGTAATGATGGTTCATTTTTAGGATTTCTGGAGACAGAGGTAGCAGAGGAACTGGCTTGGTTAAAGCTTAATAAAGCTATGGGCCCTGATGGTATTCATCCCAGAGTTCTAAGAAAACTAAGGTATAGTTATTGAACCATTAACAGATCTTTTTAATCAACTGCTTCTAACAGGAGAAGTTCCCCATGACTGGTGGACAACTAATATTGTATCTGTCCACAAGAAGGGTAGCAAGGCAGAAGATGGCAATCACAGGCCAGTGAGTTTAACATCGGCTGTAGTCAAGTTAATGGAATTACTCCTGAAAAGAAGGATCATAGATCACTTAAAAACACACAACATGGTGGACCCAAAGCAGCATGGCTTTACTAAAGGAAGATCATGGCAGACTAATCTGATTGAATTTTCTGACTATATCACTAATGTTTTGGACTAGGGTGATGCTGTGGACTTGGCATATCTTTATTTCAGTAAGACATTTGATATAGTTCCACATAATGATCTAATTAAAAAATTGTACAAGATAGGACGTAACCCTTGGGTGGGTCAGTGGGTATGCAGCTGGCTAAAGGGGTAGATACCAGAGTGTGGATGCAAATGGGGTTAATTCAGAACAGAGACCAGTCACTAGTGGTTTACCATAAGGCTCTGTACTAGGTCCTGTTGTATATAATCTATATGTAAGTAATGCAACTAAAGTGTTAGTGGGTAAGGTATGTCTTTTTGCTGGTGATACAAAGGTGTGCAATAGAGTTGATATCCCTGGGGGGTGTCTATAACATGGAACATGATGTGGCATTGCTGAAAGATTGGTCGAAGCAGTGGAAACTGCAGTTCATTGTTTCTAAATGTAAGATAATGCTCCTTGGAAAATAGAATCCCCTGACAGAGTACAGAATTGAAGGGACAATGTTGGCTAGCACTACAGAGGAAGAAGATTTGGGGGTAGTTATTTAAGATTATTATTATACAGTATATAGCGCCAGAAAGTTTGCTCAGCACTGTACAGAGTAGTGGGGGACAGTACATGAGACAATACAGTAACAAAACAGTATACGAGGGGTTCGAGGGCCCTGCTCTTTCAAGCTTAAAATCTAGGAGGGAGGGGATAGTGGCAAAGGAGGAAGTGGCTGTGGGGGATGGAGTGGTAGGAGGAGTGGAGATCGGCTGTTAGGTGAGGGTGGGGTTGGCTTCCCTGAAGAAATGGGTTTTCAGGGTGCGCCTAAAGGTGAGAAGGGTAGGTGACAGTCTGATGGATTGGGGTAGTGAGTTCCAGAGGATGGGGGAAGTCCTGGAGAAGTCCTGCAGTCGAGCGTGGGAGGAGGAGACCAGGGAGCTAGTAAGTAGGAGGTCTTGTGAGGAGCAAAGAGTGCGGGTTGGGTGGTATTTGGGTATCAGGTCGGTGAGGTAGTTTGGGGCAGTGTTATGAATGGCTTTGTACGTCAGTGTTAGTAGTTTGAATTTAATGCGTTGGGCAATCTGAAGCCAGTGGAGGGAATGACAGAGGGGGGTGGCAGATGCAGAGCGATTGGTAAGGTTGATGAGTCTGGCCGCTGAGTTCAGGATAGACTAAAGTGGGGATAGCCTGTGTTGGGGTAGGCCGGTGAGGAGGGAGTTGCAATAGTCAAGTCGTGAGATAATAAGGGAGTGTATGAGTTGTTTGGTAGTGTCTGGGGTTAGGAACAAGCGTATTTTGGAGATGTTGCGGAGGTGGAGCCTGCAAGAGTTTGCCAGCGATTGGACATGGGGTTGGAAGGACAGGTTTTAATCTAGAGTGACACCTAGGACTTTGGCTTGCGGGGTGGGACTGATGGTGGCGTTGTTGGTCGTGATGGAGAGGGTGGGGGCTCGGGGAGGGGGAAAATTAGGAGCTCGGTTTTGGAAAGGTTTAGTTTGAGGAAGTGGAGCGACATCCAGTCTGATATGTCGTTCAGTAGGTGGGTGATACGGGCGGAGACTGAGGGGGTGAGGCGAGGGGTGGAGAGGTAGATTTGTGTGTCATCGGTGTAGAGGTGGTAGTTGAAGCCGTGGGAGTGTATCAGTTGGCCAAGGGAGGAGGTGTAGATGGAGAAGGGGCCCGAGGACAGAGCCTTGGGGAACCCCAACAGAGAGGGGGAGAGAGGGGGAGGTGGTAGCATTATAGGTAACGCTGAAGGAGCATTGGGTTATATAGGAGGAGAGCCAGGAGAGAGCAGAGTCTCTGTTGCCAAGGGAGTATAGTTTATTAAGGAGGAGGGGGTGGTCAACTGTGTCGAAGGCCGCGGAGAGGTCGAGGAGTAAAAGGACTGAGTAGTGGCTATTAGCTTTGGCGGTTAGCAGGTCATTCGTGATTTTGAGTAGGGCGGTTTCGGTGGAGTGTAGGGGACAGAAGCCAGACTGTAGTGGATCGAGGAGGTTGTTGTCATTGAGGTGGAAGCTTAGGTGATTGTAGACCAAGCGCTCAAGGAGCTTGGATGTAAATGGCAGCAGGGAGATGGGTCTAAGGTTGCTAAGGTCGGAGGGGTCCAGGGAGGGTTTTTTGAGTATGGGGGTGATGTGCGTGTGTTTTAGGGGGGAGGGGAATGCGCCAGTAGAGAGGGAGAGATTGAAGATGTGAGTGAGGGAGCGTAGGATGGAGGAGGAGGGTGACCAGAGGAGTTGTGTGGGGACAGGGTCAAGGGGGCAAGTGGTGAGGCGGGCTTCTGTGAAGACCTCGGTGACTTCTTTGGTGGTAGCAGGGCTGAAGCAGTGGAGTGTTGGGGAGGCTTTAGTGTGCGGGATGTTAGGTATGGTGGGGGTCAGGGCGATTGCGAGGTCAGAGGAGGGGAGAGTTGCGGGGGTTATAAAGGGAGGAAGGCTAGGTGGGGAGGTAGATTGAGCATTGGCGATGTCCTTACGGATTGCGTTGATCTTGTTTTGGAAATGGTTGGCAATCTCGTGGGCGGTGAGTGAGGTACTGGGTGGAGATGGGGGGGGGAGAGAGTAGGGAGTTGAAAGTGGAGAACAGCCGGCGAGGAAAGGTGGAGAGGGAATTAATGAGAGTTACGAAGTAGGCTTGTTTGGCGGCGGCGTGGAGGGAAGAGTTGTAGGTGAGGAAGGTAGATTAGATAATAAGATAATTGTAAAATGAGCAAACTATGGCCAGGCAGTGGGAAAAACAAATAGAATTCTAGGATGCATCACTAGAGGGGTCACCAGCAGGAGGGAGGAAGTCCAGATTCCTCTATGTAGATTGTTAGTGAGGCCACATTTGGAATACTGTGTCCAATTCTAGAGACCTCACTTACAAAAGATACTGATAAGGTAGAACGAGCCCTGACAAAAATGGTGAAAGGTCTGAGGGATAAAAATATCAGCAGAGACTTCAGGAATTTATAATGTACAGTCTGGAAGAAAGAAGGGAAAGGAGAGACATGATTGAAACCTTTAAATACATCAAGGGGATGAATAAGGTTCAAAAGGGCAGTATTTCCAATATGAATTCAAGATGGAGGACACAGGGACATGATCTCAAACTAACTGGAGGAAAGTTCAAAACTAATTTTAGAAAGTATAATTTTTCTGAAAGGGTAGTGGATGCTTGGAATAAACTTCCAGCAGAGGTAGTGAGTCAATCAATAGTAAGTGGATTCAAAGATTTTTGAGACAAACCTAGATCCATACTCCGACCAAAAAGTAAAAAAAAAAAAAACTTGATGGACCACTTGGTGTTTTTATCTGCTGTCACTTTTCCATGTTTCTGTGATCATACAGCATGACACAGAAACACTCTCTCCATGGCGGCATGATGATGTCACTGCTACATTCTGCCCTATGCGTGTTTCTTCATGTCAGAGTTGCCTAATGGCATCAGAGTACCCTACCCTAGGGCTTGTTTGACCACACTGATATACTGCTGGACCAATGCAAATGCAAACTCTGAAGCCTCCGAGTCCTCCCCCAAGGAGGTGGACTACCCCCCTCTGAACTTGGTGAAAGCAGTTGACAACCTGAGGTGGACACTTGGGATGCAGGAAATGTGCCCAGGGTCCGTGAGTATCAAATGACAGGAAATTGTGGATAGAGACTGACCCACAACTTGGTTTAGGAGGGACATTACTGGCTGACTCTCAAAGTCTCAGCTTTCACAAATTAACTTGCCTGGTAAAGTTATTTCACTGCAGGCCCAGCACTTCTTGCGTGTTGGCTCCAGTGAGCCCTCAGGGGAAGTATGTCATCATTTATGAGAACATTTTCTCCATCTTTTCTGGGACCAGCAGGGCTGGACGAGTTGGCCCATCATGAGACTTTTTCCATGATGTGATGACATGGGTGGAGATAAGGGCAGAGCTCTGCTCTGCCTTCTGACATGTAATTTTAATAATTTTACAGTGAACACAAAAATCCAGTTCTCTTTTCTGTCCATTAGGGATACAGGAAGTCTTGACTGTCATGATATCCAAAAGCAGTCCAACTGAGGGGGTGGTCAACAACAAACAACACTAACAGGCCCACAGAAATAACCAGATCTGGGACTGCCTGCAGTTTGTATATGTACAAAAACTCATATGAGATAAGCAGTGCATTATATTAATAAATGCCCATGAATACATTCAAGTGTTCATAGAAGATCTTCAAACACCCTGTATCTTGTGACCAAATGGTATCGGCCAATAGAGTAGCCAGTGAGCATAAATGATATTATGTATACAATGAGGAACAGACTTATTTGAACACCCTGCGATTTTGCAAGTTCTTCCACTTAGAAATCATGGAGGGGTCTGAAATTCACATTGTAGGTGCATTCCCACTCTGAGAGACAGAATATTATTACTTATTATAGAATAAGTATTTGAACACCTAAGAAACAGCAAGAATTCTGGCTCTCAAAGACCTGTTACTGTGCCTTTAAAAAGTCCACCTCTACTTCACTCATTAATTTAACTTAGTAGCACCTGTCTGAGCTCTTTAAAGACACCTGTCCACCCCACAGTCAGTCAGACGCCAACTACTACCACGGGCAAGACCAAAGAGCTGTCAAAATACACCAGAGACAAAATAGTGGACCTCCACAAGACTGGAAAGGGCTATGGGGCAATTGCCAAGCAGCTTGGTGAAAACAGATCAACTGTTGGAGCAATTGTTAGAAAATGGAAGAGGCTAGAGACGACTGTCAGTCTCCCTCGGACTGGGGCTCCATGCAAGATCTCACCACGTGGGGTATCATTGATGATAAGAAAGGTGAGGAATCAGCTCAGAACTACAAGGGAGGAGCTGGTCAATGACATGAAGAGAGCTGGGACCACAGTTTCAAAGGTCACTGTCGGTAGAACACTACGCCGTCATGGTTTCAAATCATGCATTGCACGGAAGGTTCCCCTGCTCAAGTCATCACATGTCCAGGCCCGTCTGAAGTTTGCCAATGACCATCTGGATGATGACTAATACTGGCGTGAAAAAAGGCTATTTAAACTGGCAGCAGTAGTTGTCCCATTGCCGTATGGTCTTTTCCCTGCTCGTGTTCCCTGATTCCTGTGATTGACTCCTGATACCGAACCAGCCTGTTCCTGAACTCCGCTTGATTGCTTCTTGCCCTGACCTCTGGCTTGTCTTGGATTATTCTTCTGTCTCTGCTCCTGTCTGATTGATCTTTCCTTACTGACCTGGCCTGTAACCTGACTACTCTTCCTCCTGCCGCTGTAAGCCTGATCTGCCTGACCAATACCGAACCCGGCTCGTCTGACCCTGCATCCTCAGCACGCTGCACACGAGTATCCATCCCGCATGGCTACATCAGAACCCTGCTCCTTGCCTGCAACTCATGAGCTCACCTGCTATTACCGGACTGATCACAGGCACTCATACCCCACCGTGACCCTGTGACCGCTGTCTCACCATCAGCAGTCCTTGAGCCGGAGTTGTACGGGAAGCCTGCCTCTTCACGTCAGGCTCACTATCCAGGTACGTGACAGTTAGGTCCATATATATTTGGACACAGCCACAATTTTTATTCTTTTGGCTCTGTATGCCACCAGAATAAATTTAAAATGAAACAATCCAAATTAATTTGAAGAGCAGACTTTCAGCTTTAATTCAAGGGGTTGAAAACAAATATCAAGTACAAAGTTTAGGAACTGCAACCATTTTTATTCACAGTCCCTCCATTTTCAGGGGCGCAAATGTAATTGGACAAATGAATATAACCATAAATAAAATGTTAATTTTTCATATTTTGTTGAGAATCCTTTACTAGCAATGACCGCCTGAAGTCTGGAACCCATGGACATTACCAAAGACTGGGTTTCCTCCTTTCTGATGCTTTGCCAGTCTCTAACTGCAGCTGTCTTCAGTTGTTCTTTGTTTCTGCCTTTAGTTTTGCCTTCAGCAAGTGAAATTCATGCTCAATTGGGTTGATTGACATAGCCATTGCAGAATATTCCACTTCTTTTCCTTCAAATGCTCCTGGGTTGCTTTTGCAGTGTGTTTTGGATCACTGTCCATCTGTACTTGGATACACTGAATATAACTTGATACTAACATTTATAGGTAAAATTGATCCAGGGAATGTCCAATTGCCTCTTGTGTTATCAGGAAGAAAGTTTTTTACCCTGCAAGAGCAAATTGGATCATGCTTTGCTGTTTTTTTGTTTTTTTTTTGTCTTCCTCTGGATCAACTGTGGGTATAGGATTATAATTTTTTTTTTTCTGGTTGAACTGGATGGACTTTTTTGTCTTTTTTTTTTTTTTTTCCAGCCAGACTAACTATGTAACTATGTACTGTGAAGAGCCGTCCAATCAACTTTGCTGCATTTGGCTGAATCTGGGCTGACAGTATATCTCTAAACACTGCAGAATTCACCCAGCTGCTTCTCACCAATGAACCAGTGCCACTGGAAGCCATGCATGCCCATGCCATCACACTGCCTCCACCATGTTTTACAGATGGCGTTGTATGCTTTGGATCATGAGCTGTTCCAAGCCTTCTCCACACTTTTTTTCTTCCTGTTATTCTGGTACAGATTCATCTTGGTTTCATCCATCCAAATAATGCTTTTCCAGAATTGGTCTGGCTTTTTTAGATGTTTTTTGGCAAAATCTAATCTGGCTTTTCTATTCCTTAGGCTTATGAATGGTTTGCACTTTGTGGTGAACCCTTTATATTTGCTCTTGTGAAGTCTTCTCTTGATTGTAGACTTTGACAATGATACTCCCACCTCCTGGAGAGTGTCCTTCACTTGTCTGGATGTTGTGAATGGGTTTTTATTTACCATAGAGAGGATCCTGCGATCATACACCACTGTTGTCTTCCGTGGACGTCCATGCCTTTTTATGTTGCTGAGCTCACCAGTGCAATCTTCTTTCCTCAGAATGTACCAAACTGTTCATTTGGCCACTCCTAATGCTGTTGCTATCTGTAACGTAGATGTGGGATTCAAGTGATTGGACTGAGATGTGATCTGTAGCAATATGTAATTGTAAATTTGGTTTCATTCCTTGTCATTAAAGAAATATTCAGTCATAGGTATTCAGAGACATGTGCTCACCCATTAGCATCTGAAAAGACAGAGCAGCTTCTTGGCTGGAAGTGACACCTAAGTGCCAATAAGATTTGTCTATCTATCTATCTATCTATCTATCTATAATCAGACTTTGCCACCTTCCTGAAGTTTAAAAGAGGAATGCCAGACATTTTTGCTGCTAGAGACCAGGGGGGCTCCAATCTGTCTGGAGAGCTTTAAAGTATATACACAAATCAAAGGAATAGATTTCATCTCTAGTAAAAGCTAAAATATTAGTTGCAGAGAGATGAAAATACTTCCTTCTGATTGGTCACTCTGTGGGCTACATTTGCATGTAAAAACCGTATTTGTGGACTATGTAGAATGCCAGAAAAATGAAGGAAATGGTTATGTGGCACTGGATTGCGACAGCTGAACAGTGATTGGTACTGTCGTGATCGGACTGATGTGCTGGTGTCGGAAATTCAATCCCTGACTTGGTGATTCAGACCGTTCCTGGTCCAATTGACTTTGGGCATTTCAGCACCCAGAACGTCCTGCAGGCTGGTACGGGATCACCCGCCAGGGTTAATTGGCCAAGGACTAATGTCCAGCCCATGTCCATATTCCCATAAATTGAGGACTTGAGGTATGGACATTGTGATTCGTACGGAGCTCGTCCTATTGACTGACGGATTGCAGACTTTCTCTGACTTGCTCCAGTCGCAGGATAAATCTTGGTAAAGTTTTATTTCTGTTTTATTCCCTTTTATTTTATAGTGAATAGCCAATTATGTGTCTTTTTGTATTTTCTGTAACTTTTTATACTTTGTACATATTTTATGCACTGCCCACTTTGGGATATTAAATCATAAAATTAATAAGTGACTTTTGGGTACTTAAGCGGGCTCATATCTCCAGAGAGATTAGATCGTATTGTATTTTAGTGTCTTTATATGCTCGGTCAAGTTCATTGCCTATGTGTATGCAATTGCACTGCATGTTTGCAGATTATAAGGGTGACAGGTCTGCAAGACGGAGATCTGTGTGTGTGTTGTGTCCCAGCAGACTGTTCTGCGGATAAACTGTTGGGTGGTGGCAAGCTACCGTTTGTGGTGTGTCTGGTGTGGGGGTGTGTGGACAGTGGAAGAGTGATTTAACACCGGGGTTCTAGCTTGTAGGACAGCTGGAGGAATCCTAGAAGGGTGTGTCGATCGCTAGGCTGCTCCTCAACCCTAATTAGTGCACCAGATTGTATGTAAGATTTGTGTCTGCCCATGTGTGTGGTCAGTCAGCTGGATTGGAGTGGAGTCTCTCGAAAGTGGTGGCCAGAGGTAGCACGGGCTGTGAAAGTATATCACGGCCGGTCTTATATACGTATATATATTCAGATTAAGTCCCCCTTATTCCCTCTTACCACAAGCCACGGCCACACGTGCACGCCTCGGTTAATTGATTCCAAATGCAAATACCACACTTAGAATCAACTCCAGACCTTTTACCTGCTTAATTGATGAAGAAATAATGGAGTAGCCCACACCTGGCCATGAAACGGCTTTTGATTCAATTGTCCAATTACTTTTGGTCCCTTGTAAAGGGGGGGGTGGCTACTCTTAAGAGCTGTAATTCCTAAACCCTCCCTCCAATTTGGATGTACATACCCTCAACTTAAACCTGAGAATGTGCCCTTTCAGCCCATATCCATTATATAACTATAGCTTGAATATGTTTTGGTAAATACCTGAAAATCAAAACTTGTGCCTATGTCCAAATATATATGGACCTAACTGTATATGCGCTTACATGATTAAGGTGCCAAAGGGGGGGCACCAACACATGTAGGTCACTAGGGGGATCCCTTCTTCATACCGCCACATTCTTCTGCGGCTGACGTGCATTCCACCAGGCCGGATGTGATGTCAGGTGACAAAACTGGAAGGGGTGAATGCGGCCCAGTCCTCAATGCATTTCACTTGATACATGTTCTCAGGAAGCTTCAGCTGCTGCCATTTCCTGTATATTTATATGAAGTGTGAAAGCTCCATAATTGGTTGACCTAAATGTCAGTCAAAACCAGAAAAAGTCAAATAGAAAGTTTGAATCTAAAAAAAGTGTTTTTATTACAAAATTATATGAATTAAGCAAATATAGTGTATATGTTAAATATACACTATATTACCAAAAGTATTAGGACGCCTGACTTTACATGCACATGAACTTTAATGACATCCAAGTCTTAGTCCGTAGGGAAGGCTGTCCACAAGGTTTAGAAGTGTGTCTATGGGAATGTTTGACCAATCTTCCAGAAGCGCATTTGTAAGGTCAGGCACTGATATCGGACGAAATGGCCTGGCTCGCAGTCTCCGCTCTAATTCATCCGAAAGGTGTTCTGTTGGGTTGAGGTCAGGACTCTGTGTAGGCCAGTCAAGTTCCTCCACCCCAAACTCGCTCACCCATGTCTTTATGGACCTTGCTTTGTGTACTGGTGCGCAGTCATGTTGGAACAGGAAGGGGCCATCCCCAAACTGTTCCCACAAAGTTGGGAGTATGAAATTGTCCAAAATGTCTTGGTATACTGACGCCTTGATAGTTCCCTTCACTGGAACTAAGGGGCCCAACCCCTGAAAAATAATCCCACACCATAACCCCCCTCCACCAAACTTTACACTTTGCAGAATGCAGTCAGGCAAGCACCATTCTCCTGGCAATTGCCAAACCCAGGCATGTCCATTGGATTGCCAGACAGAGAAGCGTGATTTGTCACTCCAGAGAACATCTCTCCACTGCTCTAGAGTCCAGTGGCGGCATGCTTTACACCACTTCAGCCAACGCTTTTCGTTGCACTTGGTGATGTAAGGCTTAGATGCAGCTGCTCACCCATGGAAACCCATTCCATGAAGCTCTCTATGCACTGTTGTTGTGCTAATCTGAAGGCCACATGAAATTTGGAGGTCTTGCACTATTGACTCTGCAGACAGTTGCCGACTTCTGCGCACTGTGCGCTTTAGCATGACCTCGCTGTTATTTTACGTGGCTGTTGTTCCCAGTTGCTTCCACTTTGTTATAATACCACTAACAGTTGACTGTGGAATATTTAGTAGCAACGAAATTTCATGCATGGACTTATTGCACAGGTGACAACCTATCACGGTATAACGCTTGAATTCACTGATCTCCTGGGAGAGGCCCATTCTTTCACAAATGTTTGTAGAAGCATTCTGCATTCCTAGGTGCTTGATTGGAATTGATTGGAACACCTGAATCCAATGATTAGGAGGGGTGTCCCAATGCTTTTGGCCATATAGTGCATATATACCCATTTTGTGAATCGGATGTCCATTACATAAACCTAAGTACATACCACACTCTAAAAAGATTGCATAAACTTAAACATATGTTTATTATATAAATAAAATAAAAATGCCCCCAAAAATTGTTTTAAATATAAATGGCTAAAAACCTCTATATAGTATATAACTAAGTTGTGATACTCCACCTAGTGGACAAATAGTGTGTTACAGTCTTTTTTTTACTAAGAAATAATAACTGTATTAACCATAATACATCTTGTGCAAGAAGTGTATTTATGCCAAGAAATGTTGTTCTTATATATGTGTGTGTGTGTGTGTGTGTGTGTGTGTGTGTGTGTATAAAAAGATATTTTTAAAAAATCTTAAATTTATATTTGTATATAACCAGTTGAGGAGCTATATCTAATATTCAAATACTACATAGTGGTCTTGCATACTAAAAAAGTGGGTTAGTACTACAATTATTATTATTATTTGGCTATAGTCACAAGATACAGGGAGTTTGAGAATCTTCTATGAACACTTGAATGTAGTCATGGACATTTATTGATATAATTCACTGTTTATCTCATATGAGTGTTTGTACATATATTCTTCATTATTGCACAGACTGATTTGTTGAGTCCTGGTGAGTGTTATTCACTTGTCATTGGTCATAAAGTTATGGCTGATTGGTGTATGTCCAAGCACTCCACAGCACTGGTCCTTAGTAGCGTACAACTACTCTAGTAGTCACAACTCTCCTGCTGCCTGCCCTTGATTTAAGTATACTTTGGGGTTGATTTACTAAAACTGGAGAGTGCAAAATCTGGTGCAGCTGTGCATAGTAGCCAATCAGACAAAGAAACCTGGAAGCTGATTGGTTTCTATGCAGAGCTGCACCAGATTTTTCCAGTTTTAGTAAATCAACCTCTTTATGTTAGTCACCAGCTCTCTGCTCTGCCCCTCTAGCACTCATTGGAGCACTAGGCTGTGGAAGGGGCAGGAGCGACTGGCTCAGGCTCTCAGCGGCTCAGTGAGAGGCAGAGCCAGTTACTGGTCCAGCCTTCTGGATGGATCCCGACCATATGGTCCGGATCTTTTCAGAACAAGTACCGGCTCTGTGACATAAGCCTTAGGCCTGCTGTTGTTTGAAAATGGGTCACAGGAGTGTAGAACTAGCTGCTAAAAAAGCTTTGGCTGTGCTTCTCTTAACACACATAGTACTACAATGCACTGGTATGTGAATGTGCCATAGGTCTTCTTTAACCCCTTTACGCCGGCCTAGACGCCGAGCAGCTGTACATTTGCGTGCAATTAACAAAAAACATATGTGCTGAGAGCGTGCGCGCTCCCCACACACATGTCCAGTACTCAAGGAAAGGTCCTGATCTTTCGATCGGGACCTTTCACGGTCACATGATCCCTAAACTCCGCCCTGCCCGTCCCGCTTCCAGCTTCTGGAACTCTTAAAGGGCCGGGAGGTGCCGGCGGGAAGGAGTTAATCTATAATATCAACTAATGTACAATAGACTGTGCAGCCTTTTTTTCAAGTGTGAATACTTTTCTATATTTTTAATTACTGTTTTCTAGGAAACCTGAAAAAATACCTGCTTATAAAGAAAGAAAACAGGAACAGAAGAATCAAGCACGATATAAAAGGGAAGGTAAATGGCATAAGCATGGGCGTGCCAATGGAAGACACATGGCGAATGTTGAAATAGAATTAGGGCAGTTGCCCTTTGATCCAAAATATTGAATAGCATGAATCACTTTTGATCATATAGTTAGCCTTAGAGCCAAGATATGCAGTTGGTTACTGTGGAATTTTTAAACTTTTCCATTTCTTGCTGTTAGAGAAACTGTGGGGAACTTCCAAAGAAAGGCACGATGATGGACAAGTTCTTAATGAAACTTCGTATTCTGCAAATCTGTGACTTCTATGTCATCACATGATTTAGGGGGCTAGGTAATGCTCTGTGACATTTCAGTGTACAAATTTGACATATTTGGTGTCAGTTATTCCAAAAAAAAATTTTTTTCTATTTTAAAAGAGAAAAAATCCTAAAATATTAGTATGATTTTATACAGGCGTGGTCTACTGATAACCACTAGATGACAAATGAAGATGCAAGTAAGGCTGGCCATACACTTTGCAGTCTGATTGCACAATCAATTTTATATTTACCAAAACAAGGTAGTGTACGGGCCTGTTTATTAAAGCCATTCAATTTGTATCTATTCAGGCTGGCTCTTGTATTACATAGTTATTGGTAGAGCCAAAGGAAATTGATTGTGCAGTCAAATTGTCCCCTGTATTGTCCACCTACAGTTGTGGCCAAAATTATTCAACCCCCACTGAAATTGAGTGTTTTGGCCAGTTTGACATTGCTTTTGATCATTCAGTCATCTTGCTTACATTTACATTAAAGAGGCACTTGTAGGTCAGACAAATATAACATAACAGTTATAATGAAATAACCACAAATGTCTTTTCTGTGCTCACAGCATTATCAGTTTTATTCAACCCCCAAGTGACATTCAATCTTAGTACTTAGTACAGCATCCTTTTACAGTTATAACAGCTTTTAAACGTGAAGCATAGCTTGACACAAGTGTCTTGCAGCGATCTACGGGTATCTTCGCCCATTCTTCATGGGCAAAGGCCTCCAGTTCAGTCACATTCTTAGGCTTGCGCACTGCAACTGCTTTCTTTAAGTCCCACCAGAGGTTCTCAATCGGATTTAAGTCTGGTGACTGCGATGGCCACTCCAAAATGTTCCAGCCTTTCCTCTGCAACCATGCTCTAGTGGACTTGGAGGTATGCTTGGGATCATTGTCCTGTTGAAAGGTCCAACGTCTCCCAAGCCTCAGGTGTGTGACGGACTGCATCACGTTTCCATCCAATATCTCCTGGTACTGAAGAGAATTCATGGTACCTTGCACACGCTGAAGCTTCCCTGTACCTGCAGAAGCAAAACAGCCCCAAAGCATGATTGACCCTCCACCATGCTTCACAGTAGGCAAGGTGTTCTTTTCATCATAGGCCTTGTTCTTCCTCCTCCAAACATAGCGTTGATCCATGGGCCCAAACAGTTCTAATTTTGTTTCATCAGTCCACAGAACACTATCCCACAACTTTTGTGGTTTGTCCACATGGCTTTTGGCATACTGCAGTCGACTCTTCTTATTCTTTGGAGACAGCAAGGGGGTACGCCTGGGAGTTCTGGCACGGAGGCCTTCATTACGCAGTGTGCGTCTTATTGTCTGGGCTGAAACTTCTGTACCCACATCTGACAAATCTTTTCTCAGTTCCTCAGCAGTCACACGGGGACTTCTCTCCACTCTACGCTTCAGGTAGCGCACAGCAGTCGAAGTCAGCATCTTCTTTCTGCCACGACCAGGTAGCGTTTCAACAGTGCCCTTTGCCTTGAATTTGCGAATGATGCTTCCTAAGGTGTCTCTTGGTATGTTTAACATCTTTGCAATCTTCTTATAGCCATTGCCCTTCCTGTGAAGAGAAATCACCTCTTCTCTTGTCTTCCTGGACCATTCTCTTGCCTTCACCATGTTTGTAACCACACCAGTAAATGTCTAGAAGGAGCTGAGTATCACAGTCATTTTAAAGCTGCCTAATTGGTGCTTATTATGCTTGATTGCTGCTCGGTGACATCCACAGGTGTTTTCAATACCTGATGGAAAGCACCTGTATGAACCTCTGTTCTTCAGAGTGGTAGTCTTTAAGGGGTTGAATAATTGTGGCAATGAAGAAACCACATAAGAACCATTTACTACTGTATTACATAAACAATTGATGTCATTTTAGTTGCATTTGGGTAGTTACAACGTCCTTGTAGGATTTGATTCTGAATACAATTCCAAATGTACACTATAGTCCCTAAACCCCTTTACAGCATTGGGGGTTGAATAATTTTGGCCACAACTGTAACTGTAATTTCATCTCAAACACTGCACTGTCTCTCCTTGTGCCTTTATTTCTAAAAGACACCCACTATGCTGTTATCCTGGCTCTAAGTGGCTGGTGTTTTCTGTTGTGAAATCTGTTTAAGCTTTGCTAAGATTTTCAATTAGTAATGAACAGATTACTTTTGGTTGCTTGCATGACTCCGTGTCATCTATGATCCCCGAATCACAACAAATAATTGTCTGATGTGTTGCTGTGCTAATAGTTGTGCAATGTTCAGTTTCTTTTCCTATTAACAAAATTTTCGCTAATAATTTGTATTGTTCTTTCCTATATCATTTCTTGCGGTTCAGAAATAAATTGGTTCTCAGTGTTTGCAAGAAACATGACACTGAATAAAAATAATAAAAAAAGAACTTTATTTAAAATCATCTTTTGTTTTCTTTGACAGTAATTTATACATCTATACACATGTGTATCCAGTAGCTGCTTCTTTGATTTGTGGATCTTGCTTGGTTAGGTATTGCATGCAAAGGGCAAACTATCTGAGATGTAGTTCTTCACCCTTAAGAAAAGAACTACAACATTTGCAGCTGGTATTCCAACATGCAGCATTCATAGTATAGAACTCTCTGCCAACCATTGTCCAGGAAGCACCCGCTCTGGTTTTTAAAAACAGACCCAAACCACATTCGCCCAGACTTGTAGCAACATCTGAATACCCATCTCTTCACAAATCCCAATACCAATTTGATAGGTGCTTTCAGTTCCCAGGAGGCAAAGCCTTATAGAATTATTTTGTCACAGTGATTGCAGTATGTTTGTAGGAATGGCATGGCCACTTCAGTATGAATATTGCATTTTTATGTCTTATTTAGTTGGCCCTACATAGGCCCTTATCCCCTTCGATGGCATACAGCATGACTCAAAATGCCAGCCTGTTTCAGTTCAGGTCCCATTCATACATATATATTTAGCTTGCAATTTGACCCTCTGGGAGGTTAGTGTGGCCCCTTTCACACGGATAGACTCCACCAGCGAATCTGCCTGCTCAGCAGTGGATCTGTCCACTGATGCCCGCTGAGCAGGTGGATGACAGGTCTGTGTCAGCTCCACTTATGTAGAGTGGATATGGATACGGCTTGCTTTCCTCTGTGGGTGGTCAGATGTAAATGGACTACCTGTCTATTTACAACCGACTGTCATCCAATTCACTAGATGTACGGGGAATGGATTGCCATCCATCTGTTTTTAGAGCATCAAATCGAATGCAAGCAAGTCTAAATGGACTCATGGTCATTTACATCTTTAGAGGACAATGGATGGTCCGACTGGGTCCACCTGAAAAACGGACAGGTGGACCCAATTGGTCTGCCCATGTTAAAGGGGCCTGTGGAGTGGAATACGGATGCTTTCCTTATATCACTGTTTGTCAGAAATGCACTTATTTTCTTGTCCAAAGAAAAAGAAACGGTCATTATTCAGAGGCTCAGATTAAATATGGCTAAACCATGTCAATCTGTTTAGAAGCAGATTTGTACCAAACAACACTAGTTCCTATTTCAGATATCACAAATAGCAGCACTAAATCTATTGTACTGGACATTTGATAGCAAAAAACATGCTTTTAATGTTTTTATTTATCTTAATCCAGCCTTCCTTTTCAACTGTTCTTTTTGATGTGAAATGAAGCGACTGTCCAAACCCAGAGTCCTCCCAATGATTCATTATACCCCTGCTCTGATGAGTGAAGGATCTGGAGCAGGTGAAGTGTTATGAGGACAGTGGGACAATATCTCTTCTATCAAAGAGTACTTTTATGTGCTAAAATCATTCAACACTGAATATTTGTATACAGCAATTCCTCACATTCATTTGTAGACTTTAGTTGATGGAGAAGCTAAAAGTGTTCTTTTAATGCAGTTACCGTTATTGGGCTCAGATGTCTCACCCTCCAAATTTAATACCAGTCTTCACTCCACTGAAACCATCACTGTGCAGCCTTCTGAGCTCTAGTCATCACATCAGATTCTTCGCTGTTGGATCCAGCTCTGCCTACTTATGGGCTCAGCACTCTCTGTTCAGTACTCCAGGACACATGGAGCATACCTTTTCCTAGGATTTAATGGATTGTAGGGCTGATGATCAGGAAGAGTTGGACCTGAAGGTGAAGAATTTAAAGAAAGGGTAATGTAGTGCTGAGCACACAACAGAGATCACATTGGATTGGAGACAAGGGAAAGCCTAAGTGAAGCCAAACTCAAAAACAAAATAATCAGCACAAGGAACATACAGTGCCTTGAAAAAGGATTCATTCCCCTTGAAATTTTCCACATTTTGGCATGTTACAACCAAAAACACAAAGTGGCACATAATTGTGAAGTAGAAGGAAAATGATAAAAGGTTTTCAAAGTTTTTTGCAAATAAATATCTGAAAAGTGTTATAGGTACTGTAATTTACATTCAGTAGGATGTGTCCCTTGTGTTGATTCCTCTACTGTTAGGATAGTAGTAGTAATTCTTTTCTGTCCAACCCATCTCCCCACAATCTTCCGATGTGTCTGTGTTGGGGTGTAATACAACTAAAGGGCTGTCACAGGCTTTCATTAAGAGAACCTGACTATGCCCTCCCTTTTCATAAGCTATGCCATTCACAGAAGCCATACTACAGTTTCTAGTAATGAAACCGGATCTATGAATGGACCTACAGCACCACTTCCAGTTGAGCTTCAAAAGCTCCTCTTTGATGAACTAAGCCAGGGCAGGAAGGGGATTTGACCACTAAAACACCAACAGCTGTCTTCTTTCAATGTTTAATACAAGAAAAGAAACCGGTTTTCTAAAAAAAAAAAAAATATATATATACTGCTCAAAAATATTAAAGGGACACTTTTTAATCATAGCATCAAGTCAATTAAACTCCAGGGATATTGATCTGGTCAGTTAAGTAGCACAGGGAGTTGTTAGTTTCAGCCAGTTTGGTGTTAATGAAATACACTAGATGGACAACAATGAGACAACCCCCAAAACAGGAATGGTTTTACAGGTGGAGGCTATTGACATTTTTTTCACTCCTCATCTTTGCTGACTGTTTTTCACTAGATTTGCATTTGAATAGGTTCAGTGTCACTACTGGTAGCTTGAGGCGATACCTTGACCCTACAAAGGTTGCACAGGCTGTCCAACTCCTCCATGATGGCACATGTAATTGCCAGAAGGTTTGCTGTGTCTCCTAGCACAGTCTCAAGAGCATGGAGGAGATTCCAGGAGACAGGCAGTTACTCTAGGACAGCTGGACAGGGCTGTAGAAGGACTTTAACGCATCAGTAGGACCGGTATCTGCTCCTTTATGGAAGAAGGAGCAGGATGAGCACTGCCAGAGCCCTACAAAATGACCTCCAGAAGGCCACTGGTGAGAATGTCTCTGACCAATCAAAAACGGACTTCATGAAGATGACCTGAGGCCCGACATCCTCTAATGGGCCCTGTGCTCACTGCCCAGCAGCATGGAGCTCGATTAGCATTTGTCATTGAACATCAGAATTAGCAGGTGCACCACGTGTTTTTCACAGATTAGAGCAGGTTCACCCTGAGCACATGTGACAGACGTGAAAGGGTCTAGAGAAGGCGTGGAGAATGTTATGCTGCCTGTAACATCGTTCAGCATGACTGTTTTGGTGGTGGGTCAGTGATGGTCTGAGGAGGCATATCTATGGAGGAAGGCACAGACCACTACAGGCTAGACAATGGCACTCTGACTGCCATTAGGTGCAGTGAGTCCTGGGTTCCTCCTGGTGCACGACAATGCCCGGCCTCATGTGGTGACAGTATGCAGGCAGTTCCTGGAGGATGAAGGAATTGATACCACTAAATGGTCCCCACGCTTGCCTGACCTAAATCCAATAGAATACCTCTGGAATATCATGTTTCAGTCCATCCGACACTGCCAGGATGCACCTCAGACTATCCAGGCACTCAGTGATGCCCTGGTCCAGATCTGGGAGGAAGTACCCCAGGACACCATTCATCATCTCATTAGGAGCATGCCCTGACATTGTCAGGCATGCATACAAGTAGATGGGGGCTATACAAACTACTGAGTACCATTCTGAGTTGCTGCAATGAAATTTCAGCAAAATGGATTAGCCTGCTGCATAATTTTTTCACTTTGATTTTCAAAATGTCTTTGAATTCAGTCCTCTGCAGGTTGATAACTTTAATTTCCTAACACATTATCCAGTCCATCTTAATATAGATATCGAGCATATTTTTCCCCATTAAGATCTGATGTGTTTTTACAAAGTGTTCCTTTTTTTGAGCAGTATGTATATATACACCTGGGGCAGACTGACCATTTGGAAACTCGGGCACTGCCCAAGAGCCTGAGGTAAGTAGGGGGACCCATGAGATGCCCCTGGTACCTTTTTCATAGGCTTTTTTGAGTTTGGGCAAGGACACAGGGGCCCCATGATCCCCTATTGCCCAGGGGCCCCATGAGTTGTCAGTCCACCCCTGATATACACACACACAATATACATTCTGTACATTCACATCAGTCATAGAAACAGACTGAGTGAATAGATAGGCGCAAAAAAACGTGTTGTGCATCAACCAACAAGCCGGAAAAAATGAGCACATATATAATTTTTTCAAAATAAAGTCTCTAATAACGTGAACATGTGATGCACATAGTGAACAACACTAGTGACAGTCTCATTTCCATATGGTGCCAAAAACCATGTATCGTTATATCTTCACCACGTGCCCATAGGATATAAGTGGATTGCTCACTCACCAGACCTATTTCAGCCCAATTACGGTGGTCAAAGCGCTTTTTTGGAAAGATATAATGGAGAATCAGCCTCTGATTGTCCTATGATATTTCTCCAACTCATCAACAGACTGCAGGTTATAACATCAGGGAGGAAGGTAATGGTAGTTTCAGCCAACCAAACAGTGTGCAAAGGCTTCAAAACAGGCTCTCCATACTTTTGGTAGAATGTTAACAGCCATTCAAATAAACCAGAGATTAAGCCATTCTAAGCGTAGCATTTATTAACCACCGTGGTGACACTGTATTACTTGTGGGGTGTGATGAAGATTTTTTTTTTTTCTTTTTTTACACTGATTGCTTTTACACCCATACAGGCTGTAAAAGCAATCATTTCTCCTTCTCTCTGGCTGCATTCTTGCAGTCATTCAGAAATACTGTGAGAGCTGTGGTTGGTCACAGCTTGTCACATGGTACAAGGCTGTTGTGAACAGCCTTGTACCATGTGACCATTCACAGATTTTACTAGTAGTAATCAATGTTGTCAGAAGTGACATCTTGCTTACTACTATTCATGTGATCACTGATTGGCCAATCAGTGATCACATGATCGGGACCTCACACAGAGGTCCCGTATACAGTGGGCACCCAGATCACGATGCCGCGCGCTCAGGGAAGCGGGAGGACGGTTATAAACGGCCACCAGCTCCTGCAATGCTCTCATCCGGCCATTTATATACATGGGCTGGATGGGAGCAGTGCAGGGGCAGGTGGCCATTTATAAACATCCTCCCGACTGTGCGCGCTCACTAAGAGCACGCGGCACCCCGATCCAGAGCCCGCTGCACAGGACCTCTGTGTGAGGTCCCGATCATGTGATCACTGAATGGCCAATCAGTGATCACATGAATAGCAGTAAGCAAGATGTCACTTCTGACATCATTGCTTACTATTAATGAAATCTCCGAATGATCACAGAGGTCACATGGTACAAGGCTATTCACAACATCCTTGTACCATGTGACAAGCTGTGACCAATCACAGCTCTCACAGAATTTCTCAATGGCTGCAAGAATGCAGCCAGAGAGAAGGAGAAATGATTGCTTTTACACCCATAAAGGCTGTAAAAGCAATCAGTGCAAAAAAAGAAAAAAAAATCATCACCACCCACAAGTAGTACAGTGTCACTATCGTGACATTGTACTGCTAGGGTGACAGTATGTTAAAAAAAAACCATTAATAATTATAAAAAAAAATAAAATAAAAACGTAAAAAAAGTTTTGAAAAATTATAATTTTTGGTTATAAATTATTTTGGGTTTTTTCATTTTTTTTTTACTAAAAAGATAGCGGAATACATTTTGGCCAAGATTTATGAAGAAAGATTATTTATTTGCAAAATTTTATAAGAAAAAAACTTTTTTAAAAAAATTTTTGACCTATAATTTATATAGCAAAAAAATTAAAATCCCAGTGGTGAATAAATACCACCAAAATAAAGTTTTATCTGTCTCAAAAAATGATAAAAAATTTCCTTATATAGCGGGCGGGAGGCGGTTAAATATAAATGTTAAAAGACTGAGAAATAAATCTTACAAAAAGAATTCCCCTTTAAATGGAGAGAAAAAGAACTAAGGTATTTGGGAATAAAATTAACATTGTCTACAAGAAACTTATATCTGCAAATTATATCCCACTAATAAATGAGATAAAGGAGGAAATGAGGAAAGCTTCTATGGGAAAGCAGTATCCCGGATAAATATAATTAGGATGATAATAGTACTAAAAGTTTTATATAAATTTAATATGCTCCCAATATCTCTTCCAGGGTCCTTTTTTTAGGTGTCTTAAAAAAATGATAGTCACAAAAACACACTACCTCTAGGATTTATAGAATCCTCACTGAAATAGAAGGATCGGAACCCCAAAAATTCCTGGAAAAGTGGGAAATGGAGCTTGGAATACAACTGAAAGAGCAACAAAAAAGTAAAATGTTTAGTCTAACACATGGAGTGGTGAATATGAATATAGTGGAAATGAATGATAAATGTCTTGTTAGATGGTATATTACTCCTAATGTGATGCACAAACTAAGGCCAAAGATCTCATCCAAGTGCTGGAGAGCAGGTGGGAGTAAAGGTACAATCGCACATATCTGGTGGGACTGCCCCCAAATACAGGAGTTTTGGAGGAAGATGCTATATATACACAAGAGATCCAGAGGAATAGTGTACAGATGGATCCATGGGTCTACCTATTTCATAAATCAGAGCTGTCCGTGAAGAAATATAAAAATAGGATATTGTTCCATCTTTTAAATGCAGCCAAAAGTCTTATTCCGAAATATTGGCAAACAACAGAAGCCCCAAAAATAAAGGACTGGATTGAAAGAGTTTATATACACAGGATGGAAGAATTATACCATATAGATGAGGATAAAACGGAAACATCGAAGAAGATCTGGGAAGGATGGTATATTTTCAAAATAATCAAAAAGATTTTTAGAAGTGGTTGAAATGTAGGAGAATAAAGAAAATAAATAAGGAGACGGGAAAAACAAAGGGAAAAGACAAGGAGGAGAAATAATAAGATAGATTAACAAAAGAAGATCAAGAAGTAAGCGGAAGGATAGTAGGCAAGAGGTAGGGGTGGGGGCAAATATGGGAGTTGGGATTGTAATTAAGTATAGATTTTTGTATTATAAGATGTTGATTTGAACAGATTTGTATTATAAAAAATAATAAAGATATAATAATATAAAAAAAAGAAACCAATCATCTTCCCTACGCTCTGGTAGTTGGATGCCCCTGATGTCATCAAGATGGATGTAGGGACATGAGGACACCGAGGGATAATCCACTGCCAGAGCTTAGGAAAGCAAGGAAGTGGAGGATCAGGAAAGCGCCATTTGCAAGGAAGTGGAGGATCAGGTAAGAAGTGTTTTTAGGCCCTTTTCACAGGAAGGGTCCAATCCGAACTGCCTGTCAGTTTTTCCGGCTTACCTCATTGGAAGGTTCACTCACCCCTATGGACTGACGGGTGTGACTTGTGTCCGTAGACACCCGCCTACCTCCAGTCCACTACAAAAACACAGAAGGGGATCTGTCCTCCTTCTAGGTGGATTGGATCGGAGGGCAGTCGGGTGTAAACAGACAGCAGAGTACATTTACACTCGCTGTCCATAAAGCATACAGAGTAGATACAGACATGTCATCTGCCCACTCTGCTCTGATCAGTGGACAGATCACCTGCTGAGCAACCTGCATTCTGCCCCAAAGGGGCCTTACTGTCCCCTAAGAAAAGTAGAACGGGGGCAGCCCCACTGCAAAGTATGACTATTACTTTTCCCGGAGTTGGGCTTTCAATAAGTCTCATATTTTACATGTGAAAAACTATAAAAAACAAAAAAACACAGTTCACTCTAAAAAGCCTAATATATACTGCTTACATCTTAAGTTCTCATCTTCCTTTCATATTACTGATCCCGTTTCTGAAATCAGTTCAGGTCATGAAAATGAATCCAAAGCAGTAAGGGGTAGATTTATTAAAACTGGAGCACTTAGAATCTGGTGCAGCTGTACATGGTAGCCAATCAGCTTCTACCTTCAGCTTGTTCAGTTTAGCTTTGACAATAAAACATGGAAGCTGATTGGTTTCAATTCAGAGCTGCACCAGATTTTGCAATTTTTAGTTTAAAAAAAACAAAACAAAAAGCAAAGTGTCATTTCTTTCTGCTGCCTCATTCTTCTGCTATCAGCACAAGTCATTTCTGACAGGTTTTGCTGACACCAAAAGAAAAATGGTGACGGGAGGGAACTCCGGCAGTATGACAGCCTCAGCTCTGTTCCTGTGTACTGTGTGGAGGGGGGGAGGGTCTCTTCCCTGCAGAGTGTAACTTGAGAACAAAAGGTAGAAGCTAATAGTGTTGGGTAAAGCACACTGGAAGCCATGGTCTAATAGCGGCGTGCCTAGCGCAGCATACTGCAACTGAGACAATGGTGCACCGCAAAGAAATGGAGAGGAGGGAAGAGCTAAGGCTGAAGACAATCTTTATCTGAACTTGTACACAAGCTGTTGGTGTCTTTCCATATTACATTGTATACCGCGCTTGAATGAGCACCACAGACGCCGACACCCGCCCACAGTGGATCACCGAAGAGAAGTGACTGGAGCTTAGAGCAGCACTGAAAGCTATTAAATGGGGCTTCAAATGGTTTAATATCACCGCACTGCAAAGAAATGGAGACAATGGTTTAATAACGGACAAATATGGGGCTAAAACTGCTGTGGTTCGAGGACAGGCCTGCCAAAAATTAAATGTAAGTAAGCACTTGAGCTCCACAAGGTTTTACCCTCTTCATGACAGCACATTTTTTTTTACTATTCAGCACTGCGCTATTTTAACTGGTAATTGTGCCCTCACCAAACACTGTACCTAAATAAAATTTATATTTTTTCACACAAATATAGCTTTCTATTGGTGGTGTTTGATCACCACTGGGTTCTTTATTTTTTTTTTAACGAAAAAATACCAACATTTTATTTTTTTAATTTTTCGGTTTCTGCTATAAAACATGTCCAAAAGTAAAAATCTTCATAAATTTAGATCAAAATGTATTCAGCTACATATCTTTGGTGAAAAAAAAATCAATAAGTATATGATTACTTAAAGCATCATAAAACAATGGAATATATACAGGAATTTTTACTGATTTATTCTTAAACACTAGTAATGGCGGTGATCAGCGACTTATAGTGAGACTGTGTGGCAGCCAAACTGATGACAGCTGACCCTGGCTTGGAGGGACACAAACTGACTGACACTGACGTCAATAATGACACTAATAGAGTGATCAGTGCCAATACTGTACACTGTCACTGTACTAAGGACACTGGCCGGGTAGGGTTTAACATCTAGGGGCAAATCAAAGTGGTAACTATGTGCCTAACAATGCATAACGTGTGCTATATGTGCTGAGTTTACAAATAGATGTGCCTGTTTGCAGGGAGAAGAAACAGCCAGATCTCTGTGTACAGAGCCCTGTGTTGGTTGTAAACACAGAGCTCTGTGCTGTGATTGGACACACTCGATCAGCAGGTCTCGTCCATAAATCATTGACTGGGACCTGCTGACAAAATCGTGCTGTGTTCAACCGCAGCGCAGGTTAGCAGCGTGCGTGTGCTTGAGCGCCCCAGACTCAGGATGTAGGCTTGCAATGTTTTTTGACATTGCTGAGCCTGCAGCTGCCGCTCAGTCACAGTAAATCTACTATGACTGGGTGGCAAGTGGTTAATACGGTCCTCTAAAGCAGGGGTCTCCAAACTTTTCAAACAAAGGGCCGGTTTACTGTTCTTCAAACTTTAGGAGGGCCGGATTGTGACCAGTGGGGGTAGAGAATGTCCTGGGCCCAGCATCAGTGAAAATAAACAAGGGGTTCTATTCCTCCCATTAATACCCATCATTGGTATTAATGGGAGGAATAATGCCCCATCATTGGTATCAGTGTAAGAAATAGTGTCCCATTGTTGGTCTCAGTGGGAGGAATGGTACCTCATATCATTGGGAGGAATAGTGCCCCATGGGGCCGGACAAAGGCTAGCAAAGGGCCACATTCGGCCCTCGGTCCGCAGTCTGGAGACCCCTGCTCTAAAGAAACATCGATATATGGAGGCAAAAAAGAGCATTCGAGACCCCTAGACTGCAAGAGAGTGATTGTTAGAGTATGTGGACACCAAGTGGGTAACACACAACATGCAGGCAACAAGGAGGCAACACACAAGTAATCTGTGGGCAATGAATAGGCAATCATGACATCACATGGGCAACATACGGGCAATAGTGACAAAATGCAGGCAGCAAAAGAGCAACCATGTCAACAGCAGGGACAATAAAAAATGACAATAGGGGTGACAATAGCACAGAGCATAACTGGCGCTCACCAGCATTGAGCAAAGCTTCCACAGTACAGGTCTTCTGCATTCACTGACTTTAAGTGGAACTTCACTCTCTCAAGCAACACTATTTGTATTTCTTATGCTGCTAGGATTAATAAATAGGAAAGAATATCATATTTTATTTTAAACTTCTTTTTTTACATTTCATGAGTTACTTCCGGGTTTCTTGCCTAGGCAAATGTCATACAACCCAGGAGGGGAGGAAGGTTTTTCTCAGCTAAGCACACCCTCCTGCCTGCCTGAGCTAAGGGTAGACAGATTCCAGGAAGTAAATGCTACATCAGTCATCTGCCCTTACTCAAGATGGCCACTGCCAGAAATGGTGGGAAGTTCAAAGTGATTTCTCAGCAAAATAAAGCTGGCCATAGATGGATGGAATTTTGTCTGGTTCAGCAGGGACCGACTGAGATTTGATCCATCTATGAGCAGGCTGGTTGTACCCAATTCGATTGTTGGTGATCCGTCCATCGATTTCAGTACAAGCAGCCTGTCGGATTTTTCAGATGCAATTGCTGTTGTCGGCTATAGCCATCAGACCTGATCATTGTGTTCTACTGGACAGGAAGGCTCAATAGCACAATGGTTCAGTGGGAAGGATTCCCCATCTACAAGGACTGTGCTGATGGGGGAATCGAGCGCTCCCAGATTGTAAGGACCTTCTGGAGCTTCTCTGGCATGTTTGTCGCACATGTACCACACACAAAAATCCACCAAAAAACAATACGTAAGTGGGAAGAGTGAATGGGGCCCTTAGGTGTGGGGAATAGAAATGGCTGGGCAGGGATGTTTGTCATGTGGAGGGAGATGCATCCACTGACCCCTCAGCTCCAGCAGGGCCAAGCACCGGAAGTGACGCGCCTGTACCGTGTGATCTCCAGGTAAACGATGCTGTTGCAGGCTGGGATGTCATGGTAACCAGAAGAGACACCCCACAGCGGTCATTTGGGCTTTGTTCCCGGTTGCAGGACGGACGGTCCTCCTCTCCCCACATTCAGCTTTGGCTGGGAGACTCAGCGGGTCTTGGGGCCGGATCTAGCCGGTCTGATGTGGGGTGGCAGTAAAAAAGGTCAGGGTGGCAGGGGATGGGAGGTCTGCAGGACAGTGTAAAGAAACAGAAATCAGTAGGGCAGAGCACAGTTGGTTAGCAGGGCGGTGTCAAATGTGTGGATGTGGGAATTTAATAATTTTTTTGTTCAACCAGCTGGTTGGGCAGGAGGGGGTTAAACAGAAGCATGGCAAACTTGTGGGTTAAAAATCTATCAGTTTATCCAACTAGTAGTTGGTCAGCCATCCTCAGTAGCACTTTAGATGTCCCTGGACATGAAATCAAGGCTCAGTTCACACAAGATTTGTCAGCAGGCGTCAGGCGTTTGGGAAGCGTTTTTAACGCTTCTCAAACGCCTATGAAAATTCTGCACATGGCAGCACACAGTGCTGTTCACACTGAAGTGTTAGCATCACGGTAAAACTGACGCCTCATGTCAAGTCAGGAAGAGTTAAAGCCTCCCATTCAAGTCTATGGTGCCGCTCCGCAAACGCCTGGCAGGCATTTAGCGGTGCGGTTGCGACGCAGTTGCGAGGCATTTGCGGAGCGTTAATACCATTTAACCTTATTATAGGCATTTGTGCGGTTTTAACGCTTGGCAAACGCCTATCAACCGCCTCAAAACCGCACATATGGCGTTTGGGGAGCAACTGAAGAGCGTTAAAACCGCTTCCCAAACGCCAAACACCTGACAAACTCTATAGGGGCGTTTGGCAAGAGTTAGAAATAAAGTCAAGTGTGAATGAGCCCTTGTGACGATTGTGCAAATAGAGACATGGGACACTGGCCGCCATCTTGTTAGGTCCCTTCCATGTTCTCTCTCCTCCGTTTTGAATGGAATGTGAGTCTGTAAGTGAACTGAGTTCCAAAGTGCATATCGTCCTAAATAAACACAGCTACATGAGCTCCATGGCTGTAACCCCTAATTAGTCTGGTTCCAGGAGGTCTGCTTGAAAACCACTTTCCTCTGCCCGGTCGTAAAACAATAACTCAGTCATTCATGACCTGTTGGGGCGTTAGAGCAGAGTGTGCCATAAAACGTACATTCCACGAGTCATTTTTCATACAAATTTATAAACCAGCAGGAACTGGGCACATTGATATACAGTATATATTCGGATAGGTCATTTTAATGAGTCACATGACACCTTACATCCCTATGTAGCGCCTACAAGAGGGTAGAAAGCAATTTCTTTTATCCGGAGTGGCAAAGATATGCTAAGATTGGTATCTGTGCATTCGGAAAATAATTCTAAATATTAATCTGCCAGTTGCTAGGATGCTACCTGTACCTATTGAAGGTTATTGACTGTAGTATGAGCTTGTAAGGGAATTGGTCATAACCTTGGTCACTGCCTACCACCCATCCCCAAATGGGGTGATTGGCTATTTGTTCTCAGGAGACACCACTTTGAGATAATAGAAAAAGACTGACAGCCTGGAGAAAAGGTAGCTCTCCTTTTAACATCGATCAGGAACCATCTTGATAGCAAAGGCAACCTTTTGTTCGGACGATTGGACTCTGCTCAAGCCAAGGACTTTTGCAAGTATTCTGCCTTCTGAAACTTCTCTTTTATTTCTCTGTTGTTTTATTGCTCTCTATATATATATTTGTCACATCTTTTTCTGTAAATATTTTAATTGCACCATTCTGACCTTTTTAGTAATAAATCCTATTTTCTGAAAAGTGGTGAACTGTCTCTAAAGCTTTTAATGCAAACTAAAAATTCCCTGTCTCTGAAGAGTGCTACTGTATGTGATAATCCTCTGAATACATCTGTCTGCGGTGGCAGTGTGTGTTACAGACACTTATACGAATATCATAGTGTTACTGCTAAGATTTATGAGTTTCCTCCTTCTCTGTAAAAAGGTGATGGTGGCAGTGTGAAGGGTTAATTGCATAATTAACCTGATCCAGTAACAATCGCTCTCAGGCTGTGGTACATAGATTGTGGTCCCGCAAGCTGGAAAATCTTTGTGCAGGGCGCAGCTGAGAGTGGCATTGTTACGCAAGTGACAGCACGGTGTGAGATCAGCTGGTCCTTCGGTCACAAGTTGTTGAGAAGGGCTGGGGTCTGAAGCTGCGCACCGTCACAGCCCCAACTCTGCAAAACCTTCTAGAACAGGGAGGGGGAGAGAAGGGAGGAAGATGGGGACAGGTCAGTCATAGAGCAAGGCTCAGTCACCCCAAGCTGGGATCTGAAGACTCAGGCACCGCCATCAATTATGCAGAGAAGGTGGAGCTTCTAGGGGCTGGATCTCCCACCCACATTCCCTTTCTGAGGCACCGACCTGGCCGTGTGTGGGCGGGGCAGACAGGGGGAGAGGGGCGGGATCAGCTGGTGGAGATCGAGTCCTGTCTCCTCTCCTGTCTATGCAGAGGGGTGGGGGGTGCTCGTTACCTGGAGTCTGGGACACAGAGATTTGGCAGATGGAGCCAGCCGCCCCTACAGACTGCTTCCCTGACCAATGGTTTGGCAACCCTGCTTGGGCATAGTGTCCATGGGGGGTTGCCTGGGTGGGCGCACCTGCAATCTGGGGGGGCATAGCCCACCCCAGCACCCCCCTAAATCTGGCCCTAATTATACAATTTTCCTTTAGATTTACAAAAACCATATAATATGAGGTCAAGCCTAAACACTTTCAATTTATATGCAAGCAGGCAGGTTCTTGCACTACAGTACCTAGTTGAAGGTAAATCTTAAAGAAGTTAAATTAGAAAATTGTATAATGTATGGTCAGCTTTAGACAGGAATTCTACTTTTAGCCTCGGTTCACACTAGCAAGGATGGAAGCTACTGGAACCCACACTTTGTCCCGCAGCTGCAACCACCCTCACACAAAATGTGGGTCCCACGGGCTGGTGCTATTAATTTTAATGTCATGCTGTTCATGCTGGGAATCGCACCCACATTGGGAACTACACTGTAATGCGGTTTCCAGTGCGGGCTGCGATTCCTGGAGAGGTGCAGGGACTTTTTTCCTGCGTTATGCGACACTGCAGCTCATTCAAATGAATGGGCAGCTGTGTTGCATCTCGCAAAACTGCACTAGTGTGAACCAAGCGTAAAGTGGTTGTAAACCCTTCCATATATCCAGTGAAGTGACTGGCCCCAGTCACAGAGATAAAACAAATCCTCCCACTTAAGATGTACCTGTTTATCTGTAGCCCTCTCTCCTCGACAGCTGTTCAAAAAGCTGAATTTCTAAAGCTTGTCTGAGAGGTCAGAAAAAAGGGGGCAGAGAGCTGAAATTACACAGAGCTCAGTGAGGATATCTCTGAGAGCCGATTGGAGGGAAGAGACACCCCCCCCCCCCCATTCCACACAGCTCACAGGAACAGAGCTGAGGCTGTCAATCTGCTGGAGGTCCATCCCTGTAACCATTTTTCTCTTGGTGTCAGGACAACCTATCAGAAGTGACTCATGCTGATAGCAGAGGAACAAAGCAGCAGACAGGAATTACAATTAATGCTCTGGATTGGGATAAGTACAAGGGATATTTAAGTATTACAAATACTTACAGTGGGGCAAAAAAGTATTTAGTCAGCCACCAATTGTGTAAGTTCTCCCACTTAAAAAGATGAGAGAGGCCTGTAATTGGCATCATAGGTAGACCTCAACTATGAGAGACAAAATGAGAGAAAAAATCCAGACAATCACATTGGCTGATTTGGAAAGAATTTATTTGCAAATTATGGTGGAAAATAAGTATTTGGTCAATATCAAAAGTTCATCTCAATACTTTGTTATATATCCTTTGTTGGCAATGACAGAGGTCAAACGTTTCCTGTATGTCTTCACAAGGTTGGCACACACTGTTGCTGGTATGTTGGCCCATTCCTCCATGCAGATCTCCTCTAGAGCAGTGATGTTTTGGGGCTGTCGCTGGGCAACACGGACTTTCAACTCCCTCCAAAGGTTTTCTATGGGGTTGAGATCTAGAGACTGGCTAGGCCACTCCAGGACCTTGAAATGCTTCTTACGAAGCCACTCCTTCGTTGCCCGGGCGGTATGTTTGGGATCATTGTCATGTTGGAAGACCCAGCCACGTTTCATCTTCAATGCCCTTGCTGATGGAAGGAGGTTTGCACTCAAAATCTCACGATACATGGCCCCATTCATTCTGTCCTGTACATGGATCAGTCGTCCTGGTCCCTTTGTGGAGAATCAGCCCCAAAGCATGATGTTGCCACCCCCATGCTTCACAGTAGGTATGGTGTTCTTTGGATGCAACTCAGCATTCTCTGTCCTCTAAACACGACGAGTTGTGTTTCTACCAAACAGTTCTATTTTGGTTTCATCTGGCCATATGACATTCTCCCAATCCTCTTCTGGATCATCCAAATGCTCTCTAGCAAACTTCAGACGGGCCCGGACATGTACTGGCTTAAGCAGGGGGACACGTCTGGCACTGCAGGATCTGAGTCCCTGGCGGCGTAGTGCGTTCCTGATGGTAGCCTTTGTTACGTTGGTCCCAGCTCTCTGCAGGTCATTCACTAGGTCCCCCCATGTGGTCCAGGGATTTTTGCTCACCGTTCTTGTGATCATTTTGACCCCACGGGTGAGATCTTGCGTGGAGCCCCAGATCGAGGGAGATTATCAGTGGTCTTGTATGTCTTCCATTTTCTAATTATTGCTCCCACAGAAATCTTGCTTGTTTGTAGGTGACCAAATACTTATTTTCCACCATAATTTGCAAATAAATTCTTTCCAAATCAGCCAATGTGATTGTCTGGATTTTTTTTCTCATTTTGTCTCTCATAGTTGAGGTCTACCTATGATAACAATTACAGGCCTCTCTCATCTTTTTAAGTGGGAGAACTTGCACAATTGGTGGCTGACTAAATACTTTTTTGCCCCACTGTATATAGCGCCGTCAATTTACGCAGCACTTTACATATGTATTGCACATTCACATCAGTCTCTAACCCTCAAGGGGTGTACAATCTAAGGTCCTTAACTCACATTCATAATACACATACTAGGGCCAATTTAGACAGGATCCAATTCACCTACCAGCATGTCATTGGAGTGTGGGAGGAAACAGAAGTACCCAGAGGAAACCCATGCAGGCACAGGGAGAGCATGCAAACTTAAGGCAGGTGGTGCCGTGGTTGGGATTTGAACCAACAACACTAGTAGTGCCAGGCAGAAGTGCTAACCATTTACATGCTGAAGCCACAGCGGAGGTTCCCGTCGTTTAGTTGTGGATGAAAATCTCACTGAAAGCAATGGGAGGCTCAGAGCTATAGTCTAGAGTCAGCCAATAATAGTGATGGCAGAGGATTTCCTTGAAGCTACTGTTCTGCTAATGAAAGTTTATACATTGGGCCTATATGTTAGAACCATTTTCCATATTTGGTATGAATGCCTCTCTCTTGTACATGTATACACATAATATTTGTGTTGTGAGATTAATGCTACTGAATAAGGCCTTGTTCACGTGTTTTTCCTGTATGGGTGTTCCATGCATCCGTGTACAGTCTTATTCATGTCAGCTGGGATGACATGGACACAGCCACTGCTCCCAATTTGACATCTGTGTTGTGCTTGTCCCTGAACAAAGACAGTGTAAGTTAAGGGACATGCACCCGCACCGACACAGATGTTGAATTGAGGGCGGTGGCCATGTCACCATTGACACGAATGGAACTGCCTGCACAGGACACCTGTGCATCCCATGCAGACAAAACTTGGCCCTCACACGGGTGTACGCTTAATGAGGCCTAAAGATTATCTACTGTATGTCAAAGGTGCCCAACCTTTATCACTTTCCTGGGCCACGTTGGAAGAAGAGGAATTGTCTTGGGCCATAAAACACACTAACAATAAAGATAACTGATGAGAAGAAAAAAATCGGGAAGATCAAAAAACTGGGGAAGTTAATGATCACTGATATAGATAATGTATCTATCTACAGGTGAAACTTGAAAAATTCGAATATCGTGCAAAAGTTCATTTATTTCAGTAATGCAACTTAAAAGGTGAAACTAATATATGAGATAGACTCATTACATGCAAAGCAAGATAGTTCAAGCCGTGATTTGTCATAATTGTGATGATTATGGCTTACAGCTCATGAAAACCCCAAATCAACAATCTCAGAAAATTAGAATATTGTGAAAAGGTGCAATATTCTAGGCTCAAAGTGTCCCACTCTAATCAGCTAATTAAGCCATAACACCTGCAAAGGGTTCCTGAGCCTTTAAATGGTAATGAGATATCATTCTACCCCTGTACAAATCATTAGTAATACCTCATCTGGAATATACAGTTCAGTTTTGGGCACCAATTCACAAAAAGAACATTGGGGAACTGGAGAATGTACAGGAAAGGGCAACCAAACTGATAAGAGGCATGGAGGAGCTCAGCTATGAGGAAAGATTAGAGGAACTGAATTTATTCTCTCTTGAGAAGAGGAGATTAGGGGGGATATGATCAACATGTATAAATACATCAGTGGTTCATATAGTGAACTCGGTGTAGAGTTATTCACCCTCAGGTCATCACAGAGAACAAGGGGCACTCTTTACGTCTGGAGGAAAAGAAATTTAATCTTCAAATACGGAAAGGTTTCTTCACAGTGAGAGCTGTGAAAATGTGGAAGAGTCCCTCAAGAGTTGGTTCTGGCCATCTCAGTCGATTGCTTCAAAATTCTTTCTTAGATACACAGAATATAACTGGATACTAACATTTATAAGTAAAGTTGATCCAGCGTTTTTTTGCCTTCCTCTGGATCAACTGTGGGTATAGGATTGTAACTTTTTTTTTTTAATGGTTGAACTGGATGGAATTTTTTTCTTTTGTCAGCCAGACTAACTATGGATATGGGATAAAGGGCACATTCTCAGGTTTAAGTTAAGGGTATGTACATCCAAATTGGAGGAAGGGTTTAGGAATTACAGCTCTTAAGAGTAGCCATCCCCCCTTTTTCAAGGGAACAAAAGTAATTGGACAATTGAATAAAAAGATGTTTCATGGCCACGTGTGGGCTACTCCTTCGTTATTTCTTCATCAATTAAGCAGGTAAAATGTCTGGAGTTAATTCTATGTGTGGTATTTGCATTTGGAATCTATTTCTGTGAACCTACATCATGGGTTCAAAGGAGCTGTCCATGCAAGCGAAACAGGCCATTGCAAGGCTTCAAAAATGCAACAAATACATCAGAGAGATAGCAGCAACATTAGGAGTGGCTAAACCAACAGTTTGGTACATTCTGAGGAAAGAAGAATGCACTGGTGATCTCAGCAACATAAAAAGGAATGGACATCCACAGAAGACAACAGTGGAGGATGATCACAGGATCGTCTCTATGGTAGAAAAAAAACACATTCACAACATCCAGACGAGTGAAGGACACTCACCAGGAGGTGGGCATATCATTGTCAAAGTCTACAATCAAGAGAAGACTTCATGAGACCAAATACAGAGGGTTCACCACAAGGTGCAAACCATTCATAAGCCTGAAGAATAGAAAAGCCAGATTAGACTTTGCCAAAAAACATTTAAAAAAGTCAGACCAGTTTTGGAAAAGCATTCTTTGGACAGATGAAACTAAGATTAATCTGTACCAGAATGACGGGAAGAAAAAAGTGTGGCGAAGGCTTGGAACAGCTCACGATCCAAAGCACACGTCATCTGTAAAACATGGTGGAGGCAGTGTGATAGCATGGGCATGCATGGCTTCCAGTGGCACTGGGTCATTGATGTTTATTGATGATGTGACAGAAGCAGCCAGATGAATTCTGCAGTGTTTACAGATATACTGTCAGCCCAGATCCAGCCAAATGCAGCAAAGTTGATTGGACAGCGCTTCACAGTACAGATGGACAATGATCCAAAACACACTGCAAAAGCAACCCAGGAGCTTTTGAAGGAAAAGAAGTGGAATATTCTGCAATGGCCGAGTCAGTCACCTGATCTCAACCCAAATGAGCATGCATTTCACTTGCTGAAGGCAAAACAAAAGGCAGAAAGGCCCACAAACAAAGAACAACTGAAGACAGCTGCAGATAGAGCCTGGCAAAGCATCAGAAAGGAGGAAACCCAGTCTTTGGTAATGTCCATGGGTTCCAGACTTCAGGCAATCATTGCCAGCAAAGGATTCTCAACAAAATATTAAAAAAGAACATTTTATTTAGGATTATATTCATTTGCCCAATTACATTTGAACCCCTGAAAATGGAGGGACTTTGTATAAAAATGGTCGCAGTTTCTAAAATTTGTACTTGATATTTATGTTCAACCCCTTGAATTAAAGCTAAAAGTCTGCTCTTCAAATTAATTTGGATTGTTTCGTTTTAATTTATTCTGGTGGCATACAGAGCCAAAAGTATGAAAATTGTGCCTGTGTCCAAATATATATGGACCTAACTGTATGTGTATATATATATATATATATATATATATATATTACACACACTATACTACACCGACCAGCAGCACTGCACCTTGAGAATGTGCATGCAACAGCAAAACATAGGAAAATGCTGATGGCTCTCGTATACGGGAGTGTGCAAGTGTCTGTGATATCTATGGGGGGGCCGAAAATCCCGTAGGCAGAGAGAGGCAATCACTGAATGAATGGATACCATATTGAACTGATGATCCCACATAAAGATGAGAAGTGTCTTAAGGTCCAGGATCAGGTGAACCCCAACCATCTTGGGAACAGTGGACAGATGAGGAAAAAAATCCCCGAAACCACTCTGACTTGGGCACTGGGACAGGCACTCTTCGTAGGGCGTGAACCTGCACATCTCCATACAGGGCAAGGGTATGGCGAGCACCGCAGATTGGAGGAGAAAGCCATGAAGACCAGACACACTGTCAGCCAGAAAGAAATGAACTCTATTTTGCAACCTGAGAAAAGAGGTTTCACATCCGCTTTTCGAAGAAGAGGAAGGTCCACAGGCCCAGAAACCAGCAAAGGTGATCCCCCCCCCACTTTAACCTGTAATGTAAAGCCGTAACTCCCCACTGCCATCTAAGGACTCATGTCCACACACACCCTCTGTGCAGTGAACACACATAATCAGGAGGCTCGGAAAGGTAAAATCCATAACAAACATGGTGGCACCTGGGAGCATTGGCCCACCCAACCAGCCCTGTCTCCGACATGTCCGCCCATCCTAGGCGAGGGCGCCGATTGGCCCAGATCTGCCTCCAGCACAAGCAAGGGTGGAAGAGATGTCATGAAAAGGGCAAACTGCCCATAGCTGCCCCCCAATAGGCCGCAAAGCCCCAGCCTAAATTTTTGGCCAGCTGACCACGTGGAGCAGGCACTTGTATGAGGGGTGAGTCACACAGCACGGGCCGGGTTGAAGAGGTCTGCAGCTCATCCCCAGCCCCATAACATGCACCAAGCCTAACTACAACAACCACCCCCACCAGAGATGAGGCCTCCCAGTTACATACACACCCTGACCCTGGAGGGACCCGAGCAGTAAAACATCCCAGGACCATAGGATCGCCACTGGATGAGACCAGGGTGCTCCTTAGCCACCGGGCATAAAGCGCACTGCGTCCCGAGTAAGGCCCCAGTCCACCCGGGGCCGGACATCAGAGGGGAGGTTGGAAGTGTGTTTGTGGGGGGGGGGCTGTTCAGGACTCTAGACCTGTAGGGGAAGAGGAGACCCTGTAGAGACCGACCGCCCCAGGGAGCACATGCGCCCCGCACTGCATCCAAAAAGGAGGGGAGGGGCATTTTTCTACTTACCGATCTAGCTGGAGCGTGCAGGTAAGACTCCTTGACAGATCCTCCTCTCCACTGAAGTGGGGGGGGGGGGCTGTCGGCCAGGGGGAACACTGAGACATGGGCTACAGGAGCTCGGTCATGTGTCCCTGTGAGACGTTTAACTCACTGGCTGCCCTTATTCAAATTGGGGCTTTGTCACAGACAACCGAGCACGGAGCTAGCGGTCTGCATACGCTCGCCAATCAGACTGGGGTGACCACTGGATCTAGGTCACCCAGCCCGACTGTTGATAGATCTCTTCAGGAAAAAAAAAAAACTTCCAGGGAAAACAAAAAAAGGAAAACAAAGCTATAGGACCACGAGTCCCAGCAAAAAAGTAACGTCCATACTCCTGAGACATTAGGCAGAAATGACTGGAGGCCTAAAGCAGATTGGGGGGTTTATGTCCAGAGAGGACTGCTCATAGGAAGTGGCAATTCTCTTTTTCTGCTTAGTGTTCTACTCCTGTAGGTGGGGCTATAAAACCGTTTGATGTGGATAAAGAAGAAGCTGTGCCCGTCAATAAACGTAAGAGAAAGTCTGAGTTTTCAGTTAACTTTTAGGAACTATGAAAGATGTTGTTCAGCATTGTGGCATGCTCTATCACTATAGCAGTTTCATATTCTTGTAGAGCTTTTGCACTAAGGGTACAGCCCATATCTCAAAGCAAAATTATCTTTTTGAGATTCAAAAAGTGTGTTGGATATAACTGAAGCAAATAATGCCACATGAGTTATCCATAACTTAAGATGTACAAGGAAACATAAAACACATGGTTATGCATTCTAACAAAACCATTACATGTATTTTAATTTTAACCATTAAATGTATTTTAAATATTGCTTGTGTAAGCAGAACAAATCTGTCTTCAAATGAGCTTTCCATATTGCCCTGACAGCAGGACTAGCAAATGAACAGTCAGCGATGCGAGAAAATCAGTCACTACAGCAATGCACACTGCTGACAGAGCAGAGGTCTGACCGGTTGTAACCAGAAGGAAGGACATAACATGGGGTGTGAATTTGCAGTCCTAAATTTATTTTTGCCTAATGTTCTGCTTTAAAAAGAAATTGTGAATACGTGTACAAATTATACATTCAGTGAGAGCGCCTTATGTAGATTTCCATAAATTAGGTAGCAAAATAAAGTATACAGTTCCTTATAAAGCATAACATCTCTGAAATGTTTTAATAAATATATAAGAAATAAATCAAGGATCGAGTAGCACATGTCGTAGGCTAACAGTAGGACTGACCTGTGGTGTAACCACTTTTGCCTTGTAACAATGATCAATTTCATGTGATTATAAGAACTGCTACAACTTTTCAATATAGAAAAAAGCATTATTGTCAATGATACATTTAAAAGTACAGACTGGGCTATCAGTAATAGTTGCCATGAGGAACAAGTGGCTAACCTGAGAAGGATAGCACGGTGTGCGAGATAGAAGGTATACAAAGATATTTTTATAAATGAACACTTATAGACTCTACAAGCAAACCCCCAAATATCATCAAATACAGACAAGTTACCTGCAGCCAAAGGGTAAAAAAGCAGCACTTACAACATTCCTCAAGATGTTACTACTGAAACGTCTTGTTTGCTGCTTTTCAAATCTTTACAACTGTGTAAAAACATATCTTTGTTACATTCTTGTACTCACTTTCATGCTACATGTACTGTATACTTGATACCTCATATTGGCTACAGCACCCCATTTCACCTAAAATTTGCTGAATATGGAAGACCTGGTGCTCTCTGTTCAAAACAGATGGGGGCAATATTCTAAAATGTGGACTCCATGGAATATGTTTGTGTAATCTGATGAGAGCATGGCCCTACTGGAGACCTGTCCTGGGAACTGACCTTGCCCCAAATCTTTTTCTTCAATCCTGCCAAAGCCAGCATTGCACCCCCCCCCCCCCTTTTTGTTTTGTCATTATCCTGTTTGTCTCCCCCTTGCTTTTCTCCCATCATCTAGTCTTTTCTATTTAAAAGAGGGGAAAAAAAGTGAGGGTTCGATCTGCATCTTGACTTTAGAGTTCATATGCGCCATATAGTAGTAAGGAGAAGCTCATGGCTGATATTGTGTTCTGACTACAATACTTAATGTTGTCACCAAATGGCCGGAGGGGTACTATCTACATTGCAGTATTCTGGAATCGGTGTGGTCTGGCTTTCTTGAAATGGACCGCCTTTCTGGTTTTCAGTCTATGATTTGTCCTTATCATGTATTTTTGGATGTTACGATTTTGCACATGATTTCTGTGGGATACTCTGTACTTGATACACTCTGTTGTTCCTATTTGGATGCGGCTTGTTGGATCTTTCTTTACTAAGAAAACAAAATTACTGAACATGCTCTACATAGGTGGGTTCCTTGGATACATATTTACAGTGCACCTGCATATGAGCATGTGAACAGATTCCTGAAACCTTATGGATGAGAAATGAAAACTCAGAACATTGCTGCCAACTGGAAGCTTGGGCATTTATGCCAGAAAATTCCTTCTGTAGCTTCCCGTGGACTGAACTGAAATATCAAACAGTGTTACCTGCCTTCTCAGTTTTTTCTCTTAATTACAAAAAAAAACATTCTCTACACAAAGGATGAAGAGTGGGGGAGTTTTGTGGTGCAAACTGGAAGAGCAGACTAGGGCAGGGTTTCTGTGGTTCCGTCGCAATCTACCTATCAATCGCAGGCAGCTAATAGGTAGATTGCATCCCCCACACGCAGAGCTGCGCAGACAAGCAGGGAGTTTCTCCATTGGCCCCTTCTGCCCTCTTGTCCATCCCAGGTGCTGGTATGTGACATCACATGGGATGGACAAGAGAGAAGGGCCAGCAGGGAACAGCACGCCAGAACCAAGACTATTAGAGCTGCATCCCATCATTGCTCTGCACGAGATGGAAACCCCTGCTGCCCTGCTCCTATGTAATATGGCCTGTTCTCAGCTAAAGTGCCCTCCTCCCCCCCATACCCTGCTCTACTGACCTCTTGTACTGTGTCTGCACTACTAACCTACTGTGTTCTGCCCTGCTGAGCCCCTCTAGCCACCCAACTGCCTCACTCTACACGGTTTATCTCAAGTTTGAGCCAGAAATGAAAAAAGCCAACACAAATTTTACATTAAATAGGTATGTTTTAATATTTATTCTATTATTTAATGCTATTTCTAAAAAACAATTGTAATATCAATAGCTCACCGATGACACCAATGTGCTGTAAGCTGTAGATGTGAACATTATTTCAAGGGTTCCCCTAGATCTCAAACTATTTGCCAAGGATTCTTCTGAGGTAAAAAAGGTTGAGAAACCCTGGTCTAGGGTGACAATGCTGCTCCTCCACAAATACACAATAGTAAGTGAGCACAGTCACCCCAAGGACAGTGAAGATCACCAGGATCATGACAGCCGCATTGGATTGGTAAACTGCAATATAATCAGATTTTTGTACTCACTGTAAAAATCTTTGCTTGGAGTCCATTGAGGTATGCCCAAAGCTAGCATCAGTTTAGATTGCAACCACCATGTGTTGGGAAAAATGAGACAACAGAAGATCGTGTGGCATGTAGAACTGGAAAACCAACGCTTGATGTGGAGCAACAAACATTCACATAATCAGTGAATTACGTCTTGAGAGGGAACAGAGTAACCAGCTCCTTAAGACTATAATCTTGGTAGCAGATCTACCTGAACCACCCCGAAATTAAGAAAAAGTGCTAGAAAAAAAATAGATTAGTCTTTTTACAATTTAGTTACAAAAAGATTTCAATCCTCCTAGGACAGTAGAAAATCCTTGGCTGGTCTACAGTGTTTGTACAACAGAAGATTAAAGACTTCCTGTATCCCTCAATAAAAATGAAGCTATTAAAATTTTGATTTTGGGTTAAGATATGCTTTAATTAAAAAAAAAAAAAAAATACATGATAGTAAAGATGCAATTACCATGGAATCATTTACTCAGTACTGATATAGGAAGTATCCATACCAGGAGAAGATTAACTGTGGACGCCTGCTAGAAAGAGATATGATCCAACTCCAACTAAATGCTGGAATGGGGATTCCTCTGAGGTGTGAGATAGTTATGAAGAACATGAGATCCAGAAATATGCGCAGTTTGTGTAGGCAGTATACAGAACATAAGCAGAGACAGCTATCCTGACACCCAATGTCATCTTTACCTCAGTATGGAAGAACAAAGTCATTTTCTACGCACACTTACTAAACCCAGCAGCTGGGCAGGCGGGAATGACAGTAATGCTGTGGGATGCTGACATACATATCAAATTACCACCTAGTAAGGACTCTTTTTATATCTAGGGATGATGGACAGCATAGATATGAATACAACAAGCCTACAGTATATAAACACGTATTCAATAGCATTGGTATCTTAAAGAGCAATTGCACCCCAAACATGTATGTTTGCTGGCAAGTTGAATTACACACTGACTTCTTCTTATTATGACCAAAAATATGTTGACATGCCTCTAAATGAGTTCAGATGTTTGCAGTAAAGGATACTCTTAATGCTGCAGCATGCAAAGACATTTTGAATGATTGTGCACCTCCAACCTTGGGACTTGAGAAGAGCAGCAGTTACTGCAAGACAATCTTCAGCTCCGGAAATAGCAAGGGGATAATTGGTGGCCACCCAAAATCATATATTTTGCGTGGAGGGGTGTGTGAAGCCTAAAAGGTATTTTAAGTGTTTTCAAACAACAAGAGCCCTGTTCTCCATTCTCTGCGTATGGCCCATCACTGTAAAGGTTGTAGCTTCTGCTCATGACATCAGCTGTGTGCAGGAAAATCAATGTTACCATAAAAACCACTTTATCTCAGTTTATCTTGATAAGTGGCAAATGTTGTTCCATTCACACTTTCCCTTTACACGAACAAAAAGTACTGTAATCAACAAACATAATTAAACCAAACAGAGAATTGCTTAATAATGAATCTGTTTATTTACTTCTTAAGGATTATTACTGTGTGTTAGCATTTCAGATTAAAAATTATTAAACAAATATGCCAACATTTGAAATGATACTTTTGCTTCTCTACTTCAATGCCATTGTACAAAATATCTCACCGTGTTGTAAAACAATTATCTTGATATAAATTATTTACAAAGTAACACTTTTAAGGAATAAAGTTGCAGTCATATACATCAACAACATTTTCAATGGGATATTAAAAAAATCTTTCAAGAAAAATTCTGTTTTCTGTGCTTTCCATCAAGACATAAGGTGCTTCACCCCCTCATTGAGCATATGCTCCGCTTTGTATTGCTGTAAATACGTTGCAGGCTCCTAGAATAGCAGTGGTGTTAGAAGCAGCAATACAGTATATAGTCACCAAAAATAAGCAGCTGGGTTTATCTCACTGGTCATTAGAGTCAAGAAAGCCATACTGGTGGAAAAGTAGATAGCCAACATCTCCTTTCCAGGCTACTGCAGTAGTCCCTATGTACTGATTTTTGTTATTTTGTTTTAAATCGAAAGTCCAGTGATCATCACTGCATTGCGTATATGACAATTGCATATTTTTTTTTCTGTACTGCATAGAAACATATCAGCCCCAATTCAAGTTTGCATAAATACATCAGGACACAATATACAATCACAAGCAAAAGCTTGTATATAGGATTTTAAAAAGTAAAGTGTCTTAAGTTCCTGAAGTGTTACTCTGGACCTGCCACTAGCACTTAAAGTTGAACTTTAGGCTAGATAACGAAAATGGGCAGACAAGCAGGATTTTTAATGCAGAAGAGACCTGCCTGTCTGTCCCTGTACAGGGAGCCGCGCATGCACAGCTAACTGTACAAATTCGGTAATGCCAAATCTACCTGAACTACTGCGCATGTGCAGGACTTACGTCATCCCCACCCAGCCAATGACAGTGGCATGGCAATAGAGACCCAGAAGCCAGATGCCCGAAGAGATTAGTGTCCGGGCATTGAGCTCCTGGAACGCCGCATCGCTGGAGTTTAGGCAAGTATAGTTCTGCTTTAAGAGAGAAAGCCATTTTGTGGTCTGTATGTATTTAGTCTGCATGGCATGCAAAGGAACAAATCAGGATAGAAATATTTCGGATCAGCTACTGCTGACTTGGCAGAGGTCAGAGGTCATCTGAGGTCTGATAGTTGCTGGCATGGTGACTACCTCATCTTAAGTACTGTCTCCTGTGTGTGCAGTGAGCGAGACCAAGTAGTCCACAGGCACTGTCCCTAACAGTCCAGGTACGGCATCAAACTCAGCAAAGGCATATGAAGCTAAATAATATAAGTCCCTAAAGGGTAAGGCTACACACGTACATTAACTAAACACTTATTATTTAGATTCCAATGCTGTCACAACTGAGCTAGTCCCAGACCGAAGTTTTGGATCTAGAGTCTTATAGAGTGTCACAAGGAGAAAAATTCGGGAAGTTTATTCTACATTATATATGGTGTTCTAAACTTACCTATTACAAATTGTCCCGGCAAGCACACGGGCCGATTACTGTGTGAACATGTCAGAACTTTGTTGTACAAACCTCTCTCTCTTTATGGCCAGATTTAGTCATATTAGCAAGTGTGGTCACACGTGAAGCTATGTCTTGTCTAACTCACAAAATGGCTTTCTCTATAGTGAAGGTCCAAAAAAAAAAAAAAAAAAAATATCAGTGAAGATTTAAAGTTTCTTTTTTAACACAAAAATGGAAATTGTAATTAGATTAGCAAAGGAAAAACAAATTGCAAGGTTCCACAAAGTAAAATAATTTAAGTGTAGAAAAATAACACCAACACACTGAGCGACAAAGTGAACATAGACTACTCACATTACAAAATGACTTTGGTTACTTAGTATTATAACACATTATTTGGTAACTAGGCTAAAGACTGGGTATGTATATGTATATATAAATATATATACACACATATACATACGAGAACTAGAATAACTGTAAACGTATAAAAAGTCTGTAAACAAATCTATACTGTAAAACTGTGCAAGGTTGCAAGATTTCATGTACACGCTAAGTAAGCTGTCAAAATACTACCACATCTTGCTCCTCCTCAACTAGAACACAGATTTCATTTACAGTTGTGTGAACATATTTCATACAACACAGGAAAAAAATATAACAGCTTTCTAGCCTGAGCAAATGTCATTCTAGGTTCCAACAAACACAGGACACAATTCTTACAAAAACGGAAAAAGAGAAGAAAATAGGAATAATGTAATGTGGGGCAGCACTGCTTATGAAATAAAAACATGTAATATTAGGAATAATTGGGGATGGAGACTAAAATTTAAAGGCAGATATACTGAGGATGTTTGTAATGAAATGGAAAAATGACAAATTACACACAAGAATGTTAAAGAACTGTATTTAGAGTGATAGAAAAATATCCTAAAAATATATATATATTTAGCTTTTTTTTTCTTTTTTAAACACAGTAAAGGGAGTTTGTGGAATACCAGCTTTGCACATCATCTGTTTAAATTCATGCTTTAACCTCCTGTGGTTCCAAAGTATGATACGTGTTAAGGAGGGGGATTCAATCTACAGATTTTTTTAGTTTGTCAGTGCAATGTAGTGCACCTTGCTGCAAAGACAGCATGAATGTACACACCCTTGGGGTTACATGTACATCAGCCATCTGCTACAAAAGAGTGTTTGGACATTAATGCAGCCTTTTTTTTTACCAAAATAAAGAAAAACGTACACTGCACATTCATACTTCATGAATACATGCAAATACAGGATTCCCACACCTGCAGACCTCTCCTAAACCATATTCATATAGGCGTATCTGACACCAAAATATGAACCAAAACATGGACTGGTCAGAAGAGCTAGTGCATTATTAACTTGTGAAAAGTTTTTTTTTTTTTTTTTTAAAGTGTTGACTTTTTAACAACTTCAGGACCTCTGTACATGTGTATATCTTCTAATTTGTTAGCCTAAATGGAGATCTAACTCTCAAAACTAATCAGGTCCAGGCTACTTTTGCAGCCACAGGGAACACTGTCCTTTTTACAACATTAAAATTCAGAAGAAATGGGGTGTGTCATTGTGACAACACCCCTTAAGCAAGTCATACATATTTCAGGCACTTTTAAACACTTTCCATCCACTGAGAATTACACATATGATTGCAAGTAATCGCTAAAGTATAAGCAATCTAGTACTCCTAAGTTTGGACGATCAACAGAATTCTGTCAACTCTTTCAATAACAGTTGACTGAAAGTGACTGGATTTTTTCCTCTATGTCAGATAGGGGGAATTTTAATCCCATCTCCTTATGGGTAAGCAAGGCCACCATTTTGTGTCTTTGATTGGGAGACAATTGTTTCCCAATTGTGATCCTGAATTCTCACTGTGTCAGACAGACACCTGGTTGGGACTACCATTGGTCAGCTGACCCACATTGTGCAGCCATGTTCCACTAAGGTCACTAACAAGAAGCCAGTACAGTGTAACGACGTGCAACAGATATTGGCGCATGTAGACAGAAAGTGACTGAGGTTGCAGGAAATCCACATCACGGAGATACAAAAAATATAAATAAAATGAATGCAAGAGAATTTTATGAAACAAATACCATGGGATTTGTTAATAGTAAACAATGCTTTAGCAAACCTAATGTCATGTTAGGGTTTACATATATCCACTGTTGTAAGTGCATTTATTTTTTTCTTGTGCATTTTTAGACTATTACAATAATTGTTTAAACGATGTACATACAGTATATCAGTTTAATGTGCATTTTGGGCAATCAAAACATTTGAAGTGCGAAACATGTTTTAAATTTTATAAGAAAAATTATTTGCTAAATAAATATTTGGCGGGTTTGTTTGAAGCACATTTGTTTTAAGTTAGTTGTGAGGTAATCTGCAAAATTTTTTATATTTTTATTTTGTCCTAAATAAGTATGATTGCAAAGTGATGCTTTTAATAATATTTCTAATAATCACAAGCCATATGTATCCATATAACTTCAAATTCAGGATATCCTACAAAAACAAAAAGTTGACCAAACTGATGCAGCAATAGCATAAACGGATGTGGTCCTGAAGTGGCTAAAATATCTCTGGCCGAATATGAATAGGCTACGATAAGCATCTCCAAGTTGGAGAAAAAGTTTTATGTCTATGGCTGTATCTCACGCAGAGGGGGACAGACACAAATTCATTAACCAATCACATGCGTTAAACACTTTTCACAGCTTTTTACTTCAGTAGTTTTGTAATCATGTACGTTGTCTACCCTAAGAGGTAACAGTTAAATTAAACCAATATCACTATAAGGTGAAACACAGGAGGGTTTCAAAGTGGATCTTGCTGTACAGTACATCTTTCTGGTCGCAATCTTCAGTAAACTGAATTTCCAAACAGAACTGCAAAAATAACACTACAGAGGTTCCCCAGGAAAAACAATATTCTCAGCTGTAAACATAGAATGTTTTAACATTTCTCAGTGCAGTTATCCTCAATCCACCCCATCGAAACCTTGAGTATTTTCAATTGCTATGTGTAACTTATCCCACAAGTCTTCAAAAGTCTCATACGGAGGTAAATCCAACCGGTTAAAGCTAAGAAAACATAAGAAAGAGTCAGGAAAATGTCTGCTGCTCACATATTTCAAGACAGCAAAGACACAGACAACTTACCATGTGTGTGCTCTGGGAAGCTTTTCTGGGGAGCCCCATTTTTCAACTGTAAACAACTGTGGTCCATTTGAGCCTAAATCAAACATGTAACAGGGTTTATTAGTGACAGACATGTATTTTACAGACTACTCTGAAAACCTAACATGAAATACCCAGTACATAGCAGTCGTATACAGTACCTGGTTCATTGCAGTAAGTATTAGACAGTAGTTACAAAATGGCTAATTCCTGGAAGGTTTCCTGGAAAGAATGGTGTGGCATGGACTGCATTTGCAGTAAGAGTATAAAATATTGTAAAAGTTAAAGCGGAGTTCCAGTCAGTTTTGTGTTTATTAAAAATCACCAGCTACAAAACCTGGAACGGTTGACTTTTAATAAACACACACTCACTTGTCCCAGGGTCCAGTGATGTGCTCACCCGCGCCGTCCTTTCTCTGCCTCTTCTCTCTCCGGCATCACAACTGTGGGCACCAGGCTGTGACAGCTTGCGGCTTCACAGGATAGTCACTGAAAGGTTGGTATGTTCAGATGCCTAGACACAGGCAAAGCTTTGCTGGACACACACCCTCAGGATACTCCTATAACCCTATCACACTCTGTAAGAGTGCAGTTTTATTTTAGCAAGCAATGAAGAATTACACAGGAACAGAGGAGGGGATAGTCTGTGTCCTGTAATGTACTCCTAGATATAGAAAATTCTGCTTCTCTTAATTGTACAGTACAAGACACAGGCTGGATAATAATAGACCCTGGACTGTCCCCAAGCAATGCATAAGAAGGGTGAGCAACAACAAGGCAAACAGAACCGCTGCCAACAAGCCCACCAATAGCTAGGGTCAACTGACCAAACTTAGAGTGCTGCTGTAAGAACTCCACAGCTAAAAGCTGTGTCTGCAGTAGCTTGGACATCAACTTAGTAGAACTTGGAGAAGGCCAGGTGGCAACATTGTAAAGATGGGCAACAGAGGCTTGATGCCCAGGAGACACCAAGCAATTTGGTGGAGTGAGCAAGAGCGTGTAAGCTCTTGAGATGGGCTGTCTTATCCACCTGGCAATATTGGATTTTGAAGCAGGATTTCCTTTGCAAACACCCGACAAAACAGACAGAATCTGTCTTTCTTATAGAAGCTGTGGCTTTTAAATAAATTCTGATAGCTCTGACAACATCCAGACAATAAAGAACAATCTTTGGAGTGGTTAGGAGCAGGGGACAAAAGGCAAATCAAAAGTGAAAGACTATGTCTTCGATAAGGTGGAAGTTGGATCCCACCTTAGGAATAAAGGAAGGTCTTGGGCGAAAGACAACTTTGTCTTTGTGAAAGATCAGGAATGTGCCACTAAGAAGGCCACTTTGCAGGGAATGTCATCCAAAGAGAGTTCTTCTATAAGTTCCAAGGGTGGTTTCTGCAGGGCAAAGAGAATGAAAATAAGGATCCCAAGGCAGCAAAGGGTACCGTGTAAGGGAGGTCTAATTTGCAAAACATTTTTAACAAAAGTTTCTACCAGGGAAAATTAAGCCATAGGCTTTTGAAACAAGATGGACAAGGCCGAAACCTGTCCTTCAGAGTACTTAAGGCCAAATTCTAGTCAAGTTCTGATTGTAGGAAGGTCATGTGATGCACAGACAATGTGCCAAAGAAGGATTTCCAAGTATGATAGACATTTTTTCTGGAAATGGCTTTTCTAGCTTTGAGCAATGTGGGAATGACAGAATCAGACACAGCTTTGCCAGTGTCTCATCACCTGAAGGTAGCAGCATATAATCCAGAGTCCATTAATATCCATCTTGTGTGCTGTACTGTACGATTAAAAGATAAATGTCTCTGGTAGCAAAGTGGTTAATGGTTCTCTCCCGAGCAGCATATGCTCACTGTTCTTTCATATTCCCGCCATATTGTTCAGCTGCCAGGAGAGTCCTGAGCTCCTAATCAAAGCTTATACATCACTGTCTTTCTTCACTCCCAGTGGCTGAGCAGAGCTGTAAGTGTGCAGAAGAAAGGTATGTATACGCAGCTGGGAAGGGGGAAATGATCCATTGCCCTGCATGAACAAATAACAGGTTTGCTTTAAGAGTGCACCAAATTATGTAGAACAGGGATGGGCTGCAATTTTTCAGAGGTGTCAAAGACAACAGAAAAACTAGTAGACATTAGAGGGCAATATATTGAATATATTGATTTGGTGGCAGAATGTGGTAGGAAAATTCAGAGTTTTGGCAGAATTGTATACACTGTGACTAGACAGTTATATATTGTGTGTGGTACTTTAGTAAAAAGTGTGCCATCTTGTTTCTTGTAGTTTTAGAAGCCTCACAAATTACCTCAGCACAAAATGAATGTCAAATACAATTGTCTAATTGTCCATCTACCCCAACAAATTGGTTTCCTGTTATGTTTGCTGATTTTCAAATCTCTCAACCTCCCAACCTTAGCAGGATTATAAAAAGGTCCAGAAAAGGTGGTTGATACAACAGCATTAAGCATGTAATGTAGGTGGAGCACTTGTGACTAGTATCTAGGATCGCAGAATAACTTCCTCCATGTTTGTACAGAAAGTAATGGAACATGCCTCAGGATATTAATGAATGGTAGAGCAGGGAAGAGTAGAGGACTGGGGCTTCAATGTGGCTTATAAGTAGTGGCTATATAAACCAGGTTTTACTAAGCCAACAATTCTGTTCCTAAAGGTCTCAAGCATGCAGAAAAAGTGGTGCTCAATGGAGGATTGATGGAGGCAACTAGTAAAAAGACTCCCTACGTGGTGTATACAATTGAAGAAAAATATACAGGTAACTGTGCATGGGAGGTAAATAACTATTTTTCTGGACCAGGTTACTGTGATCAGGGAAACACCTTATGTGACATATATAGCCTACTTCCACTTCAACCCATTATATCTTTCCTGGATTTGACATGTTTGCGAGTTCAAAAGATCTAGCTGGACTCTTTGGTATTTATTGATACAACTGCCTCTCTTGGATTCTATATTTCACAGGGCATTATAAGAATATATGTGTATCTATTCTTAATATTTATTGAGAAATGTATTAAGCCCTTAAACAAGTGTATTGCAGCCAAGGAAGATCCACTTAAACCAACCTATTGGTAGTCTAATAAGCAAAAAATCTTTTTTTTTTTCAGATACTGTCAATTTAAAGCGGTAGTAAACTTTGGGGGAAAAAAAAAGCAACTTTCTGCCTTCAAGGTAAAGGCATAATGTGCTAGTATGCATTGCATGCTAGCACATTGTTAAGGACTTACCTTGAAACAAAGTCTTCCAGAGGCTACCTTCTTCACTCGGTTTTCCTTAAGGGTTCAGGGGCTGTGACCCCTTGAATTGCCGAGCCGCGATTACGTCACTCACGCGCATGTGGGAGTCTTGGCCAAAGCACACAGCTCTGAAGGAACCGCATGGGTATGCCGTTCCTTCAGAGCGCATGCACTGGTGGCATCACCGGCTGCTGCTCACTAGAATATCTCCTAAATGGTGCACGTTTAGGAGATATTCATTTTATCTACTGGTAAGCTTTATTAAAAGCTTACCTGTAGGTAAAAATCAAAATGCAGAGTTTGCTGCCGCTTTAAATGAGCAACACAAATACTCATACTCTCAAACACACAACCTGTAAGTAAAATGGATTCATATTAAAACAATACTGATTTTTATGTATTTGTGAATACACCAAAGGATTGCACCATTTGATCTCTAAATGTGAAACACTTACCATAAAGCTCAGCAAATCCATTCATAGGTACCCTGGAGGTACCAGTGACAAACTGAAGCAATCGAATTCTCTTCTCAGCATCCATCATTAGCACTGCCTGCAAAAAACAACCCCATAATCAATTAGACAGCTGTAAGTATGAAAGCAAGACACAATCACAAATAAATCAAAATCATTTGCAGCCTAGGAAGCAAAAAACCGATCTAACTGAAAAAAGTCTTCTTATACAAGCGTTATGAAAAACCACAAAGATATGATTACTGGCTCATAGCAGGCTGTAACCTGTTCTCCACCCGTGTTAGGTCTTTAGGTACAAAAATCTTTATTCTAGGATAGCATAATTAAAATTCTAGATCAAATGGAGGAGCCCAATGGAAGCCTCAACAACAAAGTGACACAGTATGCAATTCCAAATAGACTCCTGCCAAGTGCTTATTTTTCTGAAAATGATATCTCATTCCCATTGATTCTGTTTGGAAATGTCACCCAACCCTTCTCTAAAAAAGAACATCCCTTTTTCAAGATGAGTCTGTCTGTATTATTCATATCGAGTTATGGAAGATCTGTTTCCGCTCTGTTTATTTCTCAGAAAAGAGTCCCAGCAGGTCATACTTTGTGCCTTCTATTGAACATGATAGTAGGGCATTTTTATGCTGATCATTTTATGATAACACAAATATTTTGGTTTCTATCCCAGACATCTGCATAGCATCAGGCGTCTAGAGGATAGCTATGTATTTGGTCAAAAATGATTACAATGTTTAACAACAGGCTTTTAGCATTATCCTGCAAGGATCAAAGAGTGCTGCTTGAACACCCTGTACCCAGAGAAGGTGTAGTACAATATATCAGTCGTGGCCATTCAAACAAAGAAAATACTCCCTAATTCTTCCTGGTCAATATTAAAATGTTATTACACCCTAAAGAAAGAGAAATTTACATATCTAGGGAGTAAAATACAGGACACAGGCAGAGTATTCATACACCATAAGTTATTTGTGAGAGGAATAGTGCCCCATCAAAAGTGTCGATGGGAGGAATAGTGCCTCATCAATGGTGTCTATGGGAGGAATAGTGTCCCAACGTTGGTGTCAGTGGAAGGAATAATGCCTATTGTTGGTGTCAGAGGTAGGAATAGTGCGCGATCATTGTTGTCAGTGGGAGAAATAGTGTCCCATCATTGATGTCAATGGGAGAAATAGTGTCCCATCATTGGTGTCTATGGCAGGGATTGTTCCCCATTATCATGTAATGTCAGTGGGAGGAATAGTGTCCCAAGGGGTTTAATGACACTTTAAGTGATGGCCTTCACAGTTGTTTCAATATGCATTCTTTAGGTTTTTGTGCCGAGACACTGCAGAGGGGCTGTGGTGTATTCACCAGTATCCACATTTTCCTGTCTACTGAACCACCTGCTTATGCTATGCCAAATGCATCAGAATGAAAAAACATTAAGGTAGACTGGTCAATACTGTTTGTATTGTGAATGTTATGCTACCACCTTATACATTATCTAATAATGTTGCAGTACTGGCTACACAATGGGCTTGATTTACTAAAACTGGAGAGCAAAATCTACTGCAGATCTACATAGAAAAACAGTTAGTCTCCAAAGCTTAAAGGATAAGTTCACCTTTGGGAACATGTTACATGTACCACCCATTTTTAGGGTGGAATATGTAACATGTTCCCAATCCTGAAGCTGCTGCCCAATTCCCTCCCCCCCGTGACAGCAATACGGGCAGAAGTTCCCGCACTGTCACTTTTTAAAAACAGCACAGCTGTATGGGGCTCCACCCACATGACCGCGTCTTTCTTTCATGGTGTTCTGTGAATGAATGGACTACAAGTCCTGACAGCCACTAAGGCTGTAGTTCTCAATGAACTACCAAGGTGCTGTGAGCCCTGTGGTAGTTCATTGAGTCTTCCTGTCAGTTGTATTGGCATTCCCGTACGGGATGTACGAGCGAGCAAATAAAACTGACAGGTCTGCAGGAAACTTGCATGCCATCAGCATTCTGCCGATTGCTGGTGCAGTGCTTTACAGGCTCTTACTACAAAACATAATAAATGCACATTTTTTACACACATGAAATGTGCATTTATTATTTTTTGTAGAAAAGTGAACTTATCCTTTAATTGAACAAGCTGACGTTAGAAGCTGACTGGCTACCATGCACCAGAATTTGCACTCTCCAGGTTCAACCCCAATGAGTTGCACGACCACAAGAACGAATATGCTAATAAAATAGCATGTTCTACAAAAGATATCTTTTTAAAATATGCTGCATAAACCAACATAACACGCACCTTCCAAAACCACTGTATAACTTGATGTCCAGGAGAGTAAGCGTTCTTATACTTTGTATTTTCTCTCCAATTGTTGACATCCACATCTCCCAATCCACACATGAGGAGCTGAAAAACAGAGAGTTAAATAAACAGAGACCATCACTTCTAAAGGAATCATAAAAAGTATACACACAAGATGAATACCATACCTCCAATTCATTCTCATCAAATATTTTAATGAGATCCTGGGGAATCAGTTCAAAAAAGCCCTTTGAAAAAAAAAAATTGTATGAATTTAGTTTCATGAAAGTAACAAGAAAAAGAAAGAAAGAAACCTAGTAAATTATAGGTTAGAGTCCAGCATCTTACACTTAAACTGGTTGAAAACCTCAGACATGAGATATGAACAAAGCATATCCCTCTATAGCAGTGCTTCTCAATTATTTTCTGTCATGCCCCCCCTAGGAAGAAGAAAACATTTTGCGCGCGCGCCCCCCCCCCCCCCCCCCCCGCACGACTGTAAATGACACTTGCTGACCCCTGTTGCAGTATGGTACTGCAGCAGCCAGCATATGTGGTTGCAGCAGCACCTCTGCACTGCACACTTACCGGCTTTTCCCTCGCTCGATTTTCGCGGGTCCGCTCGGCTCCGCCTCCTCGCCCGTGATTGGCCGCCTGTGTACCTTTCCTGAGCTACAGTTCTGGCTGCCAATCACCGGTGAGGAGGCGGAGCCGAGCAGCAGGAGTGAGGGAGTGGCCAGAGTGACGGAAGGAGCAGCGCTTCCTGGATGGATCATCGTGGGAACCAGGTAAGAGACAGCAGCCCTCTGCCCACCCCTGTACTTAGTGTCCCTTCTGTCGGAAGGGGGGGGGGGGGGGGGACGGCCGGAAAATACGGTATGTTCCCCGAGGTCAAACGCGCCCCCCTTGACGGAGGGGCGCGCCCCACTATTTGAGAAGCACTGCTCTATAGTGTGTACGTTATCTAAACCAAGAGTTCTAATTGTCATTTCTCTCTCTTGCCTTGTTCCTCTGCTATCTGCATGAGTCAGTTCTTACAATTTTTCCCGACATCAAGAAATAGAAAAAAGACAGGGAGGGAGCTCCAGAACACAGCCTGCGATTGACAGCTTCAGCTATGTTCCTGTATGCTGTGAAGGGGGGTTGGGAGGGGGGGTCCCTTCCCTATAATCATCTCTCAGCTCTCCTCATTGATTGTAACTTCAGCTCAGTGCCCCCTTCCTCTGCAAGCTCACACAAGCTTTATAAATTCGAGACTTTGAATGGATGTAGAGGAGAGAGGGCTGCAGATAAACAGGTACAAATTATGTAGGAGGATTTGTTTCATCTCTGTGTATCCCCTGAGGCCAGGCACTCACTGGATATATGTGAGGGTTTAAAACTACTTTAAAGTAGTTCTAAAGTCAACGTTTTCACATTAATATAGTCTAAGCACTAAAGTAAAAAACTACCCACTACTTGTTCCTAATCCTCCCCCCCATACACTTACCCAACTGCTCTCTTGATCCAGCACTTCTCTCCTCACTTCCAGGGCTCACAGGAGACTCTGAAAGCAGCTGGAGTCAAGTGAAATTATGTGAGAAGGGAGCAGAGGGAGTGGCCAGGCCGCAATATCTGTCTATGGATACACACAGCTTGACGTCTGAGTTTGCCCACACTTGGCTGACTGCGGGGGCACCCACAGGTTGGGAGAAGTGGACAGTGCCGGTGGTGGGACTCTAGAAGAGAAGCTAAGGAGCTCTTTGTGCAATACCATTGCATAGAGCAGGTAAGTATAACCTCTTTTTTATTTTAATTTAAAAATATTTGCCTTCACAATCACTTTAATATATATGGGCAATTCAGAACTTTCAACTAATATAAGTCAAGTTTCACTCTGTATTGACTTACCATGAATGAATAAATTACCCCAAATCATGTACCTGTACATTGGCACCTTCTTCCAGGTTCAGGGAGTGTGCGCCCCTCTCCGGGACAAATCCCGCTGTGATTGGACACAGAGGGATTTTGTCAACAAGTTTCAGCCAATGATTCATGGCCAAGATCTGCTAATCACCTGTGTATAATCACAGCCCAGAGCCCTGTGTTTACAAACACGCAGGGCTCTGCACAGAGAGAACAATCTGTTTGTTTTGTTCTCCCTACACAAAAAGTAGAAAAAAATCTTCATAAATATAGGCCAAAATGTATTCTGCTACAAGTGTTTGATAAAAAAAAAATCAAAATGAGTGTATATTAATTGGTTTGTACAAAAGTTATAGCGTTTACAAACTATGGTATATATACCGGAATTTATGCAGCTATGATGCTATAATGGTAATGTTGGTGATCAGCGACTTATAGTGGGACAGTGACGGTGTGGTGGGCAATCTGCCACTAGCTAACACTGGCTGAGAGAGACACTGACTGACTGACCCTGACATTAATAGTGACACTAATACTGTGATCAGTGCTAATACTGTACATGGTCACTGTACTAATGACACTGGCTGATAAGGTGTTAACATCTAGGGGCAATCGAGGGGTTGTGTGCCTAACAATGTGTAATGTGTGTAATATGTGCTGCTTTTACTTTACTATATGGCTGTTTTTTCAGCTAGAGCACTGTTCCCTATACAATTGATCTATGTGATTGGACACAGCCGATCAGCGGAAATCATTGGCAGAAATCAGCTGCCAAATTCGTGCTGTGTCCAATAACTACATGCATGACCGTGCCTGGCCTGTCGCCTCGCTGCAGTAAATGTACTGTGGCAAGGTGGCAAGCAGTTAATACAAAGCATTTCAAAATGACAGATAATTAAAGACAAATTGTACAGAACGTTGGAAGTCCAAAACATTATGACAATGCAGCTGTATATATTGCAACCTATGTACAACAGAAAAAACAACTAAAGTAACAAAGCTAATAATAATGATAAAAATAAAAAAACTACATTCACTGTGTAGTGTCACATATTTGAATAATAAAAGTGCAAAAAGAAAGAGTTGTTATGTATGTTCTGGTCACAGTGGTTGGGAAGGAATATGGGGCTTAAATAATTCCCCAGATCTGGTTGTTGGGAGCCTAGATGCAGTGCAAAGTTGTCACAGGGCACCAGATGAAAGTTAAGTGTTGTCACTGAGAAGCAATGGAGCAGAAGGTACTAGGTTTTATTAAGAAAAATAACTATTCTGTAACCATATAAGCAGATATAATGCAATACCTCTTTAAAGGAACTCATCTGCTTCTGCACCCTGTTCACGAATCTCCACTGGATGACCAAACTGAAAAAAAAAAATAAAAATGTATGAAAACCTATACTGAGCATATACTACCCCTCATTATTTTTGATCACTTTACTTAGTGCTGCAGTGCATGACTGTGACCATATATTGTACAAATCTGGTTATCTACTATTTTAGATTGTTAATCTCTTTTAGATCCATCACCAATTATGTAATGTAAGGGTCTGTGCAATGAATATCACCTGAATGTATTGTTTAGATTTTATCCACATATTACTTTGTAATATGAGGACAAATCAATGGTTCAGTAAATTTAAAGAGATTGTAGAACTGAACTGTAATGTGTGTGTGGTACTCTAACAGTATCCTCAAGAGAAATACAGTAGGTGAACCACAGGTCTAATTCCATGTCAAACTGCACATTGTTTCTGCACTGGCTATCTTCTCTACAATCCTCATCTCCTTTCCTGTTAAACTAACACATTCTCAGGTTTAGGCCTGAAAGTTTATGCTGGACATATATAGCAATTTTTAGAGATTCCAAAGCAGCTTTCCGCTGCAAAAAGAGTTGGTCAACCAAGGCAGCCTTCCACCAACATCTTAGACCATTTTAGGCCCCTTTCATAAGGGCGGACTCCACCAGCAGGTCTGCCTGGTCAGCGAGGGATCTGTCCGCTGATCCCCGCTGAGCAGGCGGATGACAGGTCTGTTTCTGCTCCGCTTATGCAGAGAGGACACGGACACAGTGCGCTTTCTTCTATCGTCAGTCGACTGTAAATGGACCACCTGTCCGTTTACACCCGACTGTCATCCGATTCGCTAGACAGATGGGGAACGTATCCTCATTCATCTGCTTTTAGCAGATTGGATGCAGGTGGGTGTAAGCAGACACAAGTCTGTTTTCATCCGATGCGCCATAGAGTGCAATGGATGATCCAATTGGGTTAATCTGAAAAACAGACAGGCAGACCCAATCGCTCCGCTCATGTGAAAGGACCCTTACAATATTGAGAGAAAGGCTGAAAACTCAATTGAATTGATTAACACTGCCTGTAAACTGATGTGTGTAGAACTCCTTCCAAGAAGTTATAATATTGCTTAGATCACTTAGCCACTCACTGTATATATTCTCTCTTGTTTTTGTTGGTGACTACAATCTCGGCTCCACCAGGCTTAAGATCATGTTGATGAGTCTAGAAAAAGATTGCAATCATCACAAAAATGTGAATCATATACATTTTCAAAACATTTAACCATATAAAATAAATTTTAAATTACATAATAAGAAACGGTATAATGTATTACCTGTCCAAAAAGTTCCTCATCTACAGTGAACCGTAGGTCTAATTCAGTGGGGTCATTTTCTAGTATCCACTGGAGAGAATTGTGATACTCGCTGTCCTATGGAAGTAACAGCAAATGATTAAAGCAGAACTCCATGTAAGTATAAAGGAAAAAAATCTAAACATATTTTAAAACTCTGGTATAGGCGTATCACTTGCTGAAATATATCTGTATATTATCTCCCTTTAAACTCATGCATCAGAAACCAGGCAAACAGGGGAGATTATTTATTGTGAGGCACAAGTGTACAAGCCTTAAGGAGGTGCTATAGCAGTTTAAAGTGGCAAAAAAAAAAAACCCAAGTGAAAATCTCTTGCAAGTTAGAGCTATTACATTTACCTCTGCAGGGCCTATGTCTCCTACAATCCCTCTGTTCCAGCACTGCAGCCTTTGCCTGTCTCTTCAGCATGCAACACTTCCTGAAGTGTCAAATACCTGTTTCCCCTACTGTGCACTGTGGCTCCATTCTCCTAACCCTACATCACTGCTGCTTCCTGTAGTGATGTAGGGGTTGGAAGAAGTAACCACAGCAAGAAAAAGGGGACACAGGCATCCCACATTCATGGACATATAATGTATGTCACTTGAACAGAGGGGAAGTGAGAGACATGGGCTACAAGAAAAGTGAACATATTACCTCTTCTCTTGCAATCTTTGACTGCATGTTTTTAAAACTTGACAGGACTACTTTAAAGCAAAAGGGGACATTAAGGGAGGCCCTCAACAATCTGAACGTTGACTATTCTCTTTAACAGTTTAATGAGGAGATATGATACACAGATGGGAAGATGCAAATCTGCAACAGAAAATAAACTGTACCCTTCTAGCTATGTGGAGTGGCAGCAGTATGTGAAAAACAAGGCTAATGCAACAGAAATAGAAATATTTTGGCATGTAAGACTGTCCACATGTATGTATTCCTTAAGATAATGAAAAGGAAAAGTGTGCTAACAACAAAAAAAACATGTTGCCAGTAACAACCAGAGCGCTTCCAACTCTCATATCTGTGCTGCAAATTTGAAAATAAAAAGTAAACTCCTTTTCATACCCAAGTTCTTTTAGCTCTAAAATGTAGGTAAAATGTATGACCTCAATTGATTAACAGACTCAGTGAAAACTGGCCTGGGCAGGAAGGTGTAAAATTGCACGGTATTGAAATGGTTAAATGTGCACTTGGCTGCTTAAAGTGTTACTAAACCCAGGACTCCTCATTCACTATATCTGGTCTCCCACATGGAAGTGCAATTATTTCAGTAAATATAAACTGCTAAATACCTGTTCTCATCAGCAGTTAGAGCAGTCTTGTGACTTCTATCAGTGTTCAGCAGAGCACTGGTTAAACCTTGTAGGAGGAGTTTTCTCTGGCAGCATGCAGAACCTCTGACCTCTGTCTGGGCAGCGCTGATTGGCCCTATGCTGATCACATGCACTCTCCCAAGAAAAAAAAAACCTCTCTAGCAATACACACCAAATTGAGTATGTGCAGTGTCTCCACACGATATGTCTTATCAGGAGATAAGAGGGGGACACTGGAGGAAAAGGAGGATCAGAGAAGTCAGGATCAAACAGTATTTTTATACAATGCAGAGGATTAACCCCTTAGGTTCCACAGTGAGTATAACAAGCATGCTTTACTGCATATACAGGCTGATTTTACGGTTGTGGGTTTAGTAACACTTTAAATATTGAGCAGCTCTCCTTTTGTTGAGAAAAACATTTCCCTCTGGGTGATCTATGCACATTGCAAGGATTTTAACAAACTTTGTGGCAAATTCATAACTTTTGTTATTCTGAAGAAGTAGCTATTTGTTTCTCTGTGTCCATGTGCAGAGTGAATCTGTATGGGAATGACTTCATAATTATCTATCAGCTACTGCACTTGCAGTGCTCTAATGAAGGAAACCTGCAAGGTCTGCAAGCCTTTAGTCTAGGTCCACACCTATGCATTTTCCTCTGCGTTCTGCATTTTGCAGAAACGCACGACAGTCCATTTACCATGATTTCCTATAATACAGATTCACATCTCTGCGTTATCACCTGGTGCATTTTTTGGAAAGGGTCAGGGACATTTTCAAATGCAAAATGTAAAATCTTTGGTTCTATAGACTACAGTGGAGACGTTGCAGAAAAGCATGTAGTGCATTTTTGATGCGTTTTGCATTTTATTCTGCCCAGCAACAAGTAAAAAAAAAAGCGTCAAAAAAGCATTAGTGCAAAATGCAACCACAAAGAGCACTGCAGAAACACATCAAAAGCAAACTGCATAGGTGTGAACCTAGCCTAAGACGTGATTTCCCTTTGGAAGTATCTCACCAAAAATTAAATTTTTGTTGCAGGAGATGCTCAAAATCTGACTTGTATCTTGGTGCAAACTTCTGGGAAAATCAATAAGCCAATCACAAAAGCAGGAAATGACATATCTAGAGGGCTTTCTGTACACCATCTGTGTACAGAACACTCAAGGTAGCCATATTGCATTTTACAGAAAATTACAGCGCTGCAGATTGAAAAGGAAACATAATTTTTAATAACATTCAAATTACAATGACTTTTATTGCAATTGTATATTATATTTTTATTTGCCATTTTTTTCTCACAAAAGTTGAGTTGCCCTGTAAGTTTTGACCTCAAGTAATTGGGGGAAATGTGAATTAGCTCAGCATATCCATTCACACAGCATAGGTTGTGCACTAGCAAAGTGGAATGTGTGTGGCGATAAAGCAGCATCATGTTTTTTTTTAAACCTGACTGCTTGTAAGATAAAATAAAACACAGTAAAGTCATCATATGAAATTCTTGCTAAGGAATGGCCTTGTTCATGTGACTATCAGGAAAGTCAACAGCAGATGCCAAGTGCATGTGCTGTCTTTTCCATTTGACAGTCAACAAGAGGCCATCTGGCTATATTGAGTTGATGGCTCTTATGTTTACACTTGAGGGAGAAATAGGTTAGATATTAAAGGGGGACAAAGACCACCTTCAATACTGCAGGTTAAACAAATTAGTTAATGTTGTGCACAAATAAATTTCAACCTGTAATGTATTGGTCTCATTTAACAAAGCAAGCAACAAAAGAACAGAACTTCTTTGCATCTATTTGTCTAGACATCTGAATGCTCACTTTCCTGTAGTGATTTTTTACCAATACAGGATAAAAGGTGTAGTTGTAAGCTGCACATACATGGATCAAAATTCAGTTAGTTCAACAAGGACCAGGCAAATTTCGATCCATGTATGGGCAGTGGTGTATTTTGGTTTTGTGCTGCCCTAGGCAAGACTAAAATCGGGCACCCCCTCGCCGCATCTCAATTTGTCCCACCCCTTCCTGTTTAAGACCCACCACTTCATCTGTAAACCACACCCCTTCATATTTATGCTCCACCTCTTCCTATTAGAGCTCCACCCACTGACGATGGGGCGCAATTCCTCCCGCTGACATCAATGATGGGGCACTATTCCTTCCACTGATACCAACAATAGGGCACTATTCCTCCCACTGATACCAATGATGGGGCACTATTCCTCCTACTGACACCAATGATGGGGTACTATTACTTCCACACTGACACGGCACTCTTCCTCCCACACTGACACCAATGATGGGGCACTATTCCTCCCACTGACACCAGTGATGGGTCACTATTCCTCCCACTGACACCAATGATGGGGCACTATTCCTCCCACTGACACCAGTGATGGGTCACTATTCCTCCCACTGACCCCAGTGATGGGGCACTATTCTTCCACTGACACCAATGATGGGGCACTATTCCTCCCACTGACAACAACGGTGGATATTATTCCTCCCACTGACAACAACGGTGGGGCATTATTCCTCCCACTGACACCAATGATGGGGCATTATTCCTCCCACTGACACCAACGGTGGGGCATTATTCCTCCTACTGACACCAACGGTGGGGCATTATTCCTCCCACTGACACCAACGGTTGGGGCATTATTCCCCCTACTGACACCAACGGTGGGGCATTATTCCTCCCACTGACAACAACGGTGGGGCATTATTCCTCCCACTGACAACAATGGTGGGGCACTGTTCCTCCCACTGACACCAACGGTGGGGAACTATTCCTCCCACTGACACCAACGGTGCCCCGTCATTGGTGTCAGTGGGGGGAGGAATAGTGCCCCATCATTGGTGTCAGGAATAGTGCCCTGTCCTTGCTGTCAGTGGGGGGGGGGGGAGGAATAGTGCCCTGTCCCTGGTGTCAGTGGGGGGAGGAATAGTGCCCCGTCATTGGTGTCAGTGTGGGGAGGGGGGCATAGTGCCCCATCATTGATGTCAGTGTGGGGAGGGAATAGTGGCCCGTCATTGGTGCCAGTGGGGGGGGGGGGATAGTGCCCCAACACTGGTGTCAGTGGGGGGAATAGTACCCCATCATTGGTGTCAGTGGGGGAAGGAATAGTGTTCCATCATTGGTGTCAGTGGGGGGAGGAATAGTGCCCCATCGTTGGTGTCAGTGGGGGGAGGAATAGTGGACCATCGTTGGTGTCAGTGGGGGGAGGAATAGTGCCCCATCGTTGGTGTCAGTGGGGGGAGGAATAGTGCCCCATCAGTGGTGTCAGTGGGGGGAGAAATAGTGCCCCATTATTAGTATCAGTAACACTAATGATGGGGCACTATTCCTCCCACTGACACCAATGACACTTAACTTGCTGACCCCTGCTCCAGCCTAGGTGCTACTGCTGCAGCCAGCATACCTGGTTGCAGCAGCACCATCTGCACGGCACACTTTCTGGGTGGTCAGCTGTCCTCCTTCATTCACTCCGGCCGCTCCCTCACTCGATGTTCGTGCTGCCGCTCGGCTCCGCCTCCTCGCAGGTGATTGGCCGCCTGTGTGCTTTCCTGAGCTACAGTTCTGGTGCCCAATCACCGGTGAGGAGGCGGAGCTTGCAGAGGGTGTCATCCCGCCCACACATCGTGTCCAGGCAGCGGACCTGTGGACCTCTCTACCCCTCCTCCAGCAGCGCTTCCTGGACTGGATCGTCGTGGGACTTGGACCGGAGCCAGGTAAGACACAGCAGCCCCCTGCCTGCCCCTGTACTAAATGTCCCTTCTGTTGGAAGGGGGGGGGGGGCGGCGGCACAGTGCCACCCCCTAAGGGCTCGTTCACACTAGGCTGTTTTGCCAACGCTTGCCAAACGGAGCGGCACCATAGACGAGAATAGGAGGCTTCAAAGCCTCCTGACTCGTCCAGAGGCATCCGTTTTGCCGCGACGCGACGCAAACGCTCCCGTTAGAACAGCACCATGTGCTGTAATGTGCAGAATTGGCAGAGGCGTTTGGGAAGCGGTAAAAACGCTTCCCAAACGCCTCTCTGCCGCCTGCACACAAGGCTAGTGTGAACGTAGCCTAAAAAGTGCTGCCCTAGGCAAACACCCTGTTTGCCTCGCGGCAAATATGCCCCTGTGTATGGGCACTGTGCTTGTGCAAAAGTGGATCTATCGATCAACCCCTATGCAAGTTTTCCTCCACTTAATCAGCACCACAGGCTATAGCAAGCAGCGTCGGTCAGTGTATTCTGATGGCGGGTGTGTGGATGGGGGAATCAGGTTAGTTTATTTCGTTCAACCCACTGGATGAATGAAAAAACTGACTCATGTATGGGCAGCCTTAGGTAGAGCAGAGACTGACAAAAAATCAAGTAAGAATGTAGAAAATATTAAAATGCCACTGTTATCAGAAATATTGGACATTACGCATGTCGCCAATCATTGTAACATACAATGCCTCTCTCTGCACCAACTGTTACACTACTATTGTATCTACTCTAAGTAATGGTGGCCACACGCTCTTCAATTTTATTATCCGACCTGTGCAATTCAATCAAAATGATGGGAGCCGCAAAAACTCTAATACATAACTTGTCTTGCACTTCAATCTTCAATTCTGACTTGATTTAGATTGGATTCAATCAAACTGAATTGATCGACCAGGGCAGAAAATTATCGATCATTTTGCATCAACGGACAGCACTGGCAACACAAGAACATGATCGTATTGATCAGATTATGAGTTTGCATGGTGGAAACAGAGATACCAGTGATAACGGACATTCGCAAGATACAGTTGTATCTGAATTATTAAAATCCACTTCCCTGTGTGTGGCATATCGATCAAATGGGCTGTCAACTATAAAACGATTATTTCTATTGGAAGAGATTGTCCAGAAAATAATTTATCAACACTTTTATGGCTACCATAGTCCTTACAAAGCCAGCTATTCGGACACGCAGAACTACACAGAAAGCCACTGCTGAAATAAATCTGCTGAGTCTGTTAATCAGTTGAGGTCATGCATTTTAACTACATTTTAGAGCTAAAAGAACTTGGGTATGAAAAGGAGTTTACTTTTTATTTTCAAATTTGCAGCACAGAAATGAGAGTTGGAAGCGCTCTGGTTGTTACTGGCAACATGTTTTTTTTATGTTAGCACACTTTTCCTTTTCATTATCTTAACCATTTCGATACTGGGCACTTTTACCCCCTTCCCTCCCAGGCCATTTTTCAGGTTTCTGCGCTCTCACACTTTGAATGACAATTGTGCGGTCATACAACATTGCACTCAAACTAAAATTTTATCAGTTTCTTCACACAACTAGAGCTTTCTTTTGGAGGTATTTAATCACCGCTGGGGTTTTTATTTTTTGATAAATTAACAAAAAAAGACCGAAAATTCTGAAAAAAAAAACACGTTTTTCTTTGTTTCTGTTATAAAAGTTTGCAAATAAATAATTGTTCTTCATAAATTTAGGCCAAGATGTATTCTACTACATGTCTTTGGTGAAAATAACCCAAATTAGGATGTATTTTTTAGTTTGTAGGAAAGTTACAGAGTTCACAAACTATGGTATAGATCTGAATATTGATCAATCCTGAAGTACTGACAGCCAATCTAATTTCTTGAGGTCCAAGAATGTCAGAACAGTACAGATATCCCCTAAATGACCCCCTTTTGCACAGTAGACAGTCCGACGTACTTCATAAGAGGCATGGTGAGTTTTTGAAGTTGTATTTTTTTTGTCATAATTTTTCGGAAAATAAAAAAAATGAAAAAAAATATTTTCACTATTTTTTTTTTACATACTGTCACCAGTGCAGTACAGTGTCATCATATAACTGGCATAGCGGTGATCAGGGACACTGACTGGTCACAGTATGAAAAAAAAAATATATTTTTTTTTTTAATTTTTGTAATTATTTTTAATTTTTTATTACATTATTTTCCTTTTTTTTTAAGATCATATTTCACTATGTCCAAAGTAGTATAATGTTACCATAGTAACATTGTACTACTTTGGGGAAGTGATCAGTATTTTTTTTTTTTTTTTTTACATAATTTGCTTATAGCAAAGAATTACTTTGCTATAAGCAAGCATTTACCTGAATGACATCAATTCATTCAGGAGTTTTGTTTTTTTTTTGTGCTTAGCTGTGATTTGGCCACAGCTAATCACATGACATGTGCATGTGATCGCTGTGACCATTTACAGCTAGACTGTAGTAGACAATGCATGGCATGAATGAAGCCATCCATTGTATACAACTGTCATGTGGACCTGCTGTGATTGGTCACAGCAGGTCACATGGTACCAGCAACGGGGGCCAGTACTCAGATCTGTCATCGGCCGTGTCCGAGGTACACGGCTGGTGACAGATCGTGCCGCTGCGCGGCTCTGCAAGCGGGAAAACTGTGCATGCCCGGGATATGGCGTCCACCCGGAAATCTACAGCATTTTGTTGGCTGCCAAAAGGCTATTGGCCGGGCGGCTATTGGTTACAGTGGAATTCCAGGTAAAAACAAAAAAAAAAACCTTTTTAATAAATGAATAAGAAATAAAACTTTTATATTATGAATTATACTCTAGACATTCAGCAATCCTCCTCTGATACACAGACAAGTGTTCCTGGGAAGCCCAATGTGGCTGCTTACAGGCACTTGCTTGTACTGTTGTCAATGTCTTTGAAAGTAACACAGCACCCCCCCCCCCCCCCATTCCTTCCGACACTGCTCCATTTAGAGTTCTTATGTTTAATATGAACGAGGAGGCTGCAGTGGAGGAAGCTGCAGAGGAGGGGAGATGCCCTCTGGCCGAATTTCCAGGATGAACAAACAGGCATTTTGGTCACATGACCACAATGCATTATAAAGAAGAAAAGGTACATAAACAAGGCATTAAAACATTTTAGACATACCAATGTACTTACATTACTGAACTCATTGCACAACAAACCTATTTTCAGGCCAGTCTTGTCATGTGATCTCCCCTGTGACAGTCAGCTGCGACTGCAGGGATAGGAGATAGCATTCTGACAACAGTTAGTGAAGCCTGGCAAGGTGACGTCACCCATGGGCATGAATGGCTCAACCTTTGTAGGCATCCCCCTCTTCTCCTCTGCAGCCATGCTGGCCGGCACAGTAAAGCAAGACTGAAGCGGCCTGAAAATAGCAAGTATATATATATATCTTTCTTACACAGATAATTTAGCATAGTTGTTAGGAGGGTGGGAACACTTTTAGGGCTAGTTAGCTGTTTAGCTAAAATTATACTTAGCTGTCAGTGTCAAACATGAAATACACTATAGATAATTACACAATAAGATTCTAATGGAAAAAAATAATTTGAAACATGATCTGTATTCGTATGCTTTTGTCATTGGATTTACATTTAAATACAGAAGCATAGTCTGAACATATATTATTATTATTATACAGTATTTATATAGCGCTAAAAGGTTTTCTCAGCGCTGTACATTGAAAAGATAGTTTATAACTGGTGCTACAATGTGTTCATAAAAGGATGTAATACGGGTTGTGACTTGTATCTACGAGAAAATCACTGCCAACACAAGTGCTATTGGTGCAGCGATCTCCTCTGCTGTTTTATTGAATTCTGACAGCGGGGAGGCTCTCCCACTCTCCACGGGCCAGAATTCCTTGATCAGCACTGATTGGACGATGGTTTTCTGGCATGTCCTTTCAACAATTGCTGGCTGTTAGACCAGCTTCTTTCAGACAGACAGATGTACATACTGACCAAAAGTCAGCCGGTTCCTGTTGAACCAGCCGATTTTTAGCTAGTGTGTACCCAGCTTAGGCGTTATGAAAATAGTGTAGTATAAAGAATGCAGGGGGCCATGGGGTAATTAGACTACAAGAACATTAGCCACAAATAAGGGAGGTAGGAGTAGGTGGAAGCAGGACCTGCAGCTATAGCCAACCTCCTTTGAGAGCTCTTGGGTTGAAATATTGTTTATATTCAGAAAACTGTAGTTAAATTAGAGCGGTATCAATGTCATATGTAATTTTGCTACTGTATTCAACAGCATTACTGTTTTTTCATTAACCACCATCCATGCTAATTGTGCTTTCCCTTTGGAAGAGTTTAAGGTAATAGTCTGCCAAGCTTTTGTAATGACCTGCATACTTGCGGTGAAAATACATGTATGAAGCTTTGGTTGCAAGTTATCAAGAGTAAGCTCAAACATAAGCCACATATAATTATATAAAGGAATGATTACATGACATGCTAATACTTGCATTTCAATAAATTGATACCTACCACAGATTCCATGTCCGTCAGTGTTATTGCCTTCTGAAGCATCATTTTATAAAATGGTCGGATGAAGAACCCTGTAAAAATAAAAGTCTTTAGAAAAATACATACAATGAACTGGCAGAAAAGAGAAATTTTTACTTACCTGTAAATTCCATGTCTTGGAGTATAATACAGGATACAGGCAAATGATTCATAGATCCTTGGTTAAAGACTTGTAACTTCAGGTGATTGAACACTAGCAAGCTCCTGAGCACACACCCCCTGGGTGCCTACCCTGCCAGGATGTGACCTGTGCCCTGTACTGTACTCCAAGAAATGGAATTTACAGGTAAGCCAAATTCCTCTTATTTTCAACAGTCAGTGCAGGACACAGATGAGGGAAAACCACCGCAACAGGTGCCCAACCTATCAGAGTAACCCCGGATCCACTACTGTCCAAAACTGGGGACATCTCATAGGATATGGAGGGGGGGGGGGGGATGATCAGGTAATGAAGTGGTGGAAACAAACACACACACTCCAAACTCCAGGCAGGTAGTACCATGGTTGGGATTCAAATAGACAACCCTAGTGCTGCTAGGCAGCAGTGCTAACCACTTAACTACTTAAAGTGGTTCTCCGGTGACATTTGTAAAAATTAAGTCAGCAGCTACAAAAACTGTATTATTATTACTACAGGTACTTATATAGTGCCGCCAATTTACGCAGCGCTTTACATATATATTCTACATTCACATCAGTCCCTAACCCTCAAGGGCCGTACAATCTAAGGTTGCTACATTACATTCATACATACAAAAACTAGGGCCAATTTAGATCCTACCAGCATGTCTTTGGAGTTCCGGAAGAAACCGGAGTAAGCACAGGGAGAACATGCAAACTCCAGGCAGGAGGTGCCGTGGGTGGGATTCAAACCAACAACCCTAGTACTGCCGGGCAGATTTGCTAACCATTTAGCCACTGTGCTGATGACTTTTAATAAACAGTCAGTCACCTGTCCCCGGATCCATCGGTGTCCTCACCCAGGCCGGTTTCTTCACTGGTCTTCTGTCCCCAGTGCCAACATCTTAACTGCAGGCAGCTGGCTGTGAATGCTTGCAACTGCACAGCCTGCTGCCCACTTTGCATGTGCAAGCCAAGCTGTGCCTTGCGAATGGTCCCACAGTCTTCTGGGACTTGTGACGTGTCTCAAAGGACTGCGGGCAGGGAGAGCAGAAGTAGGAGCAGTTACCTGTCAAACCCAGGTACCTGCTGCCCCCTCCCAAAACAATCAGGTGCCAAATATGTCAGAGAAGTAGGGGGCAGGAGAAACAGCAGAACTTCCCCTTTTTGGGTAAAGTTCCACTTTCAAGAACTTGGAAAGGGAAAAAACATTCACGCCATCTGGGGAGTGGTACCTGAGAAAAACCCCTGATAAGAGACTCTTGCCTACATAATGGAACGGGCATAACCCCTAGTAAAACTTATTTGTGCAGAATAGTTCTACGCAACGCTCACAGAAAATGAAAAATTTCCCTTTTGGGGCGCAAGTGACATTAGGAATGTCTAAGGTGTGACGATTGGGAAAAGGCCGTTGAATGGGAGGGATCCACCACCCATACTAATGGAGAAGTTCAGTGAGTGGGTTCTGTCATCTCAGAGTCCCTCACAGCAGGGTCTCAAAATAGGCAGAAGATGGTAAAAAGGATATTGAGTTAAAAATTAAGCTGAAGCTTGCAATCTTAGTTCTGAAGCATTTTCATATAGACCTACAGGAAAGGGACAGGGGTAACCCCAAGCCCAAAAATTGAGTCAATCTGTAAAAATCAAGTGGAGCAATGCTAAAACTACTTGCTACAAGCAATAAATGATAATAAACATTAAATAGTGAGCAAAAAAATAGCTGGGCAAACATGTAGTAATATAAAGTGCAACCATGCCACAAAATAAATTATATATATCACACACATATATACAGTGAGTATAGAGAAAAGAATCACCCCCTTTATCCAGCTGTATTTACTTATAACATCCAAGTGAAAGATTTAACACCAACATGTCAGGATAAAATATAAAAATTAAAAAACAGTATAACCGAGTTGGAAAAAGGATCCCTCCTAAGAATAACTTGTAAACTCAATCAGGTGTAGCTAATCACCTTCTCAATGGCACACAAAGCCATTTGACTGTTAACTGTGATCAGCTGTGGTCATTTTGACTAGCTCAGCATGAAAAGAGCTTTCCTGGAGAATTTAATTCTCTGGTAGTGCAACTGAAGCTAACAATCAACTATAGCTGGCAAAGCACTGTTAAAAGTTCTCCAGGATAAAGTTGTGGACAGGCACAAGTCAGGAGATGGATACAAAAAAATGTCAAAGGCTCTATCAATGCTTAGAAGCACAGTGAAGTCTATTATTAAGAAGTGGAAGGTATTTAGTACAACACAGACAACACAGGCCCTCCCTGGATCAGGACGTCGCTCCAAACTGGATGAAAGAACCAGGAGGAAATAGGTCAGGGAGACTACCAAGAGGTCTACACCAACTCTGAAGCAGTTCCAGGAATTTATGACAAAGAGTGGTCATTGTGCGCATGTGACAACAATATCACAAATTCTCCACAAATGTGGCCTGTATGGGAGGGTTGCAAGAAAAAAGCCACTCCTCAAGAAAGGCCACATGCAGTCACAACTGAGCTTTGCCAAAAAACGCACCTTGAAGATTCTGAGGCCAAATGGAAAAAAGGTGTTAAGGTCAGATGAGACTAAAATTTAATTACTTGGCCTCAACACTAAACGATATGTCTGGCGGAAAACCAATACAGCTCACCATCCAAATAACACCATTCCTACAGTAAAGCAAAGAGGTGGTAATATCCTGTTATGGGGGTGTATCTCTGCAGCAGGGACTGGAACACTCGTCAGGGTAGAAGGAAGAATGGAAAGAACAAAATACCTCAAATTATTGAGGAAAATCTGCTGCCATCTGCCAGAAAGTTGTGAATGGGAAGCCTAATAGCACACAGTAAAAATGACCACACAGTGGTTGAAGGAGATAAAAGTGAATGTCCTTGCATGACCTAGTCAGAGTCCAGACTTAAACCCTATTGAAAATCTGTGGAATGACTTGAAGACTGCAGTCCACAAATGGTCACCATCAAATATAACTGAACCTGAGCAGTTCTGCAAAGAGGAGTGGGCAAATATTGCATAGTAGAGACCTATACCAACAAACTAAAGGCTGGAATTAAAGCATAAGGTGGTTTGCCAAAATACTGACACAAGGGGATGATCCTATTTCCAACTCGGCAATTCTGTTTTTGATTTTTTTTTAAATTCTGATATGTTGAGGTTATATCTCTTACTTTGATATTATAAAAGTTGTACTGAGTAAATACAGCTGGAAAAAGCAAAAACAGTGTATGCCTTAATTTCAGGCTGCAAAGCAACAAAATATGATTATTTTAAAGGGAGGTGTTTATTTTCTATACCCACTTTTTATATAGTGAGAACAAGAATCAAAGTAGAGCTTTAAAGGACATCACCACTTGCTTTACTTCTTTTTAAGGGATTTTCTTGCCCAATTTTATTAAAACCAAGTACAAAAAAACTTCCAGAAAAGAAAATCAATGAGTTTCCCTCACAGGAGTTTTCAGCATTTCCATCCAGAGATTAGGGTGGCCACCTCATCCCTTTAAAACCAAACACATTAATTACACAGGTTCTGGGGCTAATTTAATGCAGATAAGGCATTAAGTGAGTTTCATTACCACCTTAATCAGCCTCAGAACCTGTGTAATTAATATGTGTTTGGTTTTAAAGGAATGAGGTGGCAAACCTAAAAGAAATACACATTCAGCCTCCAGGCTTACACACACCCGTTAAAATGTCAGGTTTTAGTGATGTAAAAAAATTAGACAAAGATAAACATTTCTGAACTTTTACCACCTTTAACCACTTTCCCTCCCGAGGATTTCCCCCCTTCCTGACCAGGCCATTTTTTGCTGTTGGGCACTGAGCTATTTCAACTGGTAATTGCGCGGTCGTGCAATGCTGTACCCAAACAAAATTTATGTCTTTTTTCATACAAATAGAGCTTTCTTTTGGTGGTATTTGGTCACCTCTGCAGGTTTTAATGTCTGCGCTATAAACAAATTTTTGAAAAAAAACTCAATATTTTACAAATTTGGATATAAAAAATATCCAATAAACTCAAAGCTAGTCATAAATTTAGGCTAAAATGCATTCTGCTACATGTCTTTGGTAAAAAAAAAATCTCAATACATGTATATTAATTGGTTTGTGTGAAAGTTATAGCGTCTACAAACTATGGTATATATATTGGAATTTACGTAGCTTTTATTTTCTGACAGCCTATTACATTTCTTGAGGTGCTAAAATACCAGGGCAGTACACAGGAGGTCTAGTGCTAGAATTACCGCCCTCGATCTGACATTCGCTGTGATATCTCACCTGCATGGTGCAACCGATGTTTACATACCGGCATAGGGACAACGCTTGCACACGCAGGTGCGTGCGTGCGTGCAGGGAGGCAAGGGTGATTTTATTTTTTTTTTCCAGTTATTTTGATTTTTTACAATTATTTTTACACTGTCCCTTTCTTTTTTTGGATCACTTTTAATGCTATCACAGGGAATGCAAATATCCCCTATAACTTCAATGGGTATTGTCATATATTCTTTTTTGAGAAATCTGGGGTCTATCAGACTCTAGATCTCTCCTCTGCCCTTACATTATCTAATCTCACCAAGATCAGTGTGATCAGATGCTTTCCCAATTTACAAATGGCGCTGTTTATATCCTGCGAAAATGAAGTAATGAAATGCTGGTAGCTTCCGGTCTCTTAGACTTTATAGATGATTGGAGCCATTCTGGCCTCTGATTAGCTCTATGGTCAGCCAGCGGAACTACTGGCTGAATTCTTGGATTCCCCTGTGGGACAGGAGAGCTCAAGAAATCTGTGGAAGGCAGCAGGAGGGGGGGGGGGGGGGGGAATGAGTGTGAGTGTGATAGTGTGCAGGCAATCTAACGCTAGCTGACCCTGGCTGGGTGGGGAGCTAACTAACCCTAACATTGGGGGTGATCAGGGATTTTTTTTTTTTTTTTTACGCTTTGCTTCACAGGTGAAATAAAGATCATTTCTCCTGCAATGCAAAGCTTGCTGTCAGAACCTAACTGATTCATGAACTGTAAAGTTTTGACAGCTCAGGATAGTGATCTGTGATTGGCTGGAGCTGGTCACATGGTACAGGTGCTGTGATTGACCCCATGTATCATGTGACAGCTCTGGGCCAATCACAGCTCACCAGGAAGAGAAACAGAGCTGTTATGAATGAGACTGAATGATAACAGCTTTGCTTGCATAGCAATCACATGATCACCGGGTCCCGTTCACCAGGATCTTCATTCTGCTGTGTCCGCTGGACACAGCAGTTGCGAGGAGGGAGCACTGAGCACCCGCTCGGGTGTGCAGCGCCCCCCTGTGTTAGTACAGCCAGAGCGACGTATGAGTACATCGCTTTGCCTATAGCTGCCGCTCTGCCGCAGTACATTGCGGGCGGGAAACGGTTAATGTAATCTATAAACTGTACAATTTTGTTGAACAACAAACTGAAATCTTTTCAGTGGAGGGAAGTAAAAATAAAAAACTAAAATAATATGGTTGCATAAGTGTGCACACCCTTAAACTAATACTTCATTGAAGCACCTTTTGAATTTTACAGCACTCAGTCTTTTTGGGTATGAGTCTATCAGCATGGCACATCTTGACTTGGCAACATTTTCTCACTCTTCCTTGCAAAAACACTCCAAATCTGGCAGATTGTGAGGGCATCTCCTGTGCACAGCCCTCTTCAGATCGCCCCACAGATTTTCGATCGGATTCATGTTTGGGCTCTGGCCGGGCCATACCAAAACTTAAATTTTTTTCTGGTGAAGCCATTACTTTGTTGTTTGTTTGTATGTATGCTTTGGGTTGTTGTCATGCTGAAAGATGAAGTTCCTCTTCATGTTTATCTTTCTAGCAGAAGCCTGAAGGTTTTGTGCCAATATGGACTGGTATTTGGAACTGCTCATAATTGCCTCTACCTTGACTAAGGGTCCAGTTCCAGCTGAAGAAAAACAGCCAGAAAACATGATGCTGCCACCACCATTCTTCACTGTGGGTATGGTGTTCTTTTGGTGATGTGCAGTGTTGTTTTTGTGCCAAACATATCTTTTGGAACTGTGGCCAAAACGTTCAACCTTGGTTTTATCAGACATTTTCCCACATGCTGTTGGGAGACTTCAGATGTGTTTTTTCAAAATTAAGCCGGGCTTGGATGTTTTTCTTCGTTAGAAAAGGCTTCTGTCTTGCCACTCTACCCCATAGCCCAAACATATAAAGAGTACGGGAGATTGTTGTCACATGTACCACACAGCCAGTACTTGCCAGATATTCCTGCAGCTCCTTTAATGTTGCTGTAGGCCTCTTGGCAGCCTCCCACACCAGTTTTCTTCTCGTCTTTTCATCAATTTTGGAGGGATGTCCAGTTCTTGGTAATGTCACTGTTGTGCCATATTTGATTTGGTATATATAACCCCTTTATTATATTTATGAATTAGTACATTGAGAGGGGGACTTCTGTAAGGCAATTATAAGTTCTTATATTTGGAGATAGCGTAGCACCAATTAGTCTTAAATTTATACTATAGAATGCAGTGCTTGTCGTCTCCAATATGTGGGATGTACTATTCCTTCATTACGAGTCAGAATATCTGAACACTATAATGACACCAATAATCCATGCACTAAATATATTTCTAATGTTTCTAAACATTTCAGAGAGAAGCATGGTGGGAACCGTGACTCCTTTTCTTTCCTTGGTTTGGAACATGTAAGAAAACCTGTAAGAGGAGGAGATGTACACTGCGCCTTATTAAATGTGAAGTGTGGTGGATTTATATGTTCAATACCAGGGTCCCTTTTGGTCTAAACAATAGAATGGTTGTTAATCTTTTCTTGAAATAATTAAGATATGACTCATTATTTTCATGTTCAATTTGCGGACATCCATGTTTAGGAGAGTTTTAGTTTATTGTGCTGCTCTAGCATTAGGATGCTTGCAGTCAAGTGCATTAGATGAAGTTTTCTCTTTTTCTTCTTTTTCTCTGCAATGCTATTGCTTCACTTTCACCTGCAATCATTTAAACTGAATAATTTTAATTAAGCATGTACCACCCCTAATTTTGTGGGCTGCTATGTTATATAAGTTTGAATTTTATTTTTTTCTATGTAAGCTTTGACAAACACTGTGGCTGAAACCCGTCAGATTTCATGTATTCTATGTCCTCTACTGTGTGCCAATAAAGCATACATGATAAGGATATGAGTTGCCAGCTATTCTGTAACAAATCTTGGATCTAAAAACCAGCCTGAACACCAGCGCTCCATTCACATTCCTTTGATGAGCAGTAGAGCTTGGGTGAGTTGTTGACCAAGTGTAAAGTTTGGTATAGGGGGAATTATGGTGTGGGGTTGTTTTTCAGGGGATGGACTTGGCCCCTTAGTTCCAGTGAAGGGGACTCTTAAGGCATCAGCATACCAAGACATTTTAGACAATTTCATACTCTCAACTTTGTGGGAACAGTTTGGAGATGGCTCCTTCCTGTTCCAACATGACTGCATCAGAGATAAACAGCTCTGCATCAGCACACTGACCATGTGATGCTATAGTAACCTGTACAAAAGGGCTTGGGATAGAGATATCTTCCAAGGTTCTTTTTGCAACTTTCTCCAGGTCCTCCTGCACCTTTTGTGTGTTTGCCTAATTATGGGTGGGCAATTCAGGATCCAACGCTAAAGGAGACTGCTGGATTAGGAGATGAGCATGGTGGATAATGTTTCAGACAGAACTGGCATTTATTAAAATCATTATTTGTCTGAGGAATTGTGCCATGGATGCAGAAAATTCCTCTTTTGACAGCTTTTTTGGTAGCTTGCTGCATATCAGAGGTATAGGCAAGCACTGGATGCCGGGGTTGGTGTTATAGGTGTGAGGATCAAGCCTATACCTAGGGTCTGTGAATACTTTGCCTCAGGTTCTGTACTGTACAATTAAGATAATACATCTACCTGCATAACTCTGAGCAAACGTATGCGTTTTAAAAAAGAATAGGTTATTTCTTTGTGTTTCACTTGATGAAACAAGTAGGACATTTAGGAAAACAAATTAAGTATAGTAATGATTCCATCCAGATCACACATTTAAAGTATTTCATTCAGCATTGCCAGTCTACAAGAAGAAAAAAAAACAAACTAATTTTTGCTTGGATGGACTTTGTACTGGGCTATTTCATGAACATTTTCCATAATATGGCAAATCTATCATAAACAGGTTCCAAGTTAGAAAAACACTACAAAATACGCATTCACAGTTGGGTGTTAAAAACAAGTAATTGTTTGTACAGGACTTGTTGTCCAGTGGATCTTACTCTACGTTTCTGCCCACTTTATAATCTGCAAAACAGCTTCTGTTAACGGAAACATATCATATGCCAACACACACACACACACACACACACACACACACACACACACACACACACACACACACACACACACACACACACACACACACACACACACACACACACACACACACACACACACACACACACACACACACACACACACACACACACACGGAATAAAGAACGTGTCCCTATGTTACCTAATGCTGTGGTTATGGAAAGTTATATAAAACATAAACCAACCATCTAGCAGCTTTCCATGATAGACTGCCATCCCAGCCACACGGCCAATAAATTTGAAATAGGAAAGATGGTCTTCATTGCACAGGCCAGAGTTTGGATTTATCTGCAATGTATAATTATCACTGTAAAGAGAATCAGAAGCCAGTGTCAGTATTCTTCCACATGAAAATTCACTTACATAATTAAATTCAAATGGCGATAATGTAATCCTTGAGACACTGCACATATTTAATGCTATTTTTAAAAGGAGAAATATAGCCAAAGCTTTTTTTAGCTGTACTTCTCCTGTGGATCAAAGGAGTGCAGTTAGTTCTGCACTCCTGTGACACATTTTCAGTTCACAACGGATTGAAGTCCGCTGTGAACTGACGTCACTCAGCCGGTCCAGGCTGGGGACAGATCCCAACTTCAAAGTCGGGATCTACCCCAGAGCCTGGAGCGGCACCTGGCTCAGCCTCTCAGTGAGCCGCTGAGAGCCTGAACCAGCTGCTCCCTCCCCCTGGGAGGAGCACAGCAGACAGCGGTGACTGACAGTCAGTCAGAGCGGCTGTGACAATTCACCCTTAGGTCCCTTCTCACCCTTAGGGTCGGCGGGGGACAGATGCAGCATAGGACCGATGCTGCATCCACCTAGGTAAGTATAAACGGGTGGGGAAAGCCCTACTTCTAAGTACCATTTACATGGCAGATGAACATTACATACTGATCTATTTCATTTGAAATAAGTAATATATAATGGTGCCCACAAAATTGCAAGGTTATAGTGCATTTTCCAAAAAAGATTTGAATCTTCCTTCTAGTTTATCAGGAGAGTTAATTTTATTCTGCAGTGAATTGGATGAATAACTTGTTAACAACTACTTTGTTAGTGGAACAGTGGGACATCCTTACAAAGATTATATGGTGTGATGTAGCAGAACATGTCATCTACTTGTGAGGTTAAAGAAGGGTTTGTGAGCACATAAAAACTGAACGTGCTTTGTACAATTTGTGTACAGAAAAAAGCTATTTTCATTGCACCTTTATATAGCTTTAGAGCTTCCCTGACAACTGTAAACATACTTACGTTGCTGAATATTCAAAGAGGCCATAATAAGGATTGAACATTTCTTTGGAAATTAGGAAGAACCATTCTCTAGCAACTCCTCCATAATCCAAGCCTTTCTCATTGTCGAATTCAATCCAGAGTCGTGCTTTAAGGAACTCAGGCCTTTTCACTGCTATTATCCTCCTGTAGGAGTCTTCAAATATGGCTGTACGACGCAACTTCATTTCAAACCTATTAGGAATATCAAGCTAAAACAAACATCCTGATCAGTCATCTTGCTCTCACCAGTAGTTAGCTGGTTAATTTTAACATGAACTTTATCAACTCCCTTTTTGCAGAAATGCATTAGTTGCCTGCGTCTAAAAGATGCTAGCTGCCTGGCAGTTAGTGAGTTACTGACTTGCAACATGTATGTAGATCAGAAAGTCAGGAGTCTTTACTCATTCCAGGTGAGCAGCTCAGACTACTAAAGCAAGAGAGGCAACCAGGGAACAGTCAGGCAACCAGCATGTTTAAAACTAGAGATCAGACTCCATGTTTTTACCATGACAGGTTTTGCTGTAAAATTATGCTACCTAATTGATCTGTATACTCTAGAAGTAGAAATTGACACTTAACATGAAACTGTCACAGTAAAGAAAACAAGTGAGTGAAAGAACAGAAATCAATAGATAAAAGTCAGAAGATATGACCACTAAATTTTGTTTAAATGACTGGTCGAACCATACATGTGCATTTATCAGTTGAGCAAGCATATTTTTGCACGGTGGTGTCCTGCCCTATTTGTGTTGAGTAATAATGACCAACTGGAAAATCCAACCAGGGCAATTAATTTAGTAAAAAGTATCTGAAAATGCTCTCAGACACAATCAGACAGGTTAGTACCCAAAGTCCTCCTTTAGAATGCAGACAGAATTCAATTCCCACACTGACTTCAATTAACTTGAACAGGCAAAATCAATCTGTGTCAATGGCCAACATAATCTGAAAACACAGCTGAACAGAAAAAAAAATACATTTTAAATGCCATATTTGGGATAAAAATTATAGAATGAAATGAATAAAAAGTGCCAAATTTAACTGAGACACTAGTAATTCTATCAGTACATTTTGGACTTTTGAGATCATTCCCAGTTCAGTGACAGGTGCATTTGATCCACTATTGACCTCCTCCTAACCTGCATTTGAGTTGCTTTAATCAGGTTTTTCATTACCATAAAATTGCATGGGTATGCAAAACACACCTGACACAAACAAAAGCTCTTCGACACAAACAAAAGCTCTTCGACACAGACCCTAACTCTACATTTGCCTCTTCTTACTAACAAGATCACTGTGCATCAACGGATCTACCACAATGCTGTTTGGGAGAAATTTACCTGCTTCTTTAACTTTTTCCGGAAATATTCATATTTTCTTTTGTAATCCCGTGAATAAGGCACAGCCTTCAAAGCAAAAAAAATGGAGAATTTAAAATAATATTTAGGAAACCGGGTATATTCAATGATGTATAAGAACTTCAATTGAAACCTTTTATTAAGTAAGCTGTATTTTGTGCTATTTTTAGTGTGAAGCATCTCCTCTGTGACTAAAGTGGATTAACATATACCTTACATATACACAATGAAGTGACTAGCCTCAAGGAAACAAATCCTCCTACAAAAGTTTTACCTATTTATCTGCAGTCTTCACGGCTCTTACATAGTTAGTCTGGCTGAAAAAAGACAAAAGTCCATCCAGTTCAACCATTAAAAAAAAAAAAAAGTTATAATTCTTATACCCACAGTTGATCCAGAGGAAGGCAAAAAAACCCCCAGCAAAACATGATCCAATTTGCTCCTGCTGGGAAAAAAATTCCTTCCTGATCCCTCGAGAGGCAATCGGATATTCCCTGTATCAACTTTCCCTGGCTCTACATTAGTTCGAAGTGCAGAATGTGTACAGCTTGTCTGAGCTTTCAGAAAGTAGGGGGTGGGGAGCTTAAGTTACACTTTGCAGCGCTTAGTGATCAGAGCTGATTGGACGAAAGGGAAGGAATACCCCCCTTCATGCAGCACAAAGAAACAAAATTGAGGCTGTAAATCACAAACTGTGTTCTAGTGCTCCCTCACTGTCAAGTTTTTACCTCTTGGTGTCAGAAGTAAGCGACTCATGCAGATAGCAGAGGAATGAGGCAGGAGACAAAAATGACACTTAGCGCTCTAAATTGAGACAAGTACACAGTATACAGGGTAACTTAAAGTGGAGCTCCACCCAAAAGGAAAAGTTTTGCTTTAAGGCCTTCTCCCCAGTTCCTGTTTTTGAAATGGAGCTTTTGGGAAGGGGGTAGCAGATACCCGATTTTCACAGGTACCCGCTCCCACTTCCGCTTCGACCGCCTAGGCAATCGGAAGCAAAAATTCTTTTTCCCCCCTCCCTTCTGCAGTCTTCTGGGACACGTGACAGGTCCCAGAATACTGCCGAACCAGTCACAGTGCGCAGGATGAAACGGCTGGGCTGAGCACAGTGCTAGTACGCAGGACAGGCGAGTTGCTGTTTATTAAAAGTGAGCAGCTACAGTTTTTGTAGCTGCTGACTTTTCATTTTTACATAGGAGACTGGAGCTCTGTTTTAAAGTGATTGTAAGGGCACATGTTTTTATTAAAAAAAAAAAAAATTAACAAACAAGGTATACTTACCTACTCCAATGGTTTTGCTCAGGAGCAGCTCCGATCCTCCTCTTCTCAGGTCCTCCGCCGACGCTCCTGGGTCAACCTCCTGCCGAGCTCCCCCATAGCAAGCTGCTAGCTATAGGAACAATCCTGCATGCTCACTCCCGATCCAGCTCTGTGTGTCCATTGACACACAAAGCATATCTTGAACCTGCCCCCCCCCCGCTCACTGGCTGTGATTGACAGCAGCAGCAGCAGCCAATAAATGCCACTGCTGACTCTCTGTCCAATGAGGAGAGAGAGTCAAGAGCTGCTGCTCTCATGCATAACACGCTGGATCAAGATCGGGCTTGGGAAAGTATTTAGGGGGCTAGAAGGCATTAAGGTAAAAAAACTTCTGCCTTTATAACCACACTAAGTTCCACCTTATTCAAAAAATAAATGAAAAAATGTAAATAATATCACAGTCCTCATATGTAAATGCTAGCTAGTTTGTGCAGCACTAAGCAGTGTTTTAATCCAAAATTGCGCTGGACATTTCAGTTCTAGAGCATGTGTGTGGCAGAGCATGTGTGTGGCATACAGCTACAAGAAAAAAGAAACTTGTATTATTGGTTGAACTCGAAGACCAACTATGTTACAATGTGCACTAACTAGCTGTTTTAATAAATAATGCAGGTAAAAAGGGGCTGTTAAAACATACATATTGTTGGTTATACAGTAATGGCAGTCGTGAAGAACAATGTAGTATTGTCTTAATAAAAAAAAAAAGCAACATTAAAAAATAAATATTTACCACGATAATATAAAATCACAGTGATTCAAGAGGATCAGAGAAAATACAGAAACTTACTGGCCCAGCTATTGCTGCAGTCTGTAATCGTGGATCTTCCCACTGTGTTTTCTTTGTGTCTGAAATGAACAAGAGTACAAAATTAACCACTTGCCCTCCAGAATATTCACCCCCTTACTGACCAGGCCATTTTTTGCGATACGGCACTGCGTTACTTTAAATAATTGCGCAGTCATGCAACGCTGTACCCAAATGAAGTTTATGACTTTTTTTTCCCCACAAATAGAGCTTTCTTTCGGTGGTATTTGATCCCCTCTGCGTTTTTTATTTTTTGCGCTATAAGCAAAAAAAGACTGACAATATTGAAAAATATATATATATTTTTGACTGTTTGCTATAAAACATATCCAGTAAAAAAAAATAAAAAAATCTAATTTTGTCATAAATTCAGGCCAAAATGTAATCTGCTACGTCTTTGCTAAAAAAAATTCCAATACATACATGTAAATTAATTGATCTACGTGAAAGTTATAGCGTCTACAAATGGCGGTATATATACTGGAATTTTTTTTTTTAATACAAATAATGGCAGCAATCAGCGACTTACAGCAGGACTGCGGCGGGCATTCTGACACTGGGGAGGGACTAACTGCCACTAGCATCCCAATGACACTAATACAGTGATCAGTGCTAATAAAAAGCACTGACACTGTACAAATGACACTGGGCAAGAAGGGGTTAACATCTTGGGTGATCAAAGGGTTAACTGTGTGCTATTTTACTGTGTGTGTGCTTTACTAGGGAAAAATACTGCTTTGTATTGCTCTGCTATGCATGTTTACACACAGACCTCTCTCCTTTCACTGTTCCTCGGCGATCGCCGGGGAATCTCTGCCCGGGACCTGGTGATCTGTAGCCACCAATGGCAGGCGCGCATGCCCCCTACCCGGAAACGCATAATCACGTATATATACACATGATTTTGCGTAGGGCTGCTGGCAAGTAGCAGTAGTTCTGCTATAGGGTGGCGGGGAACTGGTTAATAACATATTAAAATCATTATGCACACTCACAATCTGTATATCAGCTTTCCCTAGTATAATGCCTTGTATGGGAATACACTGGTGGATCGAATTTCTGGCTACCATGGTTCATGTCAGCTATGAAACTATCTGCCTAATACAGCAATAGTCAAACATTTATGGTATTAAAAATAATTTCAAAAATAAAATAGTTGAAAAAAATAAATAAACATATCAGCCTATAAAATAAAACAAAAACAGATTGTTGCTTACTGTGGTCAATATAAAAGACTCTGCCATCTGTATGTGTTCGCTCTTCCCAGCCAGGCTGAAAGAGAAATAAAATATTTGATAAACAGAGCAATGAGAAATAACAATATACAGATGCAAAGTTCATTGCAGAAACATTATAAATTGAACACTGAAAAGTGTGAAGTCGCACACCTGTGCAATCAGGCTGCATGGTAGAACCTGGATGCCCTGGACTTACATATGACACTCAACCTAAAGGAGCTGCACAGCATCAATGTATTAGTAAGCCTAAAGGGCACAACACGGGAGGTCGGGTGAGTATAACAACAAGAGCTGCTTTTCTATTTTTCACTTCTACCTAGGACTGACATATTGGATTTTTTGCCCAACTGGAGTTAGGCTTTATGTTCTCAAGTGATATAAAATGCCAGTGGGTGAATAGTCCACCAAACTCTTTCTAGAACTTAAATAATAGTTGGTGAAAGGCCACTTTGAGGTAGAATTAATGATAGATTTGGGAGAAAGTACAAGGAAAGAGATGAAACAATCATATGAAAATGCATGGAAAGAAAGCGGCAATAATTAACAGAACAAAGGAATGACTTGTATCCCTATTTAGTTTTTTTTTATTTTTCACTCACTGGTAGTGGTCCCAGGTCTAAGAGATCAGTGGGTGGCTTTGGCCTTAGCTGAACTGGAATTCTCAACCTTGGATCGTCCTACAATAAATCAGAAATTTTGTTATGGAAGGGATAAGCTGTGACCAACGAAAGTTTAGAAGAATCAAGAATATATTATAACTGCTCGGAATAGTATATGTTGTGCGACTCTGTCTTCTGTACTGTATGATAGATACCAACCACCTCTGGTAAGCCACGTTGCACTAAACTAGTTGCATGTAGCATTAAAATACTAATAAAAACCCGACTCTAGGCAAACTATTATTAATTTTTTTTTAAAGGTTTGCATATAGTGGAGAAGGGTTAGAACCCTTGTAAGTTTTTGTATTGTTGTTTGGATTTCTCTGGGGGAGATTTTCTCTCACTTCCCTTATGTTCACAGAGAAATCTCCCAAATTGGGACAGAAACAGTTTTTGGTTACGTTTGGGTTTTTATCAAGACAGGATTTTTTTGCAGAGATCCAGGCAACAGTGTTTCATAGATTTAGTAAAATGTTTGCAGTATATTTTCATACTGAACCTGCCCGGTCTTCCATATAAAACCTAAATGTGCAAGAACAAGGTATCTATTTATACCTCTTTTTTCCCCAGACACTATTCTCTGACCCCATCTGAGACAGCTTTTAATTAGTTGTGAAATCCCTAACTTTTTTTTAATTTTTTTTTTAAATCAAGTAAAGTTTTATTGAAATCCCTGACTTCTAAACTTGGGAAAGAAAATCTTTCCATGTAAGACAGTAAAAGCTGGTCATACAGGGATCGAAATGCAGTCGGTTTCATTAGGGACAGGCCGCATTTTAATCCATGTGTGGCCACTGTGGTTGAACAGAAATCGATCTACCAATCGATTCCTGTTCAACTGCCTTATGGGTATATTCATGCTCTTTGAGTGGCACAGGCAATAGAATGCAGCGCTGATCTGTGCATTCTGAAGGCAGGGGTGTTTCCCTGCTGTCAGAATACAATGACATATTGAATGGTTTTGGTTTGATGAAGGAATTGTGTCAGTTTTTTGTCATTTAACACACTGGTTAAACAACAACAAAAAAACTGAACCACGTACAGTTGTGCTTAAAAGTTTGCATACTCTGGCAGAAATCATGACATTTTGGTAATGATATTGAAAATATGGCTGATACTGAAAATATGGCTGATCATGCCAAAAAACTGTCTTTTATTTAAGGGTAGTGATCATATGAAGCCAATTATTATCACATGGTTGTTTGGCTCCTTTTTACATTATAGTGATAACAGAAATCACCTAAATCACATGGCCATGATCAAAAGTTTACATTCCCTGGAATGTTTGGCATTGGTGCAGACACACAAGGTGACACACACACAGGTTAAAATGGCAATTAAAGGTTCATTTCATTTTAAATTGCTATCAGTGTCTGTGTATAAAGTCAGTGCGTTTGTTAGCTCTCAAGTGAATGCACTGAGCAGGCTAGATACTGAGCCATGGGGAGCATAAAGGAACTGCATAACAAGATAATGGAACCTTATAAAGATGGAAAATTATATAAAGAAAGATATCCAAAGCCTTGAATATGCCAGTCAGTACTTTTAAATCACTTATTAAGACATGGAAAATTCAGAGATCTCTTGATACCAAGCCAAGGTCAGGCAGACCAAGAAAGACTGCAGCCACAACTGCCAGAAGAATTGTTCAGGATACAAAGAAAAACCCACAGGTAGCCTCAGGCGAAATACAGGCTGCTCTGGAAAAAAATGTTGTGGTTGATTCAAGGAGCACGATACAACGATACTTGAACAAAAATGAGCTGCATGGTCAAGTTGCCAGAAAGAAGCCTTTGCTGTGCCAATGTCACAAAAAAAAGCCCAGTTACAATATGTCCAACAACACCTTGACATGCCTCACAGCTTCTCGGACACTGTAATCTGGAGTGATGAGACCAAAATAAAGCTTCATGGTCACAACCATAAGAACTATGTTGTTGGTCAACTGTGACAAGAATACCATCCCCACTGTGAAGCATGGTGGTAATTCACTGATATTTTAAGGGTGTGTGAGCTCTAAAGGCACGGGAAATCTTGTAAAAATTCATAGCAAGATGATTGCAGCATGTTATCATAAAATACTTGCAGGCAATTTGCACTCTTCTACATGAATACTGCACATGGGACACTTGTAGACTTTTCAGCACAACAATGACCCTAAATACAATGCCAAGTTAAACCTCCAGTGCTAACAGGAGGTGAAAAAAGGTGAAGGTTCCGAAGTGGCCATCACAGTCTCCTGACCTTAATATCATCAAGCTATTCTGGGAAGATCTCAAATGCGCTCATACACGACGCACTCATGCAAGACAACCAAAAACTGTGCATGACCTGGAGGCATTTTGCCAAGACGAATAGGCAGCTGTACCACCTGCTAGAATTCGGGGCCTCAGACAACTATTACAAAAGACTGCATGTTATCACTGATGCTAAAGGGGGAATACACAGTATTAAGAACAAAGGCTATGCAGACTTTTGAACAGGGGTCATTTCATTTGTTTACTTGTCACCATGTTTTGTTTTATGATTGTGCCATTCTGTTATGACCTACAGTTGAATATGAATCCCATAAGAAATAAAGGAAATGTGTTTTGTCTGCTCACTCAGGTTTTCTTTAAAAATGGTACACCAAGGGTATGTAAACATTTGAGTACAACTGTAGGGCCAGCTTAAGCCATACACACCATCAGGCCAGTCAGATATTCATAGCTATCATAATGTATTTAGAAATCTCTTCTACTCATTTGAATGGCTGCAGTAGGTTACTGCACTTTCACTCATTAAATAAGCCTGTATGTGTATCTCGGAAAATGATCTATGCACACTGAGAGGGAGGACATTCACTATGATGTTTTCCACAATTAAAAATGCAGCAGATACCTATAAAATGCATACAACATATTTTGAATGAATACCTTGCTTATAATCATCTCTCATATTTACATAGTATATTAAAACTATTTACTGATACCATTTAATTTGTAACATCATATGAATGTAAACCACATACCCATGTAGTAGTTTTAGTGACATGATTTATGAAGAAAGGTCTTCCATTTGGTGCGTGCCGCATTTCCCAGCCTTTGGGGAGGAAGCCCTGATCCCGGTCCACTGACAGTTTTGAAGATTCGTTTGCTGGTATTTGAACCTGACGACTGGTGGTGATACTCTGTACGGAGGGTGCCTGTGCCATTTCCACTGGTACCTGTAGAGATTCAGTTTTTAAGACACTTTGAGAGTACTTTTCAACTCTTCAGAGTTTTATTTAAAAGTTACCTGGAGGTTTCCTATGTCTTACTCTAAACAAAGACAGTGATATTAATGAGGGTAGCATAGAAGCTTGCTCTACAGGTATCTTGTAGGTGATGTTATTTCTACACAACTACAGCTGGCCATACATGGATTTCCATCCTGTTCATGAGAAGTTGACCTATGGATCGACTTTTCATGAACGAGCCTGTTGGAATATTTCTGGTCAATCAGTGCATGCAGCTGGCTGAAGGAAAACAACACTGAGTAATTTCCCGTGGCCAGCTTAACAAAAAAGAAAAAGCCTGTCTCTGATATTTCTATGTTTATCCTGAAAGGACAATCTCCAAGAGGCAATGATATCCACAAGCAATTAACAATAAGCTCAAGGGTTCTAAGCTTCAATAAAAACTTCAACAACAACACAAGCCCAATTAGGAGTGTGCTTTTTTAACCTGGCTGTCCCTGTTTTGTGTATGCACTTTTGACTGTTACTTTCTGTTATTAGCATATCTTTGGACAGCAGCATTGTTAATCTGGGGGAGGGGAGTGAAAACAGGTGGCGCACACACCTAGTGCATTATCCAAGGTTTATTGTAGGAATTAAATCATAAAAACATACTCACAGACGAAGCATGTATCTAAAAAGCATAGAAAAATGACAATGGCCACAACGGTGGGCAAGGTGTTCTCACTGTCAGTGCGGTCAAATGGCTGACGCGTTTCGGGGACGAATCCCTTTCCTCAGAGCTGATGACCAACCTCTGATGCTGATGCACGATGAATGGAAAGTGAAGTAAGAGCCCTGCTGTTGATGCATCAACAGCAGGGCTCTTACTTCACTTTCCATTCATCGTGCATCAGCATCAGAGGTTGGTCATCAGCTCTGAGGAAAGGGATTCGTCCCCAAAACGCGTCAGCCATTTGACCACACTGACAGTGAGAACACCTTGCCCGCCGTTGTGGCCATTGTCATTTTTCTATGCTTTTTAGATACATGCTTCGTCTGTGAGTATGTTTTTATGATTTAATTCCTACAATAAACCTTGGATAATGCACTAGGTGTGTGCGCCACCTGTTTTCTCTCTATCCAGTGGCTGATTTCCCCGTCTGAGGAGGGCTGCACCCCTGAAGCATTTCCTTTGGTTGTCGCTGTCCTGGTACCCTTGGCTTCCCTTTTGGCTGTGCATATCCTGAGGCGCTGGAGAGTACATACGCTATCCTGGGGGAGGGGAGTGTTAGATGCACTAGCAGATTTAGATACACTAAACAAATTGAAACCAAACTCCAGCACACTTTATAAGCAGTTACAGCAACATTTGTTTTTTTCTTTTGGGATAAAGGTTGTACGAAAATAAATAAAAGCTGGTCACTGTAAGCCCCCCTGTCAGTTTTAAATGGTTTGTCACATCCTTCTAACTGCTATATCTGCAAGAGAGATTGTTCTTACGAAAAACAAGACTTACTGGACAGATCATACAGTGAAAATAAGGGAAAGAAAGACTAAAAAAGAAAACCAATACAGCCACTACATCGAAGAATTGGTAAGCTGCAATAGAATAATGGTTTTCTTTTGGGTTTAATACCTCTTTAATATCAAATGCTAAAAAGGTACAAGTCTCTGCTAAGCCTTCCATTCCATATTCCTCTGGTTTAGCTGAATGATAATGGGCCCAGCAGGCAAAAGCATTCTAGCCCTGCGCATTTTCTGCTACTGAGAAGAAACCCATCACAATGCCCACAAAAAAAGCAGTATGTTCTCAAAGCAAGTGCTGTGTCAGCTTCCTTTTCAACTGCTTAAGATCAACAAGAACTAGTCAGACAAGAAAAACTAAAAGTTGTTCTCCAATGAAAAAAGGAAGCCACACTTTAAGTTAGATCAAATAGTATATCTGTAAATATAATATGTATTTACTAACATAAGGTTAATTTTAATAAAGGTAACCTACAATCCCAATTCCAAAAAAGTCGGGAAGCTGTGTAACATCTACATAAAATATAGAATGCAATGATTTGTAAATTTCATAAACCCGTATTTTATTCACAATAGAAAATAGAAAAAATATAAAGAGTTTAAATTGAGAAAATGTACCAAAAATGTACCAGAAACAAAAATAAGGTAACACGTGTCAAAAAGTTGGGACAGGGCAACCAAAAAGCTGGAAAAGCAAGTGACATTAACAAGGAAGACCATTTTGCAACTAATTAGTTTAATTTGCAACAAGTCAGTAACATGATTGGATATAAAAAGGGCATCTTAGAGAGTCAAGAGTGTCCCAGAAGTAAAGATGGGCAGAGGTTCACCAATCTGTGAAAAGCTATGGCTAACAATTTCAAAATAATGTAAAATTGCAAAGACTTACATTACATTATTTATTACAATATTTCATCAATTACAGTACATATTTCATCAAAAGATTCTGAGAATCTGAAGAAATCTTTGTGTGCAAGGGACAAGGCAGAAACACAATACTAAACGCATTTGATCTTCAGGCCCTCAGACGGCACTGCATTAAAAACAGGCATGATTCTGTGATGGACATCACTGCATGGGCTCAGTTATACTTTCAAAAATCATTGTCTGTAAACAGTTTTCCATGCCATCCAAAAATGCAAGTTACAGCTCTATCAAGCAAAGAAGAAGCCATATCTGGACATGATCCAGAAATGCAACCATCTTCTCATTTAAAATAGTCTTTTGCAAAGTGGTAGACTGTTATGTGGTCAGACCAATCGAAATGTGTAATTCTTTTTGGCAACCATGGGCGCCATGTCCTCTGGACTAAAGAGAAAAAGGTTTAAAAACCCACATCTCTCATGGTATGGGGGTGCATTAGTGCTTATGGAATTGCCAGCTCACATATCTGGAAAGGCACCATCAATACTGAAAGATATAGTCAGGTTTTACAGCAGCATATGCTCAGGCAAGAAGGGCATAACATTCCTGTCCCAAAACTCCAACAACTGGTCTCTTCAGTTCCCAGACATTTACAGAGTGTTGTTAAAAGAAGAGAGGATGCTACACCATGGTAAACATGGCCCTGTCCCAACTTTTTTGGAATTGGGGTTGTATTTATTTGTCTGTTTCGGAAAGGAAACTAAATAATTATACCAAACAATAACAGCAAAATTATCAGAAAAAGAAAAGTACTGTACTGTGTCCTGATACCTGTACTGCAGGCCTCTCCCACGTAGTTGTTCTTGTGTTGTGATCTATGTAATATGACCTTCCTTTCTCATCTTGTTTTTCCTCCCAACCAGGGGGTAATCCACAGGAGGTAGGCAATAACTGTTAAAAAAGATAATTACAAAGTATACAAAACCCTATGCATTTTGGCAGGTGGAAAGAACTTTATCTTGCAAACGTGATCTATTTTCTGAGAGAGACTGCCTAGAACTTCTCTCCTGTAGAGTGTAGACATTGTTGGTAGACATTGGCTGGAGATCACAAGATCCTGTGTCTCCAGCTGAACCCTACACTGTCAAAGGTGATGAAAGTTGCAAATTTTCATTTGTGCTGTAAACATATTACAGCAACAGAAACCAACAATAAATAGAGTACCTCATATGGCCAGGAACTAGAAATAGAATGTTTTAAAATGCCAATCTCCAAAGCTTCAGTTTGCTGTAAGTTTCAGAAGGAAACTAAACCACAGCTTCATATACACTGGCAGCTCCTAAACTTGAGTTTAGGAGCTTTTGGCATTTTGTTTTACCAAAGCTCCTAAACTCAACTCCATAAAAGCCTGTGTGTCCATTTACACATGGGCTTTTAGCAGAGTTTAGGAGCTGCCATATTTAGTTGAGGTTAAACCTCCCTCTCCTGAACGCAGAAGAATCGCGTTCAGGATATGAACGTTTTTGACTGCCGGCTGTGGGAAACCACAAAATGCAGAAAAATGTATCACCTTTACATGCATTTGGCGCTTTCCAGCAACCGTGGTCAGGGTAGGCTAGTGTACATGTAGCCTAAAGAAAAGTCTGGGCCTTTGTCTTCAAAGGTACAGTTTACAGTTAAGTGAATCCGTGGGTTTTTGTTTAGCAAAATCTCCTGCTGCTTTTACATCCAATTTTCAGAACTGGGTGCATGTTCTTTGTTTTCATTGGTCCAGCATGCAAATTAGTAACGAAATGCACAATAACCTGAAGCAATCCATAAGCAAAATGCATGCAAACCTAAGGCGCAATGCATGCAAACCAGAAGAAAAATGCAGGAATTATTTAAACACAATTGACTGGCTCCAGTCAACTCTTTACATTTAAACTGACTGGGACAAGGCTTACTCGCTAAGCAGCTCTAATTTTTACCCTATTATTTATCTTTAAGCAGTTGGCTGCCTTCCAAGCTAAATCACTTCAGGTCCTAAATATAAGCTTTCAAAATATAATGGTGTGGGGGTGGGAGGTGATTTATAAAACTGGAGCACACTTAATCTGGAGCAGCTGTGCACAGTAACCAATAAGCTGCTAACTACAGCTTGTTCAGTTAAACTTTAAAAATGAAAGCTAAAAGCTGGTTGGTTGCCTTGTAAATCTGCATCAAAATCTGGTTGTTCTAGTCTTAGTAAATTCCTTTCAATCTTGTGTTTTAATTGGTTTCCACACTGCCCTCCTTCATTGCGTTCTCACCATTACAAACCTTACAATGAAGAGAGCTGCAGTGTCACCTAAACCCTGTGATATGCTTGCTAAATCTGACTGTAGTGAGCAAAGTAGCACATGCAGATGATAGCACAGCTGCACTGACTGTCCTTGTCTTCCGGAGCTGGTTTTTAAAGATATAGCCCAAATAAAAGCAGTATTTTAGGTAAAGGTAGAAACTTGTGGGCTTTCTTGGGTGCTCCAACAGCAAGATACCCCTGCCAAAAACACAGAGATCTCACCAAAACATATGAGATACAGGAAAATATTAGGTGGCTAATAAACAATAGGTGGCTTAACTATTGAGCATCTACCAAAAACTGCAATATCGAATAAAGAGCTAACCCTCTTTTTTTGGGACTTTCAATGCACATATAAGCACAAATTATAAAATAGTAGACAAAATTTATGATACAAAAGATGATAAAATCACACAAAGGATAGGAGGTCAAGTGTTTTTACATCAGTCATAGATCACATTCAATACAGTTTTAGAAACAGAGTTCAAGTCATCAGTAATTGGGCACCTAAAACCTTTAACTACTGAGCTACAGTTGTCTTGTGACAGAAAGCCCAGGAAACTCCCACCGTTCTGGCGAAATGAGCACCTTAAAAATGCAAATGGAGATTTGTCCTTGAGAGCATAAGCTCTAGCAATCAGATTTCTCATCCTTCGACCAATGGTGGATTTGGAAGCAGGGCATCCCTTACAAGGTCCTAAAGACAGGACAAAGATGTAACATTTTCCTGATCAAAACTGGTACTTTTAGGTGAACTCTAATGGCTGTGACTATGTCCAAGGAACGAAGAGAGACTTTTTCTTTTTTTTTATGAAACGGCATCAAGATGGTAAAACTACTTATGCCCTCACTGAGGTGGAAGACTGATACCACCCTTAGGAAGAAAGGATGATCATGAGCTTAAGACTACTTAAAGAGCCAGCTCAGAGACTCTTCTGACAGATGTGATAGCAACCAAAAATGGCCACTTTGCAGGAATGGTCATCAAAGGGAATATCCTTGAGAGAGCATCAAGTTAAGATCCCAATGTAGCCCAGGGTGCTGCAAGGGAAACCTGATGGGAGATACACCTTGAATACAGGTTTATTACAAGGGTTCGTTAAGCCAGAGATCTTTGAAAAAGAGTGAAAAAATAGAAAAGAATGGACAAGGCCAAAACCTAACTTTTTCAGAGTGCTTAATGCAAAATTTTGGACAAGACCTGATTATAACAAGGTTAGAATACAAGGCACACAGTAATCTCGGGGATTTAATTGTGTGCGTTCACACCAGGCAAAGAAGGATTTTCTGGTACGGTAGTAGATCTTTCTAGAGCTGGCTTTTCTGGCTCTTTTTAGCAAAGTAAGAACAACAGATTCAGAGACATCTCTCTCCAGCCCTAGGTTTCAAAGCCATGCCGTTCAAGCCAAGGACTGAAAAGCAGGAAGGAATACCGGGCCCTGAGACAGAAGATCTGACCTGTTGGAGAGAGGCCAGGGGTCATCTGTTGGAAGTTTGAATATATCTGTGTCAGACTCTTGTGGGCCAGTTTGATGCAAGAAGAATTTTCTTCTCTGGAAGAAACCCTTATGTGGGATGTGCCCAGGAACAATCCCAAGTAGTCTAAGCAAAGAAAAGGTTCTGATCACACAACTGGAGGCCTGGAGCGTCTCCACTGTCATGTGGATGTTTTGTAGACAGCTTTATAGGGCGAGTCCTTTAAGAGAAGATCACCTAGATCAGTGTTTCTCAACCTTTTTCCAGTCAAGGCACCCTTTAAAATTCTGCACAATCTTGGGGTACCTAATTCTGGTCCATCCACCGTCATTCTGCCACGGCACCCCTGAAGAAACCTGAAGGCACCCTGGTTGAAAAAGACTGAGCTAGACAATCTGTGACCTGGATACCCTGAGTGCTGTGGAGGGCAAAAGACAAGGTGCTAGAACCTTTGTGAATACTCTGGAAACAGGAGGTCAAAGGGCACTGTGACAAACTGGAAATGGCCATATGCCACTTTAAATTGCAGAAAGCACTGAAGAGGTAGATAAATGGGAATATGCAGATAGGCATACTGCATGCCTATGTATGCCAGGTATTTCCCCTGTCACAGTGAGGCAAGTACCAACCTTAGAAACTGCACTTAAATTTAGCAATTTGAAGGTGTTTGTTGAGGGATTTTAAGTTCAGAATATCACCAATAACCCTATTGGGCTTTGGTACCATGAACAGAAGAAGCCTTTGAACATGTTTTGTGGAGGTACCACTCCCTGGGACAAGAGATGGTTCATGGAATTCAGTAAATCTGACTGTCCTTGGGCAGTTTTTAACTTTACTTTGTACATCTTTGAAACCACCTATTAAACCCACAGATTTTGGACGTCTGTGACCTAGAGAGAGGCAAACTGTAACAAACATACCCCCAACTCTTAGGAGGGAGACTTCCCCTTCATTGGGACGAGGATTTTGGGGATTACTTGGTGGGCTTTGTGGGCCAAGTCTTGCACCAAAAGTAAGGGGTAAGCTTAAGTTTTGAGTAGAAGATTTTTTTTAATACAGCGGTTAGGTGCTCTGCATTTTGAGGAGGAAGAGACTCCGGAGCAGGGGAGTTTTGGACTCTTCCTCTGTATAAGTAAAACCTTCTGTCCAGTGACATCTTTGATGAATTGTTCAAGTGCCTCCCCAAAAAGGTCTGCCTTAAAAAGGCATACGTGTGAGGTGGTTTTCACAGTCAGCTGCAGCTGTCCAGGCTTTGAGCAACAAGATTCCATGTATGTGAATGGAGATCAGAAAATCGAAAATTTGTCTCATGACGTTGTAGGACATCCACAAAAAACAGCAGAGCAAGAGGTAATTGCTGTAACCTCTCCATTAAAGAATAGTCCTGGAATTATAGATACTCTTGGCTGTGTATTAACCTAGTCCAGTTAACTGCAGTTTGCCACATTTCAGCAGGAGCTGGTTGCAGAGCTGGGCCTGCTACAGTAAACAGTGCCTTCAGAAGTGTCTTAAACTTTATATCTGCAGAACCCTTGAATGAGCATCTTGAATTGGTACAGTGAGATGTTAAAGAAGGAGACTACAAGATCCATTACAGGAACAGACCACTTTTTAGTGAACTTTTTCCACGGGATAAAGTTTGACTAAATATTTTTAGTGATTAAAAATAATTTCTGGAGTGAGCATATCCACAATAACAAGCATGTTGCGGGAAGCTCATGCTTCAGATGTAAGAGTGTGGATGAAAAAAAATCACACCCTCTAAAAATGTTTGTATATAACTTCCTCATTTCCTTTGATGTCTGTCTTGTTTAGGGCAGGCATATCGGAATCCGACTCCTGTAAAGACGGAAAAGATGGCTATATCAAGGCTGTTAATTGTCCATGGTACTGTAACATAGATGCAGAAAATTCTGCTTTTCTGAAGCCACTTGCTGCATTCCTGAAAGAGCTAGAATCAGATTCAGTGACCGGTGTTAAATCAGGTTCATGCTCCAATGCAAGGGAAGCATCATCACTCTGAGACTGAGTGTTGTACAGGCCTTCAGCAGAGTGAATGTTTGCCTGGCGTTTAGCTGTGGCTCCCTCTTGCCTGTTTTCCACTATAGCTACAAGTGAGGGTATTCCAGCACAGCGGATAAGTAGTTAGCAGTTCCACTTGGCAGCACTAGGGTCATTGGTATGAGTCCCAACCATGGCACTACCTGCCTAGAGTTTGCTTGTTCTCCCTGTGCCTCCATGGGTTACCTCCAGGTACTCTGGTTTCCTTCCACACTCCAAAGACATGCTGGTAGGTTAATTGACTCCTTTCTAAATTGGCCCTACTATGTGTATGTATGAATGCGAGTTAGGGACCTTAGATCGTAAGATCCTTGAGGGCAGGGACCGATGTGAACGTACACCTGGTCATCCACGAAAGTGGTTGAGTTTTAGTGCCGGGTTTGATCATACAGGAGGGGAGAGCACATATCTGAATGTGACATACTGGTGGTCATGATACCACGCTTGTGGAAAGTTAGTGCAGCTTATGCACATAGTATACTATGGGGAACTTCTGTTCTATTTGAGCTTTTACTATCTGTGGATGACGTATATATGTGTTGAAGGGGATGGCATATCCATTAGCCTCTGATAAGAACATAAAAAAACGCTAGTAGGTATTCAAAAATGGCGCCGCGCTGGAAGTACGTCACCCGTGAATGCCATCGACGCGTTGCGTCACGTGACCTCGTGACTTAGAGCTTTTCTCATGCAGAACACCTTGTACATTGGATTCTACCTTGATATATGATGTACATTGTGCACATTGGATTCTACCTTGATATATGCTTTCTACCTGATGCAAGCTACATCTATGTGAGTGCACTTTTGTCTTCCTTGATTTTATATGCTATTAAACAGTAATACACTATGGAGATTGTGTTCTCTCTCTGTTTTATGGGCATATGATTTTTATGAGAGTGCTAAGCTGCCTGTTGACCGGTCCAGTGGATCTATGAATAGCGATTGCCTGCTAACATCGTCTGGCTATTAGAGCGGTTGCTTAGAGGATCCAGAGGAGAGTTTATTTGCTTTGTGGCCCTGCAGGGTCATGAAGTGGAGGTGAGAGGCCATTGCAGCCATTTCTTTGGGGTTCACAGTGAGGGTGTGCTGACATCCACATCGTGTATGAACCGGAAGATCACTACACTGATTTATGGACTGTTTTGCCACTGAATTATTTAAATGTGATGAGTGTCTCACTAAGTGTGTTTTTATCTGATCCCTCATTAGGGATTCACATCTGTGTGGATTAATATTGTGTCCTATTAAGACACTTGGGGGTCACGAATATTATATCCCCATGTGGATTGGGGTCACTTTTTGTGATCATTAATAGGTCTGGTCCTTTAGACCTTTTTTATCTGTTTTATATTGTCTGTGTTCATATATTGTTTATTACCGATGATTGTTTATCAGCGCTGCATCATTATTATGTTTATGTGACGTTAGACCTATATGGTATAGGATGGGATGCTAGCTGCGTTCTAATATCTACACATTGTTTTTGTCTCGCATAGGAGCGCAGGAGGATCTTGTTAATTTTATCCCTCAAGAGTTGGTTCTAGCCAGATCAGTGGATTGGTTTAAAAGGCCTGGATTATTTCTTGGATACACAGAATATAACTGGATACTAACATTTATAGGTAAAGTTGATCCAGGGAATATCTGATTGCCTCTCGGGGGATCAGGAAGGAATTTTTTCCCCTGAAGGAGCAAATTGAATCATGCTTTGCTGGGTTTTTTGCCTTCCTCTGGATCAACTGTGGGTTAAGGATTATAACTTTTTTTTTTTTGTGGTTGAACTGGATGGACTGTTGTCTTTTTTCAGCCAGACTAACTATGTAACTGAGCTGAGCGACCAATGTAATTAATTTTACCAGTGCTAGCAACTATAGAAATATTAATCTCAGACGCATTAATCAGCAGGTCTCCAAATAATTTATCTGCACTGTGAACTGACTATTATTGGTTAGAGTAAGCCTGTTCCATGATACAGTTTAATAAAATAATATATGTTTTAAACACAGCATTAAACAGGCCAAACACCATTAGACACAGCCAATTCATCATGCGTTGGGAGACAACAGAAAATCTTACAACTGGTAACGTAGGTAGTTCTTCCTGTGTATAAGATTGCAAGCTCCCTCTTCTGCTGGAATTCACCTTTACAAAACACATTTAAAATGTGATGAAAATGAAAGATGAAAATCTATGAAAAAATCTGAGCATGAGTATAGTTCTGAAACAAAATTTTGCCATTTTTCCTAAAAGTTCTATAATACTTCTTAAACAGAAACTACAAGAAATGTAATTTTATATACAGTATATACTTCAATCTCTGGTGTCCTTCACCTTGCAGGGAAATTTCAGCTCTCAAGAGGTTCACACACTGCCTGCACATGCCCATTCCATCTGCTCTGCCCTGGGTAGTTGAGAAACCCCACTAAGCTTCTACTGTCCAACTAAGTCAATTCAAAAGATGAATAGCAAGGCACTGCAAATGTAAGCATGTGGGCAGTGGGTGAACAGCATAGTTTTGCAGGAGCATAGCTAGCAAATGGCAAACATAATAAACTTAACTCCACTAAGTTCCTGGGATCCCTCTAACTCTCACACCTGTATACCCCCTATGGACCAGTGCATTTTATACATTTTTGCTATGTATAGTTTATTCTGCAACAACTTTTTAATTACTTAAGATAACAAAATGATTACGGTCTCATGTATACTGCTGCTCCTAAACCTGAGTTTATGAATTTTTGGTGTTTTTTTGCCAAAGCCTCTGAACTCAACTCAATAAACCAGAGTTTAGGGGCAGTTAAACGTTCCTCTCCTTAACACAGAAGAATCACGTTCAGCAAAAGAAATTTTCGGACAATAAATGCTAAATGCAGCAAAAACATATGTAAACGCATCTAAACACTAGTCCAGTTTAGGCATTTATTTATGTCAATGGAAAATACTCTGGCCAATCAAATGAATAAAGGTCCAAGGGAAGGTTAAACGCAGTACCACGTTCAGTGTTTCTGCTGCCAGGATAGCCAAATGTCTAATGGAGTTCATGTGTACATGAGGCCAAACAGATTGTTCATTTAAAGTAAGGATTTCTTTTCATGATTTTTTTTTGTGTAATCCTTACACAAATAGCAAAACCTAAAAAACCCACTTTCTTCTTTTTTGACCAACAAAATAAGGTCACCGTACATATATAGTATACATTTATTCTATAGCTTGTACTGTTTAAAATGACACTAACATTATGATTCTGGCACAAAAAATTAAAGTTGTTTTTCAATTTTATGTATTTGTAAATGTGGCACAAAAACAAAATTAATGAATAAAACAAAAAGTATATATTTTAATGGTTCATAAAATACAAAAAAAACCCCCAGGAAAATAATAGTTGAGTGAAAAGGGAAAACAAAAGTTATTCAGGGCTGATTAGTGTAAACTACGGGTTATTAAGGGGTTAATTAAAAGATACACAAAATATAGAAATTTAGATATACCTGTAAATTCCTTATCAAAATACAATTACAGGATGCAAGAGTTTATTATTAGACCATGTGTTATATCCCACTACTTTCAGATGATTGGACACTGGGAAAAGCTTTGCTGGGAAATGTCCCCCAGTGCACCCATGTAACCTCACCCACACCATGAGGCTTTAGTCTGTTTAGCAAGCAGTAAGGAGATCACTGAGGAGGAGGGAGGGACCTGTGCCCTATATTGTACTCCAAAATATATAATTTGGAGGTATGCCAAGATTTTGAGTATTCTGCTCATACAGTACAGGACACAGGAGTTTATTTTTAGACTATGAGACGGGGCGTACTGGGCCGGGGGGCAGGGAGGCAAGTACCAAGAACAACAAACATGGTACTATTTTTTGGCTGCTCAGCATCAGACAGCGTAGGGGATCACTACCTGACAGTGTGATTGTAGCTCCAGCTGTCAGCAACCTAGACAGCTGCCAGAGTTAGAGCAGTGAAAGCTAGCTTGCCCAGAAGTCGGGCTGTATCTGCTCTGTCACCCATCCAGTCGTCTTGTCACCACTGTCTTCCTATTTCCTCCCTCCTGCCTGTCCAGTCCGACACTCCGCCTCCCATTTGTATCCACGCAACCCCGCCCACACTACAGCCCCCTACATGCACTTTGCTTTGCCTACCTGTGGGAGACCATCCTGAGGGGGGAGGCATAATTGATGAGTGAGCCTTCTGCAGCCTAAAAAAAAACCCTCTCACCCCCACCCCCTTTTGCTTTGCTCCTTCTTTCCCCCCCTCTCTTTCTCATTTCTTTCTTCCTTCTCTCTCTCCCTTCGGCAGACTGGGGGGGCTTGTGCAGACTGGAGGGGGGGGGGACTGTGCAGACTGGGGGGAGGAGATTGTGCAGACTGGGGGGAAGAGATTGTGCAGACTGGGGGGAGGGGGGAGTAACTGTGATGAAGACTAGGGGGAGGGGGGAGTAACTGTGGTGCAGACTGGGGGGAGGAATTGCGCAGACTGGGGGAGGATAAAATTGCATAGACTGGTGGAAGGGGAGATTGTTCAACCTGGTGCAGGATTCTGCAAACTGGGAGGGGGGGGGGGTTTGTGCAGACTTGGGGGGGGGGGCGGGGGGAATTGTGCAGACAGGGGAGGAAACTGTGTAGACTGGAGGTGGGGGGTTGTGCTGACTGGGAGGAAGAGATTGTGCAGACTGGGGGGAGGGGGGGGGGGAACTATGGTGCAGACTGGGGGGAGGATAAAATTGCATAGACTGGCAGTGATTGTTTAGACCGGGGAGGGGAAAATTGCGCAGACCGGTGGAAGGGGAGATTGTGCAACCTGGTGCAGGACTCTGCAAACTGGGAGGGGGGGTTTGTGCGGGCTTGGGGGGGGGAATTGTGCGGACGGGGGGGAAACTGTGTAGACTGGGGGGGATTGTGCAGATGGGGGGGGAATTCTGCAAACTGGAGGGGAAATTGTCTACACTGAGGGGATTGTGCAGACTGGGGGGGGGGGATATTGTGCAAACTGGGAGGGGTATAGTGCAGGCTGGGGAAGGGGGAAATTGCACAGACTGGTGCAGACCAGGGGATTGTTGAAACTCGGAAAGGAGGGCGGGGATATGCTACTACATATGTCCCAAGTGTGAACCTTGATTTACTAGCTGATGAGCTGGAACGGAGGTCGTCCCCCCCACTCTTACTGAAGCCCGGAAACTCAACTGCCGGCTAGGGGAGGGGAAGCGCTGTAGGGCCAAGGCAAAACCATGCCTCAATCTCACATACAGACAATGAAACCGGAAGTGATGTCACTTCAAGTATTAGATGCATCCTTGCCTGGCCAGTAGACACATCTAACTAAGCTGATCTGTGATTGGTTAGATGGATTGAAGGGCAGGGGAGACACTGGGGTCTATTACACCCCTAATGTCTCCATAAAGAGTACCTGTAACCTGCCCAATGCTATCACATAGGGGTTTATTAACCCCTTGTGATAGCAATCAAGTAGCAAATAAAAAATACCAGAAAAAAATAAAATTCTAATAAAATGTATTAAAATAAAGAGAAAAAATTGCCATAGCCCCCCATGCCCTACACACCTGCGCAAATGCAAATGCAAGCAGTAAGGAGATCGCTGAGGAGGAGGGAGGGACCTGTGTCCTATATTGTACTCCAAAATATATAATTTGTCAAGATTTCGATTATTCTGCTCATACAGTACAGGACAAGCCTGGGTGTGCACACGTAGGTAAACCACGGTAGCAGCACATGTGACACATCGCCCTGAATGTCAGACTGAGAACATTCTAGCACAAGAGCTCCTAGTTAACTCTAAACCGATGAGCTGTAAAGGCTTTTAAAGCGTCACCTATGGTGATTTTTGCACCATAGTTCTGGTTATATAGTGGGTGCACGCAATTTAAAGACATGGAATCTATTTACTCGATGCAACCCCATCTTTTATATTGTAACCAAAAATGGGTATTATATTGTGCGTTTTTGCACTATAATTCATGTAATTATATTTTTTCCTGAAAATTTGTGTTTAATAAAAATTTTATTGCCAAAAAACTAAGGTTTTAATATGTAGGCACATTATGACATTATCCTGCGGGGTCCCACTTTTTTTTTGTGTGCGGTTTACTACTGCTTTAAGAGTTGGGAATTGCCAGCAAGGAGGCAGGCAACTGGGCAGGATAGGCTGTGCTACACACATCATATGTACTTTGATGAAGATTTTTTGGGCATGCTAAGTCAACTAGTTAATTATTTATTAAATGAAAGTCCTTAACTTTTGGAAGAAATTACAGTTAACTGACATGCATCTTAAAGTGGCTGTAAACCCTTACATACAGCGGCTATAGAAAAGAATCACTCCCCTTTAAGATATTCATATTTTGGTGCTTTGCAGTCTGAAATGAAGACAGACACCGTTTTTGTTTTCTCCAGCTGTATTTACTTAATGCAACTTATTACATCCAAGGGAAAGAAGTAACACTAACATGTCAGAAAAAAATTTAAAAAAATGTAAATGATTGTATATGGACTTCAGTCTGCAAGTCATCGCACAGATTTTCAATGGGGTGGCCATGCAATAACATTTACCTTTATCTCCTTTAATCACTGTGTAGGCATTTTTGCTGTGTGCTTTGGGTCATTGCCATGTGGAAAGGTAAACCTTCGGCCCAATGAAAACTTTCTGGCAGGAGGCAGCAGAGTTTCCTCAATAATTTGACAGTATTTTACCCCATCCATTTTTCCTTTTATCCTGACAAGCACTCCAGTCCCTGCTGCAGAGAAACTCCCCCATAACAGGATATTACCACCTCCATGCTTTACTGTCGGAATGGTGTTATTTGGATGGTAAACTGTATTGGATTTCTGCCAGACATATCGTTTAGTGTTGAGCCCAAATCATTACATTTTAGTCTCATCTGACCATAACAAATTCTGACCATGCTGCCTCAGAATCTTCAAGGTGTGTTTTTGGCAAAGCTCAGTTGTGACTGCATGTGGCCTTTCTTGAAGAGTGGCTTTTTTCTTGCAACCCTCCCATACAGGCCACATTTGTGGAGAATTTGTGATATTGTTGTCACATGAACACAATGACCACTCTTTGTCATAAATTTCTGCAGCTGCTTCAGAGTTGCTGTAGACCTCTTGGTAGTCTCTCTGACCAGTTTCCTCCTGGATCTTTCATCCAGTTTGGAGCGACGTCCTGATTAAGGAAGAGTCTCTGTTGTACCAGATACCTTCCACGTCTTAATAATAGACTGCACTTTGCTTTTAGCCATTGATAGAGCCTTTGATTTTTTTTTTTTGTATCCATTTCTGTACTTGTGCCTGTTCACAACTTTATCCCAGAGATCTTTTGACAGTGCCATGCCAGCCATAGTTGAACGTTTGCTCCAGTTGCTTTACCAGGGACTGAAATGCTCCAGAAAAGCTCTTTTCATGATGAGTTAATCAAAATGACCACAGCTGATCACAGTTGAAAGGCAAATTGCTTTGTGTGCCATTGAGAAGGTGATTAGCAACACTTGATTGAGTTTACACGTTATTTTTAGGAGGGGGAGGTGATCCTTTTTCCAGCTCAGTAATTGCAAGTTGAAATAAAAAAAAAACATTTCTGACATGTTGATGTTATATCTTTCACTTGAATGTTATAAGTTGCACTACTAAGAGTAAATACTGCTGGATAAAACAAAGACTGTGTCTTTTTTCTTTTCAGGCTGCAAAGCAACAAAATGTGATTATTTTGAAGGGGTGATTCTTTCCTAAACCCACTGTAAACAAATCCTACCACATAAATTGCACCTGTTTATTTGCAGCCTTCACTTCTCTACAGCCATTCAAAAGGCAGAATTGACACAGCTTATCTGAGCTTCCAGGAAGCAGGGGGTGGAGAGCTGAAGATCGGATTGGAGAGAAGGGACAGATTCACCTTCAACCATCACACAGGAACAGAGCTGAGGCTGTCAATCACAGGCTATGTGCTGGAGTTATCTCACCCTGTCATCTTTTTTCTCTTGGTGTCTGGAAAACCTACCAAAAGTGACTCATGCTGATAGAAGAGGAAGGAGGCAGCAGAGAGAAATGACACTTCGTGCCCTGGAATAAAACATGTACACACTATAGAGGGATATGCTTTGTTCATATTTCGTATCTGAGGTTTGCAACCACTTTAAATAACACTTTTTTCCCCCATTACATTAAAGTCATTTTCTGCACTGCTATCAGTAATTAGCCATACCATATACTCAAAACTTACAGATGCTTGAAAGATAAATCCCCTAATAACTTTTGTACTTCTTAGGAACTTTGTGAGATCTCAGAATCCTAGGTCTGTGCACCCACTTACAATGTTTTCCTTCCAATGCTGCATTTTTAGTTTGGCTTAAAAACAGTGCAGAACTATGTAATGGAGATCTAAACTGGTGAAATCACCAAGTGATACAGGGAGCCAGCAGGTGATTCAGGATGCCAGGCTCTAACTTTAAATAAGATATCCCATTTGGGTGTAATGACCCTTTAAAAAATCCATAACCAGTTTGTGGAACTTAAAGGTTTAGGGAATAATAAAAGAACGGGTGTAATATAGTGGATAGTAGGATCTTTCCATCATTAAGCTCTTTACCTTTCTGAGCCAATGGTTATAATAATCTTTTCCTACATTTGTGCAAGCATTAAATATCAAGCTAAGACGAAAACACATTTACATGTTGTTTAATTGCTGTTTGTGATTAAAACAGGAGGTTTTTAGATTCTGTTTTTGGCTTGGTGGATCCTGACAGAGGTCATAAGGTTGTGTCAGGAGGCTTGTTAATGTTTCATTTATAAATGATAATAGCAATACAAAAATAGCTTACAATGCTTGAGCTCTGCCTGCCACTGGCAGTATTCCCAGATATGTGAAGCCTTGCATTGAGCTCATCAGTAACTTGTGTTTGGAGGTCACTGCTAGATAATGAGTGTGGTTGAGTACTGTGGTTGCTGTATACAGTGGAATCATCCTCGGTTATAATTTCCCAACTCTGTTAAGAAAGCAAAAACATATTATTACTAAATTTATAAGACATCCAGTCAATATCATTACAAGATGCAACATTTCGGTTTGATTATACCGAAAAATAAATGAACCTAACAATAACCACCCAACTACTGACCTTTTTTAGATGTATATTTGTCAGATCAAGAGAGATAGGCAAACTGATTTGGCCTAGGCCCACACTGCTGCAGCATGATCTGATTTTCAGTGCAATTGTGTAGTGTGAGACTGCATGTTTTTGATGTGTTTTTCATGCTTCATGCATTTTGTTTTGCAGAAGGAGCCTGGATTTTATACACAAAACACTGCCATAAACACATTAGAAATGCACGTACATGTGTTTCACACGCAGTTTTGGTGCACTTCCATTGAAGTTCATGAGGCCAAAATTGAGCTGTAACAGTACCAAAGTAGCAATTATACCTTTTCAAAAAAATTGCAACAGCCATGTTCCATTGATGTAAACTGACACCATAGAGAATAATGTGATTTTCACTGTCATCCAGTGGTGGCCAACAACAGCTGCATCAGAAATTGCACTAAGGTGAACTGGAGCTTATTGCATATTGAGCGTAAGAAGGTAGATAAGATAACGGACCATTATCAGGCGGGTGAGAATTATCTGAATTATAAATTCTGTCTGCTACAGAATGGGAATTTTATAGGCGAGGCATACTATACTTCAAAAAAGTACCAGGTTCAAATTCTGCACAATGGGCATTTGGAAGCAAAAATAATAATCAAATTTGTTTACAAGATGATATGTAATCTCCACATGACTAACCTAAACAGTATAAAACCGTCATAAAATTCTTGACTTGATGACTGACTTTAAGGCAGAACTCATGGAGAACGAGATGTAGATGTGCAAAACTGAACATATTTCTGACCTCTCTAGTCCACAATAGTGTGCGGGGATGCCTTTAATATTGATTGGACCCTAGGCAAATGTTTTCTTGGGCCTCCCCATGCATTTTTGATCTCCACCTGCTCAGAGACACACAATAAATAGCAGCTAGACTCAAAATCAGTATATTTAGCAGAAAAGGCAGCAATTGCAATTGGTTGCCGGAGGTTACAGCATATCATTACAGATCACTGATTAGTTTCTAGAGGTTACAGCACATGATTTCTGCTTGCTGATTGGTTGTTAGAGATTACTGCACATCATTATTGCTCACCCACTGGTTGCTAGAGGCTACTGCACATCATTGCCGCTCACTGGCTGCTAGAGGTTATTGCACATCATAATTGTTCACTGATTGGTTGTTGGAGGTTACTGCACATCATTATTGCTCATTGGTTGGTTGCTAGAGATTACAACATATCACTACTGTACACCGATTGGTTGCTAAAGGTTACTGCACATCATTACCACCCACTAGTTGCTAGAGGTTACTGCACATTACTCACTAATTGGTTGCTGTTAGTTATTGTGCATCATTACCACTTACGTATTGATTGCTCGAGGTTACGAAACATCATTAGAGTTCACAGGTTGGTTGATGAAGATTACAACACATCATCTCCTCACTGCCTGCACACCATGGACTGGGAAGATGAGGGGACCCACTAATAGACAGAAAACTCCTAGGAATTCTAGGACTCCTTAAATCAGTAGCAGTGCTGGGGGGAGGAGGGTGTGACTATAGGCAGTGCTGGGGGATTGATGGGATCAGTAGCAGTCATGGTAGGGGATGAGATAAGTGGCAGTGCTGGAGGGATGGAATGAGTGACTGTGCTGGTGGGAGGATGGGATGAGTGACTGTGCTGGTGGGAGGATAGGATCAGTGGCAGTGCTGGATGGGGATGGGAGGTGACACCTCTATATTGACCACCAATGTAAAGGGAAATTTACACTGACCACCAATGTAATGGGGAATTTGCACTGACGACCAATGTAATGGGGGATTTTAAACCAACAACCAATACATTTCTACACTGGCCACCAATGTAAGGGGGAATTTACACTGACCACCAATTTAAGGGGAGCATCTACATGGACCAGCAATGTAAAGGAGGATTCAACACTGACCACAAATGTAAGTTAGGATTTTTTACTGGCTACAAAAATAAATCGGAGTTTCCACAGTGGCCACCAATGTAAAGGGGATTTACACTTACCACTAATAAATTAGGACCATTCACAGTAACCACCAATGTGAGAAGGGATTTACAGTGACCACCAATGTAAGGGGGACATTCACACTAACCACTACACCAAGCCCCAATGTAATGAGAAGATATACACTGACCACCAATGCAATTGAGACATTTAGCCTATGATCACATTTGTGCATGTTGGAAATGCATGCAAAATTGCTTTCCTGACAGCACAGCAACGTGCCAACCTTCAGAAGATACACAGCAGTGTCATCAATTGTTAATAACACCCTCACGCATTTGCTGACGCACGTGTTTCCACATGCACCAAAATTCACAGTGCTGTGGCTCGGTGTGATTTTGAAAAGAGATAGAGGACTTTATTTTTGCATTTCTAGCACACAGAGTAGCCCATTAAAATGAATGAGCTGCTGCCCTACATGTGACATACAGTCAGGTCCATAAATATTGGGACATCGACACAATTCTAACATTTTTGGCTCTATACACCACCACAATGGATTTGAAATGAAACGAACAAGATGTGCTTTAACTGCAGACTGTCAGCTTTAATTTGAGGTTATTTACATCCAAATCAGGTGAACGGTGTAGGAATTACAACAGTTTGCATATGTGCCTCCCACTTGTTAAGGGACCAAAAGTAATGGGACAGAATAATAATCATAAAATCAAACATCACTTTTTAATACTTGGTTGCAAATCCTTTGCAGTCAATTACAGCCTGAAGTCTGGAACGCACAGACATCACCAGACGCTGGGTTTCATCCCTGGTGATGCTCTGCCAGGCCTCTACTGCAACTGTCTTCAGTTCCTGCTTATTCTTGGGGCATTTTCCCTTCAGTTTTGTCTTCAGCAAGTGAAATGCATGCTCAATCGGATTCAGGTCAGGTGATTGACTTGGCCATTGCATAACATTCCACTTCTTTCCCTTAAAAAACTCTTTGGTTGCTTTTGCAGTATGCTTTGGGTCATTGTCCATCTGCACTGTGAAGCGGCGTCCAATGAGTTGTGAAGCATTTGGCTGAATATGAGCAGATAATATTGCCCGAAACACTTCAGAATTTATCCTGCTGCTTTTGTCAGCAGTCACATCATCAATAAATACAAGAGAACCAGTTCCATTGGCAGCCATACATGCCCACGCCATGACACTACCACCACCATGCTTCACTGATGAGGTGGTATGCTTAGGATCATGAGCAGTTCCTTTCCTTCTCCTTACTCTTCTCTTCCCATCACTCTGGTACAAGTTGATCTCGATCTCATCTGTCCATAGGATGTTGTTCCAGAACTGTGAAGGCTTTTTTAGATGTCGTTTGGCAAACTCTAATCTGGCCTTCCAGTTTTTGAGGCTCACTAATGGTTTACATCTTGTGGTTAACCCTCTGTATTCACTCTGGTGAAGTCTTCTCTTGATTGTTGACTTTGACACACATACACCTACCTCCTGGAGAGTGTTCTTGAGCTGGCCAACTGTTGTGAAGGGTGTTTTCTTCACCAGGGAAAGAATTCTTCGGTCATCCACCACAGTTGTTTTCTGTGGTCTTCCGGGTCTTTTGGTGTTGCTGAGCTCACCGATGCGTTCCTTCTTTTTAAGAATGTTCCAAACAATTGTTTTGGCCACGCCTAATGTTTTTGCTATCTCTCTGATGAGTTTGATTTGTTTTTTCAGCCTAATGATGGCTTGCTTCACGGATAGTGACAGCTCTTTGGATCTCATCTTGAGAGTTGACAGCAACAGATTCCAAATGCAAATAGCACACTTGAAATGAACTCTGGACCTTTTATCTGCTCATTGTAATTGGGATAATGAGGGAATAACACACACCTGGCCATGGAACAGCTGAGAAGCCAATTGTCCCATTACGTTTGGTCCCTTAACAAGTGGGAAGCACATATGCAAACTGTTGTAATTCCTACACCGTTCACCTGATTTGGATGTAAATACCCTCAAATTAAAGCTGACAGTCTGCAGTTAAAGCACATCTTGTTCGTTTCATTTCAAATCCATTGTGGTGGTGTATAGAGCCAAAAATGTTAGAATTGTGTCGATGTCCCAATATTTATGGTCCTGACTGTACATCTTTACCCACCCTGTCAATACACCTTTGCATCCTAAATTTCACTGCTAACCTCTACACCCCAAAACTCCCCTATCCTCTTCACTCTAACCTCCCCCCCACCGTAACTCCACATGCCTCCTCTGCTTATCTTTGCACCCACCTTCCTTACCTCTGTACATCCCCTCCTCGCTCACCTGTGCACCCCAAACTGTAATTTCTTTGCTTACCTTTGTAGATCAGGCTGATGGTAGGCTCAGTGACCACAGTTGCAGGCAGGACTTTCAAGCATGCCCCTGTTTACCTCCCCAGTGCGCAGCATTCAGAAAAGGTGATGAAGGCTGAAACCTCTGGGAGGCATAATAAACATATGAATGCCACCTCTACCTATATATATGAATACCCCCGCTATTTACATATCAATGCTGAGGACCCTTCTCTATTTACATATGAATGCCGGTTGATTAAATGTGAATGCTGATGAGGTCTGCATGTGAGTCATGGCAATAGGGCAGAGCTGGGCAGCATAAGTGGCAGCACTTCACACTGAGATATCGGGACACAGTGCAGGATGAAGAATTTAAGGGACAAGGGAATGTAACTGGGACAGTTGGCAAGAGTGGAGCAGCTGCTTTGGGCCCCACAACAATAAATGGGCCCAGAGCAGCTGCTCCTTTTGCCTCTCCTTAAAGACGGCCCTGATAGTGTGGGTATTGTTGTGCTGTTTTGTGTTCATAATTGTTTTACCTCTGGAGAATCTCTTGCTTCTGGACCTTCTGTTTCCTCAGAGATTTGCCTTCGAGTTTTAAATGCACGTTGTGCTTCCAACTGCACGTTCCCGCTTTCTGGACCAGCAGTGCCATCCCTGGAAAGACATTCAATTATAGCTGTACACAGTAAAACAAGAAATCTTATTTACTGCTTATCATGGAAGTGTGCAACAAAATAAGAAAACTATGTTATGGTTCAATTTGGCCACTCATTAAGCTTTGCCTGGAGATGGTCTTTCGAAGAACCAGTCTTCCCTCAAAAACATAATAATCAAATTATACTCAGCTGATGGGTAATATTTCTACTGAATATATAATAATTTAATGGAAACTATGAATTGCACTGCAAGTCTAATAATGCCACACCATGAAAATTTAACAGAGATGTAGATTTACCACCAGAGAAATAAAATTAGTTTTTGGCTGCACTATCATCTATTGCCTTTTACAGTGTACAACAGCGGTAATTTTTGTTTCTATTTTCTAAACAATACACCAAAAATAGAAGACACAGTAATTACAAAATATCAGTATATTATCATGGATTTTGCATAGGCTCTTGTATACACAAGGAGAGGATAATGTGACAACTTATCCCTAATAAAAGGTAAACAGGTGTAAAATAAGGCTGGGGAAGGAGGGGGAAGGGGTGGTTAAGGAGACAGGTCGGTGTGATGGTAAAAGTGGACTGCACCTTGGCATCCAGTGGTAGCACAGGACAACAAATTATGTAGTTTCCGAGCCTCTATGCGTGCAATACAAGTTTCTAGATGAAGACAGCAGGACATTAAGGACTTATACTCATGTGAATGGGTATAGTATTTCCAGTAGAATCACATCTCATAAAAATTCACAAGCCTATTCATTTTGTCAAGCATCAGTTCATCCACTTTGCAGATGTACTTAACATGACTTAGAGCATCCTTTTGCTGAGGTAGGACACCTGGGTAGAGTACCAGTCTCTCAGGATAGTGGCTCTGGCCATATTGTTGAGACAACTGTAGAGGGATTTATGGAAAGTCAAACTAGATTGGGCAGTACGGAAAAGAATATAGAATTCCGAATGTAGCCCCTAGGAATGTAGTCAGGATGTCATCAACTTCACTCAAGAATAGTTGGATGTTTAGGCAAGACCATAAAATGTGCACAAGCACACCCACATGGCTATAACATCATAACACTTAATAGGAATTTGACTGTTTACTTTGTGTAGCACATCTTTTGTTCTGTAAAAGTGGGTTAAAAATCTTGCAGTTTGTTTTCTGAATGCAGCTGATGAATGAACTCTTGTGTACAGATACCCTGCCATGTGTCATAAGTTATAGTAGGGATAAGTTTCTATTCCTGTTTAGTCATCATCTTAACTAAACAATTAGGGCAGTCCTCCCTCAGCAGGCCATAAAGACAGGTAATAAGTGGCTATTAGGAGCCGCACCTTAACATGCTTTTCAAAGGAGGAAGGTAGTCCTGCACAGTGATACAGTGAAGGAAGACCTTTGAGATAGTGGTGCACCTGAAGGAATATCCACCAAAATATAAAGACCCTAAGCATGTAGGAGGCAAGACCCGCCTTGTAAAGAAATACATAATTCCAGGAAAAAAGGATCCTGATTGAAAAACTTTGAGACCTGTGCCCTTTGAACGTCGAATAGCTGTCTGGTGGTGATCCAGGGTTCAATCCGAGGGGTGTCCTAGGGTGGAGAAAGAAGCAGATGCCCTCTATTGTATGCACAGGGGAGAATTTCTTCAAGATCGCCCCAATGAGCGGATAGGTTGCAACCTATTCCAGAATATCCTGAGGTGCCAGCCACGCCACAGATGTATGTTAGTGAAGTGCCCTTTCACATTCTATGTTAATCCATTGTTTAGACTGGCCATGGACATGCCAATAAATAACTCTGGTATGGTGGGCAGCCAGAGACCTCATTGAAGTCATGGACACTGATCTGCGCAAGCAAAACTGGAAAAGTCGCCCTATTGGAAGAGACTAAAAGAGAGATGACATGGAATAGGTACAACAATCTATGTTTATTTTAAGGATTATGGTATACCTCAGCTATGTAATGGAGAGATTTGAGGTCCAACTGCACTGTAGACCACAAAGGCGCAAACTTAAACTGGAACAGTTGATAGGCACCAGAGGGAAGATTAATCCCCATAAGCGTTGCTCCACTGGAATTTAGGAGTATGCTATTCCACAAAGTAGGATTAAATAAATGTTTGTGCATATATATGTAATTTTTATTTCTTTATTCCGTGTCATTAACTACTTCCCACCCAGGCCAATTCTGACATTTATCTCCTAAATGTAAAAACTATTTTTTTTGCTAGAAAATTACTCAAAACCCTCAAACATTAAAAATATATACATATTTTTTTTAATCAGCGGCCCTAGAGAACAAAATGGTTGGTATTGCAATGTTTTATGTCACATTATATTTTTGCAGCAATTTTCAACACAATTAAAAAAAACCAAAACACTTCAATGAATTTTAATGCAAAAAAACATAATATGTAACCCAAATTTTTTGTAAAGTATAAAAGATGATGTTACTCCGTGTAAATAGAAACCTAACATGTCATCCTTTTAAATTGTGCACACTTGTGGAATGATGCCAAAACTACAGTACTTAATGGAAGCAAAGTGATAGAATTATTGCTCTTGCTATAACATTTGCGGCGTACCTCAAATCAGAGGTGCAAACAGTAGTGAATGCATATCTAGGTCATGCCCGCATATGTGAATGGTTACATATGCAGGCACGAACTAGGTGTGCATTTACCACTGCGTGTGAGCACAGGGGGATGAGGGCACTATAAGATGTTTTTATTATTATTTTTTATTTTTTTATTTTTACGATGTCCCTTTTAATTTTTTTTTTATAACTTTTATTCCTATCACAAGAAATGTAAACATCCCTTGGGAAAGAAATGAAGCATGATCGGTCCTCTTTATGGAGACATCTGGGGTCAATAATATAACAGATATCTCCTCTACCCTGGAAAGCATGAGATAAAAAAAATGGCAGGGAAAAAATGGCAGTGTTTACATCTGCCAGAACCGGAAGTGATGTCATGAAGTCGCTTCCGGCCTCCCAGAGCAATAGAGACCAGCTGGTCCACGACTAGCTCTATAAGCCAGCGGCTCAAATTCAGGGCTTCCCGATCATATGGGAGAGCCCAAAGAGGAGCCTGTGGGCAACGGAAGCGGGTGACATCCCCTCCCACTGCTTGTAAAAGCAATCCAGTGACTAATCAGCCACTAGGAAGGCTTTTATATTTGAGGTATTTACTGGCTGAAAAAGAAAAAAAGGATACAGGAATGATTCATGTAGCTGCAGGCGTTATCTCCATATCTTCACTTCAAGTCTTTATTTGCACAGAGGAGGTGAGTATAACATGCTTATTATTTTATAACAAAAAAAAAAAAATTCCTAGTAAAACTTTACGCATGGCTCTTCTAAACAGATGCCTCCCACTATAGTTGAGAGGGACTGACAAGGCTGTAATGTCACGTGCCAGCCACATTAAAGATTTTTTTTTAGAAAAGAAAGGTGTATTGGGACATTAAATTGTATATGCTATGTTACAATGGCGTTTTGAAGCAGTGTGTTTGCAAATTTAAACTTGCATTTCAGGCATGAGAGGGAGAAGAGAGGGATGCTGACATTCAGGACTGATGACTTAACATAGTTTATTTTTAAGTTTAGTAAGGTGCCATATTCTTCGAAAAGTTGCATCAGCTGAAGCAGGGAGTTCCTACATGTACCCAGGAAAAGCAAGTTATGAGCATACACTGTGACTCTGCAGTTGCAGTCAATAATGACGATGTCCTGAACATCCTAGATGAACTGTAGTAGGCGTATTAGGTTATTAGAAATCTTAAACTGGCTAGACAAGCAGCTATTTGTTTCTTCCCCTGGCCGTCGGGTTCAAGTAAACCATCTACACTCACCAGCCACTTTATTAGGTACACCTTGCCAGTACCAGATAGGACCCCCTTTTACCTTAAGAACTGCTTTAATTCTTCGTGGCATAGATTCAACAAGGAGTTGGAAACATTCCTCAAACATTTTGGTCCATATTTACATGACATTATCATGCAGTTGCTGCAGATTTGTCGGCTGCACATCCATTATGCGAATCTCCCATTCCACCACATCCTAAAGGTGATCTATGGGATTGAGATCTGGTGACTGTGGAGGCCAATGGAGTACAGTAAACTCATTGTCATGTTCAAGAAACAAGTTTGGGTTGATTTGAGCTTTGTGACATGGTGCATTATCCTGCTGGAAGTAGCCATCAGAAGATGGGTACACTTTACTCATAAAGGGATGGACATAGTCAGCAACAATACTCAGGTAGGCCGTGGCATTTAAACGATGCACAATTAGTCCTAAAGGGCCCAAAGTGTGCCAAGAAAATATCCCGCACATCATTACACCACCACCAGTCTGAACCGTTGGTACAAGGCAGGATGGATCCATGCTTTCATGGTGTTTAAATGCCAAATTCTGATCCTACCATCTGAATGTCGCTGCTGAAATCGAGACTGATCAGACCAGGCAACATTTTTCCAGTCTGCTATTGTCCATTTTTGGTAAGCCTGTGCATATTGTAGCCTCCGTTTCCTTTTCTTAGCCGACATGTGTGGCACCTGTTGTGGTCTTCTGCTGCTGTAGCCCATCTGCTTCAAGGTTCGATGTGTTGTGCATTGTCAGGGATCCTCCCGCCGTGCAACGGCGACAGATCCCCTCGGGCCGCGGCAGTACGAGTGAGTTAGCTCGAGTCAGAGTACCTAACACATTGGAAGAGCTTATTAATCTGGCTATCCAAATTGACCACTGACTTAAAGAACGAAGGTTGGAAAGATCCGCAGGCCAAGTTCGCCCCATGTGGATGCTACCCAGGGTACCACCTCCAGCGAGCATGGCACCAACCAGTCCTGCCACACCCAGTACTGATGAATCTGAACCCATGCAAATAGGGTTGCTACGAACCTCACTCACCCCGGAGGAACGTCAATGCCGCCGACAGGGCAACCTATGCCTCTATTGTGGAGAACTGGCCCATTATGTACGGAACTGCCCTACAAAATTACGTACGTCTCTGACTACCCTGCCTGCTAAAATACCAACTATCAACCCTGCTCATCTTACCATTTCCATCTCATTCCAGCTTTCAGGAAGAACCCTGCCAGTACCCGCTATCATTGATTCTGGGGCCTGCAGTTGCTTTATCAATCCAACCTTCGCTCAGCAACACCAGATTCCCTTAAAAGCCAAAACTCAGAGACTGACCGTATATCCGGCCGACTGATCTAACATTAAGTCTGGGGCAGTCACACAGGAAACAATCCCACTTCCTGTGATAATATCTCCATCTGGTCACAAGGAACTACTATGCCTGGATGTTATTGCAGCACCATAACTTGGGGATCCCATGGTTGCAGGCCCACAGCCCCAGTGTAAATTGGGTATCTGGTGAAGTGGACTTTCAATCGGCCTACTGCCATGAGCACTGTTTGCCCCAAGGTCCTGCTCCATCCGGGCCCCTGTTATGCATGGAAAATGATACCGAAGTAGGCCAAATGGTTCCTACAGCCTACCATAACTTTCTGGACGTCTTCAGTAAACGTGGTGCAGACAGCCTTCCACCTCACAGGCCCTACGACTGCCCGATCGAACTTCTACCTGGAGCTGAGATTCCCTTTGGCCGGATCTTTCCACTGTCAGAGCGTGAGTTGGAGGCATTAAAGGACTACATTGAAGATAATCTCAAAAAGGGGTTCATCCACCCCTCCACCTCACCAGCAGAGGCAGGGATCTTCTTTGTAGAAAAAAAAGATCACTCCCTCCGTCCATGTGTGGACTACCGCAAATTAAATAATATCACGGTGAAGAATATATATCCTCTGCCACTAGTCCCAGAACTGTTCCAGAGGCTCAGATCCGTGACCATATTTACTAAACTAGATTTAGGAGGGACCTACAATCTCGTAAGGATCAGAGAAGGAGATGAGTTGCCTTCCGTACCAGGTTTGGGCACTACGAATATTTAGTTATGCCCTTCGGACTGTGCAATGCCCCTACAACTTTCCAGCACCTAGTAAATGACATCTTCAGGGATTTCTTAGACATCTTTGTGATTGTATATCTGGATGACATCCTGATCTTTTCTGCATCCATCGAGCTTCACCGGGGTCATGTGCAGAAGGCCCTTGGTCGCCTCCGACTACACGGAATTTACGCAAAGCCAGAGAAGTGTGAGTTTGAATGTCAGAGCATTCAATTCTTAGGATTGATTACATCCACTGAAGGCTTCAAGATGGATCCCCAGAAAGTCTCTGCCATCCTGGAATGGCCTGCACCATCAGTTAAAAAGGGAGTATAGAGCTTCATAGGCTTCGACAACTTTTACAGAAGGTTCATCAAGGGATTTTCAGCCATCATCATTCCTACCAATCAATTAACGCAAACAGGGAGTCCGATTCCGTTGAACACTGGAAGCCCAAAATGCTTTTGACGCATTAAAGGGACTTTTTACCTCAGCGCCCATATTAAGCCATCCGGATCCAGCACTACTCTTTGTGGTAGAAGTAGATGCCTCGGAGAGCACTGTTGGGGCCGTTCTATCGCAGCGGCAAGGTCTGAAACTCCTGCTTCATCCTGTTGCTTTCTTTTCCAAAAAACTATCCCCGGCGGAGAGAAACTACAATGTAGGGGACCGAGAATTACTGGCCATCAAATCAGCTCTGGAGGAATGGAGGTACCTTTTAGAGGGAGCAGCACACCCCATTCTGATCTACACCGATCACAAAAATCTGAAGTACCTAAAGACTGCAAAATGTCTAAAACCCCGACAAGCCAGATGGGCACTCTTCTTTTCCAGATTCAGCTTCCACATTACCTATAGACCAGGCTCTAAGAATATCAAACCTGATGCCCTGTCTAGGATGTTTGATGACCTGAAGGATCCTCCTACCCCTGATACAGTGCTCTCAACAGGTAACTTCTGTCTCTTGCAACCAGACCTTTTTTTGCAGATCCAGCAGGCATCTTTTGGGGCTCCATCCCCTCCAGGAATAACTCTGTCCTCTAGAGAAGGGTTACTATGGTCAGGGAACAGAATCTTTGCACCAGAAACTACCCAACTGGCAATTTTAGGGCTCTGTCATGACCATCCGCTGCCAGGACATTTCAGGGTCCACAAGACCTTAGACCTAGTACAGCGCCTGTTCTGGTGGCTTGAGTAGGAGAAGGATTGCAAGGCTTGCATAAATTCCTGTCCCACATGTATACGAAACAAGGGTAACGGAAGCAAGACCTGAGGATTATTAAGGCCTTTACCAGTTCCTGACAGTCCTTGGAGAATGATATCGATGGACTTCATTGTAGAACTGCCACCATCAGAAGGATGTTCAGCTATCTTTGTTATAGTGGATCGGTTTTCTAAGATGGCTCACTTCATTGCCATGAAGGGAGTACCATCTGCAGCAGAAACAGCCCAAATCTTTGTAAGAGAGGTGGTGAGGCTCCATGGTGTCCATGGTGTCCAAGGGAACATCGTCTCGGATCGAGGGGTGCAATTCACCTCGAAATTCTGGAAATTCTTCTCTTTGCGAGAAGTTGAAAGTGGGACCCTTACTCTCTTCCGCCTATCACCCTCAGACCAACGGCCAAACAGAAAGAACCAACCAGACCTTGGAACAGTACATCCGTTGTTTCACGTCCCTTTCCCAAGATGACTGGGTATCACTTTTACCCTTGGCTGAATTTGCATATAACAATTCAAAACACTCGGCCACAAAACAGTCTCCCTTCTTCTCTAACTATGGATTTCACCCTGCATTCATTTCCAATCTAGTGCCTGAATCAGCAATCCCAGCAGTCCAAGATACATTTGAATTCCTTCAACAGAACAACAAGATGCTACAGGAGACAATCTCAAAGGCTCAGCTAGATAATAAGAAATTCTTTGACAGAAAAAAGAAAGGGGACCTGGTCCTGGAACCTGGCGAAGAGGTATGGTTGTCAACAGCCAATCCTGTCCTGTCCCAAGCCTGTTAACCTGTCCCTCAAGGAAGTTAGGCCCCAAATTCATGGGACCTTTTCCAGTAAAAAGGAGAATTAATGATGTAGCATACGAGTTCACACTACCAGAATCACTAAAATCCATCCCGTATTCCACGTATCGTTGCTCAAGACTGCAGTTTCTAACCCCTTTCCAGGTCGGGAATTGGGGCCACCTGAACCAATGATCATCGACGGCGAAGAGAAGTATGAGGTAGAAACTATTGTTGACTGTAGGAAAAGGAGGAACCAACTCCAATATTTAATTAAATGGAAAGGTTATGGACCTGAAGACAATTCATGGAAACAGGAGTTTAACATCCACGCTAAAGATTTAATTGTGGCATTCAAGCGCAGGCATCCAGAGAAGATGGCCCAGTTGGGCATCCGGAGGCTGCCCTTAGGGAGGGGGCACTGTCAGGGATCCTGCTGCCGTGCAGCCGTGCGACAGATCCCCTCGGCCCGCAGCGGTGCGAGTGCGCATGCGCGGGAGCGCAAGTGCGTGCATGCGCAGTAGCGTACACGTCACCACAAGGCGGGCTATTTAAACCTGCAATACAGTATAATCAATGGTGAACAAAAGCAGACAAGGGCGCACTCTCATCGTGCATTACCATGGTACACCACATATTTATTGTGTAGAAAAATTAATATATACTCACAAACTAAAAGGAAATTAAAAGCAGGATAAGTAGTCCGCAATAACAGTCAATGCAATACTGTGTCCTTAATAGCCCTTAATAAATGTATGCCTGCTGGTCCCAAGCTTATATATCAAAGAATGTCAAGAAAAGGGTAAAAAGGCCCTCCCACCCACTCCAAGCGCCCCAATCCCAGAGAAGGCCGACCTGCCCACAAAAAAAACAAAAAAAACAAACACAAATAGTGTATATTAAAAACGTATACCTGAATGAACATACAATATACACTATATGTTTTTTTTTTTTTGTGGGAAGGTCGGCCTTCTCTGGGATTGAGCCGTTTGGAGTAGGTGGGAGGGCCTTTTTACCCTTTTCTTAACTTTCTTTGGTATACAAGCTTGGGACCAGCAGGAATACATTTTAGCTCTGAGGAAGGGGGTTCGTCTCCGGCAACACGTCAGCTTATCCCTATTTAGGGCACAGTACTGCATTGACTGTTATTGCAGACTACTTATCCTGCGTTTAATTTCCTTTTGGTTTGTGAGTATATATTCATTATTATACATAAATAAATACGTGGTGTACCACAATAATGCACGATGAGAGTGCGCCCTTGTCTGCTTTTGTTCACCAGTGTCCAGATTTCCCGATCTTTGAAGAGCAGCACCTCTTCATTTGGTATTCTGAATATCCTTTGGTCTGCATGAGGACTTGAGTGCTGGTTTCATTTGTTTGTCGTTGGATTACAGTATAATCAATGCCTTCTGGTCTAGAACATTCTGCACGCCATAACCTGATTCTGTTGCCTGTATCCTGATCTGACTTGACTAAGAAAGAACTCCGCCTGCACCGACCCCAGCTATCCCTGACTATCCGCTTGCCTGCTCCCTTGTACCTGATTTGCTTGTTTGATCCTGACCCGGCTTGTCTGACTCTGCTGCACCTACTTACCTGTATCTGCATCTGGCTTATATCCTGATTGCCGCCATACTTACCTGCTGCTGCACCCATGGTCCTGCACCAGGGCTCTATCCTGGTCACTGCCATATCTGCCTGGTGACGCATCCACGCTCCTGTGTCCAGTCCCAGTCTGCATCCTGATTGCCGCCATACCTACCTGCTGCTGCACCTACGTTCCTGCAACTGGATCTACTGGGTCTTCACCTACCTGCCACCAGCTCCAGACCTACCTGGCACTCGTGCCACTCCTGGATCTGCGCCCTCTGTTCCCATTATCAGGGGCTCTGAACAGGAGTCGTAAGAGGACGCCTCCTCTCCACATCAGGCTTCCCAACCAGGCACGTGACATGCATTCAGAGATGGTATTCTGCATACCTTGGCTGTAACGTGTTGTTATTTGAGTTACTGTTGCCTATCATCTCAAACCAGTCTGCCCATTCTCCTCTGACATCAACAAGGCAGTTTCATCCCCACAACTAGCGCTCACTTGATATTTTCTTATTTTCAAACCATTCTCTGTAAACCCTAGAAATGGTTGTACAAGAAATTCCCAGTAGATCAGCAGTTTTTGAAATACTCAGCCCAGCCTGTCTGACACTAACAACCGTGCCACATTCAAAGTCACTTAAATTCCCTTTCTTCCCCATTCTGATGCTCCGTTTGAACTTCAGCAAGTCATCTTCACCTTGTCTACATGAACTGAGTTGCTGCCATGTGATTGGCTGATTATCAATTTGTGCTACCAAGAGATTAAACAGGTGTACCTAATAAAGTGGTTTGTGAGTGTATATCCATGCTAGCATGTTAGATTCCAGATATATGTCCTGAAGCACTGAAGTCCTAAGCAACCCTATTGAGCACCTTTGCAGCATCCGTGGACAGAAGCCCCATTTCTATTTTCATGGACTTAGTACAATAAACTTCATTTCTAGCCTTGGTCATGTTGTCATGTGCTTTCTGGCCAGGGACAAATTCTACCTGATTGCTTTTGATCAAAGTAGGTAATGGGTAGTAGGAAGATTGTAAAGATCCCAGTAAAGAGCTTCACATTAGGCAGAGAACTAGGACAGTAGCTGGTCCACTCACGAGGATCCTTCCCTTCCTTAAGGATCATGGTAATTTTGGCTTTTAACATTTGGGAGGGGATCGGAAGGGTAGAATTCTGTTCATTTAAGGCTTTCAAAAAAGGAGGAGCTAGCATGTGCTAGAGTATTTTAAAGTATAGTGAGGGGAGGCCGTTCAGGTCTGGAATCTTTCCAGTTCTTTGTTTAAAAACAGTCAAAAACTCAGCAGAGGAAATAGATGTCTCTAGGCATTTAGCAACAAGAGCATCCAAAACAAGCATGTCAGATTTTTAAAGAAAGACCTAGATATGGAGTGCATATCCAGCATTGTGTACAGTGTAATCCATCTGTGGTAGTATGTTGTAAAATAATTTACAGTATTCCTAAATTTCTTTATTTGTTATATCTGGAGGAGATTAGATAATGTGTTTAGTTCTCATTTCCTTATTGAGATCAAAGTAATTTAGTCTTGATGGCCATGGCCAAAAGAGTTCAGTCTCCTGGACTATTACCTACAATCAGAGGTCGATAGTATAGTTTGCCCACCAATGTTAGGTACAGTATCTTCTTAGGATGTAGCGTGGACTTCATAAATTAAGTTTCTTCTTTAAGAGTTTAGAAATCCTGCATCATAATATTGAGCATTTGTTGAAGGTATCCAAAAACAGATGCAAAGTCACCTCCAGTTATAGCAGTAATATTCGTTATATTCTCCATCACATTTGGCATTTCTGCTAACTCTATGATGTTAGAAAAGAATGCAGGATTGAATGTGCAAAGGTATGAACTATTGCACTATAGGTTTTGATGTGTTCCTATAAATACCAACGTTAGCAGACTTATGAGAGAAAGGCTGGCTCAAGGAAAGTTCTGAAAAATCTTGAATTCAGCATATGAACTTCAGCATAGAGTGCATTCATCCTGGTGAAAGATATAGGTTATTCAAGGATACAACTGCATCCATAAGCTACAATGGGGCCTGAGTTCAGGGAGAAACCTCATAAATGTCTGAAAAAGGAATGCATATAAAATATCTGCTCACTTTCTTCATTCATTGACTGACTTCCCCTTTCAGTTAAGCATTGTTCTGACTGCTGGCTGAAGGGGTGAGGAACAGAAACTACTTTTCACCTATGTTAACTACCTGAACTAGCTTAGTCTAAAGTGACAACAAAGGAGAAGCTCAAGAAGAAGGAAGTTTCTGGAGTAGCTATAATTGCTGGATTATGAGGTGACCCATTCAGAATGCTTGCTTACAACTTGTTATTGTTAAACCATAGTGACAAAGGGTGAAAAAAAAAAAGGCTATAGGTTTGCCTAAGCCTGACAGTCAATGCAAGAAAATGTAAACAAAGGTGCATTATATAGGCCACCTATAGCTTGTTGGGAGCCCCATCCACATTTTACTGTGGGGCCCTGTGATTTATGGTTATGTTACTGAGTTTAATAAGTTTTTTTTTCTTTTTTTTCTTCTTTTTTTAAAGTGATCTGAAACACAGATCTAAAAGATTATGAACATATACTGTGATTTAGGACACCATTGTAAACTCTGTGATCTTGGTTTAAACCACTTACTGAATAGTAGGTCTTTTCCACTGTGTTCTTTTAAATTGATGGCTGACATAATACGTTCTACCAAGGATATCTTGTCTCTCTTCCCAACCTGGAGGTAGTGGAGAATCTTGCTGTTGTGGCTGGCAAAGAACATCTGGTTGGTCCAAGATAATCCAGCCGGGCTACAAGACAAAAAGGTGTTGTTACTCCTGGAGAAGGGTTCTTTATGTGGTTTTATAATCAAAAGCGAGGGAAACTATGAACATAAAGTATACCACAGTTCTAAAGTGTCTCCATAGAAGACATTTTTGAAGTAATTGTGGGAATTAGCCCAGGTTAAGCACAACTACACAGGCAAATTAGAAACAATTTTAAAGATGAGTTCCAGGCATAGTATATTTTACATAGTTGCATTGGTCCAACTTGGACCAATGCAACTATGTATACTGCTCAAAAGAATTAAAGAAACACTTTGAGCACATGTCAGATCTCAATGGGGAAAAATATCATGCTGGATATTTATACTTATATGGACTGGGTAATGTGATAGGAAAGCAACGATGCCCCATCAATTGATGGAAATTAAAATTATCACCCTACAGAGAACTGAATTCAAAGACACCATGAAAATTAAAGTGAAAAAATAATGGACGGATGGTGTCCTGGGGCAATTCCTCCCAGATCTGGACCAGGGCATCACTGAGCTCATTGGCAGTCTGGCGGCTTTGGATGGACCGAAACATTATATCCCAGATGTGTTCTATTGGATTTAGGTCAAGCGAGTGTGGAGGCCATTCAATGGTATCAATTCCTTCATCCTCCAGGAACTGCTTGCATACTCTCCCACATAACACCGGGCACTGTTGTGCACCAGGAGGAACCCAGGACCCACTGCACCAGCGTAGGGTCTGACAATAGGTCCAAGGATTTCAACCCAATACCTAATGGCATTGAGATTGTGCTGGGAGACACAGCAAACCTTCTGGCAATGGCACGTATTGATATGCCATCCTGGAGGAGTTGGACTGCCTGTGCAACATCTGTAGGGTCTAGGTATCACCTCTTGCTACAAGTAGTGACACTGACTCTAGCCAAATGCAAAACTAGTGAAAAACAGTCAGAAAAGATGAGTAGGGGAAAAAAATGTCAGTGGCCTCCACCTGTACAACCATTCCTGTTTTGAGGGTCATCTCATTGTTGCCCATTTAGTGAACCTGTTGTTAATTTCATTAACACCAAAGCACCTGAAACTGATTAACAACCCCTCTGCTACTTAACTAACCAGATCAATATCAAATGAGTTTAATTGTCTTGATGCTATAATCTGATTAAAAAGTGTTCCTTTCTGCTCATAGCCTTGTCATCTTTTTCCTTTTGTACTCCTCCTTCCTTTTCTATTTCTGTTTGTTTTTGGTGTGGCGGTGGATAGCTGCCTTAGGTTTGAGTTATTGTCAATGTTATACCAATGTTTTTGTCATTTATATGCCATTGATAGCCCCTGCGTGAGCACAATTTTTGCTCTGTTGGTGTTCGAGCACTGTTTTCTATAATTTTTTATGTGCAATTGATGGTCCCTGTGTGGGCGTGTCTTGTTGCTCCTGTTGTTTTTTTTTATGTTTTTAAACTAATAAAAATCATTGAAATACAGAAAAAAAAAAGTGTTCCTTTACTTTTTCTGAGCAGTGTATATACCATACCTGGCCAAAGTCCTTGGAAGCTGCAAATCACTGAAGTAGACGCTGCAACTTTAGTGATCTCCATTCTGAAAGAATGCAAAGCATTCTCTGATTGGAGAAAATGAAGAGTGTGACTTCACTACCCTGCCCCTCCACCTTGTCCAAAAAATTCATTCAGAAAGTGCAAAGTAATCTCTGAATAGTGCCCAAGCCAAGCGGCCAACCTCCTGTGTTCCGAATGCATCAGGTCAGCAGCTCTGCACGTGACCCTGAAGCCAGTGGAGATCACTGGAGTAGCATTGTCTATTTCAGTGTTTTCAAGCTTCCAGGGACACTGGCGCTAGGTATGATACTGTATATACAGTTGTGTTCAAAATAATAGCAGTGTGTTGAAAAAAGTGAATAAAGCTCAAAATCCTTCTAATAGCTTTTATTTCCATACACAAATGCATTGCGAACACTACACATTCTATTCCAAATCAAAACACGAAGAAAAATATATCAAATTTGTGTTGTTCCTCTAAAGAAAATAAAATAAAAGTAAATATTAGACTGTTTAAAAAAATAGCAGTGTTTGTATTCTTCTTTACAAACTCAAACATTCACTATATAAACTGAAAAATGTTTGAAGATTTTGCTTTCCTTTGAATCACTTAATGAATATTTCGTTGTATAAGCACTGTTTCTGAGAACTGCTGTACATCTGTGTTGCATGGAGTCACCCAACTTCTGGCACCTGTGAACAGGTATTGCAGCCCAGGATGATTGCACTACATTCCACAGTTCTTCTCTATTTCTTGGTTTTGCCTCAGAAACTGCATTTTTGATGTCACCCTACAAGTTTTCTATTGGATTAAGATCCGGGGATTGGGCTGGCCACTCCATAACGTCAATCTTGTTGGTCTGGAACCAAGATGTTGCATGTTTACTGGTGTGTTTGGGGTCATGGTCTTGTTGGAACACCCATTTCAAGGGCATTTCATCTTCAGCATAAGGCAGCATGACCTCTTCAAGTATTCTGATGTATTCAAACTGATCTATGATCCCTGGTATGCGATAAATAGGCCCAACACCGTAGTATGAAAAACATCCCCATATCATGATGCTTGCACAACCATGCTTCACTGTCTTCACAGTGTACTGTGGCTTGAATTCAGTGTTTGGGGGTCGTCTGAAAAACTGTCTCCGGCCACTAGACCCAAAAAGAACAATCTTACTTTCATCAGTCCACAAAATGTTGCACCATTTCTCTTTAGGCCAGTCAATGTGCTCTTTGGCAAATTGTAACCTCTTCAGCACGTCTTTTTTTCAACAGTGGGACTTTGCGGGGGCTTCTAGCAGATAGCTTGGCTTCACATAGGCGTCTTCTAATTGTAACAGTACTCACAGGTAACTTTACACCTTCTTTGATCTTCCTGGAGCTGACTGTCGGCTGAGTCCTTGCCATTTTGGCTATTCTTCTATCCATTCGAATGTAGTTTTGCGCTTTCTTCCACGTTTTTCAGGTTTTAGTTGCCATTTTAAAGCATTTGCGATCATTTTAGCTGAACAGCCTATCATTTTCTGCACTTCTTTATATGTTTTCCCCACTCCAATCAACTTTTTAATCAAGGTACGCTGTTCTTCTGAACAATGTCTGGAACGACCCATTTTCCTCAGAATTTCAGAGAGAAATGCACTGTAACCAGCATGTACAACATTTGCTGCCTTCCTTCATTAAATAAGGGCAATAATTGTCACCTGTTTTTCAAAGAATGAATGACCTCACTAATAGAACTCCACACTGCTATTATTTTGAACATGCCCCTTTCAATTAGTGATTCAATTACACAGAATCAGCAGCATGCATGTCATGACTGTTGGGTCTGTTAGATTTCTATTACTCTACTACACCTGCTAGTAAATTATTTGCCATGTAGAAATATCATTTCTACCAAAAACAATGATTGATCAGGTTAGTGATGTCTGACTGCTATTATTTTGAACACAACTGTACACAGTTACATTTGTCAAAGCTTAACAATTCTATTTGAATTTCTTCCGACACACAATTCCAGAATTGCTCCATTAAAATTACTGTTTGATTTATCTTAAATATGGCAAACATATAATTGTCTAGAAGTTTCAGTAGAAGTCAGTGGTGATTGGGTTGGAGTGACTGATCTCAGGAATCAGTCTTGGAAGATTTATATTTGCATGGCTGAACAACACTTCAAATTGTTGTTTTTTTTTGTTTGTTTTTTTTAAAGGGGTATCTATTATACACAAAGACATGCTGTTAGGGTAGCAGAGTACGTGTCTAATTTCCGGTTAAAAATAGATTGTTCCCAACATCAGACCTTTAGGTACTGACTGTCTGTGGAAATGCTAAAGGAGAGTTGCAGGCTATGCCATGTTGATTTTAACTACCTCATGAGCATAACCTTCCCACCACCCAATGTCACCAGAACATTTTGCATTTAATTTCGATATATTTTGTTTTTCTATCAAATATATTTTTCATCATTTTGTAATCTATCCTAACATACTGTACATAGTACTTCAAAGTTGTACATACATATTATACATATTTTACATAGGACTTTAGGGGCTCAGTTAGATGGGCATTTCCTGTATCTGACATGCATTTAGATGGCACGACAAACGCAGGTCAGCAAAATCTTACTGACTTTGAGGTCTCATGCACACAATATGTAAAAATCTCTTTTTATTTTCAGCCTCTAAGGGTCCCTCTATGCTAGCCTATGTGTCCATGGGCACATAGGCATTTACAGGCATATTAGAAGAGGTGAGACTAGGGGCTAAAAAAAAAGAGAAAAAAAAAAAAAAAAAGACGACACTTGCAGATTCAGGAAGGGAGCTTTTGGCCAGAAAAATGCTAAGAACATTTATGCACAACAGAATGCATTAACGTGTGTGCAATACATGGCTTACAGGAGAAAAGCATTCAGAGCAGCTAAGCAAACACTTAGTGTGTATGAGGCCTAATTAAGGAAAACACATGGCAGTTCTGAGGTTACATCGACCTGCTTTGCATCGTACTGCATTTCTTTAGATGCAGCATAAAGTGTGTTTAAACTTTAGGCAAAGCAGACCAAAAAGTAGCCTTTTCTTGTTGAATATTGCATTTGCCATTTGAACGTATGCATTTGGTTTGAAAAGCAAATGCATGTATTTGAAAAGAAAACTCATCAACATGAATTTTAAAGTGAAGTTTTAGCCACCCCAATAGTCATGTTTAATTTTCCAATGCCCAGTTATGTTTTTATAATTTAATACTAAGAGCTGTAATGCTTTGTATTTGAAATCACTTGCGTCTTTCTCTATTTACAGCCCATGCAAGACAACAGGAGAAAGTCTGTAACCACTGTCTGGAGTGGCCCCTAGGAGTCAGGACAAGGAAACTACCATCACACCTTCAGATATAATCAGGATATTATGTGATATTCAACTATGCAGAAGCATTGTAATTACACTGTATTACAGACTGCTCTAAGAGTAGTATCCGAAGCCCAAGTGTTGATCGATTAATCTCTTGGACTGTGCGCTAGACCCATCTGTCACTGATAGGCACCAGTTCTCAGATGTAAACTAGCTGGGACACGTAGCCAGCAGCTACAGCTATTTTAAAAGAGTATACTGACTGACAACAGTAGTTAAAGCTAAATCCAGGCAAACATCTAAATACACAGATGAACTATGTATAAGGGAATGGTTTTACCTGTCAAAGATTTGCATTTCTTTCCATTTAGTCAAATATACACTAAGTGTGCCAGAGAGCACAGTCAGGAAGATCACAATACTTTGTTAGCAATAGTAAGGGTGCTTAGCTGAATTCTAGGATGGTGGCAGCACATAGAGGGTTTTGCTCCTGTTCACGCATCTGACCGGGAATCCTGTAGTGGCTGACCTGTCTACAGTACACTGTTGTGTCTACAAACCTCCCTTGCACTTCCCCAGCCACCATGCTGGTAAAGACTGGCCAAAATAGTACCTGAACTCTGCCAGACAAGCTGATGAAGTTTGCCAGGGACCCAAGGCAAGATGGCGATACTGCCATTTTTACAGAAGATCCAGTGCTGGCTGCTTCACAGAAAGTACTTCTATTATCTACTCTGCTATCTGAGTGCTGACAATGAGATTACAGTAGGTAACCATGATGAATACCCTGCTACAGACATAGTGATTCTGACTGTTTGGACAACAAAAAAATAGTGCAAGCTAGAAATATTTTATTCTACGTCAACATCCGATTTTCATCCAGTGTGTACAGTAATGTATGGAAATATTCAAACAGGAAAAAAACGTGCATGATCAGGAGGAAAGAACGACCCTAAACATACTCTTCTACTACGCTAGTACGTAGCTACGTCTGCCTTTGTTGGTTGAGAAATTTCGTACAAGTTAACACTATTGTTGGTTATACCATGATTTGCACCTTCATGAAAAATCAGACGATCATTCGTCACATTTTTCTCATAGTGTGTCCTAAGCATAACATATTGTCCTGGAGACTAAATGCAGTAATACATACACTCTCATCAATGTGGACCAAACCGATTTATTATCTGGTCGTACAAGAAATATTAGACTTTACCAATCTCCATGACTCCCCTAGGCCCAGAGGTATCGTTGTTCTTGATACAAATAAGATGTTTTATTTGGATGGTTTATACATGACTCAGTCCCTTTCTGAATTTGGGTTTGGCTTCAAGTACATAAATTGGATTAGAATTCTATACAATAGACCAACAGCCTGTCTATGGGTAAACAACTTGATTACAGATCTTTTCCTATACCGAGGGGCACACGGGAGGGGTGCCCGTTATCCCCTTCCTTTCGCCCTGGCTGCTGAGCCTCAAGCAAAACTACTCAGGGTCACCCCATATATCCAAGGACTTGTTATTAGTAAATTGGAAAGAAAGATTGTTCCTTTATGCGGATGACCTGCTCATCTATTTAACCAATCCTAAAAACTCATTACTACGGTCTTTGATCTGAAACTTAAGCGTATATTCAGGACTGAGGGTACATTGAAGCAAATCCATTTTTCATATTGACATGCCCACAGTTCACTAGATAGTTGAGATCCAGTCATCATCAACTTATATTTCCAACAAACTGAACCTGCTTATATTTTCAGTAAAAAATACACTCAAGTTAAATTTAGTACAGACAAACACGTTAAATTACTCGTTTGGTAAAATATAAAAGATTAGGTTGTGTTGAGTAAATTTGCATGCACCCGTGGAACAGCAATAAACTACAAGACTAAAAATCATCCATAAGCAATACTTTGAAAGTCTTTACAAGTCATTAATTTACAGTTAACAGTGATGATGGCCTTAGAAGTATTGCTCTCTCTCTGGAGTGGAGTGGAGTGTGAAGCATTACTGTATCTCATATCTGTGGGCAATCACTGGTTTCGTACACAACCATACCAGCTGCGCGTATTGGCATACATATGTGCCTGTATGTAGGGATGGGAGGTTTGCTGTTGCTATTTCATTAAGCTTAATTTTTATAAAACTTTTGTTTGTTCTTTAAAAGTATAAGGAAAGGCTAAAATAAAGTTTAAAGCTTTGCCTCCCCACTGCTGACAAACATGCTGCATACTATTTGCAACAAATCACAGACTACACACCTTTTTTTTATAACTTCTTCAGAGCAGTCACGTGATCACACAGCTCTTTCTGCTTTCTATCAGTTAGCAACCTGTGGGAGGGAATTCTCTCCCTCCTTAAAGTGGAGTTCCACTCACCTGTCAGAAAATAAAAGTCAGTGGCTACAAAAACTGTAGCTGCTGACTTTTAAAAAACAGCCACTTACCTGTCCCTCGGTCCTGTGGTGTGTCCCACGCAGCCCATTTCACCGGCCGTCCCCCGCAGCCCGTTTCACCAGCCGTACCACTGTGGGCACCCGTCTGTGGTAGCTCCTTAATGGGGAGCGGGGGAGCAGTCCTTAAAGTGGAACTTCCCCTTTTGGGTGGAGCTCCGCTTTAACAATGCATAGCATACTGGAAGCTGGCAGGAAACATCATAGTTCAGTGAATTTACCCCTGTTGTGCAGACTCATTCCCATTTTAGACCCTAACAAGGAAGAGTACTTGGAGTCTGTGTGATTAAGGAAGAGTACACCAGGACACCTGGTTTGTTCAATAAGGCTTCTAAAAGGGTGTACAGGAAGATAGGCAATTGTAGGTCTTGTAACGCGTTTGTAATTGTAAAGGCAAGAAATGTTTAATTTGGAGTTATTGAAAAACATTCCTAGAGTTGAGTTTATGTTTGTCCTCGAAAGTCTCAAAAGAAATAACGTTCAAGTCCGTCAGGAAGTGAGTGGTTAGGTACAAGTTATGACAAAGCTAGTTAATAAAGGCTTGCAAGTTGGTATCACTTGAGGGAAACATAGGGTAAAATAATATCAATAGTAAACGGGTGTGCATTGAAAATTATTTCTGTAGAAGTTTTAGGCTATCCCACAGCCTTAAGGAATGTTTGGTACCAGGGAATGTTATCACCTCCCAATCCCTTTGGGACAGCCAAAAGGAGGTTGCCTGTCAAAACTGGGGTGCAAAGGTATGCGTCCAAGGAGACACATAAGGGGGTCCCTTTGGTGGACTGCCACTGCACCACTTGAGTGAGATGGGCTACGTGGATGAATCTATGGAGAAGAGGGGAGGGCTAGGCCTCCTTGGAGTTTGGGTCTGTATAAGATTGGTTTAGCCACTTGAGGGAAGCTAACCTTCCAGTCAAATTGTGAGAATTGCCTCTGTATTACTTGAAGGTGGTAGGACGGAACAGGGATAGGCAAAACATGGGCAAGGTAAAAAAATTTAGGTAACTCAGTCTCCACTGCCCAACCAGGATATGTTGTGGGCTTCGTAGAATGTCAGAATATAATTTAGGTGAACAGTTTGGGATAGTTGGCTTGATAGAGTGTGTTGTATGAAGCGAGATTAATGCCTTTACAGGGCAGAAGGGAAGGGGTCCAGAAGAACGCAGAGGACTGCTGGGTGTATGCACAGTATCAGCAAGCAAGGATAAATGTAGGCCCTTAGATTTTATCTCATAAACACACAGGGCAAAGATTTGGCTATACATGGTCAATCTTGATATAAGATATTGAAGAGAGATCTACAGGTGGGCTAAGGTAAAAAGGGCATCATTAGCAAATAAGCATTTTTTTGGGTGGTATCCTGCCACTTCAATCCCTTGCACGTCCCTGTGTTGCCAGAGAGCCTGGGCTAGGGTTCTATTGCATAAGCAAGTAGGAGTGGGAACAGGAGGCACACCTCTCTTGTTCCTCTGTTCACTGGGAATTGATCTGATTGAAAAACAGAATTTTCTAATGTGGGCCTCTAGAGAGCTAAACAGGACCCTGATCCAGGTAGGAAACTGATGACCAACCTCTCTATGTTGCAGTACAATCTGTGGGTCATCTCAGCAGAGGGAATTATAGTATCTCCCAGAAGTGAGTACACCCCTAAGTGAAAATGTCCAAATAGGGCACAATTAGCCATTTTCCCTCCCTGGTGTCATGTGACTTGTTAGTGTTACAAGGTGTCAGGTGTGAATGGGGAGCAGGTGAGTTAAATTTGGTGTTATAGCTCTCACTCTCTCATACTGGTCACTAGAAGTTCAACATGGCACCTAATGGCAAAGAACTCTCTGAGGATCTGAAAAAAAAGAACTGTTGCTCTACATAAAGATGGCCTAGGCTATATGAAGATTGCCAAGACCCTGAAACTGAGCTGCAGCACGGTGACCAAAACCATAGAGCGGTTTAGCAGGACAGGTTTCACTCAGTACAGGCCTCACCATGGTCGACCAAAGAAGTTGAGTGTACGTTCTCAGCATCATATCTAGAGGTTGTCTTTGGAAAATAGACGTATGATTGCTGCAGAAGTTGAAGGGGTGGAGGGTCAGCCTGTCAGTGCTCAGACCATATGCCGCACACTGCATCAAATTGGTCTGCATGGCTGTCGTCTCATAAGGAAGCCTCTTCTAAAGATGATGCACAAGAAAGCCCGCAAACAGTTTGCTGAAGACAAGCAGACTAAGGACATGGATTACTGGAACCATATCATATGGTCTGATGGGACCAAGATAAACTTATTTGGTTCAGGTTGTGTCAAGCGTGTGTGCTGGCAACCAGGTGAGAAGTACAAACACAAGTGTATCTTGCCTACAGTCAAGCATGGTCTGGGGAGCTACACTTCATTAAGGGAACATTGAATGCCAACATGTACTGTGACTTACTGAAGTAGAGCATGATCCCTCCTTTCAGAGACTGGGCCGCAGGGTAGTATTCCAACATGATAATGACCCCAAACACACCTCCAAGATGACCACTGCTTTGCTAAAGAAGCTGAGATTAAAGGTGATGGACTGAACCAAGCATGTCTCCAGGCCTAAACCCTACTGAGCATCTGTGGGGCTTCCTGAAATGGAAGGTGGAGGAGTGCAAGGTCTCTAACATCCACCAGCTCCATGATGTTGTCATGGAGGAGTGGAAGAGGACTCCAGTGGCAACCTGTGAAGCTCTGGTGAACTCCATGCCCAAGAGGGTTAAAGCAGTGCTGGAAAATAATGGTGGCCACACAAAATATTGACACTTTGGGCCCAATTTGGACATTTTCACTTAGGGGTGTACTCACTTTTGTTGCCAGCGGTTTAGACATTAATGGCTGTGTGTTGAGTTATTTTGAGGGGACAGCAAATTTACACTGTTATTCAAGATGTACACTCACTACTTTATATTGTAGCAAAGAGTCATTTCTTCAGTGTTGTCACATGAAAAGATATAATAAAATGTTTACAAAAATGTGAGGGGTGAACTCGCTTCTGTGAGATACTGTAAATGTCTTTCTTTGATGTCCAAGGAGAGGGGCACTTCCTTTGATGCCCTCTATGGAGAAGAATGAAGATCTGTTGTGCAGTAATGCCTGTCTGTCTGCCCAGAATGAACCTTACCTCGGCTTTAGAAATGTGACCTGTGAGCACAAAATCTACCAAGTACCTTGGCCTGTAGTTGGATGTCTATGCTTATTAGTGAAAAGGATTATAGTTAGTCTAGGAGGTACGGTCTGTACATGGTTTAAGAATCAGACCGTTAACAGTAAGGAATCAGGGCTAGGAGGAGATCCCTTCCTAAGTTCATTAATTAGCCTAGTCAGATATGGTGAGAGAAGGTTGGTGAATTTTTGGTACCATATTGTTATATACACTATATTGCCAAAGTATTGGGACACTCCTCCAAATCATTGGATTCTGGTGATACAATCACCGCCATGGCCACAGGTGTATAAAATCAAGCACCTAGGCATGCAAACCGCTTCTACAAACATTTGTGAAAGAATGTGTCGCTCTCAGAAGCTCAGTGAGTTCCAGTGAAGGGAACTCTTAAGGTGTCAGCATACCAAGACATTTTGAACAATTTCATGCTCCCAACTTTGTGGGAACAGTTTGGGGACGGCCCCCTCCTGTTCCAACATGATTGCGCATCAGTGCACAAAGCAAGGTCCATAAACACATGGATGAGCGAGTTTGGTTTGCAGAATTTGACTGGCCTGTACAGAGTCCTGAACTCTACCCGACAGAACACCTTTGGGATGAATTAGAGCGGAGACTGCAAGCCAGGCCTTCTCAACTGACATCAGTGGCTGACCTCACAAATGCGCTATTGGAACAATGGTCAAACATTCCCATAGACACACTCCTAAACCTTACGAACAGCTTTCCCAGAGGAGCTGAAGTTGTTATAGCTGTAAAGGGTGGGCCAACTCAATATTGAACCCTGCAGACAGACTGGAATGCAGTTAAAGTCCATGTGTGTGCAAAGGCAGGTGTACCAATACTTTTGGCAATGTAGTATAATTTATCTACCTCCCTAGTTTAAATCCTTAAAGAACTAAAGGCAAAACTTTTTTTTAGTTTTGGATAGAATGGAGATGGATTAGAACACCTGTCAGTTTTTATTGCTATGTGTGCCCATTTTGGGGAAATTCACCCTATTTGTCCTGTTTACCATTATCATTGAAAGTAAAAAAAAAAAAAAAAGAAAAACTTTTTTTGGGTTGTCCCTAGAGTCCCCAAGGAATTCCCTCAATTTGCAGGGATTTCCCCTCACTTCCTGTGGGACCGGAAGTGAAGGGAAACCTCCACAGTGGAACACTGCGCTGTGGAGGCCTCTGTCACTTTTAAAGTAAGGTCTGCAGTGTAAAGAACCTTTGACGCGGGACTGCAGCTTCCTTATGTATTTGCAAATGTGTTCAAACAAAACCCTCTATTTTTAATGCAAACTGTTAGACATTGCCAAATTGGTTGTTTTGTAGGCTCGCTGGTAAGTGTGCTGGGAAATCCTTTGTTTGTTTGTGATGTACATTGCCCTTCCATGTGTATCTTCCTGCTAAGGCTGGTTATAGGTTGGGACAGTTGACATTTTTTGTACTAACCGACATATGAATAGCCGTTTATTTTGGAAAATCAATGTGCAAAGTGTTGGTCTTATTTACAGTAAATCCATTATTATAATAATACTCATCAGAGTGCATTTTGCATATTTTGTACTCCACCTTGACAAAAAGTAACCTTAGGTTTACAGTGCACGCCCATTTAGAACAAAAAAAAAAAAATATGTGGAAAAGTATCCAAATAAACCAGTTTAGTTACAAAGCATAAGTTCATCTTTTCACAAAAAATGCAAAGGTTAACACCACACACTCTCCCCAACCCTCTGGCCCCCCCACTGCACTTACCTCTGTGGGTAATTATCTGTCACTGCCCACAGAGCCGATGAGGTGGTTCGGAAGATTTGAAAGCCCTACTTCTCTTCCCCTTCTTTCTATAGGACCTTCCAGGACAGATCAGTATGTTTCAGATTGGTCACGTGCTGGCATGTGACCATTTTGACCAATTAAAAAGCTTTGATCTGTCCTAAAAACCATAAGGAAAGAAGGAGAAGAAAGATAAGTGCGAGGTAAGGGGATGGGGTACGGTGTTAGTTTACCTAGTCATTTTTTGTGAAAAGGAGAGCTTACACATTAAAGATTAGCTCCTCTACTCTGAATGAAAACATTTGCGTTTTAACACCAAATTGGGATTGGGCAATTTTGTATGTAACGATGTACTGTATATATCACTGTCAACTCCTTTTGTTTTTTTTTGGTTTGTATAAAAAAATAAAGCAATGTAAACTGAGAATGAATGGTATATCCACAGCATTACATCTCAGGTGTACAGCCTATGGACTAAACAAAAAAGTGAGACTCCATCAATGACTTCTTGGGTACCTAAATAGTTATATATATTTAGTAGATTGGGAAGCATTATTGAAAAGGTGGATGTGGAACACATCAAGCTGACAAAAGGCATTCTGTGAAACTGTATATTATTCTCTGAAGCCTGAGCAATAATATTTTTTGGAATTCGTGCTGGACTGGAGAGGGATGAAATATGGTAATTATACAGATCTTTTTTACAAAGAGTATTCAGGATAGGTAGTAGGAGGGGGTAGGGACATTTTTAAGAATAGTTATGGCCATGCAGGAATTCTACTTCAATGTAACACTCGCATGTATTTATTGCTATTCACAGAAATTACAATACTCCCCTTGACTGTACTTTTCTGCTGAACAATGATACCACGTTTGTTCAGGCATCAACCAGGGTGAGCATAAACTTTCTGGACTAAGATGCTAGGTAAGATATGACACAGCCATGTGAATACAGGTGTTTGTACAGTTCTTGTCTGTGTTCAGAACCGCCCAACACAGATCAGACCCTGATCTCACCTTTTGACTTCTACTAACTTACACTTTTTCAGCCCAATCACTGGATAGACAATACTGGGGAAGTCTTCCTTCTGCTTGAAACAGACCTATGACATCATCTCAGCTTAGACAAAGCCACTGACTGCAGCTCAAGGACAGCTTTTTAATAACAACAACAGGTGGAGCTTTTTCTGAAAAATGATTATGTTGCTGTATATTGCCAAGATTTTATTCATACACACTTGTAAAGTTACTCCACTTTCAGCAACTGCTTTAGAGAATATGTTAATGGTCTGTTAATTTTTTTTCTAATTTCTCAGTACTAAATATTTCTATTACTGATACAGTCATGAATCATTCAAAAGTACAAGAATTGGTGTGTACTACAAATAAATTCCTGCTCTGCCAAAAGGATGTGTGATTTTATAATATACAGTACATTAGCAGCTTGCTGCAATCATAACAGAAAAGCCATGATCACAGAAATGTGTTTAAAAAAACAACAGAATTTAATTTTATTAAAATTAATTTAATTTTATTTAATTTTAAGAGCTCTGTATCAAATATTCAAATATGCAAATGCAAATATATAACTAAAGCTATGAAACCAACCTCCAGCTCTTCGCCTTGCTCTGTATTTTCTTCCTCTGATCCACTGCTTTTCGGTAAGTAACTCATTTTTAACCTAAGATTTCCCTTGACTTTAGATTTATGACTGTTAAAAAGAAAACAGACATTACTCATTATATAAGACATGTTTATACTAACACCTCTATAATAACAAGCAATAGAAAGCCACAGTGTTTAGCCGGTTTATAAACAAACTGTCACAAAGACATCATTAAGTGTAGTACTAGCCAGTACTGTGCTTTCTCCATCTGAGAAAAATGTGGCCAGGCAAAAAAGGAGAGTCTTCAGGAAAATCACTTGACAGTTGTGTCATGGTCTGTCATTGTTAACAAACCATCAAAGAAATAAGCATGAAGTATGTCAGGTCAAGTTCTCATCTTAAGACTCCATGCTCAATGGGCATTTTAATAACGCTGGTAATGTTAGCTGTGTACAGTTTTTCAGCTTCTTTTAGCATTTTTACATTAGTGTTTAGCGGTTTTTCACTGTTTTTGCCAAAAAAAACCTAAACGTCCAAAAACTCCGGTTTGCTGCGTTTTTCAGCGTTAGAGCGTTTTTACAGCTAAAAAGCTCCTCTAGAACACAACTAGTTCTGGGTTTTTTTTCCAGCCAAAAACCGCCCCTGCCAAAAAACACTGATTACAGTCTATGTGCATGGACACATAGGATAACATGCTGGGGAGTTTACTGGCTGTAGAAAGAAATGCCAAAAGCCAAAAACAGCAGCTGTAAAAATGTCCAGTGTGCATGAGCATTTAGAATGGTGTATGCAATTAAAGTTGACCTTTTATTTAGCAGTAATCTTCTCAAACAAGAGGGTAGGAGAGGTAGATACTTCACTTTTGGATAGAGGTCCATTTTGAGCACTGGTAGAAAGTAAAGTTTACTTTTCATAAATATTCAGCCTGCAGGCTGTGCAAAAGTGTTAACAGGTGACCAAAAACATTTCATCATTAAGGGAAATTCCACATCACTTTGGTGCCCATTTAACTGACCCCTCCAAGACTCCTGCCTGTCAGGTGTAAGCAGTCGGATGGCTGCGCTTCTACTGGATCACTTCCACAGCCCCTGGTAGCAATGCCACTCCCCCTCCCCCAATGTGATGGGAAAAAAGAAAGTTAAGCAAAAACAAATACATACACATAAATGTAAAGGCACACGTTGGGGGGCCTACGTGTGAAAAAGATGATGGCAATATACATGTTACATATCGCCGCGCATGCCAGAGTGAGCATAATAATTCTAGCACAAAACCTCCTAAACACTAAACTATAGGGGCTATTGAAGCGCCACCTATAGAAAATATAGGTTACTGAAGTCTGTCGCCATTTCATAGGCACACACAAATTTAAAGTTTTGGCATGTTGGGTATCTCGATGCAACTTCATCTTTCTATTTTAGTTGATCAAAAATGTGGGTGATTTATTGTTTGTTTACCTTATAATTCACTTTAGTGTGTTTTGTACTGAAATTTTACCTTTGCGGTAATAACGTGTGACATAAAAAACTGGAACTATCACTATTTTATTCTCTAGGGAGTCTGCTTTCAGAAAATATATAATGTTTGGGGGGGTTTGTGTAATCTTAAGCCTGACATAATTGTGTGCAAAAAAGGCTCTGGCAGGGAAAGGGCTAAAGGTTACCATTGTAGATTTATAGAGGAGGTCATATGGAGAACATTATCTGCTAATGAACCTGTGCACAGATATAACATCTTAACAACAATAACTCAGAAAATGTAGGAATTTTATTTTTCCTTTTCTTTCCTGGGGCTCAGAGTGAAGTTTTCATTCACTCTAACACTGGGAAAATACATGATAATATATTATTTTGCTCTTGATGATAGTTTGTCGATTTAGTATGTATGTGGTTTTTTTTTCTCTTCCAAATTGACTTATTACCTCTGCTGGAAGTTAGTTCCAAGCATTCACTATTAGTTTAGTCATTGGGAACCTCTCAGAGGTTGAGTGAGGGGTTATTAATGGTTTCTAAGTTTTGTATTTTAGGAAAAATACTAGAACATCAACGGATAATACAGACCTGACCCAGACTAAGCAAAATACTTGGAAAAGAGGACCTTAAAGCATAGCAAACTTTACATGTTTGCTTTAAGGAGAAGCCTCTGAATTACAGTTAATTAATGGCAGTCGGGAAAAACTAAAACTCTAAAATAAAAGGTGTTTTTTTTTCCTCTCTCTACTTTTTTTTTTTGTGACCCTGCCTTGTAAAGTGAGTTTAAAATGGATCAATTTACTCACTATAATAGAGGAGTGGCTTGTGCTAAGTCACTGTATAACAGAAATGTTTTTTTTGTAATGCAGTTTGCATTTTGTTTTGGAGACCAAATACAGATTCAATGCTCACTAACAAGTTAATGAGAAAGGTGTAGGATAAATATCATGTTGAGTCAGCATTAAATCTGTACCTTTTTGTTATTTTTTTTTTATTATTATTTTTTCTGCTCTTTTTTTTCTGTCTATCCTTTTAGCACAATTTCTCTTCCTGGGTGCTTCTTAAGTTGTCTGGCTTGGCTATGGTGAAATAAAAAAAAAAATAGGAGGGGGATATGGAGAACATTATATGGAGAACATTTTGAAATTGCACAGGGAGAACATTTTTTTTTATGTTTTATATAGAATATTAAAGCTCCCTTACAGCATTTTTGTGTGTTTAAGTGAATTCCCAGCATTTTTTTTTCTCTTCCAACATCGAATAACGGTTTTATATAAATGTAGTGAAGCTCCCTTATTGTCATTTAACTATTCCAACTACAACAAAAGTAACACCAGGTTTAAGAAACAGCTGTGTATCCATTCTACAGTATCTCTACATCTCACATGAAGTCCTCTCTACAGTCCTAGAATCTATCAGTCCTCATATGCGGTCATTTTTTTTCCCTCTGTTTGTTGGTTGTTGCCATAACGAAGTTCAAAAGGCATTGCTTGAGTATCACATAGATATACTGGGACTTGAGATGAGATTCATAGTGATTGGCCATTAGCAGGTATAGTATAGTACAATTGTACTTAAGTGTAGTTTAATTGGATTATTCCTGAAGCCACAACAGGTGACATCACACTTCCCTGTATTCTGAAATTAAGTTATTTGGTCTGCTTATATGACACTGCCTACTCTGCTCTGGGAACTCTTCCCTAGCCTGCTAAAAGTATGACCTCAACTTAGCCTGCTAAAGGCATGGCTCATACATTAGCTACACCCAGTAGCCAAGGACAGAATTCAGTGCACAAATGTTCGACGCCAGCGAAGGATTTAGCCCATCAGGGTTTGTATAACTGGACGCAGATTCCAGTAAAAGCATACAGTGGTGAGTTGCGATGGCAACAGGATCCCCAATGGAGACGTGAAGGGTCATATACACACAGTGGGCATCAGCAAAAGGTGGGAAATTACTTGCAGGCTTATGACAATGGAAGGAGACAGAGAGTGTTTTTAACCCGGAGATACTGGCTGAAGGTGATAACCATCCAAATTGTTAATGTGGCAATGTAAAAGGGTCTCATGAGTATGTCACAGTACATCTATAGCAATTGCCAACAACGGTCCATAATAATCAGAAGTACTAGATAAACATCACTTTGAATGAATCTGTCTTACAAGTACTCTTCAGGAAACCTGTGTTTTCCAGTATTATATTGGTGCCCACAATAATAAAGCATACGTATACCAAAGCAAAATCGCCATGGAAGGATGTCACAGAAGCAAGTGCAACATGATCAAAACAGCATTATGGACTTAATATTATGGGACTGTTGAGAAACAAGATCCTCAGTTTTTCGGCTTTGTCTCTTATTATTAATATGGACTTATTACATCCAACACAAGTTATGAACTACAGATATTGAGATCCAGAAATGTGGACTGTAGAGATGAGTTTAAAGAGTCTTTTCAAAGAGATTTTTTTTTACTCAGAAGGTAACATTAAAATTCTGAATATTAAAGAAGATTACACATAAATCATTATTTTAGGTGTGGCCTAGTTTCACTGGTCACAAGGGGCGGACTGTTAGATAATGAGTTTATGTGAAATCTCCATTAATGGATGTAAATGGTGTTGTAATTGCAAGTATATTTTGGTTAGATAGAAATGTACAGTATTTGGGCCATTGAGTGTTTTGCAGCATCAAGGCTTTCTGGCTTCCATGCTGGTGTGGATGTATATAGAGTTTTCCACTGTAGAAGTTCTGGCCTTTTGTTGTCCACTTAGCATATCTCACATGAGTAGTAAACAGCAGCCTCCTTTGAACTTCCAATCGGGTTGTGCCCAATATACATTGGCTAGGTACAGTGTCCAATTAGTGAGCATTATATTAGCCACAGTACAGACAGGAGGGGGGATATAAGGCCTGGTCATCCAGCTGGAGATCTCTTTGTGCTGGGACGCCCAGCAGGCAGCATGAGCAGGCCTGAAGTTGAGAGGTAACTAACTTTTTACCTGTATTGTACATTGTATTTTAAACATGGTTTTATGAATACATTGTAAATATCGTATAAGTCAAGAGACTTAAACTGTACATTGTGTTGTAAATACTGCTTAGTGTGTAATTTGTATATATTATGTACCTCTATCAATAAATGTATTTTGCAGATTGAACTACCTCTTTTGTATAGGAACTCTCAGATCTAGCTGTGTACATGTAAATACTCCTACAAGGATTGGGGTGCATTCACAAACCTATTTAACAGGTGCTAGAATTAGTGCCCATGATCTGACGTTTGCAATGATGCTTCACCTGTGTGGGACTATCGCTGTTTGTGTGCGCGTGTACCCGACGCATTCGATTGCCTTTGTCTGCGAGCACAGGGGAGAGATCTCTACTCTGTCTTTAAAAGCATTTGATCATACCAAGTGTGATTAAATGCTTTCATTTTTAAAAGTGGTACCACTTAGATCCGGATAAACCAGAAGAGATGTAAGGTCATCGCTTCCGGTTTCCCTATATCATAGAGGCAAACAGAGCAGTTCTGGTCTTTGTTCGCCTCAATGATCAGCCAGTGGAAGCCGGTGGAAAGGGACAGCCTGATCAAACTGCGGAAGGGAGGGTTTGTCCCTTCATGTAAAAGCAATCTAGCGGCTAGTTGGTCAATTGTATAAGCAATCCTAGTGGCTGTTGGCTCTAAAAAGAACCGGGATGATGCTTACAGCTGCAGGCATCATCCCAATATAATCACTTGAAGTCCAGTGATGTACAGGTACGTTGCTGGTCGTCAAGTGGATAATTGTGCTCTCACTTTCGATGTTATGTCTGTTTTCGCGTCATGTTTAAAACCTGCTTAGTAACCTTGGCTTAATGCTGCCATAACATGACAGAAAGTTAGGTTCTGGTGAAAACATGGGAGCAAGGATAAAGAATGAGTGAAAACACTTTCATCAGTTTTCTCTTTTTGTAGGTTGAGATCTCTTCAGCTCCCTTTGGACTCCATTACTGTTTTCAGAGAACTTATCACAACTGAATCTCCTACAGTTGGAAAAGTAGCAGCCATGTATGAAGAAGTAGGACTTTAATGTACAGGAGGAAGAGTGCAGTACTGAAGAAAAGTTCCTAAAGAATATGTAAACCCAAAGCTTAAAATTCCTGATATATGCCTGCTGTATCATGACCTGGTATGCAAAAGAACCCGGTTCTCTTTGAATTGCTTAAAGCGGAGCTCCACCCAAAAGGGGAAGTTCCGTTTTAAGGACTGCTCCCCATTAAGGATTGGCACCTTTGGGGAGCAGGTACCCAAATTTGACAGGTACCCGCTCCCACTACCGGTGTCCTCCCTCCCTCCCTGTAGTCTTTTGGAACATGTGACAGGTTCCAGAAGACTACAGGACCATTCATGAAGTGCAGCACTACTCGTTTATGCGCAGTGGGTACCCGGCTGTGAAGCTGCAAGCTATCACAGCCGGGTGCCCACACTGAAGATGCCGGCCCCCTGGAATACAGGACGGCCGGTGAAACAAGCTGTGGGGACACACCACGGGACCGAGGGTCAGCAGCTACAGTTTTTGTAGCTGCTGACTTTTATTTATTGATGGTTGAGTGGAACTCCACTTTAATTTGTGCAAAATCCCTGATGTTCCTGCCAGGACCTCTGATTTTTTATTAAAAACTGACCACACTAAGCATGAGAGCACAGCACGGTCATTTCTCTACCTGTGCTGGGAACTCAGTCTGCTCTCCTCCAATGATCAGACTTGTCCTGGCACCCCCCCCCCCCAGCCTGCACAGACTTTCAGATCAATGTGGTGCTGTTTCTCATTCCTTAGCTCTCTATGCAGCTGAGAACAGAGGGAATGTGATCATTTATAAAAAAAAAAAGGAGAAGAAGGGTATTTATGTTTTTTATACCTTTACACAAATGTTTTGCCTTTAATTTCTATTTTAAACTGAATGGATTCTTTTACAAGGTGACGGTTTACAATCCATGCTAAAAGGCAGACTCTCTAACTGAAGGTGAATGCAACATGCGTTTAAACACTTTATAATTAATTTTTGTAACACAATCCAGCATTTTTAATCAATATTTCATATCATCTTTCCTTTCCTCACTTTAAACTAGAATTGTCGGCTATCAATAATAACTAGTAATATTTTAAAACGTTCACAAATTCAGTTACACAAATATTTCTACAGCTTCACTTTTTCAACTGCAAAGGTTAATCTCTACAAATTGGAACTCCTCTGTGAGCCAGAAAAAAATACACTGGTGCAAAGGAGAATGTCTTTTTAGAGTTTACCTGCTACACATTTTGATTAATTTTATACTGCCAATTGTAAAAGAAAGCCAAATGCAAACAGAAATGAAATGGGAAAAAAAAAATTAAACAGTAAGGGGAATTAAGCAAATGTTTTTCAGACTTCTGCAGAATTGGTCAGAAAGTATGCAAAGAAATTCCATCTCTGTGCCCAGTGAAAACCAGAATTATGAAACACTGGAAGCTTTGCCTGAAATAAGGAGCACTGTGTTATGAATTTAAAGCCTGGCAAAAAGGTTCACTACATAAAATGAACAGACGTAAAATTGTTAGGCTGTTTAATTGATAACTAAGAAAAACATTTGCCTCCTATGGAAAAATCATATACATTGCCTATTCCATGAAGCTAAATATTGAAAGATACTCATTTGAAAGTTATAAAATGACAAGCTTCAACCACTACAACTTTTACTATTAAAATAGGGTTAACAGAGGGTATTTGCTTACTCTTGCAAAAACAAAGTTGGGAACAGAATGTATTATTTATCATTGCCTGAGATAATAGGATAATTCAGTGAAGCAGGTGGCACTTTATTGCAGATTCGCATTCTTCTGGACTTTTCTGGAACTGAATCCCTTAACTCTTCAACAGTCTTCATAGTTTAGGAAATTGCAAGGTAGGCCATGAGAACGAAACCCAGTATGGCTGCACAGCTGTACTAGCAGCATAAAATATTTCTCTTTAAGCTTGGAATTTAAAGTGAAAAATAATTATTTTATTTGGCTGGCACAGATATTGCAAGCAAAAACACCACAGTAGTAATGGTTAGGTCCTTTGGAACAGTATTTATTGGGCAGCCAGTCAGGGTCTTTGCCTAACACACTGGAGAAGTGTCAGAGAACCAGCGGTGGTCTAAAGAACCAAGAAACCCAGTGGTCAAAAGGGGAGTTAAAGTGTTACTAAAGTCCAAAATTAAAACAACATGTTATACTCACCTGTACAGAGCGGCCCCAATCTTCCACTGCTTGGGTTCCCAGCCAGCAATCTTGACTCTTCGTCTGTCCCCATAGCAAGCCGCTTGCTATATAGGCACACAGTGTCTGCATGCTCCCGGGCTGTGTGTCTATGGAGCTGCCCACCACTTCCTCCTTACTGTATTTGTTTGACAGCATTGCACTTGATTGACAGCTCAAGTGCCGTGTGAAGAGGAAGAGAGGGAAGAATAGCCATGTACAGTGCAGGGATCTATTCTCCGCCCGCTTCCCCTTCACATAGATACAGTGTGAGTGTGTGTGGAAGGGGGGGGTTGATGAGACGAGAAATAGAAAACATTTTTTATCTTAATGCAAGGAATGCATTAAGATAAAAAATGATTTTAGCTTTAGTATCAGTTTAAGCCAGAAAATTAAGTCCTGTTAGATTATTGCAGGCAGGTATCGCTATGTAAAACATTGAAAAAAAAGTGCCTATACTGTTTAAAATCCACTAATACAGGTTGTCACCCTGCTCTGCACATGTTCAGTTGCTCTCTTTTTTGGCCCTGTGTCGAATAGGAAGAGGCCGATTTGCTGACAGCCTAAAGATTTACTACTGTTCTGGGACTCCGGGCTTCAGCAAACTGGCAGCCTCCAGCAATAAGAAACAGGAACAAAGATGAAGGCAATTTAGATCACACACTAATTTTGATAACAAAATTAATAATGTTGAATGTATGTTCTTTGCTAAAGAACATTGTTGTGGGTAATGTTCCATTTAAGCTTGCCATACTTTAATAGACTTTTGTTTGAAAAATTCCTGTTTAGGAATGTTCATTTGGCTTTCTAATGGTTAGTGGGGTCAAATTAATGTTGATGAGAAAAGTTGACAAAAAAATTCAAAGGATCAAGATGGAGGCTTTTCTTCTAACAGACATGTTGCTAAAAGTGAATGTGGTTTTTGTTGAGAAAATTCATTGCAAAATTGAATGTTAAAAGCACACTAATATTGAAGTACTTTCAAACAACATTCATCAAGTCATCAATTGTACTGAGAATATTCCTACGAACGCTCGTATGAAAATCTTCTCATGGCCAGCTTTAGCCCACCCCGGCAAGGGAGCCCAGCAAAACTTAAGTACATTTTAAACCTTAGGCCTACTTTAATACTCAGTTGAAACTCATACAGTGTATAGAAACATTTTATATCCCAAAACATTATTAAAATGGGTGCACTCCTCATACATTTGAAATATTACCAGTCAAATGGGTTAAACGTAATGAGGTTGTTTGATTTTACTTTTCTATTAGAAAGTTTTCTTTAGGAAAGGAAAATGTTTTCCATTATTGGTGCATTTGGAAACTATACTGCTTTGAATACTGCTTGAATGAAGAATTTGTTTAGATGGTTCTTTAAAGGTCTAAACACTGAAAATAAAAAAAACAATAGGAGGTAGAGCTTTTTGGCACAACAAACCTGTGACAATCACGACGTCAGATCCCAGCCCTTCACACCAAAGTCGTGACCGAAGGACTAGCCAATCTAAAACTGCGATGTCACGTGCGTAACAATGCCACGCCCAGCTGCACCCTGCACAACGATTTTCCAGCTAATGGACCACAATCGATGTACCGGCAGCCTGAGTGTGATTGTTACTGGGTCAGGTTAATTACCTAACTAGCCTTTCACACTGCCACCACATCCTTTTTGTACAGAGAAAGAGGAAACTCAGCAATATCAGCAATAACACTATGATGGTTGAAATAATCGTCTGTATACCGCTGTCACCGCAGGCAGGTTATACAGAGGGTTAAACACACACAGTAGCGCTCTGCAGCGGCAGGAATTCGTAGTTTGCATTAAAGGCGTTAGAAACAGTTCAACACTTTCAGAAAGTAAGATTTATTACTAAAAGGTCAAAAGGGTGCAATAAAAAATATTTACAGAAAAAGATGTAGCCTAAATATATATATATATATATATATATATATATATATATATATATATATACACAAAGAACAATAGCACAGGAAAGAGATAACAGGAAGGATTTTAGAGGGTTAAAGTACTTGCCAGTCAGCCTTGGTGCAAGCAGCTTCAAGTTTCAGAAGTCAAAAGGATTTTGTTGTCTCTACTGTCAGTTTCGATGTTAAACAGGAGACTCTTCTTTTCTCTCTCACACACACACACCACTCCAAGCATAACAGCCTTTTTCTAAGATCTCAGGAGGGTGTCTCCTTACAGTAGAGAGCCAATTGCCTCATTTGGGGAGGGGTGTTGGGGCGGAGAGCCAAGCTAGAACAAAAATCCCTCTTAGCTTATATTATGGCCCATAACTTTTCCTAGGTACATGTAACATTCCACCCACGGGTATATTAATACGCAGAATCGTCTGCTGAATGTCTACATATGAAATATGACATATTTACTTGAATGGTTCAGGAGATACAATTTTCTGCTCTCTTATATGTGTCAGATAAGGGGTGCAACATACCAGGAGAATGGTCTCAAATTGAGCCATCCGAATATGGGCTCCATGTTTAGGTAATTATGTCCTACGTGAAGATATCAACTTATATGAAAAAGTGAGTTTTTAAAAGTAAGTCTGTTTTTACGACTCCTTGGAAGGTCTTTTGAAGTTAAGTGAGGGACTTGGTTTACGCTTTTACGATATCCCAGACTGCACAACTAACAGACAGCTAGGCTCCAGCTCCGTTGGGGGTTCTATAGCTCGGAGCTCTCCTGCTGTGCTTTGGCTGCCTGTGACCTCTGTCATCACTCAGCCCACATGTCACTCCCCAGCGAGGGAGGGGGGTGGGGGTGATTGGAGGAGGCAGCCTGCTTTAGGAGTGAGAAATGGAACAACATGGAAAATTCTTAACAAAATGGAGGTTCGTATCCACCTCTGGGTGCACGATTGCTACAACATGCAAAGTCTATTAAGCCAAAAAAAAAAATCTCTTTTCTCCTCTTCCATTTTTTATTTTCTGTGCACATTTGTCATGGTATCTGCAGGGTGCAGAGAATTGGTGGTAGGGGAGATGTAACTCCTGCTGTGCTCATGAGCAGGAGCTACAACATTAATGACTGCCCAAAGAAGGACGACAGAAGACTCAGAAGAAGGGACAGAGAAGATGGCAGAGGCAGAGGACAGAGCAGCAACTAACAGTTAATATAACATTAAAGGAGGGCACGCCCTTGCAGCTAAACATGTTATAATCTGCAACTATGATGCGCATATTTGCACATTATGGCAAAAGCCCTTTTAAACAGCTGATTTTAGTTTCACTTTAGAGTGTGTTATATGAATTCCCATTCCACCTACTTAAACTGTAATAAACCCACAACAGTACAATCAATCAGTCTGTATATGCACTAAAGCATGCTTGATATACTCACCGTGGAACCTAAAGGGTTAGTCCTCTGCATTGTGTAAAAATGCTGTTTGATTCTTACTTCTCTGATCCTCCCCTTCTTCCAGTGTCCCCCTCTTATATCCTGACAAGACATGTAGTGTGGAGACACTCTGCACATGCTCAGTTTGGCGTGTATTGCTAGAGAGGTGTTTTTTTTTTCTTGGGAGAGTGCATGTGATCAGCACAGGGCCAATCAGCATTGTCCAGACCGAGTTTAGAGGTTCTGCATCTTCCTAAAGCTAAATGAAAACTCCTCCTACAAGGTTTAACGTGTGCTCAGCTGGACACTGATAGAAGTAACTAGACTGCTCTAACTGCTAATGAGAAAAGGTATTTAGCAGTTTATATTTACTAAAATAATTGCATTTCCATGTTCTGTGTACTGTAGGAGGCCAGATATATTGAATGAAGAGTCCTAGGTTTCATAACACATTAACCATTTCCTCATTTGGCTACAGTAAACTTAAAGAGTAACCCCACTTGTGTTGAGAAAAAAATATTCCCCCTCTGGGTGATCTATGTACATTGCAAGGATTTTAACAAATGTCTTCTTCTTCGGAAAACCAGTTAAATACATAGTACATGTTTGCGGTTTTATCTTCCAAAAGATTTGAAGTTCTGTTATACACACACACATGCTACACTGTACAGGCACACAGCTGGCTTGTTAAAAAAAAAAACAATATTCCATGTCACTTCTCTGCATCCACTCTGCTGATTGGTAGCTGGACCAGAATCAGCACCCTTGCCTAACTAGCTTGGAGATGATCTAGGAAGCTGCATCAGGAACTTGTAAAAAAGATCTGTCTGGCTGTGCAGTGTAGCAGAGGTGATCAAATCATAAAACTAGCTCAAGAAAAAGACATTTTTTTTGCCAGGTAAAAGTTTAAAGAGTTAGTTAACACCTTTTCGTGAAAACTGAAAATGTGAACTAACCCACAACACATATATGCCCACCACATTTCAAGCTGGTACACAGCCCTGGAAGGGCATAAAGTGAGTGATAGTGAGTGATCATTGGCCAGTGCTGGCTTTGAAACCAATGAGAACCTCTGCCTTGTTCCAGGATGGCCTCCTGGAAAGCATACTCAAGGCTCCTTTACCTTCAAAAGTATTCTCACTGGTCAGTGTGATGACGTGGCCAGTGCTGACCAATAACCTCTTCCTATTGCTTGCATTATGTTGCGTAAGAACTGTTATACTAGCTGGAGAGTGCAGCAGATAATGTGGAGCACATAAGGTACATGCAACAGAGACCGGAGGGGTGGGAGGGTGTTGTGCGTTCATTTGCCTTTTCATTTCTGTGAAAAGGTGAACTAACCCTTTAAACATACATATATTTTATCTGTGTAGTGGTTTGTTCCATCTTGTAAAAAATGTCATATACAACAGAATTTATGACTTGGCCTTGGTTCTATCTGAATTAAATTCAAGCTAAATTTGCGTCAACAACTCTAAAAAGCTGTGGAAATTGCCCAAAACAAAGTAATTATCACAATGTATACAGGTGGTTTCAAACACAAACCAGTAGGTAGATGAATATACTAGACAGCTGAGCAGTAAAAACAACACTCAGTGGTGAGGCAAGAAGGACTGTACACAGCTCTTCTGCTTACCTTCGGGGATGAAGAATAAAGTCTTTAAATGTATATGGTCGCTCCAACCGGGGATTTTCTGTCTGGAAAAAGCAATGATAACTGGTAAGACCATATAAAACATACATACAAAAAAGTCTACAGTCATTACAAAAAATTAAATTAAATTAAGAACAATGATAAAAACAGGACATTATTAGTTGACAAGATTTCTGGCATAATCAACAGGTATTTCATATATCACACTTTCAGGTGTATACTTAAAAGGCCGTAAGAAAAACAAAGTCATTTGCTAAGGGCTTACATACACTTTTAAGTCTATCTACAGCCAGAACTTTTTTCTCAGTTTTGGTTACAGTCCCAGGTCAAGTTTATTTATTTTGTGGCCCAATGCGAAGATTTTCTTTCACTTCGCCCATTTGCTGTCCTGGTATCATTACAGGAAATGATTGGATAACTCTCCAAAATGAGTTGAGATCCCATCATCATTGTCATTACCAGAATAGGTTTTCCTGTTCCTCTACTCCCTGTTCCAGTGACAACTATTAAGTTTTGAATTTCATATAATTTCTTGTTCCAGTAAAATCAAGATAAAAAAAAAAAGATATGCGTTTTTTTCCAAATCTTTGGTAAACAGCAGACAGGGCATCCAACAGCCTAAGGGCTCTTTCACAAATGCGTCTACTACTCCAGCACTGCTTATATCTTTCTCCAAGGACAATGACTATTAATCTGAACTCCAATAATGCTAGAGGTCTCAATATTCTTGGCAAATGCTTAACAATAAAAGAATACAACTCCATGAAAGTGGACATTCTTTTTGTCCAAAAGACCCACTTTAAAAAAACCTGAGCCTCTAAAGACACTACTACAAACATTATCCACAGGCATATAAGACGAATTGTGGAAAGCTTATTACTTTTAAAGAACTCTCTCCTTTAAATATCTACACAGCATAGAGGATAACCAAGGCCATTAGTACAAACAACAATATTGTTTATACTCCAATAAACCTATATTATCACCAATTCACAAAACAAAGTCACTGGAGATTTCAATAAAGTGGGAAATGCAAAAAAAAACCCCAAAACAGAATATAGATAGAAGGTTCAGTGACATGGATTGCTTCACATTTTGGAATGCTCATAAGGCCTACATGCATAACATCCTGCTAAAAATAGGCACCTATGCAACTCAACAATACATGCAACACATAGATGAGATGCTACAGAAATTTAAAACTACTGAAATATTAAAATAAAAAACTAAATTCAGAGATTATTAAACACAAGTAAATGCTCTGTACCCTTCCTCTATGCAAATATGAGAAAAGCCACATATGTCTTATTGTTACCAGCTATGCTCTTAAAACCAAAGCGGGGCCTACCTAGCAAATCAACTCAAAGTAATAGATCAAAATAACTCACAACCCACCCCAAGACCTAACAAACAAAAAAACGTTAGATTTTGTGACTGCCTTCAGCACACACTGTAATTACCTGTAAGACCTAAAAAAAATCCTCAATACTCTACAACCCACCTCAACTAAAATCAACTTCCTCCACTCTACAGACCTTTCTTCTTTCACCCAAGAACAAGTTATTGAATTGTCAAGACCATTGATTCCTCAGGAAATCAGCTTCAATAGACTGCTTTCCACATAAATATTATAACCAACTAAAAAATACATTGACCTTTTACCTTACAAATGTTTTCAATATGTCAATGTCACAGGCTCCAGTCCAAAATAAATGTTAGAAGCAATTATTATAACTATCCCAAAACCAAACCAAGTGAATACATCTCCAAGCCCAGTGGCTACAGACATATATCATTACTAAATGCAGGCACCAAAGTATATGCAAAATCACTTGCCTAGAGACTCTTAATTATCCTCCTAAGAGGTACAAAAATACAGGAGGCATGGCACTTGCCAATATTCTACATTACCAAACACTATGCTACTGTACTCAATCAATTCCAAGACTGGTGGGGTAACTCTAAAAAATATGGTCTGAGATGGAAAAACTACATTTATTCAACTTAAAAATCTGGATAGCTCAGGTATAACATCGCTAATATAAATTATACCCAACCAAACCAAAGTTATCATTTAAACCTTTGACTGGTAAGTAACTAACTCCAGCTAATGTATGTGTTATATGAACCCTAAACTCTATCTATTAAAAATTACCTCTCCCAAAAATAAAGGAATATAAAAATATATATTCTCATACATCCTGTGACACACTGGGAAAATATTTGTAAATAGATGAATGGTCTAAAGCCATACAATTTTCCTATAAGGAAATTGCTCCAATCATTGGGAATTTCTCCAAAAAAATCATTTTTAGATGGTACACCACTCCATTTAAACTATCCAAATTGTCATTTGAGTGATTCCTGTTAACATCATGATTCAAAAAAGAGCCAAACAACTATGTGATAATAAATGGCTTCATATGATTACTATCCTTAAATAAAAGACAGTTTTTTGGCATGATCCATCATATTTTCAATATCAATCCCAAAATGTCACAGTTTCTGTCAGGTTATGCAAACTTTTGAACACAACTGTTGTCATTTACAGGCAAAAAAAAGATCACAAGCCCATTTAGTAGAGGAGCTGAAGAGTAGAAAATACATCTAAGCGTTTGAGTGTTAATGCACTCCAATGGTTAGAATAAATTAATATTTTGGTCAATGGAATCCATTAACGCTCAAATGGTTGATGCACCTAACGTGTGTGCAATAGACAGCTTCAGGCGCACTTTTTTTTAAGCAGTGTTTCTCCTGGTAGGAGTTCTGATGTTCACAGGAGCAACTCAAACACCCTGTGTACATGAGGTCTAAATTATAGTGGAAATGAAAATTCTGGTGCTGAAACTGAAAATTCAAAATGCACTTGGCCAAAAACCAAAACAAGCTTTAAAATTGCGCACGCTCGTGGAATGGAATGAAACTGTGCTTTAAAAATTGCTACAGGTTAGCAGTTTAAAGTTTCAGAGGAGGTCTAGTACTAGAGTTATTGCTTTTGCTCTGACGTTCATGGTGATACCTCACGTGTGCGGTTTGAACTCCATTTACATACGTGGGCATGGCCTACGTATGCATTTACCACTACGTGCGAGCACAGGGGGACAGGGGCACTTTAAACTTTTTTTTTTTATTTATTTAATGTTATTTTTTTTTCATGAACTGTCCCTTTAAAAAAATTTTAATCACTTTTATTCTTATCACAAGAAATGCATGAATCCCTTGTGATAGAAATAATTAGAAACAGGTCCTCTTTATAGAGAGATATGGGGTCAATAAGACCCCACATCTCTCTTCTGCAATGTAAAGCATTGGATAAAAAAAAAAAAGCATTGATCTAGTGCTTTAAAAAATGTTTTAAATAATGCTGGAAGTGACATCACTCCGGTCCTCCAAGGGCATAGAGACGAGTGAAGGCCATCTTTCCTTCACTCATTTCTATGTCCAGCTCCGGGATCATTCGATGGTTTCTCAGGTAAGGCTGAGAACTACCGAGCGGCGGCCGGTCGTGGCAGCGACGGCAAGGGGTGGGGTTTTTTCGGCACCTGTATTTTTTATGGACAGCTTATATTGGTGCTTGCATTAAAAAAAATCACAAGTTTAGCCACTACAATGGCTGCTTCTGATGTATTGTAAAAAAAACTTTCAAAGTATGCATGAGATCAATTGGTTTCTAAATGTAAAGTACATTAAATTGCAACATTTTCTACCATACTGAAGAATTCACTGAATTCAAGAATTCTCTAGCAATGAATAAATGTATTGCATTGCTAGCAAAATTAGGGTGATGTGTAGCCTGCCACATAAACCGAAGAGAACTAGTTACAAAACAAAATCTGGAAATAGTTGTGCTCAAGTTCTCTTTTCACCAATTAATTTCCAACATTGTGTATTGCAGGTTCCCAAAGCCCTGAATCCTGTGCTAAGTGTTGAACTCTCAACTACACACACAGGCAGATGGACCTGGAACTCAGAACTCTATAAAAGCAGAAATGGGATAAGTTAGAAAAACTGTGGTTAACTATGGAATAAATGTGAAGAAATGTCACCAGCACACAAAGGATTCCTCAAACAGGTTCAAAGTTTTATTCTGTGGTCATATAATGCAAACAAAGGCTATTGTTTGCACTATGGGACCACAGAGTAAAACTTTCTTCACATTGAGTGCCCAGGTTCCCAGCCTGTGATCATTGCAGCACCCAGCTATACCGAACAGCCATCTTCAGGAACGTGCGCATTGGCAATATTTTGATTTAACTACGGAATAAATCTCGTTGCCTTTTGAAGGCAGTTGTTCAGTGAATGTCTCCCTAATAAATGTTGCTGACACTTAACTGCAGCAACTTACAATCTAAAAACAAAGACCTGACAACACTAAAATGTAATGCCTTCTGTTTGTTTGAACACAATAATAAATCTGATATACTGAATCAACTGTCATTGTGCTACATTCTAGAATGTACATAAAGCTGAAAAATGGTTAAAACCGTTACTAAATTTTCAATGTGCTAGATAAGTCACTTAACTGTAAAGGCTTATGGGTAAACCAACCTAAGAAGCCTGCTATAAAACATAGATTGTAACACAGAGTCATAAACACTCTGAGAAACGCTTGTCTGGCAGCACATCCAGTCTACATCTCTTACTGTAAGTTAACCACTTTATCGCGTGGAGGAGAGGCAGCTGTCTGCAAAACAATGTAGAGTGCTTGGCAATATCCAAAACACTAAGCTTACATAAGGTTAATTATTTTCATATTCACAAAGCCTGATATTCTCTTATATCCAAAAAGTCATGTGGTTGTTTCTGTCTAAAGGTAAGAGCTTCAGTCCTGAAAGGCAAGATTTGTATTTGAACTAAGGACACATATTGGCTTTAGTGACCTTACATAAATGGAAAAAAAAACAGACAAGATTTTGATTTGCAGGTTAGGTTTACAGAGGTATAAAGCAAAACATTAGGGTGTTCACGCATATCTTTACAGTACATACCGGCAACTGGTAAAGAGGAATATCCACTTGACCAAGAAAGTCATCTCTGGTCTACAAATGAAAAATAATGGTCAATAGAAAAAAATTAAACTGCTGCAAAACATGGCACTACAACTTTATTTAACTACTTGAAGACTGGACTGTTCCATCCCCTTCCAGTCTTGGCCATTTTAGAAGTTTTCAGCTCTGTCACACTTTGAATAACAATTAATGTTAATTGAACAACTAAGGCAACACTGTACCCACATGAATTTTATATAATGTTTTTGAGACTGATAGAGCATTCTATTAATATTTATCCACTACTGGGCTTTTTACTTTATGAAGTAAAACAACATTTTTCTTAGTTTTTATTTTGTTATAAAAATTTGCATAGAGGGGCCCAAAATCCCAAGGGCACCTTTAGGCTTTCAAGGAGCTTAAATTGCGCATCTAATTTCCTGATTAACCCATCGCATTTCTTGGGTCCATGAAGTACCAGGACAGGAGAAACACCCACAAAATGGCCACATTTTGAGAAAGCAAACACTCCAAGGTATTTTCTGAAAGGCATAGAGAGTATTTTGAAAATTGTATTTTTTTCCAGAAGTTTTTGGAAAATTAATTTTTTTCTTTTTTAAACAAAGTTGTCAATTTAATAAGATATTTCTAACACACAGCAAAGACATACTTAGAATTACACTCCAAAACATATTCTGCTACTCCCCTGAAGTATGGCAATACCATGTGTGAGAGACCTTTCACAGCCTAGCCACAAAGAAAGGCCCAAAATCCAAGGAGCACTTTCTGGCTTACTAGAGGTATAAATTACGCACCTAATGTCCTTACTATTCACCTCATTATTTGACAAAGACTGGCTCCACCATTCGAGTTCATTAACACATGAGGTTGGAGGGCAGTAAAAGCTTGCTGTTAAGCTGGGAATAATGCTCCTTTATTACAAACATTTAAGCAGCTTGATTACTGACAAAAGGTTGTGGTATGGGGCACTTTATACAGTTATACTTGACTTATTCACTCAAAGTAGACCAATACACAAGAGAGATGAAACAGTGCACACTCAAGATACACCTCACTGATGAATAACAGACAGAAGCATTAGGGCTAGATTTGAGGTACATAGGCATCGCACTCACACCCTGATCAACAGGAACAGTTCTTTAAATTGTGTGCCCCATGGCTCTATCATTAATGATTGCTCTAGAGGACCATTTCTCCAACACTTTGTAACCCAGATGCTACAGCAGCAGTATACAGTCAGGTGCACTGTCCCTGTTAGTTTGATTTCAAACGGTGAGTAAGGGGCCCCACTGTTTAAAGCGTTACTAAACCCACAACAGTAAAATCAGTCTGTATGTGCAGTAAAGCATGCTTGTTATACTCACTGTAGAACCTAAGGGGTTAATCCTCTGCATTGTGTAAAAAGGCTGTTTGATCCTGTGTTCTCTGATCCTCCCCTACTTCCAGTGTCCCCCTCTTATCTCCTGATAAGACATATCGTGTGGAGTCACTATGCACATGCGCAGTTGGGTGTGTATTTCTAGAGCTTTTTTTTTCTTGGGAGAGTGCATGTGATCAACACTATCCAGACACAGGTCAGGGGTTCTGCATCCTCCTAGAGCAGAATGAAAACTCCTCCTACAAGCTTTAACGTGCTCTGCTAGACACTGATAGAAATCACAAGACTGCTCTAACTGCGGATGAGAAAAGGTATTTAGCAGTTTATATTTACGAAAATAATTGCACTTCCATGTTCTGAGTACTGTGAGAGATCAGATACAGTGAATGCGGGGTCCTGGGTTTAATAACACTTTGTTTATACTCTAGGCATTATTATTTTATTTTATTTACCTTGTATAAAAAAATGGTCTGTAATTCAGAACATTGTATCAGATTTCACCTGTCATTCTTCCTATTTTATGCCCTTTTATAAAATGTGACCATAGCTTTTAGCAGTGCATTTTCATCATTGTGCATATCTTTTTAACCAGTAATGTAGTAAACCAAGATAAACCCAATCATACCAGTATGTGAAAGAAAGGAAAGAATCATGTCTGTGGCTCGTCCTAAGTGTATCCGCTTTTGATAATTAAAAAAAATAAAAAAAAGTAAAAGGGGGGGGGGGGGGTTAAACAAATATCTTAATAGTGCAAAAGATGGCACACACTGCCCCCCATTGGTATTTTTTTTAACTCTTAACTAACATAGCTGTGCAAGTGCCCAGATATCTGGCATGCATTGAGGTCTAGATATAGAAAACACTGAAGGTCATACCAAACCATTCTGTTTATGACTTTTGAATAATTAAATGCTGTAGAATTGGCTTTACATTTACTATAATGCAAATCAGTTAATGGTATAAAGCTGTATCACTAGCATCTGTAGTCAATGCCACACAGTGAACACATTAGCAATGAACATTGGTTTACAAAAATATTTCAGCAAAACTCTGTTGGATACCGCAGCTGTAATAAAATGTAGCAAGAACATTTGTTATTGCAGTCATATAAAAGGAAAAGATGCAAGACAATAAAGATTGATTTGACATGAAGCATGAATCAATTTTTACAGGTTAGACAAGAACATTAAGCAGAGTATCAAATGTGCAAAAGATGAAGCTCTTGACTTTACCTTATATAGTTTAAAGGCTAGAAGCATCTTTTGGATGATGTATGTCTAGTGTTATAAACAGGAAATGTATTATAGACCTATATAAGATATACTCTCACCGGCCACTTTATTAGGTACACCTGTTCAACTGCTTGGCAACACAAACTGCTAATAAGCCAATCACATGGCAGAAACTCGATGCATTTAGGCATGTAGACGTGGAGAAGACAACTTGCTGAAGTTCAAACCGAGCATCAGAATAGGGAAGAAAGGGGATTTTAGTGACTTTAAACGTGGCATGGTTGTTGGTGCCAGAGGGCCTTGGCCCACGTATTTAAAATACTGCTGATTTACTTGGATTTTCATGCACCATCTCTAGGGTTTACAGAGAATGGTTTGAAAAAAAAGAGAAAATATCCAGTGAGCGGCAGTTGTGTGGACGAAAATGCCTTGTTGATGTCAGAGGTCAGAGGAGAATGGGCAGACTGGGTCGAGATGATAGGCAACAGTAACTGAAATAACCACTTGTTACAACAAAGGTATGTAGAATACCATCTCAGAAGGCACAACACGTCGAACCTTGAAGCAGATGGCCTAGAGCAGCAGAAGACCCCACTGAGTGCAACTCTTGTCAGCTAAAAACAGGAAACAGAGGCTACAATTCACACAGGCTAACCAAAATTGGACAATAGAAGATTGATAAAAGATTGCCTGGTCTGATGAGTCTCGATTTCAGCAGCAACATTCAGATGGTAGGATCAGAATTTGGCGTAAACAACATGAAAGCACGGATCCATCCTGCCTTGCATCAACAGTTCAGGCTGATGGTGGTGGTGTAATGGTGTGGAGGATATTTTCTTGGCACATCTTAGTATTAATTGAACATCGTTTAAATGCCACGGCCTACCTGATTATTGTTCCTGACCATGTTCATCCCTGTATGACTACAGTGTACCCATCTTCTGGTGGCTACTTCCAGCAGGATAATGAACCATGTCACAAAGCTCAGATAATCTCATACTGGTTTCTTGAACAGGACAATGGATTCACTGTACTACAATGGCCTCCACAGTCATCAGATCTCAATCCAATAGAGCACTTTGGGATGTGGTGGAATGTGAGATTCACATCACGGATGTGCAGCCGACAAATCTGCAGCAACTGCATGATGCTATCATGTCAATATGGACCAAAATCTCTGAGGAATGTTTCCAGCACCTTGTTGAATCTATTCTATGAAGAATTGAGGCAGTTCTGAAGGCAAAAGGGGGTCCAACCCAGTACTAGCAGGGTGCACCTAATAAAGTGGCCGGTGAGTATATGATCCTTTTATACCAGAAATAAACTATTATAAAGCTCCTGAAAAGTGCAGAAAAAATCTCAAACAATACAGTGTCCTAATTCTGCACAAATCTACCGTAGCCCATGAAAATGATGGCTGCTGTTAATTACATTGTAAAACTAACTTGTAATATCACTACTTCAAAACTGGTTTATATATCATATTTAGTATTAGCTTCAAAAAAACGTAGGCATACTGAAACATGGGGTTAACTTTTTTCCATGCCAGAGGTTCTAACTGTCCCCCTTGCATTCAAAAATAAAATACAGATATTGCTAGAGACAGGCTTTACAAAAAAAAAAAAAAAAATTTAAAAATGATTGCTACCTCCGCTTCCCTAACCTTCACCATTAGAAAACGTAACCAGAATACTCCAGTGACCACCAGTACCTCACATTTTCCCACACATAAAAACCGCCCATATAGGTACATACACCAAATAACTAAAATATAAACATCAATTTTTCTTGAAGACAAAACACATCAACATTGTATCTGTTTATGTTCAGCACATTAACCTCACCAGCTGAACAGCAAATTACAATGTGTTATTGGCCAAACTGGCTGAGATCCTTCATGAGTTGGCCTTGTTGCTGAAACTAACAGAAGTAGAAACCATCATCACATAATTACTATCCTATTAGAGAACACATTTCTTTGTGTCTTCTGCATATCCAACTTGTCCAATTGTAAGCCATATGGAAAAGGATCACAAACCACAGGTTAAGAATATCTGCCACAAAGGTATGATACTACAATTAAAGTGCTATATCAGAGGATATGTCTCTAAAATGACAGTTGATCAAGGGGCCCTCAAAGTGTTTCTTCAGTCTTTCTCCATTCCTATCCAGACCATCTGTAATAGCTTAGCAAAAAGAAAGCTGGAGTAAAAAAAATCCTAGTGACCAAGACTAAACAATCTAATTTTACTTCCATCAGTCCAGAAAAGACAGAGAAATGAGACTATGATGAGGCAGATCTTGAGTTCTCAGGCCACAATGACTGCCAAAACAATTTAAAGGATAAGTTCACGTTTAGAAAAAATAAATGCACAATTTTGCAGGTAAAAAAATATATGCATTTTTTTTTTGTTAGGGACCTGTAAAGCATTGCACCCACAATCAGCAGATTTTGGGTATAATGCCACGGTCCTGCAGACTGTCTGTGTAGCTGTCTGCTCATACCTCAGATACAGGCAGGCAGTTACACTCTATAAGGAAGCTCAATGATCTACCTAGAGAGATCAACAGAGCTCTGGTAGTTCATTGAGAACTGCAAGACGACAGCTGTAAAGGCTGCTGGGACGTCTAGTTTTCCTATTCACAGAACACTGTTAGTGAATGACGTAGCCGGGCGGGAGAAGATCCCCTGCTAGCTCTAGCTGTCAAAATGGAGGGGGGGGGGGTATGGGGTCCGCTGCATTTCTAACAGGTTACATGTTACACCCTGAATATGGGTGTAACATGTTACAAAAACTGAGAAGAACACAATTGGAGCTTCAGGCTTCTAGGTAACTACCTATAATTGAAGTATTACTTTTGGATGGACTGATCCTTTAAAGTACCACCTGCCAAAGGAAAACATGTGGGATGCCATTCTTGGCCTCTTTCTCAAAGTGCTAGCTACAAGTCTGGCTTCTAAAATGTCTGCTTCCCTGAACAAGCATGCAGTAAATAAAGTCACATAAAAGTCTGAATTCCTTATTATTTACATATTAGTAACTCAAAGTAATCAAGCCATATGCAAGTAAATGTTAAAAGAAACAAGCCATATGCATGATGGCCAAGCAACCAGCATCTTCAAATAAAGAGCAATCGCAGCCTAAATATTTTTCTCCAGCTAGTTTCCTTTAAATCAAATGAAAGGTGCTATTAATACATAAAACTGTGGCAGTAGCACACTGCTTGCATCTAACGGTGAACTGTTTGCTTACGAACTGTAGAGCACCTCCTTGTCCTCACGACTGGAAAGAAAAACAGAGAGCATACACACCTGTGGCAGCTAATTACCAAAGCTTTCAACAAAGCGTTATTCTGAGGTGTTATGGGCAAGGTCATTCAGTGCACTATTTTCATTCCCAACTTTCCTTATTAAAGTGAATGGCATTTTTTCAATAAATGTGCTATTTCAACATACAGAAAATGAATCTGTCCATATGGTTGGCCTATTTTAAGGCTATGCCTGTAGTAGATGCAGGCTCAGTTGGTCTTCACACAGAAGTCTATAGTTGCAGAGAAGAAGAACTCACTTTTTATTGGCGGGAATAAAAATAACATCACGCACAGCAAAAAATAAACAAAGATGTGGACTATTGCTCCTGCTTATAAAAATATAGACTCAATAGATGTCTTTTATAGGCCAACATTCTTTCTGCTAAAACATCCCAGACATAACTGTACATTCTGGGCTTCTACTGCATAAATGGCTTCTCAGAAGTCACAGTAGGAGTGACCATCAAGCAGTTATTTTAATCAACACAGAATGTTTCTCTGCTCCCTCTAAAAATAAATCTGGCTGTCACAATTTCACACAACGCACTACTTTGAATATATCAATATTTGGCACAGTTGACTTACAGGTGTTGCACAGATTAAGCCTCCCATAGCACACTTAGATACTTGTTTAATTAAACAGTGCAGTTAGCACATACTGTATGTAGCAACCCATAGCAACTAGATATCAGTTAAGGATGTTGGAGCACAGACTACACTACATTATTTAATGCATACATTTGTTTAAAATGAGAAAACCATGATCCAGTGAGGGTAAGGCATAAGACATTTCAGAGCTCAAAATTCTGGCACTATCAAAGTAGAACTATAGACTAAACTTTTTTTTTCCATTTTGGATAAAATTAGGGAGGGTTATAGCCCCTTTCAATTCTGTTTTGCCATCTGGGGAGATGTCCCTTCACATTGTCACATTTCCAAAGAAGGAAGCAAGAAAAGTAAGGGAATCCCTTGGGGCCCCCCGGTCACTATAACTAGTGCCTCCATTGGAGGATTTCCCCCATTACAGTTCTGGGGTACAACCCAAAATTTGGGATTTTCTTCCACTTTCACAATCAGTGATAATGACAAACAGGACAAAAAGAGAGAGTGAATCTCCCTATTAGGGCAAATTTCATTTGTCATACGTAAAGCAGTAGAAAACTCTGCTTTTGAATTTGTACCTACAGGTAAGCCCAGGGTGGATAAAAATCAATGATTTTTTTTTAAAAAAATCAAAAAAATCGGATTTTTTTATTTAAATCGGATTTTTTTTAATTTAAATCGGATTTTTTTGAATAAAATGCTTTTTGAGGAAAATATATTACCATCCAAAGGTTATTCCATCATGAAATAAAGATTAGTTTTTTAATTATGTAGAATAAGGCTGTATATGTTTAATTTTTTTGGTAAATAAATTCCATTAATCCATTCACAATGTCATGCTCTTCCAGAGGTTTTTGTAAGATTATTGGGCAGTTTCTCTGCCTACAAGTTATTATCACAGATGCTCGGTTAACTTTTGCAGTTCTCAAAACTGAATTTGACTCAGCGGAGATCACATGCCTCTTCTTCACAGCAAAAATGTTATAACATGAACAGAGTTAAGAAAAAGACCTTAATCCTAACTTCTACAAACCTATGAATACAGAATCAACCCCTTCAGTGCTAAGTTTCAAGAAGTTCAGTGAATAGAATAGAAACAATATTTTTCTGATTGTTTGGAGTGGAATAGATCTGCACAAGAAGAAAGTGAAACGAAGTGTGAGGAGGAAGGGGATGACAGTCTAAGTTTCTTAAAATATATATATTTTGTTTAGCCAAATTAGTTAACAAACATGAATGTTTGTTTAAGCAAATAACATATGCTGGAATGGTATTGTTTCAGTTGAATAAATCTATTTAAATTGTTATTATTAAGGTAATGATTATTTTTCTCCTTCCTAAGTACAACAGAAAAGTTGTCCAAATATGAATGATTAACCTATTAAACTGGGGATAAAACTATAACTAATATGAAAAGTTGTTATTCTAAAAATCTTCATCTCCTTGCATATTAAAGTTATACCAGCAAGAATTAGTCTTTATGTAGAAAACTATGATTTAAATCAAGCCTTACTGACTAGTGATTTAAATCGTGATTTAAATTGTGATTTAAATCAAATCCACCCTGGGTAAGCCTACAATAAGGTACAGTGAATATCTCCTAAACTTGCGGTGTTTAGTAAATATTAACATTGGATGCAGCCGGTGACTTCACCAGTGCATGTGCTCTGCAGTAATGGCATACCTGTGCGGTCCCTTCAGAGTTCTGTGCCGTAAACCGTGACTCGCATGCGTAAAAGTGACATCACTGTGATTCAGCCATTCTAAGGACCGGAGCAAGTGAACCCGGAAACAAGAGCTGAGAAAGATGGAAGCCCTGTCAGCAGTGATAGCACATCGCTGGAGGGCTTCATTCTAAGGTAAGTCTTTCATAATATGTTCGCTTGCGATGCATGCTAGCACATTTTGCCATTGCCTTGCTGGGGATTGTTTTGTTTTTTTTCCCTGAAAGGTTGAGGTTTACTACCGCTTTTAGCATTTCACGCAAAACTGATATTTCAGATATGGATGGGGTTTGTGTACTAATTGGTCCTGGACTCCACACCATTAACAATAGTGCACAAGAGGAGTCTTATGTAAAAAAAAAAATAAAATAAAATAATGGCAATGTAGGTATAAACATAGATCCACTAAAATGTTAGGTAATAAAGCTGCAGGATGATGAATGTTGTCTACTGAAAATACAAATACCAAAATAATTAGCTAAAATGTGTTTTACTAACAAAATGCCTCTGGCCTAGAAGTGTTAGATGTAGAGTGGCTAGCTACTAATACCACTAAACTAAAAAGTAATTAGCTAAGTTGTGTATAGTCATTTGCTCCCTTTTGAACAAAGGGAAGGAAACAGGGAAACAATGCATAGGTATGAGGCAAAGCAAAGCATAGTAAAGTTGGCCATAAACAATAAATAAATCACTGGATACAGGACCCCGTAGATGGCCATAGTTGCCATTATTAAAGTTTTCAGTGTAGCAAATTCCAGCATTTACTAGCCACAATCGGAAGCCTTCAGGGTAACAAATGTGTGGCAATTACTGTTAACAGCAGTCAGAAAAGATCCCTAATGCACGCTGAATTCTTGGAAACCTCAAAGAGACCTAGAACTGATCGTTCCCTTTTCTATGGAAAAAGGGAACAAAGTTTTCACTGTGTGTATGTTGTGATTCCCTGCCAAGCTAGGAAGAAGACCGCTGTAGGTTCCCGTGGCATGTGAGTCATTTGAGGACAGGCAGATGTTCCACTGCCTGTAACCCTTCTTTGTGAGACATCCACCCCTTTCTGGCCAAATTTAAAAAATCTTTTTTTCTTGGAGAATTTTAGAAAATATAAACTACACAAGTATAATTATAATGAATTTCTACAATGTAAGTGAAAGGGGGTCATGTTCATTTTAAAAAGGTTGTCTCAACAATACAGTTGTAAAAAGTGAGGAATATAGTTTAACACCCATTTGTGAATACAGTTTTACATCTTTATAGTGAATGTTCTCTTAGTTTTTTAAATTATTTTCCTTGGTTATTTGGATTCAAAAACATTTTTGAAAAATGATTTAGGAATACAAGTTAAATTGTATTTAAAAAAAAAAAAAAAAAAACACATACCGCTCCAGGTAAAAGTGTATATAAACCAAAGAATAGAATAGTCAGCATACCAATCCTTAGGTATAGTGGTTGCATTAGTTTTCTTTTTCTAGCCTTCTTTAACTCTTTACAACTAGTCCCCAGCATAGGAACATTCAACTTGCAAACTTTCAAAAGATGCGAACACATGTGTTCACATGTCACACACTCAGTTTTGTTTTCCATTCAACCCAGATCCTCCTATCAACACAAGCAATGTTGGTGCTGCAATCTCCCCCACTGTGTCTTTATTTTATGACAGTGGGATTTCCCTCCCCAGAACACAGTGATCAGTGCTCACAGCCATTGTTTGCAAGCACTGATCTTTGGTGGATTAAGGAACAAGTTGGACCTACAAACGAGCTCCCTAAATTAACCTTGTTCGTAAGTAGGGGACTTGCTGTATTTTCACCTGATCCTGCGAGTTAACACACTTCATGGCAGGCTACGCACACTCCTCCACTGTATCTGTGGAGGAAGCCTTGCTGGTCACTCAGGCTGGATTTTAAACATGCCTGCATTTGTTCATCTCCATTACAGATATTTTTTCTATCTGTTGAAAACAAATGCAGCCACCACAAATAAGGACTGGTGAGCTGCAATATTTGTGTTCATGGTAGCTGCATGACAAAGACAAAATAAGGGGCGCATTAGACTTGTGTATTATCTAAGATTTATTGTATAAAACAAGTGGATATACTCACAAACCACGTTGAGTGGAAAGCAATTAAACATGAGGCAGAAACCAGCTTCAAGAACCACCTTGAGCAGTACTCAAGGGGGGCTTAGATGACAACATAAGAGAAGCAGAAGCTTTAAAAGGTTCCACCTTCTTCCTCAGACTTGAACACTGAAGAGGTTTTTTTTTGTTTATTTTTTTGTTTTTGGGATTGGTTATGCTTTAGCCCTGGTTCACACCTGTGCGACTTGTCATGTAATTTGGCAGTTTCAAATCACATGACAAATCGTACCCTATTGTTCACAATGGAACCGTTTAAATCAGTGCGACTTCAACTTTGCAGTGTCACACCGATTTGAAAAAAAGGTTCCTGCACTATTTTTTGCAATTTCATATGCGACTAGCATAGAGACCTGTGCATGAAGTCGCACAGATGTCAGCAACGTTGCACTGACATGCATCTTTGATACTGTCAACTTCAAGTGACGTCACATGATTTCAAAGTCAGATTCAGTGTGAACCAAGGTTTAAACTGGCTGCTCACATTACAATCAGACTGTACATTTCTAACTCTGCAACAGTCAGCTTAATACTTTTTCAAGATTACTTAAAGGACACCCAAGAAGTGCAGAGATGGTGTGGAAGTGCAATGTATCATAATGAATGTAATTGTAAGTAAACAAGGTTCTGTGTTATTAAGGATCCATGTGGCCATGTGCCATCTTGCTATATCATGTTGGCATGAGCTGTGTCACTGGGATGTTATATTACACATTGCATTATCATATACATCTTAAACCATTTTATTTATGAAGGTGCCATATTTCACCTTTGCATGTTTTATACTTGACAGCCTTGGTTGCCCTTAATCTTTGTGCTCCAAACACCACTTACTACCTCAAAACCTGCTCTTAGAGACCTTAGTCTAATTTTTTTTCATACATTGTAGAAAGCCCTACACTGGTGAGCTCCCCTATTTCCATCAAATTCTATAGTATGCAGCATGGCCAGCATACTCCTAATACTGACTGCCTGCACTACCACCCATGGCCCCATATACTCACTTGCTGTTTAAAAAAAAAAAGTGCAATCCTACACCCCCAAAGAAGGTTACTCACAATTCACAAAGCGCTTTTGGTCTTTATTTTTATTTCCTTGATGCTGCACCTTCCATAACTTAATTCACAAAGGTGCATGATTTATTTAGCATGATCTTTAAGTTACAGTGTTTGCATTAGTGCTACTGAAACAATGTTAGTTTTTGGGGTTTTTTTTATTATTTTTCCAACATTAAATACAAACAGATAAAGAGCACAATCGTAATAATTTCCTGATAAACCCAGTATAATAGAAAGAGATAACGACTTTGCAGTATATAATTATGAACAAATAGGAGGAAATGAATGTCCTGTATTGCTTGAGAAAAAAAAGCACCCCACGTATAGCTCTTCTGCCAGGAACCCTGGGAGGGTGAGCATGTTAAACCATAAGGTCCTACATTAAGTATGCCGTAGAGTGAGCCTGCTGGAGATTTCTGTCAAATGATATGGGACTGTCCTGGGGTGAGGCGTTTTTGGTCTAGTTTTACCTTGTTCATGGAGGAAAAGTTGGCTTTGCCTAATATATGTATCCTTGTACATATATGTGGCAAACCACTTAAACAATGACTTTTATCCAGTATTCTCAGAAATAAATTATACTAACAATAAGTAGTTGGGAAATCATATTGGTTCTAGTAATGATAGTACATTTTTAGGATTTCCAGAGATAGAGGTAGCAGAGGAACTGGCTCGGTTAAAGATTAATAAAGCAATGGGCCCTGATGGTATTCATCCCAGAGTTCTAAGAGACGGGTAACAAAAATAAAAAATGGTGACAGGTCTGGGGGTCAAAACATATCAAGAGCGATTTCAGCAACCTTACATGTACAGTGTGGAGGAAAGAAGGGAAAGGGGACACATGACTGAAACCTTTAAATACATCACGGGGGTGAATAAGGTTCAGGAGGGCAGTATTTTCAACACGTAATCAAAATCAAGAACACGGGGACATGACCTTAAACTAACTGGAGGAAAGTTCAAAGCTATTCTCAGAAAGTACTAATTTACTGAAAGAGTATTTGATGCTTGGAATAAACTTCCAGCAGAGGTAGTGAGCCAGTCAACAGTAAATAGCTTCAAACATGCTTGGGACAAGCATAGATCTATACTAAAAAGTTACCCCCCCCCCCAAAAAAAAAACAACAACAAAAGAAAGAGAACCGAAAAAACACACTGGAAAAAAAACAAAACAGAAACGGGCAGACTCAATGGACCACTCGGTCTTTTTCTGCAGTCACGTTGTCTCCTCAAAAGTGCTAGTGTCTCTCAAAAAACGTTAATCGGATTTCTTTTCTTTTATGCAAAGAAGCCACTGTTCTAAAGTGAAAAAAACATGATCCCCCTACTTTACAAATTTAGATAGATTTAATAAATAATGGTTTACCTAGCCATAAAATGACTTACACAGCCAGGGGTTGTCCAAAATTTTTTTTATAAAATTTGGTCGCCCTGGACCTCTGCGGTCCCAGGGGATGCAGAAATGTAATCTCTGTTAAACTCCCTTATGATTTATATAGTACCCTGATGCTTTGTGATCTTGTATTAAATTTGTGACTTTGTATATACTGTGTTCTTTTCTTTTTGTACTCCATGTGCCTATACTGGTAAAACACCAGCTGTGCTGTTCGTGTTGTACTTATGATAGGCTTTCATGTGATGTTCTATAAATGTAAGCATTTGCTCTGGTCTATTCCCGACCTGTCAGTATGTACCCTCTCCGGTTTTCTTTGTATATTATGTTGTTGGCTAGAAAACTTAATAAAAGCACCTTAAAAAAAAAAAAAAAAGTATGTCGTAGAGATCCCCTCCTTAGTCTTGGAGTGTGAAGAGTGACAAAAGCAGAAACAGGGCAATGCATGCCAACTCAGAGGGATGAAGATTGCGGTCATGAGCAATGTCCTATCCTACATCCATGACTAAATGGGAAGTTAAATGGATTAAAGAATGAGGCAGATAGTGGGATAAAGAGAGAGTGAAAAAAAAAGGAAAGTGAAGAGGAGAGAAGAGGGGTGATAGGTGTTCAAGTACAAACGGCCTACATGGACAATAGCGCAGTTGAGTTTCAAAGTCAGGAGAAAATCGTTTGAAACCGACGGGAGTCCAAAAAGACTATACAGACATACTGTACCAGGTAGCCATATATGCAGATAATTCATCGTTATGCTGTGCCAGCAGTTCTTCCAAACGTTTTATACGAGTTCAGTAAGCCACTCAGCAGTCATGAGGGTATCCACTGGCTTCCATTGCCCAACAATTATGTTTCTGGCAGTAATTAAGAAGAAGCGTAGTAAAACTCTTCTTTGCCAAAGAAATGGTGCCCAGTATGAGGAAGAGAAGGGCAAAAGATGAAGACAGAAGAATATGCACCTAGGCATGCAGAGTGCTTCTACAAACATTTGTGAAAGAATGGGTCTCTCTCAGGAGCTCAGTGAATTCAAGCGTGGTACCATGATAGGTTGCCATCCATGGATTTTCCTTGCTACTAAAAATTCCACAGTCAACTGTTAGTGGTATTATAACAAAGTAGAAGCAACTGGGAACAACAGCAACTCGGCCACGAAGTGGAAGGCCACGTAAAATGACAGAGCAGGATCAGCACATGATGAAGCACACAATACACAGAAGTCGTCAACTGTCTGCAGAGTCAATAAGTAAAAACCTTCAAACTTAGTATGGCCTTCAGATTAGCACAACAACAGTGTGTAGTGAGCTTCATGGAATGGGCTGCTATGGCCGAGCAGCTGCATCCAGGCCTCACATCACCAAATGCAATGCAAAGCATCGGATGCAGTAGTGTAAAGCACGCCGCCACTGGACTCTAGAGCAGTGGAGACGTGTTCTCTGGAGCGACAAATCATGCTTCTCTGTCTGCCAATCTGATGGGCGTGTCTGGGTTTGCCAGGAGAATGGTACTTGCCTAACTGCATTGTGCAAAGTGTAAAGTTTGGTGGAGGGGAGATTATGTTGTGGGGTTCTTTTTCAGGTGTTGGGCTTGGCCCCTTAGTTCCAGTGAAGGGAACTCTTAAGGTGTCAGCATAACAAGACATGTTGGACAGTTTCGTGCTTCCAACTTTGTGGGAACAGTTTGGGGGAACAGTTTGGGGATGGCCCCTTCCTGTTCCAACATGACTGCACACAAGTGCACAAAGCAAGTTCCATAAAGACATGGATGAGCGAGTTTGGGGTAAATAAATTTGACTGGCCTGCACAGAGTCCTGACCTCAACCCCATAGAACAACTTTGGTATGAATTAGAGCGGAGACTGAGAGCCAGGCCTTCTCATCCGACATCAGCGCTTAACCTCACAATTGTGCTTCTGAAGAATAGTCAAACATTCCCATAGACACACTCCTAAACCTTGTGGACAGCCTTCCCAGAAGTGTTGAAGCTATTATAGCTGCAAAGGGTGGGCCAACTCAATATAAAGACTAAGACTGGGATGCCATTAAAGTTCATGTGCGTGTAAAGTCAGGCATCCCAATACTTTAGGCAATATAATAAATTGCATGTGTCCTACATAGACAAGGACCAACTTGGCTGATTACATTGATAAGATCTATTGCTTACTGAGCATATTTGCTTATACTGTCATAATGGAGTGATCTCCAAGCTTCCTTACTGCATATGCTAATATTCTCCTGCTTCTAACAGCCTAAACTGCTTTGCTTTCTTTTCACGCTTATTACCGCCTGCCGCATCAGCTGAAGGACTTTATCCAGTGTTTCACTATCTCAAGCTATTCGCAGATTTCCATACTCATGCTCAAATAATACCCTTGCAGCACTGTCTTTAGGATGAGCCACCTATCATAAAGGAGGAACTTCTCTACTTTTTATTTTTCACTTGCAAGACTGAACTGATTGCTGCAGCTCAGTTTCAGGGTCTTGGCAATCTTCTTATAGTCTAGGCCATCTTTATGTAGAGCAACAATTCTTTTTTTCAGATCGTCAGAGAGTTCTTTGCCATGAGGTGCCATGTTGAACTTCCAGTGACCAGTAAGAGAGAGTGAGAGCGATAACACTATATTTAACACATCTGCTCCCCATTCACACCTGAGACCTTGTAACACTAAGGAGTCGCATGACACCAGGGAGGGAAAATAGCTAAGTGGGACATTCTCACTTAGGGGTGTACTCACTTTTGTTGCCAGCGATTTAGACATTAATGGCTGTGTTGAGTTATTTTAAGGACAGGAAATTTACATGTTATACAAGCTGTACACTCACTACTTTACATTGTAGCAAAGTGTCATTTCTTCAGTGTTGTCATATGAAAAGATAGAATAAAATATTTACAAAAATGTGAAAGGTGTACTCACTTCTGTAAGATACTGTATCAGCAGTCCAAGGTATGGACCTCCATGAAGATACTTTAATTTGAAGATACATGTAAAGGGACATGGAAGTATCATTCTGTTAATTCCCCTCTCCTTAGTCCCAATCAAAGTACATAACTCACAGTTGAGCACTGGCCTCCCAGAAGCAGCCAGCTCTCACTTTGCACCCTGTTCCTTGAGTCTAGTATACTGCTGAAACATTAGTAGTAATGATAAAGGTAAAAGGAAAATGATTGGTTAGTTGCCTACAGCTTAGTACAGTGATTTGGCTTTTTTTTTTTTTTTTAGCTAAAAATAAATTTTCCCTTTATAGAAATATAGAAATGGCTGTAGCTGCCAGGAAAGCAGACATTTTTTAGCAAGCAATACAATTTCACAGTTAAACAAAAATAGTACTCCAAAAGAAAATAAATGTGTATGTTACTTAAAGTGGTAGTAAAGTCCCTTTTAATTTCTACCTACAGGTAAGCCTATAAAAAGGCTTACCTGTAGTTACAGTAAATATCTCCAAAATGTGCACCGCTTAGGTATCCCCTCCCTCCTAGATTGTAAGCTCGAAAGAGCAGGGCCCTCGAACCCCTCGTGTATCACATTGTATTGGTATTGTTCTGTCACATGTTCTGTCCCCCTTTGTAATGTACAGCGCTGAGCGAACTATTGGCGCTTTATAAATACTGTATAATAATAATATACACTGCTTAAAAAATTAAAGGAACGCTTTTTAATCAGATTATAGCATCAAGTCAATTAAACTCCTGGGATATTGATCTGGTCAGTTAGGTAGCAAAGGGGGTTGTTAATCAGTTTCAGCTGCTTAGGTGTTAATGAAATTAACAACAGGTGCACTAGATGGGCAACAATGAGATGACCCCCAAAACAAAAATGGTTTTACAGGTGGAGGCCATTGACATTTTTTTCCACTCATCTTTTCTGACTGTTTTTCACTAGTTTTGCATTTGGCTAGGGTTAGTGTCACTACTGGTACCATGAGGGGATACTGAGACCCTACAGAAGTTGGATGGGACATCAATGCGTATTATTGCCAGAAGGTTTGCTGTATCTCCCAGCACAGTCTCAAGAGCATGGAGGAGATTCCAGGAGACAGGCAGTTACTCTGGGAGAGTTGGACAGGGCCGTAGAAGGTCCTTAACCCTTTAGCAGGACTGACATCTGCTCCTTTGTGCAAGGAGGAACAGGATGAGCACTGCCAGAGTCCTCCAAAATGACCTCCAGCAGGCCACTGGTGTGAATGTCTCTGACCAAACAATCAGGAACAGACTTCATGAGGGTGGCCTGAGGGCCCGTCGCCCTTTAGTGGGTCTTGTGCTCACTGCCCGGCACCACAGAGCTCAATTGGTATTTGTCATTGAACAACAGAATTTGCAAATCCGCCACTGGCACTCTGTGCTTTTCACAGATGAGAGCAGGTTCACCCTGAGAACACGTGACAGACGTAAAAGGGTCTAGAGAAGCCATGGAGAACATTATGCTGCCTGTAACATTGTTCAGCATAACCGTTTTGATGTTGGGTCAGTGATGGTCTGGGGAGGCATATTCATGGAGGGACGCACAGACCACTACAGGCTAGAAAATGGCACCCTGACTGCCATTAGGTATTGAGATGATCCTCAAAAAACTACACTCCCTCGGCCTCAGAGATTCTGCTCTCTCCTGGCTCTCATCCTACCTGTCACAACGCTCCTTCAGCGTTACCTATAATGCTACCACCTCCCCCTCACTCCCCCTCTCTGTCGGGGTCCCTCAAGGCTCTGTTCTTGGGCCCCTTCTCTTCTCCATCTACACCTCCTCCCTTGGCCAACTCATACACTCTCACGGCTTCAACTACCACCTCTATGCTGACGACACACAAATCTATCTCTCAACCCCCCACCTCACCTCCTCGGTCTCTGCCCGAATCACACACCTACTGAGCGACATATCAGATTGGATGTCACTCCACTTCCTTAAACTGAACCTCTCCAAAACCGAGTTTCTTGTCCTCCCCCCAGCCCGGACACCACCCCCCATTGACTTCTCCATCACATCCAACAACGCCAATATCAAACCCGCCCTGCAGGCCAGAGTACTTGGTGTCATTCTGGACTCCAACCTATCCTTCCAGCCCCAAGTCCAATCTTTAACAAACTCGTGCAGACTCCACCTCCGCAACATCACCAAAATACGCACGTTCCTAACCCCAGAAACCCCTAAACAGCTCATCCACTCCCTCATCATATCACGACTCAACTACTGCAACTCCCTCCTCACTGGCCTGCCTCGCCGCTGGCTATCCCCGCTTCAGTCCATCCTGAATACGGCTGCCAGAGTCATTCACCTTTCCAACCGCTCCATTTCCGCCACCCCCCTCTGCCAATCCCTCCACTGGCTTCCGATTGCGTAACGGATCAAATTCAAAATCCTAACACTGACGTACAAAGCCGTCCACCACACTGCCCCGACCTACATCACTGACCTAATATCAAAGTACCGCCCAGCACGCACACTCCACTCCTCACAAGACCTCCTTCTCTCTAGTTCCCTGGTCTCCTCTTCCCATGCCCGCCTCCAGGACTTCTCCAGGGTGTCACCCATCCTCTGGAACTCCCTGCCCCAACCCATCAGATTAACACCTACTCTCCTCTCCTTTAGGCGCACCCTGAAAACCCATCTCTTCAGGGAAGCCTACCCCACCCCCTGCTAACTTGACCGACCTCCTCCACTCTTCCTACCACTCCATCCCCCACAGCTATCTCCTCCTGTGCCACCATCCCCTCCCTCCTAGATTGTAAGCTTGAAAGAGCAGGGCCCTCAATCCCCTCATGTTTTGCATTGTAATGGTATTGTTCTGTCACATGTTCTGTCCCCCTTTGTAATGTACAGCGCTGAGCAAACTAGTGGCGCTTTATAAATGCTGTATAATAATAATAGTAATAATAATAACATCCTTAGATCCATTGTCAAACCCTATGCTGGTGCATTGGGTCCTTGGTTCCTCCTGGTCCATGACAATGCCCAGCTTCATGTGGCAGTATGCAGGCAGTTCCTGGAGGATGAAGGAATTGATACCACTGAATGGTCCCCATGCTCGACTGACCTAAATCAAATAGAACACCTCTGGGATATCATGTTTCGGTTCATCCGACGCCTCCAGGTTGCACCTCAGACTGTCTTGGAACTCAGTGATGCCCTGGTCCAGAACTGGGAGGAAATACCCCAGAACACCATCCATCGCCTCCCAATGGCAATGATCAGCAACCTATAGTGTGAGTGCGATGGTGTACGGGCAATCTAACGCTAGCTGACCCTGACTTGGAGGGGAGCTTACGGACCCCGACGCTATCTGATGGCGCTAGTGGCAGTAATGCAGTGACCAGTTAAAAAAGGTATAAGCTGACACAGTACTAATGGCACTGGCTGTGTGATGGGGTGACCAAAGGGTTAAAAGGGGCAATCAAAGGGTGCTAATCTAATGTGTGTGTAAAATAATGTACTGCTTTTCATCAGTGGCATGTTCTCTCTTCTCTCCCTGAAGACTGACCAAGGGGGGTTTGCAGCGAGCGCACTTGGAAATAGATAGCGACATAAGGGTATGTCGCTTTGCCAAGAGCCGTCGCTCACCCGCACACTTCGGGCGGTTGGCAAGTAGTCCAAAAAAAAAAAAAAAAAACTTTTTTTTTTTTTTAAGTTCTCAATTTTCAGATTGATTCATAACAGCTTTGCTAGCATTGTGAGCATGTGATCACATAGCGATCGCATGATCACTGGGATCTTAATTCCACTGTGTCCGTTGGGCACAGCAGACGCGTGTTAGGAGAGGCAGAGCGACGTACCAGTATGTCGCCTTGCCTATAGCTGACACCCATTCGCAGTACATTGTGGGAGGGCAGTCTTAAAGTGGATAAACTGCATACAACAATGTAAACAATGTGAAAACCAATGAGAACAAATTAAAGAAACCATTAAACTGTATCGTAAGTAGCTCTGATATAAAAGCTGAAGTTTCAATCCCTTTATAACCCTCTTGAAGCTTTAATTACTACATTACATTTTGTAGGCAACTGCAGTATTTTGTTGTCTCATTGCAGCTTACCGATCAGATGTGGTGGCCACATCAGTTTTCTTTTCTTAGTCTTTTTTTTCTGTTTTGACCTGGTGACCTGACTAGTTACACACCTTCTGTATTAGGCCCTTTTCTCACGGGGCAAACACAGAAGGGAATCTGCCTGCTTCAACTCAAAATACTTCACCTGACAAAAGTTCCAAAACTCATTACTACATAGCAGGGTGGATTTGATTTAAATCAAACGGATCTAAATCACGATTTAAATCACTAGTCAGTAAGGCTTGATTTAAATCATAGTTTTCTACATAGACTAATTCTTGCTAGTATAACTTTAATATGCAAGGAGATGAAGATTTTTAGAATAACAACTTTTCATATTAGTTTTTTTATCCCCAGTTTAATAGGTTAATCATTCATATTTGGACAACTTTTCTGTTGTACTTAGGAAGGAGAAAAATAATCATTACCTTAATAACAATTTAAATAGATTTATTCAACTGAAACAATAACATTGCAGCATATGTTATTTGCTTAAACAAACATCCATGTTTGTTAATTAATTTGGCTAAACAAAATATATATATTTTAAGAAACTTAGACTGTCAGCCCCTTCCCCCTCACACTTCGTTTCACTTTCTTCTTCTGCAGATCTATTCCACTCCAAACAATCAGAAAAATATTGTTTCTATTCTATTCACTGAACTTCTTGAAACTTAGCATTGAAGGGGTTGATTCTGTATTCATAGGTTTGTAGAAGTTAGGATTAAGGTCTTTCTTAACTCTGTTCATGTTATAACATTTTTGCAGTGAAGAAGAGGCATGTGATCTCCGCTGAGTCAAATTCAGTTTTGAGAACTGCAAAAGTAAACCGAGCATCTGTGATAATATCTTGTAGGCAGAGAAACTGCCCAATAATCTTACAAAAACCTCTGGAAGAGCATGACATTCTGAATGGATTAATGGAATTTATTTACCAAAAAAATTAAACATATACAGCCTTATTCTACATAATTAAAAAACTAATCTTTATTTCATGATGGAATAACCTTTGGATGGTAATATATTTTCCTCAAAAAGCATTTTATTCAAAAAAATCCAATTTAAATCAAAAAAATTCGATTTTTTTAAAAAAATCATTGATTTTTATCCACCCTGCTACATAGTAAAAACTGTCTTACCGCCCCAAAGCACTACTTGGGTTAACAGTGTGTTAGCACAAAAGATGTCCCTGGTTGCTAGTATGCACAATAGTAAACATAAATGCATTTCTATAGGGTACATTCATAGATTCACCCGCTAGCAATATAAAGCAAAATGACTATGATCTGCTAAATTTCTTCATAATGTGACAAGCCTCTGAGAGGTCCTGCAAGCTTCTGTACAGATAAGAGGTGCAGTTGTGGACTCACAAGCTCTCAAAGGGATGCTTCTGACCTGTCTACCTCTGAATTAGCAGGTGGCTGAGGTCATCCCATATTGGAGGCTCCAGGATGTGTGCTGCATAACATTAGAGAATTTAAGTTTAGTCTCCAAAATATTAGTCACAAAGAGATTAAATGGATTCCATCTAGTAGTACATATTATTGACTATGCACAAATATGAAACATTATGCCCCAATTACACAAACAGAAACTCTTAAGGGGCCTATGCACAGCAGCCATGTGGTGTGTGGACTTGTGATCTGGCTGAGGTTTGAAATCCTTTATACTTTAGCACTTTACAAGGCAAAACCTTTCCTTCCAGCAGGTGAGGTAATGACTCCATTGGTGTTTGATAAATCAGTGCCATACATTTACTCAATAAATTTAGTAATCTGAAAAATAAACATTGTATTTGGCGGGAGAGTGTATTCAAAGACACTGCATTTAGTGAATTTTGTCATTCTCCTCCTGCCAACTGTATAAAACAATACTCCCCAACTGTAACTTTTTTCTGGATTTCTTTTTCTATTTAAAGTGGGTGTAAAGGCAAAACCTAACTAACTCCAAACTTACTCTCAGCTACATTCTTAGCCTAATCTACCTAGCCCTGTAAAAAAAAAAAAGAAAAAAAATCACCATACTTACCTGTTTTGCAGCCGCTCCGATCCCATGCTGAGCTGTCAGAGGTGGCTCCAGTGTGTAGGAGTGTGCAATAGCGGCAGCCAACAACAGACATCACTTCCCAGCCGCTGTTGGCGGTCTCCTGCACACAGATGGCACCACTGGAGACTGGACCGGAACAGAAAAGTATAGTGATATTTTTTCTTTAAAGGGCTAGATAGATTAGGCTAAGGATGTGGCTGAGAGTATGATTATAGTTAGTTGCCTTTACTTCCACTTTTTTTTTAATTTTTACCTTTGTACATATGCACTGCCTTCTGGGATATTAAATTATAAAATAAATAAGTGCCTTCTTTGGGTTCTTGGGTCAATGCCCCAGCATGGTCGATTTCTGAGTACGCGTTACAGACAGCAATACCCCTCCAACATACACCCTATATATGTCAGCACACTTCTTTCAGTGTTCCAAGAACTTCCTACAGAAATGCTGTATGAGAGACTCCCATTCACAGGATGCCATAGTTAATTCTGGCTTGAAAAACCTTTTCACATTGTGTGTGCCTTTTCCCATAATGCACATGGCAGCATGCAGTTATAAAAAAAAAAAAAAAAGCACAGCTGCAATGTGTGAAAATAGTTTGTGGCACAGAGTTTAGCTGAATGTTGCAATATGTCCGGCACAGATCTGTAAACAAAATGGTACATGACTCTGCAAAAACTATTCTTACACATGAATAATTTCCAGTACCCTTGGGATAGTCTGTGAGTGATTTTCACTACAGATATTTAGCAGGGATAAGTGCTAACCCAGGTCATAAAGTTTAATTGTCCAAACAGTGACTCATGATCCTGCCCTCAGACTAAAGGTGTTATTTTAAAGGGGAAAAATATTTGTAATTTTGTAACATGTATCAAGACTGTACTCTGAAATGTTCCTGGCTTAGATAAAGTACTCACCTAAGTAGATGTAAATTACTGTTAAACTTGACATCATTTCTAAATACACCGCCTTCTAAACATCAGGCATTGAAGTAAATCATCTGCAGTTTGGTGACCTGTGTGTGATTTTTATCTATAGACCTGGAATCATCTGGCTGTAAAAGATAGCACTGAAAAATGAAGGTTAATTCCTCTCGGTGAGCTGTTTACTGTTCTGAAAGCGATTGGAAAGGTGACAAGCCTAATGCCATTATGCAAGAACTGGGGGAGTCAAGATCAGGCAAGGTTTTCAAATCTGTCCTACTATCTTCACCTGAAGAAAATATCCAGGGTCTGCTGCTACTATAGACAAAATGCACTGGATGACTATTTCCTCAAGTCTACAGTAAGGCTGGCCATACATTATACAATTTTCTTGAGATTTTTGGTTTGGATTTACAAAAACCATATAATAGGAGGTCAAACCTATCAACACTTTCAATTGTATCAAATTAGGCAGGCTCTTGCACTACATAGTTGAAGGTAAATGTAAAGGAAATTGGGCAGAAATTGGACAGAAAATTGTATAGTGTATGGCCAGCCAAAGCTTCAGAAACCGCTCAGAATGTGTCTCTACGCGCCATCATGTTTTTTCTGTGAAGCAGGTAAAAAGCAGAAGCTTACACAACAGCCAGTTTTGCTTATGTACCGTCAATAAAGTATCTGCCTGATGATGTCTGGGCCAGGAGATGACTTCCTGTGACCTACTGTCAAGGTCCTACCTTTTCCCTGAGGTTATGTTACTCCATGTGCTGGCGTCCATCTTGGATTCTGCTGTGCATGATGGGAATCCTTTTTATGCCTTCAGGTCTCTGAGGTCCACCCCCCAGAGGGGCGTGGCTGATGACATATAAGCCTGTGGCCCGCACATGCTCTTTGCACTTGTGTCTTGTGTCTTTGTGTTACTATTACGCTGTTCTGACTCTTGTGACTCTCCTGGTATTCTGATTCGGCTTGTGACTTGACTATTCTTTGTATTCTCCTTTGATCTGACCCTCTGTTGCTGAACCCGGCTTGTGACCTGTGATTCTCGTCTGCTGTCCTGTACTGTTTTGTCCTGTTGTTGTTGACCCCGGCTTGTCTGACTACTCTTTTGTTTCTTCCACCAGCTACACGCCATTGGCGGCGGCCATTACCGCAGCTGAGGTGTCTCGGGGGCCGCGACCTGGTTCCTGGCTGCGTCAAGTCCATCCCCACCATCAGGGGCCCTGGTGAAGGGCAGCCTGGGACTTAGACTCCGCGCCCTGAGGGACTTCGGTCTGTGGGTGAAGGTTGTCGTCAGCCAGTGCGTTACATTGTTAGGCCTGCCTGTCCGTTCCTCGGCTCCTGCCCTGACACCTACATCTCCAGAAAATGTAGCTGGTAATACCACGGGGATTCTGTCAGTAAGGTTTTCTCTGTCATGGCTAGGCTGAAAGTTTTTTACTGTCATGCATTTTATGTATGAAGGGAAGAAACCTTCTATGTCCACCACAGCCCCTCCTAATACTCACCTGAGCCCCCTTGGTCCAGCAATGTGCACGGGAGCCTTGGCTGTCCCGAGTCTCTCTCTCCTCAGTGGCTGAGACACAGCAGTGGGAGCCGCAGCTCTATGTGTCGTATAGATGCATAGAGAGGGGCTGAGGAGCAAGCATGTACCAGTGCCCTCATAGCAAGTGGCCTGCTATTGGGGGCACTTATCAAGGGGGAGGAGCCAGGAGTGCCAGCAGAGGACCCAAGAAGAAGAGGATTGGGGCTGCTCTGTACAAAACTATTGCACTGTGCAGGTATTACATGTTTGTTATCCATTTAAAAAAAAAAAAAAAAAAAAAAGAAAGGATCCTTTAGTATCACTAAGTCAAACAAACTAGCCGTCCTGCCATTGGCAGCAACAACAACAAGCCAGCATGACAGTATCAATAAGATAGCAGAGAGAACATTTTCCTGCTCCTATTGCATTGCTAGCTTACAGGCTGTACCAGAGAGATGATGTTCTATTGCTGCTACCTCACTGGCAAGCACAATTCCACAGCATTCAGACTAGCAAGGAATCAAAGCCATAGGAGTAGGTAAGTGCTCAAGTGACATGTCAGCTGTCTCTTACCTCACAGTACTTTCTGCTTCCAATGAAAACTAAGGAATGGGTTCTGAGAAGCATAGCCACCAATGTACACAAAAATGTATGGGGGCTAACCATTAATATAACTACAAATAACCATTAATTTCAGTGTACCTGAATATAACAGGGTAAAGAGTTGTATTTTTAGTGAGGAAAAAAGTATTAGAGACAAAATGCTCAAAAACAAAGAATGTAGCAAGAAGAAATTTTAGTAAAGGAGGGTATTTACAAGCCTTTAAAATACAATTACCAAGGTTTAAATACTTCTATTTATAAATTTGTCCCGCTGTGGTCACAGTACTGGTAGACCCTCAAGTCACACTGATGCTAGGCAATCATGTGAACAAATGTATTTATGTATTTGCATGTCTAAGCATGCCTGAGAGAGCACAATCAATCTATAGCCATACATAAAACATTCCCAAAGCACATGCCCTGTTCTGTTTCAGATTACAATTAAGCAATTTTATGACCAGTAAAAGAAAATACCAGTAATAAATTAAGTTTGGTCATAAGGAAGAATTTCTATGGTTTCAAATATTGGTTGATGAACTTAGGATCAATTACTATTCTTTCTATTATTTTTCTTCATTCTGCCTTTCAAGTGAGGCTTTATCTCACTATAAAATCTGAAAAAATACTGTAGCTCTTTGCTTCAAATTCTGCTGGAAAAGATCAATTGTGTGCATTTTTCAGTAAATTTTCTTTTAATTTATTTTTGTAAAAATTTATTAAAATGGTTAGTATCTTCTTGTTACTATAAGGCCTCATGCACACAGGACGTTAAAAAAAAAAAAATCTCTGAAAAGCTGTCCTCTGGCCGCAGCGTTTTTGCAGAAAAAACACCTGACGCTTGTAAAAGTATCTAATGCTTTTACAAGCGTTTAGGCGCGTTTACAAGTGGCAAGTGCTTGGGCGTTAATTCAGTGCATTGGCCAGAATGATAATTTATTCTAGCCATTTAAATAAATTAATGCTCAAGTGCTAAACGCGACTAGCATTTAGCCGCAACAAGTGTTTTTTCTGTCAAAACGCTGCTACCCCTGGATGCACGGAATCCTAGGTTTTTCTTCCAGCTGGCAAACGCTACTGCTACTAAAAGCTTCTAAAAGTCTGTGTGCATGGACACATAGGATAACATAGAGGGCCGTTTAGAACCAGTAAAAAAAGAAAAAAAAAAAGCCTAATACCCCTAAGGGCTCGTTCACACTTGACTGTTTTACCAACGCTTGCCAAACGCCCCTATAGCGTTTGGCAAGCGTTGGTCCGGCGTTTGCGGAGCGTTTTTTAACGGCGCATGCGCAGTTTAGCGGCGGTTACTAGGCGTTTGCCGAGCGTTAAAAAAGCCCCACAAACGCCTATAATGAAGTTTGAATGGTGTTACCGCGTCGCAACCGCACCGCAAACACCGGCCGGGCGTTTGCGGAGCAGCACCATAGACTAGAATAGGAGGCTTCAACGCCTCCTGACTCGACCAGAGGCGTCCGTTTTGCTGCGCCGCTAACGCTCCCGTTAGAACAGCACCATGTGCTGCAATGTGCAGAATTGTCCGAGGTGTTTGGGAAGCGGTAAAAACGCTTCCCAAACGCCTCTCTGCCGCCTGCACACAACGCTAGTGTGAACGTAGCCTAAAAGTGGCTGCAAAAACACCCTGTGTGCATGAGGCCTTAAGCTACACTATTTGTTTTACAAACTTTCAATCCTCAATAGCTCACTGGTCTTCTTCAGCAACTGATCTATCTTTTAGGGTAGGTTCACATCTGTGCAGGAGATTGCAACTGCGGTATAACATCTGTTCCCGCAGCCACAACCACTCACACGGAAAAACACACTGGATGCCTATGGGTGTCATTAATCCTAATACTGGAATCTCTCCCGCATTTAGGAACCACACTACACTTGCTGTTGCCATGTAGGTTGCGATTTCAGAAATGGTGCAGGGACGTTTTCCTTGCTTTTTAGGAGGCATGGCAGCCCATTCAAATAAATGGGCTGCCGTGTCCACGCAAAAGTGGATTGCAGAACTGCCTCACTGTGCATCACTGTGAACCTAAGTGGTATGGGATCTCAGCACTCTAGTAGAAATTCTAAACCCTGCACCAACAGCTCTGCGATTACACATGCATTGTAATACTTTTTGTGCATTTAGACCTGGTTCACATATGTGTGTGCTACATTCTGCAGGTAGGGCAGTCCATTCATATCATTGGGCTACCATACCTGCAGAACATGAAGAAATAACTACCAGACCCTTTGGAAAACTGTGCTGCATGAAATAGCATGGTGTTACAGCATTAAGTTGCACACACTTAAAACTTTTGCCGATGCGTGGGGTGCCATTAGGAATTAATGGCACCCCCACTTTTCTGCTAAACAGAACCGCAGTTCTCCCGCGTGTCAGGAATGCAATAGTATGTCTCGGCACGCAATAGTGGGAACTTAGCCTAAACCAGTGTTTCTCAACTCCAGTCCTCATGGACCCCCAACAGGTCATGTTTTCAGGATTTCCATTATTTTGCACAGGTGATTTGATCAGTTTCACTGCCTTAGTAATTACCACAGCTGTTTCATCTGAGGGAAATCCTGAAAACATGACCTGTTGGGGGTCCATGAGGACTGGAGTTGAGAAACACTGGCCTAAACTGTTATGAACCAAGGAAAAAAAAATATCTCATAAGTATTTTTGTTTTCAACATAGAGCACCGGATATCATGCTCTGGGGGTACAATGTAGCACAATTTCCTTAGTATATATGTTGGGATACTGTTTAAAATGAACGGCAAATCACTTTTACATTGGGGTTTATTTACTAAAGCTGGAGCGTACAAAATCAGTCTCGCTTCTGCAGAGAAACCAATCAGCTTTCATGTTTTCTTGCCAAAGCTTAATTGAACAAGCTGAGATTAGAAGCTGACTGGTTTTTATGCAGAAGTGAGCCTGATTTTGCACTCTCCAGCTTTAGTAAATAAACCCCATTGAGTTGCAATGTGCAGTAGTAAGGCACACAGTAGCACGTTACAGTGCTGCATCAGATGTGACCAAACCCTAGATGAGCGTTAACCCTTTTGCTGCAGGAGCCAGGCTTGCTTATTTTTTTGCACACCGTTGAAAAAATTATTTTAGGCCAGATGATTACATAAAATCCACAAATCTTATATATTTTCTGAAAGCAGATACCCTAGCCTAGACAATAAAATAGTGGTCATTTTTTTATGTCACACGATATTAGTATATATTAGACTTACCGTCCATGTTTCACATGCACAGCACCACCTGCTGACTGACTCAATCGATCTCCTCTCTGGATCAGACACACTACAACATCTGGCTACAGACGTCTCACCCTCTTACCGATAAGCCTGTTTTTATATTCTAAGATGTGAGTTACTACTTATCTTTCTATTAAATACCTTCACAGTACACACTTAGAGGCGCTGTGTTTCATTCTTTCATTTATTTGGGCAGACTGTCAAAAACACTACGATTCAAAAATTATACCTTGAAAAAAATATAGATGTGCATTTACCACACTGTATAAACAAACTAGCAGGCAGACTTTCTTTACCTAATTGACATTACCTGGCTTATTAGATCAGTCTTAGTACTGGTGGAACCCCACTCCTGATAACCTGTGGGCTACTATTGAAACTTACTTGTTACCTTGCATATATGTTGGTACGGCTTTATTGCTGATTCTAACTCATGACCTACTAACCTTGCCTTACCCGACAATTCAAGCTATGTGCAAGGCCATTAGTAAATTGTCTATTTAAACTAGTACCTATCAATCATGACCACTACCATTAGATATACTAAAAGTGTTTATTCCTTCCATGTTTCCCACTGGGAAGATAAAGGTATACGCATTTTAGGAGAACACCCTCCTTTACTTTACCACACACCTGTCTCCATCTTTACAAATAGATAGGTCACTATACCTATTTTATGAACCTTCTATGAGACGACCTAAGGGAATTTCTTATTTTTATAACAAGTTGCAAGATAAGACTACTTTTGTTAAACTGGCAGTCGTGTATAAATGGGAAACAGATATAGGTAATGATGATCCTAATGATGTTTGAAAGCAAGCTCTCAAATCTACTAATAGCTCGACCTCTTGTGTCGAACATTGGGAAATTATGTGTGAAATAACACACAGATGGTATCTTATTCCATATAGGCTATCGGAATTTAAACCTACTAACTCGCCTCACTGTTGGAGACAATGTGGAGTCATAGACTCACTCATTCATATTCAATGGTTTTGCAAATCTATCCGATCATACTGGAACCGTGTTTTTGCTTTGATTTCTGAGTTTACCCATTTCCCATACAACCTACAGTTGAATTGGCAATTTTACACCTTCTGATTGAGGTAATTATTCCTTCATTCTTTGAGGTCATCGATGAGGTAAATCTGTAATCTGTATAGTTCTTATGAAAAAATGTTTGCCACAAACAAGGATTCTTTACACAAATTCTATTATATATGGGATAGCTGGCTCAAACACCATTACTGTAATATCCAATAAGCCTTTTTTTTTTTCCTTTTTCTATATTTACTCATGCTTCCGCCATATATACTATATTACCAAAAGTATTGGGACGCCTGCCTTTACACGCACATGAACGTTAATGGCATCGCAGTCTTAGTCCATAGGGTTCAATATTGAGTTGGCCCACCCTTGCAGCTATAACAGCTTCAACTCTTCTGGAAAGGCTGTCCACAAGGCTTAGGAGTGTGTCTATGGGAATGTTTGACCATTCTTCCATTTGTGAGGTCAGGCCACATGTCAGACGAGAAGGCCTGGCTCGCAGTCTCTGCTCTAATTCATCCTAAAGGTATTTTAACGGGTTGAGGTTAGAACTTTGTGCAGGTCAGCCAAGTTCCTCCGCTCATCCATGTCTTTATGGTCCTTGCTTTGTGTACTGGTGCATAGTCACGTTGGAACAGGAACTGGTCATCCTCAAACTGTTCCCACAAAGTTGGGAGCATGAAATTATCCACAATGTCTTGGCATGCTGACGCCTTAAGAGTTCCCTTCACTGGAACTAAGGGGCCAACCCCTGAAAAATAACTCCACACCATAATCCCCCTCCCCCAAACTTTACACTTGACACAATGCAGTCAGGCAAGTACCGTTCCCCTGGCAACCGCCAAACACGTCTATCGGATTGCCAGACAAAGAAGCGTGATTTAGTCACTCCAGAGAACACGTCTCCACTACTGTAGAGTCCAGTGGTGGCAAGCTTTAAACCACTGCATTCGGCGCATTACATTGCACTTGGTGATTTAAGGCTTGAATGCACCTGCTTGGCCCTGGAAACCCATTCCATGAGGCGCACATGAAGTTTGGAGGTCTTAAGCTATTGACTATGCAGACAGTTGGCAACTTCTGCTCACTGTGCGCTTCAGCATGAACTGACCCCGCTGTCATTTCACGTGGCTTACGACTTCGTGGCCGAGTTGCTGTTCCCAGTCGTTTCCATTTTGTTAGAATACCACTAACAGTTGACCGTGGAAAATTTTGTAGCAAGGAAATTTCACGGATGGACTTATTGCAACCTATCACGGTACCACGCTTGAATTCACTGAGCTCCTGATCGGTCGACCCATTCTTTCAAAAATGTTTGTAGAAGCAGTCTGCTTGCCTAAGTGCTTGATTTTATACACCTGTGGCCATCGAAGTGATTGGAACACCTGGATCCAATGATTTGGAGGGGTGTCCCTATACTTTTGGCAATATAATGTGTGTCAACACCCATAATATTGATACTACTACTCTGGTCTCTGATGCCCTTGACTACATGTTCCTCTATCTGTGTGTAATTAACCACTTGCCCTTCTGAGGATTTACCCTCCTTCCTGACCAAGCCATTTTTTGCGTTACGGCACTGCATTACTTTAACTGACAATTGCGCAGTCATGCAACGCTGCACCCAAATGAAATTTATGTCCTTATTTTCGATTGAATTGAGCTTTCTTTCAGTGGTATTTGATCACCTGTACATTTTTTATTTTTTGCACTATAAAAAAAAAAAAGTCTGACAATTTTGAGAAAAAAAAATATATTTTTGACTTTTTGCTATTAAACATGTCCAGTAAAAAATTGCAAAAAATAAAATTTCATCATAAATTTAGGCCAAAATATATTCTGCTACATGTCTTTACTAAAAAAAAAAAATCCCAATACGTGTAAATTATTTGGGATTACGTGAAAGTTATAGTGTTTACAAATGGCGATATATATACTGAGAGTTAACATGAAGGGCAATCAAAGGGTTAACTGTGTGCTGTTTTACTATGTGCTGTGTCCGTGTGCTTCATTGTAAGCACACTGCTTTGGATGGCTGTGCACAGCTATCCAAAGCAGTGTGCCCGATCTCACAAGGAGAACTGTTTTGTTTGCAAACAGTTCTCCCCGTTGGAGATGCTCGGCAATCACCGGGTGCTGGCGAGTAATCACTGGCCGCGAATGATGGCTCGGGTAGGGCACACGTGCCCCCTACCCAGAAATGCAAAATCACGTATATATACACGGGATTTTGCGCACCCATGCCGCCCTGTAGCAGTATATCTGCTATAGGGTGGTTGGGAAGCAGTTAAAACTTATGACTAGATGTATGTAGTATGTATAAAGATTTTTGTACATGTAACCAAAGTTCATTAATTTCCTTGTCGTCTATGCACCCACTTTTCATGGCATTTCCTAATGCATTATTTGTCTTTGTTAAAACCTGACACAGAGCTCCACCCAAAGGGGAAGGGAAATTTTCCTTTAATGCCTTGTCCCCCGTTCCCCATTAAGGATCAGCACCTTTAGGGAGCGAGGGGGGGGGGAGGGGTCCTCCCTCCCTGTAGTCTTTTGGGACACGACAGGCCATTCACAAAGCGCAGCGCTTCTCGCCCATGCGCTGTGGGCACCCTGCTGTGAAGCCGCAAGCTGTCACAGCCGGGTGCCCACACTAAAGATGCCAGCACCAGGGAGAGAAGGTGACCAGTGAAACCAGCAGTGGTGAGGACCGAGGGACAGGTAAGTGGCTATATCTTAAAAGTCAGTAGCTACAGTTTTTTGTAGCTGCTGACTTTTTTTTTTCAGCTAGAACAACTCTTTAAAGTGCTGCGTAAACTGTTGGTGCTATATAAATCCTGAATAATAATAATAATAATAATACCTTATATAAATAAAGATTAATTGAAATGAAAAATTGTACCTTCTGCATTTTTGGTAGCGCAGGGCATTGAACAGCAGTAGGTTACCGTACACTGTGGTGCGCTCAATGAAGGTGCGTTAGTGTTTGATTCAAAATGTAATGTAATGCGTGTTATCGTGCATTGTGATGCAACTTAATGGTGTGAATGGGCCCATAAAATAAGCCCACAATGACCTCAACAGCTGCAGACACTGTGAAGTAATTTTTTCTCAAAGTTTACAGCAGAAGTACTTTCAGTGGCTCAGTTCACTCTGCTTCCTTCCTTCCACTGCAAATCTCTAATGCAGGCACACAGCATGTAAACTTGGAGCAGGGACGACAGAATGCCAAGGTCCATTTCAATAACTTCACTGCTTCTTTTTCAATTTAATTAATTGCTCCACAATGCCTGCACAGGTCAGTGTGGGCTTGCTTTAAAGCTCATTTACTGCTTTTTAAGAATGTTGAATGTCCATAGCTTGGCCACAAGTGGAACTATGGGGAAAGTTAAATTCAATTTATGATGCAGCCTGTTAAAAAAACAAAAACCTCCCTTATTGCAATTGAGACACTTTTATTAGCAGATGATTCTACCAGCAGATCCTTTGACTTTCTGCTTCCTTTAACAGCGTGACAAAGCTGTTTTGTCTATGGTGACATCACTACAACATTGTCATTCTGTGAAAGGATGGCCTTAAAAACATTAATGCCCAACCTGGGCTTGGATGGGGGAGTCTACACTGTTGGCTGTGGTGTTCTGCAACTGTGTAAAACTCATGGCTACTTGAGCCATGAGTCATTTTCAACCCTTCGCAGTCAATTTTTAAGTTGACTATTATCAAGCCAGGTGGTGTTTGCAGGGCCAATCACGACTCAAATGTTAGCCAATTCACCAAGAATCATAACCAATTTGAGGCATCTATGGCCACCATAACACTTTTCAAGCAGTTACAGCAGCAATTATTTTTTTCTTTTTCTTTTGAAAAATAGGTTTAACCCTGTCCCTCACTGCCTGTTACTCATTTTGGCTTGACAGCTTGCTCTTGATGTGGAGAAAAATATAAATAAAAGCATGTCAAATAAAAAAGGAATTAAGATTTCGAATACCATCATTAGAGGTATTAACAACATACAACTTCCCGAATACAAAATTTGCTCTATAGCGGGACTTCAAGTGAATGTATAGCCTTTTTTTTTGTTTTGGATTAAGTAAGAATTGTTAAAATCCCTGTCAGTTTATATTTAGTGGTCTGTATCCCATTCCTGAGACACAAGAGTAAGTGAGAGGAAGTCTCTACAAAGTGAGAATTCCCTTTGTAGTTAACTATCACCAGAACAGGTGTCCCCAATAGAAAGATTTATCCTCATCCTTTTTTATAGTGACTACTTTACAATTTTACTTTTCTCACCACTTTCTGGCTCTGTGACAGTGGTTAACAGGACAAATAATGAAACTGCATCTCCACAGCTTGGACCAGAAAAAAGCATTTTTGGGTATACTTCTATTCTGGGTCACAGGAACACACTTACTTGTGCTTTCCTGTGACCCAGAATCAGCCAGGCTCTGGAAGGATACAGACAATAATATAGGGGTCCACCCAGATGCTTGATCGGCAGCCAGATCAGCCTCTCAGTGTGCTGCTGAGAGCCTAAGCAAGCCAATGAACGCTGGAGGGGCAGATCAAAGGGCGACAACTGACAGTCACCGCTCTCTGTTCAGAGTGGACTGAGAGCTGAGTGATCAGTGGTCATGTGATTTGTTCATTTCTTGGGCTTCGAGCTCGCAGTGAGCAACTGCAGCATCAGACCAACCAAAAAGCCATTGTAGATTTGAGTTTAACGGTTTTTCTTTTAGTTTTTGATACTTCTGTAATATTTTTTGCGGTTTGTGCCACCACTGAGGAGATTAATGCTATCTGCAGAAAATATGGGAAAACTAAATTTGTGGAATTGGAGGGGAAATCTTTTTGTGAAGCCCCTTTTTCTGTGACAAGTAAATGGTTATTTTTCATCGATTAGGAGAAATTTCCTGTTGTGTCTCCAGGAATGGAAATAAGGAGGGTCTTATTCCCTACTCAATCTAAAAAAACAAAAAATAACAAAAAAAAAAGTGATTTAGATGCATCTTAAAAGCCCTGCAATTTTTCTCTTTCTCCAAAAAAAGAGTGCCTTTATTACTGTTAAGGCGCTCTTATTGGACAAAGAATTAACTTTAACAGGCTTATCCCTGCAGTCAGTAAATAAGTGATTAGTTAAAAAAAGGTAACAGTAGACTACTCTTCGGCAGACCATTTCAAAATGTTAAATGGTTGACAGGCTCTCTTAAAGACAAGTTAAAAAAGAGTTTGAAAAAGAGTTTGAAAAAGACCAAACACTGAAATGTTGTCAGCAGCAACAGTAGGTACTCCTGTTAGCAGCAACAGTAGGTACTCCCATTAGCAGCAACAATAGATATGCCCATTAGCAACAAACAGTAGGTACTCCCATTAGCAACAAACTGTAGGTACTCCCATTAGCAACAAACTGTAGGTACTCACATTACCAACAAACTGTAGGTACTCACATTACCAACAAACTGTAGGTACTCACATTACCAACAAACAGTAGGTACTCACATTACCAACAAACAGTAGGTACTCACATTAAAAAAAAGTAGGTAATTTGCACCAAATAGTAGGTACTCCCATTACTAACACGAATAGATACTCCTATTAGCAACAAACAGTAGGTACTCCCATTAGCAACAAACTGTAGATACTCCCATTAGCAACAAACTGTAGATACCCCCATTAGCAACAAACTGTAGATACCCCCATTAGCAACAAACTGTAGATACCCCCATTAGCAACAAACACTAGGTACTCCCATTAGAAACAAACTGTAGATACCCCCATTAGCAACAAACAGTAGGTACTACCATTAAAAACAAACTGTAGGTATTCCCATTAGCAACACGAATAGATACTCCTATTAGCAACAAACAGTAGGTACTCCCATTAGCAACAAACTGTAGATATTCCCATTAGCAGCAACTATAGACACATGACGGTGAATTTTAATTATCGGTCAGCAGGAGAGTGAGGAGTCATGAAGTCCACAGCACAGAACACGGATCTCACATAAAGGTCATCAAGACAGAGGGGGGAGGTTCCAAGGCAGGGAAACAGAAGACTGAGACAGAGATCAGATATCAATATGCCGATGACTGTGTGAGGCTGCAACCAGCAGCAGAAAAGAAATGTTGGATAATGCTGCTGCTTTCAGATCACTTTGCCCTACAACTGTTAAAAATCAGAGCCCCTTTCTCTGCAAATAGATCTGTATGTATTGTATATACACTGTTACTAGTTAGGAGAAGGTGCAAAGACTCATAGCTGAGGCTATGGGAAGTGGGACAGACCCAGAGTGTCCTGAGCTGTCATTCTTAGAACACTGCCTCAGTGGGAGGTACACACCGGAAATCTGACTCCCGCCCACTACTGTGCGCAGGGATGGAAATACATCACTGTTGGCCAGAGAAAGAACTACAGATGGGAAGTGCCAAGACCAGTGCCTAGGGAAATAGGAGGAATAGCAGCCAAACAGGAAATCACAGGAGATTAACGATTTTATTTGAAAATCATCAGCCTATTTCAGAGCAACTACTGCGTGAACCAAAAATATGGATGACATACAGTGAGGAACAGAAGTATTTGAACAGTCGTCTTTAGCCTCTTCCATTTTCTAACAATTGCTCCAACAGTTGATCAATTTTCACCAAGCTGCTTGGCAATTGCCCCATAGCCCTTTCCAGCCTTGTGGAGGTCCGCAATTTCGTCTCTGGTGTCTTTTGACAGCTCTTTGGTCTTGCCCATGGTAGTAGTTGGCGTCTGACTGACTGTGGAGTGACAGGTGTCTTTAAAGAGCTCAGACAGGTGCTACTAAGTTAGATTAATGAGTGGAGTAGAGGTGGACTTTTTAAAGGCACAGTAACAGGTCTTTGAGAGCCAGAATTCTTGCTGTTTCTTAGGTGCTCAAATACTTATGTTCAGCAGACAAATTCTTTAAAATTCATACAATGTGATTTCCTGAATTTTTTGTTTAATTATGTCCCTCAGAGTGGGAAAGCACCTACAATGTGAATTTCAGACCCCTCCATGATTTTTAAGTGGGAGAACTTGCAAAATCGCACGGTGTTCAAATACCTCTGTTCCTCACTGTATTCAGTGAAGGTAGGAGATCAGCAGCAAGCACATGGAAAAACGTTTGAGCCCAGAGTTCAGCTTTAACAATGCATTGGGAGGTATAAGTGCTAAAACGTACCTAATTCCTCGCTTTCCTGACAGACAACATTCACCTCTGTTGTATTTTAATTTATGCATGGCCTAACACACAGTTTTCAAGCTCCTGAGCAATATAGCAGTGTAAACAAAAATGAACTTTTCAGTGAGGGTGCATTTACACTGGCAAATACACCCACACTATGCGAGAAACCCAGTGGGGGTTCCCTGGAATAGCTGCAGGAAGCAGCCCCACTGAAAGCAATGGGAGGCTGCCAGCAGATTTAGCTCGAAAGGAATAAGTACTAAATCTTAACATACTTCTCACTTCCCTGACAGCCAGTATACTCCTTTGCTGCATTTTAAGTTATCTCTTTCCCCCTAGACAAACGCCCATTTAACCTGGGGGGAGGGGGCGCACTGTATGGATAGATTTAACAGCAATCCCCAAATTAACTTTTTATTAGGTTTCCCCTCTTACTTACCTTTGCTCAAGCCAGACTTATAATTATGAATGTCAGGTCACCTGATACCAGACAGTTGCAGCCATGCAAGCTGCATGGCCTCACACAAGGTTTCCAAGCTATTGAGCCATATAGCAGTGTCAACAAAAATAAGCTTTCAAGTGAGGGTGCAATCACACCTGCAAATGAACCTGCATTCTGATTAGATTTGATAAACCCAGCAGGGGTTCCTACAATCAGCTGCAGGAGGCAGTCCCATTGAAAACAATGGAAGGCTGCCAGCTCCCTCAGCTGATCATGGCCACTCCCATGTAATGATCACCTTCATGTGATTGGCCCTGGATGCAGGCAAGTCTGTGTCCAGGTTAGATAACTCGCATGTGATCGCTGCTTCAGTGATTACATTTGAGTGGCTACGATTAGCTGCGGGAGCCGGCAGCCTCTCATTTCTTTCAATGGGGCTGCCTCCTGCAACTAACTGCAGGAGCCCCCGCTGAGGAGTCAAATATAAACCTTTTATATTTAAATTAGAACCAAAGGCAAACCTTTTCTTCATTTTGAATAGAGTATGGGAGCGTTATAACTACTGTCAGGGTTTTTACTATCTGTATTCCACTGGGGAGAGTACTCTTCATTTCCAATCCTATAGCCACAATAGGAAGTGAGAGGAAATACATCCAGAGTGAGGGAATCTCTAGTTGACATCCAGGTCACCAGAACTAGTATCCACACTGGAAAATTTCTTCTTAATTACTGAATTTTCTTTTACTCACTTTCAATAATAATGGTAAATAGGACAAATCGAGAGGGTGATTTTCTCCAAAGGGGACACAGAGAGCATTATAAAACAGACAGGGGTTTTAATCCCCATCCACTCTATCCAACACGAAAAAGAAAATGTACCTTTAGTTATGCTTAAATTCTTCACAGTCATAATACCTTAATAGTGTGTTCCAATTCATTAATAAATCCGAGCACAACTGGTTCTCTTTAAGCCCAGCTAGTATCAGCTGATAAGAGGGTGTGCCACTTCCTAAAGCCTTTAAAGAGGAAAAATATTAATATTTTGATTACCTGTGGCAAGGATGATCCCATTTACGTGACAGAAAACATGTTAACCACCTCAAGTCTGGACACTTTCACCCCCTTCCAGTAGATGCAAATTTTCAGCTTTCAGCACTGTCACACTTTGAATGGTAATTTACTCAGGCATACAACACTGAACTCAAATAAAATTTTTAGCATTTTTGGAGACAGAGCTCTCTTTTGTATTGTCTTTGTTGTTGTATTTATTCACCAATGTTTTTTTTTTATTTTTTGCGATATAATTTAAACATTTGACAAATAAACCAACTTTCTTCATAAATTTAGTACAAAACGTATTCTGCTACATTTCTTTTTATTTACAGAATACTGGTATGTATATGTGCAAATTGATCAGTTCTGATGTACTGACTGCCTATCTAATTTCTTGAGGCCCTAAAATGCCGGGCCAGTACCAATACCCTCCAAATGATCCCTTCTTGGAAAGTAAACAGTCCAAGGAAAAAAATGGGTTTCTTTGCTACACAGATACCAACAAAAAAATTTGACAAGGTGGCCAAACAATGCCTAAAAATGAAAAATTTACTTTATATAAATTTTAATGCAACAGTGTTAGGATGTTCAATAACTGACACTCCTCAGTACTGCTGTTTGGGATCTACAGTACGTGGAGCAAGATGATGAGGGCCATAATCTCATACATGTTGATGTGAAAGAAAAGAGGTGATATTGTGTAAATTTCCTTGGCCGGTTTACTTTCCAAAAAGGGATCATTTGGAAAGTATTTGTACTGGCCCGGCATTTTAGGGCCTCAAGAAATTAGATAGCCAGTCAGTACATCAGGACTGATCAATTTGCACATATACATACCAGTATTCTGTAAATGAAAAGAAATGCAGTGGTTAGCAGCTGTGCCAGTGGTGGTGATGATAATGATGAAAGATGCCAGTAGGCAGATGACAGATATACAACTGTGTACTCACACAGGCTGGCAAGCTGCATGCTCCATGTTGGAGCTGTAAGAGGCATTGACAAGATATTAAAAGCATAGATGATTGCTAGGTAACCATGTCTTGAGACCATTGTTATGAAAAATAAATTGGGGAATGCTTCAAGGCTTTTGAAATGGAAGCATAACTATGAATAGCTTTTCATACTGTGTGTACCATTTACTAAGCAGATGGCTTTGAGTCCTGAGGATGATACCTCATTTTTGTGCATCACCATCTAGTCACTTATGATGTTTCCAACATCTCACCTACTGATGTCTCCACCTACTGTAGCACTTGCTACAGTAGGAGTACCAGCAGCTGACAGGACAGCATACTGAGGTTGCTAAAAAATGTCTTTCAGATAGTGTCTTATCGAGGCACAGACACCAAGTGACATCAATATCTGGAAAAAGATGACTGACGTGTAGCTTATGGGTTATTGGGTGGTGGTCTAGTTTTCCATAGAGATGCTTGCATAACTGGTCTCAAATTTATATGAAAGAGTCTTCAGTGTAGCTGGTACCATCATCACCACCAATTTTACTGAATTGTAATGAATTAAAGTGGTTGTAAAGGCTGAAGGGTGCTGCTCCCCCCACAGCCCCTCCTAATACTCACCTGAGCCCCATCTAAATTCAGCAATGTGCATGAGAGCCTCGGCTGTCCCAGGACTCCCTCTCCTCACTGGCTGAGACAACAGCGGGAGCCACTGGATCCCACTGCTGTCAATTACAGCCAGTGAGCTCATGAGAAGAGAGAGGGGGGTCGGGGCCGAGCCATGGCTCTAGGTGTCTGATAGATGCATAGAGCTGGGTTTGGGAACGAGCACGCACCAGTGCCCCCATAGCAAGTGGCTTGTTGGGGCACTGATCAAGGGGAAGGAGCCAGGAGTGGCGGCGGGGGACCAGAGAAGAGGTGGATCAGGGCTGCTCTGTGCAAAACCACTGCACAAAGCAGGTAAGTATGACATCTTTGTTATCTTTTTTTTTAACCTGTTCCCACCCAGCAAAATGACGGCCAAGAGGGACTCTCTTCAATCCAGGTGGGCGTCATATGACGTCCTTCTGGGCCACGCTGTGGTGAGATTTGTCACCGGCTGTGTACCTCAGACACAGCCGGTGCCAGATCTGTGTTGCCAGTACCATGTGACCAATCACAGCAGGTCACATGACAATTGTAAACAATGGATGAATTTCTTTCATGCCATCCATTATATACAATTGTGCCACTAGCTGTGATTGGTCACAGTGATCACATGTACAGACTGGGCCAATCACAGCCCATCTCTGTCATGTGATTAGCTGTGGCCAATCACAGCTAATCAAAACAAAAAAACCTGAATGAATATATTTCATTCTGTTAAATACTTGCTTATAGCAAAGAAATTCGTTGCTATCTCCTAGATTGTAAGCTCCAAGGAGCAGGGCCCTCCTATCCCTCTTGTATTGAACTGTATTGTTGCTGTATTGTCTCCCGTTATATTGTAAAGTGCTGAGCAAACTGTTGGCGCTATATAAATCCTGTATAATAATAATAAGCAATCATACTGTGTAAAAAACCCCCACAAAACTGATCTCTTTCCCAGAGTAATACAATGTTACTATGGTAATATGCTACTCTGGTTACAGTGTTTTATGAAAAAAAACATTAAAAAAATAAGTAATAAAATGAAAAAAATTGTTTTTTTCCCCATACTGTTACCAGTCAGTGTCCCTGTGAAAAACATTTTTTTTTTTTTTCTTTCACCTTCCAAAAAATGACAAAAAAATGACAACTTAAAAATGCTTCTTACTAAATTTCTTGGACTGTCTACTTTGCAAAAAGTGGTAACTTGGGGTATATCTGTACTGTCCTGACATTTTTGGGACACGAGAAATTAGATTAGCCGTCTGTACTTTAGGATTGATCGATGTTCAGATATATACCATAGTTTGTGGACTCTAACTTTCCTACAGACTAAATACTAAATACTGATTTGTAAATGTAGCAGAATGCACCTTGGCCTAAATTTATGAAGAACAATTATTTATTTGCAAAATCTTATAACAGAAATGTATTCGTTAATTTAGCAATAAATAAAAACCCAGTGGTGATTAAATACCACCAAAAGAAAGCACTAGTTGTGTGAAAACAATTATACAAATTTAGTTTGGGTACAGCTTTCCATGGCCATGCAATTGTCATTCAAACTGCGAGAGCGCTGAAAGCTGAAAATTGGCCTGGAGAGGAAGGGGGTAAATGTGCCCGATACTGAAGTGGTTAAAAATCGAAAACCTTTAATACCACTTTAAAGCTGGGTGAGTGGCCATTTCAGTCATCCGGCACTAGAACTAATGAGCACATCCATTAATACGACCAGTAACTATTTGTAACCCAGCTGCCAGTCCACTTCAATCCAAACAACTACTGTTTTTTTTTTTTTTTTTTTTACTTTAAAATGTAAATAAAAGGCAAATTTTTTTCCTTTATAATTTTGGATAGAGTGCAGAGGGATTAGAACACCTGTCAGCTTTTATATTTGTCTGTACGCTCATTGGGGAGAGTTATTTTTTTATATGTAACGTTTACCATTATCATTGAAAGTTTAAGTATTTTTAGTAGTAATTATGAGTTGACACCAGAACAGTAATAGTAGGGGAAACCTTCCAATGGGACACCAGTTCTATAGACATACCCAGATTCCCCCACTTTGTAGGGTCTTCCTCTCACTTCCTGATGTGGTTATGGGACAAGAAGTGAAGGGAAATCTCTCCAATAGGACACAGATGGCAGAAAAAAATCAGACGGGGTTATAACCCCACCTCCTTACTCTATTCAAAATGAATGCCTGTAGTTCTACTTTAAAGTGTATGTAAACCCCAACAATTAACTTATTGAGTTATTTTTGGTCTATTAAATATACAATTAGAGGGGTTTTTTCATATCTGTTTAAAAAGTTCAAAAATATCAGATATTTCCAGAAATATTGTGAGCTGATAGCTACCTATGCTCTCTGCCTGTGCCAAATACTAATAATTACATTATCAGCCATAACTAGGGGTAGCACAGTGGCTAAATGATTAGCACTTTTGCCTGGCAATACTAGGGTTGTTGGTTCGAATCCCAATCATGGCACCGCCTGCCTGGAGTTTTCATGTATTCCCTGTGCCTGCATGGGTTTCCTCCGGGTACTCTGGTTTCCTCCCAAACTCCAAAGACATGCTGATAGGTTAATTGGATCCTGTCTAAATTGGCCCTTGTATATGAATGTGAGTTAGGGACTTTAGATTGTATGCCCCTTGAGGGTTAGGGACTGATGTGAATGTACAATATATATGTAAAGCGCTGCGTAAATTGATGGCGCTATATAAGTACCTGAAATAAATAAAAAATAACTGAAGACTACAGAATTAAGCTCTCTATGTTATTGGGAACAGGGAAGAGGCAGAGTTCTGTAGTCCTGCCTATTTTCTGTATTCATGATATGAAAGAATGAGTGAGTGTTGTCATCCTAAAACTGAAAGTGTGTACCTGGCAGACCTACCAAGTGAAAATAAAGGGAAACAGTCTTGAATAATAATAAAAAAAAAATCTAAAGCAACAGCATAGCTAAAGACTAGTAAGGTGCAAATACTGTATATTACATTTTTTTTTTTTAGGTTTAGATATTCTTTAAGCTAGCTACATGGCTAATGTCACTGGTACACCCCACCTCCTCCCTCTTGCAAAAAGAAGGAAAACCGAAGAAAAAATTAGGTTAGCAAGATTCTAAGCCAAATACATCTTTAGTATAGTATCTAGTGTGCTTAATAGAATTGTGCTCAGGTGAAAAAAGAATGATGGCGGCTGGAACTCAGCAAGGAACATTATTTCTTTTATTTTTCCAGGAGAAACATGTTTAACCCCACCACAAACCACAAAGGAAAAACTGCATGAACTGGGTAATATTCAGGACATGTTTACAAGAAGTAAATTTGTTTTTAAGACCTTCACTTATTTATGTTAGCTATTAATTACATTTAAAAAGTGATATTCGTAGTCATGGGAAAATGTTATATTTGTTTTTACAGAATAATAGTGAAACTAACATATACAGTAACAGGTCACATTTCACTCTGAATTTCAGAAAGCCACCCTTAACAAGCTGTTGATTATTGAAGCTGGGGAAATTGATATGATGCTACTAGAGGCTTAAACCTGGGCACACACGTTAAGAACGAACAGACCTTTCAGTGAGAGCAGTCACAGACCAAAGCACTGATTTAATTTCATGACTGCTGGGTACAGATAGCTAGCATTACTAAATGCTGCTCTAATATCAACTTGTTAAATTTGAACCCACCCTCAGAATATCAGTATACATGGCCAGACTAACTGGAGTCAAGAGAAATATTTTGGGAGCTGGTTATTTTTAACTGAGCTACAATGCTGTGCTAGAGCTGGACTGAACACATTCAAAATGACAGTATATATATATATATATATATATTAAAAAAGGTCAAGCTATAACCTCCCTAATTTGAAAAGGCATTTTGATGATGTTGTAATAAGGAAAACTAAACTACCTGCACTGAATAGATTTTAAACAAATTGAGCATAAACTACTGTACATAAACTTAAAAACAGACCGAAAGACATAATAAATTTGGTACAACAGATTTTTTTTAAACCTATGAAATATGGGTAAACAATGATTCTAAAAATCATAGCTATGACCATTTCAAATGAACACAAAAAAGTATGACTTGCATGAATAAGAAAAAAAAAGGAATCATATAAATGATTTAAAACGAGGATATATGCAACATCAAATAGGTCCTCTTTCATTTCATGTTAAAGAAAAATTAGAATTTGCTTCTAGAGCTTTTAAAGCAGTTAAATACCTGTTTTTTAGGTCTATACACATGGAATAAAAGCATAACTATGCAGTGTAAGAAAAGAAAGTACCTACCTTGTGGCATTTCACAGATGGTTTACCAGGCACATTTGTGGAAGGGTTTTTAATAAACTGTCTTTTAAAGCTACTTATCCTACTTTCACTTCCAGGTGCAAACTGAATGTGCAAATGGGATGAACCCAATTTTGGACAATTATACTTAAGACTAGAAGAAGGAAGTTTAGGAGGAGGCCCCTCAGATATACTTCTTTGGAAAATGTGATTTGATTTATTGCTGGGTATACTTTTGTTTCCCCGGTCTCCATGGATATTAATTTGGCATTCTGTTACTTTACTTGAAGGAGAACAAGCAGAACTACTGCGCAACAGGCGTATATGGCGTTGTGAATGAGCTCTACTATTGGGCCGGACCTCCTTTTCATGGATCTTTGGTATGGCGTGGTCTCTGAGAGATTCATTAGCGACTGACAACTGTTTCTGGTGAGAAACATGTACTGAAATAAAAGACAATCCATCCTCTGTAGTGTCAGTTTTTTGAAGACCATCAGATGGACAGGGATTCTCTTGTAATGAGTCATTCAAGTAAAGTGGTTTAACATCTCTAACTTCACCAATAGTGCAAGTATTTTTGGAAAGTCGAACTCCATTAACTGCTGTTGAAAGAAACCCCTTAGATAATGCCTGTTCCTCGTTTTGCGGAAGCTCACTGGAACAAAGCATTAACTGATACGATGTTTGATAGGGGCCTCTATTCGATGGAGGGCTTGGACTAGTCGGAGAGGTTGGTGGAGTCTCAGAAGGGCTGCGAGGAAAGATGACTAATGAAGAACAGCGCCTCAGAGGAAGTTTACTTTTCTTCCTTGATGGAAGGTTTGCCATGTTCACCTCCTTGACTAACTCATCCTGATCAAATGGAAATGTACTTTTGCATCTAGCTAATACCTGTCGAACTCTATTGCTTTTCGTAGAATTAGTGTCTGCATTTATACAGGATGCATTGCTACTAAGCATATTACTAACACAACTGGCATCACTTAAAGAATGTGTGCAGCTACTAGTGTCACTTAGGATACTGTTCGTAAATGAACCAGTGTCACTTGCAGTACTTGTGCATGATCCATAATCGCTACTGTTGCTGCTAAATGATCCATTGTCACTGGTTGCAATGCTACACAAACTGCAGTTCTCAGTGGAGGTGCTATTTGGCAAACTGCTGTCATTTACGACTGGGTGACAGCCATAATTCTTGCTCGCATTATAACTACAATTAATCCCATCCTGGTAAGCACTGACGAAAGAAATGTCTTCCGTAGCAAGGTCTGTGTTGTCAGATTGATGACATCTACTATTTCTGCTGGGCTGTAAAGAAATCTGCAGCGATGTGCTCTTCTTGGTAGGTGGTGAAACAGAATTACCTTGATGTGACTGAACGATTTCTGGTGAAGATGACAGTTGTAACGTTTGCCGTGGAGAAAGTCTCATCTGGATCACACTTGGTGCGGACGAGTGAGAAAATCTTCTAAAGCACATGTGAATATTGCTGTCCAGGCCATTTTCTGAGCTTTCTGGCAGAGGATCGGTGTTGCTTCTTCGGGTGGCAAAGTGAAGTCTTAACCGACGTGCCATTTGTTCTTTCTGAACATATTATTAATTCAGATGTACAATTATTCTTTTCTGCAGGAGCACACAAAAAGCAGCAGAAAAACATGTAGAATGTTTGCAATACACGACAGGGAAGAGCAGAAAACTGCCTCATGTGTCCCAGTCAAACACAGCAAAATGATGAGCCACGGGGTAGAGCAAAGCACGTCATGAAACAAACAAACCATTCCTGACTCCACGGTTTCTAAATCGTCTTGGATTGCTTGTACTCCAACTGCATTCACTTACCAAGCACTTGATTTCTAACGACCTTTAAGCTCAGCTCTGCTGTTGCAACTGGCTGAAACGCTGCCAAGCTTGATTTAATTATACCTTCTCCAATATGCATGAATGAGTCCTTCCCAAAAACAACACCATGCCTGTATTTCAAATCTAACTGTTCTTTCTTGCTCGAGTCTCCCAGGCTGAACACATGTCCTAGCTGAATTGATGTGTCTGAACTTCCCAGTGCAGTGCACAGCCTCTAATATTTTTACCCATACATATAGTGTTACAGGAAGTTGCAGGGGAAAGGAGTTTCACATAATTGAGTATCAAAGTTGGGTTTAAATTACCAAAAACTATCCATAATAGGAAACTGTTGAAGATTCTGCTATGCAAGAAACCACTGGTATTCATTTGAATTTCAGATTCCAGCATAAGGGGTAAAATCATGCCTGCTGTTATAATGTAACACAATGTGCATGTTTAATTACAATGCAGTATTTACAGCAGAGTTAAATGTACTCCTGAAAGCAGTCATTAATATTTTACAAATATACAAGTGTAAAGCACAAATAGCAACAAACTCTTTTTTATAGATCATTCCTTATGTTGACATTATTCTAGCCATTTTTAATATTAGTTGGTTTGTAGTCATCTTACCTAATATTATCACGCCATATATTAGGAGCAGATTACAAAAGCATAATGTTCTCTTTAATGTGTTATTTTACTCTTATTGTTTTATACAATCTAATATATATTTTTACGTTTACTAAGAGTGTTACTGCATGGTTCAGATAAATAAACTTCTCACGTTATATTTATTACACACTTTTTTTAAAGTCACTTTTACACCATTTATAATTTAAAGGTCAATTCACAAAGACATTCTCATGTCCCGATTCAGGCCCCTGATAACAGAGTTTCAAAGAAGCAGTAACGGGGGCCATGTAAGGTAGTGATACAAGGATAATTTGTGACAAAAAGGAGCATTCATTAGTTATATACACATTCTGTTTCAAAAACAGTGATTTTCATTTCATTGACGTTTATGTTAGTGAAATAAACATGTTAAGGAGAAAAATCCCCATGAGATAAAATTATCATTTATCACAATGAACAGAAGTAGTGGAGCCAAGTGCCATCTATTTTAGGTCGAACGTGTGTGTTAAAAACAATGTATAAAGTAAAAGTTTTTAGCTGATAATCTGTGCTTTTTTTTACAATGTATTATATTGCACCAGTCACAGCACAAAAATTTTACAAAATATCTGAAATAAATAATAGTCACAATGCACACTTGCTAGAAAATGAAACTAAGGAGACATCTAGTGGTAAAACAAGGATACAGTAGAATCAGTATAATAATACTAGCTGTATCACGTTGTTAACAACAGTTTTATGCAGTTAAAGAAATACAACTTCGTCAAAAGCCACTTTAGTCTGTGATTGGATATCAAAGGAATTCTCCTTTATTTGCTAGGCTGCTCAATGCATAAAGCCTGATTGGTTTACAGTGCTGCCCTTTCCTATCCTAGGCTGAATCTCACTGAGCAGGGGAATATAAACTAAAGCGTAATATAAAGAAAAAAAAGGCACTATTTAAAAGCATAATCCACTTTCAGAAATGTATTTAATGTACCCACAATTAAATGGCTCTAAAGGCAAAAAAGTTTTTTTACCTTACTGCATTTTCTGAATTCCTGGAACTTCACTGGGAGCAGCCAGCGGAAGCCAGTCAGACAAGTCCTGTGTGTGTGTAGGGGGGGGGGGGGTTTCCTGAGCCTTGCTGTCAGTGTCTATGGAAGTAAACAGCCCAGTCCTGGAGCACACCCACACACACTTGCTGAGGGGGTACTCAGAGAAGAGGAGGTGTGGACAGCACTGGGAGGGGACTCCAGGACAGGAGATAAGAGACGGCTCTGTGCAATTCCATTGCACAGAACAGTGAAAAAGTTTTATTATTTATTTCAGGTACTTGTATAGTGCTGTCAATTTACGCAGCGCTTTACATATATATTGTACATTCACATCAGTCCCTAAGCCTCAAGGGGCGTACAATCTAAAGTCCCTAACTCACATTCATACATACACATAATAGAGCAAATTTAGACAGGAGCCAATTCACCTCCCAGCATGTCTTTGGAGTTTTTTTATTTTAATTTATGCCTGTAGAATTGCTTTCAAATAACAAAAAACTGAAGCCTGCAACTGTGATCAGCGAATTGTGAGTACAGTGCACAGGATATTGCATTGTTTACATCTCAGAACACGCTGAAATGGAGGAAGTGCTGAATGGACATGTGTGGAAATGTCTCCGCACTTGTGTTTCATTGCCATCTTGATTCACTTTGTCATTATGGCAGATGGGACTTGTAGTTTTTCCATTTACAGATCCCTGTGAATGGATGGCACGGCTGTGCAGAAGAAGACATACACAGCTGTGCAAATTAAAAAAGGGAAATATGAACGTTTCATGTGTTACACTCTTAAAATGGGTGTAACATGCTTAGCACTGCTGCGACAGGGAGAGAGAGTGCACTGCACATGCACAGCCTTCAAACAAGATGAAGTGCTTGCTCCTGTAATGCTAGGGGGCAGGTGCTCAATCTGTTCCAGGTCCGACAGGTATAATTTTACATTAAGCATCATTTTTCCAAGCTGCATAGTCTATTTTTAATTCAAAATGTAAACCTAGACTTTAAAGAGGAGCTTCAGAAAGGTTTTCAAAAATTAAAAGTAAGCAGCTACAAAACCTGTAGCTGCTGACTTAATAAACAGACACTCGCCTGTTCAGGGATCCAGCCCTGTCCTCACCCGGGCCAGTTCCTTACCAGTCTTCAGGTCCCCGAGGCCAGCTTGTTGATTGTGGGAAGCCGGCTGTGATTCCTTGTGGCTTCACAGCCGGCTTCCCACTGCACTGTCCCTAGTGAATTGACCCACAGCTTCCTGGGACCTGTGACATATTCCACAAGGTTGTGGGTGGGGGGTTTGGGTGGGGAACTTCCACTCAGATCACCTAGAAGGTTGGAGCAGAAGTGGGAGCGGTACCCATTCCGCAAAAGAATAAACTATATTCCAAGTATGGTTAGAGGGGGTGGGAGAGCAGAAATAAAAGCGGAGCTTCCCTCTTTGTGTGAAGTTCTGCTTGAAGTTCAACACACACATTCCTAAATGATCGTACAATCTCCTTTAGATTTATAAACAAGTATGCAGTGCAAGAGCCTGCCTGACTGAATATAAAATATTTGGATAGATTAGGTAGGCCCTCATATACTATTTGGATAGATTAAGTAGGACCTTCATATAATATAGTTTTGGTACATCTGCATTTGATTGTGCAAAGATTGTATGAGCAGATTGTAACACACTATATTGCCAAAAGTATTAGGACACCTCTCCAAATCATTGGATTCAGGTGTTCCAATCACCTCCATGGCCACAGATGTATATATCAAGCACCCAAGCATGCAGACTGCTTCTACAAACATTTGTGAAAGAATGGGTCACTCTCAGGAGCTCAGTGAATTCAAGCGTGGTACAGTGATAGGTTGTCACCTGTGCAATAAGTCCATCCGTGACATTTCCTTGCTACTAAATATTCTGCAGTTGTTAGTAATATTATAACAAAGTAGAATCAACTGGGAACAACAGCAACTCAGCCATGAAGTGGTAGGCCATGTAAAATGACACAGCGGGGTCAGTGCATGCTGAAGCGCAGAAGTCTCTGTCTGCAAAGTCGATAGCTAAAGACCTCCAAACTTCGTGTGGCCTTCAGATTAGCACAACAACCGTGCATAGAACTTCATAGAATGGGTTTCCATGGCAAAACAGCTGCATCCAAGCCTTACATCTCTAAGTGCAATGAAAAGCGTCAACTGCAGTGGTGTAAAGCACGCCGCCACTGGACTCTGGAGCTGTGGAGACATGTTCTCTGACGAATCACACTTCTCTGTCTGGCATACTAATAGACGTGTCTGGGTTTGGCAGTTGCCAGAAGAACGATGCATGCCTGATTACATTGTGCCAAGTGTAAACTTTGATGGAGATTATGGTTCAGGGTTGTTTTTCAGGGGTTGGGCTTGGCCCCTTAGTTCCAGTGAAGGGAACTCTTAAGGTGTCAGCATACCAAGTCATTTTGGACAATTTCAAGCTCCCAACTTTGTGGGAACAGTTTGGGGATGGCTCCTTCCCGTTCCAACATGACTGCACACCAGTGCAGAAAGCAAAGTCCCTACAAACATGGATGAGCGACATCAGTGCCTGACCTCACAAATGCACTTCTGGAAGAATGGTCAAACATTCCCATAGACACACTCCTAATCCTTGTGGACAGCCTTCCCAGAAGAGTTGAAGCTGTTATAGCTTCAAAGGGTTGGCCAACTCAATATTAAACCCTACAGACTAAGACTGGGATGCCATTAAAGTTCATGTGCGTGTAAAGGCAGGCGTCCCAATACTTTTGGCAATGTAGTATATATTGTATGTATAATGAGCTTTAAGCTGGTCATACATTGAGCAAATTTTGATCAATGGATAGCCCTGCTCCATTTAAGAAAAATTATCCAACAAAAGTTAATGGAATGGAGGAGTCTGCTGTAATATTTTTAGCCAAACAAAGGCTACATCTATCAGAAGCAGTCAAAGTTTGGGTATTTGATAGCCGCCAGCTAAATCTAGAAGTGTATGGCCAGCTTTAGACTTCTCTTTGTATAGATCATAAGACAGATATGCACTGCATACACTTTAATCTTTGCCTGCTTGGGAAAAAAACTGAGTCAGCAGTGAATATTAATATGTCTCATAATATCAGCCACATGATTATGGAAAACACCTTGGCTTTAGACAAGAGTAAGCACATAGTCAAAACAACTCTATGATAGGAAATCATAAAAGGGCATACCAAACGGTTTTCATCAAATACTTCAAAGAGAAGTCTGTGCGTTTTTGGATACACCTGGAAAAGAAAATAAGGTGTGTGCAAAGTATTCATTACACCACAAAATGTTATAAAAACATTCAGAGCTATGAAAAGATGCAAAAGATTAGCCACATGCAAACCTACACAAGGTACAATTTGAATATATATTTTGGAAAATGTAGTGCAGTTTTAAGCTCAGTGAATGTGCCATGTTTACACAGTTTTTTCAATAGAAAGAACAGCTTTTAGGTTTTCTGTACTGCCTGCTACAATTTATGTTTAGTTTTATATTGTTGAATATTCTTAGCAAAATTTGCATTTGAATAAACTAATCTAAGGTCTCTTTTATTTCTCAATGTCAGCTGGGATGGAAGTCTATGAGTAATGGGTATACTTTTATAAAGAAAACTATTATCTCCAGGTCCATGAGCACAGTGCGGGGACAAAGTCATCTAGTGCCCAGGGCAAAGATGCCAAACAGCACTAACCCCCCCCCCCCCCCCCCCCTCAAAATGTATTCTTCACACATACTCCCTGAGCATAAATTCCCTTTGAAAGCCAAAATTCCCCCCAAACAAATATCTCCCCTCTTCCAGTGTAAATCCCCCCTCCCAGCTCAAATTCTCTACCCCTTAAATTTTCCATCTGAGCATAAATCCCCTCCCCCCTCCAAATGCCCCTCTCCTTGTACAAATCCTCCCAAATCCCCTCTCCCGGCACTAATCCCTCGAAATGTCCCCTCCTAGCACAAACTCACATTCCTAAAACAAATGCACCCCCCCCCCCCCAAATCTCTCTTGTCCCAGTCCTGCATGTACACATTGCAAAAAACTTAGCATGTCTAGCTGCAAAATCTTACCTTTTTTTTTCATGGATACATGACAAGGCTAACGCATTAACCTCCTAAAAAAAACTACTAAGGGCCCAGTCACGTGGGCGTCTAAAACATTGGATATAAATGCATACAGTTTTGTGCACACCTGAACGCAAAACTATAGTAATCAATGAGGCCATACATGCAGCTGCGTCTGCAATCAAATGGGCACCGCGTTTAGTTGCAAACAAAAAAGTACTACACACATACATCCAGGGCTGCACAGATTTTATGTGTATATGTGCATAGATACATGTAAAATACACATGCATAAGCCATTAGAACACTTGTACACATCTAAAAGTGAGTACATTATCTGCATATTTACACAGGATCTTCTGCTGGCTTTGCCCGTGTGAATGAAACCTAAGTAGGAGTGTCTGCCTAATATAATCACTTAGTCAGTCAAAGTGTTGTAAAAAGAAAACACTTTCATTTTGACATTCCAGCCAAATACCACTGCTCCTGGCAAGTATCTCACTAAATAATAAGACTCCCTGCAACAAACATAATGAAAGTGCAGGGGATGGCTGAAATTCTTTCTCAAGCTCTGTGCACAAATATGAAAGTGGTTTTGGGGTCAGAATCACTATCAGGTTTTTATTGCTGTTGTGAAAAGTTCATCATCTCTGTGTGTCCTGCTGGCAATTGTCACTAATGGGACACAAATGACAAAAAAAAAACCCCACAAAAATGGGTTGCTGCCAAACAGAATTTTGTTGAAACAAATCTGTAAGCTACCATCTTGCCCCCTTCTGAAAATGTAGTTTATCTAGTTGCTTCTGACCATAACATTTTCTAAATCACTAGCATGTCATAGGAAGGATGTACTTACTGATGTTTGAACTTTCAAAAGATGAGTTGGGTAACAGCAGCCTTTTCCCCAGTACAGATTTTCCTTAAAGTTATCATAAACCCTTCCATATACCCAGTGAAGTAACTAGCCTCAGGTGATGCACAGCAATGAAACAAACAAATCCTCCTACATATAGTATGTTGTACCGGTTTAACTGTAGTTATCTCTCCTCTACATCTATTCAAAGTACAGAATTTACACAGCTTGTCTGAGCTTTCAGAAAGCAGGGGACAGGGATCTGAAATCTCAAACTTCAGAGCTCAAACAGGAGAGCTGTGACAGCTGAATTGAGGGGAGGGAAATGACCCCCCCCCTCCACACAGCACTCAGGAAACAAGCAGAACTGAGGCTGCCAATCACAGGCTGGGTGCTGGAGCTCCCTCCCCATCTCCCTCTATCTCTGGGGAGTCAGAAAACCCTGCCAGAGGTGACTTATGCAGATGAAAGAGGAACAAGATAGCAGAGAGAAATCACACTAAGTGCTTTGGATCGAGACAAGTACACAATATAGAGGGATGTGCTTTGTGTATATTATACCACAGTCACCTAAATCCCCTTAATTACACACTGGTGATCTAAATTTAATTATCTAGGTGTCTTTGTGTTTTGTTTTAGAAGAATTGATTTAAATCACTTTTCATACATCTGTTTTCACTTAAAAATGAAAGTTTATTTCTGTTGATCAGCTTGCAAGATTTCAATACACTGTGATTCAGTCTTCTATGGCAATGACAAAACATGAAAACTTCCAAGTTACATAGTTATTCTGGCTGAAAAAAAACAAAAGACCATCCAGTCACACCATAAAAAAAAAAGTTATAATCCTATACCCACAGTTGATCCAGAGGAAGGTAAAAAAAAACCCCAGCAAAGCATAATCTAATTTGCTCCTGCAGGGGAAAAAAATTCCTTCCTGATCCCCCGAGAGACAATCGGATCAACTTCCCTGATCAACTTTACCTATAAATGTCAGTATCCAGTTATATTCTGTGTATCCAAGAAATAATCCAGGACTTTTTTTAAGTAATTCACTGAGAAGGTCAGAACCAACTCTTGAGGGAGTCTATTTCACATTTTCACAGCTCTCACTGTGAAGAAACCTTTCTGTGTTAGGAGATTAAATCTCTTTTTCTCCAACCGTAAAGAGTGCCTCCTTGTCCTCTGTGATGCCTTAAAGGTGAATAACCCTACACCAAGTTCACTATATGAACCACTGATGTATTTATACATGTTGATCATGTTAATCTCCTCTTCTCAAGAGAGAATAAATTCAGCTCTTCTCATCTTTCCTCATAGTTGAGCTCCTTCATGCCTCTTATCAGTTTGGTTGCCCTTCTCTGTACTTTCTCCAGTTCCCCATTGTTCTTTTTTGTGTATTGGTGCCCAAAACTGAACTGCATATTCCAGATAAGGACTTACTAATGATTTGTACAGAGGTAATATGATATTTCTCTCTCTGGAGTCTATACCTCTTTTAATACAAGAGAGGATTTTGCTCGCTTTAGAAACCGCAGCTTGGCATTGCATGCCATTATTAAGCTTGTGATCTACCAGAACTCCCAGATCCTTCACCACCATTGATTCCCCCAGTTGTACCCCCCCCAGTTGTATGATGCATACATATTCTTAGCCCCCAAGTGCATCACCTTACATTTATCAACATTAAACCTCATTTGCCACATAGTCGCCCAATTAAACAGTGCATTGAGGTCGGCTTGTAAGTTGAAGACATCTTGTAAGGACGTTATTCCACTGCACAGCTTGGTGTCATCTGCAAAGACTGAAATGGGATTTATAATCCCAGACCCTATATTGTTTATAAATATATTAAAAAGTAAGGGTCCCAACACTGAACCTTGGGGTACACCACTGACAACCCTAGACCATTCAAAGTATGAATCATTAACCACTACTCTCTGAATACAATCTTTTAGCCAGTTTTCTATCCATTTACTATGCCAGTCATTAAAGAGTCCCTAAAAATTAGAAACAATGGCTTTGAAATGACAGAGCTCAATTCTTTAAGGAACCGTGGGTGTATGCCATCCAGTCCAGGTGCTTTATTCACCTTTTATTCTGTCTAAATATTTCTGGATCATATCAGTTGTGAACCAATGTGGATCATCTGGTGTTAATACCATGTCTATTTATGGACCAGAGCTCCCCCATGCTCCTTTGTATACACAGAGCTGAAGAAGGTATGTAATAAATTTGCCTTCTCTTTGTCCCCAGTCATCCACTCTAGATTATGACTACATGCTTGGACCTGACCTTTTTACTATTAATATATTTGAAGAATTTTTGGGGGGTTGTCGTGCTATCTTTTGCAATCTGCCATTCAGTTTCAATTGTTGCGGCCTTGATTTCCTTTTTACATATTCTGTTATATTCGTGCCATGCAGTGTGGGAAACCAAATCCCCCACCCCTTGCCTTCTAGAAGCTGAGAAATACCATCTAAACTGTGTGCTTCTGCTTTCCCTTCCCCCTCCCACTTCCTGGTTCTTTTCCCTGTCCCCACCCTCTTCTCTTTATTCTGATTATCAGGAATTCATTAATGCCAGAAGCCAAGCTTGAGATGTGCTGGTGAAATAGAATCATGATCATGAATCAAGCACATAGCTTATCCAGGATTAATTGATGACTCAATTATCTACTCCAAGGATCTCCCATGTACGCTTCAAAAACAAACACTTTTCAACCTCAGCAAAGTCAAGAAGGGGATATTGTCAGCTATTACAACATCAACATGGAGCAATCAATAGCCATAAATAGCTTATTGCCTTAGCCCGACTCTAACATATAAAAGCTGGAGCTTTGTTTTGGAGGTCAAACATGAATGAGATTGCCATAAAGTAATATTTTCCTATACACAAATTAACAATAAGTGTCCAAGGGTTCCCATTAACAGAGGAGCTCATTGTTTTGTAAGCGGGGAGATTGGGGGGGGGGCGCAGGTAGGTGGGTAATGGTTTCAGGGGATGCAAATAGTTAGCAGCCCTGGGGATTCAGTTGACTCTCAGTCCATACAAAGTACATAAGGGGATCACAGTCACTTGCAGGCAAGTAAACAGATGTGGGGCATTTTAAATATTTAGCATTTTGGAGGAATGACTCCGTGAGAGAAAATTCGCCAAAGGATGTGGGGATGCAAGACCTTATCCGCAAATGGAGGGTCCACAATAAGTAAAAGGGTCAAACATGAAAATGTCTATATTAGGTTGAGAATAAAACCAGGAATTTGAATACTTGACTCCTAAAGGAACTGGCACCTTTTGTTCAAACAGACCACATTGAATAAATCTATGGGTAAAGAACATAACCTTTTTAATTGCTCTCCATTAGCATGACCTCCACTCATTATATGTAGCATGAGAAAATGTTTTGTGTAACCTAGCTGATTAAATAACATGTAAATCCATTATTTCATATTCATGATAGGTTCCTGCTGTAGCCAGTCTGTCTGCTTTCCTATTAAAACTGACTACACTAGGCAGGAGAGCACAGCGTGGTCAGTTCTCTAGCTGTACTGTGAACTCAGCCTGATTTTCTGCAATGCTCAGACATCTACTGAACCCCCCACACACACACACACACACACACACACAGCCATTTACTGGGAAGATTAGTGTATTGCTGTTTCTCCTCCCTGAGCTCCTTAAACAGCTGAGAACAGAGGACATAAGACACATTAGAAGAAAAAAAAAAAGAGGAAAAAGGCATTTCTAATGTTTTTGTATGCATACATAAATATTTTGCCCATTCATTTCTATTTTGAACTGAATAGGCAGTTTTACACATACTTTAAGTATGTTTTTAGCAAGAACAGAAAAATATCGATTGATCCTGTCAGAATTCCACTGTCCCATGTTATCAACTTTTATCAGTTTTCTTCCATCAACTACAAACTGCCATCCCCTTTCAATATGTAATTGAGAAGAAAAGAGGGTGTAGGTGTTTTTAGTCTAAATCGAGAGAGAAGTCTAGAGTGTCAACGATGCTCCACCATAGATAAAGTACAGTGATTATGTTTTAAAATGATATTACAGGCAGTGTGTTACTGACAGGATCTAATGGAGAAAACAAAAAATGAAAAAAAAAAAGTAAAAGAAAACAAAAAACTAATTAGGCCACCGCCTCTAAGGAGTGGTAAGCTTCAATATAACAGGATTGATTACTCACTGTAAATTCCTTTTCTTGAATTCGTCAAGGAACACAGGAAAAATTGATTTCAGGAATACTGGAGCATATTTTTACCTTTAGTAGGATTTGGACACTGGCAAACAAAAAAGCCATTGGCTGGCCAAGTACAATGCCTTAGGAATAGATAATAAAACACAGACATGAGTCCCTTAATGAACCCCAAGGTAAGGATTGTAGGCCAATACAAAAATCTTGTTATCTTAATCATTCAAAAAGGGATACAGGAATAGTAGAATTTAAGAATAATTGGATGTCACAAAGCAGTACAACTGAAGGAAGAGCAACACAGCAACACAATGCTAACAGCCCAAGACTCATATTATAACATGGGTGAAACAAAAAAAACAAAAAAAAAAAAAAACTGTGGGTGCCTGCAGCTTAAAGGCTAATTCTATTTGGAACCATGTTTCATGCTACACCCATGTCGAAATATGAGTGGTTCCCCCCTACAGGATTCTGTTTATTTTTTTACTTCATCTATTTACAGATACAGTGAGGAAAATAATTACTTTTTTTTTCCCCACTGTACCACCAAGGCAACAAAGGAGTGGCTGAAAAAGAAGCACATTACGGTCATGGAGCTGCCTAGCCAGCCTCCAGACCTTAATCCTAAAGAAAATTTATGGAGGGAGCTGAAAGTTCGAGTTGCCAAGCGACAGTCAAGAAATCATAAGGTGGAAAGAACAGGTTAAGATCCCCCAGAGTCACTGGAGACTGTATAGGAAGAACTATACCTTGTACAAAGGCCTTCACGTGGGAGTGAGAGTACATGGTTTTTGAAATAAGAATACAAGAGTCAAGATCAGAGTTTAGCACACAGAGTATTTCATGGAATTAAATTTTTTTCCTAGGCAAAGCAAGTTTTCCATGTGCAAAGGTAAAACATTGGTGACATGGACCTCCTACCTTTCAGTAGCATAGGAATGACCAAATCATAAAATCCCATATCTCCGAGGATCTGGGTTTTAATAGCCATGCTGTCAAACAGCAACTATGAAGCAGCATGGGATAGTAGATTGAATGGCACTGGGACCGTAGGTGGATTTTCCTCTGTACCTATCATTGGTATCGTCACAATACTCTATTATCCTGATAGGACATCTGGGTGATGAGTAGGCTGCTTCCATACACTGAGAGACGTCTGCAGAAATCCTCAGGCAAGCAATATAATTTTTGGATCAAACAGTTGTAGCATTAAACTAAAATGTTAAAATCCAAACAGGTGGTTTTATTTCAAAACATGCAGTGAACTTAATAGCCAAAAGAGTTTCAGCCATTTCACTCCACACCCTTCATCAGGGCTACAATGTGATATGAAAAAAACAAACCTAAAAAAAACAAAAAAGTAATAATACACAATGATTAAAAATAATTGTTAGTAAAATAATAGTATTTTTTAATGCTATGCAGTTCTATGCCTTTAAAAAAAAGGTAGGTATCCTACTATAGGAATCCCCCTATGAGCATAACAAGGCTTTATAAAATAAAGCCAGGACATTTCCCAGTAAAGAAAAAAAACGTTTCTGCACACAAACAAAATAAAGCCACGGCAGTTCCCAGTCCTCAACGATAGATATGCTTTCTGAATGGAGGAGGTAACTAAGGTCTTTGTTAAAGCAGAAATAAAAACGACCATTTCCAAGTACAGCAGGTTGATTAGCATAAGAGATAGCACAGCTACCACATCAATGAAGTTGGAAACAACTGTCAGAGGCATTCTGGAACTTATCTGTCTCTTTGGAGACAGAATGCAAATCCTATAAATGAGTCAGAGACAAGGCCAGAAATTAAAATCTTGTTCGTAAAGGAGTGGAAAACATCAGCCTTTACTTTACAAATTAAATCTTACACATATGACTGAAACAGTTGTATTATGCAAACAAAACTTTCCATTCATGTGGTAGGTGGAAGGGTTAAGTATTTAGGGATTCAATTGTCAGCTTCTTTTTCGGAGTTCTACACCTGCAACTTTCTCCTTCTCAGGGATCTCCATCAGGACATTAAAACCTCTTGTGGTTTGGAAGGATGACAGTTCTGAAGATGAATGTCCTTCCATGGCTTTTGTATGTTATGCAAGCAATCCCAATAAAATTGTCACTTGCTTTTAGGAGGCATAAGAGGACCCTAGGTACTTGATTTCTCCCTAGATGAACTTCTGCTACATCACAAATCCTTACCAGGAAATCTCTATCCGAAATCTTTAGCTATGCACATGATTAAGGCGGTGCAATCTGATACACTGATGAAAAACTCAGGTTCCTATACTAAGAGAATCATTCACAAGGTTTAAAAGAGTGAATGAAATGAAGGAACTTGTACACATCACAGGATAGGTCAGTCAAGTTCACAACTTGGGTGCGTTTGTCTCACTGACCCCCACCATACAAACAACACCTGAGCAGATACATTAATGGGCAACACGCACACAGCCTGTCCACTATAGAAGAGTGATAAGACATAATGACCCTGGATGGCCCATGAGGGAACAGAAACCAATAAGTATCTCACACTCATTGTTTGGGAAGGCTGCTGGCTGACTCCACTAATCCTACATTCATCCCCTCCCTCATATTATATCCCTTCTTCCCCTGTAAATCTTTGATACCACCGCACTCCCATTTCATGCTTGCCCTCTTTCCTCCTACTTCTTTTGTTGTAATTTCATTGAAAAAAAAAAAAAAAAAAAAAAAACGATATTTACATCTACCTTAGCTGACACTAGAGCTGCATTTGAATCTTTGCTAGCAATATTTGCAGATACACTTACACAGGCTGACACAAGTCAGGAGGCCTTTTCGACATAGTGCACATTATAGACAGCGGAAGTATAGCAGCTGTTATGAGGGTGAATCTATGAAGAGTAAAGGGTCCAGGAGATAAAATACAGGCGACAGATCCAATACCAGAAAGCTGTTCCTCAAAAATACAGTACAGGACAAGGTTACCCACTGTAGCAGGATTGTCTTAAGTTTTTTCAAAGATAGGTTGCACCACATTACAGAAGCAACAGACTTAAGTGACGAAAGATATTCATTTTTACAAACTCAGGTGCCCAGACAAGGGTTGTAATCAGCTGAAGGTGACTAGAATACTGAAGGTAAGCAGTGGAAAAAAGAAGACTAGACAATCCATAAGTGTACCAAACAAAGGAAGCAGCAGAAAAAATGTCCTTCTGAGTGGAAGGCTGGGAAGGGAACAATGACAGCGTGTGCTCAACTCTGCCTCCAGTGGATGACATCAGTTCTGAGCAACCAAGGTTAAACTTCACCCCTGTAAAAACAGGACAGGAATTTATAAAGAAAAGGTTGCCCAAGGCTACAGTTGTTACAGTTCTGTTTACTGCAATCCATGGGTTTTATTATAAATAAACAACAGAGAGACTTGATCATTTATAGAAAAACTCTTAAGAAGGGCATCTTAGCGAACGCAATATACAAGGATATAGGCAATGGTATTGACACACACTGAATTGGATATATGGTGGCTTTATTCAACCCTACCAGCTATGTAACTATGGATAACACTTAGACTGTGCGCCACAGATTTAAACCAAGACAGTAGTGCAAAACACCCAAATCAGTGCAGAGGCAGTTGAGGGGTGACACAAGACAGAGAGCAGTGTATAAGGGTTAGATATGAAGATGTTTTATCCTCAAAAAAACTCACAGGGAGAGAGCACATAGGGACTGGGGCACAGTAAGAGCTAAGCCACAGCTCTGAGGTAATAATCACAATGAGGTCACAATATAGAGCACAGTCCTCACGGCCACAATTAGGCTCATAACAGCATTTAAATGTTCGCTCAGAATGCAAGAGTATAAAGATTGGTAGTGATATCACTCCAAATTGAGGGAGCACTGTGCAGTTAAAATAGTCTCAATTCAAAGCACACCTCAAAACCAGGAAAAAAAACTTGTGCAACAAATTTTATTAAAATTTCCAAGTTAAAAGAGATATTATACACGTAAATAGTGCCTTTTCTTGGCACCCGGTATGACCAGCCAACAGGTTGTATAGAAGTTCTGCTGCTCCTCCAAGTTCTGGAGCCAGTGTGCATTTTAAGATGTGATGTCATCAACTGGAAGTTAAGCTTCTATGTGTATCACCACAGAACATCATCAGGATGCAGCATGATGTACTTTGGGGGATTTTTGAGTTTTAGAGAAATTTGGATGTGATATTGTCACGTTGAGCACTTTTATTATTATATTAACGCTGCTCTTTTTTTCCTATTTAGTCACTATAGTGCAGTAGGGGTTGCACACAGAGTGGTAGCTAGGAAGGCAAACACTACACACCTTTTTTGGGTACACATTTTTCACATGCATTAAGCAAGGGAGTCTATAGAATATTTGGCCTCAACAATAAGAACAATGGGAGTTCAAAACCTTGTACTGAAAAGAAGGAAGCGATAGTGTAAGTGTGTGTGTGACACAGCTTTTATTGATGCAGCATTTCATTCTTAAGTGTGTTAACCCTTTGAGAGTAATTGCAGGAGAAATAGTAATACATTGATATGTTCACATGGGGACAAGTCCCACACCTACCACAGTTGTGGGTCTTGGAAAGTGTTTTGCAGCTAACAAGCATAGTATCTAAGTACTGGAGAACACCACATGCAGAACCCAAGCAGACAATAGGTTCACATTACAATTCAAGTGATTTTAGAGGGCTCTGCTCAAATGACCTCACAGTCTAAATGAAGAGGCAGCTGATCCAAAAAGATAACTGTTGGGGATGCGTTTATAGAGAAAGTAGCTGCAGTGGTCCCAACTCAGTAGCATAATTAAAAATCTTAACTAAAGAAAAAATAGTCTTGATATGTAAAGGTTTCCACAAAAAAATGGATTTGCTTTACTGCAAAGAGAAAAGATGTCCATCCTCCTAGGACACTAGAAAAAAACTAAAGCATCATGGGAGTGGGGTCAGTTATAGATGGTCGATCAATAACTTTTTTTATTTGCCAGTATTCAAATCATTCTAGTGGTAGCAGTAGAACCCAATATTCCTGAATAATACTGTTCCTGTGTCGTTTGATGAACAATTGTGAAGTTAAAATATTGGTTGTTCGGTTTAGATACACTTTAATTTTCAGAACTGAGCTCTATTTTCCTAGTTCAAAGGATGTAATAAGGACGTACAAAGAATAATGGACGTGCGTGTTGGTGAAGGGAGGATCACTAAAGGGTTTCTTTGTTCATTTCTATCAGAATCTAGACAGATTTCTTCTTGAAATAAGAGTATACATATTTCCAACAGGCGTTAAAAACAAAAAAGGACTACAGTAGAAGTGTTTTAAAAACAAACAATAAATAAACTACTTACTCTGAGTAATATTTCCTCATTCCATTTTGGATTTAAGCTCTGAAATAAAAATAAAAAAAAGTTACAAAAATGGCTTTTCCTTTTCTTAAATCAGAAAATCAATTTATATCATATGATATAATCATTATATAAACCTCAGAGCAACTAATATCCCCAATTCCTGGGATAACTGGACAACAGCTATATAAACTCTAAGTTGCAGTAAGGTAAAGTATGTAACGTTAAAGAAGCCATCATTCTTCAATAGTGATAAAGGATTCTGTTCTGACTAGACTTTAGACTTTTTTTGGATAGCTGTTATCCTCTGAATTAGTTAAATCTTTTAAAACTATAGTTTGTGATCATAGAGTCTCCTTACAAACATATAACATTTTGAAACACCCAATATAAAGTAATTAGATTGTCTTTCATTAAATCTCCTAGATTGTAAGCTCGAAAGAGCAGGGCCCTCGATCCCCTCATGTTTTGCATTGTATTGGTATTGTTCTGTCACATGTTCTGTCTCCCTTTGTAATGTACAGCGCTGAGCGAACTATTGGCGCTTTATAAATACTGTATAATAATAATAATAATAATAATTAAAAAAGTAATGGACAAGTCCTTTTAAATGTTATGATCACGATTTTATTTTTTACATTTTATTTTTTACATTTATAAATATAAGGGCAAAGAAGGTAGTATGTGAGGTTACAATTTTCTTGACATCTTTGCTATGTTATGGAACCCATTTTCTGTCATAATTGATCCTCAGTTACACATCATCGAGGATGTCAGTGCCGTATCTAGGGTAATGCAAAAGCAAGGGACCTAAATAATAGACTTTAGAAGTTGTGTGCTGAAAGTATATCTAAAGCCAATCACTAAAACCTCATTTTCAATAACATCCTAATATCATCTCAAAAATTATTTTCAGTGTCCTTAAATCTGCAGCTCTGTCCCTGTCTTCTAAGTGCTCTACGGTGTTGTCACCCTCTCATATGTGCTTCTATTGGAGACTATAAGTAACTCAATGTGCAGCCATGTTCAGCCAATGTTATGTATGATACACAGTGCTTTAGCAATCTAAAGGTCATCCAGCTAGGGTTTAAATTTATACCAGTTATAGTACACCAGTTTTCACAAGACTGTCTTGCTTTTTAGTATACATTTGGTAGAATGACTTTCCTTTCTCATGAAAGCAGTTCGAGCAGCTAAATAAGCATTGGGAGGAGCTGTGCCCCCCGGCGTTTCTCAGGCTTACTGCTTTTACTGACGAGCCCGAGAAACGATCCGATGATTCATGCAGCTGGCCATAGAGGTGAACAGAGACTGGATCGTCTCTGATCACCTCTATGATCTTGGAGTACAGGAGAGACTTCATGATGCCACTTCCAGTCTAAAGTGGAAGTAAAAAATTTTCATTTTTTTTTTTTTTTTAAAGCAAAAGATTGCCAAAGATAACAAAAATATTGGGATATGTATTGAGCTTTTTAGGATTAAAATTCACTAAGCATATTTTTTCAAAAAGTTTGCGTTTGAAAAACTACTGTATAAATACCTTGTGACATAAAAATTGCATTTTATTCTCTAAGGTCTCTGCTAAAAAAAAAAATTTGATATTTGGGGGTTCTAAGTAATTTTCTTTGATTTTTACAAAAAGTGCCAGAAAAGACCTGGTCTTCAAGCAGTTAAAATACAACTGCACCTTTGCATAAACTTGCCTTTTTGAAACATAGAGGTATCTGGTACATATCTCAGACCCACAGGGCCAGGTCTATCTCTGCACTGACAATGTAGAATAATGGGAAATCCTTAAAAAAAAAAAAAGCAAAGTACTCTGAATTGTGCCTATCTGTTATGATCAACCGCATCATACTTTTTAAGAAATTTTGTAAAATGAAATGAAGAGTATGGCCAGCTTTAAATATTGAAAAATACTGCTGGGTATCTTATGATATATTTTTAAGGATTTTCAGGAAAAGTGCCTTGCACACAAATGTACTGCTCCAACTGCCTTCTTCTGTATGCCAAGTCTTATTCTACCCTTATTTTTATAATATGGAAAAAGGAATGGAACGTGAGAAGTCGTGGCTTGACTTTATTATGGCTGCAGCAGGAAGTGTGAGCAGAGAAGGGAACTCTGACAAGAAGAGCTCCTTAGGGAATTTGGATAATAAAATAACACACATGCCTACCTTCTTTACAGTTTTTGTTTGAACACTGGCCATTATTCCATTTTCCGGATCATAAAGTGTCAATTTCACATATGGGTCACTGGAAAACATTTTTTAAAAATGGGTTATTAAAACAAAAACAAGGAAAAAACAGAATCAAATTTAAAACAAAACACAAATGAAAGGACTCTCACTTCATGTGAGTATTTCATGTTTTGTTCCTCTATTAGCCAAGATCTTTCTCTTAAAGTTACTGTGTGTTTATAGGTTCACAAACAAAAAACACCAGTCCTGTAAGAAAAATAATCATATTTCTTGTAGCCCCATCTTGAAATGCAGTCACTTAAGTATTGCACGGTTACTGTAAGTATTCCACACTTCCACTTGTGTGACTACCTTCACCTCCAGCCACACGCAGTGGTTTCTCCCATCAGAACGTATGTCATTACAGCTTGAAAAACCAGCAGGGGCTGAGAAGCAGTGAAGAGGTGGCATTTCTAGATACAGACCTATGGCTAAGGTAAATACAGGTCCTGTTCTTTTACAGGACTGGTTTATTACAGCTGGCTAAAGGAGATAGTTTATACATTTTTATTTTATGCCCGCTTTAAATAATCCTCTATTTTTCCATAGCTTCCATCCTAGAATATAAGGAAACGACTGACCCGTTTCATCATGCAGGTGTATAAGCCACACCCTACCTACTGCTCACATCATAGCTCAGGTGATCAAAACTGAAAGCTGCCATTTTTTTCCCCTAGGGTACCCCTACGACTCAAAGGCAAATTTGACAAGGTAATCTATAAAATACGTTATCCGTATATTTTTTGTGATTTTCTGTCTCTGAATATACACTATATTGTCAAAAGTATTGGGACGCCGGCTTTACATGCACATGAACTTTAATGGCATCCCAGTCTTAGTCCGTAGGGTTCAATATTGAGTTGGCCCACCTTTTGCAGATATAACAGCCTCAACACTTCTGGGAAAACTGTCCACAAGGTTTAAGAATGTGTCCATGGGAATGTTTGACCATTCTTCCAGAAGCGCATTTGTGAGGTCAGTCTCTGCTTTAATTGACCCAAAGGTGTTCTATTGGGTTGAGGTCAGGACTCTGTGCAGGCCAGTCAAATTCCTCCACCCCAAACTTGCTCACCCATGTCTTTATGGACCTTGCTTTGTGCACTGGTGAGCAGTCATGTTGGAACAGGAAGATGTAATCCCCAAACTGTTGCCACAAAGTTGAGAGCATGAAATTGTCCAAAATGTCTTGGTATGCCAACGCCGTAAGAGTTCCCTTCACTGGAAAATAGGGGCCAAGCCCAACCCCTGAAAAACAACCCCACACCATAATCCCCCTCCACCAAACTTTACAATTGGCACAATGCAGTCTGGCAAGTATCGTTCTCCTGGCAACTGCCAGACACATCCATCGGATTGCCAAAGAAGCACGATTCATCATTCAACAGAACACGTCTCCACTGGTCTAGAGTCCAATGGTGGCGTGCTTTACACCACCTGCATCCAACGCTTTGCATTGCACATGGTGATGTAAGGTTTGGATGCAGCTGCTCAGCCATGGAAACCCATTCCATTAAGCTCTTTATGCACTAGTGTTGAGCTAATCTGAAGGCCACACAAAGTTTGGAGGTCTTTAGCTATTGACTCTGCAGACAGTTGGCAACGTCTGCACACTTTGCACTTCAGCATGCGCTGACCACGCTCTGTTATTTTAGGTGGCCTACCACTTTGTGGCTGAGTTGCTGTTGTTCCCAGTTGCTTCCGCTTTGTTATACTACTAACAATTGACCGTGGAATATTTAGTAGCAAGGAAATTTCACGGGTGACTTATTGCACAGGTGGCAACCTATCACGGTACAACCCTTGAATTTACTGAGCTCCTGAAAGCGACCCATTCTTTCAAAAAAAATTTTAGAAGCAGTCTCCATTCCTAGGTGCTTGATTTTATACACCTGTAACCATGAAGGTGATTAGAACACCTGAATCCAATGATTGGAAGGGGTGTCCCAATACATTTGGCAATATTGTGTACATACAGTACTTTGCAAAAGTTTTAGGCATGCGTGAAAAAATGCTGTAAATGAAGAAAACCTTCGGATATAGTGTTAATAGTTTATTTTTATTAATTAACAAAAAAGAAGTGAGCAGAAGAGAAATACAGATCAAATCAATATTTGGTGTGACCACCCTTTGCCTTCAAAAACAGCATAAATTCTTCTAGGTACACTTTTTGAAGAAACTCGGCAGGTAAGTGTACCCCTACAGTGGGTGTCCCCCATCCCCTGGTGCTGGAGCTGGGATGCTGTATTCGGGGCTCTGTCAGGCTGATCTCTGCTGCAGTACAGTGCTTGGTGCTTTCCCCCAGGTGCTGGGTTGTCTCCCCCTCCCCCATACCCAGCACCCGGGGGCCGATGGGAGCAGACTACAGTAATCCGCTTTCCTTCTAGGAGGAACTCTAGCTAAGGATTGTGAATATTGCATCTGATTGACCATCGATCATTGCTACTATACCAATAGCATTCTGGTGAATGCATAGTGGTGGTGGAGTGTTCACTGGATCCCTTCGCACTGTTTTGGAGTAGTACACGTTGCTGTTTTGTGTCTTGCAGTACTACGGACAAATATATAGACTATATTTTTTCGCATTTTTTGTGATTTACACTAGCACCTATATTTTACACTGTACGGACTTAATTTATTAATTGTTTCACCGATGTTTATGCTTTGTTTGCACTGATGTGTAAACTCTTGGATGTTTTACTATATGATTTAGTGCTGCACTTTATACACATATATTACTGTGATATTTATTGTCCTTGTCTCTAGTGCTAGCTGCTTTTTGCTATACACAGCGCTCGCCATTTATTATCTTGATATTCTGTTTTTTCCTGTTTTTGCAATATTTAAACATTTTAAAAATTAAGATTAAAAAAAAAAACCATATTCTGCCTTTTTCTAACAAGTCAGGCCAGAATTAAAGCCAGTAAAGTATAATAAAAATTGCCCACTCACATGTATGTTGTAAGATATTCGCCTGTCACCTCATGCTATGGGTGTACTGCATGGGTATAAAGGTGCACCAAAATGGCGCCCATGCCGGAAATGACGTCACCGCGTACCGGAAGTTCCTCCCCGCGTCCCCTGAAGAAGTCACATGACTAGCGTGACGTAATACATTGGTACGCGGAAGGAACTTCCGGTACGCAGTGACGTCATTCCGGCAAGGGCGCCATCTTAGTGCACCTTTATACCCATGCAGTACACCCATAGCATGAGGTGACAGGCGAATATCTTACAACATACATGTGAGTGGGCAATTTTTATTATACTTTACTGGCTTTAATAAAACATTATCACACTATGGAGGATCTTTCTGCTTTATTATTTTGATCCTATATGGAGGGTGAGTGGTACTACTGATACCAGTGTCTGGAGGAGGTCTTTAAGGAGAGGAGTAAGTGCCACCATTGATGATACCGAGTGAGGTGATTGACCTGAGACGATTTATACCTGTGAGGATCGTGGTGTGATCCTATAAGCGCGCTGGCCCGTGTGGTCACTGTAAGGAGGTGAGGGGGCATTTTGGCTACTTGAGGATTTGCACCTGTGCTGTGACCACAATTACACGTTATCACCTGCATGATTTTGACGCTGGAGCACGATTTTACATTTTCAGTTTTTGGACTTTATCAATTTTTTTGTGTATATGCATCACTTTGGTGTGCTTATGATCAAAATCTTATTGTTTATGTGGACAATTTATGTAGTTAAGTGTGTAGCACTTATCACTTTGTTTTAAGAATTTATCCCTTTCAAGGGATGCACACACAATTTTGCACTATTGATTTGTGAGCCACTAGATCCCTCAATTGTGGATTAGGGGGATTGGGAATTTATATTTTCACGGATATACATGATTGTTTGTATTGTTGCCACTTTGTCACTATTTTTTCACTCATAGATCCATGAAGGATCTGATCACTTTATTGTATATATATTTATTTTCACATAGTATATATTATATAGTGCTGCACTACATTGTATTTTACTTAAGTGGTTAAAATTGCATTATTCTTACAATAAAGAATATACAGAAATTACAAGCTCTCTGTCCCCTGTAGATCCTACCCCCAAGCTGTACATGGAGAAGTAACTGCTGTCAAAGGCAAAATTAAAGCGCAGCTGCACCCAAAAGGAGAAGTTACACTTTAAAGTACAGGTCCACTGCTCCCCGTGAAGAACTGGCACCTTTGGGGAGGAGGGTAGAAGCAAGTACCCGATTTAGACAGGTACCCGCTCCCATTTCCGCTGCAATCACCTAGGTGATCGGAAGCGGAAGTTGTCCTCCTCCCCTCCCTGTAGTCTTCTGGGACACGACAGGTCCCAGAAAACTACGGGGCCAGTCACAAGGCACAGCACTACTTGTGCATGCACAGTGGCCACCCGGCTGTGAAGCCGCAAGCTGTCACAGTTCAGAGGCCACACTTAAGATAGATGCCAGAGCTGGGGAGCAATGACAGCCAGTGAAACCGACTGCAGTGAGTACACTGTTGGATCATGAGACAGGTGAGTGGCTGTTTTTTCTACAGTTTTTGTAGCTGCTGACGTTGATTTTTTTTATGGTTTGACTGGAGTTCCGCTTTAAGTATCACTCCATCCTGGCACTAAGCCATGCCCCTTCCCCCTGCAGTTCTTGCAATTCGCAGTTGAATTCTATGGGGGACACACAAAATCAGGAAGGCTGGGAATAATCTTGACTAGGGCGGCAGTGGAATCTACAAGTACAGCCTGGACCTAGGTTTCAAGGGGTCTAAACAGGGACAAAGAAATAGATTTGAACACTAACATGGGAACTTGTAGGCACCAAAGGTTTTCTAACTCGTTGCACTGTTACCTTAGAAATTGTTTAATGCCAGGTCAAATTTTCCTAAAGATAGAATACTTAATTTGAGCTATAGCTTTATATTCCTATACTATGCTCTGTTCTTTTGTTACTCCACCTCTATCCTACAATTGTATTATCTGTAAGCCATAAAACCTGTATTAAATGATCTTGTGGACAATTGTGAGGAATCAGAACAAAATAAATGAAAAACTCAAGACACAAAAACTGAATGTTACAACAGAAGAGATTAGTTTACCTTGCTCCTAAAAGGTCTTTCTTTGCCAATCCAATCCCTGCAATGACTTTCACACGAAGAACACGTGAATCTTCCTAGAGCAAGCAGATATATAAAAATTAATGTTGCTACAAAATGTACAGAATGTATCTATAAGACTCATCATTGGTGATGTCAATCAACAGCCCGCAGACTTTCACAGAGACTTTACTATGACCACTTTTTACATGAAGAGCTAAAAGAACAATGCATCAAGCCATCAACACACGTCTTTTATTCCCCTCTTTTTATAATGTGTTGATGTGTATCATGTTGAGCTGTTCACTCTTCTGGACCTGTTCCATTGCACAGTGTCTGATGGAAAATAAGATGGCAGGCACCATTTTATTATTGTGGGTTTTGGTCACTTGCAACTGATTCTACATTTGGTGAGCTTGAGATCCTCACAGAGGAAAACTTTTATAGCAAAAATTGTATAGGGCTTAAGCGGTCCCATTTTTCTTTATAGAGCTTGTAATTGCACAATGCAGCACAGGTGTCGGGGGAAATTGGATGTAAGCCCTCATCGGAGTTCTGTGATTGAGTAATAGTAGAGGCAACCTATACAATATTTTTAAGTATAAAGGACTCCTCTAGTGACCAGAGCTGCTAAATTTGTAAATGTGTACTTTATAACTTCAGTTACCAAATATGATACAGGGAGATTCTAAAAACTCTGAGTTTACTAAGCTTTTAGATGGATATAGTTTAGAGAAGGGGTCTCCAAACTCTCTAAACAAAGGGCCAGTTAACCGTCCTTCAAACTTTAGGGGGGCCGGACTGTGACCAGTGGGAGAAGAAAATGCCCTAGTGTCAGTGGGCGTAAACAATGCCCCATCATTGGTAAAAAGGGGAGAAATAGTGCCCCATTATTGGTATTAGGGAGAGTAATAGTGCCTCATTATTAGTATCAATGGGAGGAAAAGTGCCCCATCATTGGTATCAATGGGAGACATAGTGCACCATTGTTAGTATAAATGGGGGAAATAGTGTCCCATCATTGGTATCAATGGGAGAAATAGTGCCCCATCGTTCGTATCAATGAAAGGAATAGTGCCCCATCGTTAGTATCAATGAAAGGAATAGTGCCCCATCGTTGGTATCAATGGGGCATAGTGCCCCATCACTGGTTTCAATAAGAGAAATAGTGCCCCAGCAATGGTGTCAATGGGAGGAATAGTGCACCATTATTGGTATCAACGGGAGAAATAGTGCCCTATCGTTAGTATCAATGGGAGGAATAGTGCCCCATCACTGGTATCAATGGGAGAAATAGTGCCCCATCATTGATATCAATGGGAGAAATAGTGCCCTATCATTGGTATCAATGGGGAAATAGTGCCCCATCATTGGTATCAATGAAGAAATAGTGCCCCATCACTGGTTTCAATAGGACGAATCGTGCCCCATCGTTAATATTAATAGGAGGAATAGTGCCCCATCATTGATATCAATAGGAGGAATAGTGCCCCATCATTAGTATCAATGGGAGAAATAGTGCCCCATCGTCAGTATCAATGGGGGAATAGTGCCCCATCACTGTTGTCAATAGGAGTAATAGTGCTCCATTGTCTGTGTCAGTGGCAGAAACTATGCCACACTGTTGCTTGCAGTGGGAGGAATAATGCTTTGAGGGCCGGATAAAAGCAAGCAAAGGGCCACATCCGGCCCCCGGGCTGCAGTTTGGAGACCACTGGTTTAGAGGAAATCAGGGGAACACAATATCCACACACAGGACTTGACACATTTCACAGAGAAGTCCACTTCTTCAACAGAATGCCATTATACAATATAGTGTTACATATAACAGTATCCAGGAAACACATCAGTACCCCATTGAACCAAAAATAAAATCTGCAGTCATGTACTGCTATCCTGTCATTTAGGATCACCTGTATTTTAGATCACTGACAGGAGTAGATCATTCTACTGGATTGTAGGATTCCCTCTTTGAAACATTGCTAAATATTATAAAGGAGTTTTATGGCAACAGCATACACATTCCTTTTTTAACATCAGCATTGTTCCACACACTGAGGAACAGGTTTTCATTAAGGATATGTCTGTACTTTGTTCCATTCAACTTTCTCTCAACACTGACGAGTCTCCCAGTCCATGCTGCTGAAAAACACCCCCACAGCATGATGTTATCACCACGTCTCACTAATGGGATGGTATTGGGCAGGTGATGAGCAGCGCCTGGTTTCCTCCAGAAACAACATTTAGAATTGAGTCCAAACAGTTCAATCTTGGTTTCATCAGACCAGAGAATCTTGTTCTTCACAGTCTGAGAATCCTTCAGGTGCTTTTTTTGCAAACTCCAAGCGGGCTCTCGTATGTTTTGAAGAGACTTCTGTCTAGTCACTCTAACATAAAGCCAAGATTGGTGGAGGGCTGGAGTGATGGTTGTCCTCCTGGAACTTTTTCCCACAGAATCTCTGGAGTTCAGTCAAATTAACCACCTCTCTTACTAAGGCTCTTCTCCCCCAATTGCACAGTTTGACTGGACAACCAGCTCTTGGAAGAGTCCTGGTTGTGCCAAACTTCTTTCATTTGAGAATTATGGAGGCCACTGTTCTCTTGGGAACCATCAGTGCAGCAGAAATCTTTTTGTAGCATTTGCCAGATTTGTGCCTTGTAATAGTCCTGTCTGAGCTCTGCAGGCAGTTCCTTTGACTTCATGGCTTTAACTCTGATACTGTATGCACTGTCAGCTGTGAGGCCTTTAATAGAGAGGTGTGTGCCTTTCCAATCAATTTAATTTACCACACCTGAACTCCAATCAAGGTGTAGAAACATCTCAGCAACAATCAAAAGAAGTGGGAGGCACCTGAGCTACATTTCAAGTGTTGCAAAGGGTCTGAATACTTCTGCCAACGTGATATTTAAGTTTTTCCTTTTTCATACATTTTCAAACATTTCTAAAATTCTGTTTTCACTTTGTCATTATGGGGTACTGGGTGTAGATTAATGGGAAAAAAATTAATTTAAACAAAAATCTACACTTGGCACATCTATTATCCTTTCTTAAGGTCCATGCACACTGGCTTCAAAATCTGCTGCTTCTAGAGTTAAGCGCATTGTCTGTAGAAGCAACTAATGTTATCCTATGTGTCCATGCACATTAGTTTGTTTAGAAATATATTTTAAGCTCAGGGTTTTCTATTTTGAGATCAGTTTTCGGGCACAAAAAAAAAAGCTTAATGCTCTTAAGTGCTAGTACAAAATACACTCAAAATTAACTTTTTTCCGCCGCGATCACTGGCTATTTTTAAGCCAGTGTGCATGGACCCTAAAATGGACCCTCATGTGGGCTCGCTCCCGAACCACCCTGACTGCATCTATTGACACAGACCTTTAAAGTGTTACTAAGGTGTCCTTTTATCATTCAGCGGTAAATGACCGCTGCTCAGTTCTCCGGCATTCTCAGAGGAGAGAGTTCTCCTCTGAATGCCTTTCTATGAAGCGGTGTAGATCACTTCTCAGAATGAAGAGAGAAGCGATCTACAAATGCTTTGAACGCTCGAAAACGGCTGTTACTATAATCTTGCGAGATTACAGTAAGAGATCAGTCAAACACCGTTTACTAAGCAGAGGTAAATTACCGGTGCTTCGTTTGCGGCTCTTCCGATTCTCCAGCTCTTCGTTTGCGGCTCTTCCGATTCTCCAGCTCTGGGCTGGAGAATCTGGAGGGAGAACACAGATCGCTCCTTCATACACTGGCCGTCTGTGTGCTGAGATGACCAGCGGAGAACATGTTCTCCGCTGATCATCTCAGTTTCCTAAACCACTAATGATCGGAGATCAGCAACGATCCTCAGGATCGCCGCTGATCTCTGTTTCATAAAAGGACACCAAAACCCAGGACCCTACATTCACTATATCTGGTCTCCCACAGTTACACAGAACATTGAAGTGCAATTATTTTAATAAATATAAACTGCTAAATACCTTTTCTCATCAGCAGTTAGAGCAGTCGTGTGACTTCAGTCGAGCACTAGTTAAAGTTTGCAGGAGGCGTTTTCTTTCTGCTCTAGGAGGATGCAAAACCCCTGACCTCTGTCTGGACAATGCTGATTGGCCCTGTGCTGATCACATGCACTCTCCCAAGAAAAAAAAAACCTCTCTAGCAATACACACTGAACTGAGCATGTGCAGAATGGCTACAGGTTCAGTCTGTCTTAGCAGGAGATAAGACATGGACATTTGAACAAGAGGAAGGGCAGAGATGAAAGAATCAAACAGCCTTTTTTACACAATGCAGAGGGTTAACCCCTTAAGTTCCACAGTGCACATACTAAGCATGCTTTACTGCATATACAGACTGATTTTACTGTTGTGGGTTTAGTAACACTTTAAGCTTTAAAACCACTTTAACAAAGCTATCCTATTTTTTCTGATTTACAGTACATGCCTCATGCCTATGTTTCTGCAATATATATTATGCCCATAGGAACAAATAAACACCTCCTTGATAGAAAGCCCATGCTTCAATTCGGCCTACCCCAATACAAACTATTCTGTTCTCTTAGGCCAGTTTCACACTGCCGTGCTGCGTTAACAGACTTGCATTACAGTTGCAAGAAAAAGTATGTGAACCTCTTGGGATTACGTGGAGTTTTGCATGAATTGGGCATAAAATGTGCTCTGAACGTCATCTAAGTCACAACAATAGAACACAGTCTGCTGAACATAATACTACACAAACATTAGATGTTGCCATGGTTTAATTGCACATAACATTCACAGTGCAGGGAGGAAAAAGTATGTGAACCTTTGGACTTAATAACTGGTTGACCCTCCTTTGGCAGCAATAACCTCAACCAAACGTTTCCTGTAGTTGCAGATCAGACCTACACAACGATCTGGAGTAATTTTGGACCACTCCTCTTCACAAAACTGTTTCAGTGTAGCAATATTCTTGGGATGTCTGGTGTGAATCGCTCTCTTAAGGTCATGCCACAGCATTTCAATCGGGTTGAGGTCAGGACTCTGACTGGGCCACTCCAGAAGGCGTATTCTGTGCTGTTGCAGCCATTGTTTTGTTGAATTACTTGTATGCTTTGGGTCATTGTCCTGTTGCATCACCCATCCTCTGCGGAGCTTCAGTTGGCGGACAGATGGTCGTACGTTTTCCTGCAAAATGTCTTGATAAACTCTGGAATTCATTTTCCCATAAATGACAACAATCCGTCTAGGCCCTGAGGCAGCAAAGCAGCCCCAAACCATGATGCTCCCTCCGCCATGTTTTACAGTGGGGATGAGGTTTTGATGTTGGTGTGCTGTGCCTTTTTTTCTCCACACATAGTGTTGTGTGTTCTTCCCAAACAACTCAATCTTGGTTTCATCTGTCCACAGTATATTTTGCCAGTAGTGCTGTGGAACATCCAGGTGCTCTTTTGCAAACTTCAAATGTGCTGCAATATTCTTTTTGGACAGCAATGGCTTCCTCCGTGGTGTCATCCCATGTACTCCATTCTTGTTTAATGTTTTCATTATTGTAGATGTGTCAACAAAAATGTTAGCATGTGCCAGAGATTTCTGAAGGTCTTTAGCTGACACTCTGGGATTTTTCTTTACCTCATGCAGCATTCTGCGCTGTGCTCTTGCAGTCATTTTTACAGGACCACCACGCCTAGGGAGAGTAGCAACAGTGCTAAACTTTCTCCATTTGTAAACAGTCTGTCTTACCGTGGACACATGCACATCAAGGCTTTTGGAGATACTTTTGTAACCCTTTCCAGCTTCGTGCAAGTCAACAATTCTTGATCGTAGGTCTTCTGAGAGCTCTTTTCTGCGAGGCATGGTTCACATCAGACAGTGCTTCTTGAAACCAGTAAACACAAAACAGGTGTGTGTTTTTTAAGGGCAGGACAGCTGTCAGCAACACATCCAATATCATCACACTGATTGGAGTCAAGGTTGGCTCACTCCTGGCTCCAATTAGCTCTGGGAGAAGTCATTAAGCTAGGGCCTCACATACTTTTTCCTCCCTCCACTGTGAATGTTTACATGTTATGTGCAATTAAACCATGGCAACATCTAATGTTTGTGTAGTATTATGTTCAGCAGACTGTGTTCTTCTATTGTTGTGACTTAGATGATGTTCAGAGCACATTTTATGCCCAATTCATGCAAAACTCCACGTAATCCCAAGGGGTTCACATACGTTCTCTTGCAACTGTATGTTTTATGTTGCATTAAGGCAACTCATTCAGGTGCATCCCACATTTTTGGCAGCGCACTGCAACAGATGTTAGTGCATTGTTCTATGCTGCAATTTACATCAGTTGATCAGATGCGTTGGGGTGTATTTCAGAACGAATGGCAACCTAAATCACCACTGCATAATGATCCAAGTTTGAAAAGATGTATTAACAGCTTTACTACCTGTGTGCTTTCTTGTATCCTGCTTTTAAAAATCCAAAATGTTGGATAATGGACATCATGAGATATGTCCAATCTACCAGCACACTACATCTTATGGCATGCTAGCAGTCTCATTTAATGAGGAAGCTTTGGGAACAATTTCAATCTAAAACACTGGCAGAAAACAGGATACATGTATGCTTTGTTTGGATTACCTGTATTGCTTCAAAACTATTACCCCTGGTTCACATATATGCGGCCGCACAGGCCGCATTTGCGTGGGCACAAGAGCCCATTCATTTGAATGGACTCCCGTGCCCTGTGATACGCAGGGAAGAAGTCCCTGCACTTCTTTGGAAACTGCAGCCCGCACGGCAACCTTGGTTCCCAGTGCGGTTGCGACTTCCAATGCAGGTGGCGTGCCATTAGAATTAATGGCACCTTCCCGCAGGTCTGCATTCTCCTGTGCTAGTGGTGTGGCTGCACGAATTTGTTTGTGCGGATCCGCAGCTGCACCACCCGCACATATGTGAACCAAGCCTTAATAAAACAAATGATTCAACATAAAAAACAGTGGGAAGGAATTTTTTTTTTATTACAACCATCATAAATAAACCACCAACTGCAAAACAATGTATCCCAGTCCACTGGCGCTCAACACATGTTCCCACTATACGAGAATGGTTTGCTAGGATCGACAAAACTGAGGAAATGGAGGAACTGATTTCTATAGCTAAGGAACATCCCGAGAGATTTAGGAAAACATGGGCATGCTGGAGTCATTTCAAATCCACTTCTACCTATCATCTAATAGTAAAGGATAAATCTATATCCCCTGACTGAATGTCCTAATACAATGCGGTATTGGGAAATACCCGGATCACCGGGGACATTTTTACCACGTGTAAGGATGGGCTGTAGGTCTATATCATGATATGACTTACGGGGTTTTTGATCCACGGGTTACCCCACTGACCGATCTTGCACGTGCCATATTCTAAGCCTTATTACTACCTTTCTGGCTTGGCTAATGCTTAGGGAAGTGATCCAATTTAACTTTTTATTACCTATACATTCTACTGTCACTTAACCCCTTACTCCCCCCCCCCCCCCCCCAAATTATTTTTTTTTTTTTCTTTCCCCATATTCCCCCCTCCATCTCATCCTACATTTCTTTTTCTTACTGTTCTTCTTTCAGACCTCCTTTTTTTTCACACCTGTTATACCACCATATCATTCATTCTTCACCAACCAAATAGAGCATTTACTTCCACACAAATATGACTAACTGCAACTATAACACTCACTCAAGTTATAAATACGTAAACCATGACTTTCACAGCATCCAATGCTTTTCCTACCCTAATCTGCATATCACCTCATCACTTAAATCTGCTGATATTCAAGAAGTGACAACATATACATACATCGATCCTCTTTCCTCTGCGTATCCACTGGTTTACATTGTATGCTTGACGTAATGTTCTACCCCATTTTGACTTGTATTACAGTTTACAATATGTCCCGTCTGCGAAACAGGAGGCAACGTGTCATGTTTATGTTCTGACTGTGATCTATGGCTGTATATGCTCTATATGCTATTTTGTTTCTTCTTATATTAATAAAGTATTTTTGGAACAAAAATAAATAAACCACCAATATTTGCTATGCTGGTGTTAATAAACTGCCAAAGTCTTCCTAGAGATAGAAGGGAGTCACTTAGACATCTCTGACGATACGCTAGGCTATATTAATGTCTGATCCAATAGCTCTTTTGCCTATTATTTGGAAAGGCTGAACACCGACATTATTCCATTCATATGCCTTTATGTGAACTGCTTAAAGGCGAGTTCACACTTGTCATGAAATTGTAGAGCAGCCACAGTGATTCAGCGATCTGACCACTCTGCGATGCCTGCTGGCTAGGCAGCAGTGTGGTGCGCGATTCAGCACACCACACCGTCCCTTTTTTTTTGTTTTGTATTAGCTTTATTGAAGTGTACAAAATGTACACTTCAGTCATTGCAATTTTAGGCAGTGCACTGCAATAAAATACAGCATGTCTGCATTTTAGCGCAGCGCTAGGTTGCATTACAGTGTTAATGGGACACATAGGAAACTATTTCCTGAGTGTCCCTGTGATGATAGATGTTTTAGGATGTGGTACAATTTCTGTCACCGCATATAGTGTGAAATTGCCTTAAATGAAGCTATTCCTAATCTTGAGAAATCTTTAAAAAAAAGTCCATATTTGGATGTAGGTAAACAATGAGGAGCTGAACCACTCACTGCGGTAAGTTTCTTAACCTCCCTAGCGGTCTGATTATGTCAGTATTTCTGTGCTAAAAGTGGTACATTGTTTTCAATGGAAATATGTTTTTTTTATTGTAGGCCTGTAATTCTTAGGAATAACTCACTGAAATCTGTTTAAACAAGAGTCTAGTAGACATCCTGGGTGCAATAAAGTTTAATAAATTAAATCATAAATTATAATATAATAAAAAAGAATACTATAATAATAAATTAATGTAATCAAATCAAACACACGAAACTCTGTCCAAACAATATTATATAGACACTGCATTTTGTTTTAGAAAACATCACGGGTGTGGTAAACTTTGAAACACGGGACTGCACAAAGTCCGACATTGCAATCAAGACAGTGGAACCTCGTTTCCTTGTGGATTTATTTTTCCACGCTCATCTCGCCGAGAGCAACATACCACGCACATCTGTGTAGGTGCTGCCTTTTTTTGGGTTGGTGGGATGTGGTCCATAAAATGACGTCCAATCAGACGTTCTGGGTTGACAACTCCCACAGCACATCGTCCGGATCTACCCACAGACACTGATGGTGTTTGATGCTTGAGGAAAATCGATTCCGCCACTTTCCAGATAAAGTCCACATGAACCACAGGCTTGTCACTGTTTTTGCGAAACAGAATATAGGCATTCCACAAACACTGTTCCAGAAGATGCCGGAAAATCTTTTTATAGTATTTCCTTTGCTGCTTTCTCATCACCGGATAGAAAGTCATAGCTTAGTCAGCTCTGTCAACACCTCCCATGGTGCTGTTGTAGTCAATGACAACCTGCAGCTAATGGATGTTTTTCCCACCTTTTGTTTGTACCATCACTGTGGAGGCATTGTGAACGGTGCTCATTAGGCACACATCCTTCTTGTCCCACCATCTAAGTGCAATCATTTTGCCTTTCTGCCAGGCAACTAATTCTCCCAACTTCAGGTTGTTTTTTGCAAACATGGATGGCAAGTTGCGCCGGTTAGCCCGAACGGTTCCATAGACATCTGTTTTCTGCTGAAGAAGAACCTCGTAAAGTTGTGGAGAGGTGTAGAAATTGTCCGTCGTTACACAGCAGCCTTGGTTTAGCAGAGGCTCAATCAGTGACAGGACGGAAGATGTTGTAATTTCGTAGTTGCTGTACTTGGGATCAAATTTTGTGCCTTTGCCGGTGTATATGACTGTGTTCCAAATGTAGCCGGTAGAGGATTCGCACAGCAGGTAGGATTTGATGCCAAATCGTGCTCTCTTGGACGCGATATACTGTATCCAGCTGTGCCTTCCTTTGTAGGCCATTAGACTTTTGTCTATGCTGATGTCTCTCTCTGGCACATAGCTCAGCTGGAAATTTCTTACAATTATTTGGGAGACTTCCCAAATTCTTTTTTAGCTTGGGAGCCAGATGAGTCAATTTATCAAAACCTCATTATTTGCGAAGTGCAAATTTTTTTTTTGTTTGTGGTCCAGTACCACTTCTGCAGCAGTTTCCCCACCACTCCTTGCAGAATAATTAGGCCGAGAAACAGCCAAATGTCCTCTTTGGTGACAGGCTCCCACTTTCTGCTTTGTGAAAACCGGCTGTGTGGAGCAGCTAGTTAATGCGCTGTGTACCTATTTGTCTCCATCGCGATAATTTCAATAACCTCATCGGTCAGAAACAATTCCAAGTACGCCAAGGGGTTGTCACCTTCAACGTGTATTTTCATACCAGGTGTGCCGGTAAACGGAAATCTTGGCGGCGCTGGCGTATTGCAATCAATAGTGCACCACGTGCGCAGATCACTCACGTCAATATCAGATTCGCCGCTGTCTTCACTTTCTTTCACTTCACTGAAGACAAACCGCCACATGAGTCACTATCGCTCAATTCAAGTGACTCCTCACTGTTGCTGTTCGCTAGCTCATCATAAACCGCTTTAACGCTAGCAAAGAGCTTTTTGGAAGCCATGAGTGCAAAACCGTTTTTAGTCACAGAAACTAAAAAACTGCACTATGGAAATATCTGAGGGAAAGTTACAATGTATGCACTAGAGCAGGGGTTAAAATTTCGAGTCCAGACCTACTAGCTGGTCACAAAACTTACTCTCCACCAGTTGCCCCACCCAACCTTGCCCAGGTCCGCCCCCAACCCCACCCATGCCCACTTAAAGTTTATGAAATTACATTTTTCTTTAGAAGAGTCCAAAATATAAAACTGTACACAGTAATGTATATCCCGGCTCCCCTGTACTCCATTATAGTGATATGACATGTATACAGTATGTATATCTCAGCTCCCATGTACTCCATTATAGTGATATGACATGTATACAGTAATCATTACTGTATACATGTCATCACTATAATGGAGCACAGGGGAGCTGAGATATACATACTGTATACATGTCATATCACTATAATGGAGTACAGGGGAGCCGGGATATACAGTGGGGATCGAAAGTTTGGGCACCCCAGCTAAAAATTTGTATTAATGTGCATAAAGAAGCCAAGGAAAGATGGAAAAATCTCCAAAAGGCATCAAATTACAGATTAGACATTCTTATAATATGTCAACAAAAGTTAGATTTTATTTCCATCATTTACACTTTCAAAATAACAGAAAACAAAAAAATGGCGTCTGCAAAAGTTTGGGCACCCTGCAGAATTTATAGCATGCACTGCCCTCTTTGCAAAGCTGAGACCTGCCAGTGTCATGGATTGTTCTCAATCATTGTCTGGGAAGACCAGGTGATGTCAATCTCAAAGGTTTTAAATGCCCAGACTCATCTGACCTTGCCCCAACAATCAGCACCATGGGTTCTTCTAAGCAGTTTTCTAGAAAACTGAAACTGAAAATAGTTGACGCTCACAAAGCTGGAGAAGGCTATAGGAAGATAGCAAAGCGTTTTCAGATGTCAATATCCTCTGTTCGGAATGTAATTAAGAAATGGCAGTCATCAGGAACAGTGGAAGTTAAAGCAAGATCTGGAAGACCAAGAAAAATATCAGACAGAACAGCTCGCAGGATTGTGAGAAAAACAATTCAAAACCCACGTTTGACTGCACGATCCCTCCAGAAAGATCTGGCAGACACTGGAGTTGTGGTACACTATTCCACTATAAAGAGATACTTGTACAAATATGGTCTTCATGGAAGAGTCATCAGAAGAAAACCTCTTCTACGTCCTCACCACAAAAATCATCGTTTGAACTTTGCAAATGAACATATAGACAAGCCTGATGCATTTTGAAAACAAGTTCTGTGGACTGATGAGGTTAAAATTGAACTTTTTGGCCGGAATGAGCAAAGGTACGTTTGGAGAAGAAGGGGCACAGAATTTAATGAAAAGAACCTCTGTCCAACTGTTAAGCATGGGGTTGGATCAATCATGCTTTGGGGTTGTGTTGCAGCTAGTGGCACAGGGAACATCTCACGAGTAGAAGGAAAAATGGATTCAATAAAATTTCAGCAAATTTTGGATGGTAACTTGATGCCATCTGTGAAAAAGCTGAAGTTAAAGAGAGGATGGCTTCTACAAATGGATAATGATCCTAAACACACCTCTAAATCTACGGGGGATTACATCAAGAGGCGTAAACTGAAGGTTTTGCCATGGCCTTCACAATCTCCTGACCTCAACATAATTGAAAATCTATGGATAGACCTTAAAAGAGCAGTGTGTGACAGACAGCCCAGAAATCTCAAAGAACTGGAAGACTTTTGTAAGGAAGAATGGGCGAAGATACCTCAAACAAGAATTGAAAGACTCTTGGCTGGCTACAAAAAGCGTTTACAAGCTGTGATACTTGCCAAAGGGGGCAGTACAAGATATTAATTCTGCAGGGTGCCCAAACTTTTGCAGACGCCATTTTTTTGTTTTCTGTTATTTTGAAAGTGTAAATGATGGAAATAAAATCTAACTTTTGTTGACATATTATAAGAATGTCTAATCTGTAATTTGATGCTTTTTGGAGATTTTTCCATCTTTCCTTGGCTTCTTTATGCACATTAATACAAATTTTTAGCTGGGGTGCCCAAACTTTCGATCCACACTGTACATTACTGTATACATGTCATATCACTATAATGGAGTACAGGGGAGCTGGGATATACATTATTGTCTACATGTCATATCACTATAATGGAGTACAGGGGAGCTGGGATATACATTACTGAGTAATGTATATCCCAGCTCCCCTGTACTCCATTATAGTGATATGACATGTTGTATACAGTACTTACCCCTGGTCCCCCCGAGCCCTCCACGGCGGTGGAGAGGGTGTCTCCTCTCAGCGGAAGAGAGCGGACCTCTCCTGCATCTGTCCCCTCAGCGGCGGTGCCTCAGAAGCCGGAACCGGAAGTTGTAAACCGGAACTCGGCTTCACAATGAGGCTTGGAACACAGGTGCAGTCGCTCAATGCTTCATCTGTGCTCGCTGCTCGCCACAGAGGAATTTCTCCTCGCATTTGGCAAGCGGGCGAGTGGCTTTTTCAAGCCCTGCACTAGAGTAACACTTGATTTTGACACTGATCTATTTTTATAACTCCCGCCCCTGATGGCACAGCACGGCAGACTCACGCTGATCACGCTGATCACACTGATCAGCTTGAGATACCAGGGAAGCAAGGAAGGAGACTGGGGACGGACGGAGGGGATGGCTTCTGGCAGCGCAGGACCCGGATCGGCACCAGGTAATTAGTTTGCGGTGAGCCGGAGTCTGGCTCGGGGTTACCACTTTTGACAGCTAGATTTAACCACGAGCAAGACTCGGGAAAACCGCTAGGAGTCCAGTAGTGAAATGCTTACCTACACCATAGAGTCTCGGGTCTTCCAATGCAGTCCTCCAGCTACAATTCCAGATGATGTCATTAAAATGACAAATCCAACAGGACTTCCCTTAGCCTTTGTTTACACTTGAACAGAGCATATTCTTGGTGATTTTGAAGCTTTTTTTCAGGTGTTTTTACAGGAGTATCAATCTTCAGTCATTTGTTTCCAGGGCTGAGTAAGGGAAGGAGAGTGGTCTTACAGGAGTAGAGGAGTCCTTCTAGTGCAAAAACACGCATGAAAACAAGTGCATCACGCATTGAATATGTGTGGAAAAAAAAACTAATGTGCATTTTTGAGCGTAGGACTTCCAGCGTAGGGCAGCTGAGCAAGCAAAAGCGAACAGAAACAAATTAAAATAATAGGATTCTGCATGACTACTGTAGCCAGGCATAGGGAAACCAACTGGAAACGCTTGAAAAGTGTGAGGAGGGGCCTATAACTGCTGCAGCATGTGGGTTAAATGGGAAACTCTCACAAATATCACAACCATAGCCCCTGAGTGATTTAAGAAGTCACTTTTTAAGAATATACATATACGGTGTGCAACCACATTGTATGATCAGCATAGTCAAACGTGAATTTCTAGCTTCTAATAATAACAATATGGGCAGCTTTGACAGAACTTTAATTGTATAAACCAGTTATATCTAAGCAAAGCTAGCTAGCTACATTTCTAATAATAGGGTGTGCTCAAAATATTTCCCTAGGTCAAAGCAGGTACAATGTGTCATTTTTCTGCTTCAGGCAAATGAAGTGCACGTCTTGGAATTATCCTTTATTATCATCAATGAGCACAAAGTAAACCTGTGATTTTTTCCAAATACATTTGAGTCACCTCCCTGCCTGTCTCCAGCCCTGCACCCGGGGACTAGCAGGAAAGGGAGAGCACTTGCAGTGTGATGAGCACGATTGGGTGCTCGTCAGGAAAGGCGTGTTGGGCTCTCTTAATGCTCAGCAGAAGCGCATATGCTAAATGGGTAAATGAGGCCCTGACCCTGGCCCTACTGAGAAAAAAACAAACTATTTTATTCCTTCAGGTTACCCTCGCACGCGGAAGCACTTGGTGCTCAGTACAAGCGCATGCCAACCAGCCAAATCAAACTTCAGAGTTCCCTCCATTAGAGGATAAATTTACCTTAAAAAAAAAAAAAAAAAAGAATAATAAATGCACTTTTCTTGCAGGGAAAAAAATGTGCATTTACTATTTATTTTTTTTAGGAGCCTGGAAAGCATTGTAGCAGCGATCATCAGATTACGGGTGCCATGCAGGACTCCTGCAGGCTGTCAGTGTAATCTGTGTGCTTGTACCTCATACAGGCAGGACGTTTCACACTGACAGAAAGACTCAATGAATTACCAGGGTGCTCAACAGTACTGTGGTAGTTCATTGAGCACTACAAGCCAACATCCGCAAAGGATGTCAGTACCTGTAGCTGATTCATTCACAGAACTCTGTGAATGAATGACGTGGCCACGTGGGCTGAGCCCCGCAAGGTTGTGCTCATACAAAACATGTAACATGCTCCAGAAGGTGAACTTATCCTTTAACTCTCTCGCTGCCAGAGCCTTTTTGCGTTTTCTGCACACATGATTAAAAAAAATCATTTTAGGCCTGAAGATTACATAAAACCACCAAAACATATTTATTCCCTGAAAGCAGACACCATAGAGAATATAATAGTCGTAGTTCCAATTTTTTTTATGTCACACAATATTATCACAAAGGTCTAGGAAACGCAAAATTAAAAATAAAATACACTAAAGTTAATTTTAAGGCCATAAAAATCCAATACATTACCCAATTTTTTTGAAAACTACAAAAGCCAAGGTTACACCGAGTAAATAGATACCCAACATGTCAAACCTTAAATTTGCGTGCGCCCAAGAAAAGGCAGTAAACATATATATATATATATATATATATATATATATATATATATATACATATACATATACATATATATGTCATCAGTTTAGTGTTACAGAGATGGTCTGGTGCTAGAATTATTGCTCTCATTATAGAGTGCAGGGCAATGTGTAACAAGTGTACCGCAATCAATGTACCACAATCAACGTTTTCATGTGTAGGTGACCCCCCCGACACATTTTTTACAATTGAAAAACATTTTATTTATTTTTTATTGTATCACATGTAATGACTTTTTGGTGACAGGTTCTCTTTAATGAGACATCCAGGGTCTAAAAGAACCTGCATGTCTCCTCTGTGCTTCACTAAATATAATGTAGTGCAGATCGCACTGCATCACATTATTTCCCGGCCTCCATGGCCAGGGACACTGACAATGGGGACCCAAAAGTGACGTCATACATGTCACTTCTGGGTCAGGAACATGATGGGGAGGAGAAGAAATGTTTGTTGAAGAATTTGGGCGGCACCTAAGAAGTAAGCCCTGCTGCTCAACCAGAGCAGAGCTAAATGTCGCAAAAAGACTGCCTGCCCGGTGCCCGCAGCTGCATGCCCCAGGCGTCATGTGATAAAAATTGTGCATCTCTGACTTCACAATCAATCCACAAACATTCCACTTGAAATACATCAATCCACTTGAAATAAAGTTTGCTCCTGTATATGTTTACAGTATAATGGCCCTTTAACAAACGCATACTGTATGCATACTATGGATACATTTTAGATGGAAGCTACTTACCCTTACCCCTTGGAATGCAAACTCCACCACTTAAAAGCTGAGGTTTGTGAGTGAACACCTTATCCCCACAGCTGGCCATACACTAGTAGAATATTGTTTTAAAAACATCCGTTCAATTCCTTATCGTAAGCGGGGGTTGAACTGACATTTGTTTTTAACTGCAGTGATAAGAAAATTTGAAGGCGCAGGATGGAAAATTTTTCTGCAATGAACAAATTTCTAACGGTGTATGTGGTCTTCGTTTGACAAAGCCTATTCATTCTAAAATCGAACGTTAAAAGCAAACTAAATTTTGAAGTACTTTTAAAATGAAATTCATCAAGTAATCAAATTTACTGATCTACTGGTGTAGGATTATGCTACACACAATAAATCATTGCTATACAAGGAAAGACAGCTCACGATGACAGACAGAGCTGCTGCCAGACGCATCTACTTTACTAACCATTCAGTGTCTCTTAACGCAATCCCCCAATCCTCCACTGGCTTCCACTCACAAATACAATTAAAAAATACTAACAGGAACCTACAAAGCCATCCAAAACTTTGCCCTATTAACCTTGTTTCAAAATACCATCAAACTGTTCTCTTCACTCCTTTCAAGATCTCCTGCTCTCTAGCCCCTTCCTCATCTCCTGCCATGTTCACCTCTAGGATTACTAGAGCCTCTCCAATCCAGTCTGTCCAACTATTTCCTACTCTGTCCACCTTTAGGCAATTCCTGAAAACCCACCTCATCAGAAAGGCCTACCCTGCCTTTAACCACTTCAATACCGGGCACTTTTACCCCCTTCCTGCCCAGGCCAATTTTCAGGTTTCAGCGCTCTCACACTTTGAATGACAATTGAGCAGTCATGCAACACTGTACCCAAACTAAATTTTTATCATTTTGTTAACACAACTAGAGATTTATTTTGGTGGAATTTAATCACCACTGGGGTTTTTATTTTTTGCTAAACAAAAAAACCTGAACATTTTGAAAAAAAAAGTTTTTTCTTAGTTTCTGTTATAAGATTTTGTAATTTTTCTCCTTCACTGGTGTGAGTTTTTCTTTGTTTCTGTTATAAAAGTTTGCAAATAAATAATTGTTCTTTATAAATGTAGGTCAAGATGTATTCTACTGCATTTCTTTGGTGAAAATAACCCAAATCAGTATTTACCATTTAGTCTGTAGGAAAGTTATAGAGTTCACAAACTATGGGATATACAGTTATATTCAAAATAATAGCAGTGTGTTGAAAAAAGTGAATAAAGCTCAAAATCCTTCTAATAGCTTTTATTTCCATACACACAAATGCATTGCGAACACTACACATTCTATTCCAAATCAAAACACGAAGAAAAATATATCAAATTTGTGTTGTTCCTCTAAAGAAAAGAAAATAAAAGTAAATATTAGACTGTTCAAAAAAATAGCAGTGTTTGTATTCTTCTTTACAAACTCAAACATTCACTATATAAACTGAAAAATGTTTGAAGATTTTGCTTTCCTTTGAATCACTTAATGAATATTTAGTTGTATAAGCACTGTTTCTGAGAACTGCTGTACATCTGTGTTGCATGGAGTCAACCAACTTCTGGCACCTGTGAACAGGTATTCCAGCCCAGGATGATTGCACTACATTCCACAGTTCTTCTCTATTTCTTGATTTTGCCTCAGAAACTGCATTTTTGATGTCACACCACAAGTTATCTATTGGATCTGGGGATTGGGCTGGCCACTCCATAACGTCAATCTTGTTGGTCTGGAACCAAGATGTTGCACGTTTACTGGTGTGTTTGGGGTCGTTGTCTTGTTGGAACACCCATTTCAAGGGCATTTCCTCTTCAGCATAAGGCAGCATGACCTCTTCAAGTATTCTGATGTATTCAAACTGATCCATGATCCCTGGTATGCGATAAATAGGCCCAATACCGTAGTATGAGAAACATCCCCATATTATGATGCTTGCGCAACCATGCTTCACTGTCTTCACAGTGTACTGTGGCTTGAATTCAGTGTTTGGGGGTCGTCTGACAAACTGTCTCCGGCCACTAGACCCAAAAAGAACAATCTTACTTTCATCAGTCCACAAAATGTTGCGCTATTTCTCTTTAGGCCAGTCAATGTGCTCTTTGGCAAATTGTAACCTCTTCAGCACATCTTTTTCTCAACAGTGGGACTTTGCGGGGGCTTCTTGCAGATAGCCTGGCTTCACATAGGCGTCTTCTAATTGTAACAGTACTCAAAGGGAACTTTAGACCTTCTTTGATCTTCCTGGAGCTGATTGTTGGCTGAGTCCTTGCCATTTTGGCTATTCTTCTATCCATTCGAATGGTAGTTTTTTGCTTTCTTCCACGTCTTTTCCCACTACATGGGAAAATAATAATTTTGCCAAGATTTCTTCTTTAAGCTCAAATGAGCAGGGCCCTCTGATTCCTATTGTACTAAATAATATTGTAAGTGTACTGTCTGCCTCAATTTTGTAAAGCACAAACTGTTGGTGCTATATAAATCCTGTACAATAATAATAATTATTATGATTATTAATAATACTGTTATATTATACATAGCGCCAACAGATTATTATTATTATTTTTATTATTATTATTATTATTATTATTAATAAGGAAAATATAGTGGTTTTATATTATTTTTATTTCTAATAATTATTAAAAAAATTAAAAAAAAAGTATAAAACATAATATTCATTCTTTTTAACTGTAAAGTCTATAGGATTTGTTTTGTATTTTATAGCATACAGTGAAAATAATATTAGGGAATGTTTTTCTACAAAGAACATTAGGTAAGAATCTAATTTAAACAGAGATGCTGCATACAATCAACACCATTGTGTGCACCCACAAACCATGGGAATTTTGAGTGTAGAGATATATCCATCAAACCAAAAGAAACACACACACACTAACATTTGACTCAGACCTTTGGCCAAAACACTAACCTAAATCAAACCCGGATCTGTTTTTTATTGATTTTGTTTTCCTCCTCTTTGCTTTACTAGGAGAGGGTTATATTTATATTATATTATATTTTTAATTTTTGTTTGAATGCCTGTATTAGATTATGTATGACTTATGGATTAATAGCCAATGTACATTTTTGATGGCCAATGTTCAAAAGATATATGCTCTTTATGTTTTATTATTTTTTTTATATTTATAAGTCTTTGGTGTTTAAAAATAAATTTAAAAAAAAGCCAGTGAACTAGCAATTTCAGGAATTGATCAGCAATGGTAGCCCCTATACCATAACCTTACAAGTCAAGCTGAGAACAAGATGAAAAAATGTTAAGGTAGAGGTAACCTTCTGTTAAAAAAAAAAAAGACACAAAGAAAGAAAAAAATGCAAGTCAATTGTTAGACATGGAAAATATACAACAGTATGTTTTGCGATCCTTTAAATCCTGTAAGACAAAAACACATCCATATGGCATCACATCCATGATATAACCAATATGCGGGCAGAGGATTGGGGCGGACTTTGTCAATACCCCTCAGGGATAATATAAATGTGGTGTTATCCCCGAGTGGTACTGGCTGGGTGGGTTTCAATCTCCTCTTTGCATTTTCCTTTAATCCTGTAAACTGGAAAGTCAGTTCTGTATGAAACTGCTAAAAAGCCTTTTTTTTTCTTAAATGTAATAGTAAATATTAACAGGCTGTAAATACGAATGCCTTTGAAAGTAATTGTGCTGGATTAGTGCTATTCTCCTGGATTTCCTTCCCTTTAAAACTTAAACCTTGTTAAGTCCCTCCTTCTGGTAAATTCATTATTTAGGTCCTTTTTCCTGACCTCATAAAACCTGCTTAAAGGACAAAGTAAAAAAAAAACAAAAAACCTAGATCTATTTTATCTTTATTATTACATTTTTTTTACACAGGCTTTTTTGTTGTTTATTGAGAAGGAAAAACAGTACAGGGGCATGTTTTACTGTGTCACTTTGATGGTCACTTAACTGTTAGTATGCTATGCGTAGTGGTCAGCTCAGTCTCTGTGCTGGATGCATGTTTAAAGCAAAAGGCTGGTACACATTAATGCAATGCCATGGAGGACGAAGTTTTTGAGTAAATAGATACCAAACTTGTCAAGCCTTAACATTGCACCTGCCGGGGACACACAAGTATTCACAATAAAAAGACTTCTATTACATCAGAACACTAATGTCATGCGTATACTGTCAAAATTTCTGTTCTAAATATGGACAATTATAACTGGAGCTGTTATTCATTTAAGAGTGTCTTTCCCCTGTTCTTCTTTGTCTTCTTTGACATCACAATCTGCACCTTGTCCAATCACAAAACACTTCGTATACATTGAAAAACTGCAAAATTTTCCCTGAATGGTGCCCAATACGAGGGAGTGACCACCTGTGGTCAGCAACCAGCAAGGCAGCTAGTGGAGATCACTGTAGTAGCAGTGCCGATTACAGTAATTTCTAGCTTTCACAAGCACAGTATATGTATAGTATGTAAAAATATCCAAACCGGGAGTTCATGTTTAACTGCCTTGTTATATAACCACTGTTTATATACTGTGGCCGGACAGGAGCAGTGCTGATGCGGGTGGACATACCTGTACATATTCCCACATCCGCCGCTCATGTGTGCTCTCTAGAGCGTGCAGCGGCAGAATCTGTAACAGCTGTGCCCGCTGGACACAGCAGATCACTGACTGTTGTACCAGGCCCGCTGTGAGAGGCCCTGGTACCATGTGATTGCTGTGACCAATCACAGTGATCACAGTTTCAGTAGTAAATAAGGCTGTCATTGTTTACTACTGTAAGTTCTCTGTGATTGGTTACAGCAATCACATAGTACCAGGGCCAATCACAGCAGCCCTGTACCATGTGATATCTGTAACCAATCTCAGCATCAGCGTAGTAAACAAGGTTTTATGAATAAAAACCTTTGAACGATCTAACAGATTGCCTACAGTGATCCTCACTGTAACAAGAAATCACAGGTCACCCCTGAAGGCACTACAGTGTCACTATGGTAACACTACATAGCCCTGAAAATTTCCTTGCTACTAAATATTCCATGGTCAACTGTTAGTGGTATTATAACAAAGTGGAAGTAAACTGGGAACAACAGCAACTCAGCCACAAAGTGGTGTCCACTTAAAATCACAGAGAGGGATCTGCACATGCTGAAGTGCACAGTGCGCAGAAGTCGCCAACTGTCTGCAGAGACCTCCAAACTTCATGTGGCCTTCAGATTAACACAACAGTGCATAGATAGCTTCATGGAATGGATTTCAATGGCCGAGCAGCTGCATCCAAGCCTTACATCACCAAGTGCAATGCAAAGAGTCGGATGCAGTGGTGTAAAGCATGCTGCCATTGTACTCTAGACCAGTGGAGACGTGTTCTCTGGAGTGACAAATTACGCTTCTCTGTCTGACAGAACACCTTTGGGATGAATAAGGGTGGAGACTGTGAGCCAGGCCTTCTTGTCCGACATCAGTGCCTAACCTCACAAATGCGCTTTTGGAAGAATGGTCAAGCATTCCCATAGACACACTCCTAAACCTTGTGGACAGCCTTCCCAGAAGAGTTGAAGCTGTTACAGCTGCATAGGGTGGGCCAACTCAATACTGAACCCTACAGACTAAGAGTGGGATTCCATTAAAATTCATGTGCGTGTAATGACAGATGTTCCAATACTTTTGGCAATATAGTGTGTGCGTGTGTGTGTATATATATATATATATATATATATATATATATAATGAAAAAATTATAATTTTTTTTATTTTCTTTTACATACTGTCAGCGTCCCTGATCACCGTCACAACAGTTAGTGTCCCTGATCACCACTTTTGCAGTCCCAGTGTCCCTGATCACCGCCACACCAATCCCAGTGTCCTTGATCACCGCCACAACAGTCCCAGTGTCCCTGATGACCACCACACCAGTCCCGGTGTCCCTGATCACCGCCACACCGGTCATATTGTCCTTAATCATCTCTACACCAGTTATAGTGCCCCTGATCACCACCACACCAGTTACAGTGTCCCTGATCATTATTAGATACGCAATTTATGCCCTGAGATAGCCTGAAGGTACTTCTTGGATTTTGGACCTATGAAAAGGCTATAAAAAAGACTCACACATGTGGTATCACCATACTCAGGAGGGGTAGCAGAATGTGTTTCGGGGTGTAATTCTAAGTATACCTATATTGTGTGTTAGAAATATATTATTGACAACTTTGTCTAGAGAAATATATTTTCATTTTCTTTCCTGCAATGGAATCATTTTGTGGTGATTCTACTGTCCTGGTGCTCCAGGGCCTCCAAAAATTTGACACGTAGTCAAGAAATTAGATATGTAATTTATGCCCCTAGAATGCTTGAAGGTGCTCCATGGATTTTGGTTCCCTCTATGCGGCTAGGCTTTAAAAAAGTCTGGCACTTGTGGTATCCCCATACTTGGGAGGCACAGCAGAATGTGTTTTGGGGTGTAACTTCAAGTATGCCTATGCTGAGAGTGAGAAGCAATTTGTGAAAAAATGATATAACATTTCTTCAATTTCCAAAAAAAAAACCCATAAAAAATTCACCATACCTCTTATTAAATACCTTGCACTGCCTACAGGGGTCATTTTGGAGGGGTATCTGTACTATCCGGGCATTTTAGGGCCACAAGAAATGTGATAGACAGTCATTAAGTTAAGATTGATCGATTCTCATAAATAAATATATATATATCATAGTTTGCAGACTCTCTAACGTCCACACTAAATAATATCAATTGATTTGGGTTATTTTTACCAAAGAAAAGTAGAAGAATACATTGTAGCCAAAATTTGTGAAAAAAAAAGATTTGCTAAATTTTTTGCAAACTTTTTGGTTTTATTTTCCCATTTATAAAGCAGTGGTGATTAAATACCAACAAAAGAAAGCTTTGTCTAAAATATGATAAAAATTCCATTTATGTATAGTGTTGCATGACTGAGTAATTGTTATTCAAAATGTGACAATGCTGAAAGCTCAAAAATAGCCTAGATTGGAAGGAGGTGAAACTGTTTAGTCTTGAAAGTGTCAGTCTCCACTGAACTTGCACATATATTACAGGCTAAAATAGGCTAATTGACCAAATCACACAAACCGAATTGAGTAGCAAACACTACATCAATGGTTGAGCTCTTGTTAAAGTGTAAGCTGATATATATACACCTATTGCATAACTTTAATATATAGAAAACATTTGCATATTTCAACATAGCAAAACTATGTTATGCAAGCTTATTTAATCCAATACCATAAGGGGCCAAAAAATATCATGTACCCGATAATTAAACATGTTATCAAAGGAATAAGAATGCTTGAGGTCACGCTTATTTTCAGTGTCAGTAAACAAACATACTCATACTGGCTCCATTATATAGGCAGAATGAGCATTTGATCTAAGGAACAAGCAAGAAGTCAGAAATTGCATGAATAGTAAGTCTATCATGACAGGTTTGCTTTAAAGAATAACTAATGGCAAAACTGTGTAGATTGGAACCCTTGTCGGTTTTTAAGGAGATACAGCCTATTTGTCCTGTTTACCATTTTTATTGAAAGCAAAAGAAAATCCCAAATATTGGGTTGTCCCCAGGAATACAATGACCCAGGGGTCCCCAAGGAATTCCATTAATTTGCAGTGAATTCCTCTCACTTCTAGTTTGGCTATGGGACAGGAAGTGAAATCTCTACAATGGGACACAGTTGGCCAAAAAAATAAAAACCCTCCCTTGCTCTATCCAAAATGAAAAAAAAAAAGTTTTGCCTATAGTTCCACTTTAATGCATCTCCAAAATAACACAGCCGATTTATCTTTTAAATTATTATTGAGTTCAGGAGACAGAAAGTTCAATTGAGGAGGCAGAAAATAAATATTTTCAATTGCAAGAAAAAAAACGTTAGGCACCAGCTGTATGTTGTTATATGCATAGCTACAGTCATGGCCAAAAATATTGGCACCACTGCATTTCAGATAATGCACCACTTTTGTTTCTCCACTTTTTTTGTCATACCAATACAAACAAAAGAAATAAACATGAGAATGCCAAAACATTTGTATTTGCAACAATTTTCTGGGTGAAGTGGTACATTATCTGACAGAAATGCAGGGGTGGCCATGACTGTTTATGATACAGTTGCAAGAAAAAGAATGTGAACCCCTTGGGATTACATGGAGTTTTGCATGAATTGGGCATAAAATGTGCTCTGAACGTCATCTAAGTCACAACAATAGAAGAACACAGTCTGCTGAACATAATACTACACAAACATTAGATGTTGCCATGGTTTAATTGCACATAACATGTACACATTCACAGTGCAGGGAGGAAAAAGTATGTGATCTTTTGGACTTAATAACTGGTTGAACCTCCTTTGGCAGCAATAACCTCAACCAAACGTTTCCTGTAGTTGCAGATCAGACCTGCACAACGATCTGGAGTAATTTCGGACCACTCCTCTTCACAAAACTGTTTCAGTGTAGCAATATTCTTGGGATGTCTGGTGTGAATCGCTCTCTTCAGGTCATGCCACAGCATTTCAATCGGGTTGAGGTCAGGACTCTGACTGGGCCACTCCAGAAGGCGTATTCTGTGCTGTTGCAGCCATTGTTTTGTTGAATTACTTGTATGCTTTGGGTCATTGTCCTGTTGCATCACCCATCCTCTGCGGAGCTTCAGTTGGCGGACAGATGGTCGAACGTTTTCCTGCAAAATGACTAAACTCTGGAATTCATTTTCCCATCAATGACAACAATCCGTCCAGGCCCTGAGGCAGCAAAGCAGCCCCAAACTATGATGCTCCCTCCACCATGTTTTACAGCAGGGATGAGGTTTTGATGTTGGTGTGCTGTGCCTTTTTTTCTCCACACATAGTGTTGTGTGTTCTTCCCAAACAACTCAGTCTTGGTTTCATCTGTCCACAATATATTTTGCCAGTAGTGCTGTGGAACATCCAGGTGCTCTTTTGCAAACTTCAAACGTGCTGCAATATTCTTTTTGGACAGCAATGGCTTCCTCCGTGGTGTCCTCCCATGTACTCCATTCTTGTTTAATGTTTTCCTTATTGTAGATGTGTCAACATAAATGTTAGCATGTGCCAGAGATTTCTGTAGGTCTTTAGCTGACACTCTGGGATTCTTCTTTACCTCATGCGGCATTCTGCGCTGTGCTCTTGCAGTCATTTTTACAGGACGACCATGCCTAGGGAGAGTAGCAACAGTGCTAAACTTTCTCCATTTGTAGACAGTCTGTCTTACCGTGGACACATGAACATAAAGGCTTTTGGAGATACTTTTGTAACCCTTTCCAGCTTCATGCAAGTCAACAATTCTTGATCGTAGGTCTTCTGAGAGCTCTTTTCTGCGAGGCATGGTTCACATCAGACAGTGCTTCTTGAAACAAGTAAACCCAAAACAGGTGTGTGTTTTTTAAGGGCAGGACAGCTGTCAGCAACACATCCAATATCATCACACTGATTGGAGTCAAGGTTGGCTCACTCCTGGCTCCAATTAGCTCTGGGAGAAGTCATTAAGTTAGGGCCTCACATACTTTTTCCTCCCTGCACTGTGAATGTTTACATGTTATGTGCAATTAAACCATGGCAACATCTAATGTTTGTGTAGTATTATGTTCAGCAGACTGTGTTCTTCTATTGTTGTGACTTAGATGACGTTCAGAGCACATTTTATGCCCAATTCATGCAAAATTCCACGTAATCCCAAGGGGTTCACATACTTTTTCTTGCAACTGTAAAGGTAGGTTTTTTTTTACCTTAATGCATTCTCTTGCATGAAGGTAAAAAAAACCTTCTGTGCATAGGAGACCCACCGCCCCACTTAATATTTATATGAGCCTAATCTTGATTCAGTGCTGTAACCAAGTGCAGTAGCTCTCTCCGCTCTCTCTCCTCACTGGACATGGAGGCAGAATCGGGAGCCATTGGCTCCTGCTGCTGTCAATCTCAGTGTGTGAGGAGAGAGTTGGGGGTAGGGCCAAGCCACGCTGTGTGTCTGTGAACACACACGTGGCGTGGCTCTGGATCTAGCCCGAGTGCCACCCATAGCAAGCAGCTTACTATGGGGGCTCTTGGCAGGGGAGAGAAACCAGGAGCACTAGCAAGAGGTCCCCAGAAAAGGAGGATCGGGACTGCTCTGTACAAAACAATTACACAGAACAGGTACGTATGACATGTTTATTGTTTGAAAAAAAAAATAGGTTTATTATAATTTTTTTGCTTAACAAGTCTAAACATCGATTTTCTTGAATAAAGTCTCTTTGCACACACATTTAACCTTCCTAGCGGTCTAATTATGTCCATATTTCTGTGCTCAAAGTGGTACATTTTTTTTGCACGAAAATATGTATTTTTTTTATTGTAGGCCTGTAATTTTTAGGAATAACTCACTGATATCTGTCCAAACAAGAGTCTAGAGTAAACATTCTGGGTATGTTAAAATTTGAAACACGAAATCATAAATTATAATTTAATAATCATAAAAAATAATAATCTAATAATAAATTTAATTCAATAATATAATCAAACCAAAAACACTGAAATTTGAAATATGGCTCCAAGTTCGCACATCACTGAGCAAAGTCGGAAAATCGTTTTCAGTGTCTGATGATGAATTTCCCCCACGAATCATTATCACTCAATTCTGTAAATGGTTCTGATTTACTATCGCTGTTCTCTAGCTGGTCTAAAACCGCTTTTGACCTAAAGGGACGCTTTTTAGGACTCCATGGACATTTCTCGGTGTTCAGGCAAAAAGAACAGTAAAAATGCAGGCAGGGCACAAGACAAAGCACTGGGGACAAAATGTATGTGAAATGGTTTGATACAGTAATGTTACACTATGTGATTTTAGTGAATTTAGTGAATGTGGCTTTTAAAATTTAAAAATTTCCCGCTAGTTCCGTCCCCCGTACGTCCTGACGTCGCAGGGAACGGACCCCGGAAGACAGATGCCGGCATCGGCCGGAGGACATTGCCGGGGACACTGCAGGGGGGACATCGCGGGAGCGCAGGATAAGGTAAGTGAAGAAGAGATCCTGGAGCAACGCTGCAGGGTATTCCCGAGTGTAGCTCAGGGTTACCGCTTGTGGTGCTGAAACTTTACCCCGACCTACACTCGGGAATACCTCCAGGGAGGTTAAAGCGTTGAAAAAAAACTTGTTTAAAGTTTAAAGTCTAAAGGCTCTGGAAAAACTGCAAAACCAGTTAGGAAGGTTCCCACTACATAAATGGCAATATACACAACTGAGCAATTTTATTTCCACTATGCAAAAAATTAGGCCTCATGACTCCCGGACCCCCTTTGAATCTCTCATTGTGGGGAAGCTGAAACATAAAGGCCTCCTGTCCAGTATACTATGGAAAAAGTTACTACATGAGCAAGGATGGACTATCTCCACATGTGGAGGGAATGGCCTAAAATTAAACCTTACTGGGGCTCTATACATCAACATATAGAACATATCATGCATGAACACCTACCAGGTTACTCCCTCCCTATTCTTTTTCATCTCCTCCATTCCCATGTTGTTGTGGTTTGGGTCTGCTTTACTTATAAAAACCAAGACAGAAAAAAAGAAACATGAAGTCACCGGTCACACCGCTGCGATTTAAAATTGCACAATTTGTGTGCAATTTCAGATGCGATTTCTTATTGCTACTTGTGAAGAACAATTTCTTGCAATTTGCAGTGCATTTCCATTATATTCTATGTATGAGAAATCACAACAAAACTGCAGAAAAAGTTATGCAAAATCTACTTTAGAAATCGCACTGCAGCAAATCGCACAAGTTAAGACACTCATATTCACATTCATTAGATGCGATTTCAGGTGCGATTTCCATTTGCAAATCACACCTGCAATCGCAACGGTATGACCAGACATTTTTGTACAATAGCATTATTCACCTGTATGGAAATTGTACGATGTCTTTCAAATGCTACATTGTAATGTTCGCTTTAACCCACAGGTGTCACACTGTTGGCCCTCCAGCTGTTGCCAAATTACAAGTCCCATGAGGCATTGCAAGATTGACAGTTACAAGCATGACTCCCAAAGTCAGAGGCATGATGGGACTTGTAGTTTCGCAACAGCTGGAGGGTCGCCAGTTTGACACCCCCGCTAACCCCCCTTGTTTATTTAATAAAGAGTAAAGGAACAGGCATTTGCCTTTCACATGGTGCAATATTGAGGTTTCACTTTATCTATCAAGGACTTTTAACTACTTTTAAATCAGCAAAATAATCTTTCCCCTGGAAAAAAATTAGTAAGACCTCATCTTGAAAATGCAGGATATTGGAACAAGAAAGCATGCAGAGAAGGGCAACTAAATTGACAAGTGTTAATCTAGGTTCACACCTATGCGTTTTGCAGAAATGCACAGCAGTCCATTTAACATGATTTCCTATGGGACAGGTTCACTTCTCTGCGTTTCACCAGGTGCGTTTTTTGGAAAGGGTCAGGGACTTTTTAAATGCAAAAGTTTGAGTTTTTGGTTCTATAGACTCCAAAAGAGATGCTGCAGAAAAGAATGTAGTGCGTTTTTGATGAGGTTTTTTACGTATTTGTGCGTTTTAATCTGCCCAGCAACAAGTTGAAAAACGCATGTGCAAAAATAAGAAATGCACCGCAAACAGCACTGCAAAAACGAATCAAACACAGAATGCATAGGTGTGAACCTAGCCTTAAGGAGGACCTAGGCTATGAGTAAACATAACTTAATGTTCTTTGAAAAGAAGCGCAATATGATCATTATAGTTTTACAAATGTGTTGTTGTTTTGTCCCACGTGAAGATGATCTGTATAGCTAGTCTACCAATGCTGCTACTGCTAGCTATCTCACCATAACTGGATCCGTTAAAGAGATCACACTTGCAATCCTTAGCTTAGGGAAGCAGAATATTCAAAAAATCACTTAGCTTCAGCCCAAAAAAATCATCTATAGCTCTGGAATATACTGCGACATAGACACTGAATATATAGCAGCTTAGGACAAGGCAGCCATTGTCATACAAGCCCGTACAAGCCTGCAAGCTATTCACAGCACATCTTACAACCTACAATACCAATACTAAAGTAATTGCCTAATGGGACTCTTTCCCAAAGCAAGGCAGTTAAGGTTCGGTTCACACTACGTGACTTGGGATCCAACTTGTGAGACCCCAAGTCACATGACATGTGAAATACCAGAGCTGTCTTAATTAGCACTACTGAAGTCGCTTGGACTTTAGAAAAGGTTCCTGTACTACTTCAAGGCAACTTCTATCCAACTTGTGCACATAGACTATAATGAAAGTCGTCTCCATGTCAGATCCTCATCTTTATTGATTTGATTCCTTTAAAAATTTAGAAAAAAAAAAAAATGCATGGGGGTCACCCTCCATCCATACCAGGCCCTTTGAGTCTGGTATGTATTTTAACCGCCTGCCGACCCGCCGCAGTGTTTTTACTGCGGCAGGGCGGCACCTGTGCGCACAGCGCCATCTTTTAACATCGCTGTGCAAAACAGGTAGAGGGCGCGCGCAAGGCATGTGCCCGCCCTACCCGTCCCGCTGAACGTGGCAGCGGGTGTCCGTCACCAGCTCCCGGCGGCTCATTTCCCGCCGGGTGCCGGCGATTACAAGTAATCACTGACAGATAGCACAGCCGCATTGTTTACATTGCAGCTCTGCTATCTGTCAGTTCAGAGCACGCTGAACCTGAGAGAAGACTTTATCTCTCGGGATCAGCGTGTTCCTGTGAAGTACACACCCCTGCCCCCTAGTAAAACACTCCCCTCACACAGTTAACCCTTTCTTTACCTAATAAAAGTTAACCCCTTCCTCCCCAGTGCCATTAGTACAGTGTCAATGTTTTTTTTTGCACTGATCACTGTATTGGTGTCACTGGGGATGTCAGTGACCCCAAGTCAGTTCCCCCCAGTGTCAAAATGTCCACCGCAGTCCCGCCATAAGTTGCTGATTGCCGCCATTATTAGTATAATAAAAAAAAAATCCCAGTATCTTTCCCACCATTTGTAGACGCTATAACTTTCACGTAAACCAATTAATTTACACGTATTGGGATTTTTTTTAAGTAAAGACATGTTGCAGAATACAAGTTGGCAGAAATTTATGATTAAATTTGATTTTTACATTTTTTTTACTGGACATGTTTTTTATAGCAAAAAGTCCAAAATATTGTTTTTTTTTCTAAAGTTTGTCAGCCTTTTTTTTAGCGCAAAAAAATAAAAAACGCACAGGCGATCAAATAACACCGAGAGAAAGCTCAATTTGTGGGGAAAAAAAGGATATAAATTTCATTTATGTACCGTATTGCATGACCGCGCAATTGTCCGTTAAACTAGCGCAGTGCTGTATAGCAAAAAAATGGCGTAAATTGCAGTATCTATACCATAGTTTGTAGACGCTATAACTTTCACACAAAGCAATCAATATACACTTATTGGGATTTTTTTTCCCAAAAACATGTAGCAGAATACATTTTGGCCTAAATTTATAACTAACTTTGAGTTTACGATATATTTTTTATAGCTGAAAGTAAAAAATATTGTTTTTCTTCAAAATTTTTGGTCTTTTTGTTTATAGCGTGAAAAATAAAAAGCACACAGGTGATCAAATACCACCGAAAGAAAGCTCTATTTATGTGAAAAAAAGGACGTAAATTTCGTTTGGGCGCAGCATTGCATGACCGCGCAATTATCAGTTGAATTAGTGCAGCGCCGAGTAGCAAAAAGAGGCCTGGTCAGGAAGGGGGGTAAATCCTCAGGAGGGCAAGTGGTTAAGGGGAACCTTACGCCAAAATGCCTTCAAAAAATGGAATGGGGGTCCCCCCCACAATCCATACCAAATCCTTATCTGCGCATGCAGCCCTGCAGGCCAGGAAAGGGGGGGGGGGGGGAATGAGTAAGTGCCCCCCATTCCCGAACCATACCAGGCTACATGCTCTCAACATGGGAGGGTGCTCTGGGGCTTAAAAATTATGAAAACAAACTGTGTGCCCCCCCCAATCCATACCAAGCCCTTCAGATCTGGCACGGATTTTAAGAGGAACCTCATGCCATTTTTTTTTTAATTGCATGGAGTCCCCCCTAAAATCCGCTCATCCTCCCCCTTTTCTGACCTGCTGGTCTGCATGCTCAGATAAGGTTCTGGTATGGATTTTGGAGTAGGGTTACACTTAAAATCCATACCAGACACAATTTTTAAAACGGATACATTAACCTTTTAACAAAACATAATAAATGCACATTATTTTGCAGGTAATCAAATGTGCATTTATTTTTTTTTGTTTCTAGAGCCTCTAAACCATTGCACCAGCGATCAGTAGATCGCTGGTGCCATGCAGGTCTCCTTTTGACCTGTCACTGTATCTGCTTGCTTGTGCATCCCATATGGGCAAGCAGATATTTACTGACAGGAAGACTCAATGAACTACCACAGTGCTCAACAGCGCCGTGGTAGTTCATGAACAACTACAAGCCGACAGCCGCAAAGGCTGTCAGAACTTGTAGTGTTCTCATTCACAGAACACTGGGAATGAGTGACACGGCCGGTCGGACGGAGCCCTGCACAGCCACATTTTTAAAAAAAAAATTTTGACAGCTAGCGGGAAGGAGAAGGCCCCCCTAGCTGTCACAATGGGGATGGGGGGATTTCGGGCACTGGCCCCATTGTAACGTTACATGTTACAACCTGAATATGGGTGTAACATGTTACGAAAAATGAACTTATCCTTTAATTGCCACCAGTCTTTTTTTTTTTGACATTCAGCTGTGGTGTAACATGTAACATTTTACTGTAGGACCGAAGCTTTTCCTGGTTGTGACAGCTAGTTTGTGGGGGGGGGATTTTTTCCCCGCTGCTAGCTGTCACAATTAAAAAAAAAAAAAAAGCAGCCAAGTGAGGCTTCATTCACAGAGTTTCTTTGCGGGTATCAGCTTGTAATACTCAATGAACTACCACAGCACTGTTGTAGTTCATTGATTCTTTCAGTCAGTGTAAAACTAGCTGTTTGTAGGAGCAGACAGATTATACTGACAGCCTGCAGGAGACCTGCATGGCACAAGCGATCTGCTGATCGCTGGAACAGTGCTTCCCAGGCTCCTAAAACAAAACAAAAAAAAAGGAAATGTACATTTTTTAACCTGCAAAAACGTGCAGTTATTTTTTGTTAAAAGGTAAACTTATCATTTAAGCATAGTACTATACAGACAAAGACATAAGTGAAACTCACACAACTTCATGAATCTAAATCTCATTGCTCCGCATCCATAAGACTTTCCTCAAAATTCACCATGTCTCTACAATCAATCTTCTACTCTAAGCCAACAACTTATTAAAGCCTGTACCGATACTGAAAAATCTACAATTAAAGAGGCCTTTGCCCAAAAGAAAGCAGAGATAGAAGCAGAAGCTTTAGAAGCTGCACAGAAGAAACCAGATGGAAGCAAAAGTGAGAGCAGAAGCTGCACTCAAGAGAGCAGAGATAGAATCTTTAGAGTAACAATATGATTACACCTCAGCCATAGCAAGGCTAAAGGTTTCAGAGCAAGTTGTTAGCGACACAGCAGCAGATACTGTTGCATTATATGCATCATATTCCTTATGCTCTCTCAAAAATTTAAACTCCAAGCCACAGCAGCTGTAATCCTCAACCTCAAGGTCAATACACTGCACCTACCACCTCTCAAGGTAATCAGCCTACTCATCCCTCAGTGCACGGCTTGAAAAAGCCGCTCGCCCACTCGCCAAATGCGAGGAGAAAGTCCTCTGTGGCGAGCGGCTGCGAGAGGTGAGCACAGATGAAGCATGGAGCGACTGCACCTGCGCTCCAAGCCTCATTGTGAAGCCGAGTTCCGGTTTACAACTTCTGGTTTCTGGCTTCTGCAGCACCACCGCCGAGGGGACAGGTGCAGGAGAGGTCCGCTCTCCTCCACTGAGAGGAGACACCCTCTCCACCTCCGCGGGGGACTCGGGGGGACAGTAAGTACTGTATACAACATGTCATATCACTATAATGGAGTACAGGGAAGCTGGGATATACATTACTGTATACAGTTTTATATTTTGGACTATTTATTCTAAAGAAAAATGTAATTTCATAAGCTTTGAGGGGGCGTGGTTGGGGGCAGGGCGGAGGTGGGGTTTGGGACGGGCCGGGGGTGGGGTTGGGTGGGGCAACTGCTGGAAAGTAAGTTTTGTGACCGTCTAGTAGGTCTGGACTCGAAATTTTAATCCCTGTCTCAGTACACCAGGCCTTTGACCCACAGCAAACTGTAAATACTGGTATACAGATAATAAACACTACATCTTACCATGAGGCTAGTCAAAGTCAAGCATGAACACCTTTGCACCACCATACAGCCCAAAGTCGCTCAATCTCTGCACACCAGTCAATGTAACTAACTTTGTTCTGCATCCAGCTATGAAACAAAAGCACAAAAACAGAGACATATCACAGTTCACAAAACACATACTTCACTAAGAATTCACCAAGACAGATTTCACTACATTTGAATTAGAAAACTGCAGAGGCTGGAAATCCACCTTCAAAGCTACACCACGTTAAAGCATAACTGCAGAAGAACTAGACCTGCTTTTCAGGTGGCTAGGTCCTTAATCTGCTGAACATATCAACAGACTCAAAGCTGTTCACATTGACAATCCTGCTGCAGGTCTTAATGCCGACAGTAGAGACTTGAGCGTAGCTTCAGTAGCCCAGAAGCCAAAAAGGATGCTTTTTTTTTTTTTTTTTTTAAAAGGTTGCAAAGCTTCCCAAATATATCTAGCAGAGACAATCTAAAATTTTAAGAGCTATTCTCCTGGACCTTCAACTTGCCAAAGCTAATACCCACCTACCTGGCCTCAGTTAATTAGATACAGTGGGGCAAAAAAGTATTTAGTCAGCCACCAATTGTGCAAGTTCTCCCACTTAAAAAGATGAGAGAGGCCTGTAATTGGCATCATAGGTAGACCTCAACTATGAGAGACAAAATGAGAAAAAAAAATACAGACAATCACATTGGCTGATTTGGAAAGAATTTATTTGCAAATTATGGTGGAAAATAAGTATTTGGTCAATATCAAAAGTTCATCTCAATACTTTGTTATATATCCTTTGTTGGCAATGACAGAGGTCAAACGTTTCCTGTAAGTCTTTACAAGGTTGGCACACACTGTTGCAGGTATGTTGGCCCATTCCTCCATGCAGATCTCCTCTAGAGCAGTGATGTTTTGGGGCTGTCGCTGGACAACACGGACTTTCAACTCTCTCCAAAGGTTTTCTATGGGGTTGAGATCTGGAGACTGGCTAGGCCACTCCAGGACCTTGAAATGCTTCTTACGAAGCCACTCCTTCATTGCCCGGGCGGTATGTTTGGGATCATTGTCATGTTGGAAGACCCAGCCACATTTCATCTTCAATGCCCTAGCTGATGGAAGGAGGTTTGCACTCAAAATCTCACGATACATGGCCCCATTCATTTTGTCCTGTACATGGATCAGTCGTCCTGGTCCCTTTACGGAGAAACATCCCCAAAGCATGATGTTGCCACCCCCATGCTTCACAGTAGGTATGGTGTTCTTTGGATGCAACTCAGCATTTTCTCTCCTCCAAACACGACGAGTTGTGTTTCTACCAAACAGTTCTATTTTGGTTCATCTGACCATATGACATTCTCCCAATCCTCTTCTGGATCATCCAAATGCTCTCTAGCAAACTTCAGACGGGCCTGACATGCTTTGTATTAAAGCAGGGTGACACGTCTGGCACTGCAGGATCTGAGTCCCTGGCGGCGCAGTGTGTTACTGATGGTAGCCTTTGTTACGTTGGTCCCAGCTCTCTGCAGGTCATTCACTAGGTCCCCCCGTGTGGTCCTGGGATTTTTGCTCACCGTTCTTGTGATCATTTTGACCCCACGGGGTGAGAACTTGCGTGGAGCCCCAGATCGAGGGAGATTATCAGTGGTCTTGTATGTCTTCCATTTTCTAATTATTGCTCCCACAGTTGATTTGTTCACACCAAGCTGCTTGCCTATTGCAGATTCAGTCTTCCCAGCCTGGTGCAGGTCTACAATTTTGTTTCTGGTGTCCTTCGACAGCTCTTTGATCTTCACCATAGTGGAGTTTGGAGTGTGACTGTTTGAGGTTGTGGACAGGTGTCTTTTATACTGATAACAAGTTCAAACAGGTGCCATTGATACAGGTAATGAGTGCAGGACAGAGGAGCCTCTTAAAGAAGAAGGTACAGGTCTGTGAGAGCCAGAAATCTTGCTTGTTTGTAGGTGACCAAATACTTATTTTCCACCATAATTTGCAAATAAATTCTTTCCAAATCAGCCAATGTGATTGTCTGAATTTTTTTTCTAATTTTTTCTCTCATAGTTGAGGTCTACCTATGATGCCAATTACAGGCCTCTCTCATCTTTTTAAGTGGGAGAACTTGCACAATTGGTGGCTGACTAAATACTTTTGTGCCCCACTGTACTGCTCTTGTGACCAACCCAATAGTCTCTAAGTTACCTTATGGCATACAGGAAAAATTGTCATCACTTAGAGAAAATACTACTTCTGCGAGTACTTTAGAAAAATTGCAGATACTAAGAATGATCCAAGCTTCTCCTAAGGGGAGTCCAACCTTCTCAGTTCACATTCTCCAAGGCCTGCAAGCTCACACATTTCACAGAGACTGCAGAGGTCTGGTGTCTGTGAAAAGAACTGATTTTATACCTACAGCTACTACACTCGCTGAAAAGAATGACACCAAAACACCAATGTCCTATATGTAACAAACCACACCTGCTTAGGAAGTGTATCAGCTTCAGAAAGAAACCCTTGCAAGAATGCAAAGAGTTTTTAAAGAAATTTGGAGTTTACTCCAAATGCTGCACTTCCACAGAACACCATGCTAAAGACTGTAAGGCTACTTGTAAGTGCATAGAATGCGACAATGATGACACGTGCAAACCCTTCATCCATTTCAAGACTGCACCAGTGTGTCCACAGGAAAACCTCCTGAGAAAAGCATGGCGGGGAATACAGACCAAACAGTTTCTCATACTCCAGTTTTCTCTACATGTACAGATTTCTGTGGAGGACACCTTTGCCAAAATATGTTTAGTTCATGTATACTCCAAGGGTCAACCTGAAAAAGCTGTAATACTGTATACTATTCTGGATGATCAGAGTAACTGGTCTCTTTCAAAATCAAACCTTTCTGATCTGTTAAATCTAAAAGGAGATGCCTAACTGTACACCCTGGGTACCTGTGCTGGCATTACAGAAGTTTCAGGCAGGAGAGCCACTTGTCTTGTATTAGCCCCCTGAATGATAGTGTAGAAATACATTGCCTATGAGTACAACCAGATCCCAAGCAAAACAAAGGAAATCTTCAATCCTGCTGATATTCTTCTGCTTCTTGGCAAAGACATCTCAAAAGTATGCAAGGCTCGACTTGCATATAAATCAATGGACCACATGATGTCCCTAGGCTGAGTCGTCAATAGGCAATTTTTTTTCTCGGTAATGTCAGGAGGTCTTCCACAGTTTCTTCTTTCAAGACTCGCATCCTGCTGCATTTCCTGTTTTGAACAGTGCCCACATTGCTACCATGTCTAAGAAAGACTTTACAGTAAAAGGCATGCAACAATTCTTCACACAAGGCAATAACAAGGCCATTCATCTCTGGGATGATGTCAGCACCATAGTGTCTGATGTAACAACTAATGACAATGAGCTGGGAGCCACCATGGAAGACAAGAAGTTCCTAAAACTATGAGTAAGGAGTTCTATCAGGACAATTCCAACAGCAGGGTAGCACCACTAAAATTTCATATCTCAAGAAGGAAACTACCAAATAATATTCAGCATGTAAAAGCACAACTTACCCTGAACATAAAACCTGAGATGAAGGTAATTTCTTTAAGCATAGGGGTCCTTTTACCCTGTTATTGTCAAAGGAAAATGAAAATTCCACCATCAGAAACCTTTTGGTTCCTTCAAATTTCTCACTTCTTATGTTCCATACCTGTGGATCCAGCAGCTCGATTTAGGGTTACACCTTATGAGAAGCGGTGGGGAATCTCTGCCATATATGGCCTACTGTTCTATAAGTCAGCTAAGTTTACGTAAATGACCTTACTGTTACCAGAGATCCTACAAGGGCATTCTAAATGTATCACTGATTGAGGCCAAGATAATAATGGTGGCATATGGTACACACACCCCAACTATCTAAAATTTACCCAAACTCCTCATCACTATGTTTCAGGGGTTGTCACATGCAAGGCTCAATGTATATTGTCTGCTGGGAAAGCCCTCAACTACAAGGTTTTTGGGATAAGGTTTCTGCCCTCCTGAGACGGGTGACTGGAGTCCCTGGTCCCTTTTCTGGATGACTGGAGTCCCTGGTTCTGCAATCCCTGGATATAGCTCACCTAAATTAACCTATTGCCCAGGCTCCTAGGGCTACCCAGAGGCTGGCATTTTAATTCTCTTAGCAGCCAAACTATTACTTGGCATTGGAAGAGGGCCTGATTCACCAGTCCTGGTGAATCAGGTGCCGCAAAAAGTCTCTTGGATAACATATTATAAACGACAGTCTAGTATAATCCAAGACCCTCATAAATGTTTTGAAAAGGTATGGAGCCCTTGGGCGCGCTCTATGCATATTGAATTGTAAGGGTTCTGGAATGGTCGAGTGTATAGCAAATATCTGCATCCTCCTTGGGATTCCACTACTTCTTTCCTCATCGCCTTTTTTTTTTTCACTCTCTCTCTTTGACTTTGTAATTATTTTCCTTTAACCTGTGTTCACTTATTTGGCTTGTCTGGAGATCAGGTCAAGCTGGTTTTAATTATTCATAACAGTGTGTGGATAGTTTATGCATAGTTGGCATAAAGTCTCACTTTGACACTTTCGAAAGTTTTCTATGCTATGCAATTGGTCCATGTACAACTTTTTGTTATATTGTTTAGCTGAAGCAGTATTGTATTCTTTAGTATCTGAAACTCCAGGATGAATTTGCATCCTGTTTCATATGTACACTAATATCTTTAATAAAAATTGAAAGAAAAAAACCTGCGATAAAAAAACTTTGTTAAATTTATGCAGAAGGTGTTTGTGAGAAATCATGCTGAGCCTGCACTACTTCTTAGGGAAGGAGAGGAATGATGGTACCTTTTTGCCCTTCCTCACTCTGTAGCTAGAAGATGCTCTGTATATATATTTTTTGACCTGATGTTCATCTGTCAAGAGCTGCAAAAGTTTTGGATTAAAGCTTTCAATGACCGTAGTACTGCTTGGATCTTGAAAAGGGGGACATACCCCAAAAGCTTGTCCTGAAAAACTTTATGATAGTGCAAATAAAAAAAGTATCACAGACAGTACCCAACTGTTTCTACCATAAGATTATAAATCTTAGGAAATAGATTCCTTCACCTGCCATTTATCGATCTCTTTATACCTTAAAAGAGGATGGTCAAACCCCCCAATACTCCAAGATAGATAAAGCCACGTTCTTTGCCAAACTTCAACTAACTAAACTTTCTCAAGTACAATGTACCATTTACCCCACAAGAAATTCTTAAAACCATAGAATCTTTACCTAAAGGCAAATGTCTTTTCGAGTATTATAAACTCTTCAAAGCAGAGCTAAGCCCTTTCTTGAATCTTATATACAGCAAAGCTATGTCCTGCTTTTCTCCTTTTAAAATCCTCAATACTCTTTTCCTTATCACCCCCATGCCAGGGAAAGAGTTACCCTCCAAAACCTTTACCCCATATCATTACTGAACACAGTTAAGATTTATGAAAAAATTGTTGCCCAAAGTTTGATGGAAATTATCCCTATCCTTGTACTACCAGGCCAAACGGGAATCACCAAGGGAAAACAAACATCAGATGTAACCTGGAGAATTCTTAACATAATACATTATGCAGAAACCAACAAAGTGCCTTTTCAGCTTCATGCACTTGATGGTGAGGAGGCATCTGACAAAATACACTGGAGTTATTTTACCAAGGTTCTCCAAAAAATCAGACTCTCAGGCACCATACTAACAAATATTTTGGTCCAACTACCCAAGTCTATCCACTTTAAGACCATGCCTTTTCTGACACTTTGGGGGAGATTCACTCAAACTGGTGCACACAGAATCTGGTTCAGCTGTGCATGGTAGCCAATCAGCTTCTAACTTCAGCTTCTTCAATTAAGCTTTGGCAATAAAACCTGGAAGCTGATTGGTTTATATGCAGAGTTGCATCAGATTTTGCATGCTCCAGTTTTAGTAACTCTTCCCCCCTTTTGTGTACATGTGAAAATTAGTCTTTTTTGCTAGAAAATTACTTAGAACCCCCAAGCAGAGGCCCTAGAGAGAAAAAGAATGTTGGGTGTTGCAATTTATTATGTCACACAATATTTGTGCAGCGGTTTTTCATACAAATGTTTTTGGGAAAAATACACTGTAATGATTTTTAAACACACAAAAACACAACACCCAATTGTTTGGTAAACTAAATAAGTACGGTAATTCACTGGAAAATGTTCTTCCAGCTCTTCCTTGTTAGTACAACTTACTTTGCCTGCTTTTTGTTGCCCTGTTTCAACTTTTGAGATGTGTTGCTGCCATGAACTTCAAACTTGCCTTTTTTTTTTTCTTAAAATGGTACATTTTCTCAGTTTAAACATTTGATAGCTTTTATATTTTCTATTGTGTATAAAATATGGGTTTATGGTATTTGCTAATCAATCATCCATAATAAACCCTCAAAAAAACATCCCTGCTATAGAAGTAAAGCTGAACCTTAGTATGGGTTTAAGACATAAGGTCATGGTGTGTATTCACCTTTATTTTGTCTGTTTCTGGTCCATATTTTATTTTTTTGTTATTGCGGTTTATTTCAAATTCTTTTTAACTTTTATTATACAAGTAGTACCCCTGCCAAGTAGAGTTACACCTGCCATAACTCTCCCATCATCATCTCCCATTTCACCTTCCTCTAGTAGTGTCTGGACCATCTTTCCCTTTATTTCTAACCCTCCCCCTTCCTATGAATCTCTTCCCTAGCACAGCAGACCACTTTCAATATAAGTGTAAATCATCTTCAGAATATATGTTACCAATGACTAATCCCCAATTAGCACCACCTGTCTAGGCCTTCCTGCATTGTACAGCGTACACTGTTGGCACTCTGTCTGCACTTGCTCCAATATTACTATCAGGAAGCTGTGATCTCTTGCAATGTTTCACCCCTTTGACTTTTGCTATTTTTTTAATCCAATCCACATGAAAATCATATTGGCATACATTGTAAGCACATTTACAAGCAAAATAAATGTTATGCACTGCAGCCAACTTGCATATGGACTGGGGAAATGGTACTCTTACATGACAATTATGAACCCTTTTTGGCCATAATTCAAAAATAAATATTTGGCGCAAAAATAACACTTCACATCACCAAAAGAACACCATACCCACAGTGAAGCATGGTGGTGGCAGCATCATGCTTTGGGGCTGTTTTTCTTCAGCTGGAACTGGGGCCTTAGTCACGGTAGAGGGAATTATGAACAGTTCCAAATACCAGTCCATATTGGCACAAAACCTTCAGGCTTCTGATAGAAAGCTAAACATGAAGAGCAACTTCCTCTTTCAGCATGACAATGATCCAAAGCATACATCCAAATCAACAAAGGAATGGCTACACCAGAAGAAGATTTAAGTTTTGAAATGGCCCAGCCGGAGCCAAGACCTGAACCTGATCAAAAATCTGTGGGGTGATCTGAAGAGGGCTGTGCACAGGAGATGCCCTGACAATCTGACAGATTTGGAGTGTTTTTGCAAGAAAGAGTGGGCAAATATTGCCAAGTCAAGATGTGCCATGCTGATAGACTCATACCCAAAGCATACCCAGTGCTGTAATTAAATCAAAAGGTGCTTCAACAAAGTATTACTTTAAGGGTGTTCACACTTATGCAACCATATTATTTTCGTTTTTTATTTTTACTTCCCTCCACCTAAAAGATTTCAGTTTGTTGTTCAACTGAGTTGTACAGTTTATAGGTTACAGTAAAGGTGGAAAAAGTTCTGAAATTATTTATCTTTGTCTCATTTTTTTTACATCAAATAAACCTGACATTTTAACGGGTGTGTAGACTTTTTATATCCACTGCATATCTGGAAGCAGTTCCACATGGGTTTGTAGTCATTTTAAAGGATAAATTCACCTTTAAAAAAAATAAATAAAATAATTGAACTTTTTTTGCAGGTTAAAAAATGTGCATTATGCTTTTTTCTTAGTAGACTGTGAAGGAGATTGCAGTTGCAATGCCAGACTACTGCAGACTGTCAGTAAAGCTGTCTGCCCATACCTCCAATACAGGCAGGCAGTTACTGGAGTCCAAGAAGATCAATGATCAGCAAAGAGCTCACCAGCACCCTCATAGTTCAATGAAAGCTACAAGCCGTCTTTCTGAATGTCTGATGTTAGCTGTAGTTCATTCATTCATAGAACTCTGACGTGGAAGTGGAGAAAGAGCACGGCCGTTCTGTTTTTGAATTGTGACAGTGAGTGTGGGGAGAGGGTCCCCTGTCCACTGTCACAATGAGGGTTGCAAAAAAAATAAAATAATAATAATAAACTTTAAACTATGCTAACACTCATTATCCCACTTACAATATGTATATTACTTAAATAAAAATGGAAACATTACTTACAGCTTTACAACTTCTGTTTTTCTTTTTAGTCACAATTTTTATTGAAGTTTTACAAAATATACAACAAAGATGTAAATTGCAGATACAGGACAAGGAGATAAATTATTTAGGCAACAGCTGCAAGTCAAAAATACAATGAAAACACAACTCTGTATGTAAAAATCGAATGGTAGGTGTATTGTAACACTGAGAGACAGAATAGCAAAAAAAAATTCAAAAGTAATGCATGTCTACCAAATTATGCACTGATTTGTATGTTCATGAGGGAAATAAGTATTTGATCCCCTATCATTCAGCAGGATTTCTGGCTACCAGGTGTCTTTCATACAGGTAACAAGCTGAGATGAGAAGCAGTCTCTTAAAGGGAGTGCTGCTAATCTCATTTTGTTACCTGTATAAAAGACACCTGTCCACAGGAGCAATCAATCAGATTCCAAACTCTCCACCATGGCAAAGACCAAAGAGCTGTCCAAGGATGTCATTGACAAGATTGTAGACCTATATAAGGCTGAACTGGGCTACCAAACTATCGCCAAGCAGCTTGGTGAGAAGGTGACAACAGTTGGTGCAATCATTCGTAATTGGAAGAACCACAAAACAACTGTCAGTCTCCCTAGGTCTGGTGCACCATGCAAGATCTCACCTCATGGAGTGTCAAAGATCATGAGAACAGTGAGCAATTATCCCAGTACCACACGTGAGGATCTTGTCATTGATCTCCAGGTAGCTGGGACCCCAGTCGCCAAGAAAACAATTGGTAACACACTACGCCGACAAGGATGGAAATCCTGCAGTGCCCGCAAGGTCCCTCTGCTCAAGAAAGCACATGTCCAGGCCCGTCTGAAGTTTGCCACTGAACATCTGAATGATGCAGAGGAGGACTGGTTGAAAGTGTTGTGGTCAGATGAGACCAAAATCAAGCTCTTTGGCAACAACTCAACTCGCAGTGTTTGGAGGAGGAGGAATGCTGCCTATGACCCCAAGAACACCATCCCAACTGTCAAACATGGTGGTGGAAACATTCTGCTTTGGGGGTGTTTTTCTGCTAAGGAGACAGGACAACTGCACCGCATCAAAGGAATGATGGACGGGGCAATGTACTGTCAAATCTTGGGTGAGAACCTTCTTCCCACAGCCAGGGCATTGAAAATGGGTCATGGATGGGTGTTCCAGCATGACAATGACCCAAAACACACAGCCAAGGCAACAAAGGAGTGGCTCAAGAAGAAGCACATTAAGGTCCTGGAGTGGCCTAGCCAGTCTCCAGACCTTAATCCGATTGAAAATCTGTGGAGGGAGCTGAAAGTTAGAGTTGCCAAACATCAGCCACCAAACCTTAATGACTTGGAGAGGATCTGCCAAGAGGAGTGGGCCAAAATCCCTCCTGAGATGTGTGCAAACCTGGTGGCCAGCTACCGGAAATTTCAGACCTCTGCGATTGCCAACAAGGGATTTGCCACCAAGTACTAAGTCATGTTTTGTGAAGGGGATCAAATACTTATTTCCCTCATGAACATGCAAATCAGTGTATAATTTGTTAGACATGCATTTATTTTGAATTTGTTGTTGCTATTCTGTCTCTCAGTGTTACAATACACCTGCCATTCGATTTCTAGACTGATCATTTCTTTGTGAGTGGGTAAACATTCAAAATCAGCAGGGGGTCAAATACTTGTTTCCTTCACTGTAATTAAACATTTACAAAAATGTGAGCCGTGTACTCACTTTTGTGAGATACTGTATCTGAAGAATTCTGTGTTACTGTAAGAATGAATGGACAAAGGTAAAATTATGGGAGGAAATGCAGGGTTTTGAAGTAGGAGAAAGTATTGGTGAGAAGGGGGATATCAATTTACTAAAATATTAATTTTATCCCACGCTGGGCATGAGCCTGCAGTTTGGCCAAAACAAAATGCTTGACACTTGTAAAAGTATGTACCATGTTTACCCACCTTAAGCGTTTGCGCATTCATTTATTTCATTGACCAGAATAAATTATTGTGGCCAACTAAATTAATTAGCGGTCAACAAGCGTTTAGGTGCTTTAGCCGCGTTTACATGCATTAGGCGTTTTCAGCCTAAATGCCCTGGTAATGGGTTTTTTTTCTGCCACTAAACTCTCCTGCCACAAAACACTGCTAAAATCATATGTGTGCAAGGACACAAAGGATAGCATGCAGGGGAGTTTAGAGGCAGTAAAAAAAAAACAAAAAACAAAAAAACGCCTGATGCCCCTAGGTGCAGCTGTAAAAATGTCTAGTGTACATAAGGCCTAATGCTCCAAGAAACTGTAAAGGGAAAAAAAGGGATGAAAAGTCTTCTTAGAAAGTGATAGCAAAGCTGATTTAAAAACTGAGATAAAAGGAACACACCTCCAAAAGTAGTAAATCAACAAACAAAATATCACACATTATTACAAGTAGCAGTACAATACCCCAAGCATTAATAACTCTTCTTAGTTTAGGCCACCATGTTTACAAGACTCTTCTGTGAGCAAAAGCCCAAGTTCTTCTCCAGTCTTCTATTCCCTGCAGTGCTCTGTCACTTGGTAACATGTCTGTCAATGTCCTACTTTCCTGCAAGTTCTCTCCCAATCATTTGATGTTCGACTTGCAGAATTCTCCTGCCTGTGCATCCACACATATGGATATGCATACTGTATACAGGAAAATAAAATACTAGAACAGATTTCCTCTGTTAGCAAATAATATAAATTTTTCCTTTCCGCCGAATACAAATATATTAAGAATATTATAATTAAAAAACAAAAACAAATGGTCATAAATGGGTAGAAAATCAACCAAAACTGTGTGGTTTCTTTATGTTTTGATAGGTTTAACAACTACAGGTTAAAAATTCAGAGTGTTCATCATTAAAATTTATACTCCCCATGAATCAAAAGAAATCATGCCAGTATAACCAAATCGCCTTATTAAAAAGTACTCTTTTCTTGTCACAAATAAAACGGCTGGTCTTAGCTAAGCAGCCTAGAGTCATTACTGCAGTCTATTGTTATCAATCTGCAGTGAGATAAGAGGATCACAATGGCTAACCCATGTATAAAGATAATTAGAAACTGTACATAGAAAAAAGGTTAATAGGTTAGCAAACACTGCTAAAAATGTTTACACTTCACCTTTTACTAAGAGACCCGCAGAGGGAAGTGAAAAATGTACAGAAACATATTTCTGCAATCAAGGGCAGGCTGCAGCTATATACTGATAACCACACATCTTGATCCTGAACATTCTTTCAGGTAAGGATGTGAACCCCTGGACACAGTCTACAACCAGGTGCAAACATCTGTCCCTGCAAACCCATAACTCGTTATACATCAGTTTTTGCAATGTTTGTTAGAAGATTTGGATAAATATACTTTAAGTATTTTAATCTGGGGACTGAAAATCTTTATTATACATATAGAAGCATATGTGTGCATGGACCCATAGGATAACATGCTGGGGAGTTTACTGGCTGTAGAAAAAAACCCTGAAGCCCAAAAAAGCACCTGTAAAAAAACACCCAGTGAGCATGATGCCTAATGCAGAAGCATTGTATTCACATCAATCTGCTACAAGTGCTCCTAAGAGCTGAAGCCCAGCTGATCATGTCAGCTCCTGGGCTTAGAGCTAGACGCCAACTGGTGTTATGTTATGTTCTTTTTTTTTTTTTTTTAAGCCTGTGGGCTGAATGAAAAAAAGAGAAGAAATCTCTGCCAGAAAAATTTTGTCATATGCCCACCACTAGAATATACCGCCCTGCATCCACCCACTTCTAATGGTGGACACACATGAAATGTGCCAAAAAATATTATAAAATATATATTTCTAAATTGGCCCTAGTATGTGTATGTATGAATGTGAGTTAGGGACCTTAGATTGTACACCCCTTGAGGGTTAAGGACTGATGTGAATGTTCAATAAATATGTGTAAAGCGCTGCGTAAAATTGACAGCGCTATAGAAGTACCTTGAAATTAAATAACTATGCCGACGCATAGGGCCATCCACGCACTGGCCACCCCAGACCCTCATGCCTCGGCATATATGCTCTTTTTTTTAACTGCGGATGAAAAATCTAATCCAACAGCACTGCGCACACCTACTTATGTATATTCTGAGAGCAAGACCCTGTTGCTGTCAGAATAAACAAGTCGGTGCTGCAGCTGAATGACATCCTCATTTCTCAAGCAGGCTTTTTGCCCCCTTTCTAAGACGGGTATTTACAAGCCATTGGGGGAAGTCCTGGCGATTAGGTCGCACGGTGCCACATGCGCCAATTCCAATATTGTACAAATGTCTGAAGAGTGGCACGCTTGAATAAAAACTGTTCACATATATGTGGTACCCCATATGTAAAAAGGATGACACCAAGTCCCAAACTATCTTGCCACTACTTCCCATGTAGCCTGGGCATACGGGGGGCTCTTTTCCCTTCGTAAATCCAAAACTTATATGTATAGCCTGTTGCCCTCTTACAGGTCTTATACATCTTGACCCCATATCTGGCACGCTTGCTGGGGAGAAATTGTTTTAATGCAAGGCGGCCATAAAAATTAATGAGGGACTCGTCAACGCAGATGTTTTGCTGGGGAGTATAGACATCTGCAAATTTTTGGTTAAGGTGATTTACGAGCAGCCGAATTTTGTGGAGCCGGTCAGCTTCAGGGTCACCCCGAGGATGACAGAGTGTGTCATTGAAATGCATAAAATACATTATACTCTCATATCTATGCCTGGCCATGGCAGCAGAGAATATGGGCATATGATGAATCAATACAGTGTTCAGTGCTACAAAAAAAAAAAAAAGCACCGACAGTGTACTAATGGCACTGAGCAGGAAGGGGTTAACATGAGGGGTGATCAAATGGTTAACTGTGTGCTGGGAGTGTTTTACTAGGGGGCAGGGGGGTGTGTGCGTCACTGCAAGGACACTACTCTGGATGGCTGTGCACAACCATCCAGAGCAGTGGGCCTGAGCCGACAGGGAGGAGGACGGTTAGTAAACAAAGCAGCCCTCCTCCCCGTCGGTGATCGTCGGTAATCACCGGATGCCGGCAGGTAATCACCGGCCAGGACTAGGTGATTGACAGCCACGGCCGCGAATGGCAGTGCAGGTATGGCATCCGCCCCCCACCCGAAAATTCAAAATCATGTTTATACATGTGATTTTGCACACTCGTGCCACCCTGTAGCAGTATTTCTGCAATAAGGCGGTCGGGAAGCTGTTAAACAACAACTTTTTAAACAAATCAATGGAAAACTATAAAAAGTTAGGATTTTTTAGGTGCTGATACCTTCCTTTCAGAGCAATAACAACCACGATTTATAAAACAAACAACTTTTATTGTACAATTAGTTTAAACATTAGTGAGATATTACATATTCCCATAAGGCAAGATCAAAATGTACTGAGACAACAGAATCACATTTTTGTCCTCAATATCACAACCCCCATAATGCAGTTCCCCTTCCACATAGAAACATGTTTTATTATTATCTTATTATTCATTATGTTTATTATGTTTCTAGTCCAGCTATGTAGGGTCATAAATTAGACCTTAGGATTCAATGGGAATAGATATATGGTGCCATTTAAGAATTATAATCTGTTTTCTGGCCACAAGATTGCATGTGTTTTGACCTTATGGCAGTATGGGGTGGGACAGGGCGGTGTTTATTGCCTCCTCCCTACTATCCCTTCTCAGTTGTGGGGCGGGGATGTCTATCCGGCCGCTTCTGCGTTTTGAATTGGTGGGTTGGTGGCTTGCCGTGGTCCCACCACTCGCTGGGCATGTGTGGTTGGTTGGCCGGCAACTGCCTTTACTGGGCATGTGTGGCCGCCTTGGTGTCACTAGTGCACAAGTGGGGTGGCATGGTCACGCATGGGCAGTGGTACATCCACGTGGGTCATCCATTTTGGGCTGTGGGACGAAAGGGATGGCCGCATATGAGTGGGTGGGTTGGCCTTATAGCTCTCCCCCTCTATATATATATCCTAATTCTAGGTTCATAGTAGACACTCCTGGAGGCTCTAGCGTGTATCATGGATGGAGAGGTAAATATTTTTGTTTTGAGTTTCAGGGGCTCAGATTGGCTGTATTGAGGGCAAATATGTCCACTATGTTTTGAGATAGCCATTGTGCTACCGTTGTTGGCATCCTTCTTATATACCCACATATATCCTTCTATTTACATTTTTCGTTGGCTTTTTTTGAAAGATCTTTAGACCGCCTTACACCTTTAAAGGTATTTGTACAAATACCAATGTGGTGCATGGGACATATATGTAGTGTCTAGTAGAGTTTTTGATGATGCTTTGTTATCTTTACAGTTTCCTTCAGCCGTTGGGGAGCACTGCCACCCTCCCTCCCCTGTGTGTAACCTTTGGACCTGTGGGCTGGTCCCTGACTGCCCTCTTCGTTATGGCACCATCTTTTTGCTCATGCGCCCGCTGACACATCTGTGAGAATATAACCTCAACATGACACATAGTTTTTGTTTTCTTTTTCTGAACATGTGAGATTACAGATATACTGATACAATAAAGTGTTTGTATATTACTTTGGATGTCTGAAAGTATACATTGTTATTTTGACTTTTTTGTGCTTTTAGCAGCAAATCACAACTATGCCCCCTGAACCCCTGAAGAAGCTAAAGTGTGAAATGCTTCGGGATCTGGCACATCCTCCCTTTCATAGACTGGCACATTGTGGCAAGCAATATATGATATCATGTGTCTATATGGGTGCATTATGGCAGTTGTGATATTGAGGAAATAACTGTGATCTTGTTGTTTAAGGAGTTTATGATCTTACCTTATGGGAATATGTAATATCCCACTAACGTTTAAACTAATTGTACAATAAAAGTTGTTCGTTTTATAAATAGTGGTTGTTATTGTTCTGAAAGAACATACATTTAACTGTCACTGGATGCAGCAAAAGAATGTGATAGTATTGAGTGGGTGCACTTTTGGATACTTCTCGGAAGATCTGGATTTTGGCTTTGGGTAAGGTTATTGTACATGCTTTCTCAGGCAGGCGTTAGTATGACTGTAATGTATGTTCTACAGTGGGAGACCCTCTGAAGAGAATGGGGGTGGGAGTAGGTTTAGCATTAGTAAATAGTAAAGTGGTTGTAAAGGCTCGAGGTTTTTTAGCTTGCTGAGTCACATTGATGTGAATGGGCACCATCGAACACAAAGGGATTTCAGGGATGCTTAATGTGTACAGCCTGCAGGGACATGCAGTCCTGGGTGCTGAGCAGGTAGGTTTTGTTTTTATTTTTTTACATTTAGCCCTGCTGCAGGCAAGCAGCAGGGCTTACTTGTCAGGTGGAAGCATTCAGGCGACTGCGCTGCCACCCGAATGCTTCCAGAGACCCTGACAAAGTGTGCATCCCCCTCCCTTCCCCCGCAATGTATTCTGGGCTCCGCTTACCCATTTGCGGGCCTGGGACTGGCATAGCTGGGTGCTGCTGGGTAGAGGGGAGGGAGGAAAGCAGGCACATGTCTGCTCTGCTCTCCTTCTTGTTCCTGACCTGGAAGTGACATGTGACATCAATTCCACTTCCCCGTTGACAGTTTTCCTGGCAAAGATTGTAGTGCAGTGCAATTTGTACTGCATTACATTCAGGGTAGACATCCAGGGTCTTTTAGACTCTGGATGTCTCATTAAAGAGAACCTGTCACCAAAAAATCATCACATAGGGGACTTTTTGTCCCCTTTGTGATGCAAAAAAAAACCTCTGTAGTGCTAAACTGATGACCTATAAGGGGCCTTTAAAGCGTTGCCTATAGAAAATATAGGGTACTGAGGTTTGTTGCCATTTCACACAAATTTAAGGTTCGACATGTTTGGTATCTATTTATTCGGTTCAACCTCATCTTTGATATTTTACCAATAAAATTTGGTAATTTATTCTGTTTTTGTGCCCCTAAATTTAACTTTAATGTGTACTTTACTGAAATTTTACCTTTGTGGTAATATTATATGACAAACAACTGGAACTGCCACTATCTTATTCTCTAGGCGGTCTGGTTTCAGAAAATATATATATAATGTTTTGGGGGTTTTATGTAATCTTCAGGCCTAAAATAATTTTTTAAACGCGTGCAAAAGATGAAAAAAATCGGCTCGGGTAGCGAAAAGGTTCAACGATAAGTTCACCTTTGGGAACATGTTATATGTTCCACCAGTTTTTAGAGTAACATGTTCCCGGTCTTGCAGCAGCTCAGTGATCCGAGTCCTCTGTGTGACAGCAGTACAGGTATAAGTGCCCTGTACCAGCTGTCATTTTTTAAAAGCGCGACTGTTCGGGGCTTTGTCCCCACATGGCCGCATCATTTACAGATTTCTGTGAATTAATCAATTAAAAGTACCGACATCATTTGCGGATGTCGGCTTGTAGTTCTCAATGTACCTCCACAGTGCTGGTGAGTACTCAGGTAGTTCGTTGATTCTTCTTGTGAGTGTGAAACTTCCTGCTTGTATGCTGTACGATGTACAGGCAGACAAATGACACTGACAAGAGTCCTGTGTTACACCCGCAATCTGATTGCTGGTGCAATGCTTTTCGTGCTCCTAATTTTTAAAAAAAATTGTAAATTCTAATTTTTTTACCTGCAAAAAAAATGGGCAGTTATTATTTTATTTTAAAAAGGTGAACTTATCCTCTAATGGAGGGAACACCGGAGCTGCTTAGCATGTGCTTGTGCTGTGCTCCCAAGTGCTTTAGAGTGCATAAGTAACCTGAATGAGTACTTTTTTTTTTTTTTTTCGGGGGGCAGCACAATGTTAAAAACATAAATCATCCTAAAACACCTTTCATTTATAAAAGCCCCAGACATTTCTAAAAGCACCTCGGATTTAAATGTGGTTTTGGTTACAATTACTTTTTTTTAAAAAGGACAAGTAGATTGGGACCCCAATTTAGTCCCTTGGACAAGTAGTTTTTTATCCCATGCCCCTATATCTGAAATTGCACTAGTGTGAACAGAGCCTAAACTAGTATTAAAGTGGAACGTCATGTAAATTATAAAAAATGGGCAAACAGGCAGGATTTTTAATGCAGAAGAGACATGTTTTGACTCTTCTTCATTAAAGTGGTTCTAAAGGCTGAAGGTTTTTTACTTTCATGCATTCTATGCATGAAAGTAAAAAATACTCCAGTGTGCAACTGCCCCCCCCCCCCCAGCCCCATCGTGATCCAGCGATGTGCACAAGAACCTCGGCTTTTCAGGGACTCTCCCTTCTCATTGACTGAGACAGCAGTGGGAGCCATTGACCCCCGCTGCTGTCAATTACAACCAGTGAGCCAATGAAGTGAGAGAGGGGCAGAGCCAAGCTGCAGCTGTGTGTGTGAGTGAACACGCAGAGCAGTGGCTCGGGAGTGGGCCTGCTAGGGTTCCCCCATACCAAGTTTATTGCTTTGGGGGCACTTGGCAGGAGTGAAGGGCCAGGAGTGAAGGTGGGGGACCTGAGAAGAGGAGGATTGGAGCTGCTCTGTTCAAATCCATTGCACAGAGTAGTTATGTATGTCAGGTTTATTTTCTTAATAAAAAAAAAAATTGCCTTTATTATCACTTTAAGTTATGACTGGAATTCCATTTAAAACATTCCAGCAGAGTGTAGAATATCAGCTAAGCAACAAACTATTTTTCTCAATACCTACAGATCTGGAATGCGCTGAAAGTTCAAAGTTTCAAGGCACCCCAGTTAAAGGCTAAGTTCACATTCCAGACACGCAGATAAACACGCTGCTCTTTAGCAGATGCACAGGGGTGCCATAGAAGTGCCATCACAATGCCATACTGCTGCTTTATAAATCAGCCCCTAAGAGTTCAAAAGTATACCCCCTATCCCCTAATGAACCTTTTTCTCACCCTGCTTTAGTTTTTTTTATGGACAGATGTTTTGGAAATATGGTGAGCATTAACAAAATGTACTGCACCAAAGTGACAAATTTATTACCAATTCAGGAACAAAGCTAAAATATGAAAATTGCTCTGCCTGTAAAGCTTTACATTTATGCAAAGGCTAAGTTCACCTTTTGCATAAAATTCACTATGCAGTTAAGGAGCCCCAGTAAGTTAAACACACTGAGCAGCTTCTAAAACATTTGCTTAGGTTTTAATGTCCTACCTGTAGGCCATTTGCGGCACCCCATATTCTGGCTGAAAAACTCCCATTCTGACCTTTACCCCATCCTGACTACATGTTAGGATGGACCATAAGCTGAGCTTGCTCCCAACATCACAGGAAAGTGCTATAAAACTATAAAGCTCAGCACATCTGCTGCTGCTACAGAGAACAGAGAGCACTCACTCCGATGATGCATCCCACAGCTACAGTCCGCCACAATGTTGTAATCATGCAGCTGAAATCTTGTCTGAACTTGTCATGTCTAAATACTTTCATGGGACTTTCACCCCAAGTGTCTCCAACCAATGGCCCCATTGAGCTTTGCATTTTACAGCTCCTTGAAAAAGTATTCACACCCCTTGAAATTTTCCACATTTTTCATGTTACAACCAAAAACGTAAATGTATTTTACAGGGATTTTATGTGATAGACCAGCACAAAGTGGCGCATAATTGTGAAGTGGAAGGAAAATGATAAATGGTTTTACATTTTGTTTTTTAAATAAATATCTGAAAAGTGTGGCATGCATTTGTAATCAGCCCCCTTTACCCCTAACTAAAATCTAGTGGAACCAATTGCCTTCAGAAGTCACCTAATTAGTAAATAGAGTCCATCTGTGTGTAATGAAATCTAAGTATAAATACAGCTGTTCTGTGAAGCCCTCAGATGTTTTTTTTTAGAGAACATTAGTGAACAAATAGCATCATGAAGACCAAGGAACACACCAGACAGGTCAGGGATAAAGTTGTGGAAAAGTTTAAATATCCCAAGCTTTAAACATGTCACGGAGCACTGTTCAATCCAGCATCCGAAAATGGAAAGAGTATGGCACAACTGCAAACCTACCAACACATGGCCGTCCACCTAAGCTGACAGGCTGGGTAAGGAGAGCATTAATCAGAGAAGCAGCCAAGAGGCCCATGGTAACTCTGGAGGAGCTGCAGAGATTCACAGCTCAGGTGGGAGAATCTGTCCACAGGACAACTATTACTTTTGCACTCCACAAATCTGGCCTTTATGGAAGAGTGGCAAGAAGAAAGTCATTGTTGAAATGAAGTCATAAGTCCTGTTTGCAGTTTTGAAGAAGCTATGTGGGGGACACATCAAACATAAAAACTAATACTGCACATCACCCGGAACACACCCTCCTCACCGTGAAACATGGTGGTGGCAGCATCATGTAGTGGGGATGCTTTTCTTCAGCAGGGACAGGGAAGCTGGTCAGAGTTGATCGGAAGGTGGATGGAGCCAAATAATGGACAATCTTAGAAGAAAACCTGTTAGAGTGTGCAAAAGACTTGAGACTGGGTAGGCGGTTCACCTTTCAGCAGGACACCAACCCAAAACATACAGCCAGAGCTACAATGGAATGGTTTAGATTAAAGCATATTCATGTGATAGAATGGCCCGGTCAAAGTCCAGACCTAAATCCAATTGGGAATCTGAAGACTCGAAAATTGCTGCTCACAGACGCTCTCCATCCTCTCTGACAGAGCTTGAGCCATTTTGCAAAGAAGAATGGCCAAAAATTTCACTCTCTAGATGTGCAAAGCTGGTAGAGACATCCCCAAAAATACTTGCAGCTGTAATTGCAGCGAAAGGTGGTTCTACAAAGTACTGACTCAGGGGGGCTGAATACAAATGCATGCCACACTTTTCACATATTTGTAAAAAAATTTGAAAACCATTTATCATTTTCCTTCCACTTCACAATTATGTGCTGGTCTATCACATAAAATCCCAATAAAATAAATGTATGTTTTTGGTTGTTACATGACAAAATGTGGAAAACTTCAAGGGGTATGAATACTTTTTAAAGGCACTGGATTTGAGTTACATACTCATATGTGCACAAACACAAAGAAGCCCATATATGTATTCTCCCATGATCATCAGCAAGTTTGGGGACCAGAACACAGTAATTTCCAGATTGTGGCATTTTAGAGAAGCACCACATTATGGTCACTAGATGAAGCTGACAATAATAGGAAATACACATATCAAATACATTACATGGATTTACAAAGTAGTAATTTTGTAGTATTCTACAAAGGATTCTTGTGATCAAGCCATTTTGTGAAACGCGTTAAGGAGACGGCGGTTTTTGTGTGCAGCTTTTGGTGGCAGCTACTTTGTGAATGTTTGAATGAAACAAGCTGGAGAAGCAGAGATTGGAGCACAGATCTCATTCAACTATTTTCTCTAATGATAAGCAAAGATGGGCTTTTTTGAGCCAGCACTCCGTTAGGTCGTCCGTGACAGGGATTATTTGCACTAGCTGTGCAAATTACTTTTCATAAATAGACCCCAAAGTTTCCATTGGTGAAGACAGACATCAGTCATTTCATCCACCCAGTAATGCTGCAAAAAGCATCAGTAAAATTACAACTAAGCAGAAAGCAATAAGGTTTATATAATTTATTTAAGAAAAGGAAAGATGGGGGGGAGATACAGGAATTATGGATATGTCAATATATTCGCTAGCATTGCACTCTTCAGTATAAGGAGTGTTAACTTGCTTTATTTAACTTGCTTACTTTATACTTACTTACTTTTGACTTTTTCCAGCTATGAAGGAAGTTAAAGTACATTTACTAATTGTGCCTGCAGCATGGATGAGGGGGGATCAATGGATTTCTTTTTTTCACGCCATGTATGGCCAGCTTATACTGACACTATACCTTTAAATAAACAAATATCAATAGTAGCTGGAGCTTTATGTTAGTATGCAGACCTTCTTGTTCTTGGCAACTATGTTTTCTCTGCTTGCCTTAATGGAGCTTGTAGCATAGCCACTAAAATGCTCACTCTCAAGCAGAACTATAGAAAGGATACCTGTGCTCCAGAGGGTTTAAAGTGCTATGAGCACTGTGGTAGTTCATTGATTCTTCTTGTGAGAAGTACCAGCTTGATCGTATGGGATATATGAGCAAGCACACTGAGTCTGCAGGAGACCTACATGGCATCAGCGATCAATGCTTTAGAGGCTCCTTACAAAAAAAAAAAAAAAAAATAATAATAATAATAATAATAATAATAAATGCACATTTTTTACCCGCAAAATTATTATTTTTTGTGGAAAGGTGAAATTATCCTTTAAAGCAGTACCACAGTCTCTTTTTCAAAAACTGAGAGAAAGCAGGCTTTTTATTGCAGAAAAGACATGCAATGTCCAACCACGGCATCACCTGCCTGGAGTTTGCATGTTCTCCCTGTGCCTGCGTGGGTTTCCTCCGGGTACTCCGGTTTCCTTCCACACTCCAAAGACATGCTGGTAGGTTAATTGGCTCCTGTCTAAATTGGCCCTATTATGTGTATGTATGAATGGAAGTTAGGGACCTTAGATTGTATGCCCCTTGAGGGTTAGGGACTGATGTGAATGTAATATATATGTAAAGCGCTGCGTAAATTGATGGCGCTATATAAGTACCTGAAATAAATAAATGTCACCTTCTGCAATCTTTTCTCATGTAAAACCTTTTCCCAAAAAGGAAAGTGTTTCTTTAACTGCTTATAAAATGTTAGCTGGAGTTTGGCTTCAATTTGTTAGTATATATAAATCTGCTAGTACATCTACCACTCCCTCCCCCCAGACTGACAATGGTGCTGTCCAAAGGTGCCCTCTGTGCTCATTCAGAGCGTGGGCACTCTAATACAGGAGGTACAGCGAGTAAAATAAGTATTGAACATGTCACCATTTTTCTCAGCAAATATATTTGTAAAGGTGCTATTGACATGAAATTTTCGCCACATGTCAGTAACAATCCATGCAATCCATACATACAAAGAAACCAAAACAAATAAGTTCAGAAATTAAGTTATGTGTAATAAAATGGAATGACACCGGGGAAAAAGTATTGAACACATGAAGAAAGGGAGGTGCAAAAAGGCATGGAGATCCAAGACACTAGCTGACATTATCAGTAATTAGAAAGCAGTCCTGCCCCTTGTCAGTGCAAATTAATATCAGCTGGTTCAGTCTCAACTGATGGCCTATAAAGAGGTGACTGATTGCGAAGGTGTCACACAAGAAACATCTCATGATGAGTAAAAGCAAACAGCTCTCTCAAGACCTTCACAACCTTACTGCTGCAAAACATACTGATAGCATTGGTTACAGAAGGATTTCTAAACTTCTGAATGTTCCAGTGAGCACTGTTGGGGCCATAATCCGGACGCGAAAAAAAATAACTTCACTATAAACTGGCCATGACCAGGTGCTTCTCGCAAGATTTCTGACAGAGGAGTCAAAAGAATTGTCAGAAGAGTTGTCCAAGAGCCAAGGACCACTCGTGGAGAGCTTAAAAAAAAAACCTTGGAATTAGCAGCTACAATTGTTTCAAAGAAAACAATAAGTAATGCACTCAACCGTTATGGCCTGTATGCACACTCACCATGCAAGACTTCATTGCTGAAGTTTGAAGTTTGCTGCATGACATTTAGACAAGTCTGTGAAATACTGGGAGAACATAGTCTGGTCAGATGAGACCAAAACTGAACTCTTTGGATGCCATATACAACATACTTGGAGCTCAAATGGCACTGCACATCACTCCAAAAGCACCATACCAACAGTGAAGTTTGGAGGTGGGAATATCATGTTGTGGGGCTGTTTCTCAGCATACAGTACTGGAAAACGTCATATCATTGAAGAAAGGATGAATGAAAAAAATGTATCAAATTCTTGATAAAAATCTGCTGCCATCTACAAGGATGATGAAGATGAAACGAGGGTGGACATTTCAACAATTTTACAGAAACAAGAGAAAAAGGCATAATCACCCAACCAGCCACCTCTACAAAAATATTTTATTCAGTAAAAAACATGACAAATATTATATTGCATCGCAGGTGTATGGACCCATCTCCCACCTGACAACTCATCTAAAATTCCCCTATATAACCCCCATCCCAAGACACTCCCCCATGGACCACCCACCTCCATAAACCATGAGACAACCCCCCTCACAAAGAATCCCCCATCAAAACAACCCCCCTAACCTAACCCTTTCCCATCCAGGAGCTGGGAATCCCCCCCCCCAGAAAAGAAGAAGAGATGGAAGATACCCCTACACACACCGCAACATACCTGCCTGAACTATAAGAAGCCAACCAGGACCAATCCCAATGCCCTCTGAGCGTATGCCGCCAGGGGCTGCCTACTAGGCAGAGGTGCTAATTGTCTCCACAGTAACCATGTGTCACACACACTCTAATGCTGCCGACCCCCATAGATGTAACCCTATGAGACAGACAATCTGTGTAAGCTAGATATCAAAAGTAATACATAAGGCCATAATTGAAAAGGTATATCTCATTCCATAGAAAACACTGTGTGTAGCAATGAACAAAGTATAGTCCCAAAGATGAAAGCAGGCAACTATGATCAATGTAAGCCCTTTAAATGAAGTGGTATATATGCAATGTAAACATAAATAGGATTGTCATGAGCTCATGGATTGAAGGGTGAGCTACAGTAGGTTTAACCTGAGTGTCCATGCAGCATGCATAATAGGAAGCCAAGCTGTGAAGTGCATGTTCAATACCAGTCAATGACAGATGCAAGATATGACAGATAGGCCAGTCCATATTACGTGTGCATTCAATGTAGCACAGAAACACTTACAACTGTTAGTAACAAACACCAATGATCGTGGTTGAACCAGTGGAACTGAAATCACATGGTATGCTGAGAAAATGTAATACAGTAACCTCTCTACTGTGTCCTCGATCCAGCCTGTGCTATCTCTACACAGCCGATATGACCTGGGTACACTGGTACTCACTGTATACTGTATGATGTCACTGTATGATGTATCCAGATCATCCACTACTGGGTCATTCACATAGGAGGAATTCGGTGTAACCAAAGCTCAGCTGTTCAATGGGCTGAATGCTGCATGAGCCAATGACCAGGGCTACATGAGCCATAATCCAGGTCCCGGTGGAGATACCATCATGCTGCTCAAGACAGTTGGCTGGCCAAGGTGGCCATGCAGGGGTAGGGGGGAATCCTAATTCCATGCTAATGCGTTTCGTCCCGCCCACACCGGAACTTCTTCAGAGCATAACACATCACACCAAAAACAACATACCAACAGTGAAGTTTGGAGGTGGGAACATCATGGTGTGGGGCTGTTTTTCAGGATACGGTACTGGCAAACTTCATGTTATTGAAGGAAGGATGAATGTAAAAATGTATTAAACACTCTTGATAAAAATCTGCTGCCATCTACCAGGATGATAAAGATGAAACGAGGGTGGATATTTCCGCAAGACAATGATCCCAAATACAAAGCCAAGGAAACTCTCAATTGGTTTCAAAGAAAGAAAATAAAGCTGCTAGAATGGCCCAGCCAATCACCTGACTTGAATCCAATAGAAAATCTATGGAAAGAACTAAAGATCAGAGTTCATAGAAGAGCCCCGATGAACCTTAGAAGATTTGAAGACCGTTTGTGTGGGAAAAATGGGTAGAAATTACACCGAAGCAATGCATGCGACTAGTTTCTCCATACAGGAGGCATCTTAAAGCTGTCATTACCAACAAAGGATTTTGTACAAAGTATTAAATAAATTTCAGTTAGCGTGTTCAATACTTTTTCCCTGTGTCATTCCATTTTATCACACAGAAGTTAATTTCTGAACTTATTTGTTTTGGCTTCTTTGTACGTATGGATTGCATTAGTTGTTACTGACATGTGGTGAAAATGTCATCTCAATAGCACCTTTAGAAATATATTTATGAGAAAAATGGTGACGTGTTCAATACTTATTTTACCTGCTGTACGTTACTGGCCAGACCAGAAAAAAGCAGAGAGGAAAAGCCTTAAAAAACGGTAACTCATGCAGCCACTACTGGTAGCTGCAATATATTACAATTTTGTTTTGAATCTGTTCTATATATCCAGGAGCCACAGATCACCCATAATCTGTTCTACATATCCAGGATCCACAGGTCCCCCATAATCTGTTCTACATATCCAGGATCCACAGGTCCCCCATAATCTGTTCTACATATCCAGGATCCACAGGTCCCCCATAATGTCCCATATATCCAGGATCCACAGGTCCCCCATAATGTCCCATATATCCAGGAGCCACAGGTCCCCCATAATCTGTTCTACATATCCAGGATCCACAGGTCCCCCATAATCTGTTCTACATATCCAGGAGCTACAGGTCCCCCATAATGTCCCATATATCCAGGATCCACAGGTCCCCCATAATGTCCCATATATCCAGGAGCCACAGGTCCCCCATAATCTGTTCTACATATCCAGGAGCTACAGGTCCCCCATAATGTCCCATATATCCAGGAGCCACAGGTCCCCCATAATGTCCCATATATCCAGGAGCCACAGGTCCCCCATAATGTCCCATATATCCAGGAGCCACAGGTCCCCCATAATGTCCCATATATCCAGGAGCCACAGGTCCCCCATAATGTCCCATATATCCAGGAGCCACAGGTCCCCCATAATGTCCCATATATCCAGGAGCCACAGGTCCCCCATAATGTCCCATATATCCAGGAGCCACAGATCCCCCATAATGTCCCATATATCCAGGAGCCACAGGTCCCCCATAATGTCCCATATATCCAGGAGCCACAGGTGCCCCATAATGTCCCATATATCCAGGAGCCACAGGTCCCCCATAATGTCCCATATATCCAGGAGCCACAGGTCCCCCATAATGTCCCATATATCCAGGAGCCACAGGTCCCCGTAATGTCCCATATATCCAGGAGCCACAGGTCCCCATCATTCAATAATGACATCACACTCCACATCAGATAATGAGATCAATGATCGGGCAGATGACCTCTGACCCCGGTCTCCATCCTTTCACACACACCATGACCCGCCCCTCATCTCCCTCATATAACTCAGGTCAGGGTGGCTGCACTGACAGGCACAGACTGGTCACCACAGGCCACCGCTGACTACAGGGAGACAACTTCCCGCCCCCCACTCGTCTGTCTCCGCCCTCACCTCCTCCTCCGGTAGACCGAACACCTCCATGGAGGAGGCCATACTGTGTGGCCCCACACCGGCCCGGGGGACGTCTGAGACACTCCGGAGTTTCCGCTCACAACTCGCTCCGCGCTCGTGCGCGAGACACCCTTAGTCACGCGCCGTTCCCAGCGTGCGCGCGCCTCTGACAGACGTCTTGTGTCATCCCCGGGCGCAGAGCGGGTGTGTGAAGTGGGCGCTGCTGCTCCGACCACACATTGCGCACACCTACTGTACAGGAAGTGTATGAACATTACACACATGTATCTACATCTAGATTCCTGAGAGAACTCATGAAAGTGACACTAGACTGGGTTACAATACAATCTATGCAATGATATATTCCGGACAGTACAAGTAAAGACAAAACTTATATTTCTCAGGTTTTACGGCGTGTCCCATTGGGGAGATTTCCCTTCTGGCCTCGTTCACATCATTCGTGCAGAAACATGCGCAGATTTCCCGTGCAGAGATCAGTTTTCAGGCGCGCTCCAATGGGTTTTATACACGCTGCAAATTCCTGAGCAGAAAATATCTGCATGTGATATCAGTGTTGTATGAACAGGGCACATAGAGAACAACTGATTTCATTTTGCCCTTGCAGAAAAACTGCCGTCTCTGCATCATGGGGTGACCCAGCCCTCACTTCCTGTCCTAGAGCCAAACAGGAAGTGAGAGGAAATTCCTCTAAAGTGAGGGAAGGTCTGGTTGTCCAGAACTAGTGTTCCCAGTGGAGGATTATCTCTCTAATTCTGTTCTAACAACAACCCAAAATTTGGGATTTTCTTTTAGGCCTCTTTCACATGGATCCCTGCCCGTTTTTCACGTTCTCCCTGCCCGTTTTTTAGGCAGACCCGATCAGAACCTCCATTGTCCTCTATGGAGCAGCGGGTGTAAACAGACATGTACTAGTAAAATTAGGAAACAAGGGGCTTATAAATAACACGTATCGCTAAACGTACAGTATCTGCCCAGTAACCAAAAAAACGAACATCAAAAACAAAGGAATGTGAAAAGGGATTCACAGAAAAGCGGTTACATTATGGACAGAAAGCGATACTCAAAGTAATTAAAAAAAATGATGCTTTATTTCACAATGCACATATGGACATACAGGTGAAACTCGAAAAATTAGAATATGGTGCAAAAGTTCATTTATTTCAGTAATGCAACTTAAAAGGTGAAACTAATATATGAGATAGACTCATTACATGCAAAGCAAGATAGTTCAAGCCGTGATTTATCATAATTGTGATGATTATGGCTTACAGCTCATGAAAACCCCAAATCCACAATCTCAGAAAATTAGAATATTACATACAATCAATAAAACAAGGATTGTACATAGAACAATATCGGACCTCTGAAAAGTATAAGCATGCATATGTACTCAGTACTTGGTTTGGGCCCCTTTTGCAGCAATTACTGCCTCAATGCGGCGTGGCATGGAAGCTATCAGCCTGTGGCACTGCTGCGGTGTTATAGAAGACCAGGATGCTTCAATAGCGGCCTTCAGGTCTTCTGCATTGTTCAGACTCATGTCTCATCTTTCTCTTGGCAATGCCCCATAGATTCTCTATGGGGTTCAGGTCAGGCGAGTTTGCTGGCCAATCAAGCACAGTAATCCCACGGTCATTGAACCAGGTTTTGGTGCTTTTCACAGTGTGGGCAGGTGCCAAGTCCTGCTGGAAAATGAAGTCAGCATCCCCATAAATTCTCGTCTGTGGAAGGAAGCATGAAGTGCTCCAAAATCTTCTGGTAGACGGCTGCGTTGACCCTGGACTTAATGAAGCACAGTGGACCAACACCAGCAGATGACATGGCTCCCCAAATCAACACAGACTGTGGAAACGTCACACTGGACTTCAAGCATCTTGCAGTGTGTGCCTCTCCATTCTTCCTCCATACTCTGGGTCCTTGGTTTCAAAATGAGATGCAAACGTTGCTCTCATCAGAAAAGAGGACTTTGGACCACTGAGCAACAGACCAGGTCTGTTTTTCTTTAGCCCAAGTAAGACGCTTCTGACGTTTGTTTTTCAGGAGCGGCTTGACAAGAGGAATACGACATTTGAAGCCCATGTCCAGGATCCATCTGTGTGTGGTGGCTCTTGATGCACTGACTCCAGCCTCAGTCCACTCCTTGTAAAAGTCCCCAACACTTTTGAATGGCCTTTTCCTGACAATCCTCTTCAGGCTGCGGTCATCCCTGCTGCTTGTGCACCTTTTTCTTCCACACTTTTCTCTTCCACATAACTTTCTATTAATGTGCTTTGATACAGCACTTTGGGAACATCCAACTTCTTTTGCAATTCCCTTTTGAGGCTTTCCCTCCTTATGGAGGGTGTCAATGATGATTTTCTGCATAACTGTCAGGTCAGCAGTCTTTCCTATGATTGTGATTCCTACTGAACCAGACTGAGAGACCATTTAAAGGCTCAGGAACCCTTTGCAGGTGTTATGGCTTAATTAACTGATTAGAGTGGGACACTTTGAGCCGAGAATATTGCACCTTTTCACAATATTCTCATTTTCTGAGATTGTGGATTTGGGGTTTTCATGAGCTGTAAGCCATAATCATCACAAGTATGACAAATCACGGCTTGAACTATCTTGCTTTGCATGTAATGAGTCTATCTCATATATTAGTTTCACCTTTTAAGTGGCATTACTGAAATAAATGAACTTTTGCACGATATTCTAATTTTTCAAATTTTACCTGTATAAGGTAAATACCTCAGTTAGTTATCACCTCAGTATGAGATAATACATCAATGTATAACCTAAAATCAATTAAAAACACGTCATGACCGGTCAAAGTAGTAAAGTGCTGTAAATATAGTGACACCTGGTCTAATACATTTTCAGCACTGACACAATGGTTACACCGCCATGTAGGGGGTGTTTAAAAAAATTGTACCAAATGGCAAAGCAAACAATGCAGTATAATGGATGATCATAAGTACCAGACAGTGGATATAGTAGCCCAATAATAACCTTACAAGTATATAGTGACTGTAGAGAGATGTATAGAGACAATCTACCTCTACAACCACTAGCTGGGTAATAACCAGATCAGGTAGTAGTTATAGCAGGCTTGATATGGCAAGATGTAGGTGGTGAGGTTTCAAACAGCAGCAGTCATGTCCATAATACTTGATAAGATGCACTTGATAGCCGTAGTATTGTCACCATGTGACTTCCACAATGTAGTAGAAATGGCAGGGCCCTGCTAATACGTAAAGGGATTCTTCACCGCAGCATGCGGGCTACACACCTCCTTTATAATGATACTGTGATGTAGAATACAGGAGCATCCGTGCCTTATAATAAATATGGGGTGCTGTAGTATAAGTTTAATTAGTATAACATGATGTCCCCATCCTGAAATAAATAGGTGATATATGGAAAGTCAGTGAGTTAGTCACTTTAAGTAGATAGGCAATGGTGTTGTGCGCCGTATTTCCTTTTACATGTGCTGTATATCACTCACCACCCATGCCTTAGGTGATATTCTTGCAAAGTTACACCCGCCGATATCCGATCCGACCTGCAAAAAAGGGACAGATGGGGATCCAATTCCCCTTCTGTCCATCAGATGCAAACGGACAGGCTGTCCATTTTCATCCAATTGCCCACTGAGGAGAGTGAGCTGCTCTGTGTCCGTTCTGCAGCAGCCGAGCAGACACACACCTACACACCTGTCATCCGCTTCCTTAGCGGGGATCAGTGGAGAGATCCCCAGCTGAGCAAGTGGATCCGCTAAACAGGTCCGCCCATGTGAAAGGACCCACACTCACATTTGGTGATAGTAGTACAAATGGGGGGGATCTCCCTAACGGATAACCATCCATATTCCCCTTGCACATGTTCCTGAAACAGGTTCTGGAAAATTTGGTCCTGCAGTAACCTCCAGCTGGTGACCGGGTCACACATTGTGGCAGCACCCAGATATTACAGAATTTCCCTTTAAACTTTAATATTTTTAGCAGTTTCTATTTGCAAAAGCAAGGTCATCAGCTCACTTCCCTCCTCCCTTATTTCCTGTGAAGTAATGTGTTCCAACCTAGAGCTGGTATCCTTATCTGTAGCTGGTATTCAAGGCTATATTTTGCACAGTTTAGAAAGTCTTTTGAATGTACAGAAAGTGAAAGAGGAAAAATATGCATTGTAACATAATTGTTAATATGTCTACTCTGTGAGATGTTTTTCATGCCACATAGCTTTGCAGACATGAGTCTGGCTAAGTCTCAACCAGCGCTGGTTAAATAAAAGGTTTGTTTTCCTCATGTTCGTGTCCGGAGTCTACCTGGTATTCCCAAAGTTGCCAATACAACATGACACAGTGACAACATTTGCCACAACACCATGGATCTTCAGAATGAGCCCAAACGTTTTTTTTATTTGAAGAATGATCACATCACAGATAGGAAAGTGCAATGTTTTTGGAGCCATGCAGGACCCCTTCGTCAGGCAATATATCCCCTAAAGGAGACATAGACAGTAAACAAAACAAAAAAAAAACCTGACAGGTTCTAATTCCTCTCCACTCTGTCCAAAGCTGAAAAATGTTTTGCTTTTAGTATATTTTAAAAGAGAAGTAGGGCTTTTCTTCCTGTTTTAATACGTACGCTCCGATGCTGCAACTGTACCCCTCAAGCTCTAAGGGTGAGAACTCAGTGATCACATGACTGATTGCTGAGGTCTCACAGTGCTCTCTGCTCTACTCCCCATGCTCACTGGAGCGCTTGGGCTGTGGAAGGGGAGAGAGTGGCTGGCTCAGGCTCTCAGCAGATCGCTGAGACTGAGCCAGGTGCAGCTCCAGACTCTGGGGTGGATCCTGACTATAAAGTCGGGATCTGTCCCCAGCCTGGACCGGCTGAGTGATGCGAGCCAATAGTGGACTTCAGTCCTATCCGTTTCTAGCTTGTTTTTGCTGCGGATCAGTGTTAAAGTAGCCTAACAGTGGGAGTGACTTAAAGCATAACTAAACCCATTGATTTAAATGTTTCCTAAAATAGTTACATTCAGTGAATGATAATGGTCACAGTTGCTTGTGCTCCCAACTCAATTGTGAAGCCATCAAATAGCTGGTGCAATACTGATCACAGCACCATATCAACTACAGATCAAACAGAGGCTAAGATGGCAACTTCCCCGGCTGTATAGGATGGAGCACTTAGTTGTGCTTTATAGGGGGATGATTTAACTGAACCTACACATTGAACGGTCATGCCACAGTCCTCGTACTCACAAAATACTCCTAATTACTGTGCCACAAGTCACACGTAAACTGCAGGACAAAGGATCATTTGGAAAAATGGAAACGTTCAATTACATATTCTTTTTTTGCACAGAAAAATTCTAATATCTACTAAGTGAATGAAATGTAAAGGTCTAGCAACATTTGTAATAAATTATGTGATTGCATATAATTATGAAATATGACATGTAATATTGATTTGTTTTATTTCTATTAGTGCCTGTATATTCCTGATGAATAGCACGCACTCTCGCTGCTCCAAGGTGGGTCGGCTGAAAATTGGATTGTTTGGGCTGCTTTCCCAGTCGTAGCTGTAGCACTTCCATGGAAAAAATCGAGATGGCTGCACCCCCAAATGTCAATAGCTAAAATCGACTTTATTGTAATGTACAGTGCTGAGCAAACTGTTGGCACTATATAAACACTGTATAATAATATAATAATTGTAGAAAAAAGTATATAAAAAGCACAACAGCTGGCAGAGAGAGGGAAGCAAAAAGGTTAGCACATTTTACACTTCAAAAGTGTTTAACCACTTGCCTACCGGCCACTTCTACCCCATTCCTGCCCAGGCCAATGTTCAGCTTTCAGCACTCTCGCACTTTGAATGACAATTGTGTGGTCATGCAACACTGCACCAAAACAATTTTTTTATAATTTTTTGAGACTTCTAGAGCTTTCTTTTGGTGGTATTTAATCACCACTGGGGTTTTTTATTTTTTGCTAAACAAACTAAAAAATACAGAAAATTTTGAAAAAAAAAAGTTTTTTCTTAGTTTCTGTTATAAGATTTTGTAAACAAGTAATTTTTCTCTTTCACTGGTGTGCGCTAATGAGGCTGCAGTGATGGGCACTGATGGGCAATGAGAGACATCACTGATGGGCACTGAAAGGCAGCACTCCTATATGGCACTGGTAGGCTGCACTGAAAGGCAGCTCTGATGGGAACTGATATGTGGCATTGATGTGCGCTAGTAGGCACTGGTGTGTGGCACTGATGGGGCTACACTGCTCATCAGGGCACTGATCATCAGTGTAGATGTCTCCTCTGAGGACATCTCTCCTCACATGCTGTCAGAGTAAGGAGAGGACTGCCAATAACCATCATTTCCTGTTTACATGCAATCAGCTGTGATTGGATACAGCTGATCATGATAGAGCCTGTGTCATCAGCTCTTTACTGCAATCGGTGATCCACTGTGTCCCAGAGACGCAGCACACCACCGATCGCCGTGTGCCCCCGGGGGCGCGCATGTGAAGTTAGATTGGGAGGACGTCATATGAACAAGAGATTCCAGAACAAGAGATCCACCGCCAGTCCTTCATTTCATTATATGGCAGGCGGGAGGTGGTTAAGGGTGGTTATGCAGCCATCCCAATTTTGTCCATGGAAATACTCCTGATGAAGCTTTTCAACGAAAAACATTGAGTCTTAACTTGGTCCATATTCAAGCCAGTATGAAAAAGGTGTATGGAGAAGGGAACTTTATATGTTATATGACAAATGAAGACTTTAGGACAACTCATCAGAGGCTTGTGTTATATGCTATGGGTCATTCCTTTTGTTGTAACTACTGTAGGTCTGTGTGCACTAGTTTGTTATGACTGTCAGGCTTCCATGCACATCGATCTGGTGCCAGGTTTTGCTTCCTGTCCGAGGTTGCTTGGCTACCTGCCTGTCCACCCTGAACCTAGGTATTATTAAGCCTTTGTACCTGTGTGTTCGTGTTTGAGCAACATGTCTTCAATTGGATGCCAGACCCCTCTGGTTCCTGTGGTGTTCACTGCTGCTTGAGTATTCCCATATTCTCTGTGCTGTTTGATCCTGTCTTTATTCTCAGTGTTTCCTCTCTGTTTGTACGGTTATATCCCCTTTGGTTTTCTGTCTGTGGATCCCTTCAGTTCCTGTTACTGTGTGTGCCCTTCTCAGCAGTTTCCTGTTGTTTGCCCTGCAGCCCTTTTCAGCTTGCTGTCTCTGTACATTGCTCAGTATCCCTCACGGTCCTGCGTTTTATGCTTGTTCCTGCTGTGTCTTCTTCCCTGGTGTTCCTTCCTAGATTACTGCAGTAGGTTACCTTGGTTTCTAGTAGTCTAGGCATACCCCATGTCCTTCCAGCATGCTATTTGGTTCCACTGTGCCCGCATGGATGTGTTAAGAGAGCCGCAACATTGACACCTCTAGTGGCTCTGGTAAAGACCAGGTAGCTCCTTAGATCCTGCAACTCTGACACACCACCACTTGCATGCGTTCACACTGCTCCTGCATTTGCGAGGATCAGTACCCGGGTACACCTGTTTAGTTGTTTCCACTGGCCCCCTAGATCTTGAGTTTACAGCCCCAGGTGGTCTTATCCTCCTGATCATAACAATGGCATTTTACAATATTTGTAATAAATATATATTTTAGTGAAAATTTTGTGTTCTTGGATGGCACTATAAAAGTCTCATACTTTTTGTAAATCTAGTTCTGACTATGTGAAGGGATAAGGTGCCATTACATAGCTGCATATTTACATAGTTGGTAAGGTTGAATAAAGACATCAGTCTACCCAATCGACAGCCATCTGATGAGGGTAGATGAGCCATTGTGTTCTACTGGAGAGAGAAAAAATGTTTTTGAGGAGCAATTGCTTTGGGCTGTGCGATGATGTGGAGATTCTCTAACAAAGGTCAGGTGTTCAATAGTACAAGTTCCTCTGCTGGTGTTAATAAGATCCTGCAGTTACATAACAATAGCTGATAATCAGAAAATGAAGAGCAAAAAAAGGCACTGGGTCTTCTCTTGGGTTTCAAATGAATACAAAGGGGATTGTACCCTGTGTTATGTGTACAAGTGTAAGCTGGGTCCACATTGGTTGGCTGTTGGCACCATTTGGACCCTAGAACCACCCTACTTCTTTTTACATAAGACAGTCAACCACCTGTTTTAGAGAAACTAGTGTGTCACACATGTTCCTGGCCTGAGGTCTGTTACCTGGAATAAAATGTCCAGACATGTTGAATTTTTACTGCATCACTATACACATGTCACTTCAGCACAGTTGCAGCACAGCCCTTCCTCACACACGAAAGAGATCCTCCATTGGCCTAGGGCAGTGGTCAGCAAGCCGCGGCTCGCGAGCCACATGCAGCTCTTTACACACATTAATCGGCTCTTCTGTGTGCCGGGCGCCCGCTCCCCTCCCTCCTCTCGGGCGGCCGCCCCAAAAGTCAGGACTCTGCAGCTAGCCCAGCAATGGGCAAACTACGGCCCAGCGGACCTTTTAATCCGGCCCGCAGAGCGTGGCAAACATTGGCTGTCAGGATTTAGGCGGGGCAGCGTGACGAACTCCTCTCCTCTCACAGTCCGCCCTGAAGACCGGAACGGCGCGGGAACACGGCGAGAGGAACGCGCGGAGCAAAGGTAAGTGAATTGACACAATATGGGGATGAATTACTATAGGGGGGATGAATTACTATGGGTGATGAATTACTATAGGGGGGATGAATTACTACATGGGGGATAAATTACTACATGGGGGATAAATTACTATAGGGGGGATAAATTACTATAGGGGGGATGAATTACTATAGGGGGGATGAATTACTATGGGGGATGAATTACTATTTGGGGGATGTATTTTCAGTTTTAAAAATGTGGCTCTCAAAATAAATTTCAATCGTGGTTTTGGCGAGATTTGGCTCAGTTGAAAAAAAAGGTTGCCCACCACTGGCCTAGGGGACACTCTAAACCAAGCCACATGACTTGTTAGGTAAGAGTCAAGGATAGCACAATGGCTAAATAGTTAGCACTTCCGCTTGGCAGCACTAGGGTTGTTGGTTCAAGTCCCACCCACAGCACCACCTGCCTGGAGTTTGCATGTTCTCCCTGTGCCTGCGTGGGTTTCCTACGGGTACTCCGGTTTCCTCCCACACTTCAAGGACATACTGGTAGATTAATTGAATCCTGTCTAAATTGGCCCTAGTATGTGTATGTATGAATGTGAGTTAGGGACCTTAGACTGTATGCTCCTTGAGGGTTAGGGACCGATGTGAATGTACGTATATATGTAAAGCGCTGTGTAAATTGACCACGCTATATAAGTATCTGTAATAATAATAAGGGGGGGGGAGGTCAAGGTCCCCAGTGTGCCTTCACTTACCCCCTTGGCAGTTTAGCCCTGAAGATGCGTATTTTTTGCAGATCAGGGGTGTCCTGCTCCCATACCCCAAGTGCACTGGGCCTCACCTACAGCTGACATATAAAGGGGCACTTTCTCCACCCATTACATCACTACATGAGGGGCAACAATTAATAGGCACTAACACCTGCCAACACACTGTTTAATCATTCAAATCCAAACAAATTCACATCAAAAGGAGTCTAAGCCTATACTCATGAATGAAGTTCTAACACTTCGGCTTTATATATTGGAATTTCATTTGCAATTCGTTTTCTAATAAAAGAAATTTGGAACATTTATATTTAACTTACATCTGCTTTCTTCATGTATTGAGCACATAATAAAATACTGTAACTGTATTAATGCTTATAGGCTTTAGGAAATGAGAATTAAGGACATAGTATGGAGACCGAGAGCTAACACTTTAAGCTTTAGTATAAAGATCTTTATTTCTGCCATGTAACTGCAAATTTTAAACTCAGTAGATTCAACTGACAATAAGGGTTTTATTTACTAAAGCTGGATAGTGCATAATCAGGCATACTTCTGCATAGAAACTGCCAGGTTTTATCTCCAAAGCTTAGTTGAACAAGTTGAAGTTAGAAGCCAATTGGTTTCTATGCAGAAGTGAGACTTAGCCTTTTGCACTGTCTAGCTTTAGTAAATAAACCCAAGTGTTAGTGAACAGAATGTACTTCAGTGCAATTATCTAAAACCTATTTTCTCCCTCTAAGTGATAAACTGTAAAATCTACAGAAATGCCATGCAATATACAGTGCATCCAGAAAGTATTCACAACGCTTAACTTTTTCCACATTTTGTTTTGTTACAGCCTTTGTCCAAAATGGATTAAATTCATTTTTTTCTTCAATATTCTACAAACAATACCCCATTATGACAACGTGAAAGAAGTTTTGAAATCTTTGTAATCTATTAAAAATAAAAAACGCGAAAAAAAACAGGTACATAAGTATTTACAGCCTTTGCCATGACACTCAAAATTGAGCTCTGGTGCATCCTGTTCCCACTGTTCATCCTTGAGATGTTCTACAACTTGATTGGAGTCCACCTGTGGGAAATTCAGTTGATTGGACATGCTTAGGGAAGGCATAAACCTGTCTATATAAGATCCCATAGTTAACAGTGCATGTCAGAGCACAAACCCATGAAGTCCAAGAAATTGTCCGTAGACCTCCGAGACCAGATTGTATCAAGGCACAGATCTGGGGAAGGGTACAGAAAAATATCTTCGGCATTAACGGTCTCAATGAGCACAATGGCCTCCATCATCCATAAATGGAAGAGGTTTGGAACCACCAGGAATCTTCCTAAAGCGGGCCACCCGGCCAAAATGAGTGATCGAGGGAGAAGGGCCTTAGCCAGGGAGGTAACCAAGCACACGATGGTCACTCTGAAAGAGCTCCAACATTTCTCTGTGGAGAGAGGAGAACCTTCCAGAAGAACAACCATCTCTGCACCACTCCACCAATCAGGCCTGTATGGTAAAGTGGCCAGACGGAAGCCACTCCTCAGTAAAAGGCAAATGGCAGCCCGTCTGGAGTTTGCCAAAAGACACCTGAGGGACTCTCAGACCATGAGAAACAAAACGCTCTGGTCCGATGAAACAAAGATTGAACTCTTTTGCCTTAATGTCAAGTGTCATGTCTGGAGGAAACAAGGCACCGCTCACCACCTGGCCAATACCATCCCTACAGTGATGCATGGTGGTGGCAGCATCATGCTGTGAGAATGTTTATCAGCAGCAGGAACTGGGAGACTAGTTAGGATCGAAGGAAAGATGAATGCAGCAATGTACAGAGACATCCTTGATGAAAACCTGTTCCAGAGCTCTGTGGACTTTAGACTGGGGCGATGATTCATCTTTCAACAGGACAACGACCCTAAGCACACAGCCCACATAACAAAGGAGTGGCTACGGGCCAATTCTGTGAATGTCCTGGAGTGGCCCAGCCAGAGCTCAGACTTGAACCCGATTAAACATCTCTGGAGAGATCTGAAAATGGCTGTGCACCGACACTCCCCATCCAACCTGATGGAGCTTGAGAGGTACTGCAAAGAAGAATGGGAGAAATTCCCGAAAAATAGGTGTGCCAAGCTTGTAGCATCATACTCAAAACGACTTGAGGCTGTAATTGGAGCTAAAGATGCTTCAACAAAGTATTGAGCAAAGGATGTGAATACTCATGTAGATGTGTGTTTTTATTGTTTGTTTTAAAATCTTTAAGATTTTATTTAAAAAAACAAACTTCTTTCACGTTGTCATTATGGGGTATTGTTTGTAGAATTTTGAAAAAAAAAAATGAATTTAATCTTTCATCAGCTTCTTCCAGGTGTCGGACTGCAGCCATCTTCATTGGCCTTTTGTCAATGGTTTACTTATTTTCCCCACAAAAAGACCAAACTAAATATCAAGATTTTACCCCATAGACTTTAATGAGGTACAGAGAAATGTTCAGGCTTTCAGAATTTTAAGAAAATTTCATAAAATTGGCTTCAAACCTGAGCAGATTTGTTGATCCTTATTTACTGACCTTTTCAGTAACAAAAAGAAATTAACGTATCCATAAACCGATGAAATTGGTATGAACAGACATTTCCCTAAATGATTCTCACTTTATCTGAAATGTGGGGAAAATAAGTAGAGAAATGTTATGGGTCAGCTTTCATTAGTAAAGGTATGCAGTGCTAAATGAGATTGGTCAGTTTGGACTAAAGAAAAAGTTTATTTCTCATGGCGCAGTTCTGTCCAGAGGAAAAACTGCAGGAATCTCCTATGTGAGATATAGCAAAATAATTGTAACTTTTCCAGCATTTTGTTGACCTGTCTGAACTTTTTTGAGATATTGTGCTGCCATTAAGTTCCAAAGTAGCTTATTTTTTTCTTAAAATGGTAAATTTTCTCTGTTTAAACATTTGATGTTTTCTATTTTCTATTGTGAATAAAATATGCGTTTATGAGATTTGGAAATCATTGCATTCTGTTTTAATGTAGATTTTACACATTCAGTTTTAATGGGGGAATCTCCCCCCTGCACTATAGTATCCTGACAGCTGGTGATCTCCCTTCTGACAGAATACAAGGATTCATGCTGCTGTGACTCAAAAAGACAAAATTAGGTGCCGCTAAGGTAGGGAGGTGAAGTCCAAACTAGAGAGCTGTGAGTGCTGGCAGGGATAGGGAGCTTGCCCTAGCTCCAAACTGCAGCAATGTCAGAAGAAAAGATCCATAAGTTGTACATCAAAGGCAGACCCATATGCATGAGGTGAGATGAATGTCAGCCTCAGCCCGGACTCCAGCCAGGTCACGCCCCCAATGCATTTCATTCCATCCCTTGGAGTTTAATCATCCCCATGATGAATTGTGATGGGGATAGTGTTGTTGTATTTGTACAAAATATAATATTTACCTTATTCCTCTGTCTCTTTGCTCCATTTAAATTAGGAGTTAGTCCTGCCAACTTTTCAAGGAGCTACAGAAGACTGCAGTGCCTACTCTGTGTAGTCACAACTTACCTCTCTAGAATGAGAAAGATGCAATCAGCAGAAAGTCTTTGTTTTGCCACTGGTACCAAATAAAGCTTATGCGTTGCCAAAAATGATCTACTCATTAGAAATGAGCTAATCATCCTCGGAACTCAACTCTAGCCAAACTCTGAGCTATTGCTTCAATCTGCGGGCCAGGTGATTCCACAGAGGCCATCTGAGGAATGGGAATGACCTGGCCCACAGATCACTGGAGCAAAAAAAAGAGCACAAGTTTGGCTAGAGAAGAGTTTGAAGGACATCTGAGCTCATCTCTACTCTTCATGGATCATCTCAAGATTATATAGTATGCATACTCTTCCTCAGACCTTCTCCCACCAGCTGAAGTGAAAGAGCACTGGATCAGAGATGTTGGGAGGACACAAAGTTTCTGCAGATATGGTATGCCAGATAGGGAGCTGCAAATCCTTGAATGCTTTTCATTCAGCAATACTAAATGCAGCAGCTATTATCTCATCAGTTCAATAAAATATGTTTTTTGGTGTTCTGGTCTTTGGCTCCATCCCCATGCTACCTTTTATTACAAGTTGTTTCATCCTGTCTATTCTGAAATGAGATGAACCTATAAAAGTGTTATCTATACTTACCCTAGGCTTCCTTTCTTGGTTCAACTTTATGTCAGCATACTTCCCACCTGTATCCTCTCACTTCCTTATAGAATTACAAGGTAGGTAGGATTCTTTCAGCCTTGGACTAGTTAGAAGGGTCCTGTGGGGTCAGACGGTGGAGCCGACCCATTCTATGCTGATGTGAAGTTGAGCCCAGAAAGGAAAATTATGGTAAGTATGGATAACAACTTTCCGTATGTTTCATTGTGATTTTTTGTGAATATGCTTTTAACTAGTGGTTTTTTTTTTAATGAAGGGGTGGACACTGAATAGCAGATACTTAATTTTCTGTGCAAGTCTGCTTTAATATAGACTTATAAATGGAGAAACAAAGAGGATAGCGTTGTAAGCACAGCAAAAAATTCTTGCTGCATGGCTATCAAGCTTATGCACATGATTCTTTTCTGACCTAGGTCTGGTTTGCAGATAAGATCTCTCAACTTTTCTCCAATTTTCTTGAACTGCACACATGTTCCATTCAATAATACATATGTATATTAGCACAATACCCATTGTGTAGTACTTCACGCTCAAAAAAAACCTTTGCTACTTAGAGCCCATTCAGGACAATGGCATTAAAGCAGAACTAAACCCTCCTATCCTGTACAGCTATGGAAGTTGCATTCTATATATCTCACATAGCCTCTGTTTCACCTAGAGTTGTCATTACGCTGCACATGTGATCAGTTACGATACCAGCCATTTGACAACTTGATGGATCAGTTAAGAACACAAACAACTGTGACAGTTATCATTTTTGTCATGGCTTGAATGTAACTGCTGTGGCAAACCGTTACATCAATGGGTATTAGTTCTACTATAAAGCAGAACTATACTTGTCAGGGATAAAACGCACGCCCACAGCGACTAGCTAACCGAGGCGTGCATGTGACTGGGGTAAAGAGGGATTGAAGGGGACCTTCAGCATAAAAGGCTGGTCTTGATACCCTTTCACAGCCTGCACTACCTCTAGCCACCACTAGAGGGAGACTCTACTTCAATCCAGCTGGCTGTCCACACACAGGCAGATACAAATATTATATACAATCTCGTGCACTCTAAGGGTTGGAGAGCAGTCTAGCAATTGGCACACCCTTCTAGGATTCCTCCAGCTATCCTACAGCTGGGCCTCGTTAGAAGGAAGTGGGCGTGGTTGTTGCAGACTGCTGTGTGTGTGTGTGGACTGTCCTGAGCTCCACAGGCCCCATCTGGAGCCTGGGGCTCAATTTTGGAGCATATCCCAAAAAGGATGGCGGAGCCCGGCCGTGATCCGGGTGGAGGTGACCCTCCAGGGACACTTAGTACTGGTCCTGATGCCATGCCAGTAGAGGACCTGGGAAAAGGTCCTAAAGCAGGTGAAAACTATGCGGCTTACAGGGGGAGAGTAACATCTCATATCAGAAGGATTGGGAGAGAGGAGGAGAAGCTGAAGCAAATGAAGATGGAGTTGAAGAGTTTCAAGGCTGCCTATGACCGTGTACGGAGCACATGTTTCCACTTCTGCTGCAGTCATGGCTGCTGGTGGGTTTCCCGCACGTTTCCACCTCTGCTGCAGTCATGGCTCCCAGTGGTGTCCCCACCCATGTTTCCACCTCTGCTGCAGTCATGGCTCCCGGTGGTGTTCCCACTAGAGATGAGCGAATCGAACATGACGAAGTGGAATTCGTTTTGAATATTAGGAAAAATTCGATTCGCGCCGAATCCGAAAATTAGCAAACTTCGGATGCGCGAATCGAATTTTCCCCGATCGGCCGATTTTCATCCCTTCTACAGCCGGCAAAAAGTGTCCCTGCAGAGAGCTCCGCTATTTCTGACAGTTCTCTGACAGTTCCTTCACATTTACAGCGGTTGAAACATTGTATCTATTTGTTTCCATTTAGGATACAGATGTTTTTATTCGGAAACAAATAGATACAATGTTTCAACCGCTGTAAATGTGAAGGAACTGTCAGAGAACTGTCAGAAATAGCGGAGCTCTCTGCAGATACACTTTTTGCTGGACTGGAATTCTTCTTCTTCTTCTTCATCCTCATCCTCTTCTTCTTCTTCATCCTCATCCTCTTCATCCTCTTCTTCTTCTTCTTCATCCTCTTCTTCTTCTTCTTCATCCTCTTCTTCTTCTTCTTCTTCTTCATCCTCTTCTTCTTCTTCTTCTTCTTCATCCTCTTCTTCTTCTTCTTCTTCTTCATCCTCTTCCTCATCCTCTTCCTCTTCTTCATCCTCTTCTTCATCCTCTTCTTCTTCTTCATCTTCTTCATCCTCTTCTTCTTCTTCATCCTCTTCTTCATCCTCTTCTTCTTCTTCATCCTCTTCTTCTTCATCCTCATCCTCTTCTTCTTCATCCTCATCCTCTTCTTCTTCATCCTCATCCTCTTCTTCTTCATCCTCATCCTCTTCTTCTTCATCCTCATCCTCTTCTTCTTCATCCTCATCCTCTTCTTCATCCTCATCCTCTTCTTCATCCTCATCCTCTTCTTCATCCTCATCCTCTTCTTCATCCTCATCCTCTTCTTCATCCTCATCCTCTTCTTCATCCTCTTCTTCTTCCTCTTCTTCATCCTCTTCTTCATCTTCATCCTCTTCTTCATCATCCTCTTCTTCTTCATCATCCTCTTCTTCTTCATCATCCTCTTCTTCTTCTTCTTTTTCCTCTTCTTCATCATCCTCTTCCTCTTCTTCATCATCCTCTTCCTCTTCTTCATCATCCTCTTCCTCTTCTTCATCATCCTCTTCCTCTTCTTCTTCTTCCTCATCCTCTTCTTCTTCTTCATCCTCTTCATCCCCATCCTCTTCTTCTTCTTCATCCTCTTCATCTTCTTCATCCACATCTTCATCTTCATCCTCTTCTTCATCCTCATCCTCTTCTTCATCCTCATCCTCTTCTTCTTCTTCTTCATCATCATCCTCATCTTCTTTTTCTTCTTCTTCATCATCCTCATCATCATCCTCTTCTTCATCATCATCCTCATCTTCTTCTTCTTCATCATCCTCATCTTCTTCTTCCTCATCCTCTTCTTCTTCATCATCCTCATCTTCTTCTTCTTCATCATCCTCATCTTCTTCTTCTTCTTCTTCTTCATCATCCTCATCTTCTTCTTCTTCTTCATCCTCATCTTCTTCTTCTTCATCCTCATCTTCTTCATCCTCATCTTCTTCTTCTTCTTCTTCATCATCATCCTCATCTTCTTCTTCTTCTTCCTCATCCTCATCTTCATCCTCATCCTCTTCTTCTTCATCCTCATCCTCTTCTTCTTCTTCTTCATCCTCATCCTCTTCTTCTTCATCCTCATCCTCTTCTTCTTCATCCTCATCCTCTTCTTCTTCTTCATCCTCATCCTCTTCTTCTTCTTCATCCTCATCCTCTTCTTCTTCTTCATCCTCTTCTTCTTCTTCTTTCTCTTCCTCATCTTCTTCTTCTTCCTCTCCTCCTCTTCTTCTTCATCCTCATCCTCCTCCTCTTCTTCATCCTCATCCTCTTCTTCTTCTTCCTCTTCCTCATCCTCTTCTTTTTCATCCTCTTCTTCCTCTTCCTCTTCATCCTCTTCTTCCTCTTCCTCTTCTTCATCCTCTTCCTCTTCTTCTTTTTGTCTTCCTCTTGCAGGTCACTGCTCATGCGCAGATTTTTTATTGGCAAAAAATCGTCCGATTTGCCCACTATTGCCGCGAAAATCGGCCGATCGGCAAAATCGGCCGATTTTTTTTCCAACTTTACAGAAAAAAAAAACGGCCAAAATACCGAAAAACGGCCGACCAAATAGCCCACTAACGATCCGAAAATCGGCCGATTTTATTTTCGGCCGAAAAATCGGCCGATTTTCGACCCATCTATGGCCTGCATTAGGGCCACAGAGACTTTAGGGCCACAGAATCTGAAAATAATTCAAGGTCCTCCTGCGCTATGAGAGTGAAAGTATAAAGCCTATTGACTAGCTGCCAGCACTCTAAACTGATACCAATCCACAGTGTCAATAAATCATAAAACAGTGCAGCGCTCTAAGAATTAAATAATAATAAATCAATAAAATAAAATAAATATAAATAAAATAATAGTGCCAAAATACATAAAAAATTAGTGCCAAACCATAATAGAAATAAAGACAAGGTGTCAAACCATAAAAATAAATGGTGTGTACACAATTGATAATAATAAATCACACTCCAAAAGAAACCATCCAATGTAAGAAAACTTAGCAGTGCTCACATAGTGCCACAAAAAAATGAACATGAATAAATGCATCCAAAGCAATGTCCTTATAGTGAAAAAATGACATAAATCTTAGCCGTGCTCACATAGTGCCACAAAAAAATGAACATGAATAAATGTATCCAAAGCAATATCCTTATAGTGAAAAAATGGCATAAATCTTAGCAGTGCTCACATAGTGCATCAAAAAAATTTTTTTTTTATAAATAAACGTATCCAGACCAATGTCCTTTTAGTGAAAAAATGACAATAAATCATGCGACGTGCAATAGTGATATTAAATGCAACACGTGACTGTGCCAAACTCCTCCTCGTGAGCAGCTAAATTGCCTCCTCACCTCCTCCTACTGACCCCTGGGGGCCAACAGGCTTGCAGGATCACCCTGGATCCTTAATAGATCATGGTCAGCAGCTTCCTTCCTTCCCTGGATCTCCTTAGAGGGGCTCCTATTTCCCCTATTCAGCCAGGGCGGTCCTGAAGAGTAATAGCTCACAATCCAGTGAGCCACAAAAAAAGCCTCTAAGTGCAGTATTCAATTAACTCGGTTTTATTTTAAAGAGTAAAAAAGGTTTCACTCACATTACAGACAATCTCCCTCCTCACTGATGTGTGGGTGTACTGCATGTGGCTGGGACCTATCTATGATACCCAGATGAAGTCACGAGCAGATGGTGACGTAACGCGTAGGTACGCGAGTTCGTAGTTCCGGTGCGTGGTGACGCATTTCCGGCGGGAGACGCCATTTTGCTACACCCAAGAGGTCCCAGCCACATGCAGTACACCCACACATCAGTGAGGAGGGAGATTGTCTGTAATGTGAGTGAAACCTTTTTTACTCTTTAAAATAAAACCGAGCTAATTGAATACTGCACTTAGAGGCTTTTTTTGTGGCTCACTGGATTGTGAGCTATTACTCTTCAGGACCGCCCTGGCTGAATAGGGGAAATAGGAGCCCCTCTAAGGAGATCCAGGGAAGGAAGGAAGCTGCTGACCATGATCTATTAAGGATCCAGGGTGATCCTGCAAGCCTGTTGGCCCCCAGGGGTCAGTAGGAGGAGGTGAGGAGGCAATTTAGCTGCTCACGAGGAGGAGTTTGGCACAGTCACGTGTTGCATTTAATATCACTATTGCACGTCGCATGATTTATTGTCATTTTTTCACTAAAAGGACATTGGTCTGGATACGTTTATTTATAAAAAAAAAATTTTTTTTGATGCACTATGTGAGCACTGCTAAGATTTATGCCATTTTTTCACTATAAGGATATTGCTTTGGATACATTTATTCATGTTCATTTTTTTGTGGCACTATGTGAGCACGGCTAAGATTTATGTCATTTTTTCACTATAAGGACATTGCTTTGGATGCATTTATTCATGTTCATTTTTTTGTGGCACTATGTGAGCACTGCTAAGTTTTCTTACATTGGATGGTTTCTTTTGGAGTGTGATTTATTATTATCAATTGTGTACACACCATTTATTTTTATGGTTTGACACCTTGTCTTTATTTCTATTATGGTTTGGCACTAATTTTTTATGTCTTTTGGCACTATTATTTTATTTATATTTATTTTATTTTATTGATTTATTATTATTTAATTCTTAGAGCGCTGCACTGTTTTATGATTTAGGGCCACAGAATCGTTACTCAGGGCCACAGAATCGTTACTCAGGGCCACAGAATCGTTACTCAGGGACACAGAATCGTTACTCAGGGACACAGAATCGTTACTTAGGGCCACAGCTATCAAAGAATCGAAAATTTAAAGTGACACACCCTTTTTTTTTTTGGTGGCTGTCGTGCACAGTTGGTGCTGCAGTTTGCCGATTGTGCAAAATAAACTGACTTTCTGCTTCACAACCAATATTGTACGTTCAAAGAGTTAAATCCATTTACACGCCGGCTGGCGGTAATATTTTTTGGGTGATTAGTGCATTCCAGTGACACAAATGTACAGTTTCCAGCCAACGGCAAGCTGCAATTGACCGATTGTGTACCATAAACTGACTTTCTGCTTCACAACCACTATTGGCCTTCAACTGAAGCTGCTTCCGCTCCGCCACTCTGCCATTGGACTCTTGATAGTCGTCTCCCCACACTGCTGCTGGAGGGACTTTTTAACATAGGCCTCTGTATGGCCTTCAATTTAAGCTGCTTACGCTTCGCCACTCTGCCATGGGCCCCTGTACCGCCTCCTCTTGCTGCTGCCAGGTCCAGAGTGTGTCATGGGTCCCTGTACGGCCTCCCATTGCTGCTGTCTCCATTGCCACACTCTGCCATGTGCCACTTTCAGGTCTCCTCACACTGCTGGTGGGTTCCATTTTGTCATAGGGTGCTGTATGGCCTCCCATTGCTGCTGCCTCCACCGCCACACTGTGGCTCCACACTCTGGTTTTGGCCCCGTGACTGCCCAAATGAGTGAAGTGTGCGGTGATTCTAAGATCGACGGCACTCATCTGCATGTCATACTGACTGACAGTATTATTTCTCTTCCCCAGCAGACTCCAAGGGCATTTAAATTAAAGGTACAGTGTTCTGCACTAATATAAAGGCTCTCTGAAGCCTAGAAACCCTTTTAATAAGTTAAATTCGCATCGAATCGAATTTATTCCGCAAATTCGGCGAATCAGCCGAATCGAATTTTTGAATAATTCGCTCATCTCTAATAATAATAATAATAATAATAATAATAAATCTTTTGCAACATTACGTGAGGATTTACCCTCTTGAAGAAGTTTTATAATCCTCTCCTTTGTTTCAAGTGACATCTCTCCTGTTGGAGCAATGATTCATGTCAATCAGCTGGTGCAACAGCTCACCAAGGTGTGCAAGCACTCTTTTTTTAACTGCAGTCTAATTAACTGTAATCTGATGCAGATGTTTGTTTTAGATCGTGGTGATTCCATATTATTTTGCTCAGATATGAGTGATCCATATTTTTTTTCCTCTGCTTGATCTGCAAAAACAGTTGCAATTGACTACAGCATTTTTTTTTTTTTAAAGTGGTTCTTAAAGCCAGAAGGTTGGAATGTTAAATGAAAATAGTTTTGAGGCATCTCTGTGATAGTTTTTTTCTACACAATTAAATAGTTGAATGAACATTTTCCAAGAGTGGTGATTCCATACTTTTTGCCAGGGGTTGTAGAATACACTGGCTCTGTTTTGCACTTTTGTACACTGGCTGCAACATTTTAAGGTTGAGGAGAGCTGTTACATTGTGGAAGAGACATCTGAAAACAAAATGCTCATTGTGCACACATTCCTGCCTGTTACCTCATAATGGAAAAATTAAATGATGGTTTGGGCTAAGCAGAGCCCAGCCGCCTGGCAATCACAGGTGTAAATTCTTTCCTAGCTTGTGTACCATGAGTAGAAATAAAGGGGAGGGCTCCCCTGTGTGGCCAGCAAGTGAATTACATAAAAATAAAAGCAAGCCCAGAGGTAAAAGTCCAGGTCTGCCTGGTAAAACTTAACAAATGTGTGAACAGAAGACCAGATGGTGGGGAGGAGCCTGAGCATGGAACCAACAAGGTGCATGGTGTGAGATACCTGAAGTGCCTTAATCTTACCTTGTCCAAAGGGTGTCCCGTCCGCCTGCGGTTGTTGTGTGGGCAGAGGATTGTGAGCCGGGTGCCGGCTGGAGAGGAAGTGGACTCCACTGGAGTGTGGAGCTGTGAACACTGGGAAGTCATGTAGTCACTGCGGAGGAGCGATGGGAAGCACTGGCCAGGTGTGAGAAGAGAGGAGCCGGCGTACCCGGACCTGGAACAACCAGGATCCTGTGGATCCGGCAGAGGGTGATCCCCCTTATACAGACCGTGTTAGACCACCCTGGAATTGCCTGGGAGAGGAGGACTGGGAATTGGTGAGTGTAAATCTAAAATTCAAATTTACTTATACTGTCAAAAGGAACTTTTGGGGGGATCACCTAGTGGGCCTAGAAGGGAAGAAGAAGCGGTTCAATAAAGAAAAGTGGTATAAAGAGCCCCAAGGGAGAAAATTGGTGAGGGGACAAACTGGAGAGCTAAGTGCTACTATTTCTATATGCCAAATAAAAAGACTAAGAATAGCCACAGTGAATTATTACCCCAATCTATTCTGTGGAAGTAACCTTCTGTCCTTTGACTTAAAAAGATATTATATGAACATTATGAAGAGTAAATCTGCGAAAGGGGGAGGGACCAAAACATCCCAATTAAGTACATTTAAAAAAATATATGACCCCACAAGAGAAAAGTCCAGAGGAACAAACCACAGAGAGACAACATGCAGCAAGTGGAAGACGGGAGACGGAAAATATTATCGGTGACTGCTCTAGATTGTCCTTGGGAGTACACAATCTGAGTCAAACTGAAGAAACTGTAGATATGGAAAAGGAATTGGATATAGAACATTCTGAAGAACAAGAGAAAAGCTCACAGATGTCTACTAAAACTGAAATTGCAGAAATGTTTGTAAGATTAGAACACTCCATAAAAAACAAGATGGCGGTAATACATAAAGATCTGGGGTACATCCTATCCTGACTAGAAGAAACGGATTGAAAACTGGATAAACATGCCCAGTAATAACCAATTTGGAAAAACAAATGGAGGACATGCGAAAGGAGCAAAGGAAACTGCTATATATACACTGGAAGATCAAGAGAACAGAGATAGACGGAAAAACCTGAGGATACAGGGTTTGCCCCAGACATCGCAAGGAGAAGATTTGATGGCGATAATGAGGAAAGTGTTTAACACAATGATGGATAGATCAGTAACAGATCAAATGAAAATTGACAGAGTACACAGAATTGGAAGACCCCAAGGAACGGCGAGTGAACATCCCAGAGATGTGATTGTGCGATTTCATTATTACAAAGATAAAGCAGATCTATGGAAGAAGATAAGAGGGATACCAGTAATAAAGTATGAAGAACTGAATTTACAAATCTTTGCTGATATAACACCAGAAACATTGGCTAGAAGGAGAACTTTGAAACCATTACTGGAACAAATAAAAAACCAAAACGTACGATACAGCTGGGGGTTTCTAGCATGTTTAATTGGATGGAAAAATGGTCGCTCTGCAAGATTGAGGTTCCCAGAAGAACTGTGGGACCTTTTGCGAGAGAGTAGAACTACAGATAATAGACATTCCAGGATGGGAAGAAGGGGTAAAGGAAAATATGGGAATAGAAAAAGAGATGGCAGTCCCTAAAAAGAGAGCGTATCAGAGATAAAATAAGTGGGGGAGAGCAGGAATAGGGGGTTGAGTTATGAAGTTGTGTGAGGACTTCTTTTTTTTCTCCTCCTCTCTCTTCTTCTTTCTCCTAGGCAGGTTGAGAATTTTAGAAGACAGGCGGAGAACGGGAGATCAGACATGTATCTGGACTCGCGACCCAGGGATTGGGGACGCGGGTGTGGTTGGGCATATGTGGTCAGTTTTACCCCAGATTGGAATCGAAAGTGGGTCTAGGACCACAAAAGATTCAACGGCAAGACAAGGGGTTGCTAGGGGGATGGGAGAAGGAAAGAGATAGGGGATATGAATTATGGTGGAGATATCTTTGTGTTCCTGATGATAGATATCTGTATTTCCTTCACGACGAATATAGTAGGAGAAAAAGGAAAATATAGGAAATGGAAAAGGTTCATTTTATGACCTATAATGTAAAGGGATTGAATACCCTGGTGAAGAGGCATACGATTCTTAGAGAATTACAACATTCTATTGAAGTAGTGTTTTTACAAGAGACTAATTTATCTCAGGAAACAAATGTTAAGTTATACTTTAAATATTATCCAACCTGGTATTATGCAGATTCACCAACTAAACGCGCTAAATGGGTAGCAATTTGTAAAGCAAAGAATTTAAGATTTAACATTGAGGTAGGTGGGTGGATCCTGAATGCTGATTTTTGTTTTTAAGGGGGAGATAACAGGAAATGGAATGTACATTAGCAAATATTTACTGTCCCTAATAAAAATCCAATGGTTTATCTGAAGAATATACTAAGAAAGCTTTTGGATTTTAAGAAGGGCAAACTGTGGCAGGAGATCTTAATTTTTGCATGGACCCTCATGGATGGATACATCGTCACATGTGCAGAGAGATAGAGGTAAATGTATAAAATCTATCCAAAAAATGCTATATCAGTGTCAGCGTATGGATTCCTGGAGAATTAAACACCCCAGAGAAAGGGATTATACATTCTATTCCCCTGCACATGTTATGTACTCTAGATTGGATTATACAGTTGCAAGAAAAAGTATGTGAACCCCTTGGGATTACGTGGAGTTTTGCATGAATTGGGCATAAAATGTGCTCTGAACGTCATCTAAGTCACAACAATAGAAGAACACAGTCTGCTGAACATAATACTACACAAACATTAGATGTTGCCATGGTTTAATTGCACATAACATGTAAACATTCACAGTGCAGGGAGGAAAAAGTATGTGAACCTTTGGACTTAATAACTGGTTGACCCTCCTTTGGCAGCAATAAACTCAACCAAACGTTTCCTGTAGTTGCAGATCAGACCTGCACAACGATCTGGAGTAATTTTGGACCACTCCTCTTCACAAAACTGTTTCAGTGTAGCAGTATTCTTGGGATGTCTGGTGTGAATCGCTCTCTTAAGGTCATGCCACAGCATTTCAATCGGGATGAGGTCAGGACTCTGACTGGGCCACTCCAGAAGGCGTATTCTGTGCTGTTGCAGCCATTGTTTTGTTGAATTACTTGTATGCTTTGGGTCATTGTCCTGTTGCATCACCCATCCTCTGCGGAGCTTCAGTTGGCGGACAGATGGTCATATGTTTTCCTGCAAAATGTCTTGATAAACTCTGGAATTCATTTTCCCATCAATGACAACAATCCGTCCAGGCCCTGAGGCAGCAAAGCAGCCCCAAACCATGATGCTCCCTCCGCTATGTTTTACAGTGGGGATGAGGTTTTGATGTTGGTGTGCTGTGCCTTTTTTCTCCACACATAGTGTTGTGTGTTCTTCCCAAACAACTCAATCTTGGTTTCATCTGTCCACAGTATATTTTGCCAGTAGTGCTGTGGAACATTCAGGTGCTCTTTTGCAAACTTCAAACGTTCTGCAATATTCTTTTTGGACAGCAATGGCTTCCTCCGTGGTGTCCTACTCCATTCTTGTTTAATGTTTTCCTTATTGTAGATGTGTCAACATAAATGTTAGCATGTGCCAGAGATTTCTGTAGGTCTTTAGCTGACACTCTGGGATTCTTCTTTACCTCATGCAGCATTCTGCGCTGTGCTCTTGCAGTCATTTTTACAGGACGACCATGCCTAGGAAGAGTAGCAACAGAGCTAAACTTTCTCCATTTGTAGACAGTCTGTCTTACCGTGGACACATGAACATCAAGGCTTTTGGAGATACTTTTGTAACCCTTTCCAGCTTCATGCAAGTCAACAATTCTTGATCGTAGGTCTTCTGAGAGCTCTTTTCTGCGAGGCATGGTTCACATCAGACAGTGCTTCTTGAAACCAGTAAATCCAAAACAGGTGTGTGTTTTTTAAGGGCAGGACAGCTGTCAGCAACACATCCAATATCATCACACTGATTGGAGTCAATGTTGGCTCACTCCTGGCTTCAATTAGCTCTGGGAGAAGTCATTAAGCTAGGGCCTCACATACTTTTCCCTCCCTGCACTGTGAATGTTTACATGTTATGTGAAATTAAACCATGGCAACATCTAATGTTTGTGTAGTATTATGTTAAGCAGACTATGTTCTTCTATTGTTGTGACTTAGATGACGTTCAGAGCACATTTTATGCCCAATTCATGCAAAACTCCACGTAATCCCAAGGGGTTCACATACTTTTTCTTGCAACTGTATAATGATAGAACATAGACTCTTAACTCTCTGGTTAAAGTGGATATAGATGTTATATCAATATTGGACCATGCACCTGTCACAATGAAGTTACAATGGGGAAGAGAACAGAACAAGATAAATATGTGGAAATTGAATGAGATGCTCCTCCAGAATCATGAGACGGAAGTGAGAATAAAAAAAGAAGTAGAACAATACATTAGAACAAATGAGACTGAAGGAGTTTCAATTGCTATGGTGTGGGAAGCACATAAGGCACATATTTAATTGAGGTAATACACTATTTCAGTTTCTCTTTCCTTTGAGGTATACGACTTGTTTGGACACATGAGGATGTTAAAGCTGAAAACGGAGGAATAATTTCATTTATTTTTTTTGGACTTTGAGCATATTATTTTTTCACTGACACAAAAAGGTTTATATAGATAATGGAGAATTGGTATATTCAACCACTGATATCATTAATGCATTTAAAAAATACTACAGGAAGTTATATGATGTAAAACCAAAAAACCTAAAAGGGATGTAGAAAGAACTAAAAAAAGCTACATGTATTTAGAGGAGGCTGAATTACCGAGATTGGGAGAAGAAAGTCTGGCATTTTTAGAAAAACCAATAACACAGGAAGAAATTCAAGAGGTACTGAAGAGTGCAGTCGCAGAGAGGAGCCCTGGACCAGACGGTTATAAAGTGAGATATTATAGGAAATTTAAAGAACAATTAGTTCCTAAATTGAGTGCATATATGAACGCACTTAGAAGATGGAAATGAGGGAGGAGTCATTACAAGCACACATTACAATTATACCGAAACAGGGAAAAGATATGTCTCAATGTGCTAGCTATAGGCCTATATCACTGCTAAATATCAATACAAAACTGTATGCGCAGGTTTTGGCAACTAGGATGAAAGACTTAATGCTGGAATGGATTAATTTATATCAAGTGGGGTTTATTCCTGGAAGAGATAATGAGCTATGATACTCCTACAAGAAAGTAAGAGAGTACCCCCCCATATTGGTTCTATCGATAGATGCTGCGAAAGCTTTTGACAGCGTAGACTGGGGATTTATGATGGATACATTAGAGGTATTGGGAATTGGACCGAAAATGAGAAAGTGGATAGGAAAGCTTTATAGTCAGCCTTCAGCAGCGGTAAAGATTAATGACTCGTTATCAAAGTTTTTCAAAATGTATAATGGGACAAGACAGGGGTGTCCGCTTTTGCCCCTGTTTGTTTTATCCTTAGAGCCCCTTCTTTCGACAGTACGAAAGTCTTGATGTAAAAGGTATACAGATAGGAGAGATAGAACACAAAGTTGAAGCATATACTGATTAAATGTTATTTTATGTTGTAAACCCTAGGCTGACACTACCCAGTTTAATGAGAATATTAAAATATTATGGAGATCTATCAAATTTAAAAATGAACCTGTCAAAATCAGAGATCTTAAATATCAATGTCCCAATAATAGAAAAAAAAGCCTTACAGTGTGAATTCTCTTTCATGTGAAGGGAACAAGAACTAAAATATCTGGGAATAAAATTGACCTTGTCCCTTAAGAATTTATATAAAGTAAACTACATTCTATTGTCAGGAATGGACTGGCCAGCAATAGTGGGACTCAGCTGCCTTATGAGCTGCAGTACCAGGGCTGGCCAGCGGGTGCTCCCAGCAATCAGAGACTCAACCTTGCAGCCAGTCAAACACCTGGAACTAATTATACTGGTGTATTTAAGGGACATTCAGACCTGCAGACTCTGCCTTGGTGTTGTGTTTCTCCTGGGCCCTGTATCCTGTTCCTGCTCCCTGTTCCTGTCTGATTCTCTGCTGACCCTGCTCTGATCCCTGGCTTGTCTGACCATTCTCCTGCTCCTGATCCCTGGCTTGTCTGACCATTCTCCTCTGCCTGACCCTCTGTACCACGCTGCCCGCTACCTGCTGAACCTGGCTTGTGACTCCGACCATTCTCCGCTTGCTCCCCCCTGTACCTACCTGCCCGATTGATATTGACCCGGCCTGCCTGACGACGCTTGCATTGTATGTACTGTTATCTGTGGGTGGTTGGTTTGGTTTGTTTGCACTGTGTTATGTTTTAGTATTGCACTGCGTTTATGTTTGTATTGTTAGTGTTAATAAATTACATTGTTTATAACATATCTAAAGTCTGCGTTTCCCTGCGTCAGTCACACACCTCTGGTCATTACCCGGGAGCCCTGACATTACACCAAGGCCAATCCTGACCAGAAGTGGCTGCACAGGGAAGCCATCTTGGTTTGTTGATGGGAAGGATGGATCTGGATGAGGTTGCGTATTTATATCTGCTAGTGTTTGATGACAGGGAGTATGCTTATCAAACTCTGAAGGAATATACCCGGGATGAACTGCTAGAATGTATACGGCTCGCTCATGTTCTAGTAGATCAGGGCACAGAGTTCTCTGAGGTGCAGCCATTGATTGAGGTTTGTGCTGAGTTGGTTTCATCTGGTACCCCCGAATGCAGGGATGAATTTTTGCCACCATTTAGTGCAGACCAGGTAGAGTCCCTGGTGTGGTTATTAGAGGATGATGTGGGTTACTTTCTGGAGCGTTATTCCACATGTTCACCACAGGTACTAAGAGATTGTATAAACGCAGTGCAGTCTTTGGTCAGACAGGCTTTGTGTAAGCTCAGCTTTGTTCAACCCATACTGCAGACATGGACAGATTTGTTGCACCCAGCCTCAGTCAGCTTACAAAGACCCAGTCCTGCTTCTAATCTATTTCCTCAAAACTCTATTCCTGCATTCCCAACAGCTCCTCCTGCCCTGCTATCTACCGCATGTCAGTACCCTGTTCCCACTCGCTGCACCTATCCTGCTTTTAACCCTGTAAAAAAGCCCTCTGTAGCAACTGCTCCCTCTCCTGTTCCATCCTCCAGTTCTTCTCTGTCTCCAGCTGCTCCATTCATTTGCAGACCTGTGTTTACTTGCAGTGCTCCAGTAGTTAAAACCAGAAAAAAGCGAAAATTCTTTCCAACCAATACCATCCTGCCAGTATCCAAACCGGTGAACCTGCCTTCCGTGGTTCAGCCTGAAGCCTCTACTCAGCCTGAAGCCTCTACTCAGCCGGACGCCTGCATTCAGCCTGATGCCTCGACCCAGCATGATGAACTGATCCAGCCTGACGATCCTATTAGGCCAGTTGACTCGATGCCCGCTGTTGATCCAGACAATCCGGTACCTGATGACCCGGTGCCCGCTGTCGTGCCAATTGAGTCAGAGCCCACTGTCGTGCCTGGTGATTCGGTGCCCGCAGTCTTGCCAGACGACTCGATGCCCGCTGCTCCGCCAGACGACTCGGTGCCCGCAGTCTTGCCAGACGACTCGGTGCCCGCAGTCTTGCCAGACGACTCGGTGCCCGCAGTCTTGCCAGACGACTCGGTGCCCGCTGTTCCGCCAGACGACTCGGTGCCCGCAGTCTTGCCAGACGACTCGGTGCCCGCAGTCTTGCCAGACGACTCGGTGCCCTCAGTCTTGCCAGATGACTCGGTGCCCGCAGTCTTGCCAGACGACTCGGTGCCCTCAGTCTTGCCAGACGACTCGATGCCCGCTGTTCCGCCAGATGACTCGGTGCCCGCAGTCTTGCCAGACGACTCGGTGCCCGCAGTCTTGCCAGACGACTCGGTGCCCGCTGTTCCGCCAGACGACTCGGTGCCCGCTGTTCCGCCAGACTCGGTGCCCGCAGTCTTGCCAGACGACTCGGTGCCCGCAGTCTTGCCAGACGACTCGGTGCCCGCAGTCTTGCCAGGCGACTCGGTGCCCGCAGTCTTGCTAGACGACTCGGTGCCCGCAGTCTTGCCAGACGACTCGGTGCCCGCAGTCTTGCCAGACGACTCGAAGCCCGCTGTTCCGCCAGTTGACTCGGTGCCCGCAGTCTTGCCAGACGACTCGGTGCCCGCAGTTTTGCCAGACGACTCGGTGCCCGCTGTTCCGCCAGTTGACTCGATGCCCGCTGTTCCGCCAGACGACTCGGTGCCCGCAGTCTTGCCAGACGACTCGGTGCCCGCAGTCTTGCCAGACGACTCGAAGCCCGTTGTTCCGCCAGTTGACTCGGTGCCCGCAGTCTTGCCAGACGACTCGGTGCCCGCAGTCTTGCCAGACGACTCGGTGCCCGCAGTCTTGCCAGACGACTCGGTGCCCGCAGTCTTGCCAGACGACTCGGTGCCCGCAGTCTTGCCAGACGACTCGAAGCCCGCAGTCTTGCCAGACGACTCGGAGCCCACTGTCGTGCCTGGTGACTCGGTGCCCGCCGCTCCGCCTGGGGGCCCGAGACCTGTCGCTCCACCTGGGGGTCCGGCGCCCGCCGCTCCGCCTGGGGGTCCGGCGCCCGCCGCTCCGCCTGGGGGCCTGAGACCTGTCGCTCCGCCTGGGGGCCTGAGACCTATCGCTCCGCCTGGTGGCCTGAGGCCTGTCGCTCCGCCTGGGGGTCCGGTGCCCGCCGCTCCGCCTGGGGGCCCGAGACCTGTTGCTCCGCCTGGGGGTCCGGCGCCCGCCGCTCCGCCTGGGGGCCCGAGACCTGTCGCTCCGCCTGGGGGTCCGGCGCCTGCCGCTCCACCTGGGGGCCCAATGCCTGTCGCCCCGCCTGGGGGGCCGATGCCTGTCGCCCCTCCTGGGGGCCCGGTGCCCGCCGCTCCGCTTGGGGGCCCGATGCCTGTCGCCCCTCCTGGGGGCCCGGCACCCGCCGCTCTGCTTGGCGGCCCGATGCCTGTCGCCCCTCCTGGGGGCTCGGGGCCCGCCGCTCTGCTTGGGGGCCCGGTGCCCACTGCTCCGCCCGGTGGCCCGCTGCCCGCTGCTCCGCCCGGTGGCCCGGTGCCCGCTGCTCCACCCGGTGGCCCGGTGCCTGCTGCTCCACCCGGTAATCCGATGTGCCTCTGCCCGGAGTCCGGCCCGATGTGCCTCTGCCCGGAGTCCGGCCCGATGTGCCTCTGCCCGGAGTCCGGCCCGATGTGCCTCTGCCCGGAGTCCGGCCCGATGTGCCTCTGCCCGGAGTCCGGCCCGATGTGCCTCTGCCCGGAGTCCGGCCCGATGTGCCTCTGCCCGGAGTCCGGCCCGATGTGCCTCTGCCCGGAGTCCAGCCCGATGTGCCTCTGCCCGGAGTCCAGCCCGATGTGCCTCTGCCCGGAGTCCAGCCCGATGTGCCTCTGCCCGGAGTCCAGCCCGATGTGCCTCTGCCCGGAGTCCAGCCCGATGTGCCGCTGCCCGGAGTGCCTCTGCCCGGAGTCCAGCCCGATGTGCCTCTGCCTGGAATCCAGCCCGATGTGCCTCTGCCCGGAGTCCAGCCCGATGTGCCTCTGCCCGGAGTCCAGCCCGATGTGCCTCTGCCCGGTGTGCCGCTGCCCGGAGTCCTGCCCTGTGTGCCAGTCTTTGATATCCCGCCAGTTACCAGACCCGGGTGGTGGAACATTTTGCCCAGCTAGGACTGTTTGGAGCGTCCTGAGGCCGCTCCTTGAGGGGGGGGGGGGTACTGTCAGGAATGGACTGGCCAGCAATAGTGGGACTCAGCTGCCTTATGAGCTGCAGTACCAGGGCTGGCCTGCGGGTGCTCCCAGCAATCAGAGACTCAACCTTGCAGCCAAACACCTGGAACTAATTATACTGGTGTATTTAAGGGACATTCAGACCTGCAGACTCTGCCTTGGTGTTGTGTTTCTCCTGGGCCCCTGTATCCTGTTCCTGCTCCCTGTTCCTGTCTGATTCTCTGCTGACCCTGCTCTGATCCCTGGCTTGTCTGACCATTCTCCTGCTCCTGATCCCTGGCTTGTCTGACCATTCTCCTCTGCCTGACCCTCTGTACCACGCTGCCCGCTACCTGCTGAACCTGGCTTGTGACTCCGACCATTCTCCGCTTGCTCCCCCCTGTACCTACCTGCCCGATTGATATTGACCCGGCCTGCCTAACGACGCTTGCATTGTATGTACTGTTATCTGTGGGTGGTTGGTTGGTTTGTTTGCACTGTGTTATGTTTTAGTATTGCACTGCGTTTATGTTTGTATTGTTAGTGTTAATAAATTACATTGTTTATAACATATCTAAAGTCTGCGTTTCCCTGCGTCAGTCACACACCTCTGGTCAGTACCCGGGAGCCCTGACATCTATTAATAAATTACCATATTTTTCGCTCAATAAGACGTACTTTTTCCCCCCCAAAAAAGAGGGGAAAGTGTCAGTGTGTCTTACGGAGCGAATGTAAAGTGGCCGTTTCGGTATTTCTGCCGCCAACATGTCAGAATATCGGGCCGGCCGCTTAGCTCTTCTCTCCTGCAGGACCTTACCTGTTCCTCGCTCTAGCGCTGCAGTCTTCCCGCGGCGGCTTCTGTGACAGCCGGGTGCCCACTGCGCATGCACGAGAAGCGCTGCGCTTTCTGAATGGTCCGGCGTCTTCTGGGACACATGCCAGGTCCCAGGAGGCTCCGGGCCAGTCACAAAGCGCAGCACTTCTCGCTCATGCGCAGTGGGCACCCGGCTGTCACATAAGCCGCCGCGGGAAGAAGAAGGAAGGACAACTCCGCGGAAGTGGGAGCGGGTACCTGTCAAATTCAGGTACTTGTTCCCCCTCCCTCCCCAAAGGTCCGCAGTCTCTGGTAATCTCCTTTACTGTCTGCAGTCTCTGGTCATCCCCTGCAGTCTCTGGTCATTCCCTGTACTATGTCCGCAGTCTCTGGTCATCTCCTGTACTGTGTCTGCAGTCTCTGGTCATCTCCTGTACTGGTCCACAGTCTCTGGTCATTCCCTGTACTATGTCCGCAGTCTCTGGTCATTCCCTGTACTATGTCCGCAGTCTCTGGTCATCTCCTGTACTGTGTCTGCAGTCTCTGGTCATCTCCTGTACTGGTTCACAGTCTCTGGTCATTCCCTGTACTATGTCCGCAGTCTCTGGTCATTCTCTGTACTATGTTCGCAGTCTCTGGTCATCTCCTGTACTTGTCCGCAGTCTCTGGTCATCCCCTGTACTGTGTCCGCAGTCTCTGGTCATTTCCTGTACTGTGTCCGCAGTCTCTGGTCATCTCCTGTACTGTGTCCGCAGTCTCTGGTCATCTCCTGTACTGTCTCTGCAGTCTCTGGTCATCTCCTGTACTATGTCTGCAGTCTCTGGTCATCTCCTGTACTATGTCCGCAGTCTCTGGTCATTCCCTGTACTGTCTGCAGTCTCTGGTCATCTCTTGTACTGTGTCTGCAGTCTCTGGTCATCTCCTGTACTGTGTCCGCAGTCTCTGGTCATCTCTTGTAGTGTGTCCGCAGTCTCTGGTCATCCCCTGTACTGTGTCTGCAGTCCATTGGTTCAGAATATTTTTTTTTCTTGTTTTTCTCCTCTAAAACCTAGGCGCGTCTTATGGTCAGGTGCATCTTATGGAGCGAAAAATACGGTAGATAAAAGATGAATTGAGGAGACTCTCTATAGGATCACTCTACTGGATAGGATGAATAAATATGGTAAAGATGTTAATAGTTCTGAAAAAATCCTATATAAATTTTGTGCTACCAATATATCTACAAGGAACCTATTTTAAAATAGTTTAAAAAAATTATACTAAGGTATATATGGGGAAATAAACAACCAAGAATAAAATATGAAGTGCTGTGTAAAGATAAAGAAAATGGGGGTGTCACGGAACCGAACCCAGACCGCACTTGGGTATTTCCGTTAGACTCTTTACTTCCCCGTCCGAACACCATCCACGGACCCCCACCGCTGATCATGCAGGAAATAAGACAGCACCAGACTCTTCTTAAGACAGGAAGTCAACTGCTTTATTTTAACACAAACACAAGATATATACACAGGGCGGGGAAATACAACCAGGAACAGGAAACACATCATCAGGCCCTCCCATCAAACCAAGACACAGAACAATGGGATGCAGCACATAGCAGTGAACATTGCCCAACCCCCACACCAATACACAAACAGTGCATCCCATAATAGTTTGCTAGAACAATAGGATGCAGCCACATGGCAAAGAACAGTGAACAATGGACAACCACATGGCAGAGAACAATGAACAATCCCAACACCAATACACAATATTAAGACATTCCCACCCTGTACCCCTTAACCATTTCAATACCGTGCAATTTTACACCTTCCTGCCCAGGCCATTTTTCAGGTTTCAGCGCTCTCACACTTTGAATGACAATTGCGCGGTCATACAACACTGTACCCAAACTAAAATGTTATCATTTTCTTCACACAACTAGAGCTTTCTTTTGGTGGTATTTAATCACCGCTGGGGTTTTTATTTTTTGCTAAATTAACAAAAAAAGACCAAAAATTTTGAAAAAAACCCCACATTTTTCTTTGTTTCTGTTATAAAAGTTTACAAATAAATAATTGTTCTTCATAAATTTAGGCCGAGATGTATTCTGCTACATGTCTTTGGTGAAAATAACCCAAATTAGGATGTATTATTTAGTTTGTAGGAAAGTTATAGAGTTCACAAACTATGGTATAGATCTGAATATTGATCAATCCTGAAGTACTGACAGCCAATCTAATTTCTTGAGGTCCAAGAATGTCAGAATAGTACAGATATCCCCAAATGACCCCTTTTTGCAGAGTAGACAGTCCGACGTACTTCATAAGAGGCATAGCGAGTTTTTTGAAGTTGTACTTTTTTTGTCATAATTTTTCGGAAAATGAAAAAAGTTTAAAAATTATTTTCACAATTTTTTTTTTTTACATACTGTCACCAGTGCAGTACAGCATCATCATATAACTGGCATGGCGGTAAACAGGGACAATGACTGGTGACAGTATGAAAAAAAAAATATATTTTTTAATTTTTTTTATTATTTTTTATTATTTTTAATTTTTTATTACATTTTTTTTTTTTTTTAAGATTTTTTTTTCATATTTTACTATGACCAAAGTAGTACAATGTTACCATAGTAACATTGTACTACTTTGGGGAAGTGTTCAGTATTTTTTTTTTTTTTTTTTACACAATTTGCTTATAGCAAAGAATTATTTTGCTATAAGCAAGCATTTACTTGAACGAAATCGATTCATTCAGCTTTTCTTTTTTTTTTTTGTGCTTAGCTGTGATTTGGTCACAGCTAATCACATGACATGTGCATGTGATTAGCTGTGACCATTCACAGCTAGGCACTAGTATACAATGGATGGCATGAATGAAGCCATCCATTGTATACAACTGTCATGTGACCTGCTGTGATTGGTCACAGCAGGTCACATGGTACCAGCAACGGGAGCCGGTACTTGGATCTGTCATCGGCCGTGTCCGAGGTACACGGCCGGTGACAGATCGCGCTGCTGCGCCGCTCTGCATTAGCGCAAACTGTGCATGTGCGGGAGCACGCCAAATGGCGTGCACCCGGAATGCAGCAACACTTTTGAAGCCGCCAAACGGCCATTGGCCAGGCGGCTAATGGTTAACAGGCACAGGGTGGGTTAAACATAATAGTAATTTAGGGAGCTGAGACAGGGGTCTTCCCACCCCCAAAAGTCATTCCCGTCACAGGGGGTCTAAACGTGCCGGAATTTAAGAGATATTATTGTCATGAATATTTGATTGGATATATAATGCAACGGGGAAAAGTTGGGTTAAAATAGAAAACACATTACGTGAATCACAATCAGAGTTATTTGGCTCCCACATCAGCACTGTATGTTGGCTGAAAACACAAGCACTTACACACGGAATGTAATTAGGCTATGGGATGTAATTTATAAACAAATGAAATATTTCACCACTAATACCGTTGGTGGGAACAAATTTTTTTCCCGCCAGGGAAAGAGAATATTTTTGGTAAATGGATAAAAAAATTGGAAAACACAGTTAAAAGATATAATGAAAAATATGCTCCTTTCAGGAATTAAAAAAATAAAAAGGAGTTGTTTTTTAGATGAATGGCGATATTTTCAACTAAGACACTTTGCTGCAATGCTCCCACAGCCACTAAGAACAGTGGAGGATTTTAATCCATTTGAACAATTGTTTAGTGTAAGTTAAATACGGAAACATAGTACCTCTCGTATTTATAAGATCCTTACTGCAATAGTAAGACCCACTTCTCTGCTGTATATGGAGAAGTGGCAAAATGGAACTTGGAATATCATTTAACAAACAGCAAAAAAAGAAAATATTCAGATTAACACATGGGGCTGTAGATATGAAGGTGGTGGAAATGAATTAAAAATGTTTAGTAAGATGGTATATTACACCTAGTATGGCACATAAGGAACAAGTAGACAAGTCACCTATGTGTTGGAGGGGGTGTGGGATTAAGGGCACAATAGCACATATATGGTGGGAATGCCCGAAGATACAATAACTCACCAAATACAGGAGAATATGGGGACTAATATCTCGAAGGATACATGTGTATGCTTATTCCATAAAACTGAGTTTTCAGTGGAAAAATATAAGAATAAGATAATATTCCATTTAATAAACGCAGAAAAGGGGTTGATACTTACATTTTGGCAAGCTCAAGAGGCACCAAAAATAAAAGACTGGATAAATAGGGTCGATTACACATACATGATGGAGGAACTCTACCATATTTTAGAAGATAAAATTAGGAAATTAAAAAAAAATGGAATGAGTTTAAAAGTTCAAATAGATACGTTGAACTAGTAGGACTAGAGAATGAAAAGAAAGAATATCTAAAAAAAAGTAAGGTAGGAGGAAGGAAGGAGAAGGAAATTACAGAGAGTATAGGAGGAATAGGAAGAAAAGGTAAAAGAGAATGGGAGTTGATAAGAGGGGCTTGGGGGGGGGGGGGTAGTTTGGGAGGAAAGGCTGGGGTTACGGAGGGAGGGTATTGGGCAAAAAATGTATAGGAAAATGTTTTTTGTAATTATTAGGAATGTGATGATCTATTTTTGTAACATTGAAACTAATAACATATATTAAAAAAAAGAAGACCAGAAGGCGGCCTTGCATATTTGACAAACAGATGCTCGATGCTAAAAACCCAGAAAGCACCAACTTATCTGGTGGAGTGCGCTTTGACAGGGAAAAGGGGAACCTTGTCCTTGAGGTCATAACCTTGAATGATGGACCAACAAATCCACCTGGTGAGAGTGGAACAAGAAGCAGATTGTCCCTTATTAGGACCTCCAGGAATGACAAACAAAAATTCAGACTGTCTATGGGGAGCTGTTGCTGATAAGGAGCTAAATCTCCTTTGGGTGTTTAAGAGATTACAGAAATGAGAAAATTAATGAGAAAGCTCTTATCATTTAGTACAAGCAGGCTAGCTAGAGCTGTTCGTTAAATGATATTCCAAGTTCCATTTCCCACTTCTCCATATACAGCAGAGAAGTGGGTCCTACTATTGCAGTAAGGATCTTATAAATACGAGAGTGTTTAGGAGATTACAGAACAAAGTCCTGGCTAAGGTGAAAGAAAGAAACCACCTTGTGAGCATAAGAGATTTCGAGTCTCAAAACAATATTTTCTTTGTGCAGCACAAGAATGGGTACTTTACAGGTTATAGCTGCCAACTCTAAAACATCCACTTGTGGAAGTGATAGCATGAGAAAAGCAACTTTTCGCATAAGGGAAAGCAGAGAAATAACCTTAACAGGTTCAAAGATCAGTTTCTGAATAACCAACAGAACTAAGTTGTGATTCCATGGAGTATCTGGGGAAATACAGAAGAATACAATGTGATCGACACCCTGTATGAAAGGCATTTACTAAGGAGTAAGAGGCAAGCAGTCTGAAAAACGAACCATTAAGGTGGTGATTTGACCCTTATTTGTGCTCAGGGCCAAACACTGATCTAGATCAGACTGGAGATAATTTATGATCTGCCCCACTAAGAATTTCCTGGAATGGAATTTAATTGTCTTTCATTAAGAGAAAAATACTAAGCTAACTGGTAGACATTGCAAAAAGATGATTTCCTAGCTTTTACAGCATAGGGATGACCAAATCCCAGAGACCCCTGTCTCTCAAGACCTGGGTTTCAACAGCCAGGCAGTTAAAGCCAGCCCATGAGAAACAGAGTGGTAAACAAGTCCTTGGGACATAAGATCCAGATGATTTGGGAGAACCCATAGAAAGTGTGCCAGACGGCTAACAAGCTCCTAGTAACATGTCTTCCTGGGCCAGTTTGGTACAATGAAAATCACTGGAATGCTCTCCCTCTGAATCCTGTGGAGCAAGCAAGGAAGGAGCTTCAGAGAAAGGTATAGAACCTGTTGAACTGAGAGTCACCAGAGTATCCACTGTGAAGACTAGAGGATCCCTGGTTCTGGATACAAACCTGCTCACTTTGTTGTTGAACCTGAAAGCCAGGAGCGACCATGTGCAGGATTTCCCACCTGCAACAGAATGCTTGAGATACCAGAGTGGAAGACCCTTCTCCAGAGTCCATAGTTTGGATACTGAGAAAGTTGCCTGCCAATTTTCATCGCTTGGGACGTGCACGACAGACAGGGCTAGAACATAAAGCTCTGCCAAAGCCAAAATCAGATCTGATTCTCCATGAGCTGAAAGGCACTTCCCTATATGTATTGATAGGAAGCTCATTATGGATATTTGGCATATAATATCTGCCATCCCACCGCACAATAGAACAGAGGCACAGGCATGAGCTCCAGCTGCTGGAGGATCCATTAGGATAGATCCAGGATCCTGGGACATGACCTTGGACCAGGTAACTAATGTCTTGTAGATTGACATGATAGGGTAGGGCCTGCAAGGCAGAATAGAGTCTTAGAAATGGCTTCTAGCTTAAAAACTTCTTCAGCACTTCTTTAGCAAGCCAATATCGATTGAGTATTGCCTGGGCAAATTTAAAAGGACTAAAAGGACCTTTATCCGGGTTAGGACTCTCACTGTACATGACCGAATGCAATAGGGAATACCCTGAAAAAATCTTAACAAGCTGGGGTCTTTATAGAAAACCCAGATTAGTAACCTTAGGCTTAGCTGATGCAGGTAGCTCCAACTTTAGGCATGTGTGAACTGCATAAATAAGGACAGAGATGCTATCCTTAACCACTTGCCGTCCGGTCGCTGTATATAAACGTCCGGACGGTGGCAGTGCAGGGGCGGGTTGCCGTTCATAAACGGTGCCCACCATTTTGGATTGTGCGTGCTCCCTGGGAGCACGTGACACCGCAATCTGGTGCCCGCTTGTCCTCCGGACACAGAGGAACACTGATCGCTGTATGGGACTTCTGTGTGAGGTCCCGATCATGTGATCACTGATTGGCCAATCAGTGATCACATGAAGAGTAGTAAGCAAGATGTCACTTCTGACATCTTGCTTACTACGTGTGAAATCTGTAAATGATCACAGAGGTCACACAGTACAAGGCTATTCACAACAGTCTTGTACCATGTGACAAGCTGTGACCAATCACAGTTCACACAGTATTTCTCAATGGCTGCAAGAATGCAGCCAGAAAGGAGAAATGATTGCTTTTACAGCATATATGGGTGTAAAAGCAAGCAGTGTAAAAAAAAAAAAAATCTTCATCACCCCCCACAAGTAGTACAGTGTCACTATCGTGACACTGTACTGCTAGGGTCACAATATTGAAAAAAAAAAAAAAAAAAAAAACCCAATAATATAAAAAAAAATGTAAAAAAAAGTGTAAAACATTATAAATTTTTGGTTATAAATTTGGGTTTTTTTTTTTTACTAAAAAGATAACTGAATAAATTTTGGCCAAGATGTATGAAGAAAGATTATTTATTTGCAAAATTTTAGAAGACTTTTTTTCTAACTTTTTGGACTTTTTCATTTAAATAGCAAAAATAAATAAAAATCCCACTGGTGAATAAATACCACCAACAAAGTTTTATCTGTTTTAAATTCATATGGGTACAGTGTTGTATGACCGCGCAATTGTCATTTAAAGTGCGACAGCACTGAAAGCTGAAAATTGGCCTGGACAGGAAGGGGATAAAAGTGTCCGGACATGAAGTGGTTAAGTTTTAGAGTTGCGAGACTCCTATACCAATTGCTCAAATGAAGAAAGGGTACAATCCTTTTTATTGACTGCCTGTATATAGAAGCAGCTGCAGCCATAGGAAATTCAAAGACCAACTCTAGGGGAGAGGGTGTGGAAGCACACTTAAGGTCCCTGCGTTCTGAGTCAGCTATCATGGCTGCAACATTTCTCATAAACAGACGTAGTGGCTGAAAGTTCTTCCCTAGATAAATAGAGGCATGAGTCACCCCTGAAGGGGTTAAGGAAGACAGAGTAGTGCCGCAACTCAGGCAGGGGACAGCAATCTGGGTTATTGGTGTTGGGCCCCTTGGGCTACTTTCACACTGATCCACCGCAAAAACGCATATGTGTGTTTGCCGCACTTTTGTCACGCTTTCTGAGCATTTTCTAAAGGACACGTGACTTAAAATAAGCACCAAAAATGCTTCTCAGAGACATTTTTGGGGCTTTTTTTAACTGAACATGCTCCAAAGATGCTACAAGCAGTTTTTACACAGCAACAGAAGCGCAATGCAACAAAAATTTCATTTTTGTTGAGATACTTTCAAACGAAATGACATCTAAAGGGATGCAGACCCTGCAGTTTTCCTCATTAGAGCCCTGCAGGTATAGCACCAGACTGATAATTACAAATCACTCCCATACAGATTCACTCTGCACATGGACACAGAAACAAACAGCTACTCCTTCAGAATAGCAAAAGGTAGGAATCTGCAACAACGTTTAAAATCCTTGCAATGTATACAGATCATCCAGAGGGGAATGTTTTTTGTTTTTTTTTAACAAAAGTGGTTATTTGTTGCTGGACAGACGTAAAACGTGGTAATTACACACTACACGCATTTCAGACTACCAATCTGATTGAATTTTCAAACTGAAATGCAAATAGGCAGGGAACCATTTTTCTTGGTTACGTTGTGTAGTACAGGGGAAATCATGAGAAACAGACAAATCAGTTAAATCCCAGAGGGATGACTTAAAGCTATGTGGTGGAAAACAGCATGGATTTTGGGAAGAGCATCAGGGACAGCATACTTTGGCACTGGATATTTGGCTGTGGAATTTAATTTTTTTATTTTTACAATTAGCTTTGCTTACAAAGAGCAGCAGCACCTCAAGCTGATTTTTAGTAGTTAACGTCAGTTGCAAATGCCTTTTCTCTGGTAGCTTTAATAGTGACAACGATCGGTGTGTTTTTATCAAGTAGTACTATGCCTACTTTAAACCAGCAGAAGTAGCCCTAAAATACTGTACAGTACTTTTCTCTGTGTTCATTGGAAGACAAAGATCTGCTTTTGATCATCACCAAGTTTGTATAGTGCTACTTACATTAGTAGGACTTTAGGTGTAAGACAGCCTAAGAGTGGCCTCTACTGGTGGCTGAAACCCCCCAACAAACTCAGTTAAATGACATTAGTGCAAAAACACCAAAATATTTGAACACATGAGCAGCAAAAAAGCCAGAGGCAGGAGCTGTGTCATTCAAGGGATGCAGAAAAAAGACTTTTGCGGCAAATACAAAAAAAATCCTAGCTTTGCTTTAGATCATAATCTACTGGGACATACCAAAGCAGTGCTACAAGGCAGGCAAATAAATAAATGGAAAACCAGGCTATGGCTAAGTTTCCATGTCTGGATACATTGCTGTCCCTCTGAAATGTGATCCACATTTGGATTGCTCTTCAGAGGTATTTGACAGTCAGTGAGGAGGTATTTTAACCCCATAAATGGCACACTACTGTGCCGCATCCGCATGCATTGCTTGAATGGATTCATTCAACTAAAGATATACTAAAAGTGTTTAAAGAATATTACAATAAGTTATATAATATTAAGCCTCATGGTACCAAAGAAGATGAAGTAAGAAATAAAGAGAGAAGATGGGCATATTTAAAAAAGGCGGGATTACCAAAATTAAGGGAACAACAATTAGAATCCCTAGAAACTGTAATAACCCAGGAAGAAATACACCTTACATTAAAAAGCACAGTAGCTGAGAAAAATCCAGGACCCGATGGGTATACAGTGAGATATTATAAAAAATATGAAGAAATTCTACTACCTAAATTGAGAATATATATGAATGCTTTGGGAGGAGAAATGGAGATGAGGAGGGAATCCCTGCAAGCTCACGTGGTTCTCATACAAAAGGCAGGTAAAGATAATACTCACTGTTCAAGCTATAGACAGATTTTCTTATTAAATATAGATACTAAACTATATGCAAAAGTACTGGCAAGTAGATTGAAAGACCTAATGCCTAGATGGATACATATAGATCAAGTGGGGTTTGTCCAAGGGAGAGAGGGTAGAGACAACGGTTTAAGATCTCTGTTCCTTATACAAAAAAGTAGGAAAGAAAGAATTCCGGCATTGGTACTTTCGATCAACGCTGAAAAAGCATTTGATAGAGTAAATTGGGGATATATGTTAAATACCTTAGAAGTAATAGGCATGGGACCTAGAATGAGAGAATGGATTAGAAAATTATATAGCCAACCCTCGGCAGCAATAATGGTAAATGGGGAAATATCCGAGTATATTGGGATGCAGAATGGAACAAGACAGGGATGCCCTTTGTCCCCATTGTTATATGTACTGTCTTTGGAATCTCTTTTGGCTACCATTAAGAATAATATAGATATAAAGGGAATTTGGGTAGGAGAAATCGAGCATAAGGTGGCAGCTTATGCAGATGACATGTTGTTCTATGTAGGAAATCCGAGGATAACATTACCAAACTTAATGAAATCTTTAAAATATGGAGAGATGTCAAACTTAAAAATTAATCCAACTAAAACAGAGATCTTAAATATAAACCTTATAAATAGAGAGAAAAAAATGCTACAGGAGGAATTCCCTTTCATCTGGAAGGAAAAAGATTTAAAATATCTGGGTATAAAGCTGACTGTATCTTTAAAGAATCTATAAAGATTAAATTATATCCCACTATTAAATGAGATTAAGGATGAAATAAAGAAATTAGGAAGAGGATTTCAGTCATGGATTGGTCGGATAAACTTGTTAAAAATGGTAATCGTTCCTAAAATTCTATATAAATTTCAAATAATACCAATTAAGCTCCCAGAGGCATATTTCAGAATAATGAAAACAATTTTTAACAACATATATCTGGAGAAATAAGAAGCCTAGAATAAGCTATGAAATATTAAGTAGAGATAAAGAAAAAGGCAGCCTGGGGGTACCAGACCTGAAGAGATACTATAACTCCGTAATATTGGCAAGAATTTTTGATTGGACACATAATGCACAGGGGAAAAGTTGGGTAAATATAGAAAACACATTAAGTTACACGAATTTAAGTAGAATCATCTGGTTACCTCCTCAATTTCGAGGATTAAAGATAGCACAAGTTTGTTTACACGTAATGTTTTGAGAGTTTGGGATACTTTACACAAAGGGGGTGGGAATTTAATTCACTGCTAATGCCCCTAGGATCCACAGAGTTTTTTCCTCCAGGTAAAGAGAGTATCACAGGGAAGTGGATAAAGAAGAAAGATGTTCAATTAAGAGATAATGGCAGAAGAAGAAATATGTCCACTTAGCGAACTGGAAAGTAATAGGGATATATTTCCGAGAATGGATGAATGGCGTTATTGTCAACTAAAACATTTTGTAGGGAGTCTCCCAATGACATTAAGAAGAAAAGAAGATTGGAACCCCTTTAAGCACTTATTAGATACACGAGGAGATGGGAAGCACGGGATTACTAAAATATATAAGATTCTCACAGGATTAACCACAGCTATAAGGCCATTATTTATAGAGAAATGGGAAAGGAATTTATTATTATTATTATACAGTATTTATAAAGCGCCAACAGTTTGCTCAGCGCTGTACATTACAAAGGGAGACAGAACATGCAACAGTTCAATAACAATACAATGCAATACACGAGGGTTCGAGGGCCCTGCTCCTTCGAGCTTACAATAGGGGATAGTGGTACAAGAGGAGATAGCTGTGGGGGATGGAGTGGTAGGAAGAGTGGAGAAGGTCAGCAAATTAGCAGTGGGTGGGGTAGGCTTCCCTGAAGAGGTGGGTTTTCAGGGTGCGCCTAAAGGAGAGGAGAGAAGGTGATAGTCTGATGGGTTGGGGCAGGGAGATCCAGAGGATGGGTGACACCCTGGAGAAATCCTGGAGGCGGGAATGGGAGGTGGAGACCAGGGAACTAGAGAGAAGGAGGTCTTGTGAGGAGCGGAGTGTGCGTGTTGGGTGGTACTTGGATATTAGGTGGGTGATGTAATTTGGGGCAGTATGGTGGACAGCTTTGTACGTCAGTGTTAGGATTTTGAATTTGATCCGTTGCGCAATCGGAAGCCAGTGGAGGGATTGGCAGAGGGGAAGTGGTGGAAACGGAGCGGTTGGTAAGGTGAATGAGTCTGGCTGCCGTATTCAGGATCGACTGAAGCGGGGATAGCCTGTGGTGAGGCAGGCCAGTGAGGAGGGAGTTGCAGTAATCGAGTCGTGATATGATGAGGGAGTGGATGAGCTGTTTAGTGGTTTTTGGGGTTAGGAACGTTCGGATTTTGGCGATGTTGCGGAGGTGGAGTCTGCATGAGTTAGTTAGTGATTGGACTTTGGGCTGGAATGATAGGTTGGAGTCCAGAATGACACCAAGTACTCTGGCCTGCGGGGCAGGCCTGATAGTGGCATTGTTGGACGTGATAGAGAAGTCATTGGGGGGTGGTGTGCGGGCTGGGGGGAAGACTAGGAGCTCGGTTTTGGAGAGGTTCAGTTTAAGGAAGTGGAGCGACATCCAGTCTGATATGTCATTTAGTAGGTTTGTGATTCGGGCGGAGACTGAGGGGTGAGGCGAGGGGTTGAGAGATAGATTTGTGTATCATCGGCATAGAGGTGGTAATTGAAGCCGTTAGAGTGTATGAGTTGGCCAAGGGAGGAGGTGTAGATGAAGAAGAGAAGGGCCCGAGGACGGAGCCCTGAGGGACCCCAACAGAGAGGGGGAGTGAGGGGGAGGAGGTAGCGTTATAGGTAACGCTGAACGAGCCTGGACGTCGATACGCTACGCCGTCGGAGCCACGTGGTGGCCCGACGGCCATCATTCTAAGTATTAGGGTTAGTTTTATCATAGCATCTGGATGACACTTGCTGTTTGAATCTGGCATCACTGTCTTTAATAAAGCCGTTTTAAACATACTACACTATGGGCGTCCTTTCCTGACTCCCTTGGAGGAGTACCTCTTTGCAGAGTCCTTATTAGGAATTCAAGCACCCACCTGAGGAGGAAGAATTTTGCTCTGCACCCTTGAAGAAAGGAAAGGCCAACCCACAGTGACCAGATCTATCTCTTCTTGACCGAGGATCCATGAGCTTTTGATATATACTGCTTATATATATCCGCCTTCTGGTGAGTGCGCATTTCTGCTACTTCCTCACGGATCACCATTGTGGATTTTCATCTGTCACCTGGCACGTTTATATAAACTGGACTTACAGTGGACAATTTTAGATTTATTAATTAGCGCTGCACTTTTATTCATATTATTCAGTATAAGTATTTATTGGTTACTTAGAGTGCTTAGCTGCTTTGTAGGATCAGCGCTCACTTTTTTCATTTTCTATAGAACGCTGAAAGAGCGTTGTGATAGGTAGGATGAGAGCCAGGAGAGCGGAATCTCTGAGGCCGCGAGAGTGTAGTTTTTTTGAGGAGGAGGGGGTGGTCGACTGTATCAAAGGCCGCGGAGAGGTCGAGGAGTAGGAGCACTGAATAGTGGCCATTAGCTTTGGCGGTTAGAAGGTCGTTGGAGTGTTTGAGTAAGGCAGTTTCGGTGGAGTGTAGGGGACAGAAGCCGGACTGTAGGGGATCGAGGAGGTTGTTGTCGTTGAGGTGAGAGCTTAGGCGAGTATAGACTAAGCGCTCGAGGAGTTTGGATGTGAATGGGAGCAGGGAGATGGGTCTGAGGTTGTTCAGGTCACTGGGGTCCAGGGAGGGCTTTTTAAGTATGGGGGTGATGTGCACGTGCTTCAGAGGGGAGGGGAATGCGCCGGAAGAGAGGGAGAGATTAAAGATGTGGGTGAGGGAGCGTAGAATGGAGGGGGCGGGAGGTCGTAGGAGTTGGGAGGGGATAGGCTCGAGGGGGCAGCTGGTGAGGCGGGTGTCAGAGAAGACCTTGGAGACCTCCTCGATGGTAGTAAGGTCGAAGGTGTGGAGTGTTGAGGGGGCTTCAGTGTGAGGAGTGTTGGGTGGGGTGGAGGTCAGAGCAGTGGTGGGGTCAAGGGAGAGGGTTGATGAGGAGGTAGCTGTGTGAGAGGGGACGGGGATGGAGGGAGTTTGAGCAGCGACAATGTCTCTGCGGATTATGTCGAGGAAGAGGGGTGATGAGGGGGTAGTTGTGTGAAAGGGGGACGGGTTTGGAGTTTGAGTAGTGGCGATGTCTTTGCGAATTGTGTCAATCTTGTTTTTGAAGTGATTGGCAATCTCAAGGGCGGTGAGTAAGGTGCTGGGTGGAGGTAGGGGCGGAGAGAGAGTAGAGAGTTAAAGGTGGAGAAGTGTCGGCGAGGATTGGAAGAGAGGGTCTTGATGTGGGTCAGGAAGTAGGCTTGTTTGGCAGCGTGGAGGGAGGAGGTGTAGAAGGCAGATTTATAGCAGGTGAAGGCTTGTAGGGATCTGGTTTTGCACCATAGTCGCTCCAGGGCACGACTGTGTTGTTTGAGTTTTGGTGTGATCAGTCTGCCAGGGCTGCAGCGGTCGGGGTCTGATGTTTCGTGTGGTTAAAGACGCTAGTGAGTCAAGGGCTGTTGACAGCGTGTTGCTATAGGCAGTCATAGCCAGGTCGGGGCAGAACAGGGGGAGGATGCTGTCATGGAGTTGATCAGCTGCAGAGTGGAGGGGGGCAGGGTTCAGGTTGCGGAGGTTACGGCTGGTAGTAGTATGACATTTGGAGGGGTAGGCGTTAGAGGACGAGGAGATAGAGAAGTAATAATTGATGAGGGAAAACAAAAGAAAATATATAGTTTAATTCATGGGAATTGAAACATGAATGAAGTGGAAATGAATTACAAGTGTCTAGTAAGATGGTATATTACACTGAATGTATCACATAGAATAAGTGGAGATAACTTACCTTTATGTTGGCGGGGATGTGGAGAGAGAGAGATACAATGTTTCGCCTGTGGTGGGAGTGTCACAAAATTCAAAAATACTGGGAGGGTATAGTGAGTTTAATGCAGGAAATAACAGAGGTAAATAAATATTCCTAAGGACCCCGAGACTTGCCTTCTATATGGTACCGAGTTCTCAGTTAAAAAAATATTTTAAAAACTGGATTATTGTATTATCTGAATGCAGCAAAGGGACTGATACCCAAGTTCTGGAGGAAACAACAGGCACTAAAAATAAAGGATTGGGTAGAAAGAGTGGAGAAGAAATATAGAGTGGAGGAACTTTGCCATATGGAGGAAGATAAAATGGAGGTCTTCCGTACAAGATGGGAAAAGTGGGTGCAATTTAAAAAGTCAGATTTATACCTAAAATATGTGAAATAGGAAAAAGAAGTTAAAGGGAATAAATATAGTATAATATCAGTATTACCCAAGGAATATGATTTTTAGTATGAAGGTAATCAAAGGGGGATTGGAGGGGGGAGATTAGGAAAGGGGAGGGGTAAAAGGTCACCAAGAGTAAGGTTATATATGTGGGGAATGTTTGACAGATATGTGTAAGGCATTCTGTCTGTTTTATTAGCTATTGTATATTTAAAATGGTGATTTGAAAAACAATAAAAAAAAATTTAAATTAAAAAAAAAAAAAAGGAGGGGCAGTAAAAATATGGCTCAACCACCTGTTTTAATGTCCCCCAATCTAAACGAGCCCTTGCCATCTCAAAAAAGAAAAATTATACAGGACAGGTCAGACTGCTGCCTGCAAAATGTTAGGCAGAAACTGGCACTAACTGATGCTGCCACATCCACCTTGTAAAACGTGGCAAAACTATGAACTGAGGACCAAGTGGCTGCCTTAAAAGCATGAAAAATGTATGCTTGATAGCAGAAAGCCCAGGATCCACTTGGTTGTGTTGTAACCAGAAATGGTTGTTCTAAGTGAGTGATAGTATACACTTGGACAGTAGTTTGATCAGTCATGAGGCTTTCAAAGTAACACTGCCAGTATGGAAATTCTACATGTCGAAGTAATGGCTAATGAGAATGCCACTTTCTGAAAGAGTGTTAGCTGTGAGATCTTCCTCGAAAAGCGGATTTTGCAACACCAAATATACCAGGTTATGGTTCCACCATGACGACAGTTGCCTGACCGGAGAGACAACCTGAAAAAAGGTGCAGACAAGCAGCAGCAATGGTAGATATAATGAGAGATATCAGACCATCAAAGTTGACACGTGATCCTTAATTGTGTTTAAGGCCAACTATTGATCCACTCCACTCTGGAAAAATCCAAGGACATGGGCGATGGGGAGAAAAAAAAAAAAAAGGAAAGGTGTACCCCTAGGAAGTCTCACCACAGAAAATATGTCTTTTAACCTCCCTGGAGGTATTCCCGAGTGTAGCTCGGGATGAAGTTTCAGCAGCACAAGCGGTAACCCCGAGCAACACTCGAGAATACCCTGCAGCGCTTCTCCGGGATCTCTTCTTCACTTACCTTGTCCTGTGCTCCCGCAATGTCCCTCCTGCAGTGTCCCCGGCAATGTCCTCCGGCAGATGCCGGCATCTGTCTTCTGGGTTCTGTTCCCTGCGACGTCAGGACGTACAGGGGACGGAACTGGCGGGAAATTTAAAAGTTGTAAAAGTGACATTCACTAAAATCACATACTATAACATTACTGTATCAAACCATTTCACATACATTTTGTCCCTAGTGCTTTGTCCTGTGCCCTGCCTGCATTTTTACTGTTCTTTCTGCCTGGAAACTGAGAAACATCCATGGCGTCCAAAAAGCGTCCCTTTAGGTCAAAAGTGGTTTTAGACCAGCTAGAGAACAACGATAGTAAATTAGAACCACTTGCAGAATTGAGTGATGATTTGTGGGGAAATTCGCCATCAGACACTGAAAACGATTTTGCGACTTTGCTCAGTGATGTGCGAACTTGGCGCTATATTTCAAATTTCAGTGTTTTTGGTTTGATTATATTATTGAATTAAATTTATTCTTATTTTATTATTTTTTTATGATTATCTATTATAATTTATGATTTCGTGTTTCAAATTTTAACATACCCGGGATGTTTACTAGACTCTTGTTCGGACTGATTTCAGTGAGTTAGTCCTAAAAATTACAGACCAACAATAAAAAAAAAATACATATTTCCATGCAAAAAAAGTACCGCTTTGGGCACAGAAATATGGACATAATCGGACCGCTAGGGAGGCTACGTATGATAATAAATTTTACAAGAGGTTGCCTAGCAAGCCTTAGGGCTTGTTCACACTTGACTAAATTTCGGACTCTTGCCAAATGCTCCTATAGCTTTAGTATAGGCATTAGACATGCATTAATGAGCTTTAGTAGGGGCGTTAGACTGGCTTTTTACAAGCTTGAAAAACGCTCCCCAAAAGCCCTTTGTGCAGTTTTGAATCACTTTATAAGCGTTTGACAAGCGTTAAAACCACACCACAAACTAAATAAACAGTAATGTTATTGACACTCTGCAACCGCACTGCAAACGCCTCCTGCCAGTGCGTTTGAGGAGCATCACCATAGACTTGAATGGGAGGAGTTGAAAGGCTTCAAACTCCTCCAGACTCGACAGGAGGCTTCAATTTTGAAATGACGTGATGCTAACACTTTTATGTTTTGATAATGTGTGCTGCCCATAGTATCATTTGTATAGGCGTTTGAGGAGCGTTAAAAATGCCCTGCTTTTAATGCCACTGTGATCTAGGCCTTAAGAATGAAGTGGATAACTGTAACCGATAACAGTTTGTCCCTCAAGCACTTGGCTTTTAACGAACACCTTTCCATTGAGGGGAGAAACCAATATCATCATCCAGACCTTGTCTACTCAGTGAGCTTACCAGTTTTCTTCCCGTGGTATACGTACCAGACCAGGCAGTGACTATCTGCTTAACTCAGGATGTGAGCTACTTTCACTGCTGCTGCTGAGTTCTTGGTCTCCCCTTGCTGATTTATATAAGTCGCTGTGGCATTAGCTGACTGCACCTGTACACGGTGTCCCTTCTGGAGAGCTTATGCTTGAGATGGGAACTGCCTTGAATTGGCCTCGCGCATGCTCCAAAACGTGTTGCACTGAATGCTGGACTTCCCCATGTCATGTTGACACTGACGTCAGGCTCCAGGGTGTACTCCAGACGCCATCTTCCGATACTCACACATGCCGACCGGCTTCTTGTGAAACATCCAGAGTCTCTCCCCCAGCGCTGACTATGGCTATTGCATCAAGGGCACAGTCATGCCTTCCATCTTTTAAGGCAATCTCTTAACATATGCCAAAGCTATTTTTCTCCTCCATCATGTGAGTGTTTCTTACTGTGTTCTTCAATAAATGTTCTACATACTGCACTTAGAGGCGTGTTTTTATATCTTTTTTTGTCCCTTCTGGAGGTGCATCTACCAAAGTGATGCCCATCTGATCACTCTAATCACCTGATCACATGACCCGGCAACATAGAGAATAATTGATTTTTTTAGGTTTGAGTATTTTTGGAGCTTCAAGCTCCAAAACACTCAAGTGTGAATGAAGCCTAAGTTCCAGCATGCTGATGGGAAGCAGGGACTGCTTCAGGCTCCAAGAACCCTGAGTGGCACCCATCTCGGGCTGTGCAGACTTTCATTATTGTTTTCCAGTACAAAGAAACAACTTCCTGGCTAGCAGCAAGGGGGAGTGGAGCCACCAAACTAAAGAAGACTTCATCAGGAAAAGTTTCCTTGATTGTTTTGGTGTGGTGTTGCGCAAAATTGCTTCAAAGGCCACTACCATGAAACCCTCAAATTAGCATGTAGTGGAGAATGGACGGCCACCTACAAGTATGTGGTAGGTGAACCTGAAGTTATAGATTCTGTAATTTCTCTAACGGAAGGAACACCTTGGCCTGGATGGAAGCTCCAAGGAGCAGGGCCCTCCTATCCCTTTTGTATTGAACTGTATTGTCTCCCGTTATATTGTAAAGTGCTGAGCACACTGTTGTCGCTATATACATCCTGTATAATAATAATAATGGTGTCGAAGGTATTCCAGGTTAAGTGACCGAATCCACTAGACCGAATCCAAACTCCTCTAGACTCCAAATAGTAATGCACAGAGTAAACTCCACTTCTGAGAAAGACTCCGCATGCAACAAAATGACCGGGGTGCCCAACAATCTGTATTTCCTTGATCTAAAGGTGGCTAAACACCCGAGGAGCAGTAGCTAGGCTGAAGGGTAATGTTGCACACCGATAATGCTCTTCCCCCTACTGTGAAGCGCAAGATCTGCTGGTGCCACTGGAAAATCGACATAGAAAGGAATGCATACTTCAAATCTATGGATGCCAGAAAGTGGGGTCAGGGGTGATGGACGGGTGACATTACGGAAAGGATCAACTCTCTCTTGAAATTACAGATTTTGAAAAAAAAAAAAAAAAACATTTTAAAGGTTTGAGAATCAACACATGTCATACTCCACCCTTCTTAGGCACTTGAGAAAAGGAAAAAATTAATCTTCCTAGAGCTACAACTGGAATAACCAATCCCTGGGCCAGGAATACCTCAACATCCAAATGTAAATCCAATACGCGCTGGGGAGTGAGGTGCAGATTTGGGTGAAAAACCTCTGGGGAGGGGGGGAAAGTGTGAAACTTGATTTTGTAGCTCCAGGCTACCAATTCTTAAATCCATGTAACTGACATATGGGTTAGCACCGTTGTTCAAAATACTTTGCAAATAAAAAAGGGAAAAAAATGCTTAAAAACTGAAAAGGTAGATTTGTGATGAAAATCCCTGCCCTTCTTGTGCTTAGGCAAAAACGTACTCTTTTCCCTTGTGAGTTTCTTGATAATTTCATCTGCTGTCATATTGAAAAGTTGATCCCCTGTGAATGATAGATCAAAAAGAGCCTTCATAGATGTTTGGTATGCTGACCAACACTTCAGTCACACCAACATGTGGGTCCTGAATCCAACACTGCGTCACAAATGTACTTCAAATTTTGTAACAGCTGCTCCACCAAATCCACATAAACACGTGAAACTCGTTCCTCCACTTGACCCTTGTTTACAAGTGTTGCCTACTCGGGTTTTTTTTCAAACAAACCGATGCTAAAGCCTAGAAGCAGTAAGGATCCCATGACTATATACACAGTAATGGACTCCACCTTCCTCTTTATAGGATTTTTAAGGCCCCAAAGACTAGGCCTTTAACCCTCTGCATGGGGCTCTGTTGTTTAGCTGCAGGCAGAGGGCACAGGTGTCCCATCCAGCCCTGCTGCCAGCAGACTGTAAATCTCTATGAGTTGTATGTGCTCATGAATGAAAGCCCAGAGCACGAAAAAAGCATGCATTACTGATGCATACTTCCCAAAAATGTTCACACTGCTAGGTGGCCTTTCCAACCTCAGCAGCTGTCAATCTTTCAAAGAGTTTGACAGGCTGCTGGAAGGGCCTGAACAGGACAGATATGCCCTCTGCCCGCAGCTAGATGCTACAGCCCAAGGTACCAGGGCTAAATGACTAGTGTGCATGGGGCCTTAAGAGGAAACATCCAGGCAAAACTGTGGCCTTGTATAATCAACAAACTGGAAGATCCACCGCAGGCTGAGACACGCACTTTTTAGTAAACTCCTCCTCAAAGGGGTTATGCTCTGAAAATGGAGTGACAAAACATACAGCCAAGTCGGTTGCGTCAACTCTTTGTAGTTAAAATTATCAAGAAATGGGTGGTAGGAAAAACTTTAGTGGAACACTTTGGCTTCTGTGTACCAAAAAGTAATGGCTCGTTGGACGGCACAGTGGGGGAATCTGCAGTCTTAAGTGTATACCTAAATGACTTAATCAGCACCAACACCAACTCCTCCCAGAGTAAAGTTATTGTAGAAGTTTCATCATTGCTTCCCAAGGAGGGTCACACTGCATGTGACTTCTCATTGGGTGCTGAAACTACAACCACTGCCTGGAAAGACTCCACTTTGAATACCTGAGGCTGGCAGTGGGTAACCAGAGGATTGGAGGGATGCTGCCTGTAATGGTTTGCCAGCATTACAAACTAGACCCTCTGCATTGCCTTACCATAAGTTGGTCAGAGGAAGGAATTCCTGTCCCCTGTCCCTCCATGGGGGCCTGACTCCCCCCTTAAATGTTGTTCCCGGCAACCACCAGCTGAGCTGGTAACAGTTTGGGGCAATGTACCAAAAAAAGTAAGCACTTACCACCTTTTCCGTCCCAGTCAAAGAGGATGGTCCCAGTGTCTTGCAGGCTATCTAGCCTCCCATACTGGCTCCATTGTCAGCATGCACATTTGCAAGGAAAAGACTACCCCTTTCTGTCCAGTTACTGCCACTGAAATGTGTCTACAGCTGCCACTCACACAACAGCAGATGTTCCAGTCGCAGACAGTTCTCAATAAAGATCCCCCAAGAGAGAAAAATAAATACAAAAACAGAGAAAGGTTCTCAGAGGAAACCTGGGGAAAGGATATTGTGGATGCAGACTGCAGTCAGGAGCACCTGCTTCCCACCAGTCCCCTTAAGGGTGATAGCAGCAGACAAAAAGTCCCCAGGGACATGGATAGTGCATATAGCCCCCAGACTGTAAAGGGAGAAAGGGAGGATGGGAAAAAAATGGAAGGTAATCCTCTGCTTACTATAATACTGCCCAGGCCAGAATCACGAAGGTCTGCTTGGAAGAGAAGCAGGAAGCCAACTGCCATAGCCGAAGCACTGCTTGACTGAGATGGAAGCTGTAACAAGACAGCCCAAGGATAACCAGCCATATGCTTCCCCAACAGTGAAATGGTGCAGGCTACACGAGTCAGGAATGTGCTCGATGGCTGAAACTAGGGAGCCTACCAGGTTATCCAGCCTGTCACCCAGCTTATGACTTAGTCTCAGTTTCATCTGCAATTGCCATGGTGCTATATATGTGATCAGTTATCACAGCAGCAATTTGATGGCTTGCCAGGTTGGCTAAGAGCACAAGCAAACGTGACAGTTGTCATTCTTGGCATGCCTTGAATGTACCTATTTTGGGAAACCATTAAATGGATGGGTTTAAATTTACTATAAAACCAAAGTAACTAGGTTTTCTGGTTGGAGAGTCCTCATTTATAAACGTTAAGCTGATAACTGAGCTTGCTCCACAGTGTGGGGGGTTTGGGCCACCAGCAAGGGCTGTCCCTGGCCTGTTCTTTTATTTTTAGCTGCATGTATCGTCCTGCTCCTGCAGGTGGCATTATAACCATAGGTGATGATCCAAAGTAGAGCTTTTTCTCCAGTGAATGAAGAAGAAAAGTGTTTTTATTTAATCTTTTTGGCTCTTAAAACTGAAAATTTAAGTCAAAAATTAGATGAGACACTGTTTTTCATAGGTCTTCCCAATGTACATTGCCTACCAAGTCGGGACTTGCTTTTTCTCTCAACAAAACTTTCACTTTGAGTTGTAAAGCGTCATAAAACGCTGTAGTAATGCCAAGTTAATAACACTTTAATACACTTAATGAACATCCATCTCAATTCAGCATCTATATGTTAACCTTTTTTTTTTTTTTTTAATATATATTTACCATCATTAACCTGAAATAGTCAAAATGTTTTTATAAAAGGAAAGAAGCATGAAAATAGTCACACACACCCATTCATATAAAATATTTTATTGTTTCTGAAAACATTAAAAAAAAACAATTTTGAGCACTTTCCATAAAAAAACATAACTGAAATTCTACTGCAATTTAACTACTGTAGTTTCAGCAGTACAACAGACAAGAAAACAAGGGGTAATTTTTTTCCTTTTTTTGTGGTTTTTTTAATAGTATGAAAAGATGAAAGGGGATTGTACCCGCCATGTGCTGCTATTAATGCACATTATAGGTTGGGTCTGTACAGCTACTCAGAGGCGACGCATACAATAATCTTCCTTTCATAGCCTGAAGGTCTGAGTATTGTAGCTTTTTGTAAAAATTATCATTTCATGATGCTTTATGGTATTACCAGGTCATTTAGTTTTCTCATTTTAAAACACTAGAACTGTAGAAAATAATAAAACACAAAAAAACTCAGAAAACATATTTAACAATAACAAAGCTGAATTAGTAAACAAAGGAAATAACCTGTGAATAACTATGCTTGCCTGATCAACACAGAACAAGTATATAATACAGCAAAAAGTGGTTACAGGAATATACTGAGACTGTACAAGGTAATACACACATGCACATTTTGTGATCATGTATTAACACGGTGAAGCAACTAAACTTAATTTCTTCCTGCTGTAATATTCTCATGTAAGAGAATAAGAAATAGAAATATCTCACTGAGATTAATGCACATTGCTACATAAGACAATTGTATGTCATTTTTATGACATTCTGCTTTTTAATAGACTGAATTTTTTTTGTGTTTTTTTTTCTTTTTTGTTTAATTCTGGGGCAAAAAAAGTTGCATTTATCCGAAAAGAGGTGCCATGCCACAGGTTCAACAGAAGTTTAGTGCAATAAGTGAACCTGAGAACATCTTTGCAATTATTTCTGTTGTAAGAACAGCCCCTATAGGGACATGAAGTATTAATCCCCCCTTTTTAAACAGATTTCAGGCACTGCACCAAGAAAGTGTCTTCCATCAAAATTTAAAGTGTTTGCTGCAATACTGTACATATTATGCACTGCCAAGTTATTTAATATATAGGCCATTTTTTCAACACCAAAATTAAGTCCAATTATTACCAGAGCAGCCAGCTTTGCACACTCCGCAAACTAGTCAAGCAGAAAGTTTGTATGCATTGTTTTCAGCTACTATTGATTTAACAGTGAATTACTAGCTATGGTTTAAATGCCCTTGACATTTTTTTCACAGGTTGCCTCAAGAATGCCTGCTTCAAACAAAATAAATTATCCTTTGGGTTTTTTTTTTCCTTTCTGTTAATACTTTGGTACGCAATAGTGCTCCATCTCAATGTACAATAGTAACAAGTACTAAGAGCAGGTATTTAAAAAAAATGTTTAGAAATACCAGCAAACACATAACAGCCAAGTTAACTCACTATCACAATCAAATTTACAGAGCTCTGAGTTGGCCTTAGCACCTTTTGGTATGATGATACACAATGTTAATAGTCTGTTTCTCGCATATATCTTTTGTTTTTTTTTAACAAGAAAAGCTGGCAGAAATAAAATTCACAATTATATTAAATATGCTACACAGCTATAACTTCCAACAGAATATGAACAGGGGCAACACTGCTGTAGCTGGGTGTTCTGCAATATTACTCTAACGAAGGAAATTCATGAAGTGCTGCCAAAGATAAAATAATGGTATTGGAAGTCTGAGCATATCCAAGCTTATACACATTGCTAAAAGTTTTGACATGCATTGAAAAAAAAATATTTAGTGACAACTTTTTAATTCTGAATGGCATGTTTCATTATAAAATTCATAGATGTATGCTGTCTTAGCCAACAGCCATCTTAGATATGTGAGATAAAAAAGTGACCAATGCAAAAAAAAAAAAAAAAAAAGTTTTCACAGGAAATATATTTTCCTATGTTCTACGTCAGGTCTTCTATACTTTCCCTAATTAAAAAAACAGGGTAACCACTGCTCGGCATGCAAGCATCCTGGGATAAAAAGGAGCAAGTATCAAAATGGCATCTGTAGTCCATTTGTAGTTTTACTGGGAAAATAAAAACATGCAACAAAGACACATTTTCTAATATGTACATATATTAGAAACCACAGAGCTTAACATCAGTTACTGCTTCAGATTGGGTGGGCAGGCTCCAAAAGCAGCAACCTCAACACAGAGGAAGCCACCGGACACCTATTCTCTCCTTATTTCAATCCATACCATTTTCATCTTCAAAAGAGTATTTCTTTGTTTTTTTATTTTGTTTTTTATATGAAAAAATTCAGATAAAATAAAAAAGTAAAAACTTGTAAAATGTCATGAGGTCATGGTGTGTTAAAATAAAAAAAAAACCTAACATTTTAGTGCATTTTTCTAATTTTAGGGAAAGTAGTCCTTAATGAGAAAAGTTTGATTTCTTTTGTCTTCTTTAAAATTATACATACTCCACAAATGATATGATATTCACATAAGTACCCAAGTCACCATACTCAAAAATCAAAGCAGACAATAGTTGCTGCCTTTCTTTACCTATAGACAGATTTATACAGGTCATGTAAAGCAGAAGCAGATTTTCAATTTCACTAAAACAGAATAAAAGCAATTATTACAAAGTGTAACAGGATAAGAATGCCTGTCAAGTGACATAAAATCATTTAAAATGAGAGGAAATAGAAAAAAAAAAACCACATAAATGGACTTAATACTGGCTCATCAACCGCCCATGTAGTGCAGTTTAAATGATTATCATGTTAAGAACAGATGAAATATAGATAACCTGTGCAGCAAACCTTATGAAAACTTCATAATTACAAATGTTTCCGCTGCTGGAGGCACTTCCATTAAGACAAATACAACTGCCTTTTTGATACAGTGTGCTACATTATAATACAAATTTAACCCAGCATTTCAACTGCAGAATGGTCTTTGCTCTCTATCCATTCAAATCCAGATGAGGTCATGGAGTTAATAGATTCATTACAGATTTGCTGAAACAAGGGGTCATTGTTCAGCTCCTCCAGTGTAGCTTCATCATCCTGCACATGCTGCCGACCAGGATCAAACAACAGGTTTGGATCTAAAGTGTTCAGGTCATTAATGCTGCCTGAGAGATCAGAAGACAACCGGATGTCGCTGGAGAAATCAGAGGCATTGTTTAAATCTGAAGCCACTTGAGCAAGCTGCTGGTTTGATTGGAGGCTTTCTCCATCTAGCAGGTCCTTAACAGTGCTATTGAAATCAAGTTGCTGCTCTCCAATTTCAGATTGTGCTTGGTTGTCTCCAGTAGTAAAACCAATTGTATCAGTACTGCTGTTTTTCGTGAGGTAAGCTGGCGTTTGGAATTCATAAGATGAAGTGCTGGAATTCATCACATTTTGTTGATTGGCACCAGAAAACATGGGAGATGTTTCCAAAATCTGAGTGAGATTCATCCTTGCAGTATAGTTAGAAGGCATATTGTTAATTCCTAACCCTCGAACCGCATCATCACGATCAGAATCCAGTTTGTTTAATAAAACGTGTGTGATGTTTTGAGTACTGCTTTGTTTTTGCAAGGATGGGAAAGCAGTCTGCATCATAACAGTTAAAGGAACTGACTGGCTTCTTTGCGCTATACTATTGGCACTGGTGTCTGACTGTACATTAGCAAGTATATTATGAACCTCTGCAGTTACCACAGATCCAAAAGCCGTCACATTGGATCGAGGAGCATTTGAAGTCGGGCAGTTTGTATTTCCACTTAAATTGCGCTGTCGGTGAACTGCCGGGCTTACACTACGACATCTAAAATTGCTGCCATTTCCAGATGTACCTGATCCTTTGTTGTCTAAAGGGGCAGGAACAGCAAAACCCTCCTGTTTAGAAGTATTACTTAACGAGGAAAGCTGATGCTGAACTGGAGAAACAGGAGTTATACGACCAAAGTGATTGTCATGATGTCTCGATTGAGACTGATATGACTGACCAGGCACAGCAAAAGCATGTGGCTTTCTAAAACTGTCCTCTACTAGCTCTTTGTAACTTGGAAGTATACCATGACCGGAAGAATTACCAACAGTGCTATATCCATTATTCATCCACTCTAGCTTAGTTTTATCAGGGTGAGTTGCCATTGGCCTTTGCATTGGTTTAACAGGGCTACTTGAGACAATGCTAGCATCATGATAAGAGATGCTGGAGTTTATAGGGGTAAAGGCAAAGGGATTCCTGCATTCAACAGGACTTGGAGGAACACTGCTACTGCAGTTAGAATGTGGGGTCCCAACTGGTGTGTGCCGACTGCTTCCTAATGCACTATCTACAGGTGTTGTTTGAGCGAGACGAGAACAAGGGCTCTCTCTTGACAAGCTTTGAGACCCAGAAATCATCTCTGATGTAGGGGTTGGGGTTAGAGTTGGGGTTGCTGTTGAAGTAGGAGTGTGCACTGGAGTGCCACTGTTATGTACTGAATGGTAAAAGTGAGTGCTACTTGAATGTGTGGGTACCGGTGTACCATGGGCAGCTGTTGCTTGGGTTTGGAGCACCATTCCTAAACTACCATAGTTTTGAGAGCTGTTATTCATAGACATTTGCTCCTCCATCAGCACCAGTTCCTCAACAATGCTATCTTGCGTGAGGTCATCATCAAATGAAAAGAAACTTTCGTTTGTGGGAGGGTCTGTTAGATTAGAACGTTGAGGTAACTGGTTAGATGAATGTGCTTGTAGCTGATTCAAAGAAGAATCCTCAAGTTGCTGACTGTAAGCATCCTGTTGTAGTCCTTCAAAGTCTACTGGTTCCCATACAGTTTTTTGCAGGTTATCAGCACCAGAAGTTCCTGGAATATCCAGAACGCTAATAGTTTGAGGCTGCTCGCAGTTGCTAGATGTGAAATCTGAACTTTCGGCAATCTCCTGCCATGCATTTTGATTGAAAGGCATCTCTTCCTTTGAATCACTGACAAGCTTAAACACATTACCTTCTAGTTTAACTTTAACATCCTGGGATGAGACTGCATGTTCTTGGTGAGTATCAGTGGTCTTTTCATCAACACAGTCCAAGGAAAAGCTTTCTATTAACTCAGTATTACTCACTTGCTGAGTGCCTTTATTAGGCGCTAACGTAATTGTTACTGCATTATCAGTCTTCATTGTCAGTGCTTTTTGAACTTTCTTGACAGTAATCCCTACTGGTCTCTGACATTCAGCAATAGCTGAGGACAGCTGACCAAGAAGTGATTTTTTCGCTGGTGGTAACTGTGAGTCCTGTACTGTAGAAGTTAAGCGTTTTCGAGGACTCTTAATAGACAATCTCATATCCTTTCCAGCTGAGTCAGTGTTCGTATTTGGACAGGAAATACTGCTGAATACACTCTGAGGTGTGACACACAGAGTCACAGTACCCTGACTACAACCAGCTGAGGAAATAGATGCGCCTTCTATTAAGCGGCCTTTACATTTGGTCCTTGTTATTTCAACTCTCTGGTCAAGTGCTTTGGCACTCTGAGTTTCACGGGCAGCATCTTGAGACTGTTTCTCCAAACTGACTTTTGGTGTGAAAGAAATTGGAGTACCTTTCCTAGGTCTTGGACAATCTGTACTTTCTTGGGATGGGTGATTATCCTCTATAAGAATTTCTGGTTCTGTTTTTACCTCTACTGCAGATGCCACAGGTGTGCCCATCCTGGGTACAGGAGACTGCAGTGAAACCACAGAGCCATTTTTGATCTGTGGCACAGTTCTGTTTTCATCTGACACTCCAACACTGTTATTGACAGAAGGGGTTTGTTTTGCTGAAGTGCTAGCATTGCTGGGAGCAAGTGATATTGTGGTCATCTTCACAACATTCAGAGAGCTGACATGTGGTGCTGGCACCACAGTCTTAATTGGGCTACTGGTGAAAACCACAGTGGTGGGTGAGCGGATCGTCAAAGCATTGGAGCTGGCTGGCTTAGGTAAAATTTGAGGGTAGCGATGTCTAGCAGAACGATCTCCAACAGGGCTTGCTGGAACATTTTGTGGAGTCTTTGGTGACTGCTTTACAGACTGCATGTGTTGAGTAACTACTTGAACGTTGAGTGGTAGGACCTTCCCCTCAGAGGAGGCAATAGGACTGGGTGAAGTCACAAGTGGCCTGGTTCTTTGAACCTGTCACAAACAAAGGTAAAATTATTCAGTATTCTGTCTTTTATTTCAAAAGAACTAAAAGTGCTTTCAGTGACCTTAGCTCCTAAATTTAATGCAAATACTGAAATCTTACAGGCCCCTCTCAAAACTGGAGAAAAGTTGGTGAATTTGAACACTCATAGGGGTGGATTTACTGAAGGCAAATTGAATGTGTACTTTGAACGAGCAACTGCACGTTTTTCCCCGAGAGCTTAGTAAATGTGGTGAAGCTTCACTTTATAAAGAACAAGACAAGATCGAGTATCTGATTTTAACAGGTACTCGCTCCGACCGCCTAGGTGATCGGAAGAGGAAGTACCCCTCCCCATCCAAAGTCTTCTCAATGCACCGCAAGCGATCACAGTTGAGTGCCCACAGTTAAGATGCCGGAGTCTGGGACAGAAAACAGGAGATGAAACCAGCTGGGGTGAGCATAGCCCTGGATCGTGGGACAGGTGAGTGGCTGTTTATTAAAAGTCAGCAGCTAGTTTTTGCAGCTGCTGACTTTTAATTTTTACACAAGAAACTGGAGTTCTGCTTTATGTGAGCACCAAAAACTGAAAACGCCATTTAATTAATTTTTAATATCCAGAGAAAACTCTCCCATGCATCCGTGTCTGCAGGCATTACTTAGTTTATAAATCAATTTGAAAAACATCCCCTTGCATATCTAGCTGTAGCCATCTTGAATAAGGACAGATGATTCATGTAGCATTTACTTTCTGGAATCCATCTGTCCTTAAAGTTGTTCTAAAGCTAAAACGTTTTTTACCTTAATGAATTACCTGCACAACCCCCACCCCCAACCTAAATACATACCTGAGTCTTCAATCCAGCATGGTGCATCTTTTCTCTCCCTCTACTCACAGGGACTAAGGCAGCAGTGGGAGCCATTGGCTTCTGCTGCTGTCAATGAAATGCTTTGAGGAGGGAGCAGGAGGGCAGGGCCGAGCAGTGCTGTGTGTGTCAATGATTGCACCCAGCCAGCTCGGGAGTGAGCCCATAACTAGGGGCTTGTTAAGGGGCAGACAAAGAAAAGAAGGAGCAGAGAATACCGGTTGGGGGCCCCAGAAGGGATGGTTCGAGCTGCTCTGTGCAATATAATTTGCACAATGCAGGTAAATATAACATGTTTATTATTTTTTTTAATATATATATATTTTTTTAATGTAAAAAAAAATTGACTTTAGAAACACTTTAACTCAGGCGTGCAGGCAGGAGGGTGTTCTTAGCTGAGAAAACTGTTCCGTTCCCTCCTCCTCTAGATGAAAGAAAAAAAGATGCCCACGACGACTCATGGGACATGTAACATCATTTTGGCCTAGGCCACAAAACAAAAAGAAACTGAAGAAATGTTTATACAGAAAAAAAAAAAAGTGTTTAAAACAAGTAAATTAGACTAGAAGTACAGCCAAAGCTCTTTTGGCTGTACTTCTGTGGATCATAGGAGTGCAGTTCATTCTGCACTCCTGTGACTTGTTTTCAGCTGACAGCGGACTGAAATCTGCTGTTGGCTGACGTCACTCAGCCAGTGCAGGATGGGGAATGATCCCGACTTTAAAGTCAGGATCCACCCCAGAGTCTGGAGTGACACCTGGCTCAGCCTCTCAAGTGAAGCACTGACAGCCTGAGCCAGCCGCACCCTCCCCCTCCACAGCCAGCTCCAGTGAGTGCTGGGGAAGCTGAGCAGACAGTGGTGACTGCCAGTCCCACTTTCTGCTCAGAGTGGCTGTGAGAACTCAGCAATCATGTAACCGCTGAGCTCTCACCCTTAGAGCTGGCAGGGAACCGATGTTGCATCCACCTAGGTAAATATAAATAGGGGGGGAAAAAAGCCCTACTTCTCTTTTAAATATACTACCCTATTTATTTTACTTCCCATCTACCTATTTCTAAGCTAATGGCATAAGGATTAAACATACTTAATGTTGATTGAGAGTGTTTAGTTCTGTTTAGTTCAGGGTGACAAAACACACTCACTTTTCTGCTACTATAAAAGGTTACCCTAGGATAGGAAGTGTGTTTGGACTACAGAACATCTCTCTCATAATATAGTTCAAAGAAGTGAACTGGGCAGGGCTGAAAATAGTGATTGAAATTTCAGTGTAACATTTTCAGCTTACCACAGAAAGTTAGGATATTTTCTGGCAAGATCACTGGGTATTGTTTAACCCTTTACTGCCAACAACGTACATGATATGTCAGTGGCAGCTGGGGGGGTTTACACACACCAGGAGGCTTCACCTGTCAGGAGCTTGTGAAAATCTGACAAGCTGACTGTCGGCTGGCAGATTTAAGCAATCCAGCGAAGTTTTGGAGAGAATACAGAACAGTCATTTATAATTGCGGTCTATATCTCCATCTGTATCCCATTGAGGAGGCTTCCCTTTATTGTTTTTGTGAGACACAAAAGCACAGTGGAAGTATACTACAGCAATACAAACCGTTCCCACTCTATCAAAATAAATAAAAATAAAAATAATTTTTGAGTTGCCTATTTAGGACCAAGGGTTATATCCTGCCACCTGCCCATATAAAGCCCACTCCCAGCAATTATTAGTTTTTGCAAGCAATAAGAAAATAAATATATAACTGAGACCATGCTCAAATTCACCTTAAAGTGGCGCTCCACCCAAAAGGGGAAGTTCCGCTTTAAGGACTGCTCCCCCACTCCCCATTAAGGATTGGCACCTTTGGGGGGGTACCCGAATTTGACAGGTATCCGCTCCCACTTCCGGTCCGATCGCAAGCGGAAGGTGTTCTCCCTCCTTTCCTCCCTGTACTCTTTTGGGACACGTGACAGGCGCCAGAAGACTACAGGACCATTCATGAAGCGCAGCGGGTACCCGGCTGTGAAGCTGCCCACACTGAACATGCCGGGTGCCCACACTGAACATGCCGGCCTCCTGGAATACAGGACGGCTGGTGAAACGGGCTCTGCAAGGGACACACCGTGGGACCGAGGGACAGGTAAGTGGCTGTTTTTTTTAAAAGTCAGCAGCTACAGTTTTTGTTTTTTTAGCTTGGGCCCCCGTGGCCTGAGGGGAGAATTTTGGTACAGGGAGTCTGCAAAACCGAAACAAAAAAACACAGCGCCTCTAAGTGTGTACTGTGAAGGTATTTAATAGAAAGATAAGTAGTAACTCATCTTAGAATTTAAAAACAGGCTTATGGGTAAGAGGGTGACACGTCTGTAGCCAGATGTTGTTGTGTGTCTGATCCAGAGAGGAGATTGATTGAGTCCGTCAACAGGTGGTGCTGTGCATGTGCAACATGGATGGTAAGCCTGGTGAAATCTCCAAGGTGCCTGCCAACAGATGGTGCTGTGCATATGCAGCATGGATGGTGGAGCCTGGCAGAGTCTCCAAGATGTCCGGGATCAGCACAAGTGGCGTCTGGCGTCATCAAATTGCAACGCGTTTCTGAGCATGTGCAGGACCTGCTTGATGAAAAAGCGCGCCTGGACTCATCTCGTCCTGCACATGGTCAACTACCTTGAAAACTGTACTGCTTTGCCATGGGTGAGCACCAAACCTATACTCAAATGCCACAGGTAACGTTATAAGCCAGCCATTTTCTACACAGCAGAGTCTGGGCATTGATCCAGAAGCTGCAAGAATTAGCAAAAGTGACTGTCGATGCAGCCAGCTAGAGAAAGGACTTCCCTGCATTAAGAACAGTGCGTAGTCTTTCCAATTTTACATGTAGAAATCAGAATTGTAAGCTAGAAACCTGCTCTCAGTAGAGTGATGTCATCCATCACCTAGAAACTCTAGCAAAAAACTGAGGATTGCTGGAAGTGCAATGGGTTATATGGGCTCTTCTAATAACTTTGCTGCCAGTGTCCTCACCTGAAGGTGGCAACATAGTCTGAATTAATGGAACCCATAGTCTTAATTAATGGGAGCCTGGGTACAGGCTCCCATTTTGGTTTTAGATTTTAGATATTTTATTTATTTATTACAGGTACTTATATAGCGCCATCAATTTTTTTTTGTTTTTTTAAACTAGCTCTCTTTCCACCTCTAACCCATTCTATTAGTCTTCACCCTACCCTTACCTTGTGAAGTGAGATACACTCACCTAAGTCCCCCATCCAGGTCCCACAGTGCCATGGTTTCTGGATGAGGGGGTCCGATGATCCAGTGCTGCAATACACCCCAATACCCCATATAAAATGCAGTGTTTCACCACGTTCTTCATGTTCGGAACTTTGTAATTGGAGAAGAGGCCAGACAAGTGACTAGGCTTCCTTACAGTTTTTTTTTTGTTTTTGTCCATACACTTGTGTGCTTCAGAGTTCAGAAGCAAGCAGAGTGTAATGCACATTTAATTGAATGCATGAGAGATTCCCTGGTAGGTCAACCTAAGAACCCAGATACAGTTCTTGCTCACACAGCACCACAGATATATAAGAAACCACTGGTTTAAACGGCCATCTACCACTCTCCAACATACGTGTAGGGATTACTGAACCTTTAAAAAAGTGTAGATCACAATATTTAGTATTTATGTTTAATCATCTAAAAATACAATAAAATATTTCTACACTATAAAGGAACCACTGGATGAATCAAGCAGGCCACTTTCACCAAATGTAAGTAATAACAATGTTCTAAACATTACCGGTATTGGGCTGGGAACAGCTGCAACAACAATCCCGATAGGCTGTGGAGAAAGGATAGCTGGACTTCCATTACATATACTGGCGATTCCATTGGCAGCTGGTCCATCCTGTTTTTTCACCTGAAGTTCTCCTGGCAAAGGTGACTGCAGCTTTTGCTCTTGCTGCTTCTTCTGTATTTTCCTTTGTAACTGCTGTTTGGCATCTACAGGAGAAGCTAAGGTCTTCACTTGAGGGTGGAAGGCATTGCTTTCAGACATGGGTACAAATGCAGATGTCTGTGTAATTCCTTTCAATCCTGCAGGAAGAAAAATATTTAGGTTACGTTGGATACCAATAACCAGATACCATGAAAAACCCCCCCAAATATTTAAACAATATGAGCCGAATACCTAGCCATCTATAGAATTAAAGGCACTTCTCATCCTTAGCAATAAATGCCAAGAGACTGCCAATTGGGTCTCATAACAATTTTTAATGGCATCTGCGACTGCATAGAGTTTGTAAAGAATCAGTAGAAAACACAGCATATATAAATAATGACATAGTGAAAAGAAAGTGAGTAGAAATCAGCACACATCCACTGTATATTGCATCAAAGAAGAAATACCATGCAATTTGCCACTATTTTGAAAAAATTCCAGCTGCTATATCCCTTGATGTACTAAAGCTGGTTCAGACAATGGCCACACAAACTGCAAAACAATCTGCATTAAACCAATTACCTACCCAGTCATGGACGACAGCTTTAAAAGTCCAAATAAATTATGGATCCGGAAAGAGAGAAATAGATTTTTAAAATTCTTTTCTGTAAGCTAAGGGGAGAAATGCCTTCTGTACGTTTAAGATTTGTAGCTTTAACTAATACCTACATAAGAAGATACTGGGTATTATCATTTGTTCCACCACTGCTGTTTAGGAAAACTGAATTTTTTTACTTACTGTAAGTAGGGTTGCACCGACACCGCTTTTTTACAGGCAAGTACCGATATTTTTTTTCAGTCAAGTACTCGCCAATATACAGTACCGATACCTTTGTGGTGCGTTTTGAGCCCATACAAAATGCATGGGTTCAAATCACACTGCAAAGAATCGCATACGATTTGAACAGGAATGAGGGGTGATTCCTGTCTGAATCACATGCGGTTTCCCTGCAGGGAAAGAAAAAGCAGAAAAGTCTCTAAGTGCAGTAACTTAAACACAATTTATTAGCACACTAAAAAGGGACCACTCACATTTGGTACAAAGATGTAAGGCTCATAAACTTGGTAGACATCTGCTGACCAAAAATGCCCAGGGTCAGCAAACAGGAAGGATGACACAAGAAGTGATACAGGAGGACAAAGGCCGGCCACTCTCATTCAGATCACCGGACAATGGAGCTATCCATGGAGCACAGTGTGAGCTGCAATGATCAGTTTGCAGGGAAACAGGATCTATCTTATGGCTTTCGTCAAGTCTCCCAAAGTTTGATAGAGAAGCATTACAGCCAATGAAGGTTGCAATGCAGGACCTACAGAGAAAACAAGGTCTTGGAAAGAATGTCTAGCTATAGGATTAGGCACATCTCTCACAGGGATCACTTTGTTAACATGTGATAATGCTGGGTCCACAGTCGGAAAGGCCCACTCCTAAAATGTGTAAAGAGCAGACACATTTTGGAAAAATTAAAAGCTTATCAGGAGTTTCCCAGTCCCCATAAAGTATTCTAAAGTCCCCGTAATGTCTAGAACTAATGTGTGCACTGAGCAGGTCTTGGTAGCCTTGGGACCTCTACGAGATCTTAGACAGGTGTGCACAGCCGAAGTGCTGGAAAAGTCTCTCTAAGCCTGGCAGCTAGAGAAAAGTCCTCAGGAGCAACATCATTCAATAATGATTTCTGGTGAAGGCATAAAGGCACACTTCTAGAATCTGTGGTAAGAATCAGCAATCAAAGCTGCAATTTGTCTCATGAAATCCTGCATAACTGTGGTGGTGACTGCTGGGACAGAACTGAGGAAGGAGCCAAGCCTGACGGACTCCAAGGACTGAAGCAGAAAAAAAATAATACAGATTGTCAGTTTCAGGTGCTCAAGTGGGTGCAGTGCAGCCCCAGAGCAATTAGTGGAATGGGAGCTGAAGGACCTGTTAAAGCAGGACTGCTCCCAGTTTGTCTAGGATCTGACATGTGCTGCATGGCAAAGACAATGTGGCTACCAGGCCAAACGTTGGGTACTCATAAGGCAGATGCATGTGGCAGGAGAGAGTCATACGACTAGAGCTGAACAGGTTACTGTAGGTGGACAGCAAGGGCTGACTAAAGAAAACCCTTGTGTCGCTTGGACATGGAGCAGTAGCAGGAAGCAGTTACCTCATGCTGAATGGCAGGAACATGATACTCCCCTAAACTAAGTACATCACTGCTCATTTCTTAAGCATTAAAGTAGCATTCCAGTCAAATTCTAACTATACCTAAATCCACTCCCACCTATTCTAGCTACCCCGTGAAAGAAAAGATGTCTATACTTGCCTATACTGAGGGCACTCCAGTCCAGTCACACGACCTGTTCCCAGCACCAGCTTCAGTACAGAGGAGTGGCAGCCGACAACAGATGTCCCATAGGAAGCATATTGGTGACGTCATTGCCCTAGGTTCTGTAGCTGTTGCCAGCGAACTCTCCTCTTCACTGAAGCCGGCTGCTGGATAGATCATGCGACCGGACTGGAATGCCCTCAGAATAGGTAATTATAGACATTGTGCCCTAAATACACATTCCAGGCTAGCCCCGTAATCTGCCATTCCAGTGTGGCCTGGGAACAGCCTCTAAAGCTAATACTGAAGATCCAGATAGCGTAGGAAAATGTTGATTAAAGAGAAAAAAAAATCTAAGAGGAGAAATAATATCCATCATCCTAGGATACTAGCAAAAAAGGCAGGCATGATGGGAGTGCTAATGTCCAAATTCTTCTGTAGGCAGCAGTGTAACCCAGTTGTCTATGAATCCTTTGTCCCTCCATGAAGGAGAAAGAATATTTTAATTTGTAATATCTATTTATCAAGTATGGCAAAATGTCCAAGTACAGAAATTGTATTTTTTCAGTTTTACTTTATGCTTTTGCCTCTGGGTGGCAGCACTTCAAAACAAAAATTCTTCTGTTGCATTTATTTTTTCAGGTGTTTTTTTTTACTGCTGCAGCACTGGGATAATCTTTACCTACTGAAATGTGCATAACACAGGATAATAACCTGTCTATGCCTATTTCCATAGTGAAAAACTAAATAACCGTACCCTTGAGAACATTTAAGTCAATATTTCACTTTTTCAGGTCCATCCCTATGTATGCGCTATAACTGTAAAACACTTCTACAGAGAATTTTGCACTAAATTTGCATACAATGCTTCCATGCTGAAATCTGCCACAAAATTGAAATCCTGTATGATATCACATAGTACTTGAACACCAATTCAATTACATTCCTTAGGCAAAGTCTACTAATGCTTTTGATTCTGATTCTATGTGAAGCTAAAATAGTTAAAGTACCGTGGTATCACATTCTGCTGTACAAGTGACAAGTTCTATATGGAGAGGCACAATGTACTTTTAGCAAAAGCATTACTGACACACTGAAGTTTATTTTAAAGTGAACCTGTCAGGATGTTATGGGAGATGCCAATCCAGATTTTGTAAACAAGCCAGACACTTCACTGGCTCCAAACTATTTCTTGGTCAGTTTAAAGACCTTGGACCTTCAAAAGCAAGCGTTCCAAAGCACCTCTTCTACCTCTACAATTTAATCCACCTAATCATAAAACATGTTTTCTCCCTATGATTGGCAAACCTGTTTGAGATAGACATGCTGTAAATTGCATTATGCACATCAGGCATTCAAAACCCTCTAGAGGGAGCCTGTCAAAAAGACATTGCTTAGTGAGAACACTGGAAGGTCCTATTGAAATGTGCTAATGACAAATGATATAATCAGCATTCAGTTTAGGACGTGTATATTTTCAACACTTTGGTCATTCAGAAGCATGGCCTATACCAGTGAGTTCTGTCCCAGAGGTCAAGCAAATACACAATGGGAAAGTTTTAATGAGTGTGCAACTTTACATCTGCATACATTCTAGTTTTCAAATATATATATATCTTTATTATACATACAAACAGACTATATTGCCAAAAGTATTGGGACACCCTTCCAAATCATTGGATTCAGGTGTTCCAATCACCTCCATGGCCACAGATGTATAAAATCAAGCAACTAGGCATGCAGACTGCTTCTACAAACATTTGTGAAAGAATGGGTTGCTCTCAGAAACACAGTGAATTCAAGTGTGGTACTGTGATAGGTTGCCACCTGTGCAAAAAGTCCATCTGTGAAATTGCTTTGCCGCTAAAGATTCCATGGTCAACTGTTAGTGGTAATATAACAAAGTGAAGGCAACCAGGAACAGCAACACAGCCACGAAGTGGTAGGCCATGTAAAATAACAGAGCGGGGTCAGCGCATGCTGAAGCACACAGTGCGCAGAGGTTGTCAACTGTTTGCAGAGTCAATAGCTAAAGACCTCCAAACGTCATGTGGCCTTCAGATTAGCACAACAACAGTGCGCAGAGAGCTTCATGGAATGGGTTTCCATGGCCGAGCAGCTGCATCCAAGCCTTACATCACCAAGTGCAATGCAAAGCGTCAGATACAGGGGTGTAAACCATGCCACTACTGGACTCTGGAGCAATGGAGACATGTTCTCTGGTGGGATGAATCACGCTTCTCTGTCTGGCAATCTGATGGACGTGTCTGGATTTGGCGGCTGCCAGGAGAACGGTACTTACCTGACTACGTTGTGCCAAATGTAAAGTTTAGTGGAAGGGGGATTATGGTGTGGGCTTGTTTATCAGAGTTTGGGCTTGGCCCTTTAGTTCCAGTGAAGGGAACTCTTAAGGAGTCAGCATACCAAGACATTTTGGATAATTTAATGCTCCCAACTTTATGGGAACAGTTTGGGGATGGCCCCTTCCTGTTCCAATATGACTGCGCACCAGTGCACAAAGCAAGGTCCATAAAGACATGGATGAGCGAGTTTGGGGTGGGCAAACTAGATTGGCCTGCACCGAGTCCTGACCCCAACCCGATAGAACACCTTTGGTATGAATTAGAGCGGAGAGTGCAAGCCAGGCCTTCTCGTCTGACATCAGTGCCTGACCTCATAAATGCGCTTCTGGAGGAATGGTCACACTCCTAAACCTTGTGGGCAGCCTTCCCAGAAGAGCTGAAGCTGTTATAGCTGCGAAGGGTCGGGCAACTCAATACTGAACATACGGACTAAGACTGGGATGCCATAAAAATTTATGTGCATGTAAAGGCAGGCATCCCAATACTTTTGGCAATATATACAGTTGTGTTCAAAATAATAGCAGTCAGACATCACTAACCTGATCAATCACTGTTTTTGGTAGAAATGATATTTCTACATGGCAAATAATTTACTAGCAGGTGTAGTAGAGTAATAGAAATCCAACAGACTCAACAGTCATGACATGCATGCTGCTGATTCTGTGTAATTGAATCACTAATTGAAAGGGGCATGTTCAAAACAATAGCAGTGTGGAGTTCTATTAGTGAGGTCATTCATTCTTTGAAAAACAGGTGGCAATTATTGCCCTTATTTAAGGAAGGAAGGCAGCAAATGTTGTACATGCTGGTTACAGTGCATTTCTCTCTGAAATTCTGCGGAAAATGGGTCGTTCCAGACATTGTTCAGAAGAACAGCGTGCCTTCATTAAAAAGTTGATTGGAGAGGGGAAAACATATAAAGAAGTGCAGAAAATGATAGGCTGCTCAGCTAAAATGATCGCAAATGCTTTAAAATGGCAACCAAAACCTGAAAGACGTGGAAAAAAGCGAAAAACTACCATTCGAATGGATAGAAGAATAGCCAAAATGGCAAGGACTCAGCCAACAATCAGCTCCAGGAAGATCAAAGAAGGTCTAAAGCTACCTGTGAGTACTGTTACAATTAGAAGACGCCTATGTGAAGCCAAGCTACCTGCAAGAAGCCCCCGCAAAGTCCCACTGTTGAAAAAAAGACGTGCTGAAGAGGTTACAATTTGTCAAAAAGCACATTGACTGGCCTAAAGAGAAATGGCGCAACATTTTGTGGACTGATGAAAGTAAGATTGTTCTTTTTGGGTCTAGTGGCCAGAGACAGTTTGCAGATGACCCCCAAACACTGAATTCAAGCCACAGTACACTGTGAAGACAGTGAAGCATGGTTGCGCAAGCATCATGATATGGGGATGTTTCTCATACTACGGTGTTCGGCCTATTTATTGCATATCAGGGATCATGGATCAGTTTGAATACATCAGAATACTTGAAGAGGTCATGCTGCCTTATGCTGAAGAGGAAATGCCCTTGAAATGGGTGTTCCAACAAGACAACGACCCCAAACACACCAGTAAACGTGCAACATCTTGGTTCCAGACCAACAAAATTGACGTTATGGAGTGGCCAGCCCAATCCCTGGATCTTAATCCAATAGAAAACTTGTGGGGTGACATCAAAAATGCAGTTTCTGAGGCAAAACCAAGAAATAGAGAAGAACTGTGGAATGTAGTCCCATCATCCTGGGCTGGAATACCTGTTCACAGGTGCCAGAAGTTGGTTGACTCCATGCAACACAGATGTACAGCAGTTCTCAGAAACAGTGCTTATACAACAAAATATTCATTAAGTGATTCAAAGGAAAGCAAAATCTTCAAACATTTTTCAGTTTATATAATGAATGTTTGAGTTTGTAAAGAAGAATACAAACACTGCTATTTTTTTTGAACAGTCTAATATTCACTTTTCTTCAATTTCTTTAGAGGAACAACACAAATTTGATATATTTTTCTTCATGTTTTGATTTGAAATAGAATGTGTAGTGTTCCCAATGCATTTGTGTGTATGGAAATAAAAGCTATTAGAAGGATTTTGAGCTTTATTCACTTTTTTCATCACACTACTATTATTTTGAACACAACTGTACATACATACACACACAGGTCCATATATATTTGGACACAGGCACAATTTTAGTTTTTTTCAGGTATTTACCAAAACATATTCAAGCTACAGTTATATAATGGATATGGGATTAAAGTGCACACTCTCAGGTTTAATGAGGGTATGTACATACAAATTGGAGGAAGGGTTTAGGAATTACAGCTCTTAAGAGTAGCCATCCCCCCTTTTTCAAGGGACCAAAAGTAATTGGACAATTGAATCAAAAGCGGTTTCATGGCCAGGTGTGGGCTACTCCATTATTTCTTCATCAATTAAGCAGGTAAGATTCTAAGTGTGTTATTTGTATTTGGAATCTATTGCTTTGAACCTACATCATGGGTTCAAAGGAGCTGTCCATGCAAGTGAAACAGGTTATTGTAAGGCTTCAAAAACAAAACAAATCCATCAAAGAGATAGCAGCAACATTTAGGAGTGGCCAAATCAACAGTTTGGTACATTCTTAGGAAAGAAGAAAGCACTGGTGAGCTCAGCAAAATAAAAAGGCATGGACGTCCACGGGAGACAACATTGGTGGATGATCACAGGATCCTCTCTATGGTAAAGAAAAACCCATTCACAACATCCAGACAAGTGAAGGACATTCTCCACATAGGAGGAATTGAACATAAAGTAGCTGCCTTTGCAGATGACCTGTTGTTCTATGTGGGAAATCCTAGGATAACACTCCCAAATTTAATGAAGAGCTTAAAGGAATATGGGGAGTTATCAAATTTAAAAATCAACCCAACAAAAACGGAGATCTTAAACGTAAATCTTCCAAATAGTGAAAAAGAAAAGATACAAAAAGAATTCCCTCTTATATGGAAAGATAGAGAGAAAATATCTAGGGGTTAAACTCACTGCGTCATATACAAACTTGTATAAGTTAAACTATATCACACTTCTAAATGAGATTAAGGGGGAACTAAAGAAATTGGGAGGAGGTAACCCATCTTGGATAGGGCGCATAAATCTGATAAAAATGGTAATTGTACATAAAATCCTATATAAATTCCAGATGATCCCAATTAGACTCCCGGAGGTAATTAAAAAGATGTTGACAAGATATATATGGAAAAATAGAAAACCTAGAATATCTTATGATCTGTTGAGTAGAAATAAAGAGAAGGGAGGATTGGGAGTGCCAGATATTAAGAGGTATTATAGAGCAGTAGTTCTTGCAAGAATTTATGACTGGACACACAATTCAGAGGGGAAAAGGTGGGTTAAAATTGAAAATGAATTAAGCGGAGGTAACGAGTAAAATCATATGGGTACCAGCACAATATAGAGGATTAACAGGTACCACAAGTGTTTATACATTAAATGTTTTAAGGGTTTGGGATAAATTGCACAAGTTTATGAAGTGGGATTTTAATTCACAATTAATGTCACTGAGGAACATGGAGTATTTCCCTCCCGGTAGGGAGGAGAATACAGGAAAATGGTTTAAAAAGGAGGATATTCAATTGAGGGATATTATGGAAGGACGGGAATTGAGAACACTTAAGGACTTGAAAAAGGATAAAAGGAAACTTTTCATTAAGACAGATGAATGGAGATATCACCAATTAAAACACTTTGTTGGGAGTCTTCCGAAACCTCTGAAATTGAGAAAGGATTGGAATTTGTTTGAGAGGTTGTTGGAATCACGTGGGGATGGGAAACGGGGCACGGCTAAAGTTTAGAAGATTCTCACTGAGTTAGAATCACACACAAAGCCAATGTACATAGCAAAATGGGAAAGGGACTTAGGAACAGAGGTAGATGAAGACAAATAGAGGAAAATATATAGACTAACACATGAGAACATAAGCATGAGAGAGGTGGAGGTAAATTATAAGTGTTTAACAAGATGGCACATTACACCGAACGTTGAATATAAGATGAGTGAGGAGAATACACCAGAGTGTTGGCGGGGGTGAGGAAAGACAGGTACGTTATATCACATATGGTGGGAGTGCCCAAAGATTCAAGGTTTTTGGGAGACAATGGTTCGTTTAATTGTAATAATCTCTGGGATAAAGATAGAATTGGATCCAGAACTGTGTCTATTACATAGTACTGAGTTATCAGTGAATAAATACAAGGATTCAGGTATATGGTATTTTCTAAATGCGGCAAAGAGTATGATACCTAAGTTTTGGTATAGCACAGAGGTGCCGAGAGAAGAGGATTGGGCGGAAAGAGTGATTTAGATATGTAGGATGGAGAAACTGTATTATATGCAAGAAGACAAGATGGGGTTATATTATAGGAGGTGGGGAAAATGGGAAGATTTTGGGCCGAAGGTGAAATACATGAAGCAGTAGAGTGGGACATGTGAAAGTACCCCTTATTAAGGAAAAAGAGGTAACGGAGAAATGCAGCGTGGATGGTTTTATTCTGTATGGGGAGGGGGGAAAGGGAATAATGATAGAAAGGGATATAATTGATGGTTTTGTATATGAGAGTAATCATGGAATATGTATTTTGTATGAAAAATAAATAAATATCTAAATAAAAAAAAAAAAAAACGGCTACTACTCCAGACTAACATCTACCTCTGAAGGCATTTTGATTTATGCATAACTCCTCCCAAGAGCCAGCCCACTGCTTGAATCAAGGCTGAGGACTCTTGAGAGATGGGTACTGAAGCAGAGTGCTGTGATGTTTTCAGGAAGCTATATGTTCAGCAAACTGAGGGCCCCTTTCATTAGCCATGATCTGCATTGCATAGAGAAGCAGAGATTACATTACTGGGTCTCTAAAATAAGTTATGTCATAAAAACATAAAGGTCTTAAAAGTTTAATTAGAACGTGTATGATGTAGGGAGGGAGGAACCATGGATGACAAAATATAAACAAACTAAACTTCAAAAAATAGATGAGGGTCTGACAGTGTCTTGGATTTCTAGTCACAGGCCCTTTCAACAGTGTGGTACAATCCTTTTCAGAGATATTTATGTTAGGGCTTGTTTACACTAGCGGTTGGGAGGACAGTTGAGCCATGTTGTTACCGCTCTCTCACACTGCTCCCCCTTTTAGCTGGAAAGGCAGTGGCCGGGGTTGTACACGTGCTGTGCTGCCAATGCTTTGCTTCATGTCCAGAATTATACCCCGTCGCAAATGTAACTCATTCAAGTGAATTGGGCCATGCAGCAACCCCATGCAATGCAAGCAGTTGAAGCACGATAGTCCTGCATTTAGGGGGTCAAACGGATGGCGAGGAGGCCTGAGTTACAGAATAATGCTAATCAAACATCACATACGAGCTCTTAGATATACTCTGAAAAACTGAACATATAGTTTCTGATATATTTACCTGCTGAATCACCTGCCATTACGGTTAATGCTGCCATTGATTTAGTGCCAATGTAGTGACTTTTGACTAAGAAACGGGCCAAATCCAAAACTGAGTCAAACGATTGACTTAGGACTTTCTGTGCCCACTCGCAAACAAGACGACAAGCTGCAGAAACAACCTCTTCATCAGCATTCTGCAACTGCGCTGACACTTCCATTCCATCCAGCTGAAAAGTAAAACAAATCGTTAGCACACTAAACATGTTCTGAAATATGCTGATAGAAAATACCTTTTTACTTATACGAAAATATATGTTGAAATATAATCATTTATAACTAACTTCAAAACAAAAAACTAGTAACAATTTAAAGCATACCTGTGCTTTGCCCATGAAGTCTGAGGATTGGTATCCTGGTAATAGCAGTTAAACAATTATGAAAACCTTGTCCAAATGGTATTGTAGCTCCTGATAAACTGAAGTGTATGTTGCCTACTAGCTTCAGATTACACCAACCACATTTATATAATCACTGGACAATCCAACACCCATCCTACTACTGTCTAGGCAAGCTTTATTCTGATTACTACACATTTTGCCTTGACCCAGCCATGCATCCATTCCAAAACAGGGGCAGAGAGCACAGGAAAGATTAAAACTTCAGAAAATGTGTTTAAATATCCCAGCAGTGCTGTCAGCATGGAAACAATTAGGGAAATATCCCAGAATAGAGTGCAAAATACAGACAGCTTTTAGTTTGTTTATATTGCTGAGATTCCTATCAAGCATTCTGCTTTAGAAAACCAACTCTCCTGGGAATTTTTCTTGCAAAAAAGATTCTCTTCACTTTCTATTTCAATACTTATTTGTTTTCAAATAAATAATAGTAGGCTGACTATCAAGACTCTACCCTGGTCTTAACAAGAACAGCCACTAGATTCAACTCAATATGTTTAGAGAAGTGCTTAACAATGCAACTGCCCTATGCTGTCTAGGCCAGGGTTTCTCAAATAGGGTTCCAAGAAGCCTTAGGGTTCCCCCAGTGGTTGCTAGGGGTTCCCTGAGCAATTTCTGTCTCACAAATATGTTCACACTAACACCACTGATCATTTTCCCAATGACCTCAAGTGTAAGAGCATTCTCCCAACTGACTGACACCCTAATGTATCAAGAGTTGTAGGTATAGTCATTTTAGCAGGGGTTCCTTAAGACCAGCAAGTTATTTCATTTTTACTACTATTTAATTTGCCTTGGCTCAGCCATACACCAATTTCCTTACAGGGGCAGGAAGAAAAGAAAAGATTAAAATTCCTCCCCACCCCTCTCAATATACTGCACCCCTTTTCAATATACTGCAGAGCAGAAACTAGTTGTTGAAATGTGGGTGGAAATTAAAGCTTATCAACAAGTACTGACCTAAACAGCATAAAAGTAATTTTATACATACCCATCCACCTCTCCTACAGCTTTTGAGACTTTTAGAAGACAAAATTGCTGATAATTGATTCAATAATGCTTTATAAAGCAGTTTGGTAGGATTCAAGTGGAAGCTCTATATATGTACTATACTGTGTTTTTTGAACGCTATGACCTATTGTGCCAAGGTGGCTGATATGACTCCTGTCGATGGACTTTTGGGTCTGAAGAGAGGTTTCTTTAGACCCTAAACAGGTCACATGTGGTTCATTATACACTACTATGCAAACGTTTTAGGCAGGTATGAAAAAAATGCTGTAAATTAAAAATGCTTTCAGAAATAGAAGTGTTAATAGTTTATTTTATCAATTAACAAAATTTGAAAATAAATGAAGAGAAGAGAAATCTAAATCAAATCAATATTTGGGGTGTGACCACCTTTTGGCTTCAAAACAGCATCAATTCTTCTAGGTAAACTTGCACACAGTGTTTGAAGGACCTTGGCTGGCTGGTTGGTTGTTCCAAACACCTTGGACAACTAACCACAGATCTGCAGATGTAGGCTCAAATGCTTCTGTCTCTTCATGTAATCCCAGATAGACTAGATGTTGAGATCAGGGCTCCGTGGAGACAAACCATCACTTCCAGGATTCCTTGTTCTTCTTTACGCTGAGGATAGTTTTTAATGACATTGTCTGTATGTTTGGGGTCATTGTCCTGCTACAAAATAAATATGGGGCCAATCACATGCCTCCCTGATGGTGTGACATGATGGATAAGTATATGTATGTATTTCTCAGCATTAAGGACACCATTGTTCCTGACCAAATCTCCAACTCCATTTGCAGAAATGCAGCCTCAAACTTGCAAAGAACCTCCACCATGCTTCACTATTGCCTGTACCACTCTCATGCCCTTCGGCGAACAAACTGCCTCCTGCTAAAGCCAGATATTTCAGATTTTAACTCACCAGTCCAGAGCACTTGCTGCCATTTTCCTGCACCCCAGTTCATATGTTTTTGTGCAGAGTTGCTTAGCTGTGTTTTCACCTCAGAGGTATGGCTTTTTGGCCATAATCCTTCCATGAAGACCAGGTGGTGGTTTTACCCAACTGGGCTGATGGAAGGGGCGCATAATAGCGCAGGAGATTTCTCTTTGAGAATGTGACTGCTTGTAATCAAATTTATTGTGCAATGGTGGACTTGGAAGCAGGGTGTACCTTGTGAGGTTTAGAGAACACAACAAACAGGGAACCCGTCCATCTGCTTGGAGAAGTAGCCGTGAGATATATAAAAGTGTATATAGGTCGCGCTGCCATAAAATATGAATCAAAATTTCTAAACAATTTGCCACATGTGAAAATGCAAAAAAATTAACACCAGAAAATACAAATAATGTCTGATGTATCAGTAAGTCCCATTCAAATGATAATTTCATCTGTAATTGGATGACTTCAGGAAGCTTCCTGAAGATGTCCAATTACAGTCCAAACTAATTGAAGCAGTGTTCCCCAGCTGATACATCAAATCCCATCCCTGGAGCGCAAGTCAGCTTCTGGTCTTGGGGTGGTGGCAGCCATCTTAACCACAAGCTCTGTATGTACCTGTTACCGGTACTTAGGCACAAATACCATGTGAGAGTGGTGCTATTTTTAGGTTCTATATAATTTCATAAACGTCAGCTGCTTTGCGCAATGAACCTTTTCACAGATACGTTTTTTTTTGAGTGGCATTGTATTGCATGGGAAGGAATCACATCTTGGTACATATGAATGGTCAAGTTGGGGACAAGACACACAGTGGGACCAACCAAAAAACCCGCAGTAAGACCTATCTAGTAATAGAAGGTTCATCCATTTTAGTGAGTGCAAAGCCATGTGGGGTCACCTGGAAGTGGCCACCTGTTTTTTTCTGTTACTAATGGCACCAGCACCTGTTTACCTATCTTTTGGTTTTCAAGCACCTATCATTTGAATGGGACTTACTGATACATCGGACATTATTTGTATTTTCTTGTGTTGTTCATTTATTTTGTTTATTTTTTGCATTTTCACATGTGGCAAATTGTTTCGTAATTTTGATTCACATTTTTTGGCAGCGCAGTCTATATACACTTTTATAGGACTCACTAATGTGGAAATTTGACACATTTTAAAGTCTGCAACAGCCATAATCACATTATTCCGTGTTTCTTTTTTTGGTTTTGCCTGTGGAGCAGAGTTTTCATTGTTATTTGTTAGCTACGAGGTATACTATAAAGTCCCCAACTAAATCTACAGTAGGCAATGTAGAGAGATTTTCTTTTTTGATACTTAGGAGCAGGGCATGAGGATAGGAGGACAATGTCCTCATTAAAATGGAATGCTGAAGACAATCTTCATGAGAAAGAATGGCCTTGGACATAAGACAACCTTGCCATTGTAAGGTATGAGGAAAAGTTCTTTACAAGAAAGGGATGCCAGTTCAGAAACATTTCTGGCTTCTGATAGCAAAGTAAAGTACGAGAAAAAGTTCTTTACATGAAAGGAACACCAGTTCAGATACATTTCTGGCTTGAGATAGCAACCAAAAAGACTAATTTGCATGAGAGATCCTCTAGGTGAATATCCCTGATAGGTTCAAAAGGTGGTTTCTGCAGGACAGAGAGAGCCAAGTTGAGATCCCAAGGAAGCACAGGGTGTGGCAATGGGGGTTAATATGAGACACACTAGGGAGAGTGAGGCTAGAGGTCTTTGAAAAAGAATAGAGAAGGCCAAGACCTGAGCTTTAAGAGTACGTAAGGCCAGTTTCTGGTCAAGATTTGATTGTAGGAAGGCAACAATGTGAGTCACAGAGTTATTTCTGGTACTGATGAGGTGGGTAAACGAGAAAATGCAGATAGGTATCATGGATGTCAACAGATGCCACATTTTGCCCTGGTCTCACAAAGAAAATTACTGATCATTCGGATTCCATTTATAATTTGGAGGAATTTGTTGAGAGATTTTAAAACCAGAATAAGATTAATTTTCAATTAGTGATTCAATTAAACAGAATCAGCAGCATGCATGTCATGACTGTTGGGTCTGTTGGATTTCTATTACTCTACTACAACTGCTAGTAAATTATTTGCCATGTAGAAATATAATTTCTACCAAAAACAGTGATTGATCAGGTTAGTGATGTCTGACTGCTATTATTTTGAACACAACTGTATATTACATCAACTATAGAAAAACCCTGACATGGTACTAAACAGAAATAATGTCTGTATTTACCTCACTTTTTTGTTTGCTATCCTACATTAATCCTATCTTTATAATCTGTAAATTGTTGAGGGCGATGAGAATGCTCTGCTATTTTTAAGTGTGAGGGGTACCAATTACCACTTGACCAAGTGGGAAAGATGTTAACACTGTTGAATATTAGACCAACAATAAATTGTTTAACATATAAGCAAATGTATACAGAATTTTCTTGATGCCCTAAGATACTCGGTACTCTCATCACTTGAAAATACCCTGTTCTCAGATGCTGGCGAAAGAAAAAAAAAAAAAATACAATAGAAAAAATAAGGATCAATGTATGAATTGGTCAAATGTCTTGTCAAATTATTCTACAATACTAAACAAGCTATTTATTTGGTACACAGAAACTATTTTTTTTTTTTTTTTTTATTGAAAAGACATGCAAAAATAAAATAAACATTACCCCATCTCCTGACTTGTTGAAATCCAGATTGGGAAGTGAAGGCATGTGCACAAATGCTTTCTTTCTCAGCCCACTGTAGCAATACGTAGCATAGTTAAGGTCTATAACAGAATACACTGAGTGCCTGACATACGCAAGAGACCTCACAAAGGAATAAAACATACAGTTTATTAACAGCTCGAATTACATTTACAGGTAAAAGAGTCTATTCTACACAAATAATTACTGCATAACTCACCTCATTGAGATCTTCACTTTTTATCTAAGGGCTAAGTAAATGAGTCTGATGCTATCGGCCCACAATTGAATAAAAAATTGGATCTGTGCCCAACATTAAAGTGCCAAGCAGTTGCACAGTTCTCCCTTCACCCAAAAACTCTTATGAGTAAGGGCTCGTTCACATCATGGTGCAGAGACATCTGTTTTTCTGCACGCATTCTGCAAGGTCAAAAATGGAATCAAGTGTTCTCTGTTCCATGTTCACACCATAAAACTGGTATCACATGCAGATTTTACTGCGAAGGAATCTGCAATATGTATAAAACTCATTGAAACGCGCATGAAAACTGATGTCTGTAAGTGAAATCTGCCAGCCAGTTCCAATCAGTTTTTAGCACGTATGGTGTGAACGAAGCCTAACTGAAAAAGTTCTGCTTGTCCAGCATGATAAGGAAAACACCAAGACACATTCGAATACAGCTTTAAATAATACACAGGTTTTCATATATTTTGCTGCAGCTTTGGGCCCAACATATGTATCCAAACCAAAAATATTATTCTTTATAATTATTTCAACAGCATTGTGGATTATGATGCAAATTACAGACAAAATGAGGTACAGGAAACCTCCCAAAGCAGGCCACAGCAATTTTGCATTGATCAAGGGCATGTTTTATATTTCTAATGTGCTACTTCAGACCACAGGAAGGTAGGAGAGATAAAAGCAAAGGAACACATTTATTTTATTTATTACAGGTACTTATATAGCGACGTCAATTTACGCAGCACTTTACATTGTACATTCACATCAGTCCCTAACCCTCAATCTAAAGTCCCTAACCCACATTCAAACATACTAGGGCCAATCTTTGACAGGATCCAATTAACCTACCTTTGGAGTGTGGGAATAAATAGGACTACCCGGAGGAAGCCCACGCAGGCACAGGGAGAACATGCAAAATCCAGGCAGGTGGTGTCATTGGGATTCGAACCAACGACCCTAGTACTGCCAGGTGGAAGTGCTAACAATTTAGCCACTGTGCTGCACCTCCTGGTCACATACAAAAGCTAAATCCATTCTTCTGAAGTAGAACTGAAAGAATCAAGTTTGACTCATATGCAAATTTAAACCCAATGTAGTAGAGCAGCACAACAGCAGGTCTGGATCTCAAGCTTGGACATAACAGTCAATGAGTTCTTTACCTCTTGAGATTCCAAGAATAAAGAACAACCAGAAATGTATTTGCCTTCAAGGTGCACAAAACCTAGAATGGTTCTGAACTTTTTTTCCCTGTAGATTGCAGTAGTTAAACAAGATCTGTCCTGACAGCATATTATTTGGCATATTGTTTTCTATGTGTTGATGAGATTTTCCATCTAAATTTAGATGCAAGTTGAATTACAACAACAGATGTTTTGTGAAGAAGCCCATGCAGATTTGGACACATTTGAAGTAAAGGATATTTTGATTTGCCTCTTGTGCCCAGGCGACGTGCCTTCATGTTCGGAAATACATTCTTCATAATCTTTCCAAAGTCAGCAGCACTTAGTGGGTGATAGCCAAGATTGTCACAATAGCTCCTAAAAGAAAAAAGCACACATATGAAATAGATATGAGCAATAAAAACAGCCTGGACAGACACTTCAGCTCCTAACATTCTACAGGCATGCATATCTACAAGCAAAAGAATGCTCTGCAGATTATTGAAGACACAGCTGAACTCTAATGTATTGTGCCGAGAAAAACAACAAGGCCTGAGTACATCCAGCAGCATCCAGATAAAGGGATAAAAATGGCCTACTGCAAATTGACCATGGGGAAAAGGGTGCACTGTAGTATCCATGGTGATTAAGAGGACATATCTCACTGCATAATGTTGAAAGTGGGTCATTCTGCACAGTATACACTAAAGGAGGGCATCCTAACAGAGAAAGCCCCTGTAAGAGGGCAAAAAGCTTATGCTGCATAGTTTTCACTAAAAGTGGTAAAGGAAGGCCGTGCTCAACATTACTAATGGAAGTACCCTGATGGGCCACTTGTGACTGAAAGAGCACAAACAAGGATCCTGCTATGCTCGCAATTAACACAACAGAAACCCCACATCAATGGAAAAACATGTCACTGCACTTACTTGTACTCATCATAGACCTCTTGCTTGGGCAGAGATGTCTCTGGGTGCTCCTCTAAGGTATTTTTAATCCAGGAGAAAGCATGAGTTTGCTGAGCTCGACTAGATGACAAAGAGCTCTGATCACTAAAGAAAAAAACAAAAACATTCATCTTACTGAAAGAAATGTCTTAAGGCTAGCACCTAGAGAGCTACTAAATAAAACGTTTATGGCAAGTCTAACAAGAGATAATAATATCTGATCAAGTGCGATAATCCACAGCCTGGTTTGGCATAGTTAACTCACTTCAGCTATTCAGATGAAAAAATATTTGCAGTGAAGCACACTAAATCACAACAAAAAAAGTAGACCTAATTCCATTCTGGCTAAACCAAGTACATGCTTATTAAAATGCTGGAATAAACCATTGAGCTTTTATTCCTGCCAAGATATTTTTCAATAACTATGCCAGTGGCATTAAAATAAAACAAAATGTTTTAAATGTGTTTCTCACATTTTACTGCAGGTGATCTGAAGGCTCTTTTACATTCATAAATAACAAGACTTCTGGAAACATAAGACAGTTTTTGGCAACTGACCACTTGGCTTAGCCAAGAAGACAGACCGGATATTCAAACATTTATAATGCACCTGGCTGCTTCAGGGTAACTCAAAACCTAAAAACTGCATTATGTATTAGAAAAAAAAAAGGGCAGAGTATAGAAGTGGACACAGACAGAGCATTAGCACTGAAAGCCAAATATTGCAGTTTCAACATGACCTGAAGCTGTGTAAGCCCTTTCTGTGTGTATGTGTGAATAATGAACACAAACAAAGATTTAAGCTACCTATAAATGGGGAAATATTTCACAGTGAATCATGGGTAATGACAACTGATTGGCCTCAAACCTGCTGGACTCAACCACATCCTTCTGTGCACTTCAGCTGCAGGATAGTGGTAAGCACATTCATGATTGAAAGTTCACTGCATCCACGACTATGGCTACTGTACACTACTTATGTTCCTGGACAGGATAGGTTAAGGCTGGCAACCTAAGCTCACCTTGCAGAGGTAAGCTTGTTAGATACAGTAGAGAGGTTCAAAGGGTGGTTTCTGAAGAACAAACAGAGCCAGGCTAAGATGCCATGATGTCACTGGAGAACACACAGGGAGAATAAGGAGAACAATACCCCGTATGGAGGCTTTCATTAAGGAGTGAGAGTCAAGCAGTCTTTTGAAAAAAGAATTACTAGGACTGGAGTCTAACCAGGAACCTGAGAAACTGACTTTCCAGATGTGATAATAGACTTTGCAAAAAATCGATTTCCTACCTTTTGAACCAGGTAGGCCCCCTGTCTGCAGAACTCTGGGCTTCAATAGCCAGGACTTCAAAACCATCAATCAAGTAGCAGGGTGGGAAACTGGTCCTTGGGACAGAAGACCGAGAAGATTTGGGAAGGCTCACAGAGTTGTGCAGCAGTCTGAGTAGGTCCAAGTAACACGTTTTCCTGGGCTAGTCAAAAGCAATGAGATTCACTGAAACATCCTCCATCCTGATCCTGCAGAGCAGGAGAAGAGGGAGTTTTAGAAGTGGAAGATGTAGATCAGGTTGAACTGTTCCCACTGAATTACCACAGCATCCATGAAGAAGGCTAGAGGACCCCCCTGCACCTGGAAACAAACTTGCTTAGTTTGTTGTTGAGCCTGGTAGTCAGAAGGACCTTTTCTGGTGCCCCCACCTGAAACAGATGTTAAAACACATCAGGGTGAAGACACTATTCTACTGTGTCCAGACTTTGACAACCAAGAAAGTCTACCTGCCAATTTTCCATGCCTGGGATGTGCAGGATGGAGGATGGACAAGGCTGGAAGATGGCATTTTGTTTAAACCAGAATCTGAGCAGGGCTTCTTTGAGTTGTGAGACTTCTGGTTCCTTGCTGACGATTGCTGTAGACCACTGCTGTAGCTCTGTCCAACTGAATTCTGTCCAGATAACCTAGCAGTTGAGAAGTCCAGCAGCGAAGGGATAACTGCATCACTAGTAGTTCCAGAATATTGCTCCTCTGACAACCGAGTACCTTGCACTGAGAGTATTTCCAGGACTCTGGCCCAGATCAACAGGCTGGAATCCATTGTTAGAATTTTCCAGACCAGAGGGAAGAAAGCTTTTTCCTAAGCCCACCAAGGCCAAGCCCAGGATTAGGGGTCAGGTGCAAGCAATGTTCCAAAGACCAAGCGTTTTGTCTCCCACAGTGAGCATGTGAAGTTGTGGTCTGGAGTGAAATTGGGCATGGAACTGCTTTTGAAAGAGGCAGCATTGCCAAAAACCTTCATGCAAAAGAATGGTTGGCTGGCTCCTGGAACGTAACACCTGAACAAGGGAGCAGGGAGTTTGAAGCTTTGCTCGAGGAAGGCAGACCCCGAAAGAGACATATCCATAAGAAAGCCAAGATACTTTGAGGACTGAGTCAATACCAGTGCTGACTTTAGGAGGCTTGGAAAAAAAAGAAAACCTCTACAGAGTTTGAACAGTTTTTTGGACACTGATCAATAGACTCCCTCAGTACGAGGTTGCACAGGTATCCCACTATGGACATGCCCAAAGAGCAGGGCAATGCACTCTGGTGAAGACCAAAGGTGCAGTGGATAGAAAAAAAAAGGAAGAGCAACCTGCTGGTAATGTTGGGTGCCCACTACAAAACACAGGAAATGTTGATACAATGGAAAGATGAGGACATGCAAGTAGTCTTCTTTGATATCAACAGAGGTCAGAAAGTAATCTGGGAGGAGGGAAGCAATGGCTGATCTTAGAGATTATGTACAGCATTTCTTGTTTGTGCCCAAAGATGTTCAGAACTTTAGGATCCAGTAAGAAGTGAATGCACCCTTTCACTTTAGGAACTGTGAAAAGATTTGAGTAGAAATCTTTCCTCTTCGGGAACAATGGCTATGACCCCTTGACAGAGGAGCTATGCCACTTCTTTCTCACAGCGGGGTCTAGGTACAGCCTTCCTGGCTATGCTGAGAATCCAGAAAGCGGCAACATGTGACCTTTCTGGCACTGCAGCACCAATAAAAGCTTGCTAGAACAAAAATGATCTTAATAAAAAGAATGGAATGGAAATAAACCTAAGAGGAGAGAATACATCTGCTGTCTTAGGACACTAGCAAAAACCATGAGCATAATATGATAGGGAGAGGTCATACTGGGATGTCTTACAGCTTTGTTTGCCAGTGTCCAATCTCCTGAAGGCAGTAGAATAACCCAATGTACCGTACCATACCATTACTTCACCCTGTGTTCCTTAATGTACGATTAAAAAACCATTTGCATACTAAGTGGAAAATATTATTACCATTCTTTGTCTGATATTAATGTCTGTGACCTTGATAGGGAGATTTCCTCTCACCTCACATACCATTATAGTGGACACCTGCAGTTGTGGGTGCTGCTGACTACCATATAGTGACCAATGTCTTGGAATTGGAATTAAGAGGCCATCGCCATACAAGGAAACAAACAGCAATGTAAAAACTGACAGAGGTGTTAACCAATAATTTACAAAAAGGATAGCTATCCCTGAGGAAGTAACATGATTCGTGACACAATGCCTCGGACGGAAGGGACATACTGGAAAACAGCAAATGGCTGTGAGCGTGATCAGTGTGTTCTGGTCGGGGAAGTGCCCCAGCCAGAACACAAAGGCACAGTGGGAGAGATTGCCGCACTAACATCACTTAGTAAGTACAGTGATCTCTTCATTTTATTTTTCCCTTCAGCCTGCTGGGCTGAGTGAAAAAAAAAAACCTTAATGTGTGTACTAAGCTTTAAACTAGGTTAACACCTTTATGGTGCATTAACTTGTGTTGCCTTAGGGCAACTGATTCATTTGAATGGGCTGCCTAATACACCATACTGAACAAAAAAGGGAATGTACTTGTTTATTTTAAATGCAGGTAGTGATTACCTGCCTTGTGGTGTGCTGCCTTGTGGTGTGGCAAAGATTAAGAATGAATGGCACTATGGCATCCCAACAAGCAACACGGGTGTTTTTGCCTACCCAAAACCAGCATTATCTCACAGAGGCAAAAGCTAGCTAGTGATATGCTGGCTGAGAAGTCTTAGGTACTCATAGACATAAAAATATTGTTGTCCTGGCTGTTCTTCTCAATCTCAATCTGGAACTGAGCTACAAACATCAGATGTCTATGGTTATCTTTAGGTTGTCCAAAATTTCTGGGAGCAAGAGTGACTCATTTGTGCTGGATTAACTGTTCAGAACATAGATGTGAAATTTCAAACCATCTATCCAAATTACCTGTAGTTTATAGCTCCAGGGATGTGAAAGTGAACCAACAAGCAGCACAGACACACACAGAGTCTTTTATATGCTGATCTTCCAATGTCTACTTGACTTATAGACAAAAGATAGCACTGCTGAAGTCTATTCTATAAAAGATGCTTACTGTGAATAAACTTACTAAGGTAGGTTCACATATGTGCGGGTGGTACCGCTGCGGATCTGCAAAAAAAATCTGTGGAGGCGCACCACCCACAGAGGGAATGCAGACCCGCGGTCTGGTGCCATTAATTCTAATGGCACGCCACCTGCACTGGAAATCGCAACCGTACTGGGAACTGAGGTTCCCGTGCTGGCTGCGTTTTCAGAAGAAGTGCAGGGACTTCTTCCCTGCATGTCCCGAGGCACGGGAGTCCATTAAAATGAATGGGCTCTTGTGCCCACACAAAACGCAGACCATAGGAACCCGGATACGTGAACAAGGGGTAAAAGATGAGTGTTCAACTTAAACTTGATATTTTCTCAGACTACTGTGTTAAGTCTACGAACAGCCTTTTATTTGCCTTTGCCACAGTGCTTTTCCTTCTGCAAGCTAGGATGACAGAAGCATGAGCAAAGAAAAATAGCATATTTTGAAAGTTCTCTGCCAAACATCTGGAACCAAAAAGAACATATCAGAAACAGCGTGAGATGGGATTACACATTATAATCAAAATACTAAACAGACCCACACCTTTTCTCTGAATTGCTAGGACCAGAAGGCAGTTGGAGGTAGAGGTAGAGTTTCTCAAGATCTGTAAACTTGTCAACTTCTTGCTAAACAGAAAAAAAAAATACAAACAGTAAGTTCAAGCAGGACAGTACAGATGCTTTCTGGCAAATGAAAAAGCACACTGCTCATCTTTATAACACAGTACTTGGATATCCACTGAATTAAATCATTGATTGAAATAAAGGAAAAGTCCAGCCATTCTGATATGCCATCTTCCTGTTCACATAGATTGTTTGAATCGGCCACTGGCTTCTTAGATCACTAGTAGAACTATCGACAAAACTTTTTTTTTTTAATAGAGTAAGGGAGGGTTATAATCCGTCAGTTTTTTTTGTTTTTTTGACATCTGTGTCCTATTGGAATATATACCTTCACGTCCTGACCCACAGCTATAACTTGGATTACGAGGGAATCCCTAGGGCCCCCAAGTTGACCAGCAATAGAAAAGTGATGGCAAAGTGATGGCCCATCGAGTCTGCCTGTTTTTCTTTTTGGTGTGTGGGTGTGATTTTTAAATGAACATTTGTATGCAATTTCTCAGTATGTTTGATGACTTGAAAAATGTCGTTTGAAAGTACCTCAAGAAACATTTGCTTTAACTTTCGATTTTGGAGTGAATGGACTTTCACAAACCTGCTTTGAATTCTTAACTGAGGTTAAAAAAAAAAAGTAAATTTGACCCCGCTAATGATTAGAAAATTCAATAAAACCTCTTAAAACAAACATTTTCAAATCAAATTCTACCAGTGTATGGCCATATTTTAGATGGCCTTCTCACAGATTTCTGGACTCCTGCCCCTAAACCTACCCAACAGAAAATATAGAAACCAACAGAAAAAGTGATAAGGAATTCAGGTGCAGTGATCTTGTAGCTAGGCATCTTAGATATTAAAGAAAATGTAAACCCTACATTTCATATTCCTGATATGTGCCTGCTGTACCATGTACTTGTATGAAAAAGTATCCGGTTCTCTTTGTATTGCTTGCTTTGTGTGAATTCCCTGGTGTTCCTGCCAGTCCATCTGCATTCCTATTAAAAACTGACCACACTAGACAGCAGAGCACAGCACGGTCAGTTCTCAAGCTGCGCTGGGAACTCAAGCGTGCTCTCCTCCGGCGATCAGACTTCTGCAAACACACGCCCCTGCACAGTCTATCACTGGGAACCTCAGTATTCTGCTGTTTCTCCTACCCCACCTCTCTGAGCTGCTGAAAACAGAAGCTTTGTGATAACTTATAAAAAAAAATTTAAATAATTTAAAAAAAAAAAAAAAAGGATAACTTACAAGAAAAAAAAAAAAAGAAAAAAAGTTTATATAACTTTTCTTTTATATCTATACACGTTTTGCCTTTCATTTCTATTTTAAACTGAATGTGTTGTTTTACAAGGTAAGGGTTCACATACACTTTAAAGGAGGAGGTGGAGGTGCAAATGCCCCAGCAGCCACAGATAACCTATATAAATTTTAAAATACTTAGTAAAAAACAAAATTACAGCTAGGCAAATTTTAGTGCTATGTAGATAAAAAAGGTGTGAAAGCAAGAGCAAAATGTCTAGTAACTATATATGGGGACTGTCTACTGATATGTCTGTGACACAAAATTAACTGGCAGCAAATTTTCTACAGACGCAAATGGCATCTGGCGAGCAGGCAGGCTGCTTGTTCTACAACATATTTTCATTCTTTTTAAAGCAACTCAATATTTTCCCTTACTAACTTGCCTTTAACAATTGCTAGCTATCTGCTAACAGATTTATTATTCTGCTGGCTGTTTATGAATTTGGCAAGACCACATAAAAAGTTGTCCAAATCCAGTGAAAGAGTTATTGAAATAAAACAAAAGCATGTTTCGTCCCATGCAGGCTACATTTTCCTGATAGGAATATTTTACAGTATTTTCATATTTGCAGAAAACAACATATTGGCATTTTCTTAATTGGTTTGCATTTATACAAAAGCCAACAGAATGGTTCTTCAGTTTACACTAAGCACAGTCAATAAGGGTCTCCTTGTACTCCACAACTTATTTCAGGAATAATTTGAAAACGCTTTAAAGCTGATCTCCAGCTTTTCTGTCGCTTTAAATAGTATGTTTTCACCAATATGGTCCAAGCAAACTATTTCCTTAACTAAGTGCTGCACTGGTTTTAAGTGCTGTATGTACTGTATGAAGCTTCAGATACATGCAATACACAGAGCTGAGTTCCGACTATGAGACAGAGAGTTCTCAGCCAGCTGTTCAGGGGCAGCTTTGAATGAACATTAAGCTTCCTCTGATTGGCTGAAGTGGAGAGGAGGGCTGATGACATTACAATCTCTGACTCGGCCAATCAGAGGAAGCTTTATATTAATTTAAAATTTAGCCAAGGTTTCCTCCAGCTGTACCAAATCATTTATTAGACTTGATATAAACAAGACAATCCAATGGCCCATGTGGTATTCTGGGTCAATTACTGGCCCCACTAGGAGGTGATAAACACTTCAAAAGCTGCAAGGGGCCATATCTGCCAGACAAGATGCACAGGTATTCCATACATCCGTGTGAGGGCAGACCTATTCATGTCTATTGAGATGCTGCAGCTGCATGGACACAGCCACTGCTATCAATACGACATCCATGTGGGTGTGGGTGTGGGTGTGTGTGTCCGGATGCAGACAGTGTCTGTTCAGGAACAAGCACCTGCATACCCACAGATGGCAAACTGGTAGCAGCGGTTGTGTATTTGCAGCTGCTGTGTCCCACTGGACATGAATGCCATCAATACATTTCAATGGGACTGCCTGCATTAGGTTGTGCAGAGCAGCTGTGCATCCCCATGCGGGTAAACAAGGCCCTGCACAAGTGTATGGTATTGTATGCTCTGTGTGAACAAGGTCCTAACTGCTCAGACCAACATGCATCTTGCATAAAGTGGTTCTAAAGGCAGAAGTTTTTTTTTCACCTTATTGCATTCTCTGTGTTAACGTAAAAAAAATTTCTGCATGCACCCCTTTACACTTCCATGAGCCCAATCTAGATTGAGCGCTGTGCACAAAAGAAGAAGCACTCTCAGCTTTTTCCCCCCTCATTGGTTAAGACACAGCAGCCATTGGCTCCTACTGCTGTCAAGTCACATCCAGTGAGGAGGAAGAGGAGGGCAGGGCCAAGAGGCTTGCTATGGGGGCACTGAGAGAAGGGAAGAAGCCAGGAGCACCATTGGAGGACTCGAGAAGAGGAGGAGCTACAGGCATCATCCTGGTAGCGTTTTCTTAAGCTGGAGGTTGGCTTTCATGTAAAAGCAATCCTAGCGGCTAATTAGCTGCTGGATTGTTTTTACAAGCAGCGGGAAGGGATGTCCCCCCGCCCTACCACCACCTTCCTTGGGTTCTATTGTCCCACAGGGGAATTTGAGAATGCAGCCAGCAGTTCCCCTGGCTGACCACAGAGTAATTGGAGAGCAAATTGGCTCCAATCAGCTCTATGGTCTAAGAGACCAGAAACTATGAGCATTTCATCATTTCCAGTTCGCCGGATATTAACAGCGCCATTTTTAAATTGGAAAAGCATATGATCACACCGATCTTGGTGTGATAAGATGCTTTAAGGGCACAGGAGAGATCTAGAGTCTAATAGACCCCAGATTTCTCAGAAAAGAGTAGCTGTCTTTGCCTATTGCTATTACAGGGGATATACATTCCCTGTGATAATATAAAAAGTGGTTAAAAACAAACACCCCACCCTCTTCCCGCAAGCTGCGGTCGCGTATTGGTATGTAAACAGAGATTGCACCATGCATGTGAGGTATTACCGTGAACATCAGATTGAGGGCAGTAATTCTAGCACTAAACCTCCTGTGTAAACATAAAGTGGTGACCTGTAAAGACTTTTGTCTCGAAATTAAGAAATGTACATAGTTTGTCGCCGTTGCACAGACATATGTACGTAGTTTGTCGTCGTTGCACAGACATGCACAATTTTAAAGAAAATCATGTTTGGCATCTATTTACTTGGCGTAACATCATCTTTTGTACTTGATCAAACAATTGGGTAATATATTGTGTTTTTGTACATTAAGATTCAAAAAAGTGTATTTTTTCCCATAAAATTAGCGTTTGAAATACCATCGTGTAAATACTGTGTGACATAAAAAATTGCAACACCCACCATTTTATTCTCTACGGCAATTGCCTAAAAATATAAAATGTTTGGGGGTTCAAAGTAATTTTCTAGCAAAAAAAAATTGTTTTTCATGTGAACAAAAAGTGTCAGAAAAGACTTTGTCTTCAAGTGGTTAGAAGAGTGGGTGATGTGTGTCATAAGCTTCTAATGTTGGTCCTGAAATGCCAGGAAATGTCACACACCCCAAATGACCCCTTTTTGGAAAATAGACACTCCAACATATCTGCTAAGAGGCATCTCATTTGTTGCCACAAGTTTTTGGAAAATGAACAAAAATATATTTTCTCTTTTCTTTTACAAAACCCTGTGACAAAAATGATATCTGAAAAATACTCACCATGCCTCGTATCAAATTCCTTGGGGTGTCTACTTTTTTGGTAAAAAAAAAAAATTCCAATACGTGTATTAATTGGATATTTTTCATAACCAAAATTAGAAAAAAAATTTTTTTTTTCTAAATTTTTGTTCTTTAGTTTATATCACAAAAAAAAATCCAGTAGTGATCAAATATCACCAAAAGAAAGCTCTATTTGTGTGAAAAAAGGACAAATGTTATTAGGGGACAGCCTTGCATGACCGTTCAATCACCAGTTGAAATAGCACAGTGCTGAATAGAAAAAAATAGCTTGGTCAGGAAGGGGGGTAAATCTCCGGAGAGCAAGTGGATAAACTATATATATGATGGCAGAATAGAAACAAATGTATATGAGGCTGGTATAAAAGTCATTCACATGAAAATATCAAAGTAAACAGCCTCTGCCATTGTTTATTCACTTTCCATGTCTGTGGAAATGTTGTCATGACAACCACTTATTGTAAAATTAGACACACAGCTTTAAAAAAAAAAAAAGAAACATTTGTGCATGGTTTCACCAGAGCTGAACATGAACCTAAACACTAAAGCTGAGATGAATACATTTTCAAAAAGATTTCTGTTATTATTACTCTATATTTTTGTGTTTTTAACAGATAACATAACAATAACAAGTTCAATGTCCGTTTTCCCTATATGCAAGTGGGCACCCTTCTAAAAAATGTATAATTCACCCTGGCGAGTAATCATAGCAGGGATGCTTGATTCCTATCACCCGACGCCCGGGACGTGTAGTTTCAGGTGCCGGGCAGGTAGTTTTTTTCCTCCTTTAGCCCTGCTGCAGGCAAGCAGCAGGGCTCACCTGTCAGGTGAAGCAATCAGCGGCAACGCTGCTGCCAACTGCTTTCACACAGTGCCAGCCTCTCCACGCCCTGCACCCCAGGCGTGAGGCTTCCCAGGCTCCGCTTGCCGTCAGCTAGAGAGGAGGGGGAAGAGCGGACAAGTCCACTCCCCTCCCCTTCTTGTGCTGACCCAGATGTGACGTTACGATGTCACTTCCAGGTCCCCGTTGAGAGATTAATGCAATCCCCAGGAATTAATGTAATATGGTGCAGATGTGCACCACATTACATTCAGTGGAGCAGAGGGGAGACATGCAGGGTCTTTTAGACCTTGGATGTTTTAAAGAGGATGTATCATTGTCAAAGTCTACAATCAAGAGAAGACTTCACGAGAACAAATACAGAGGATTCACCACAAGGTGCAAACCATTCATAAGCCTGAACAATAGAAAAGCCAAATTAGACTTTTCCAAAAAACATCTAAAAAAGCCAGATCAGTTCTGGAAAAGCATTCTTTGGACGGACGAAACTAAGATTAATCTGTACCAGAATGACAGGAAAAAAAAGTGTGAAGAAGGCTTGGAACAGCTCATGATCCAAAGCACACAACTTCACCTGTAAAACATGGTGGAGGCAGTATGATAGCATGGGCATGCATGGCTTCCAGTGGCATTGGGTCATTGGTGTTTATTGATATGACAGAAGACAGAAGCAGCCTGATGAATTCTGTAGTGTTTAGAGATAAACTGCCAGCCCAGATTCAGCCAAATGCAGCAAAGTTGATAGGACGGCGCTTCACAGTACAAATGGACAATGATCCAAAACACACTGCAAAAGCAACCCAGGAGCTTTTGAAGGAAAAGAAGTGGAATATTCTGCAATGGCTGAATCAATCACTTGATTTCAACTCAATTGAGCATGCATTTCACTTGCTGAAGGCAAAATTAAAGGCAGAAAGACCCACAAACAAAGAACAACTGAAGACAGCAGCAGTTAGAGCCTGGCAAAGCATCAGAAAGGAGGAAACCCGGTCTTTGGTAATGTCCATGGGCTCCAAACTTCAGGCAGTCATTGCCAGTAAAGGATTCTCAAAAAAATATTAAAAAAGAACATTTTATTTAGGATTATATTCATTTCTCCAATTACATTTGAGCCCCTGAAAATGGAGGGACTTCATATAAAAATGGTTGCAGTTCCTAAAATCTGTACTTGATATTTATGTTCAACCCCTTGAATTAAAGATGAAAGTCTTCAAATTAATTTGGATTGTTTCTTTTTAATTTACTCTGGTGGTATACAGAGCCAAACGTATATATGGACCGAACTGTGTAATTATATATATATTATATATTATACATTCACACGAATCCCTAACCACCTAGGAGTGTACAATCTAAAGTCCCTAACTCACATTCCTACATACAAACCAGGAAACCAACGCAGGCACAGGAAGAATATGCAAACTCCGTGCAGGTAGTGCCGTGGCTGGGATTCAAACGGATGACCCTAGTGTTGCCAGGCGGAAGAGCTAACCATTTAGCCACTGTGCTGAATTCTGTTCCATGTCTTCTGATCATTCCCAAAAATTGAACATTTTTGGACAGCAGTAGTACTTTATGCTACTACACAACTAATTAAGTATCTGCCCCTAACATTTCAGAAATCAACATTTTAAGAGGCTGCAACAGGGGCAGACTGACAACACATGGGGCCCCCGGGCAATTGGGGATCAATGGGCCCGTGTCCATGCCCACATTCAAAACACAACCAAAAAAGCCTATAAAAGGTACCAGGGGAATTTTATGGGGCCCCCTACTGACCCCAGGCCCTCGGCCAGTGCCCGAGTGTTCGAATGGTCAGTCCGCCCCTGGGCTGCAAACAACTATTCAACATCATATCTCTTGGGGCAAGTAAAACATTCTGCTCAAATTTATCTAATACGATGAGTGCATGCTGTCACAATACCAGATGGAACAGGATATGTAGTGACTGACATCCAGTGATAGTAACCAGGATAATCCAGAGTACTAGATATATTTGCAGACCAATCTATCTTTTACGACCTCAATACAAAGGCAAATCTTACATTTAAGGGCCCATTCACACTAGGAACTGCAGCTGAATCACACAGGAACGCTGTGTGTTCCTGTGTGATTCACATGCACTTCTGTGCAGTGTGATTTTAGCCCATTCACTTTGAATGGACTGAAATCACACTGCACTAAAAAGTAGTGCAAGCGCTACCTTTGGAACTGCACAGCAACAGTATCACATGCTACTTTTGCACTATGCATTCCAGTGCGGGCAAACGCACTGCTTTTGCGACCTGCATTTTGGATGTCCTTAACTTTTTAGTGACACCCACTGCAGATTGCAAGAGCAGTGTGACTGGAATCTGGTGTGGGAGACTGGCATTGGAAATGGGCCTCCTGCACCACGTTCTAGTGAACAGGCTCTGTAGGATAACTAAACTCAAGAACAAAAATGTACTGTATTGCATGTTATTAGTCCTTAAAAGTGGAACTATACTCACCTTGGATCCAGCGATGTGGAGTCCCAAATCTACCCCCGCTTGGCCGCTGACATCTTTGGATGGCTGGCTTCCGGGTCTCAATCACTGGCTGGGTGGGGATGATGTCACTCCTGTGCATGTGGAGGGGCTCAGTCAGATTAGATATTGCCGATTTTATACAGTGAGCTACACATACACAGCTCCCTGGAAAAAGGCGGACAGGCTGATAAGCTACTTTAGTGCAGAAGAGACAAAGTATATATCTTCTGCAATAAAGTTCCTGCCTTCTCATCCTTTTTTTTTGTTTACCTAAAGTTCAACTTTAAGCAGGCCATATACTGATCAAAACTCAGTCAGTTCAGCAGGGACCAGCTGAATTCCTATCAGTGTGTGGCTTTTCACGCTGGGCAGAAGTCATTGGAGTGCCCATTCACACATATGCGGATTGGATGCAGTTTGAACCGCATCCAATCCACACGACATGTGAAATAACATTGCTTCCTATGGTGCCTGTTCACATACAGTAAATATAAAAGTCTACACACCCCTGTTAAAATGTCAGTTTCTGTGATGTAAAAAAATGAGACAGATAAATAATTTCAGAAATTTTTCCACCTTTAATGTGACCTATAAACTGTCCAACTCAATTGAAAAAATAACTGAAATCTTTTTTTTGGGGGGGAGGGGGAAGTAAGCATAAAAAACGAAAATAATGTGGTTGCATAAGTGTGCGCACCCCCCTATAACTGGGGATGTAGCTGTGTTCAAAATTAAGCAATCACATTCAAAATCATGTTACATAGGAGTCAGTACACACCTGCCATCATTTAAAGTGCCTCTGATTAACCCCAAATAAAGTTCAGCTGTTCTAGTAGGTCTTGCCTGACATTTTCTTAGTTGCATCCTACAGCAAAAGCCATGGTCCACAGAGAACTTCCAAAGCATCAGAGGGATCTTATTGTTAAAAGGTATCACTTAGAAGGGTACAAAAGAATTTCCAAGGCATTAGATATATCATGGAACACAGTGAAGACAGTCATCATCAAATGGAGAAAATAAGGCGCAACAGTGACATTACCAAGAACTAGAAAAATTCCAAAACTGATGAAAAGACGAGAAGAAAACTGGTCTGGGAGGCTGCCAAGAGGCCTACAGCAACATTAAGGAGCCGCAGGAATATCTGGCAAGCACTAGCTGTGTGGTACATGTGACAACAATTTCCTGTATTCTTCATATGTCTGGGCTATGGGGTAGAGTGGCAAGACAGAGGCCCTTTCTTATGAAGAAAAACATCCAAGCCTGGCTAAATTTTGCAAAAACACATCTGAAGTCTCCTAAAAGCATGTGGGAAAATGTGTTCTGGTCTGATGAAACCAAGGTTGACCGTTTTGGCCATAATTCCAAAAGATATTTTTGGTGCAAAAACAACACTGCACATCACCAAAAGAACACCTTACCCACAGTGAAGCATGGTGTTGGCAGCATCATGCTTTGGGGCTGTTTTTCTTCAGCTGGAACCTTAGCCAAGGTAGAGGGAATTATGGACAGTTCCAAAGAACAGTCAAAATTGGCACAAAGCCTTCAGGGTTCTGATAGAAAGCTAAACATGAAGAGGAACTTCATCTTTCAGCATGACAACGACCCAAAGCATACATCCAAATCAGCAAAGGAATGGCTTCACCAGAAGATTAAAGTTTTGGAATTGCCCAACCAGAGCCTACACAAGAATCAGATCAAAAATCTGTGGGGTGATATGAAGAGGGCTGTATACAGGAGATGCCCTCGCAATCTGACAGATTTGAAGTGTTTTTGCAAGGAAGAGTGGGCAAATATTGCCAAGTCAAGAGGTGCCTTGCTAATAGAAACATACCCAAATAGACTGAGTGCTGTTATAATATCAAAAGGTGCGTCAACAAAGTATTAGTTTAAGGGTGTGCACACTTATGCAACCAAATTATTTTAGTTTTTTATTTTTACTTCCCTCCACCTAAAAGATTTCAGTTTGTTGTTCAGTTTATAGGTTACATTAAAGGTGAAAAAAGTTCTGAAATAATTTATCTTTGTCTCATTTTTTTGACATCACAGAAACCTGACATTTAACAGGGGTGTGTAGACATTTTATATCTGACAGTCAACTATTCACTGGTTGTAAGGGCACTGGCGGCCTCCTGCTTAGAAAAACGAAGCAGCAGTTAGCTTTAGAAGAGTTTAGGAGAATTCAGTGTTCTTTTCTGCTGGCAAACTACTCCCAAAAATGCAAAAAAGGGTTTTTTTCTTCTCCTAAATGTTGAAGCTTCAAAAACACGTCTAGACTACAATAGTGTGCATAGACACATAGAATAACACTATTTGCTTCTAGGGACAGGAAAAAAAATGTTCATAAGCAGCTGCTAGGAGCTTGTTTTTAAGCTAGTGTGCATGGAGCCTTAATGGAAGCATTTTATTTTCTTGGCTGCAATTTTTCATTTTACATTTTAAGGTTATCTACTTGCGCCCTAAAGCTAGCAAACCACTGACCAAAATTCAGCAGGTTCAGCAGAGACAAATTTCAATCAGAGTGTGACTATCCCTGTTCAACAAGTCAACCACTGGATTGATTTCTGTCGAGGGACATGCTAGAAAACATTTGTTGATCAGTAGCTGCAGCCACTGATCAATATATGCTGACAGCAGCAGGTCCTCCAGGCTGAATGAGAAAAACTGTCTATGGCCAGCTCAACAGTTACAGAAAATGGATTGTTTTTAGTCCAGTCAGATCTAATCTATAGAACAAAAGAACTGATAAGAGCAGGTACTGTGCAGTATTACTGAGCAGAAAGCTACTGGACCAAATATGTAGGAGATTCTAGGCAATGTAAAATATTTTCATTTGACTTTCTAGACAGGATGATTTTGGAAATGATCATATTGAACATTAATGACATTCAGAAGACTGAGGTGCTCCTGATGGTTAACTGCATGAAACCTTATGGTGCAGTTTTGACACACATTTAAATACCACTGCAGTGTCCCAGAGTAAGGCTCACATTGCTGAAGCTGATGACTTATGAGAATGATCTTTTAACTAATTTACAACTGGGGGCGTGGCCTGACTCATGGCACAGTGAGATCTCCAGGCTCCTGCCCGCCCGGGCTTTCTAACGGCTACTACAGGGCTTTACGGCTTGGCTACAGACCCCGCAGATGAGCAGGACTGGCAACAGGAAAAGTAGGAAGGGCCACGGTTCAGCTCCCATAAATGACTTTTTCACCCACTCGGCCTCTGCCTCACACGCTCATCCAAGATGGCGCCGGCTCCTCCGTCTCCCTCACAAGCTGCCTCGGCCCTGCAAGTGGGCTCCCCATGCCGCACTCCTTCCTCTCCTGGTTCGGACAGGCTCTCCCCTCCTTCCAGAAGCGCTTCACAAGCTTCTCTGTGTTCCAGGGATGGCTGGGATATAGAGTCCTACTTGAAATCTTTACCCACTAAATGGGACTTTGAATCTCTCATCACTAGGCTTGAACACACAACCAAGAGATAGCAAGAGATGTGGGCTCCAGATTGGAAGATCTAGAACAAGTCATGGAGGAATACGCTAGAGCCCTGAACAACCATGAAGCAGCTTTGAACGATCATACAGTCATTATTCATAATCTGATTTATCAACAAGACGATATGGAAAATCGTAACCGACACAATAACATTAGGATACACGGGATCCCGGAAACCATTGACTCTAAAGCTTTACAATCAGTTGCTTTAGCAATCTTTAATCAACTGCTTCAAAAACCTAGGGACTCTCCTTTGGAACTCGATCGTGTTCACAGGGCCTCAGGTCCTAAGAATCCTGATGCAGCCTTCCCAAGGGACATCATATGTCGAGTTCATTTTTACAAAACGAAAGCTGAGATCCTACAAGCGGCACATACTCAAGATCAGATTCTTTTCAATAACACATCGGTCCTGCTGCTTCCCGATCTATCTCACCAAACCCTGGCTATGCATAAAGATCTTAAAGAGATCACTTCGGCTCTTCAATCCAAGAATATCAAGTACTCCTGAGGTTTCCCCATCCAACTATGGGCGTCCCACAAGAGCAAATCTGCAGTGTTCCGCACTCTGGGCGAGCCACCTAAGTTCTTAGGGTCCATGGATCTCTCGTCCATTAGCCTCCCGGATTGGCCTTTGAAATCACTGACTCCTGGTCTGCCTATCATACATCCTGATCGTCTGTGGCAACATCAGCCAAAGTAAAAACGTCCTCGTTCCATTCCTTGGAGACCTCCGGATGACTGAAGTGACCACCTCTCCTCACCTACCTTCGGGAGCCGAAGGCTGTCATGCCCTATGTCGGGTCGTTAATTGCACAGCCCTGTTGTACCCTCCCATTTGATCTGTGAGGCATCTACCCTGTTTTCCCTCTCTTTCTTCCTTATGCTTTTCCCCTTCCCTCCTCCGCCTCTTCCACCCCCACTCCACTCCCTCCTCACCCCCCTTTCCCCTCTACTCACAGCCATGCTTCATGTTATGAATCGTTCATATTTTGCCTGGGTTGGGTGGGCCACAGTATGTGCCACCCTTTATCCCCACTAGGCCTACAAGTGTTTTATTTCTTGTACTGTCATTTTATGGTGATTGCATAAGTTGCTGTTTTTGTCTTACAGTTTGGACTTCCATTACAGTGTGGTTCACCCTGTAATCGCACCCTCTTAGCACTCTGTGCTTGCCTTTGGTATCTAATATGTTGTTAGGTTATGTTGTAGTTACCCCAACCCTTCTGGGTCTCTCCTTCTGGTTCTGCACCATCTCTTTTCTTCCCCCTTTCCTTCCTTTTTATGTTTTTTCTCGTGGAGGCTCGAGCAGCACCCTGCCTGGATCTCTTGCTTCTTTTATTTTTTAGGCCCCAATGGCTGACTCTTATCTTTCCCTCGCCTCCTATAATTGCAAAAGTATGATCCAGTTTTTGCAGGAAACTCATTTTCCTTTTGACTCTGTCCTAGCTCTCCACAGTAAGTACTACCCGGTCTGGTACCATATCACTAACCCTGCAGGCAAATCCAAGGGCGTCTCGGTCGCATTCCATAGGTCCTTCACCCCCGAGATTGTTGACTTACTTATAGATAACTTGGGTCGTTCTGTCTTTCTAAAGCTGAAGGTTACTAATGCTATTTTTACCTTGGCTAATGTCTATTTCCCCAACCAGGATCAAGCACATTTCATCTTGACCACCTGCGGGAAGTTGGAGGCTTTCTTTACCCAAAACCTGGTCCTGGGAAGTGACTTCAATTTGGTTCTCAATCCCATGCTTGACTCTTCCTCTGGTAAGTCTTCCATGTCTTATTCTTCTTTGTGGAAGATAAAGTCCCTCCTTCACGGATTGATGGTGGTTGACGTGAGGAGTGTTCTACACCCTACCAAGAGAGACTAAAGATATTTCTCCCCTGCCCACAATGCATACAGCAGGATATATTACTTCTTTGTGTCCCAGACATTACGTGACTCCTCCCCTGGCTCGGGTATGGGTTTACGGATCTGGTCTGATCATGCTCCTGTATTGTTTTCCCTGGGGCGCCCCCTACCGCTGGCCGACTAGGGTCCTGGCGCCTCAACAATAATCTTTTGCTGGATTCTGTGTGGCCGATGTGATCCAAACGATTCGCACTTTTCAGCTTACTCATGCACAGGATTCTACACATCCCCTGGACTCAGTGGAAGGCTCTTAAATGCGTTTTCGTGGGGTGTTTATTCAGCACGGGGCAAGGCTCAAGAAGCAACGGTCGCATGACATCACCCTATTGCTTTCCAATATTTTGCGTTTGGAATCTCTTCACAAAATGGACCTCAGTGCGGCTACTTTACTTGACCTAACTCCCAGAGGGAATTGCTCCATCTCTTGGAGCAATACTCTCTCATGGCTCGTGACAGGACTCAAAGTTTTTTTATACGTCTGCAAATAAATGTGGCAAACCTTTATCCAGGGTCCTTCACCTGAGAACACCGCGAACGTCCATCCCATTCGCTATGTCTTCTGATAATATTAAGCTTCATTAAACGTCAGACATCTCTTTAGAATTTAGTTGCTTCTACTCCTCTTTATACAATTTGTGTACTCCTTCCACTCCCTCAACTGTGTCTGATCAGTCTACCCCTTTAGCTCGTTACATTCAAGAAACGTCTTTTCCTACTATTGACCCGCAACAGGCAGAGGATCTGCACTCGCCTCTATCCGTCTCAGAATTTTTAGGCTTGATTAAATCTTTAAAAGTTGGGAAGTGTCCAGGCCCTGAAGGCTTCACGCCCCATTTCTACAAGAAATTTGTGGAATCTCTCTCTCCTGTCATGATATGTGCATTTGACTCCGTTGATGACTCTTATCCTCTGTCCCCTCTTATTGTCTGCCAATATAGCTTTAATTCCTAAGCCTGGAAAAGATCCTGTACGGTGTGGTAGTTATCGCCCCATTTCTCTCTTGAACACGGACTTGAAGTTGTACGCCAAATTCCTGGCCTCACGGCTATCACCCCTACTCCCTACTGTTATACAGAACGATCAAGTAGGCTTGGTCCCGGGCTGTGAGGCCTGCGACAACACAACTAAGACATTGAAATTAATCTCTCATATCCAGGAACATAATCTTCATTCTTGTATTTTGTCTTTTGACGTGGAGAAAGCCTTTGACAGAGTTGACTGGGCTTTTTTTACGTCTTTCTCTCCAACAAATTGGCCTCGGTTCTAACTTTATCAATAAAGTTATGGCGAATAAGTAAACAGTGCAGCGCTAGAACTATGATAAAAAGTATAAAAATTTAATAAAATAAACAGAGTTCAATGTAAACAGTCTGTGTGATTATAAAGTGCCAGGTGAGTGGTAAAATTCAATGGCGGTGCTCCGTGAGAAATGACAGAATTACGCACTCACCAGATGCGCAATAGTTATACGCATTAAATATCACATCCAGAGGTTTCCTCATCAGATAAGGGTCTGGTCAAGGTTAAGGTAATCCTCCCTCAGGGTGGTAGTCATCAAATGCCCAGAATAAAAATTACTCGGATCCAGGTAACCAGAGGTCCCTTTAAGGGATAGGTAGAAGAGGCTGCCTACTTACAGGATGTCTTCCTTCTCTGGGTAAGGCAATTTGATCATAATTATGGGCTCTGTAGATAAATGCTCCTCTCCGGGAGTCAGGGAGGGAGGGACCAGGAGAACGTGACACTACTCCGCCGGAGCCACGTGGAGGCCCGGTGGTCATCTTTGATTACCGGAGGTTTAGTTTCACTTCTACACCTCTGATGCTGTTTTTTCAATTTATGCTGTTTGCAAACGTCTTTTTTACGCAATAAATATTTAATTTAAATACTACACTATGGACATCCTTCATATTACCAAATAATAGTTAAAGTGTTACTAAACCCAGGACCCTGCATTTACTATATCTGGTCTCCCACAGTACACAGAACATGGAAATGCAATTCTTTTAGTAAATATAAAATGCTAAATACCCTTTTTCATCATCGGTTAGAGCAGTCGTGTGACTTCTATCATTGTCCAGCAGAACACTGGTTAAAGCTTGTAGGAGTTTGTCCTATGAGGCTGCAGGACCCCTGAACCTCTGTCTGGACAGTGCTGATTTGCTCTGTGCTGATCACATGCACTCTCCCAAGGAAAAAAAAAACTCTTTAGCAATACACATCAAACTAAGCATGTTCAGCTTGCCCCCAAGGCTTTGTTCTATCAGCAAACAGATTGGGGACTGTGGAAGAAGGGGAGGATCAGAGAAGACAGGATCAAACATCCTATTTACATAATGTGGAGGATTAACCCCTTAGGTTCCACAGTGAGTATAACAAGCATGCTTTACTGCATATACAGGCTGATTTTACTGCTGTGGGTTTAGTGACACTTTAAAGCTTTCATATTTTCATCTTGCTTCTAATAAATTGACCTTGACAATATATTTTCCTGTGTCTAGTAAAAAAAAGGCAGGGATGATCCTTTCCCCCGTGCCTTAGATAGCATCTGATCATGAAAGCCATTGAGAAAAGCCTGTGCATTGTTTACACTGAATGTCACATGGTCTATGGAAATCAGTGGGGGGAGAAAATCCTTTAAATCATCCGACTCACCTCTCCGGTCAGAGATCATGTTTCATTCAGTGCAAACAATGCAGGGAATTGCACTGTTCTCAGTGGATGTGATGGGAGCAGAGGAAGAGTCCAAGAGGAAGAAGAGCAAGACTGTCTTGTGGTGGTGCAATTTAAGTTCCTCTGCTACAGTGGAAGATGGGATTTGTAGTTTTCCCAATCAAACATCCTGCTGATGCCCCAGCCTCCTTTACCAATGATGCCTGTTCAGAAAAAACACGTCGGCTGAGCTGTTCTGTGACATCATAACACATGCTAGCCAGTCCAGTGATGGTGTCTTAGATGTTGTATATCACTTTCTTGATGTTATGTATCATGTGAGTGCATGCTCCTTTTAATAAATCTTGTTTGGTTAGACTACATCATGAGGCTTCTCTGTTTTATATGGTCTGTGGAGTGCTGCTGTGTTCATGGATTGAGGCACAGTACTCACGAGAGACATTGTTTTGCTGATACTGACTGGGAGCTGGCAATGCAACCACGTTATGTTATACCCTGAGATGAAACATGATCCGAAAAGAGGACTGAGCCTTTAAAATGTACATAAACCTTAATATTGAACTTCTCTTATTTGCTATATTTTGGTATATGCCCTTTTACATTGGTGGTCTCTGGGGAAATGCCCCACACATTGGCGATCAGTGGAAAAGTGTCACTTTATATTGGTGGTCATTATTAAAGAGCCCCCTTGCACTGGAAATCAGAAAAAATTTTAACATTTACATTTGTGGTCAGCTGGAGAGATGCCTCTTTACATCGGTGATCAGTTGGAGAGGTTAGAGAGGTTTCCACCATACATTAGTGGTCAAGAGAAGGGAAAGGAGCATGAGGTGGACAGGTGGGACAATATGTTGTGAAACCTACTATATTAACATTGGTTTTACATCAGTAACAACATCAGTATGAGGCCCATTTCATTTCTACTTTACAGAAGGAATGCCTTGTTACAATGGTGGTCACTGTAATGCCTCCTGAAAAATTATGTGGAGACCAGAAATATGCAGGCAACCTCAAGTAGCAAATCAATACACTACTGCTTACTGCTCAAAGAACCCTTACCCATTTGAGTTCCATGGAACCCTGGTTAAGAAAGGCAGGTTTATAGGATCCCCTCACAGATAAACAGATAACTAACAGATAAAATGAGAACCATCAAAATAATAGTATGTGTGGGTATTTTCTTGACTTTTATGACTATATGTCACTGAAGCCTAGATGCCCAGCCCAAATTTAACAGCATCAGTATGCATAGATGGCACGGCAATTCCTCTATTAGGCTTCTTTCACACTGAGGAGTTTTTGAAGCTCTTTTGCCTTAACAAAAGCGCAAGAAAAGCTAAAGAAAAATGTTCCCCTCTGTATGTCTTCACACTGGTTCGTTGCGCTTTCATTGCAGTGTAAAAAATCCTGCTTGCTGCATTTTTGCATTTTATTTGGTCAACAAAACACACCACCCCATTGAAAATGCAGCAAAATGCATCAAAAACGCACGTGTGTTGCATCTTTGAGTCACATATCCTGTGAAAAATGCACCGCAATCACAGTAAAATCGTGGCACAAACACATGCTTTTTTTGCTACGGATTAGTGTGAAAGTGTCCTCCTCTGCCTATCTAAATAGTTTTGTTAGAGGCTTTGGCTTGGCAAACTGTGTAATAAACACATTGCTTATGTTTTTATTTTAAGGTCACTATCTTATAAAAATATGATGTTTGAAAAACGCATTTTTTACTGCAGTTTATCGTTTTGGCAACATTATGAATCACATGAACTGGAACAATGACTTCCAGGTAATTTTTTAGTCCACAGACCCAAAGTAGACGAGGTCTTCAACTCTTCTAAGATTTCCATTGCAGCACAAATATCTGACAGTAACTACCCCATATCTTTCTGCAGCAATCATAACAAAGTAGCTTAGAGAAAGATGCATGAAACTTCTTTCTACACAAAGGAAATTTATTATTGTGGGATTTTATATGAAACCTAAACAAAAAAATGGCTGAAAACGTAAAAGTACTGAAGCTAGAGACAACAAAGAAACTATACTCGTTCAAAGAAGTCAGAAGTTCTGATTACCCCGCCACCCCCTACTGCTGCCAGCATCGGTTTCCTTTAAGGCCAAGGCTGCTACCTCAGGGGTTAAAATTTCGAGTCTAGACCTACTAGCCGGTCACAAAACTTACTCTCCACCAGTTGCCCCACCCAACCTTGCCCAGGTCCAAACCAACCCCACCCCCGGCCCGCCCACCAACCATGCCCCCTAAAGCTTATGAAATTACATTTTTCTTTAGAATAAAAAGTCCAAAATATAAAACTGTACACAGTAATATATATCCCAGGTCCATGTACTCCATTATAGTGATATGACATGTATACAGTATGTACAGTTGTGTTCAAAATAATAGCAGTGTGTTGAAAAAAGTGAATAAAGCTCAAAATCCTTCTAATAGCTTTTATTTCCATATACACAAATGCATTGGGAACACTACACATTCTATTCCAAATCAAAACATGAAGAAAAATATATCAAATTTGTGTTCCTCTAAAAAAAATTGAAGAAAAGTGAATATTAGACTGTTCAAAAAAATAGCAGTGTTTGTATTCTTCTTTACAAACTCAAACATTCACTATATAAACTAAAAAATGTTTGAAGATTTTGCTTTCCTTTGAATCACTTAATGAATATTTTGTTGTATAAGCACTGTTTCTGAGAACTGCTGTACATCTGTGTTGCATGGAGTCAACCAACTTCTGGCACCTGTGAACAGGTATTCCAGCCCAGGATGATTGGACTACATTCCACAGTTCTTCTCTATTTCTTGGTTTTGCCTCAGAAACTGCATTTTTGATGTCACCCCACAAGTTTTCTATTGGATTAAGATCCGGGGATTGGGCTGGCCACTCCATAATGTCAATCTTATTGGTCTGGAACCAAGATGTTGCACGTTTACTTGTGTGTTTGGGTTCGTTGTCTTGTTGGAACACCCATTTCAAAGGCATTTCCTCTTCAGCATAAGGCAGCATGACCTCTTCAAGTATTCTGATGTATTCAAACTGATCCATGATCCCTGGTATGCGATAAATAGGCCCAACACCGTAGTATGAGAAACATCCCCATATCATGATGCTTGCGCAACCATGCTTCACTGTCTTCACAGTGTACTGTGGCTTGAATTCAGTGTTTGGGGGTCGTCTGACAAACTGTCTCCAGACACTAGACCCAAAAAGAACAATCTTACTTTCATCAGTCCACAAAATGTTGTGCCATTTCTCTTTAGGCCAGTCAATGTGCTCTTTGGCAAATTGTAACCTCTTCAGGACGTCTTTTTTTCAACAGTGGGACTTTGCGGGGGCTTCTTGCAGATAGCTTGGCTTCACATAGGCGTCTTCTATTTGTAGCAGTACTCACAGGTAACTTTACACCTTCTTTGATCTTCCTGGAGCTGATTGTTGGCTGAGTCCTTGTCATTTTGGCTATTCTTCTATCCATTCGAATGGTAGTTTTTCGCTTTTTTCCACGTCTTTCAGGTTTTGGTTGCCATTTTAAAGCATTTGCGATCATTTTAGCTGAGCAGCCTATCATTTTCTGCACTTCTTTATATGTTTTCCCCTCTCCAATCAACTTTTTAATCAAGGTACGCTGTTCTTCTGAACAATGTCTGGAACGACCCATTTTCCTCAGAATTTCAGAGAGAAATGCACTGTAACCAGCATGTACAACATTTGCTGCCTTCCTTCCTTAAATAAGGGCAATAATTGGCACCTGTTTTTCAAAGAATGAATGACCTCACTAATAGAACGCCACACTGCTATTATTTTGAACATGCCCCTTTCAATTAGTGATTCAATTACACAGAATCAGCAGCATGCATGTCATGACTGTTGGGTCTGTTGGATTTCTATTACTCTACTACACCTGCTAGTAAATTATTTGCCATGTAGAAATATCATTTCTACCAAAAACACTGATAGATCAGGTTAGTGATGTCTGACTGCTATTATTTTGAAGATAACTGTATATCCCAGCTCCCCTGTACTCCATTATAGTGATATGACATGTTGTATACAGTACTTACTCCTAGTCCCTCCGAGTCCCCCGCGGCGGTGGAGAGGGTGTCTCCTCTCAGCGGAGGAGAGCAGACCTCTCCTGTACCTGTCCCCTCAGCGGGGGTGCCGCAGAAGTCGGAAACTGGAAGTTGTAAACCGGAACTCAGCTTCACAATGAGGCTTGGAGCGCAGGTGCAGTCGCTCCATGCTTCATCTGTGCTCGCCACAGAGGAATTTCTCCTCACATTTGGCGAGTGGCTTTTTCAAGCCCTGTGCTACCTTGTGCATCTTAATGGGCTAAGAAAAAGAACAACCTAATCAGTAATCATAAAATATCTGAATACATATATGTATAATATATATGTCTATTCTACAAGCAGAATACCTTCAAAATCAGATTACAATGAAATACACAAACTAAATAAAAGACAACTGTATACAAAAGGCATAAATCATGTATGCAACTATATATTGCTTTTTTTCTACACTATCATGATAAACATCTCTAGAAAGCAATCTTAGTATGCAGATTTCCTATCCAATTAGATTTCATCTGGTGAGCATCAACAATTAGACCGCTCAGCACATTACAACTTCTAGGCACTAAGTTATTACGAAATGGAAGGTTCATAATCTAACTGGATAATCCTGAATACACGAAAGATGGTTTAATCTCTGTCTAGACTGGGATTATGATGGAGAAAAAGCCAAGCCAGCAGAGGGTTAAATTCTAAGGCAGAAATGATTTATGCAATCAACATAAAAAATAAAGCAAAATACAAATAGTAGAAAATGGAGATACTGTGAGATGAATAGAAGTGAATAAAGTGGTTTAAACAATCACACTGTACAGCTTTTAAATTAGTATAACAGAATCACAATAATTTAAATCTAGGGAAAAGAGTACCACGATGACTCCCGTTAAATGCCAGGACAAGCTGCATGTTCCTTTTAACATAATAACATTTAAAGTGTCACTAAACCCAGGGCCCTGCATTCGCTATATTTGGTCTCCCACAGTACAAAGAACACGGAAACGCAATTATTTTAGTAAATATACACTGCCAAATACCTGCAGTTACAGCAGTCTTTTGACTTCTATCAGTATCCCGCTGAGCACTGATTAAAGCTTGTAGGAGAAATTTTCACTCTCCTCTGACTGTCCTATGAGGCTGCATAACCCCTGACCCTATGGACAGTATGGACAGTGCAGATTGGCTCTGTACTGATCACATGCAGTCTCCTTAAAAAAAAAAACCTCTCTAGTAATACATACCCAACTGAGCATGTTACATCTTGCCGTTAAGGCTCTGCTCTAAAAAATTAGCAATGTGTCCATGCTTATGCATTTATGGTGATATAAGCCCTTACTCATTGGTGCTGATTTGCTAAGGCAAGCCGGTTGTGCACTTTGCAAGTGCAGTTGCTCTAGAGCTTACTAAATGAAGTGAAACTCCACTTTGCAAAGAATACCCAACCATATGCAAGAAAAATAAAGAAGCAGTATTTTTGCTTGCACATAATTTGATGATGGAAGTCAGCAGAGCATCCCCTCATTTACTAAGCTCTGAAAAAAGTGCACTTGCAAAGTGCACAGTCTATTTGCCTTTAACATGCTATTAAAGGCTTGTTTTGTTTTTTTTTTTTAATAACCAATACATCATACTTGCCTGCTCTGTGTAATATTTTTGCACATCGCAGCCATGATCCTCCTCTTCTTAGGCCCCTTCTCCTTGCCAAGTGCTCCATAAGCAAGCTGCTTGCTCTGGGGATACTAATGTGTGCTCCCTCCCAAGTGGCCTGTGTGTGCCTATGGGGGACACAAGAGTGTAGGTCAGTCGCGTCCCCCCTCGCTGGCTGTGACTGACAGCAGCAGGAGCCAATGGCTCCTGATGCTGTGTCTCAGCCAATGAGGAGAGAGAATCCCAGGCAAGATGCTACTCTTGTGCACATCATTGGATCGAGACTGAGCTCAGATAAACGTAATGAGGGATGCAGGTGAACTGCACACTGAAGGTTTTTTTCTTTATGCATAGAATCATGAAGGTAAAAATCTTCAGCCTTTAGAAACACATTAACTCCTAGTTATCCTCAATTAAAACAGTTCCAAGCAAACAGAAATACAACCACTGATTTCTCCTTACCATGAGCGCTGATCTAAATGGTAAAAGTATGATGCAATTGTAAAGATGGTGAAGCAGGAGAGGCCTAGCATTTAGAAACATAGTGCTGGCATGCAAATACCCTTATACCTGGTAAATCCAGTAGCCTCACAAGCCAGCAGTGAGGATTCACACTTCATACTCTGCCACCCACAACTAGATTACACTTTTTTTTAACTGTATTATGCCTTTAAGAACCAGCTTGGATAAATTTCCTAATAATGCAATACTCTCTCAAGGAGACTCTGAGGTCTCAGGGCTTTGGTGGGTGGGTCTCATTATGGATAAATGTGCACAAAATGACAGCAATTTTATCAATTGTATTTTTATCCCCGTTCATGACATTTTTATTTGCTTTTCTCTGCCACCTGGTTCTGTGATAATTGCAATTTCATGTTACATGTAGCCTAAAACTAATATAACTGCATGGCAGTGCCTCTTTTTCCAAGTCACAACACACCATGATGAAACTATGAGGAACAGAAAGCAGTTTTAAAGGTCAAATCCAGGAGAGCATTAAATGTAAGTAGTGTATAGTACATCAGTTACCTTACTCCTCAGTCGTGCTTTCAGACACCTCTGCCTATACCATTCCACAGTGTAATGGATCAAAGTCACAGTTTTCCTCCATCAACCAAACTAATTTCCTGCCAGGCAATTTTTCCCCACCCGTTATCTTCTTGTGTACTGGGCCCCCTTCACTGTCCCCATGAGTTCTCCTGCAATCTGGAGCCTGAGTGTGGAATCGGACACTCCAAGTGTCCCCTCTACTAATATAAAACATCCACAGACAGTGATGTGGACAGCCCAAGGAGGACCCCAGGAATTAAAAAGAAGAGGACAGAAGGACCATCACGCGACTATGGCTTCAGGTAAGTAAAATGGATATTTTTTTACATCCTAGAGTCTGGCTTTAAGTAATTTAGGTTCTTTTAAACTAACAGAAATAAACTCAGCTTTATTGTATGTTGGAGATGGGGACAATAGGAAGGATTCAGTAATTTAAAAAAGACAGCTAGCAAAGATGACACCTTGCAGTCCAGAAAAAGATTTTGGGAGGAACTTTCTAAAACTGGAGCAGACAGAATCTGGAGCAGCTATGCATGGCAACCAATCAGCTTCTAGCTTTCATGTTTTAAGCTTATACAGACAGGTTGATGTTAGAAGCTGTATGGTTACAATGCACAGCTGCTCCAGACTTTGTCTAATTCAGTTTTAGTAAATTCTACCCCAATGTTTTGTCAGTTTACAAGAGATGAGGGCATTTCTGGCATATGAAGAGGTATTTTTTGTATATGCTAAAGATTGTGAAAATGGGAATGTTTTGTGGAAATGTATTGCATAGTGTTTTTATATTTATTTTTTGCCCTGCAAAAATCTAAATACAAGAGCCAGTCAGGCTAAACCATGTTCCAAAAGAAAATTTTAAAGCAGAAAAAAGTTATTATTCAGACATTGAAACCTTGCAAAACTTCTGGCAAGTGGCTGTGCAGAAGGTCTCCCAGCTGCCATTGAGGCACAGTGTAAGGGTCATAGACTTTCCACACCTCCCTCTTAATACCTTTAAGCTCTAAAGTGAAAATAAAACCATCGCTATTCTCTCCAGCATGCATTCCAAAAGCAGAAGTGACGTCAATGGAAGCCCCGCACTGCACATTTCGTTACCAGAATGCGACATCTTCAGGAGTCTGAGGCTGATGACAAAATGCATAGGGCACGGTTTCCAGTGCCCATTTTACTTACCTTAAAAAGACAAAAGGGGGCCTTGAGACCACACAGGTGGTGGACCAAGAGCTTGGACCTTAAAGGGACCGAGAAGCATTCTACTTATCAGTGACCAGTAGTATGACCATTTGATGGAGACCCAAAGCATGGTAAACTGGCTGAAAAAGAACACTTCTTTTTTTCACATAAGACAAGTATATCCAGTGAGTGTGGTGTCTGGAGTAGGGACACAGAGAAGCAAGGACATTTTGTTTTTTGATTCAGAGCACATGCAATGTTTTTTGGATTTTTTTTTATGCATGGAACTCCTTATCACACGGACTGATTCACAGTATATACACAATAACTATTAGCGGACATTATAGCATGTTGATAAGTGGTAAATAATAGCCCTCTTTCCTAATTTAAGGATTTTTGTGTATTTAATTGGGACATCAAGAATGTATTTTTCTTTATTTACTTATATATTCCTATAGTTAGCCAAAAAGAACACAGAAACGGTAGGTGATGCTGGTTAAAAGAAACACATTTTCCATTTGAGGGTATATATGAAATGTAATTATGGTAATTTTTGCACCTGCACATGCTTGTTAATGTCAAGACAATTGCACACAAAACTAGTATCCCTTTCAAAGCTGATCTGTGTGTACTTATTCTGATTTGAAGACTTTATTTTATACAGTTTACATTTAATGAAATACTTCATTATTAGGGTAGTAAAGTATTCTTACTCACCAAAATGCAGTCCACTTTTGACTGTATGGATTTACTAAAGAAAACAAAAAGAAACAGTTATTAGTCAAATAAAACAATTCAAAATTAAAAATACATTAAAAGAGGATCGCTGTTCCCACAAATATACTTAAATATTCCCTTGGGTAATGATTCAAGTATAACAAGAGGCAAAACTAAAACTTTTTTTTTTTTTAATAATTTGATAGGGTGATAAAGGGGATAAAACTTCTGTCAGGCTTTTAGTGCAGTCCCTGTAAAAGGGATTCACTCTCTCCAATTGTCCTGCTAACAAATGTAACCAGGAACGAAAGGCAGAAATCCAATTTCTTTTCTTACTGAACCTTTTTCAGGTTTTTTTGCACAACACTCTGCGATACAAAAACTAAAAAGAGGGTCAGTTATTGCATGTATACCACATCAAGAAAATAGCTGCAATAAACCATGAAATGTTTTAGACAGTAGGTGAGTTTCTTGGAAAAAATGCAAAAATTTCGAGAGGTATGGAAGAAAAATATCTAAGGCTTTGGTATATACAGCAATACTCAGTAAAAAAGTGGAGAACAGTATAACAAAATACATCTAAGACACAGGTCCTCTCTCTGTTTAGTGATTTAACAGGGAGGGACCATCACGTGTGCCAGTCACACATCCCAAGGTAGACAGCAGAGCATACGTGACAGTGACCTGAAAGACAGGAAAGACTCAGAATGGAATGCGAATGGGAAAGAGTCTAGTGAATGTAGAAGAGGAAAGAATTGGGAATGGCATTAGGATCTTGCTAAAGTGGGTCTTGTTTAATAAGCCAAGGCTCCCAAACCCTATTATGATTCTCCAAATTATTATTTAGATGTGCCATAAGTGCTTCCATATCTTCAATTCTAGAATAAAATTCAATGAGAGATGAAGAGTCTCTTTTTTTCCAAGTAATGCCCAAAATTTAAAACTTGTCACCAGAACAGGAAAAGAGGGGAAATCTTAAAATGGGGAGAGTTGTTCTCGTGACAAAAGTTTTCAAGGGGATATTCTTCAAACTGGAAAGATATCTTCTCACTATCTATATAACAGGAAGTGAGGAGAATCTCATCTAATATGACACAGATGGCAAAAATAAAATCACAAAAAACTGAAAGCAGTTTTAACCCACCCAATAAGCCACCTCTAATGTGTGCCTCACTGGTGGCCGCTGCTTCTTTAAGGTAACTTGCATGCAGCCTCTAATGGTGATGTCACCACTGAAGTTCCAGTGGTGAACTTGGCCGGTCAGGGTGCAGTACCTTCATTCCAAAAACATCCTGAATTATTTTAAAGAACATAAAGTGTAACCACTTGCCGACCTGCTCACAGTAAATGTACTGCAAACAGACGGCAGGTGCAGGCACTGCAACATACATGTTTGTTGCTGCGTTTCTTCTGGGTTTGGGGTGTACATGTGCACGTCCCCTGCTGACCCTTGCTGTGATTGGACACAACACGAGTTTGTGAGCAGATTTTCAGGCCGAAAACTGCTGATCGGCTGTGGTTAATCACATACACACACACACAGTTCTGTGTTTACAAAGACGCAAAACTCTGTGTACACAGAACAGCAATTTGGCTGTTTCTTCTCCCTGAAAAGCAGGGAGAGAAAAACGGCCAGATCTGTGAGTAAAAGCAGCACACATAACACCTGTTCGGCACACTGTAACCCCTTCATTGCCCGTTGATGTAAACCCCTTCCCAGCCAGTGTTAATAATACAGTGCACAATGTACAGAATTATATCTGATCACTGTATTAGTGTCACTAGTGAAGTTAGTGTCAGCTAGTGTACCTCACAGCCAGTGTCCATTAGCTTCAGATTGCTCTCTACACTATCACAGTCCCACTATAAGTCGCTTATCACCGTCATTACCAGTATAGCAGTCTATAGCTGTGTAAATTCCAGTAAATATGCCATAATTTGGAGAGGCAATAACTTTCGCACAAAACAATTAACATACACTTCTAGGGATTTTTTTTATACCAGAGACATATAGCAGAGTATATTTTGGCCTAAATTTATGAAGAATTTTTATGATTTATAACAGAAAGTAGAAAGTATATTTTTCACATTTGCAGTTTTTTTTTTTCATTTAAATATTAAAAAAATAAAAATCCCATTGGTGATTAACACCTTACATCCCCCCCCCCCCGGTCTATAGCAGATTGACGGCAGGGTGAAACGCTCCTCCTTGTGAGTGGACATCATATGACTTCCTCACAGAAGGCACCACTCATGCTCACAGCCAATGACTGATCACTACACCAACCTGCTGCTAGTGTCATGTGATTGCTGTGACCAATCACAGCAGATCACATGACAATGTAAACAATGGATGGCTTCCTTTCATTGCCATCCATTGTATACAATTGTGTTGTTAGCTGTGATTGGTCTTAGCGATCATATGGTACAGACAAAGCCAATCACAGCCCATCTGTACCATTTGATGAGCTTTGGCCAATCACAGCTAATCACGACAAAAAAAAGACACTGAATTGATCAGTTTAATTCAGTAAAAATGGTTGCTAATATCAATTAAATTAATTGGTAAAAAAAAATCATGAACACTTCCCCAGAGTAGTACAATGTTACTATGCTAACACTGTATTGTGCTGGTCACAGTGTGTTGAAAAAAAAAATGTAATAAAAAAAAGTGTCGCCAGTCAGTGTCCCTAATCACCACCACAGAAGTTATATGAGAATGCTGTACTGGACTGGTGACTATGTGTAAAGAAAAAAAAACAGATGTTTTAAACTTCTTTATTTTCCAAAATATTGCGACCAAAAATTACAACTTCAAAAAACTAGCCATGCCTCTTACTAAATACCTTGGACTGTCTATTTTCCAAAAATGGGTCATGTGGGGGGTATTTGTATTATCTTGGCGTTTTTGGGCCTCACAAAATGAGATTGGCCGTCAGTACATCAGGATTGATCGATTGTCAGATATGTATACCATAGTTTGTGGACTCTATAACTTTCCTACATACTAAATACTATATACTAATTTGGGTTATTTTCACCAAAGAAATGTAGCAGAATACATTTTAACCTAAATTTATGAAGGTTATTTCTTTGCAAAATTTTATAACAGAAACAAAGAAAAGCAAGGTTTGTTTTTTTTTCAAAATTTTCTGTCTGTTTATTTAGCAAAAATTAAAAACTCAGTGGTGATTAAATACCACCAAAAGAAAGCTCTGTTTGTGTGAAGAAATGATACAAATTCTTTATGGGTACAGCGTTGCAATTGTCAAAGTGCGACAATGCTGAAAGCTGAAAATTGCCCTGGGCAGGAAGGGGGTAAAAGTGCCCGGTATTGAAGTGGTTAAATACCAAAAGAAAGATCTATTTGTGTGAAAAAAATGATATCAATTCCATTTGGGTTTCTGCGAATCTCAATGACAATAAAGCAAAAGCACCACCACCTGAAATCCATATCACATTTAGACATCTTGAGTCATGCACATTATCATAGTAGATGTTGTTCCTAGATAACAAAGAACAAAGTATTGCCTTTAATAATGGTGTTGTACAGAAGCTTCCATGTTATAAGTAATGGTGTGTGGTAGAAAAAGGCGCTGCATCTGCCTGGATAGAAAAGAATCTGTCCAAGTCGTGCCTGTGTGAGACACTTCATTAGCATATTATTAAGACATTGAGTATTGTGTCCTCTAGTTACCTCAAGCCTGATCACAAAGCATTTTAAATCGCAGCACAGGAGGCATGCAGTGACAGGAGCATGGACAAAAAAGCATATCATTGGGGGGGGGTTAAGTCATTCTACACTGTGGAGAAACAACATTTGGAAATTCTGTGCTACACCTACGGGGAGAAGAAAATCTGGCACTCTGCGTTATTTTTTGCCTTGGGTAGAAGGCTGGTTTCCTTCAGACGTGCTGACCTCCTTTTACTGTAAAAATAGCCCTGGGATGATTTTGACAGGCTGAGGCCAAGTCAACGCCAACTGTACAGGAGCTAATCACATAGAAACCTATGTGTTTGTACCTATTTATCCTGGCTCTGTACTCTGGTATTAAAAGGTATACCAATCGTGAAGCTAGAACTTCTAGGTGAAATACAGAATTAACTTATATATATTAGTATATTCCTGGATATAACAACTGTTGCTATAATATCGACTTCCCATGGCTGCATCTAAAAACAGACATAGACAACAAAACTCAGAGCAGACAATATAGTACATTGCTGCAGAATGAAATGTCAAGGTTGTTTCAGGTTATTCACCATTTTCTGAAACCTCTGTTATGTATTGTTCCATGAACAGTAGATGACATTCTAGATATTCTGCTATTAAAAGAAAGATTGGAGAAAAAAAAAAAAGATTGTAGAAGAAAAAGCATGACAATAGGTTCCTATTAAAGCAGAACTAAATTCTCTAAATTAACATTAACTCTTTTTTAATCCTTACGCTGCTAATGTTAGTAAATCAAGAGAAAGATACATTATAATTACTTGTTTTAACCATTTTATTTATTTGTTTTTTTAAACATATTACTTCAGTTGCTTTCTGGGTTTTTGACCAAAATGGCAAAAATGATGCCATACATCTCAAAAGTCTTCATGGGCATTTTTGTTTCTTTTATCAGGAGAGGAGGTACACCCGCATGCCTAAGCCAAGGGCAGATGGATTACAGGAAGGAAATGCTAAATGAATTATCCGCCCTTACTTAAAATGGCCACAGCTGTTAGAGGGGATGTTTTCAAAGTGATTTCTCAACAAAATAAAGCATGAGACATGGATAGCTGGGACAGTTTACTTTGAACATTAAAAATTAACCACTTGCTAACCGCAGATAGCCAAATGACAGCATCACGGCGGCAAGCCAGTTCTGGGAGGGCAACAAATGACGTCCTCCCAGAACACGCCCTCCCGTGTGTCCCCGGGGGTATGCACCCGGCGATCTCCATGAGCGCTGTGTACTATGGACACAGCTGATCATGTGATGTGGTAAAAGGTCAATCACAACTACCTTTTACCACTTGATCAGCCGTGTCCAATGACACAGCAGATTACCGGTAAATGCAGTTGCCAGTTATTGGTTGCACTTTCCTCAGGCTGTCACAGCGTGAGGAAAGTACTGCCAAGAACCGGCAATTGTCAGTGCCGATCATCAGTGCCATCCACCAGTGCTACCCACCAGTGCCCAGCACTGTCGCCGGTCAGTGCCCAGCAGCGCCACCCATCAATGCGCATCAGTGCCACCTATCAGTGCCCATCATTGTTGCTTATCAGTGCCGCCTATCAGTGCACATAATTGTTGCTTATCAGTGCCGCCTATCAGTGCACATCATCAGTGCACATCATCAGTGCCAGCTCATCAGTGCTGCCTATCAGAGCCCATCAGTGCTGCCTATCAGAGCCCATCAGTGCTGCCTCATCAACGCACATCAGTGAAGGAGAAAAATTACCTGCTTGCAAAATGTTATAATAGAAACAAAGAAAAACGTCTTTTTTTTCAAAATTTTTTTATCTTTTTTTGTTTATAGCGCAAAAAATAAAAAAAACCAACGGCGAATACATACCATCAAAAGAAAGCTCTATTTGTGTGAAAAAAATGCTAAAAATTTCATATGGGTACAATGTTGCATGGCCGCGCAATTGTCACTCAAAGTGCGACCACGCTGAAAGCTGAAAATTGGCCTGGGCAGGAAGGGGGCACAAGTGCCCACTAGGCAAGTGGTTAAATAGCGTTCTCAGTTTATGGTGCTTTGACTTTAAATGTTGATTTCCCTTTGCTCTAACCATTCATGTATACATTTTCAATAAATCTCTGAGTATATTTTTAAAGTGTATGTGGTTTTATGAATGCAAAGGTGTGGTGCTCCAGCTCATTCTACTCTCCCTGTACCTGGTGGGAGTGGCTTTCTCCTAGCGCCTAGAACTATAATGTACAATGTCACAGCCCCGATTCAGAAACATTGTGTGGCCCCTACATTACACATACTAGCTGGAGCTTTGCAGTGACGTGACTGCATAGAAAAACTACATAAATATTCAGAAGAAGATATATTAGAAAGTGCATACAGGAAGAATCAGCACAAAGGGGAAGCACAGCTAACAGGAAAGTTATTGGGAATCATTTTCTTCTAATTTATATTACATAATGCCAGGGGTCTCACCCATCATGGGTAAGGTATTCCGGGGTAGCCATGTAGAGGAGACGACTGACTCGCAGTTTTCTCTGTATTAGCAGAGATGTATTCACGAACCCGTCATTTTGGAGGTTCAGAGTGACATTTGGGAGGGAAAAGAACCTCCACTCCTGACTATAGGGACTCCAGTCCCTAAAGAGTTAAGCAGCCTCCAGGATGCAGCACAAAAACAGGAAGCTCTGAATGTCAGGTTTGGAGAGTAGGAGTTTTTGAGAAAGACCTGTTGGAGTGCTGCACGTGTTGAATTGGGCTACCCTTGGGGTAAATCCCATCTATGAACTTTATGTTTCCTGTATGCTGTCGTGCTGAAGAGAAGTGGACTTTTCTGTTATATTTTTAAAGCGGAGTTCCAGCTGAAAAAAAAAAAAAATTAAAAGTCAGCAGCTACAAAAACTGTGGCTGCTGACTTTGAAAATACAGCCACTCACCTGTCCCTTGGTCCAGTGGCGTCCTCACCACGGCTGGTCTCACTGGCCGTCTTCTCTCCCTGGCACCAGCATCTTCAGTGTGTGACAACTTGTGGCTTCACAGCCGGGTGCCCACTGTGCATGCGCGAGAGGCGCTGCGCTTTGTGAATGACCCCATAGTCTTCTGAAGACTACGGGGGGGAGGGTTAACGACAACTTCTGCTTCCAGTGGAAGTAGGTACCTGTCAAATTCGGGTACCCACTCCCCAAAGGTGCCAATCCTTAATGGGGATCGGGGGATATATGTATATATACAGTGGGGATCGAAAGTTTGGGCACCCCAGCTAAAAATTTGTATTAATGTGCATAAAGAAGCCAAGGAAAGATGGAAAAATCTCCAAAATGCATCAAATTACAGATTAGACATTCTTATAATAATATGTCAACAAAAGTTAGATTTTATTTCCATCATTTACACTTTCAAAATAACAGAAAACCAAAAATGGCGTCTGCAAACGTTTGGGCACCCTGCAGAATTTATAGCATGAACTGCCCCCTTTGCAAAGCTGAGACCTGCCAGTGTCATGGATTGTTCTCAATCATCGTCTGGGAAGACCAGGTGATGTCAATCTCAAAGGTTTTAAATGCCCAGACTCATCTGACCTTGCCCCAACAATCAGCACCATGGGTTCTTCTAAGCAGTTGTCTAGAAAACTGAAACTGAAAATAGTTGACGCTCACAAAGCTGGAGAAGGCTATAAGAAGATATCAAAGCGTTTTCAGATGTCAATATCCTCTGTTCGGAATGTAATTAAGAAATGGCAGTCATCAGGAACAGTGGAAGTTAAAGCAAGATCTGGAAGACCAAGAAAAATATCAGACAGAACAGCTCGCAGGATTGTGAGAAAAACAATTCAAAACCCACGTTTGATTGCACGATCCCTCCAGAAAGATCTGGCAGACACTAGAGTTGTGGTACACTATTCCACTAAAAAGAGATACTTGTACAAATATGGTCTTCATGGAAGAGTCATCAGAAGAAAACCTCTTCTACGTCCTCACCACAAAAGTCATCGTTTGAACTTTGCAAATGAACATATAGACAAGCCTGATGCATTTTGGAAACAAGTTCTGTGGACCGATGAGGTTAAAATTGAACTTTTTGGCCGGAATGAGCAAAGGTACGTTTGGAGAAGAAGGGGCACAGAATTTAATGAAAAGAACCTCTGTCCAACTGTTAAGCATGGGGTTGGATCAATCATGCTTTGGGGTTGTGTTGCAGCCAGTGGCACAGGGAACATCTCACGAGTAGAAGGAAAAATGGATTCAATATAATTTCAGCAAATTTTGGATGGTAACTTGATGCCATCTGTGAAAAAGCTGAAGTTAAAGAGAGGATGGCTTCTACAAATGGATAATGATCCTAAACACACCTCGAAATCCATGGGGGATTGCATCAAGAGGCGTAAACTGAAGGTTTTGCCATGGCCTTCACAATCTCCTGACCTCAACATTATTGAAAATCTATGGATAGACCTTAAAAGAGCAGTGCGTGACAGACAGCCCAGAAATCTCAAAGAACTGGAAGACTTTTGTAAGGAAGAATGGGCAAAGATACCTCAAACAAGAATTGAAAGACTCTTGGCTGGCTACAAAAAGCGTTTACAAGCTGTGATACTTGCCAAAGGGGGCAGTACAAGATATTAACTCTGCAGGGTGCCCAAACTTTTGCAGATGCCATTTTTTTGTTTTCTGTTATTTTGAAAGTGTAAATGATGGAAATAAAATCTAACTTTTGTTGACATATTATAAGAATGTCTAATCTGTAATTTGATGCCTTTTGGAGATTTTTCCATCTTTCCTTGGCTTCTTTATGCACATTAATACAAATTTTTAGCTGGGGTGCCCAAACTTTCGATCCCCACTGTATATTATATACACACACACACACACACTATGGTGCCAAAAGTATTGGGACGCCTGCCTTTACATGCACATGAACTTTAATGGCATTCTAGTCTTAGTCCGTAGGGTTCAATATTGAGCTGGCCCACCCTTTGCAGCTATAACAGCTTCAATTCTTCTGGGAAGGCTGTCCACAAGGTTTGTGAGGTCAGGCACTGATGTCGGACTAGAAAGCCTGGCTTGCAGTCTCCGCTCTAATTCATCCCAAAGGTATTCTATCGGGTTGAGGTCAGGACTCTGTGCAGCCCAGTCAAGTTCCTCCACCCCAAACTCGCTCATCCATGTCTTTATGGACTTTGCTTTGTGCATTGGTGTGCAGTCATGTTGGAACAGAAAGGGACCAACCCCAAACTGTTCCTACAAAGTTGGGAGCATGAACTTATTCATAAAGTGTTGGTATGCTGACGCCGTAAGAGTTCCCTTCACTGGAACTAGGGGGCCAAGCCACAATCACCAGGAGCGTAAGCTGCTGGGCGGGACACTGGGGGGGGGGGTGGAGATTGATGCCAGGCATTGGGGTTGGTACCAGAGGTATTGTACACAGACACTTCGCTCCCTATAATAGGTGGAGCAACACTGCAACAACAGGTTTCCCCGTGACCATTCACTTGTCCCGCCCTCATTAGCCCCGCACTCCTCTGTGTCAGCGAGTGGCTAGAAATAAAGATCAAGCCACTCTGCTCACCCACCGCTCACCTCCTGTAGTATGGCACAGTGCGGCCCAGATTATAGCAGGCCACAGACCGGTATAGGTCCATGGCCTGGGGGTTGGGGACCCTTGATCTAAACCACAGCAGTCAATGTTCCCTGCTGGTTGACTGAAAGCTACTCTGACTATTATGCAGCTGAAACAGGGGCCTTCTGTAAGGCTGCATTTACATGTCCCTGTCGCTTGAACACGCCTTTTTTTTTTAATACTATATGCATACAGCAGCCTGTTCATTTGAATGGGCTTCCCTATGTGCAACACACACACACACCAAAGAAGTTACTGCACTTTTTTGGCCAGGCTTTGAGGTTCACATGTTTTTTACTGTTCATGGAACTCTTAAGACATGAATTGAGCATAAATGTACTTGCCCATTTTGCTGGACAGCTTGGCCTGTTACAGTAACTGTAAAAAGAAAGTATTTTCTGGCAGGATCAACAGGAAATAAAACCATGTTAATGGACTCAGAAAAACAAATGTAGCTGTGTTAATGCTACTGATAGTCTTCATCATGTATGTAATTTCTTTATTTTGTCTATAGAGGCAATTTAAGCTTTAATGATGTAAATTGTTTTCAAATTGTTATCTCTCTGCCAGCAGTATTTCTTGATTTCCATTTTCTAGACTTATCCAACTTTACATAGATGCTAAATTCTTTTTCAAGATCAGATATGTCTTAAATGCATAGCCCACCTTTCATAAAAAATTAATACACCCATAATTTAAAAAAAAATTATTTATTAAGGGTCTTTTTTTACAGAGCGGACCCATTTAACTCGGGGGGGGGATCTCTCCTCTGAGCAAGCGGATGACAGCTCTGTGTCCGCTCCGCTGCTGCAGAGCAGGCACAGAGCTACTTGATCTCCTCAATGGGCGGTCGGATGAAAACGGACCGCCTGTCCGTTTTCATCTGACCCAATCAGACAGACGGAAGGGGAATTGGATCCCCATCTGTCCCTTTTTGGCAGATCGGATGTCGGTGAGTGTAAACAGACACGTCAGTTTATACCAGCCACTCCATAGAAGAGAATGGAGGTTCAGATCAGGTCTGCCTGAAAAACGGGCAGGCAGACCCGATCAGAATGTCCATGTGAAAGAGAACTAAATATCTGCATTGGAGCCTGGAAAGCACTGCAACTGTGATCAGTGCATAATCTGCACAATAAACAGACCGACTCATACAGACACCTCCCACGGCCCAGGTCAGTGCAGAGACTGGATGAAGTAAAAGATGTACTTACAAGTGTGGTGGCATCACTTTACTTGTGCTACATTGTGATCTACAAATCCCTCTGTCTTTGTGGCAGATGGTATCTATAGTCTTTAATTCACAGACCCCTGTAAATGGATCTGTGAAAAGATACTACGGCCTTGTCCGTACAATAACAAAAAAGAAGGCTATACAGCACCCTGTGATGCAGTTTTATTTTTTGGGGGGGCGCAAATTCTTCCTTTGGCTGTTCTAAGCCTGAGTTTAACCACTACCTAGTTGTGCTGGTATAGGGGCGACTCAAAAATAAAACATTCAAATATTCAAATATGTGAGGGGGGGGTTGAGAAAAACAAATTAGTGGTACTTTCACTTATAAGCGAAGGTCAGCTTTAAGCTATTGTTAAAGATGGAGACAAAGTGAGGCCAAATAAAAAACAAACATCCTTCAAGTGGCTAAAACGCTAAAATGAAACACTAAAAATACAATATGTAACAAATAAAAAAAATATGTTTTCTAATTTATACTAGGATGTGCTACCCATCTGTACACAAAATGTGTCATTTGAGTTAATGCAAGCAAAAAGGTCATTTTAGGCTACAGAACACAGGCTTGTGGTAAGATAACAAATTAAGTAAAGCTAAGCCACCTATCATGTTATCTCTAAAGAAGCTTAGGATTACTAATTAGCCCTTCAGTCTGTCATGTAACCTTTAGGCCCAAGTCACATTTGCGATCCTGTCACTGGTGACAATTCACCACTGTCAGGATCACTAAAAAATGCGGTGAAAATATCTGTTTCCGAAAGTCACTTTCTCAATATCATTTGACAGAAGAAGAGCAATACCTCAATCCAGTCACTGAAGGAGAAACTTGCTGAATCAAGTAATTCTTTTCTCTGCCCCGTCCCGCATAGTGATCCTGCTGCCAAGACAGGATTACAGGTTTGACATGGGCCTCATTTCCCACGTGGTTTGAAAAATATTGTACAAAAATATATTAGATGCACAGTCATTGAAAGAAGGATAGCAATATTTTGTACAATTGTTAGCACTTCCACCTGGAAGCACTAATCATCGGTTCGAATCCCACCCACGACACTAGATGCCTAGAGTTTGCCTGCATGAGTTTACTCTGGGTACACTGGTTTTCTCTATAAAGACATGCTGATAGGTTGAATTGGCTTCTGTCTATATTGGCCCTAGTATGTGCATACAGCGGATATAAAAAGTCTACACACCCCTGTTAAAATGTCAGGTTTCTGTGATGTAAAACAATGAGACAGATAAATCATTGCAGAACTTTTTCCACCTTTGATGTGACCTATAAAATGTTTGAACATTTTTTTTAAACTCTTCCAGTTCCCGATGCTGTCCAGAGCCTTTTTTCATCAAATGCATGCAAAGCGTTTTCAAGGTACTCAGATGTACAAAACACTGAACACAGGATGTTCCTACCAAACTTGTCACACATCGTAATGACCAATTCACACCTCTGACCTCTCCCACCCTTGGAAACAAAAGATATGTTAATGACCATTCACAGGACAAATTCCTCCCTGCCAGGTGGCCTTGATGACTCACTCCACCAGACACCTTTCCCACCCTTAGAAACAAAAGAAATGTTAATGATCAACTCACACCTAAGCCAATCTCAACACAAACTGCTGTCTCTTCTTCTACTCTCTGAATTTCTCTGAAAATAGTTAATAATTTACCACTTTTCAGTGTATTTTGGGTATTTGGGAGGTTTTCCTGTGCTTATCTTTAAAAAAACGCTTCTAAACGCAAACGAACATAAACGCGTTATGCAAACGCGGCTAAACAGACATTTTTAAACCTACGTTTTCCAGCAGTCAGTTTCCATCGTTCAGAAGTGTCCCGTGTGCATGGGGCCTTATTCATGCATGACCCAAAAACAATGAGGAAGCAGACGCCACCCGGGTCTTATTTTCGGATAAACCAATACACACACTCAAGAAACAAGAATTCTTCCCATAGTGTAGTATATTTTATTAAATTCAAAACGGTTAAAGGATAAAAATACACTCACATTTAAAAGTGCCGCTCCCTGCACTTGCACAGTACTTAATTGTAGCCAAGTTTCAAAGCACTGCCGCTCTCAAAAGTTGAGCTGGCGTTCCAGAGGATGCAAACCAAGTCACTGGAAGTGACATATTCAGGAACCGGATATGACAACAACGGCCAGGCCTCAATGCATTTTGCGCAATCGCATCATCAGGAAGCTCAGCCAGCGCCATTTTAGAATATCCTTATATTCCTTCAGACCGGAGGCTAGTACTGATCAATTAGCCCTTTACTATAACTCACCCCCTCTGCAATGGTCACCACAATCTCCCCATCAAGGTGTCTGGGATTGCCTAAAAGCTCTTACATTAAACCTCCATCATACATTTATAAGTCACATGAAAAAAAAGAACCCAAATACACTAGTCCGAAACCACAGGTTCTCAAGACCCAGGGACGGATGACCATATAAGAAAAATGAAAAAATATTTAAAAAATGTATACAGTATCAAATAATCAATGCCTATAAAAACATCCAAATAATATTAACTCCTTGTTGATAAATGGGTGCAAGCTTCATAATAGTGCCCTCAGGTGGTGGAAAATGGCATATCACCCAGGAAACAATATTTAAAAAGTCCCCATATACTCCATATCTGCTGAAAAATTAATAAGACCCCCCCCCCAAAAAAAAATATACATATCTAAATGAAAAATATATAAAAAAAATTACAAATAATTAAGAAATTTGCGCCCAGGAGATATAATTACTACAAAAGCCATCTTGTGGTTGGAAAAGGGTACTACATCTGTTTAGAAAAATATAATTATTAACAGAAATTAAAATAACTAAAAATTGGTTAAAAAACAGTTTAAATCAATATCAATGTTCAAACCAGATGGAACCAAAGTATCAAGTTCATGAATCCATTTAGTTTCATTCTGGGATACCCGTTTCCGCATATCACTGCCCCTCCAGTGTCTAAAGATCCTATCAATGCCACAAAAATTAAGTAATGAAGGGTCCCCTATTGTGCATCAATCTAAAATGATTGGATACACTATGATGCCTAAACACTTTCTTGATGTTATTAATGTGTTCATTGATTCTCTTATATAAGCATCTAGTGGTTCTCTCTACATACTTTAATCCACAAGGCTAGGAAAGAAGGTAAGTTACAAACTTCATATTACATGTAATGAATTTTTTTGTCCTTTAAAACTTTCCAGCAGAGGACTGAAATTTCTCCTTTATTATTCGTATTTTGGGTGACCCTACAAGACAAACATCTACCACACCTATAGAACCCTACCCATTCCAAGAAAGTAATCTTTCTACTAGGGAGATCTAACACATATTTTTTTGCAATGATGTTGCTAAGGCCAAGAGCCTTTTTGTAAATAAATGTGGGCTTCTTAGTGAGAATCTTTCTTAAAGCATTATCTTACAATTTCTTCTAGAGACATTCTCTCTTCATTTCATTCATCTCATTATGGACCTTTTCTAAATCCTTCTTATAACCTTTCTCCAAGAATCTTTGTATGAGCATATTGGTCTACTTCATAAAGTCTACCTGACTGTACTCATTAGAAGAAATTGTGATAAACTGCCCCTTTGGGATGGCCCTAATCCATCCGGGTGGTGACAGGTCTGTATGGAAATGCACCCATGTCTGTCCACTTCCTTAAAATGGAGTGGACAATTTATTACCCATCTTAAAAATTTCTAGGTCAAAAAATTCCACCATCTCTCTGTTCCATTTTGCTGTCAATTTAATATAATAGGCATTCCCATTCAGGTGGGTGAAGAAAGATTGCAACTCCTCCATTGTTCCCTCCCAAATGATGATAACTTCATCAATAAATCTATAATACAATTTAATTGTAGCCATGGATCAGAGAACACTTCTTCCTCCTCCCATTTATTGAGAAATATATTCGCTACAATGGGGGTATATCTTGCCACTGTGGCCACACCCTTAATTTGCTTGTAAATTTCTCCCTGGTGCCAAAATAAATTATTTCCCATGGCCATATTTAATCCTTCCAATATAAATGTAATCTGAGATTGTTTGATAACTTTTTTTTTGCAAAGGCCCACTTTAATGCATTAATTGCTTAATATTGGTGTATAAGGATTCTATATCCACTGTAGATAGTACAGTGGAATCCTTAAATTACACATTTTGAAGCAAAAAACTAATGTCTCTACTGTCTTTCAAAAAGGATCTTCAATTTTCTGCTAGTGGATGGAGATAGATGTCCAAATATTCCCCTATTCGGGATTACAAGGACTCTATCCCACTAATAATAGCCCTGCTGGGAGGTCTTGCTTTATTTTTATGAATTTTAGTCAAGTAATAGATTACTGGAACCCTGGGTGCTTTTAAATTAAGATATTTACCTTCGTTTTTTGTCTAGAATGTTCTTTTTAAAACCCTTTGTAATAAATTCTCCCAACTTAGCTTTCAGTTTCCTAGTAGGGTCACCTGTTAATTTCTTGTACGTACTCTCATAAGTAAGGATTCTCTGTAATTCTGCTAAGTAGTCCTTTTTGTCTATGATGACCAATCCTCCCCCGTTATCATCCTGTCTAATTACAATCCCTTTTTTCTTCTCCAATTCCCTAATCCCTGTCATTATCTTACTATTATTTGTCTTCTTCCTTTCCATTTTAATTTTCTTTACTTCTTCCAGTACCATATTTCTAAATACATCAACATATTGATGTGTAGTTGACTTGGGATTAAAAGTAGACTTATTTTTCAAACCACTATGCACAAAGATGGGGGGAGTGACATCCCTTTCTTCCCAAGCATTTCCGCAAAAGTCTTATTAAGACTGAATTTCCTAGTAAACTTCTCTATATCTATAAAAACCTCAAACTTGTCTACAAACTTTTCAGGCGCAAATTTAGGTTCTTCCTTTAATACCTTAAATTCTTCCTCAGAAAGATCAATGCCAGCCAGATTAAAGATCCCTGCATCTAGATTTCCCTTTTAATTTCCACCTACTCTACATCCTCTCCTTTTTCTGTTCTTCTTGGGGAGTATGGAGGGCGGTAAAATTCCTTCCAGCCCCTCCATTCCCCTGATTGCTCATAATAAGGTCTAGAGGGAAATCTTCCCCTATTATTACCCCTAAACCTACCCCTCTGTGGTATAAAGGGTGGTGGGGGATTTCCTCTATGGCAGGGCTTAAAATTTCGAATCCAGAACTACTAGCCAGGCACAAACCTTACTCTCCACCAGTTGCCCCACCCAACCTTGCCCAGGCCCGTCCCCCCAACCACGCCCCTTAAAGCTTATGAAATTACATTTTTCTTTAGAAGAGTCCAAAATATAAAAAACTACAATTGTAGTAAACATTTTACCAAAGATGTGCTAATAGAGCAGCCATGGTTTGTGTTGTACAGCAGGACCAAGACTTGTGTAATACCCTTTTTCTGATGCAAAATACCACTTCAATGGCTGTGTGTGGATTGCATTCTATTCAATTAAGAAAAAAAACACCAAAAAAAATTTTTTGGGATGACAAAAAGCAGTAGGAAGCCAGTTTCACATCAAGATTTGCAATGGTTTTCATTGTACAGCAGGACCAAGACTTGTGTAATACCCTTTTTCTGATGCAAAATACCACTTCAATGGCTGTGTGTGGATTGTAATCTATTCCATGAAGAAAAAAAACACACCAAAAAATGATTTTTTTGGATGACAAAAAGCAGTAGGAAGCCAGTTTCACATCAAGATTTTCTATGGTTTTCATTGTACAGCAGGAACAAGACTTGTGTAATACCCTTTTTCTGATGCAAAATACCACTTCAATGGCCTCTCCTCGTGTCCCCCGCGGCGGTGGAGAGGGTGTCTCCTTTCAGCAGAGGAGAGCGGACCTCTCCTGCACCTGTCCCCTCAGCGGCGCTGCCAGTGTAATGGCGGTGCCGAAGAAGCCGGAAACCGGAACTCGGCTTCACAATGAGGCTTGGAGCGCAGGTGCAGCTGCTCCATCCATCATCTGTGCTCGTCACTCGCTGCCACTCGCCACACAGGAATTTCTCCTTGCATTTGGCGAGCAGGCGAGTGGCTTTTTCAAGCCCTGCTCTATGGTACTGCATATCATATGTGTTATGTCTATAAGGGGGTCAAAACACCTTGATGGGGCGATTATGGTGACCATTGCAAGAGGGGGTGAATTATAGTAAAGGGTTAATCAATCAGTACTATCCTCCAGTCTGAGGGAATATAAGGATATTCTAAAATGGCGCTGGCTGAGCTTCCTGATGATGCGATTCAACGAAAAGCATTGAGGCCTGGCCGTTGTTGTCATATCTGGTCCCTGAATACATCACTTCCAGTGACTTGGTTTGCAGTCTGTGGAACGCATGCCGGCTCAACTTGTCGGAGCAGCAGTGTTTGGAGACTTTGCCACAATTAAGTACTGTGCAAGTGCTGGGAGCGGCACTTTTAAATGTGAGTGCATTTTTATCCTTTAACCGTTCTGAATTTAATAAAATATACTACACTATGGGAAGCATTTTTGTTTCTTGAGTGTGTGTATTGTCATACTGGTTTATCCGAAAAGAAGACCTTGGTGGCATCTGCTTCCTCATTGTTTTTGGGACATGCATGAATTATTATGGATCTGGTAAGCATTTAATTTTAATGCATGTGGTGGTGAATCAACAAAAAGTGGAATTTACACAGGTGTTGGGCATATAAGTGGATGAAAAATCAGTGGATGGACTTTTATTTAGGACACTCTTTCATTTATGAATTAAATTTATTGGACGTTATTTAAAACATGTTTTGATTATCGTTTAATGATATTAGCACTTTGATATATTTTATAGATCATGTTTTGATTATCATTTAACGATTGTAGCACTTTGATGTATTTATGATATGTTTTCCACGGATTGGGAATTAATTTTTTAGTGGAGTGACCGCCTTTGTTTTTTTATAAAAAAATATTTCTACAAAGTATTGACTCAGGAGGGATGAATACAAATGCACGTCACACTTTTCTGATATTTACTTGTAAAAAAAATTTGAAAACCATTTATCATTTTTCTTTCACTTCACAATTATGTGCCACTTTGTGTCAGTCTATCATATAAAATCCCAGTTTTTGGTTGGAACATGAAAAAAATGTGGAGAATTTCAAGGGGTATGAATACTTTTTCAAGAATTTTGGAATTTCCACACTGGATTATTAAAGAGTGATACGAGTTTGCTTTGGAATTTGGAAAGACATCTTTACAGAGACATTTTGGACATTTATTTTGATATATATACTTTTTTGGGGACTTATATATATATATATATATTTTATGTTTAAAGAAGAGTTCAGTTACATGTACACATACTTTCAAGGGTGAAAGTTTTACTTTTCTTTTGGGTGTAGTAGTTATCTTTTCAGTTGGTAGGGTGCAGAATTTTGTTTGATTGCTCACTTAACAACACCCCAAAACTCAGGATGCAAATTCATTGCGTTTGCCTGCACAGGATTGCATGTACAGTAGTACCATACAATCCAGTTGCTGTGCGTTTTTTTTCTTTTTGCATGTACTACATTTAGCATGGTGCAGCGCAATTTTAGCCCATTCAAACGATAGAGCTGAAATCGCACTGCACCTGGATCACATAGGGCCGCACAGTGTATTCCTGTGTGATTCATGGTGTGAACCGGCCATTAAATATTGACAATGTCACTTCCACTCTATGGAGTTGGGTACGTGTCACGATATGTCAGTACACTTGAAGCTTTTACAATCATTTTCTTAGCAAATCTGTAGCCAAAGGAATACCAGGCAAACTCACCCAATTTTTACACAGCAAAGGATTGCAAGTGGTCAGAATATTTTTCACATTTCATGGTGTAAGGTTTAAGCAGCAGCACAAAGCTACATCTACAATTTTTCCTGGCCTACAGAGAGGTGCTTGGAGACCCGAAGCAAGTGTTCAGTATGCACTTCACAAGTAGTCAGCCAGATTTGTTTCAGAAGTCTTTTTTTTTTTTTTTTTTTTTTTTTTAACAGAAAATCACAATGACGTCTCCCTAAAAATCACTCTCAATACAATTGCACTTTGCTTTGTGGAAGGAAAGGTTGGGTTTATTTTACATCACCTCTCTAGTTATCAAGCATTTGGAAAGTTTGAACACACATCAGGAAAATGCTCAGTCCCTTACTAATCCAGTGCTAAAGTGTCAAGAGATCTAAACCTAAGAACAAAAATGTATTACAGTGCAGCTTACCAGTCATTAGATGTGGTGACTGCATTAGTCTGCATTCTTTTTTCTGTTTACAGTGGTGATCTTTTCAGTAACACAATTTCTGTACTAGGTTGATAACACTCACAGTAATATATCTATGGAGAAGCAGTATTGTCACCCTAGAAAACACTACAGAACATTTCCTTCTCTTCTCCACTACATGAAAGGGGGGTTTTGTTGTCTACAGAGATACAATGGAACTGATAACAGTCAACACAGGTAGACAGCACAAGAAATAATCAACTCACAAGATTATTGGCAGGATTAACAGTTTTTTTTTGCACTTAAACGATTTAATAACAGGCCTTTAAAGGCTTTTGAAAAGAAAAAAAAAACGCACTTTTTTTTGCGGATACAAAAAGATGCATTTATTAATTTTTTCTAAGTTGCCTGTGGAGCATTGCACCCGTGATCAGCAGATCATGGGTACAATGCCAGGCTCTCAGGATAGCTGTCTGCCTGTTGAGAGGAAAAGGGTCAGTTCCAGTATCCGCAGCAGGAGAGGTGGATAGTTCGCGTATCCCTAGCCGGCATGAAAGACTGGTTTGACAGCTGTGAAAAGGCGCCAATGGCCGGCATCCAACACCGTTACCCTCTACCTCGTGGAAACCCCTACGTGCTTGTGAAAGGAGGGGGTGATACAGGGGGGCAGTAACGCATATCAGAGGTACACTTCTCCTTTGTCATAAAGAGGTCTATGACAAAGGAGGAGTGTACCTCTGAATCGCATTACCGCCCCCTGTATCGCCTCCTCCTCTCACAAGGGGCTTTTTGACAGCTGTCAAACCAGTCTCTCTCTCATGCTGGCTGGGGTTACTAGAATTGCCAGTGATCATCAACAGCTTTGCGGTGCACTCACCCACTCCTAATTCCAAATGTCAAGAACTTTATATGTAAGTGTGCTATTTTTAATTGTTTAATAAATTACTCTTAAAAATGAGGATCCTGCGCTGCTCTTCTTTTGTTGCTTGAGCTCACTGAATTTCCCATATCTCCTTTGCAAGCTGCAGGACCTTTGCTGCTGGAATTGGCTTCCATAGCATATCGTTGATACCATTAACTGAGAACTGTGGAGGCTGGGAATTGTAGTGCACTTTACTGGTTTGTGACATTTTTTATTTCTGGCAGGGCAAGGCAGAGAGCAGGAGAGTAACAGGCTTGGCTCTCTGCTCAGAGTGGAGGGGAGAAGTGATTGCAGTCTTTGATCGCTCAGTTCTCTATGCAGAGCTGGTGGGGGAACAGATGCAGTGTTAAAATGATCCACTTTAGCGAGTATTTTTTTTATTTTTTCAAAACCTGATACTTCTCTTTTAAGATACCTTGTGCCGAGAGATATCTGCAGACTGCCATTGCTGAAAAAATAGCATTTGCATGGCCGTCACGCTGGTCCAATGGTACTGGCACCTTCTGGATCAGTTACTTGCTGTAAATCAAACTCCTGAGGGCTTGATCACACCAGCTGTGTTTGGCCCAACATAGTCCAATTGAAAGAACAAGCCAATCTGCCTAATGTGCTATGGCTTCAGCGCATTAAAAAAAAAAAAAAAAAAAAAAAGTAGGACATATATTTTTATGCTGTGCAATACAATCTATCACACTACAGCACATAATCACACACAGCTTGAAAAAAAATCCGAAATGCATTTTAATGGATTCTATCAGACATTTACAATGTATCAGCATGTGTGCACTATGATATAATAATATTAAAATGTGCTCTGTGATGTGAATGGGAACTGCTCTAATAGGTTTATATAATGATTTATTTATTTTTTTAACAGATATGCTTTGTTACGTTACAGACATGTTCCCACTGGCCCATCAGTATACCAGGCAGCCTGACCGACCAATAGGAATGTGCAAATGCAGGAAGGGGCATGCAAGCTTTGGCACTATCAGGGAATGAGAAAACCTTAGCTGTCAGGATGGCCTGGAATTCTGTGGTGACAGAAGGATTTGGTAGGGAGGTGTGCAGGCACCTTTAGAATACAGTGAAATTAATAGAGGCATAGATGCCTGATGAAGGCATCATTGTATTCTTTTACAGCGTCTGAGGGCACTATGCAATTAGAACTCCGATAGGATCACCATGCTGACTGATTTGTACGTAGACAGCGGGCTTCTTTTGTTCAAGAACTAAAGGAGGTAAATAGCAAGGCAGATCTGGTACTTCTGCCAGTTCAGCTTAACCACTTCCCGCCCGCAATGTACTGCGGCCAGGTGGCAGCTACAGGCAAAGCAACGTACCCATACGTCGCTCTGGCTGTACTAACACAAGGGGGTACTGTGCACCCTCCCCTGCGACTGCTGTGTCCAGCGCACAAAGCAGAATGAAGATCCTGGTGAACGGGACCCAGTGATCATGTGAACGCATCACTATGTAAGCAAAGCTGTTATGAATCAATGTCATTCACAACAGCTCTGCTTCTCTTCCTAGTGAGCTGTGATTGGCCCACAGCTGTCACATGACACATGGGGACAATCACAGCACCTTGTACCATGTGACCAGCTCCAGCCAATCACAGATCACTATCCTGAGCTGTTAAAACTTAACTCATTCATGAAAGTTCATGAATGAGTTAGGTTCTGACAGCAAGCTTTGCATTGCAGGGGAAATTATCTTTATTTCTCCCGCAAAGCAAAGTGCAGAAAAAAAAAATCACTGATCACCCCCCCACAGCAGCTCTTGGCAAAGCGACTTAATCAAGCGTTGCTTCCTATTTTGGGGTGTGAACGCACCTGCACCCACCACCCATCAGTCCAGGGAGAGGAGAGAGAACATGGCACTGAGTAAAAGCACCACTACATTTTACACACATGCATTAAATTAGCACATTTAACCCTTTGATCGCCCCTATTAACCCTTTGATCACCCCGTCACCCAGCCAGTGCCATTAGTACAGTGTCAGTATATAGAACTTTTCATTGACCACTGTACTCCTGCCACTAGCGACCTCAGATAGCGTCAGGGTCAGCTAGTGTTAGATTGCCCGCACACTATGGCACTCACGCTATAGGTCACTGATCACCGCCATTACTAGTATAGTGTTTGTACGGATCAATATATTGATCATGAACAGAACTATACTAGTGCCTGCTTTGTATAGTGTCCACAAAAATGTAGAGTTAGCAGGATCGGCCCCGTTCAATGCCAGCACTAGCGTTTAGCCCCTCTGCTGTTTTTCATGGAAGATTTGTATCAATTGATTGTGGGCCAAGGCAATTTATATGCACAACAATATATGGTCGCCCACCCAAATTCAGCTCTTGCCAGACAATTCTAATGGAAACTTATCACGGTTTCTGAATTTAAAACTCTTTTGGGCCTAACTCTCAACATGGGCATTACAGAAAAGAATGAATTGCGGTCATGTTGATCCACAGAGCCAATTCATTGTATGCCTGTGTTCTCTGCTGTTACATATATGACCAACATGGACCAGCAATGTACTGGTACGTCGTTGGACTTTGAGTGGTTATACCAAGATGATGCATACAGCTACAGGCATCATCTTGGTATCATTTTTTCCTAGTGGCCAATTAACTGCTGAATTGTTTTTACGAGCAGCGGGAAGGGACATTCCCCACGATAGCATTAATAGTGATAAAAAAAAAAAAAAACACAAAATGAAAGGGACAGTGTAAAATTATTTAAAACCTCAAAATAACTAAAAAAAAAAAAAAAAAAGAAAAGCAACCTTGCCCCTCCCCCCCATGCGCACGCACCTACGTATGTTAACAGTGGTTGCATCATGCATGTGAGGTATCGCCGCAGACATCAGATCGAGGGCAGTAATTCTTGCACTAGACCTCGTGTGTAAATATAAATTGGTGACCTGTAAAGGCTTTTAAAGCGTCGCCTATTGATAATAAAAATGTATGTACTTTGTTGCCATTGCATGGGCATGCGCGATTTTAAAGCATGACATGTTTGGTATCTATTTACTCAGCGTATATTTTATCAAACAATTGGGCATTATATTGTGTTTTTGTGCATTAAAATTCTAAAAAGTTTATTTTTCCCAAAAGATCTGAGTTTTAAAAATTGCTGCACAAATACTGTGTAATGTAAAACATTTCAACACCCGCCGTTTTATTCTCCAGGGCTTCTGCTTTAAAAAAAATATATAATATTTGGGGGTTCAAAGTAATTTTCTAGCAAAAAAATAGCTTTTCATGTGAACAATAAGTGTCAGAAAAGGCTTGGTCTTCAAGAGTGGGTGATGTGTAGCATAATCTTCTAATTTTGGCCCTGAAATGCCAGGATAGAAGCAAATGACCGCCTTTTGGAAAGTAGACACTCCAAGGTATTTGCTAAGAGGCATGGTGAGTGTTTTGCAGATCTAATTTGTTGCCACATTTTTGGAAAATGAATTAAGAAAACAAAAAAATTATTTTTTCTTTTTTCCTTTTTCACAACCCTGTGACAAAATTATATCTGTAAAATACTGATCATGCCTCTTATCAAATTCCTTAGGGTGTCTACTTTCCAAAAAGGGGTCATTTGTGGGGGGGGGGGTTGTACTATCCTTGCTTTTTAGAGCCTTTTAGAGCCTCCAAAACTGTGATAGGTAGTGGAGAAGTGATATGAGGAAATATGCTCTTTGAAAGCCTGGAGGTGGTCATTGGATTTTGGGGGCTTGTATGTAGCTAGGCTGCCAAAAAGTCTCTCACATATGGTATTCCCATACTTGGGCGAAGTAGAAGAATACCCATGGCATGTATGAGCAATATATCATTAAAGTGACAACTTTTGTAAAAAAAAAAAAAAAAAAAATATTGTTATATTCAAAAAATTTGTGGCAAAAAATAACATGTTCCATGGACTCAACATGCCTCCCTGCAAAATCCTTGGGGTGTCTACTTTACAAAAAGGGGTCGTTTGAGGGAGTTGTACTACCCTAACATTTTAGCACCTCAAGAAATGTGATAGGCAGTCAGAAAGTAAAAGCTGTGTAAATTCCAATATATATACACCATAGTTTGTAGACACTATAACATTCACACAAACCAATATACACGTATTGAGATTTTTTTTTATCAAACATGTAGCAGAATGCATTTTAGCCTAAATGTATGACTAACTTTGAGTTTATCGTATACATTTTATAACCCAAAGCGAAAAATATTGTTTTTTTTTTTATTTATAGCGCAAAAAATTAAAACCATAGAGGTGATCAAATCCCACCAAAAGAAAGCTCTATTTGTTTGAAAAAAAGGACATAAATTTTGTTTGGGTACAGCATTGCACGACCACGCAATTACCAGTTGAAATAGCACAGTGCTGAACAGCAAAAAGGGCATGGTCAGCAAGAGGGGTAAATCCTCAAGAAGGCAAGTGGTTAAAAAGACAATCATGTTTTAATGATTAGTTGCTTTTATATCTGCCTGGAATTTAGCATTACAGTACTGGAAAAAAATAAGACTACCTATAAAACTAATACAAGGTGAGCAGGCAGACCAATTATTACCGAGACTACAAGCATAGCTATATAAAAATAACTTGCAGCTCAATTTACTGGCTTTTGTGCCAGACATGCCCTAGAACACAGCGTTCAGGAAATGTCATAACACACATAAGACAGACTATACTATGTTTGCTTTGCATACTGAACAGCAGAATCCTTGCAAGATAAATGATCAGACAGCTGGGTCCATAAAAGATTGTTGCATGTATTGTATTGCTGTTACTTTTCTACAGGACTGAGTGGCAGGAGTTATGTAACAATGTTTTTATGTTTTATAAAGAAAAGTCAAGGGTTACAAGCTCTCAGGTTATTACTGCTATGCCCCAACTGGGGAGATTTTCCCCTCCCGTCCTGTCCTAGTGAAAGGTAATGAAAGATACAGGAAGTGATAAGAGGACAGAGGTAGCAGAACAGAGGAAGGGTTTGAATCTCTGCGAGGTTTTTATCACTGTTCTTATATTCTATCACAAGGATCCCCATTCCTCACATTTCATGATCATTGTCATGATGTCAGAGAGACAAAAAGGGGAGGGGCGGCTTAGAGTCCCAAATAAAAAATGACCAGAAGTTTTAACAGGTTCCCAAAAAAATTGTAGGATGCTAGTTATACATCAGAGTTTTATTCCATGTACAGCTTATCAATTGAATTGATGTAATCAATGTAGTCAAAACAAAAGTGGAAAACACAAGATGATCATTTCTAATGAAAACTACGGTAATTCTAAAGAGGTTTCTACAGAAGACTCAAGCACACGCCTGTAGGATTTTTCATAGAATCTTGCTGGCAGCAAGATCCTAAATAAAATCTTGTCCTTGTATGCATGTTTTGTTTTTTTTTTTAACGTAGCAGAATGCAGCTCCAGATTGCAGAGCTGTGTGCAGGGCCCACAGCATAACATACAGTCTCATTCAAATCTAGAAAAAAATTACAGATCTGAACAGCATATTTTGCATCCATGTGAATAAGCCTCCACACATACATGTAGACCTATCGCCATAATTAAATGAGAAATCTCAATATAATTAATAAAGTATAACTAGAAAAGTTAAAGGCAATTTTTCTTTTAGCTTTGGATAGAGTGGAGAGGGATTAGACCGCAGGTCAGTTTTCATTGCTGCCTGTGCCAGACAGAAAAGTAATAGGGGAATTTTTCCAATGGGGACATTGATACCCTCTGATGACCTAGGGGTCCCCAAGGAATTCCCTTAATTTGCAGTGAAGGGAAATCTCTGTAATGGGACACAGATAGGAGGGGGGAATCCAAAAGGGGTTCTAATCCTCTCTTGTGCTATTCCAAAATGAAAAAAAAAAAGTTTTACCTATAGTTCTACTTTAACAGTAATAAAAAAACAAAAACCACAAGCAAACACTGCCTCTCCATATGCCTACATATAAAAACAGTTAAAACGTCATTAATACTGTATTTTCAAAAGCTGCAGTTCACATATTGAGGTTCCCAATTAAATGAACCAAGGGTCACCGTGGTTCCTTGCATTTCCAAATCCAAGAGAATATCCAGGATGTCAGTCTTTGAACATAGTTCACTTCATCCCTGCAGAATTTGTCCTGGTGACCATAGTCACAATCAGCAATGAATGCTCTTACCTCTTAATGGAAAGCTCATTTTACAATGCTATGTTGGAAAGCCATTTCGAGTCACTTTGCTTAACATGTATGCAAAGCCAAACCCTTTTTTTTTTCCATTTTAGAATTTTGAGTGGGTAAGAACCTCCATGGGGTTTTTATTGATGTGATGCCTGTGCTGAGGGAAAATTAACAATTTTGAGCAGTGACTGAAACAGGAGTAGAGTAGAAGTCCTAAAATGCGGACAATCATTGAGGTCACAACTAAGAGGAGACATCCCTCCATTTTAAGGCTCCATGCACATTGGCTTAAAAAAACACTGCTCCTAGGAGGAGTTTAGCGTTTTGCCTGGAGAAGTAACTAACGTTTTCCTATGTGTCCATGCAAATTAGGTAGTCTAGAGGCAGTTTTAGGCTCAGCATTTAGAAGCAGAAAAAACCATTCTGTTTTGAGTTCTTGAGCGTTTTTCTGCCAGAAAAAAACGTTCAACATTCCTAAAATTTAGTGCAAAAAAGGTTAATTAGCATTTTTTCTGCCAAGGGCACTGGTGTTTTTTTTAAGCTAGTGTGCATGGAGCCTAAATTTTCATTCACTTCCTGTGAGGACTACAGGACAAGAAGTAAAGTTATTTCTACCCAATACAACACAGATGACAAAAAATACAATCTGACATGGCATGTATCAATTCCATACACTATCCCCCCCAAAAAAAAATGGCTTTAGATATAGAACAAGTGTCTCTAACGTGTTTAAACTACAATTATAGAAGCATTACACCCCCATTCACACGAGTATTTTTCAGCATGTTCCCCTTGCCTGACTATGACAACATACAGATTTAGCCGTGATAAATAGCACTTGCCTTGGACACCAGGTACTTCCCCGAGGCAAGAGCTGTTACTAGGTGTGCAGGGGGAGGAGGTGTATCAGTTCCAACTGCTCCACCCATCAGTAATAGGCTCAGGTGGATCCGCCACACAATGATCCAGCTTTAAAGGATAGGTTCACCTAAAGCAACATGTTACACTCTGTATTTAGTGTGTAACATGTTGCCATGCACCAGCCCCCCCTTGGGACAGCAGGGGAGCAGTTCTACACCCCCACAGCCACCGTCACAATTAAAGTCAGCATAGCTGTGCAGACGGAGTCAACGATCTGTGAATGAATAAACTACAAATCCCATCTGTCCCACTGGCAGATGGACTTGTAGTTCTCAATGGACTAAGAGTATGCTAATCAACACCCTTGAAGTCCATTGATGCTTCATGCAGCTGGGTAACTGACAGCTCGTACAGAGGTACAGGAAGCGTTTGCAGGAGCCTGACATTGCACTCACGCTCCACTGATAGCAGACGCAATGCTTTACAGGTTCCTGTATAAAGAAACAAATGTAAGTGTTTTTTTTTACCTGCAAACACATGTGCACTTACGGTTTTAACAAAGGTGAACTTTGCCTTTATTGACTGCTAGGACAGAGGCAGAAGGGCCACACAGAATAATGTGTTCTAGGTTACTAGAACACAGGCAACTGGGTCGCAGATCATGATCGTTTGCTATGAATCAGCAGCCAGGCTGCGCAGCATGACAGATTATTAGGACGTAGGCAGGCCAGGCCACACAACACTACTGGACACAAGGATGCAACATCATGCCTGGCCACCTGCACCATGACAACCACTGACACTATACAGTCCAGCTGCCTGCCTCCTAGCAACCAATGAAGTTGGAATGCCAGGTTGCAGATCCAGCTAAGCCTGCTTGAAAAGACAGAGGGGGTGGAACAGGAGAACCGAAGGAGCACTTGTAGTATGCACTCACGGAACAGGGGGAGGTGGCAACTGAACTCTGCCATAACTCAGCATTAGTAATACCCACAAATTGGGCTTTTATTAAAGAAGGAGCCGAGAAATTAGAAACAAGGAATGGATATTCTTCACAATTCAATAGCAGTTCATTGGAAAGGCTGAAACAGGTACAAAGAAGTACCTGTATTTAATTTTATAATCCTCATGAGAGCATCTGTACTGTTGCATAACATGATCTTTGAGGGTCATAGAAATGCAGTCAGACTATAGAAAAAGAATATGTTTTTCCAATGAAATGCAATTTACCACTTAGCAGTAGAAACAGTGGCTCCTTCAGGACTAATTCAGGCACTACAGTAAGAGAAGAAAATCCACCACTACATGCAAATCTATCTCAAGACTAATGTGTAACAACCAAAATAGAAGAAATTATTTCTCCCCTAATAAAATAAAATGGTTAAAACACAAACATTTCTCTTAAATCTTACCATTAAACTGTATATGGTGAACAAACAATAACACACAAGGTTGATATAGCATAAAAAAGGGTTTTTCAAATGAAAATAGGAAACCTATTAATGCCATTTGTATAAAATATCTTAAAATAGTGTTGGAATATTTATGGATTGCAGTTGCTGTCTAGAAAGTCAGGATATTTTGGTGATATAAACATTCACAGCTGTAACGTACACTAAGCAGTCCAAGTTGAGTCACTTCTAATTAGAAGCATCTCCTCCAGTAAGGTGAGATGGCCTTCTCTGGGTAGAATTGCAGGTATGACTCACTGGCCAGCCGAAGACCTCACAAACCAGCTGAGACAGTAAACATGAGTAGACCAGGCATTTGTTTTATTTTTTTAGTTAAAGGAGTTCTATGTTCACAGCATACACTTTCATTTTATAACATCAGCACTCTAAAACCAACACATACCAGTGCCTTGAAAAAGTATTCATACCCTTTAAAATTTTCCACATTTTGTCATGTTACAACCAAAAACAAACATTTTATTGGGATTTCATGTGACAGACCAACACAAAGTTGAAGGAGAATGATAAATGGTTTTCAAAAATTTTTACAAATAAATATCAGAAAAGTGTGGTGTGCATTTGTACTCAGCCCCTTTACTCTGATACCCATAACTATAATCTAGTGGAACCAATAGCCTTCAGAAGTCACCTAATTAGTAAATAGAGTCTACCTGTGTGCAATTTAATCTCATTATAAATACAGCTGTTCTGTGAAGCCCTCAGGTTTGTTAGAGAACATTAGTGAACAAACAGCATCATGAAAGCCAAGGAACACACCAGAAAGGTCAGGGATAAAGTTGTGCAGAAGTTTAAAGCAAGGTTAGGTTATAAACAAAAATCCCAAGCTTTGAAAATCTCACAGAGCACAGATCAATCCATCATCTGAAAATGGAAAGAGTATGGCACAACTGCAAACCTACCAAGACATGGCCATCCACCCAAACTTACAGGCCGGGCAAGGAGAGCATTAATCAAGAGAAGCAGCCAAGAGGCCCATGGTAACTCTGGAGGAGCTGCAGAGATCCACAACTCAGGTGGGAGAATCTGTCCACAGGACAACTAAACTATTAGTCGTGCACTCCACAAATCTGGCCTTCATGGAAGAGTGGCAAGAAGAAAGCCATTGTTGAAAGAAAGACATAAGAAATCCCATTTGCAGTTTGCAAGAAGCTATGTGGGGGACACAGCAAACATATGGAAGAAGGTGCTCTGGTCAGATGAGACCAAAATTGAAGTTTTTGGTCTAAAAGCAAAATGTGTGGAGGAAAACGAACACTGCACATCCCCTTGAACACACCATTTCCAGCGTGAAACATGGTAGTAGCATTTTTATTAGACTTAAGTATCCGAATAAGAGAAAATCAACAGATTCCTCCATTCATGCTAAACAGTGGCATTGTTGGCTATTGTACTCAAACAACAGCAGTTCCAAAATCGGCCAATATAGCAAAAACTGCCCAAAAAGCGAGTTCTGTATGGACAGCTTTGCTGCTAATTTGACTTCACACACAGGAGACTTTGCAAAGTACTAGGACATGTGAGCAACTACAATGCTAATATGTCACATGTTTTGTGATGATTTGGCATTTCCATCCCTAAAAAAACAATCACCTTGCTCAGGAGGATTGGTGTGGACCACCTAACCCAGTGCTAGCCAATCTTAGTGTTTCATGCCACTCCTCTTACCATCATAACCAACAGTACACGTGCCTAGTGGCCATTGTAAGATCTTTATTGCACCTCTCTTATCACAACAATCCCTGGATAGCAGTTTAGTAAACTTACCCACTTTTACTTTTCCTTCTTTCATTCATCTGTTCCCCAGTGGCTGGAATCATTTTTTTCTTCTATTGGCTGAGATCAAAATATTAATTCCAGCTGATCAAGAGAAGAAGGAATGATGCAACTGTATCCAGACAGAAAATCAAAATTTTTAAGCAACACAGCTCTCACACACACAATAAAGGCCTGGGTGTGTCCAACTGTCGACACTCACCCCTACACGCTGCCCAATCAATGGCTCTGTTCAGGGAGTGAGAGGACTGGTCCTGTTGATTGGACCAGTGTGTAAAGAAAGAGGGAGGGGAGACCCAGGGAGCTGCCTTGTGTGTGAAAGTAGCAGACCTACTCTGCAACATGCAGGGCATTTTAATGACTAAAAAAAAAGGCAAAAAAGAAAACACTTTTATATGTAGTGCACCCAACAGTCAAAATGTGGCCTCCAATATCTAAACTGACCCGAGAGACTAAAATACAGAGAGGGGAATTTATGAAAACTGGAGAAGATGTGCATGGCAACCAATTTATCATTTAGATAGAAGCTAATGGGTTGCAGTAGATTGCCTCTCACCGTACTGCATGCAGTCCTTTTTCTCTGCAACACAGTGGTGTGAACCGGGCACATTGGAGACAAGACATTTACCTTGTCCATGCTGTGGATCTGCACTGGAATAGCCCCCCAATGCAGTTCCACAGCATCTGGAGGAAATATAACCTAAGGGCTGATTTACACCAGATGCAGTAGAACTGCGTTGGGCAACTTTCCCAGCGCAGTTCCACTGAATGGACAAGGAAAAAACGCCTTGTCTCATGTGTGCCCAGCTCACTCTACTGCATTGTGGAGGTGTGCGGGCACTTTGCACTGAGAAGAAGTACCGCATGCAGTACTTTTTCTCAGCGCAGAGCAGTGAAAGGCAATCCATTGTCTCACTGCACAGCTAGCAATTGAACTTTATGTCTTTGTGACATTTCAATAAAGTTTTGTTTTTGTTTTTTTAAAGTGGGCAGGCGCAAAGACTATTTTTGAATTTAATGAAACTGTCAAAGACTGGCCACACTTAAAGGTTTTTTTTTTGTTTTTTTTTCCCTCTGTGATGTCACAATTTTTGAAAACTGGAAATATGTAAAAAATGTGCCAAGCTCAGCGCATATTCACTAAAAAACAAAATCTGTTAGAGTGATATCAGTATGAGAAGTCTGATATTTTGAACTTTTCCTACAGCAAACTCCAACTAATGTAAAAGTAAACATGACACAAACCTGGGCTATTCCTATAAACATATGATTTAATAAATAAAAGTTATCTAAACAGTAAAATCACAGTCAAAATGATAAGAGGATACTAAAATAAAGGCAGCCAATTTTTTATGCACATCTTGACTTTCCCAGCTGTGTCTAAATCGTTCTGCACATTAAAGGACTGAAAGACAGGCTGCAATGGCCGTGCTCTCCATCAGAAAATGCTTGTTACCTGGCCATCATTCTAACCCTTTGACTTCAACAAGTATGCACATAAGGATGTCTGACTATTTTCTATTTTCCTAATCACCTTGGCCCAATGGCTGAGAACATGTTAAAGTATAATATCCAGCCCACATGCTTTTTATAGAGGGTCAGCAAAGGTAGATCTCATATCCTTCCCATAAGTTTATTTAAAGCCCCTAACAGAGAGATATGTGCTTTGTCTGTTTCCTGCTCCACTGCCCACCACTAACAACTATGGTGTGGTACAAAGGAATGACCATTCAAATCTCTAGGACAGTTGCTTTCATGCCCAATATATTGTAGATGCACACAGTACTTGGGATATCACTTTAAAAGCCCTTGCTCAAAAGACGCCCACCCAGATCAACGAAAGTCCCGCTCGGTCGTCATTTATTTATTGGCTGGGTGGGAACTGGTTAATGATTTTTTTTTTTTGGCGGTATTTACCTCACATTCGATATTTTACTTTGATGAAATGACTTTTATTATCTCATGCGATATATCTGAAAAATGGGTCACGTGACCTTCATATTGCATGTGGTAACCTTCAGTGAACTGACCCCAGTATCCTTGTCTAATGAAGTCAGCAGCATTATATAAAAACTAAGCTAAACTTACCTTTCCTTTTCAACATTTTAGTTTTCTTCTATATTTATATAACAGGGAGAACAAGAAAAGGAAAGCAAAAAATTCTGAAGATTGAAGATGATAGCCCGCATACAAGGACCAGAAAAATCTAGTTCTTTCATTACCTTCTGATGTGTTCTTCTGTAACACTTTGTGAAGACATCTGTCTTGCATAGGCCCTGAATGTTAAGTTACAGAAGCCAGCTTTTCATCTTGCCAAAAACATAAATCTTACTCTAGGGCTGGAATCATAAATAATGTAACTGCAGCTGACGAAGTACTAGGCAATAGGAGTGTAACTGTACGCATTATGGGTGTAACCAGCATTTATGATGTGGAATAATAAATTGGCTGATGTTGACAACTGCAGGGCAGTGGTCAGCGAACATCAGATGTGGATCTAAGGAAGAACTGGAAAAGGCACTGTGGACTTCCTTGGCATATTCTTGCTGGGTAAAGCCCTGTTTTGTTAAAAAACAACAGATGAGGCATTTTCAAATGATTATGAAAAAAAAAACACTGCAAGTAAGCATTGAAGCAGAGCTCCAGGCTCCCCCTAAAAAAAAAAAAAAATTAAAAGTCAGCAGCTTCAAATACTGTGGCTGCTGACTTTTAATATAAGGACACTTACTTGTCCAGGGACCCAGCGATGTCCTCACCCGAGCCAATTCTTCGATTGGCTTTGGGTGCAGGTGGCGGCATCTTCAGTAAAGGAAACCGGAAGTGAAGCCTTGCGGCTTCACAGCCGGTTTCCTACTGTGGATGTGGGAAGCGTGCTGCGCTTTGTGAACGGTCCAAAGTCTTCTGGGACCTGTGAAGTGTCTCAAAAGGCTGCGGGGGAAGGAAGAGGGCCGAACATATGGCTCAGATCACCGCACACAGTGTGAAGACCATGTACACGCCCCCCCCCCCAAAAAAAGTGCCAAATGTGGCAGTGGAGGGGGGCAAACAAACGGATTTTCCCCTTTTGGGTGAAGTTCCACTCTAAGCGCCAGTTCACACTGGAATCACTCAAGAACAAACTCCGATTCAGTGCAATATGCACCAAAATCGCACCAAAAGTAGTGCATGCACTACTTTGTAAAATGTAGTGTAACCCGATTGCAGGGTACTGCAGTACGATGCGATCCGATGCAGACAAATGCACTGTGTTTGCCATCTGTGCTTGAGGTATTGTTAAGATCACATTGACATCCACAGCAGAGCGCACACCCAGTGCATTTTTAATGCAGTGTGGGAAATGCACACGAAACACAGGGTTCCCACATCACATTCTGGTGTGAACAGGCCCTTAAATTATTTGATTTTTCAGTGATTTTAACTTAAATTTTATGCTGCTGATTGAGTCTGTTTAAAGCTGAACTCTAAGACTTATCCATTTTTTTTTTTAAAACTTAAAGTAATACTAAATACACACGGTTTAATTTACATCGTCCATTCTATTTCTATATATGAATGATGGTGCTGTAATTATTTGAAGAAAAAAAAAAAAAAAAAAAAAAAAACATACGTAGTATGTACAAGTATCTTTTTCCTAACGGATATACAGCTGTCACATGACCTAGCTCTTTCCCAGCCTGTCTTCAGGGAAGCATAAGTATGAGGAGCTTCTAGTCCTCTACTGTTGGTCACATGTTCAAAAAAAAAAAAAAACATCCATTGGAATACATAGTAAGAATAAATAAATAATATAAACTGATTTGGGTGTGGGGGCGGATTTTTGCCAGTCACAAGCTGTGTCACACCCCTCCAGTCAGTGTCTTAGAATAAGAGGGAGGTGAAACAACCATTAATCTATATGAAATATCCCAGCCCCATTGTGTTTAGTGGGTAAGTGGGCATGGAGGAGGAAGGGAGAGGACTGTCATTTACCACAGTGTATACACCTACATGTGTGACTCTATAGTCACATGGGCTGCTCAGATGTAATAAGGAGGACATTCTCAGCATAGAAACTCACTGAAAACTGAGCATGTTCAGAGTTGCCATTACAGCTGCAAAATCCCTAGCTGAATTGGGGACATAAACAGAAAGTTGAGATAGAGAGTGGCAGGATCAACCAAATTTTTTTTAAGAATACAGAAAACAAATCTTATAGTGAATGAGTAGGAACAGCATTTATTGTAATAATGTTTTATCATGTAGGTTTAGTGAAACTTTTAAGCAGATATTTCCCCCTTTAACTAAATTTCAGATCAGCATACCTCGCTGCATGCTAATGTGAAATCATCTAACACAGATTAAACAAAAAAAAAAAAGTTCTCAGTTTTTTTTTATTTACTTACCTTTTCTGCATTCATTTCCTGTTTCCCCTGAAGGTACTAGCGGTGTACCCCTGGAAGCACAGATACCGGATAAGGCAACGTCACTTTAGGAAGATCTCGTACCTAAGCTATGAGGTCCAGTACTATTCTCATACTGTACATGCACAAGATGAAGCGCATTGCATCTCATGTTTCATCTTGCTCATGCACCATACAGCATTAAAGTAATTGACTATTAGGAAAAAAAACCTCTCACAAGATCACGAGGAAAGCCTTTAAAACGAGAAAAAAAAAAACATTAAAAAAAAAAGAAAAAGGGGGGTAATGTCGTACGGCACATGCATGAGATGAGCCGCATGATGCCATGCGTTCCATCTCACACAGGAGCAGCACGACATACATTTTAAAATTGGCAGCATGGGAGCAGAGACACGGGACACCATCTACACAAACAGATCTACAAGAAGGAAAGGAAGCATGGACATAGGTAAGTGTGCTTGTTTATATACAAAGTATCATATATTATTGCAAATTTTATTTCTGGCGTACAAGCATTTTCTGACTGGATGAGGTTTTGACTGCGATGTCAGCTGCCCCTCCTCTCTGCCACCTCCCCGTGTTCAGTGTACAGATGGCAAGTCAACCTGGGAGCACTCAGAACAGCAGAACTACTACAGTGAATTCCTGCAGCCCTTTGAATGTGATACATAGATAATTAAATGTAACCAAGTTGCAACAATGAGTTTAAAAAAAAGATAATTCCTAGATTTCAGCTTAATCTATAACCATTAAGGTTTCACCTATTGCAAGTTAATGGTACATTTCAGCAAACTGCTTTGCTGACCTCTGATGACAGCTCAGAGACATCTAGGTGATTTACAGTGATATTTTCATGCCACTTTCTCAGTCTAAGCCCCTTGCTACTACAGCTGTCCATAGATTCTATATGCTCAGTGTGCAGTCTGGGAGCTGGAATATTTTCTCTAAGCTGCACTTGCATGCGTGTTTCAGGAAATCTGTGGCTAGAGTCATGGCATACTGCTATGTGAATTAAAAACAACAGGCTGCACAATATTACTTGATATTCTCCAATTTTCAAAATCTGGTCAGTCAACACTTAAAAGAGATCTCTATGCAAACCACAGATTTCTGTAGTAATATCCACATAAACTGGTGCTAGACAAACCCAGGGTGTTTGGTAACTAATGTGCCTAAATTCTAGCCAGGGAATGTCTCAGTATTTTCTACAACCACAGAAACACCTATTCCCTGGATCCTAAAATTTGTCTGCTGGTTCTAACACTGGACCAAATGACTGCGACCTGCGTTTGCATTATGTTTTTGTATGTTTCTCTGGGCAGAAAAAGGTATTATTTAGGCATCAGATTTTTGGCCTACAATAACCCTATAAATCTGCATGCACTGGATACGTTTGTGTGAACATTGAGCACATAGCCAACTATCGCTGATTATGTATATCCTGACCCAGCAGTAGACACACCCAAACTGGTAAATTGGCAATCAAATCAAGTGCTAGGAAAAGCTCAGCACGGGCTCTTCTAGAAATCGCATAAAAAATAAAAAAAAATACATAATTTTATTATAACAATGTAAACTAAATACAATTTGTAGCCAGACAGGAATGGTCATTTAAACATTAGTACTGTGTTAGAAAAATATTTTTAAAGCTGAATTATAAGCAGCTAAATAAACAAATGTGGACTATGTTACTTACCAAATGATTAACAGCTCTGTTCAGCAACGGGATACACGTACCCCTGCCATACTGCACAGCCAGGAGAGTGGCCTTGCGCTTTTTTTTTTTTAATTACAGAGAAGATATACAACTAAAGATGGCCATACACGGATTGAAATTCGATCAATGTGTGGCTGTTCTCACTTTTTATCATTTTCCTCAATCAGGGGCTGCAGCCAATCAGCAGGTGCCGCTGAAAGAATACAAATACAAAGAGAGGGAGATTCCTACAACCTCACTGACGCTGGGTACATACTAGTACATTTTCCAACAAAAACTCTAATGATAACAGTATTTTTTTTTAAACATAAAACACTTCCAATGCACTGTTCCAAATTATTCCGCACAGTAAATTTCAAAACACTTTATAGGTTGTAAAGAATTGAAAATTGTCATTTGTTGTGTTTGCAGCATATTTACTGAAATCAAAAGCTATTTCAATCAAACTTTTAACAACATTTTAACTTTGTAAACATTCTAACAGGTCACATTACATTGTAACGTAGGACCCCTTATTTGATATCAGCTTCACAAGTCTTGCATCCATTGAACTTGTGAGTTTTTGGACAGTTTCTGCTTGAATTTGTTTGCAAGATGTCAGAATAGCCTCCCAGAGCTGCTGTTTGGATGTAAACTGCCTCCCACCCTCATAGATCTTTTGCTTGAGGATGCTCCAAAGGTTCTCAATAGGATTGAGGTCAGGGGAGGATGGAGGCCACACCATGACTTTCTCTCCTTTTATCCCCATAGCAGCCATTGATGCAGAGGTATTCTTTGCAGCATGAGATGGTGCATTGTCATGCATGAAGATGATTTTTATTACGGAAAGCAAAGTTCTTCCTTCTGTACCAGGGAAGAAAGTGGTCAGTCATAAACTCCACATACTTTGCAGAGGTCATCTTTACACCTTTGGGGACCCTAAAGGGGCCGACCAGCTCTGTTCCCATGATTCCGGCCCAAAACATGACTCCACCACCGCCTTGCTGACGTCGCAGCCTTGTTGGAACAGGGTGGCCGTCCACCAACCATCCACTACTCCATCCATCTGGACCATCCAGGGTTACACGGCACTCATCAGTGAACAGGTCTTCATTAGTCTTCATGTATTTTTCTGCCCAATGCAGCCGTTTCTGCTTGTGAGCATTGGTTATTGGTGGCCGAATAGAAGGTTTATGCACAGTTGCAAGACTCTGGAGGACTCTACACCTTGATGTCCGTGGGACTCCAGAGACACCAGCAGCTTCAAATATCTGTTTGCTGCTATGTAATGGTATTTTAGCAGCTGCTCTCTTGATCCGATGCATGAATCTGGCAGAAATCTTCCTGAATGTGCCTTTATCTGCACCAACCCGTCTGTGCTCTGAATCAGCCACAAATCTCTTAATAGTACGATGATCACGCTTAAGTTTTCGTGAAATATCTAATGTTTTCATACCTCATCCAAGGCATTGAACTATTTCACTCTTTTCGGCAGCAGAGATCCTTTTTCTTCCCCTATATTGCTTGAAAATGGTGCTCTGCTTAATAATGTGGAACACCGTCCTTTAGTAGTTTTTCCTTAAATTGGGCTCACCGGCCAATCTAACTATCACAGGTGTCCGAGATTGTTTTCAGTGATCAAAAGAGCCCTGACACACAATGCCATCCATGAGTTACACTGAAAAACAAAATATTTAATCTTTGTGACACTTACATGGAATTTGCATAATAATTTGGAACACGGTGTATTAAGGTAAGGTTGTCTTTAACCACTTGAGCTCTGGAAGATTTTACCCCCTTCATGATAGCCCAATGTTTGCTATATCGCACTGCGCAACTTTAACTGGTAATTGCACAGTCATGCAACGCTACACCCTAACAAAATTTATATATATTTTTTCACATACATACAGCTCTCTTTTGGTGGCATTTGATCACAACTGGTTTTTTATTTTTTGTGATATAAACAAAACAAAAAAAAGAGAAAATTTTTTAGAAAAAAATATTTTATTTCAGAAATTTTCATAATTTCTTTATAAAATTCGGCCAAAATTTATTCTGCTACATGTCTTTGATAAAAAAAATACCAATAAGTGCATTATGATTGCTTTGCGTGAAAGTTATGGCGCCTACAAACTATGGTATATATAACGCAATTTTTATTTATTTTTATACTACCAATGGTGGTGATCAGCGACTTACAATAGGACTGTAATAATGCGGCGGGCAATCTGACACCGGGGGGAACTAAATACCAGCGACATTAATACAGTGATCACTGATATTATACACAACCACTATACTGACACTGGCTGGGAAGAGGTTAACATCAAGGGGGTTAATGTGCGGCTTTTACCAAAAGATCTCCAAGTTTCTCATCTCTGCTTTGCAGCGATTAGAAAAACAGATTGTTCCCGCTCTACTGAGCCCTGTGTTGATTGTCAACACAGAGCCCTGGGCTGTGACTGTACACAGCCGATCGACAGTTCCTAACTGTGAATCATTGGCTTTCTGACAGGCTCCCTCTGTGTACAATCACAACGGCTGCCAGCTGGGGGGGGGCGCATGCGTGCACCCAAAACCCAGAAGTTGGCATTAACGTACGGGTACGTCACTTTGCCTACAGCAGCCACATTACATTTTGGGTGGGCAGTCGTTAAGTGGTTAAAAAAAAAAAAAAGTTTCACCTCTGTCCATGAGGTAAAAACTGAGATAGTTTGTGCATTTATGAATAAGGTGCCTATGTTCTGCTGTACCTGGTATGCTTTATGCTATTTCTTAATAAACTTCTCATAGAAACAAAAAAAAAAAAACTGAGATGGTTGTGTTCACACAAACAAAATAAAGAAACAGAGGAAAAATATGCGTACAGCAAATCTGAATAAGAAAATGCTGCCTCCCCTTTTTCAAGGGACCAAAAGTAATTGGACAAATGATGTCCCGTGTGCACACAGCACCTGCACATCCCCAATTTGGACGCAGCTCACAGCAGGTCACATGGTACTGGCAACAGGCCGGCACACAGATCTGTCATCGGCTGTGTTGAGGTACATAGCTGCAGCCCAGTGGGCACGTGCAAGGCGTGATCCGAAAAGGACATCATATGATGCCCACCCGGATCAACGAGAGTCCCACCCGGTCGTCATTTTCCTATTGGGCGGACGGGAAATGGTTAAAGAAGCCCTGTCCCCAGTTCATAACATTATATGTGTATTTAACATGTTTTATGCAGGTTACTTTCCTGTGAAAGCCTTCCTTGTGTAGACATTCAACAGCTATAAGACTTCTGGTTTTTTGGGGGTTTTTTTGCCACCATCTTGGCTGTGACATCAGCAGCCCCAGCCAGCTCAGAGCTGTAACGAGTTGCGTGTAGTGGCAACAATCAACTGCATGTGAATAGAGCATTGTGTGATCACGTGAGATTGACTGCTGCAACATGCTACTGAGCTTGCTCTATGGGGAACCATCTGTTTAGCAATCATTTATAATGCCTGGAGATTAATTGTCAATGACGTTATTAGAAGTACTGAGCGACCTCTTCTGTGTCTCTGGGGACTACCATCAAGTGATTCATCTAACTCTTCCCCCTACTCAGCCACATACTTACTTAGTTGGCAATGTTTACCTCAAGCTGGCCTGGCCCCTTCCTTCCACTACCTACGCAACAGAACCCCAAAGACTTCTGCATTCACAAGAAGAAAGGTCCCAGTTGGAGATAAACACTGTGGTGGGACAAGGCTGGACCCAGAAAGGATAAGGAAAGTTTATTTGAAATAAATGAAGGCATATATCAGGGCAAAATAAAAAATACATGCACGTTTCCCCGAGGTGTAAAAAGATGTCGCCCGTTTACATCCATTCTGTTTTAGTCCATTTTTAGGCTTGGAAAAAATTTAAAATTTATACTTTTGTCACTTATAATGATTAGTTTTTTTCAACAACCGAAAAAAAATGCATGCAAAAATGGATGTAGATTGATGTAAATGGATCTGAATTGAAGTGAAAACTGATGTAACCTGAATCTGTAATCATCAAATTTTTCTTAGCAAAAAACATGACTGAACTGATGACGCCTGGGATAAAAGACCCTTTTCATATGGGGCGGATTCTGTTCCGTTCAGCAGGGGATCAGCTCAAAGAGCAGAGCAGGCCGATGCTTAGTTTATGCAGAGCAGACATGGACAGAACCTGCTCAGCTCTATGGGCGGCCGGGAATAAACAGACTCCACTGTCTGTTTACACCCGACTACCCTTCAAACTGATCTGCCTAAATGGAAGAGGACAGATTCCCTTCCATTTTTTCTTAGTTGATCAGATCAGACCCGGAGGTAGGTAGGGGTTAACGGACACAAGTCAATGTCATATGGATTGCTCTTTCCTTTAAAAAAAAAAAAAAACTTTTAATCACTTTTATTCTTACCACAAGAAATGCATGCAACCCTTGTGATAGAAATAATTAGTGACAGGTCCTCTTTATGGAGAGATATGGGGTCAATAACACCCCATATCTCTCCTCTGCAATGTAAAGCATTAGATAAAAAAAAAGGGCATTGATCTAGTGCTTAAAAAAAAAAATGGCCTTGACGGAAAGTGACATCACTCTGATCCTCCAAGGGCATAGAGATGTGTGGCGGCCATCTTGCCTTCACTCATCTCTATGCCCAGCGCCGGGATTGATGGTTTCTCAGGTAGGGCTGAAATACAGAGCGGCAGCCAGTGGCAGCATTGAAGGGCGGGAGGCCGGAGACTAGGGGCGGGCGGCAGCAAAGGGCAGGATTTTTCGGCACCTGTATTGGTGCTTTTTTTTTTCATTTTGGCTGACGGCCGAAAGGGGTGTTTTTGCCCGAAACGCTTTGGCCACAGAAATTTCGGTGCATCCCTACTAACAAAAAAACAATGTTCTGAAATTACAACTACCGCATTTTTGAAGAGAGGCCGGGGAAAAAATGTGTCTGCCTAAATAAGCTCCAGTTTGCTTTCCACATTCATGCAAATCACAACGTAAACATCCCATTAAGTCTCAAAATACTACTTGGGGCTCATTGTTCCATGTAAACATTTTGCAGTCTTACAGATTGTACCTGGTTCTGAGAGCTTATATTGTTATACATCATTAAGTGTTCTTGCATGGCAAGACCACTTACTGTTATCTCACATTCTTCTTATTATAGCCAAATGTACCACCCTAACTCCTCCCACAGTTTTTACACTACATAGACAGTAATATACCGAACGTGCGGATTGTTCCCGATTGGTGTGCTATTACTTTGTGGAACGTTTCGCCAAATGGCTCACGAAATATCAGCGTGTTTGTGGTGAAATTGGTCCCATAGGAATGAATGGCTGAATGTTCAAAACTAGTTACTCTGCCCAGTCCAACCTTTTCACAGTTACTCCAGCCACTCCAACCACACAACAGTTACTCAAGCCACTCCACCCAGTTACTCTGCCGACTCCAGTTGTAGACTACTGGTGGAGGCAAGAACACTTCTCACAATTTCCCCAGAAATTGTAGCTTTTCTAGTTTTAATTCTAATAGTGGACGATACTGTACAGAACAGTGAGTACTTGTCCTAATCACCGAGACAGTTGGGTTGATTTATGAAAAACTGTGTAAAATCTGGTGCATCTGTGCATGGTAGCCAATCAGCTTCCAACTTCAGCTTGTTCAATTAAAACTTTGCCAAAAAAAAAACCTGGAAGCTGATTGGTTTCTAAGTAGAGCTGCACCAGATGTGGCACTTTCCAGTTTTAGTAAATCAACCCCATTATGTGCCCTGTAAAACTTTGCTACCCTTTTGAAAATAAAATAAATTAGAATCTTTCTTTTCAAACTAAACACAAACACCAGAAATGTTTGCGTTTACAGAGATACCGACAGTTCAATAATCTGACATTCCCCTCCATAACCCAGTCAGAACATTTAAAACCTACACTCCTGACTAAATGTGGTAAAAGGGCCAGCAATTGTTAGAAATTCCCTAATGTTATTAATGCATGTTTTGACCTTTGGCCTATGAGACAAAAGCCCTTTTATGAAAACGGCTGCAAGTCCCTATAACCAGCAATATATTATAGGAAGCCATTCATTTCAGAAGGATGGGGGATCAGAAATGAAATAATGCTTATTGCTTATCTAATGTTGATTTGCAATGCCAATGCGTGGGACCTTTTGTCTCCATGTGTCTTCTCTGTAACACTGCCTTTTCAGTGATTTTCAAGATGAGGTGAAAGAACACTGACTGGGAAAAGAAACTACTGAGAAGCAGAACTTAATGGACTGAAGCTCATAAGGGTTCACCACAGCATGTTAATATGAAGACAGCTCCAGCTTGCCCCTACATGTATTATCCTTATCTAGGAATGGCAGCGGGGGCCTTGCATTTCATAGTATCCATGTTCAGTGGAGGCTTTATTAAATGCTGTTCCATTATTTTTATGCGCATACATTTCCTGGACATTTAAAGATCGCTTAGTAAGGACATGCTAACTAAACGCCTCTCCTCTAAAATGATATGATCTGGCTTTAGAGTTTTCCACCTTGAGGAAAGTGTTCCATTCAGAATATAAAAGAAGTAAACTTATGTTACACTGTCAATAATAACTATTGTGTGTATTGCTAGTACAATGCTGATGTTATCAACTGAAAGTGCATGCTGTGACCATATAACTTCTTTAACATAACCACAATAACTTTTGTTTCTATTTTAAGTGAGAAATAAAAAAGAGAAAAAGATTTGTGTCTGTAGCAAATACCACAATCAATGTAGTAGCTGGAGAAGGGCACCTGTGGGGGTTTTTTTTGGTACATTTACCCTTTAAATGTCAACCAACATGGAACCTGTGTAAAACAAATGGAAACCTCTGCGCTACCTCAGATATATATCAAAAACCATATATAATATGTTGCATGGTTGGGAGTTCAAACACCGATAGTAATCAACATGTAAAAAGTGTAGCGCTACTAAAATGTGTATATTCCAATATAAATGTGCAATCATTTTTTTTTTTTTTTTTTAATAAAAAAGACAAACTCATGTAAATGCATCAAACACAATACAGGGGTGTGAAAAATTTTTACAAAACTTGTCCAAGGACTAAATCGGCACCCCAATCTACTTGTCCAGATAAAAAAAAAACATTTTAACCAAAACCGTATTTACATTGGAGGTGATTTTAAAAACAAAAGGAACGTTATGGTGACTTAAACGTGTAATATTTTAACATTGCGCTGTTTATCTCCTCCTCCCCTCCCTACCTGTCTCCAGCACTGCACCCGGGGACTAGCAGGGAGGGGAGAGACCTTGCAGTGTAATGAGCACTGATTGAGTGCTCGTCAGGGAAAGGGAGTGTCTGGCTTACCCTTTATCACTTTCACTGCCAGAGCTGGTTTTGCGTTTTTTTGAAAGTTTAAAAAATAATTTTAGGCCTGAAGATTAAATAAAACCCCCAAACAGTATATATTTCCTGAAAGCAGAGACCATAGAGAATAAAATAGTGCTAGTAACAATTTTTTAAACATTCACGTAAGTAATAAATTACCCTATTTTTTTGTAAAAAATAAAAAATGAGGTTGCACGGAGTAAATAGATATCAATAGATATGTCAAACCTTAAATTTGTGCGCGCTCATGAAATGGCGACAAACTTTAGTACCCTATATTTTCTATAGGTTACACTTTTGAAGCTCCTTATAGGTCATCAGCTTAGTGTTACGGAGGAGGTCTGGTGCTAGAATTATTGCTCTCATTCTGGCGTGCACAGCGATATGTGACGTGTATCGCAATCAACGTTTTCATGTATAGGCGCCTTAGCGTGTGCTTTTATGTTTGTACGTGTATACAGTGCATCCAGAAAGTATTCACAGCGCTTAACTTTTGCCACATTTTGTTATGTTACAGCCTTATTCGAAAAATGGATTCAATTCTTTTTTTCCCTCAACATTCTACAAACAATACCCTATAATGATGTGAAAGAAGTTTGTTTTGAAATCTTTGCAATTTATTAAAGATAAAAAATGAAAAAAAACACATGTACATAAGTATTCACAGCCTTTGCCATGACACTCAAAATTGAGCTCTGGTGCATGCTGTTCCCACTGATCATCCTTGAGATGTTTCCACAACTTGATTGGAATCCACCTGTGAGAAATTCAGTTGATTGGACATGATTAGGAAGGCATAAACCTGTCTATATAAGGTCCCACAGTTAGTGCATGTCAGAGCACAAACCAAGCCATGAAGTCCAAGGAATTGTCCGTAGACCTCCAAGACAGGCTTGTATCAAGGCACAGATCTGGGGAAGGGTACAGAAAAACTTCTGCAGCATTGAAGGTCCCAATGAGCACAGTGGCCTCCATCATCCGTAAATGGAAGAAGTTTGAAAGAGCTCCAGCGTTTCTCTGTGGAGAAAGAACCTTCCAGAAGAACAACCATCTCTGCAGCACTCCACCAATCAGGCCTGTATGGTAGAGTGGCCAGACGGAAGTCACTCCTCAGTAAAAGGCAAATGGCAGCCTGCCTGGAGTTTGCCAAAAGGCACCTGAGGGACTCTCAGACCATGAGAAACAAAACTCTCTGGACTGATGAAACAAAGATTGAGCTCTTTGGCCTGAATGACAAGCGTCATGTCTAGAGGAAACCAGTTCATCTTTCAACAGGACAACGACCCTAAGCACACAGCCCACATAACAAAGGAGTGGCTACAGGCCAACTCTGTGAATATCCTGGAGTGGCCCAGCCAGAGCTCAGACTTGAACCCGATTGAACATCTCTGGAGACATCTGAAAATGGCTGTGCACCGACGCTCCCCATCCAACTTGATCGAGCTCGAGAGGTATTGCAAAGAAGAATGGGAGAAACTACCCAAAAATCAGTGCACCAAGCTTGTAGCATCATACTCAAAACGACTTGAGGCTGTAATTGGTGCAAAAGGTGCTTCAACAAAAGTAATGAGCAAAGGTTGTGAATACTTATGTACATGTGGGTTTTTTTGTTTTTTAATAAATTGCAAAGATTTCAAAACAAACGATCTCATTATGGGGTATTTGTAGAATATTGAGAAAAAAAATTGATTTAATCCATTTTGGAATAAGGCTGTAACATAACAAAATGTGGCAAAACGTATGCACTGTGAATACATGTTACGTGCTTGGGTGTAACTTAAATTTTTTTACAATTATTTTTTTTTCCCATCACATATGTATGTAATGCAGTGCACATCGCATCGCATTACATTCTTTCCCACTCTCCTCCCTCCCCTGTAGCCAATGGTGGTGAGCCGATCCCGGGCCCGCAGGTGGGCAAGCGGAACCCGGGAGACCTCACGGGGTGGGGGGGGGGGGGGAAGCGGGTGAAATCGGTGGGGCAACGCTGCCGACCGAATGCTTCCTGAATGCATGCCCGCAGCAGGGCTAAAGGTAAAAAAAAAAAAAAACAACATGTCCCGGGCATCAGGCGATATGAATTCAACATCCTTGATAGTAGTTTCAGAGGATGGGAGCAGCTCTTGAGAAGTCCTGGAGGTGAGTATTGGAGCAAGCGATGAGGGAGAGTGGATAGTCTGGGTGATAGTTGTTGGCGAAGTAGCCGAGAGCAGAGTTGTGCATGGCTTGGTATGTTGTTAAACTAACAGAATCTGGTGGAAGCATTGGCAGAGGCAGTAACTGCAGAACTGCTAGTAAGGTGGATGAGTCTAGTGGAAGCTTTCGTGGTAGAATGAAGTGAGGATAGCGTGTGTCAAGGTAGGCGAGGTTGCAATAGTCAAGGCAGCAGGGAACCAGGAAGTGAATCTGTAGCTTTGTGATGTTGTTAAGTTAGAAAGGAGCACATTTTTTAAATAGAATTTGGTTATGGAATTAAAGTAGCAAGATTCAGAGCTTGTTCACATTAAATGGATAGCTGCTGCAGAGCAAAAATTGCAGTGGTTTTACTGTACAGCAGCTGTTAGTTCCAGCGGTAGGAAGTGATGTAGTGCGTGATTCATCAGTGCATCACACAGCTCACTTTATTTTGGCACAAACATAATTGCAAGTACACAAAAGTGGCACTTCATTCATATCGCTGTACAGTAGAGAGGTGTGTTGCACTACTGTACAGTGAAATGCGATCATGTCCAGCACACTGTAATAAAATGCTGTATTGTCGGCATTCATTTTATTGCTGCTACTGGCTACAGTTCAATCTGAATAGGGCACATAGGAAACAACTGTTTTCTGTGTATATTAGTGGTGACTGCACTGCACTAGTGTGAATTGACTCTTAGACAGCATTGGATATGGAGCCCAGATGAGAGGTCAGTGTCTAGGATTACACCTTGCACCCTGATCTGTAGTTATGCTACAGATTAAACTCAAGGAAAGGCTGGTGTGGACAAAGCCATCCAAACAATGAATCGTAGCAGAAACAAAACAATCTAAAACATGCTAGTGCAGCTTAAGTATAAAATGCAGAATTTTTTTTTAACTTGTTGGTCAAATAGATTGTGATCACCCAGCCACTGTATTATTTTCAGCTGGCCTAAAATCATTTCATAAAGAAATGTAAGACAGCCACTACTGAATAAAAGCCAGATGTCCGAAAAATACTTTTTAGGGAAAAAAAATATGCATTAAAAGCCTAATATGTCACACCTAAACAAACACACCTAAATGCAGCGTAAATGGTACACAACTACATGTGTTATTTTGGGCTGTTTTAATGCACTGGCACAAAGTCAGAATCCATGCAGTAAGAAGGTTATTTATTTATTTTTAAGAAGTAACTGTAATAACTTGCACTTGTGACTCAAGTGTTTGGTGTCAGGGCAGGAGCTGAGGAACGGACAGGCAGGCCTAACAATGTAACGCACTGCTTGACGACAACCACCACCCACAGACCGAAGTCCCTCAGGGCGCGGAGTCTAAGTCCCAGGCTGCCCTTCACCAAAGCCCCTGATGGTGGGGATGGACTTGACGCAGCCAGGAACCAGGTCGCGGCCCCCGAGACACCTCAGCTGCGGTAATGGCCGCCGCCAATGGCGTGTAGCTGGTGGAAGAGACAAAAGAGTAGTCAGACAAGCCGGGGTCAACAACAACAGGACAGGACAGTACAGGACAGCAGACGAGAATCACAGGTCACGAGCCGGGTTCAGCAACAGAGGGTCAGATCAAAGGAGAATACAAAGAATAGTCAAGACAAGCCGAATCAGATACCAGGAGAGTCACGAGAGTCAGAACAGAGTAACAGCAACACAAAGACACAAGACACAAGTGCAAAGAGCATGTGCGGGCCACAGGCTTATATGTCATCAGCCACACCCCTCTGGAGGATGGACCACAGAAACCTGAAGGCATAAAAGGGCTCCCATCATGCACAGCAGAATCCAAGATGGACACCAGCACATGAAGTAACATAACCACAGGGAAAAGGTAGGACCTTGACAGTACCTCCCCCTCAAGGGCCCCTCCCCCTCCGCGGCTCAACAAAAGGTTTCTGAGGAAAGCGGGTATGAAAAGCGCGGAGGAGGGCAGGAGCATGGACATCCGCGGAAGGAACCCAGGAACGCTCCTCGGGACCATAACCGCGCCAATGAACCAGGAACTGTAATTGACCGCGCACCAATCGAGAGTCCAGGATCCGGCTCACCTCATACTCCTCATGACCGTCAACCCGGACAGGACGGGGCCGAGGAAGAGAGGTAGTGAAGCGATTGCAGATCAGAGGTTTCAACAGGGAAACATGAAAGATATTGGAGATCCGCATCCCAGACGGAAGGGCAAGTGCATAGGCCACCGGATTCACTTTGCGGAGAATGCGGAAAGGACCGACAAAACGGGGAGCCAGTTTGGGTGTGGGCACCCGAAGATTGAGGTTGCGAGTAGACAACCACACCCGATCGCCGACCTGGTATGAAGGAGCGGGCAACCGTCTGCGATCAGCCTGGAACTTCTGGCGCTGAGCTGAGTCCCTCAAGGCCCTCTGGATCTGCCCCCAAGAAGAACGCAGGGCAGCAAGATGGTTCTCCACAGCCGGAATGTCCTGTGGTGAGAACCTCTCAGGTAATACCGCGGGTTGAAACCCATAGTTGGCCATGAAGGGAGACATCCCGATGGAGGAGTTGACCGCCGAGTTCCTGGCAAACTCTGCCCACGGCAGGAGATCGGCCCAATCATCCTGATGGTCTGAAATATAACACCGAAGGAATTGTTCTAAGGCCTGATTGGAACGCTCCGCAGCCCCATTGGACTGCGGGTGGTAGGCTGATGAAAAGGAGAGACTAATACCCAACTGGGAGCAGAAGGCACGCCAGAATCTGGACACAAACTGACTCCCGCGGTCTGAGACAATCACCTTAGGTAACCCATGCAGGCGAAAAATCTCCCTGGAAAAGACCGTGGCCAGTTCCTGCGCTGTGGGTAATTTCCTGAGTGGAATGCAATGGCACATCTTGGAAAACCGATCGACGATCATGAGGATGACCGTATGACCCCGAGACACCGGGAGGTCTACAATAAAGTCCATCCCTAGATGTGACCAAGGACGCTCCCCATTGGGAATGGGTTGCAGAAGACCCAAAGGGAGATGCCGTGGAGACTTATTCTGGGCACAGATCGAACATGCCGCTACATAAGAGGCAATGTCGGCACGGAGGGTTGGCCACCAGAATAAGCGAGAGACGACCCAACACAGCTGGTTCTTCCCTGGATGCCCGGCAGTTTTGGCGTTATGGTAGGTACGCAGCAGGCGGGTGCGCAATCCCTCGGGTACGAAACATCTACCCTCCGGCCTCCCGGGAGGAGCATCAGTTTGAGCCGCCAAAATCTGCTCCCCAAGGGGAGAGGTCAGACTGGTGCGAATGGCAGCCAGGATCTGATCTGGAGGTATAAGTGAGATTGGCTCAGAGTCCTCCCTGGACAACTCAGAGTATTGCCGTGATAACGCATCAGCCCTGACATTCTTGGAACCAGGCAAATATGAAACCACATAGTTGAAGCGTGACAAGAACAGAGCCCATCTGGCCTGGCGGGGTGTCAATCTCTTGGCCTCCGAAAGATAAGTCAGGTTCTTGTGATCGGTAAGAATGAGGACCGGAACCGCGGAACCCTCGAGCAGGTGCCTCCATTCCTTGAGAGCCAGAATGATGACCAACAACTCCCGATCTCCAATCTGGTAGTTGCACTCAGCCGAGGAAAGCTTCCTGGAGTAGAACCCGCAGGGAAGTAGGGGTCCATCGGGTGACCGACGCTGAGACAGGAGAGCCCCTACTCCCGTCTCGGAGGCATCAACTTCGAGGACGAAGGGCAACCCAGGATTGGGATGCGAAAGAATCGGAGCCGAAGCAAAGGCAGCTTTCAGAGCCTCGAAAGCTCTGATGGCCTCGGATGGCCACTCGTGAGGGTTACTCCCCTTCTTGGTTAGGTCAGAGAGAGGCTTTGCCAATGTGGAGAAGTTCCTGATGAACTTCCGATAGTAGTTGGCAAAACCCAGAAAGCGCTGAATGGGCCGAAGACCATTGGGACGAGGCCACTGCAGAACTGCCGCAACCTTCTGAGGGTCCATGGAAAATCCCTCCGCGGAAATTATGTAGCCCAAAAAGGCAACCTGGGATCGATGGAACTCGCACTTCTCGAGTTTACAAAAGAGTCCGTTCTCACGCAATCGTTGCAGCACCTGCTTAACATCCTGGACATGGGACTCCATGGAGGTAGAGTAAACCAAGATGTCATCCAGGTAAACCACTACGCATTGCTGCAACAAATCACGAAGGACATCGTTTATGAATTCCTGAAAGACCGCGGGCGCGTTACACAATCCGAAGGGCATCACCAGGTATTCGTAGTGCCCAGTTCTGGTGTTAAACGCGGTCTTCCACTCATCCCCCTGTCTGATCCGTACGAGGTTGTACGCCGCCCTAAGGTCGAGTTTGGTAAAGACCGTTGCTCCCTTAAGGCGGTCGAATAACTCAGAAATCAAAGGAATTGGATATGCATTTTTAATGGTAATCCGATTGAGACCCCTATAATCGATGCAGGGCCTCAATTCCCCACCTTTCTTCTTTACGAAAAAAAACCCCGCTCCTGCTGGGGAAGTAGACTTACGAATGTGCCCCCGGGAAAGCGCATCCACCACGTACTCCTCCATGGCCTTATTCTCCGCAACCGAGAGAGGGTACACCCTGCCACGTGGAGGAGTGGCCCCGGGTTGCAGGGATATGGCGCAGTCGTAAGGACGATGCGGTGGTAAGGTACCAGCGCGTACCTTATCGAACACGTCCCGGTATTCCCCATAGTCGGTGGGCAACGCAGAGTCCGAGGAGGCACACAATACCTTAACCGGCCCCCGGATGCACCCGGCCCCACACTGTGGAGACCATGAGAGAATCTCGGCTGTTTGCCAATTGAAGGTTGGATTGTGCCTCTGGAGCCAGGGATACCCCAAAACCACCGAATAGTGTGGGGAAGAAATCACCTGAAAACAGGCCAACTCCCTGTGAACAGCCCCAATGGCTACCTCTATTGGCAGGGTCTCGTGGGTAACCTGCGGCGGCTGCAGGGGCCTGCCATCTATTGCTTCGAGAACCAATGGGGCAGCACGAGCCTGCAGGGGAATGGAGTGCTGCGCAGCAAACGAGCTGTCCAAGAACAACCCACCGGCCCCAGAGTCTACCAACGCCTGGGCCGTCACCGAGCCCCCTGTCCAAGAAAGGACCACGGTGATCAGTGGCTTATCCTTGCGGAACGCCGGGGACGAGGAAACTCCACCCAAGATCTGTCCCCGACATGATCTCAGGTGCGAGCGTTTCCCGGACGGACCGGACAAGACTGCCGAAAGTGCCCACCGAGGCCACAGTACAGGCAGCGACCCTCCCGACGCCGAGCGGCCCGCTCCCCCTCGGAAAGGCGAGCAAACCCCAGCTGCATGGGGTCCCCACCAGACAAGCTATCCCCAGGAGGCGTGGGAGGAGAGGGAGGAACGGGTGGGACAGAAAACGCAGGTGCCAGTCGATTGGAAGGCCTCCGCAGGCGTTCCTTGAGTGAAGGCCTCTCCCTGAGCCTGGTGTCAATCAGGATCAGGAAAGAGATGAGCTCCTCCAACACCACAGGCAGTTCCTTAGCTGCAATCTCGTCCTTCAATGAGTCAGAAAGACCATGGGAAAACGCAGCCACCAGAGCCTCATTGTTCCAACCGACCTCTGCCGCCAGGGTACGAAACTCTATAGCGTACTCGGCCACGGTCCGTGAACCCTGATGCATGGTCATGAGCAGCTTGGCCGCCGAGGCGGAACGAGCCGGTACGTCGAATACCCTACGGAAGGCATCGACAAAACCAGAAAAATCTTGAATCACCGGGTCGTTCCTCTCCCATAAGGGATTTGCCCAGGCCAAGGCCTTGTCTGAGAGTAGTGAGATGAGGAACCCCACCTTTGACCTCTCAGACGGAAAGGCGTGGGGTATTAATTCAAAATAAATACCCACCTGGTTGAGGAACCCACGACACTGACTCGGCTCACCCCCAAAGCGCTGTGGAAGAGGGGCTGAACCGGTCATACCTCTGGACACCGCGGGTGCCGCATCAGCCGCAGCGGTAGGCACAGCAAGCGGAACAGCAGCGGAAGCGACCACCGGAGCGACAACCGGCCTAATAACACCAGGAGTAAGGTGCGCGGTGCGTGCAAGCAGAGTTTGCAACGCCTGAGCGAACTGATCCAACAGGTGATCCTGTTGATCGAGTCTGGCGACTAACATTGGGAGCGAAGGCGTGCCTGCACAGTCAGGGTTCATGGCACTTGTGTAATGTCAGGGCAGGAGCTGAGGAACGGACAGGCAGGCCTAACAATGTAACGCACTGCTTGACGACAACCACCACCCACAGACCGAAGTCCCTCAGGGCGCGGAGTCTAAGTCCCAGGCTGCCCTTCACCAGGGCCCCTGATGGTGGGGATGGACTTGACGCAGCCAGGAACCAGGTCGCGGCCCCCGAGACACCTCAGCTGCGGTAATGGCCACCGCCAATGGCGTGTAGCTGGTGGAAGAGACAAAAGAGTAGTCAGACAAGCCGGGGTCAACAACAACAGGACAGGACAGTACAGGACAGCAGACGAGAATCACAGGTCACGAGCCGGGTTCAGCAACAGAGGGTCAGATCAAAGGAGAATACAAAGAATAGTCAAGACAAGCCGAATCAGATACCAGGAGAGTCACGAGAGTCAGAACAGAGTAACAGCAACACAAAGACACAAGACACAAGTGCAAAGAGCATGTGCGGGCCACAGGCTTATATGTCATCAGCCACACCCCTCTGGAGGATGGACCACAGAAACCTGAAGGCATAAAAGGGCTCCCATCATGCACAGCAGAATCCAAGATGGACACCAGCACATGAAGTAACATAACCACAGGGAAAAGGTAGGACCTTGACATTTGGTTATCTTTAGCCTCAATCTGTCCCTCCTAATCCTGTATTTCTAAATTAATAAACAAGAGATGAAGTGACCAGAACAAAATTATGCCGCACACTTTAAAGTGGATATATGCTTAAATGTACACCCACTACCTCCTTAAAATGGTTGTAAACCTCAAACATGAATTATAAACAAATCATATCCTTCTAAAGTGTGTACTTGTCTCAATTAGATGCACTAAGTGTCATTTCTGTCTGCTGCTTTGTTCCTCTGCTATCAGCATGAACCACTTCTGAGAAGTTTTTTGACACTATGAGAAAAAGGTGACAGGGGAGGGACCTCTAGCTGATTGACAGCCTCAGCTCTGTTCTTCTGAGTTGTGTAGGGGGGGGGGGGTCCCTTCCCTCAAATCAGCTATCAGAGTTCTCCTCCCTGCAGAGAGCTGTGCAGTGTGAGACTTCAGCTCTCCGTCCCCTTTTTTTCTGACAGCTCAGAGAAGGTGCATGAATTCTACACTTTGAACAGATGTTGAGAAGAGAAGGGTGCAGATCAGGGTGGATAAAAATCAATGATTTTAAAAAAAAAAATAAAAAAAAAAAATATTTTTTTTAATTTAAATAGGATTTTTTTTTTTATTTAAATAGGATTTTTTTAAATAAAATGCTTTTTGAGGAAAATATATTAGCATCCAAAGGTTATTCCATCATGAAATAAAGATTAGTTTTTTAATTATGTAGAATAAGGCTGTATATGTTTAATTGTTTTGGTAAATAAATTCCATTAATCCATTCACAATGTCATGCTCTTCCAGAGGTTTTTGTAAGATTATTGGGCAGTTTCTCTGCCTACAAGATATTATCACAGATGCTCGGTTTACTTTTGCAGTTCTCAAAACTGAATTTGACTCAGCGGAGATCACATGCCTCTTCTTCACAGCAAAAATGTTATAACATGAACAGAGTTAAGAAAAAGACCTTCATCCTAACTTCTACAAACCTATGAATACAGAATTAACCCCTTCAGTGCTAAGTTTCAAGAAGTTCAGTGAATAGAATAGAAACAATATTTTTCTGATTGTTTGGAGTGGAATAGATCTGCACAAGAAGAAAGTGAAACTAAGTGTGAGGAGGAAGGCGCTGACAGTCTAAGTTTCTTAAAATATATATATTTTGTTTAACCAAATTAGTTAACAAACATGAATGTTTAAGCAAATAACATATGCTGGAATGGTATTGTTTCAGTTGAATAAATCTATTTACATTGTTATTATTAAGGGAATGATTATTTTTCTCAACAGAAAAGTTGTCCAAATATGAATGATTAACCTATTAAACTGGGGATAAAAAAACTAATATGGAAAGTTGTTATTCTAAAAATCTTCATCTAATTGCATATTAAAGTTATACCAGCAAGAATTAGTCTTTATGTAGAAAATTATGATTTAAATCAAGCCTTACTGACTAGTGATTTAAATCGTGACTTAAATCAGTTTGATTTAAATCAAATCCACCCTGGTGCAGATAGACAAGTACAACTTATGTAGGATGATTTGTTTCATCTCTGTGTATCACCTGTGGATTGCCCCATCACTGGGTATAGGTAAGGGTTTACAATCACTTTAAATTAGATCTCCAGCTTAGTGAAGTTTAAATAGATTTTTTTGGACCAAGCTGGCTCAAACTAACCCCTTCAGTAATAGATGTAGCAGATGTGTAGCCTCAGCTCATGCTGATAGCAGAGGAATGAGGCAGCAGAGAGAAATGACACTTAGTGCCCTGGAATGAAACAAGTACACATTATAGAGGGATTTGCTTTGTTCATATTTCATGCCTGAGGTTTACAACCACTTTAAAGTTCACTAAACGCAGGAAATCTACTTTAACGTGCTTCACTAGAATCATTGTTTTTTCTAAAATGAAGTGGTTTATACTCGCTCTGTGCAACGATACTACACAGAGAAACCCCTTACTGCCTCTTTAGTGGTCCCGTCGGTACTGTCCTTTCCTCCTCTTCTCTAAGTGTACCCATAGCAGGCCATATTCTATGAGGGCACCCTTGTGGGTGCACTTACAAATTGGGCTGTGTGCATCCATAGACACACACAGCGCAGCTCGACCATATATATTATAAATCACACTGGGCCCATAGATATCCTGTATTTATCCTTTAACTACAAAACTATTTTTGGTTCCATATTTTTCAGTGGAAAAAAAAACACTTAGCCAATAATGTCCCATGTACTATAGCTGAAGCAGTGGTAAATACTAGCACAAAAATATCTTTGCCTTTGAACTTTTCCTCACTCTTAAGTCTTCATGCACACTGGACGTTTTTACAGCGGCTGTTTTTGGCTTTTGACATTTCTTTTCTACAGCCAGTAAACTCCCCAGCATGTTAGCCTATGTGTCCGTGCACACATACACTATAGTCAACGTTTTTTGGCTGGGGAAAAAAAAACAGGACTAGTGGGTTTCTAGAGGAGTTTTTTAGCTGTAAAAACACTCTAATGCTAAAAAAAAAATACAGAAAAACACAGTAAATCATGACAAACCAGCATTTTTGGACTTTTTTTGACTAAAAAAGAAAATTTTTTTTGGCCAAAAAACCTAAAAAAAAAAAATGCAAAAGCTGCAAAACGCTAATACAAAAAAGCTAAAAAATGCTGAAAAACTCACGTTTTTAATGTGACTTTACACAGCTAACGTTATTAAAATGCCCAGTGTGCATGGAGCCTTGTATAGTACTCCATGCACATGCAGACAACCTTGTATAGGAATCCCATGTTTTCCTAGCTTTGAGTTTTTAGTTTGGCTACAGTAAAAATAGCCCGTGTAATGCTGACTTCAGCTGAGCAGACCTTTTTTTTGGCCAACATTAACCAAGAAATGTAAAACATTTGGATTAATTCTTAATATCCACTCAGTAAGGGGGCAACTGTGCATATACCCGAAGTGACGCTAATCAAAGAAGCCTTGGCTGTGCAGAGATGTGTTCTTCCAAGTCTAGACTGCTAATCCAACCATGGGTAAAGACAACTGATGTTATTCCTGTATTTTTTTCCAATCAAGGCTGGGAATCACATCCAAGTGTCAGGCAAGATAAATCTGGACCAGACAAATAAACAAGGCTTAACATTTGCAACAACATGCCCAGATGAGAAACTTTCAAAATCACAGCCAAATGATAAAAAGTCAGCACCACTGTGCTCATTAAAGCAATTATAGTTATCAAAAAAATTATATATTTATTACACAAATGTAAAATATATAGTGTGTGTGTACATGTGTATACACACACACACAATATTGCCAAAAGTATTAGGACACCTCTCCAAATCATGTGATTCAGGTGTTCCAATCACCTCCATGGCCACAGGTGTATAAAATCAAGCAACTAGGCATGCAGACTGCTTCTACAAACATTTGTGAAAGAATGTGTCGCTCTCTGGAGCTCAGTGAGTTCAAGCGTGGTACCGTGATAGGTCGCCACCTGTGCAATAAGTCCATCCATGAAATTTCCTTGCTACTAAATACGTTCCATGATCAACCGTTAGTGGCATTATAACAAAGTGGAAGCAACTGGGAACAACAGCAACTCAGCCATGAAGTGGTAGGTCACGTAAAATGACAGAGCGGGGTCAGCCCATGCTGAAGTGCACAGAAGTTGCCAACTGTCTGCAGAGTCAATAGCTAAAGACCTCCAAACGTCATGTGGCCTTCAGATTAGCACAACAACAGTGCGCACAGAGCTTCATGGATTGGGTTCCCATGGCCGAGCAGCTGCATCCAAGCCTTACATCACCAAGTGCAATGCAAAGTGTTGGATGCAGTGGTGTAAAGCATGCCGCCACTGGACTCGAGCAGCGGAGACGTGTTCTCTGGAGTGACGATTCACACTTCTCAGTCTAGCAATCCAATAGACGTGTTTGGGTTTGGTGGTTGCCATGAGAACAGTACTTGCCTGACTGCATTGTGCCAAGTGTAAGGTTTGGTGGAGGGGGGATTATGGTGTGGGGTTGTTTTTTAGGGGTTGGGCTTGGCCCCTTAGTTCCAGTGAAAGGAACTCTTAAGGCATCAGCATACCAAGACATTTTGGACAGTTTCATGCTCCCAACTTTGTGGGAATAGTTTGGGGATGGCTCCTTCCTGTTCCAATATGACTGCGCAACGTAAAGTACATAAAGACATGGATGAGCTAGTTTGGGGGGGAGGAACTTGACTGGCCTGCACAGAGTCCTGACCTCAACCCAATAGAACACCTTTGAGGTGAATTAGAGTGGAGACTGAGAGCCAGGCCTTCTCGTCCAACATCAGTGTCTGACCTCACAAATGCACTTCTGGAAGAATGGTCAAACATCCCCATAGACACACTCCTAAACCTTGTGGACAGCCTTCCCAGAAGAGTTGAAGCTGTTATAGCCGCAAATGGTAAGCCAACTCAATATGGAACCCTATGGACTAAAACTGGGTTGCCATTAAAGTTCATGTGCATGTAAAGGCAGGCGTCCCAATACTTTTGGTGTGTGTGTGTGTGTGTGTGCGTGTCACAGTTTCTTAGTCCTGTTGTAATATGTGCAAATACATTTTGGGTCCTCTATATGTATATAAAGTGTAAATATGTAAATATAGTTCCCGAGGAAAACATGGGAGTCAGAATAATTAGTTATTCTATAAATCATGGCTTCGTTCGATGGAGATGAAGGAATAAAGTTAAATCAGAGCTCTACCTAAAAGGGAAAGTTCCGTTTTAAGGACTGGTCCCCCACTACCAGTGAAGGATCGTGCCTGTGGGGAGTGGGTACCTGAAATTGAAAGGTACCCGCTACCACTTCCGCTGCAATCGCCTACGCGATGTGAATTGGAAGTTGTTCTCTCCCCCCCTCCTCGTAGTCTTCTGGAACACTTGACAGGTCCCAGGAAACTACTGTACCATTCAGAAAGCGCAGCACTACTCACACGTGCGCAGTGGACAGCCAGGTGCTCGCACTGAAGATACTGGCACCAGGGAACACTGGACAGCCAGTGAAACAGGCTTCGGGGAAGACACTGCTGGACCGTGGGGCAGGTGAGAGGGACTGTCTTTTAAATGTCAGCAGCTACGGTTTTTGTCTTTTGACTTATTTTTTTTTACAGTTTGACTGGAACTCGGGTTTAAAGAAAATATGAAAACAAAAACATTTTGGCTTACCAGTCTTTTTTTTTTTTTTTAATTTTTCCTTTATTTTCACCTGGTGATCCTGCCAGTAATATAATTCCTGTCCTAGGGTGACAATGCATGCTCACTGCACTGTATGTATGGAGTAGCAGTATTGTCACCCTAGGGTGTTCTCCAGATCTGGACTACAAACACCTTTCAACCTTTCTCATCTCCATTACATAGGGAGTCCTATAGTTCACACAAGAAAGCTGGGAAGACTAAAATAAATGTCAATTTAGTGCACAGGAAGCGATGGGGGGGGGGGGGGGGGGCACTACATTTCTGGCAAGGTAAACAAGCATTTTTCTGTACTTGCAAAAAAGTTACTTAATACAGCCACCATATCTAAGGATTGGTAAAATGCAATGTATGACATCTTTGTACTTTGGATTGGATACACAGCAGAATCAGCTGTGAATCTCATCATCCCAGCATCTTTAAAAACATGTTTATTTTTCTTTGACTAGTGCTGGAGAACAAATTCTTTATATGCACAGTTCCACTAGCGACAAAGGAGAGAAAACTGACATTTTTAGGGAAACCAGGCATGTAGAGTTTAATCTGTTTTGTATGTAGAGAAAACATGGAAGCCCTACAGATGTGCTGGATTTTAGTTTCTACATTTTTATTTGAATGGGTTGTGAATGGCGCAAAAAAAAAAAAAAAAAAACCAAAAACACACTATTCCTTCCAGAAAAGTAAAGTGCACCACAGCTTACCATGCAATGTACTGCAAAGCAGGTATGTTGGGAGTGTCATGCATAATGAATGGCACTACAGCCTGAGTGCATATGTGTGAAGCCAGTCTAAAAGGATGAGGAATCTCTGTCAATGCTGACCTCTTCTTAGAGAGATAGTTGCCCGATTGTTATGACTGACCTGCTTCAATGCATTCTGAGAAACTAACCTGGATGTACAGTTAGGTCCATATATATTTGGACACAATTTTAGTTTTTTCAGGTTTAATTTATAAAACATATTCAAGCTATAGTTATATAATGGATATGGGCTGAAAGCGCACACTCTCAGGTTTAATTTGAGGGTATGTACATCCAAACTGAAGGAAGGGTTTAGGAATTACAGCTCTTAAGAGTAGCCACCCCCCTTTTTTAAGGGACCAAAAGTAATTGGACAATTGAATCAAAAGCTGTTTAATGGCCAGGTGTGGGCTGCTCCTTCGTTATTTCTTCATCAATTAAGCAGGTAAAAGGTCTGGAGTTGATTCTAAGCATGGTATCTGCATTTGGAATCTATTGCTGTGAACCTACAACATGAGTTCAAAGGAGTTGTCCATGCAAGTGAAACAGGCCACTGTAAGACTTCAAAAACTAAACAAATCCATCAGAGAGATAGCAGCAGCATTAGGAGTGGCCAAATCAACAGTTTGGTACATTCTGAAGAAAGAAGAACACACTGGTGAGCTCAGCAACATAAAAAGGCATGGACGTCCACAGAAGACAACAGTGGTGGATAATCGCGGGATCCTCTCTATGATAAAGAAAAACCCATTCACAACATCCAGACAAGTGAAGGACACCCTCCAGGAGGTGGGAGTATCATTGTCAAAGTCTACAATCAAGAAAATACTTCACGAGAGCAAATACAGGGGGTTCACCTCAAGGTGCAAACCTTTCATAAGCCTGAACAATAGAAAAGCCAGATTAGACTTTGCCAAAAAAAATCTAAAAAAGCCAGACCAGTTCTGGAAAAGCATTCTTTGGATGGATGAAACCGAGATTAATCTGTACCAGAATGATGGGAAGGAAAAAGTGTGGAGAAGGCTTGGAACAGCTCATGATCCAAAGCACACAACGTCATCTGTAAAACATGGTGGAGGCAGTGTGATGGCATGGGCATGCATGACTTCCAATGGCACTGGGTCATTGGTGTTTATTGAAGACAGAAGCAGCCGGATGAATTCTGCAGTGTTTAGAGATATACGGTCAGCCCAGATTCAGCCAAATGCAGCAAAGCTGTGATTGGACGGCACTTCACAGTACAGATGGACAGTGATCCAAAACACACTGCATAAGCAACCTAGGAGCTTTTGAAGGAAAAGAAGTGGAATATTCCAAAAATGGCCAAGTCAATCACTTGATTTCAACCCAATTAAGCATGCATTTCACTTGCTGAAGGAAAAACTAAAGGCAGAAAGACCCACAAAGAACAACTGAAGACAGCTGCAGTTAGAACCTGGCAAAGCATCAGAAAGGAGGAAACCCATTCTTTGGCAATGTCCATGGGTTCCAGACTTCTGGCAGTCAATGCCAATAAAGGATTCTCAACAAAATATTAAAAATGAACATTTTATTTATGATTATATTCATTTGTACAATTACATTTGAGCCCCTGAAAATGAAGGGACTGTGTATAAAAATGGTTGAAGTTCCTAAAATTTGTACTTGATATTTATGTTCAACCCCTTGAATTAAAGCTGAAAGTCTGCACTTCAAATTCATTTGGATTGTTTCATTTTAGTTCGTTCTGTTGGCATACGGAGCCAAAAGTATGAAAATTGTCTGAAGGAGTTATGTCATATGTTAGGACTTGTTCACGTGTGTGTACTTGATGCGTTTTTTTTAATGTTTTTTTGGTCCAGTTTGAAGTGAATTGAAGTCTACTGAACCAAAGGCGCAACGTTTTGCGGTTAAAACAGTCCCTGACCCTTTCCAAAAATGCAGCAGTTCAAAAAAGCATAGATGCGGTAGTGCATTTCTGCAAAAAAGCACTAAAAAAACATATTGGTCTGAACTAGGCCTCACTCTATAAGAAGTTTAAAACAAGTAAATATACTTTCCTATTGACTAATGCTAGCAGCATAAGAATTAAAAATAGTCAATGGTGATTGAGAGAGTTTAGTTCCGCTTTAAGTGTATACCCACCCGTGAGAGGGCTGTGTTTTGCCTTCATGGGATGCACAGATTTTCCGCAGACACTACCATTCATTTAAATTGTGTCTCAGTTGCTGCACAGACACAACCATTGCTCCCATTTTTGACATGAGTGTGGGTGCAGGTCCCTGACACAGATAGTGCGAGTATGGGGATATGCACCCACACCATCATCAAATTGGGAGCAGCTGCTGTGTCCATGCAGCCACTGGGTCCAATAGATATAAGTGGGACTGCCTGCACACGGATGCACAGAACAGCTGTGCATCCAGTGCAGCTACAACAAAGCCCTCACATGGGCGTACGCTTTAGAACACCTATGTGAATGAGGCCCTAATGTGTTTATTGTTAAAAACAGACTATTCAAATGAATGAGCTACAAACACATCAGAAAAACAAGCCATGCAGCATTTGTTTCCGATACTACACCAAAGAACATGGAAGGCAGTTATCATGTGCTGTAATGCATCTGTGTGAAACTTCAACAAAATGGTGGCTGTATGCATACAGACACCGACTCCCTGGTGCATTAAAAAAAATGGCTCCAGCTCCTGTTCACTACCTATAGAAAACTCCTCAGATGCGTTTCACCCTTTTCTGGGCTTAAAGGATAAGTTCATCTTTCATAACAAGTTACACCCATATTCAGGATGTAACGGTATGAAATGACCAGCCCCCGATCCCCCATTTTGACCCCCCCCCCCCCCCCACTAGCTGTCTAAATTGTTTTTTTTATAAAAAAGTTGCTGTGCGGGGTTCTGCCCACCTGGCCGCATCACTCATTCATGGTGTTCTGTGAATGAAAAGCTACAAGTCCCGACATCCTTAGCAGCTGTCGGCTTGTAGTGCCTAATTAACTACCATGTGGCTGTGAGAGCTGTGGTAGTTCAATGATTCTTCCTGTCATTAAGTATAGGCTTGCCCGTACGAGGTATGAGCAAACAAATATACTGACAGGTCTGCAGGAGACCTGCATGCCATCAGCAATCTGCCGATTGCTGGTGCAATGTTTTACAGTCTCCTACAACCAGCAAGAAAAAAAATGTACATTTATTATTTTTTGTTAAAAGGTGAGCGTATCCTTTAATCATAGAGGTATGCTTTAAAAGTGCACTGCTTTAGTGGGCTGGTGTGATGTGTTACATTCATGTTACCACAATGTATAGGTGTAAATGAGCTTTTAATAGACAGCCAGCATGAATGCCAGGCAATTAGCATTTTAGAAATCAGCAGTGACAGCCTGCATGTTGTTTTCATGACAGGTTCACTTGGAAGAGGAAATATATCCACTGAACAAGGGCATTCTGTACACCACTTGCATGAAGGATTGTCCCAGTAACTTCACATTCCTGCTTGTGCGGTTTGTTAACTAGCTTTTTTTATAAACTCTATACAGAGTTGAAAATAAAATTTAAAACATACCCTGCAACAGGTGTTTCATTTACGCTTAGATTCTTGCAATGCGGCTTATTTTCTTATTAAACACTGATATTTTATTAGGTGAGAATTAATCCCTCCTGCTCACAAAGACAGTTTGAAAAAAAAAGATATCGCAAAACAAAGGGAGGTTTATTGATTTTATAAAATCCTTCGAACGTATATAGTTCACTTGGACAGGATTGTTGTTTTCCCACCAGAGCTGTATATACACTTCAAACATGAGCGCTCTTTTAGTGGACCAATTATTAAAAATCATGCGTCATAAATGAGGCACATGTCGGCAGTACCAAATTGCTACGTTTCTTTTAGTACAGAAGTACTTCTTGTTTGTCATGAATAAAAACTGTGCTTCGAGTTCTCAGGTATAATAGCCTAGGCAAACATGATGGTGTCTTGAAACCAGGTGCATTGTGGGTGATTGAGATCATTAAAGAGCAAATAAACTCTGAAAGCTGTGCCAAAAAAAGGCAAGCAGAGGGCAAAGGACCAGTCACCAAGTTCATCGGGAGAGTATGACTATGCACACCCTTTCTGCCCAGCTGCTCCATTCATAGAAGCTGTACTATAGCTTCTATGAATGGAAAAAAAAAAAATCTTTGTATGGCGGGGAGAAGGCAGGAAGATTTTCATTAACAGAAGGGGAATCAGCTCAAGGAACACATCCTACTTTCCGTAAATTATGTCTCTTGTACTGATTTTTCAATTTGTGATTTTGGCTGCACTATGACTTTAAAGCTGTCTGAAAGGCCTCAAGCATGCTGGAAATTTTTTACGCTGCTTTTAGGGGCGTCTGGCTGTTTTTCTGCCTCTAAACACCTCTGCGTGTTAGGCTGTGTCTTCATGCACATATAGGTGTTTACAACAGTGTTTCTCAACCTTTTTTCAGTCAAAGCTCCCTTTAAAATTATAGGCAGTCCTGAGGCAGCCTTTAAAATTATGGACAGTTTTGAGGCACCCCATTCTAAAATGGGGTGCCTCAAGACTGTCCATTTTAAAAGAACACCCCATTCTAAAATGTGAAAAACTATTCGAATAGTTTTATATAACGCAGCAACATCCACACATGTAGGACACCCAACATTAGAGGTGATTTATTCTTCCAAAGCAAATACACTTTTGCACACTGGTACTGACTAGTATTCCAGTGTTTCTCTTCTCCCTCAGTTTTTCCTCCATCACTGAGCTAATGTGACCCTAACACTGATGGAGAGGGGCAGGGGAGGGCCAAACTAGGATGCTGTCCAAGCAATTGACATCCTCCTTATCAACAGATGATGTCACTGGTTGTCAGGACGCCAGCGGCTAGAAGGTCGTAATGGCGCACAATGAAAAAGTCTGGCTTTGTGTAACTAAAAGGCAGGCTTGTTCGACCTGCTGGCTTGTAAACGAGTTTTGGGCAATTTTTAGACATTTTGCTAAGGCACCCCTGAAGAAACCTCAAGGCACCCTGGTTGAGAGTGGCTGGTTTAGAGGAGTTTAAAGGCAGTGACATTTAGAGACAGCAGCAGCATTATTTTAGCAGCAAAAAACGAATGATGTGTGTAAACATGTGTTAGTGGATCTGAATGCAAATCAAGGCTAGGAGCATTTAGTGTTTGAGCGTTAATTTCAATGGCCAGAATAGTTTATAATTCTGGCCAGGGAAATTACATTACACCCAAGCGCTTGACGTGCCTAAACACGTTATACCCGTTTACAAGTGTCAAGCCATTTTTATGCCAAAACACCGCTGCCAGGAGGAAAGGCTTCTAGGAGAGATAGCAAAAACATCCTGTGTGCATGAGGCCTAAGAAAGGCATTCTGACCACCACTTTAATGTATAACTATGTAATATAAACGTTTTGCCTATAGTTCTACTATAAGGGTCATTTTCCATTTACCTCCAATGAGTTGGTTAAATAACAATTACCCAAGGCATAAAAACTATTTTTGGGATCGTCTGTGGGGAAAAAAAGGTTGGTCCATAGGTGTTCTCTAAAGCTGAAAATACAATAGATTATACATATGATTTTTTTTTTATCATTTTGAAATTCTGTACAAATCTAGCAATTTTATTTAATGGTTTTTACCATTTCACTACCTTTTCAACCATTTTAAAAATATCTTGATCACTTTGTTTTATATAAAATGTTCACATTGAAAATGGATGGATTAATGCAGAATTAATCAAAACTATCATTTCAATCAAACTTTAATGGGCATTTGCATAGGATTTTCAGGGTTCTCCTGTGACAAACATTTATTTATTTCAGGTACTTATATAGCGCCGTCAATTTACGCAGCGCTTTACACATATATATATTGAACATTCACATCAGTCCCTAACCCTCAAAGGGTGTACAATCTAAGGTCCCTAACTCACATTCATACATACACATATTAGGGCCAATTTAGACAGGATCCAATTAACCTACCAGCATGTCTTTGGAGTGTGAGAGGAAACCGGAGCACCGGGAAGAAACCCATGCAAGCACAGGGAGAATATGCAAACTACAGGAGGCGCCATGGTCGGGAATCGAACCCATGACCCATTTACTGCAAGGCAGACGTGCTAACCACTAAGCCACTGTGCCGCCCAGGAAAGAGGAATACGGAGACATTAGGTTCAACTATTCACTAGTTACTGGGTTTGGCAGAGGAACACAGTCAGGAATTTGGTGGATTTTAGTAGATAGAATTTTTTTTTTTGCCATATTATATACATACAGTCATGGCCGAAATTGTTGGCACCCTTGATATTTCTCCAGGAAATCATGTATTTCTCACGAAACGTATTGCATTAACACATGTTTTGCTATACACATGTTTATTCCCTTTGTGTGTATTGGGACAAAACAAAAAAAGGGAGGAAAGAAAGCAAATTCGACATAATGTCACACAAACCTCCAAAAATGGGCTGGACAAAAGTATTGGCACCCTTTCACAACTGCGGATAAATAAGAATGTTACAAGCATGTGATGCTCCTGTAAACTCACCTGGGGCAAGTAACAGGTGTGGGCAATATAGAAATCACACCTGAAAGCAGATAAAAAGGAGAGACGTTCACTTAACCTTTGCATTGTGTGTCTGTCTGTGCCACACTAAGCATGGACAACAGAAAGAGGAGACGAGAACTGTCTGAGGACCTGAGAACCAAAATTGTGGCAAAATATCAACAATCTCAAGGTTACAAGTCCATCTCCAGAGAACTAGATTTGCCTTTGTCCACAGTGCGCAACATTATCAAGAAGTTTGCAACCCATGGCACTGTAGCTAATCTCCCTGGTCGTGGACGGATGAGGAAAATTGATGAAAGATTGCAACGCAGAATAGTCCGGATGGTGGATAAGCAGCCCCAAACATGTTCCAAAGACATTCAAGCTGTCCTGCAGGCTCAGGGAGCATCAGTGTCAGCGCGAACTATCCGTCGACATTTAAATGAAATGAAACGCTATGGCAGGAGACCCAGGAGGACCCCACTGCTGACACAGAGACATAAAAAAGCAAGACTACAGTTTGCCAAAATGTACTTGAGTAAGCCAAAAGCCTTCTGGGAAAACGTCTTGTGGACAGATGAGACCAAGATAGAGCTTTTCGGTAAAGCACATCATTCTACTGTTTACCGAAAACGGAATGAGGCCTACAAAGAACAAAACACAGTACCTACGGTAAAATATGGTGGAGGTTCAATGATGTTTTGGGGTTGTTTTGCTGCCTCTGGCACTGGGTGCCTTGACTGTGTGCAAGGCATCATGAAATCTGAGGATTACCAAAGGATTTTGGGTCGCACTGTAGGGCCCAGTGTCAGAAAGCTGGGTTTGCGTCCAAGATCCTGGGTCTTCCAGCAGGACAATGACCCCAAACATACGTCAAAAAGCACTCAGAAATGGATGGCAAAGAAGCGCTGGAGAGTTCTGAAGTGGCCAGCAATGAGCCCAGATCTAAATCCCATTGAACACCTGTGGAGAGATCTTAAAATTGCTGTTGGGAAAAGGTGTCCTTCCAATAAGAGAGACCTGGAGCTGTTTGCAAAGGAAGAGTGGTCCAAAATTCCGGGTGAGAGGTGTCAGAAGCTTATTGATGGTTATAGGAAGCGACTGATTTCAGTTATGTTTTCCAAAGGGTGTGCAACCAAATATTAAGTTAAGGGTGCCAATACTTTTGTCCAGCCCATTTTTGGGGTTTTGTGTGACATTATGTCATATTTGCTTTTCTGCCTCTGTTTTATATTTGTTCCAATACATACAAAGGGAATAAACATGTGTATAGCAAAACATGTGTTAATGCAATACCTTTTTTGTGTGAAATACTTGATTTTCAGGAAAAATATCAAGGGTGCCAACAATTTCGGCCATGACTGTATGTATGTATTTACAGTCATGAAAAGTCTGCACTTTTGGCTGAGGGTGATGCTCTTTTTAAACAATAAACTGAAAATACAGCAAACACTTGTTAACTTGTTGCCGACCGCAGATAGCCGAATGACGGCTGCACTGCGGCCGGCCAGTTCTGAGTGGACGTCATATGACGTCCCCCCAGAACGCGCTCTCCTGCGCGCTCTCCTGCGCGCCCCAGGGGGCGCGCACCCGGCGATCTTCGTGATCGCTGTGTCCTGCGGACACAGCTGATCACGTGATGTGGTAAAAGGCCAATCACAGTGGCCTTTTACAACCTGATCAGCGGTGTCCAATGACACGCTGATCAGAGGGAAATGCAAGTGCCGGTTCTCGGCTGCACTTTCCTCACGCTGTCAGATCGTGAGGAAAGTACTGCCGAGAACCGGCAGTTGTCAGAGCGGGGATCGGCACCGATCAGTGCCCAGCAGTGCCACCCGCAAGTTCCGCCCACCTGTGCCCAGCAGTGCGCCCACTAGCTCCGCCCACCTGTGCCCAGCAGATCACCCACCTGTGCCCAGCAGTGCACCCACCTGTGCCCAGCAGTGCACCCACCTGTGCCACTCTGCAATGTCACACACCTGTGCCCAAAAGTGCCACCTACCTGTGCCCAGCAGTGCCACCCACCTGTGCCCACCCACCTGTGCCCACCAGTGCCACCCACCTGTGCCCACCAGTGCCACCCACCTGTGCCCACCCACCAGTGCCACCCACCAGTGCTGCCCACCAGTGCTGCCAGTCAGTGCCACCAGTCAGTGCCCAGCGGCTGTGCCAGTCAGTGCCCAGCAGTGATGCCAGTCAGTGCCGTCTATCAGTACCCATCATCAGTGCCACCTATCAGTGCCGCCTATCAGTGCTGCATATTAGTGCCGCCTATCCGTGACACCTCATTAGTGCTGTCTATCAGTGCCGCCTATCCATGCCACCTCATTAGTACTGCCTATCAGTGCCCTTTAGTGCTGCCTATCAGTGCCCATCAGTGCCGCCTATCAGTGTCCACCAGTGCTGCCTCATCAACGCACATCAGTGAAGGAGAAAAATTACCTGTTTGAAAAATTTTATAATAGAAACAAAGAAACTTTTTTTTTTTTTTTAATTTTTGGCAATTTTTTATTTATAGCGCAAAAAGTAAAGCGCCCAGCGGCGATTAAATACCACCAAAAGAAAGCTCTATTTGTGAGGAAAAAATGATCAAAATTTCATATGGGTACAATGTTGCATGACCGCGCAATTGTCAATCAAAGTGCGGCAGCGCTGAAAGCTGAAAATTGGCCTGGTAAATAAGGGGGTATAAGTGTCTGGTAGGCAAGTGGTTAAGGACTTGTGTACAAGAGCATTATTTGAAGTGTTTAAAATGCACATCAAAATGTGGTCAGTAGATTTACCTCAATGCTGCAATATAGATTTTTGCATTGATACAGAGGCAGCAGGTACTTATGAGATGCCTTTGAGATGAAGGCAAACAAACCTTTTGGCTGTGGTATAAGTTAGCCTGAGTGTCAAGGATCAGAGGTGACAGAAGTCTGACAGTTGTTGACAAGTGCCTGAAAACATACACTATTTCCCTGCTCTTGAAAATGCAAAAAAGTGTCAACAGAATAGTAAAGAGGTATGTAAAAAGCTACGGGGCTCACGTATATAATCATGGTAGGAGTTGGGAGACAGTGTGTGTGTGAGATCAGACTTCAAGTAACCTCTGGCCACGTCATTGAAGCTCAATTATCATTATCAGATCGGGTCCGCCTGTCCGTATTTCAGGCAGAACCGATCAGACCCTCCATTCTCCTATATGGAGTTGCAGATGTAAACAAACGTGTGTCTGCTTATACCCGCCTATCTATAATCCGATCTGATCCATTAAAAAAAACAAAAAAAAAAAAACAAAATGGGGATCCATTCCCCTGCATCTCGGCGGATTGGATGGGAGGGAAGTTGGTTGTAAACGGACACGGTCCTTTTAGATTCGACCGCCCATAGAGCAGAGTGGGCTATGTCCTTATGCAGGGGACCCAGGCCTGTAATCTGCCCACTATGCTCTGCTCAGCAGACAGATCCCCCACTGAGCAAAACTGATCAGTCACATATGAAAGGGGCCTAAGGGTCCATGCACACTAGGCTGCTGAAAAAAATGGCAGAACCTCGGAGTTTATGAGCGTTTATGGGCATTTGCTTTTATAAGCATTTTTTTTACCAAAACATTTCCCTATGCTTATTTTTCACTATAATCAATGTACATTGGAAAAGGCCAAACACTCCTAAACGCTGCATTTATGTGCTTCAAGCTTTTTTTATGCTCAAAAGCATAATTGCAATACAAGCAATGGTTATTTTTGACTGTCCAATAAAAGTTTACTTATAAAGTTCTACCTGTACGCTGGCCATCTCTTTTCACAACTTTCTGAATTCCCTGCTTGGTTTGCATTGCTTCTCTGTTTTTTTTTTTTTTTTTCAATGTCTAAAAACAACTTATCCCAAGGTCCTGTACTGACTCCGCCTTCTGAAACTCCTCTAAACAACTCTGTAGTTTAGAAGGCAGGCTCTGTGAAATGAGTGACATAGCTGTGCCTACTCACAGGGCATAGTGAATATGTGTAAAAGGCAGTAAATGTGTGGAATCCTACAAAGAAGGTTTACAAGCTTTGAGATCATTCAGATGGGTAAAGTAAGATAGAAAAAAACTGAAATTCAATGTGGAAGATGCATATAGGATTTGACATTTTTTTTAGTACACACGCCAGCTCACAGTACAAAAGGGTGCATGTTTATTGCCCAAGGAGGTGGGAAAGAAAGCAGATGAAAACCCACAGCATTGGTTTATCCTGGGGGAAATGACCTTCACAGGGAATTTTCCATTACTATTGGCACTTTCCAAATATCAGCTGGTCGGGGGTATCTGGTATAGAATGAGGCATCCACAGAAATGAAGATCACAAACTGCCCTGACTGCAATCGCCTCACAACTATGGTATCTCACAAAACCTCTCACCAAATGTCTACAGTTGTATTTATGCAGAAATTCCAGTTTGGGTTTAGGATGAAAGCATTTACAGGCCAAATAGATTGTAGTGCAAACTTTCGAGACACACTGGCTTTGAAATACCTGCACAGCACTCTGCTGCTATTTCCATAAAATACATAAGATGTGCCTAATCATCGGAAGGGCATTAGAGCAGATAAAATATGCTTGCATGCCTATTTTATCCTTCAGCAAGTCTACAGGATTAGATTGTGACCACTGCAAGGTACTTTCCAGACAAATACACATAGACATGAGTTTGGCAGCTTATAGTAGCTGAATAGAAGATGATCTGCTCCATTCTGAAGCTGACCTTAGAGGTTTACTTCTTGTAGGTAACATTTGTTTCTTAGACTTCCCCACAAGGATGGACATCCACAAAATAAACATTTATATATATATATATATATATATATATACAGTCATGGCCGAAATTGTTGGCACCCTTGATATTTCTCCAGGAAATCATGTATTTCTCACGAAACGTATTGCATTAACACATGTTTTGCTATACACATGTTTATTCCCTTTGTGTGTATTGGGACAAAACAAAAAAAGGGAGGAAAGAAAGCAAATTCGACATAATGTCACACAAACCTCCAAAAATGGGCTGGACAAAAGTATTGGCACCCTTTCACAACTGCGGATAAATAAGAATGTTACAAGCATGTGATGCTCCTGTAAACTCACCTGGGGCAAGTAACAGGTGTGGGCAATATAGAAATCACACCTGAAAGCAGATAAAAAGGAGAGACGTTCACTTAACCTTTGCATTGTGTGTCTGTCTGTGCCACACTAAGCATGGACAACAGAAAGAGGAGACGAGAACTGTCTGAGGACCTGAGAACCAAAATTGTGGCAAAATATCAACAATCTCAAGGTTACAAGTCCATCTCCAGAGAACTAGATTTGCCTTTGTCCACAGTGCGCAACATTATCAAGAAGTTTGCAACCCATGGCACTGTAGCTAATCTCCCTGGTCGTGGACGGATGAGGAAAATTGATGAAAGATTGCAACGCAGAATAGTCCGGATGGTGGATAAGCAGCCCCAAACATGTTCCAAAGACATTCAAGCTGTCCTGCAGGCTCAGGGAGCATCAGTGTCAGCGCGAACTATCCGTCGACATTTAAATGAAATGAAACGCTATGGCAGGAGACCCAGGAGGACCCCACTGCTGACACAGAGACATAAAAAAGCAAGACTACAGTTTGCCAAAATGTACTTGAGTAAGCCAAAAGCCTTCTGGGAAAACGTCTTGTGGACAGATGAGACCAAGATAGAGCTTTTCGGTAAAGCACATCATTCTACTGTTTACCGAAAACGGAATGAGGCCTACAAAGAACAAAACACAGTACCTACGGTAAAATATGGTGGAGGTTCAATGATGTTTTGGGGTTGTTTTGCTGCCTCTGGCACTGGGTGCCTTGACTGTGTGCAAGGCATCATGAAATCTGAGGATTACCAAAGGATTTTGGGTCGCACTGTAGGGCCCAGTGTCAGAAAGCTGGGTTTGCGTCCAAGATCCTGGGTCTTCCAGCAGGACAATGACCCCAAACATACGTCAAAAAGCACTCAGAAATGGATGGCAAAGAAGCGCTGGAGAGTTCTGAAGTGGCCAGCAATGAGCCCAGATCTAAATCCCATTGAACACCTGTGGAGAGATCTTAAAATTGCTGTTGGGAAAAGGTGTCCTTCCAATAAGAGAGACCTGGAGCTGTTTGCAAAGGAAGAGTGGTCCAAAATTCCGGGTGAGAGGTGTCAGAAGCTTATTGATGGTTATAGGAAGCGACTGATTTCAGTTATGTTTTCCAAAGGGTGTGCAACCAAATATTAAGTTAAGGGTGCCAATACTTTTGTCCAGCCCATTTTTGGGGTTTTGTGTGACATTATGTCATATTTGCTTTTCTGCCTCTGTTTTATATTTGTTCCAATACATACAAAGGGAATAAACATGTGTATAGCAAAACATGTGTTAATGCAATACCTTTTTTGTGTGAAATACTTGATTTTCAGGAAAAATATCAAGGGTGCCAACAATTTCGGCCATGACTGTATATATATATATATATATATATATATATATATAATCTCATCTGCATCTGTTTCTAAAAATTGCCCGATATTATTATTATTATATAGGATTTATATAGCGCCAACAGTTTGCACAGCACTTTACAATATAAGGGAGACAATACAATTACAATACATTTCAGTACAGAAGGAATGTGAGGGCCCTGCTCGTGGAGCTTATCCCAAGTATTTTGCCTGTCTAGGAACGAGATATTTTTTTTTTGGCACATTTAATCCAGTGCAATAGTTCCATAGGCATGGCTTTCAGTGCAAAACCAAATGAAGTGAAGTGTTTTCTATTTCAATATTTTTATTAAGAAAGTTTTGTCTTCACCCCCTGTAAGACAACCGAAGGAGTTCTCCAAGCTTGAGCTATAGCACGTTTGTCCGAAATAAATAGGTCGGATGACAATTTCTGCTGAGACCTAGACAGACACAAAATTGGGCAATGCAGGAGGGCCATCCTTGCATCCCTACGGACCGTAATATGAAATAACGTTTGCAGCAAACCAAAAACCCTAGACCAGAAGCCTATCAATCACGGGCATGACCACCAAATGTGCAAGACGTCCCCACGTAGACCACAGTTCCAGAAACACCTATCGCCGCCAATCAGATTAAAGTGAGCAGTTCAAGCCGGGACCCAGTACCACCGCAGGAGAACTTTGTAGACTGCCTCAAGAGTGACGGTATTGAAGGAACATTTCGCCACCATCCCCCAGGCCCTACGCCACTCCTCCGCCTCAATCGTGAAACCCAGATCTCGCTCCCATTGAGAGACATAAGACAGGGGTGGTTAGGAGGACCTACTGTTAAGACAGGCATAAATTACAGAAATGAGACCAGGGGACCCTGGGGAATGTTGACAGACGTGTTCAAAGGGTGCTTTGCGGTAATAATATGTAGAGGTACGACGAAGGGACAGGACCCAGTGGCGCAATTGCAAATACCAATAATATTCCCATGGTGGGACCCCCCGTGATTCTCGAAGAGACTCCCAGGATGGAAACGTATGAGCGCTCAGAAAATCATGTACAATAACAAATCCATGGGAGGTCCACCAAGAGAAAGAAGGGGGATGTTCTAAACCTGGTGGAAATAAAGGATTATGTGTAATCGGCAAAAGAGGTAGAAACGATGACATCAAATTACTCAAATATTTTACAGAATTCCAGGTTCGTAAACTGTAAAGCATGATAGGGCTCAAATCCGGATGGCGCAAGTTAGGCGGGAGCCAAAGCAATGTAGTTAAGGAAAGCGGAGCACAGTTGGGTAATTCCAAGAGTACCCATAACGGGATTTTTGTTGTGGCATGAAACAGACAACTGGGAGATCTGAGCCGCCAAATAGTATCTAGAAACATGTGTAACTCCCAAACCTCCCTGTAATCTATGAGTATACAGAGTGGCTCTAGGTACTCTGGGATGTTTACGAGCCCAAATAAAATGGAGAATCCGGCTTTGCAGTAGACGAAGAAAAGACGCAGGGACCTGAATAGGGAGAGTGCGAAAAAAGTACAAGATCTTCAGCAAGATAGTCATCTTGACAGCATGTATCCGGCCAATCCATGATAAAGAAGGAAACTGCCAAGAATGAAGCAGGGAAGTAACAGAGTGCAGTAAGGGGTAATAATTAGCCAAAAATAAGGCAGAGTAGGAGGTAGTAAGTGTAATGCCAAGATAAGCCAGGGAGCGGGATGCCCAACGGTAGGGAAATTGTGTCTGCAACCGTTCAACCAGGTCGGCAGGGAGCGTAATATTCAATGCCATGGTTTTAGACAAATTGATGCGAAGGCCATATATAGCCGAAAAACGGTCCAATATGACCTGGAGATTGGGGAGAGTGATGAGAGGATTGGGTAAAACCAAAAGCATCATCCGCATAAAAGTTGGCTTTGTATTGAGTGCCACCATAGGGGACACCAGAAATATCCAGGTGATTTTGAATAGCTGCAGCTAGAGGTTCGAGAGCGAGAACAAAAAGAGCAGATGATAGTGGGCATCCCTGTCTCGTGCCCCTGAAAATAGGGAAAGATGAGGAAAAGAAACCTGCATATTTGACAGAGGCCGAGGGAGACAAATATAAAGCCAAGATCCAAGCCAGAAATGCGTCACCAAACCCCCATCTATTATTATTATATAGTGTTTATATAGCGCCAATAGGTTTGCTCAGCGCTGTACAATAAAGTGGGGGGACAGTACATGAGACAATACAATAACAATACAATACACGAGGGGTTCGAGGGCCCTGCTCTTACAATCTAGACAGCGTATATGTCAAATACTCCCAAGAAAGCGAACTGAGCGCTTTACAAATGTCCAGGGATACAAGAAACCCCAGTATCCTGCGGCGATGTAAGATATGAATGAGATGGATGACTTTACGTATGTTATCAGCAGCTTGTTGCCCCAGAACGAAGCCAGTAGATACTTATTATTTCGGGAGCTCAGAACCTTTCCTAGAATCTTCAAGTCCACATTTAGCAGCGAGATCGGTGTGAAAGCTCCCGGGTCCCTCTCTCCTCATTGGCTCCTGCTGTCTTCGATCACAGCCAGTGAGTCAATGAGGAGAGAGCGGGGGGGGGGGGCAAGTCACACACTGTGTTGATGGGGACAAGGGTCTGCTGGGGTGACTTATAGGAATCTGGAAGCCTACTCATTAACCAATAAAGTGTAAAATGTGACTAAAAACCTTAAAGTACTTTATTTAAAATAAAAAATAAATAAAGTCCTCCGAAGTAGATACCACGTCAATCACGATGAGCTCCACTGCTGACCCGTAAAAAAAAATAAATAAAACAAGCGCTCCGCACCAGACGCTGGCTCCTGCTGTCTGACAGTTCTTAAGTAGCTAAGGGCCAGGACCATCCAATGACATCACCGGGTGACCAGCCTCCTTGTGACGTCACCAACCCAGCATGCCCAGGTTGGTGACTCACAAGGGGGCGAGGTCACCTAGTGAAGTCAATGGGTACCCCCCCCCCCAGCTATTTAAGAACTGTCAGACCGCAGAGGGCACAGACAGCGGGAGCCAGTGTTGGGAGTGGAGCTCTTGTTTTTTTTTGGGGGGGGGGTTTAGCGGTGGGAGCTCATTTTTTTGTTTTGTTCTTTTCCAGGTTTGCGTCAGCGTTCATCGTGATTGACGTTGGATCTACTTCCAAGCTCAGGGTTGTGTGGAAGAGTCTCTTCATCAACAAGAACCCCCCCCCCCCAATGTTGAGGGCAAGTGGACTGGTATGGTTCAGGGGGGTCACTTGCTCGCCCCCATCTTTTTCCTGATCTGCCAGGCCACATGCTTGGATAAGGGTCTGGTATGGTTTTTGGGGGGGACACCAGGCCATTTTTTTTTTTTGTTTAATTTTGGTGTTGAGTTTCCCTTAAAATCTATATCAGACACAAAGGGCCTGGTATGGATAGCGGGGTAGCAGTGTGAACTGAGCCTTAAAGTACAGGTTCTGCAAATAGCAGAGGAGTCAGAAAGCAGTGAGCAACACAAGTCCTTCATAGTCATAGCTGTTAACCTCTGGCTGAATCGTCTGGATTTCAATCTATTTATGGCCAGCTATAGGCTTTAACAGGTTGTGAGGAGGACTGAGCATCACAGGACAGAAGATTTTTACAGGTACCATCATCCTGCATAATGTGGGTCATCCTAAGGCAGGCCATACATTATGTAATTTTATTTCCTCGGCTCCCCCAACAACAGTCAGTGTTGATGGAGGAAACCTTCCCGAAGAGCTACTGTGTTCTACCAGCAGGTAGCTATAGCAGCCGACAGTGATCAGGTGGAAAAAAAAAAACCCAAAACAATAGGCTTGTTGTACTGAAGTCAATCAGCAGATTGACTTCAGTACAACCAGCCTGCCCAAAGATTAATCTAAATTCGACCAGTTCAGCAGGAATTTTGATCTGTCTATGGCCAGCTTAAGTTATATGACCGAAGCAATGGGTTAAAAAACAATGTAAACTTCAGCTTTAACAAGCACAAATAAGAAAATCATTAGGCCACAGAAAACATAAATCAAAATAATATAAATATATTCTATACTATTAAATAACATTTTGCTGTCTGTATATAAATTTGATAAATAAAAAAAGAGGGAGAAACCAAAATGAATTATGACCCAAGATATTATTTATAGTCCCAATACATTTCTGCCTGCACCATGAAAGAACAGGCTCAGACTTGTCTGAGCAGTGCAGGTCCCATGTTTCAATGCCTGAAGTGCAGTGCTCCTGTGATCTGACCTATTTGTAGATCTTTCTAACTACTAACATTATTTTCTTAAAGTAAACTTGTGTGCAGATTAAAGAGTATCTGCCACAAACCCAGGTAATTCATATAATGGAAAAAAAAAACATTGCATACCCTCCAAGTAAAACAGCATGTCAAAAATACAGTATATGTTTGAAATATTGCCCTTTCCTGGTAAAAGCGAGTTAGGTCCTCCCTCTTCCAAGCTTTCCGAGAGGTTTTGTAGGGCCCGTTAAGATCTATATGCTGTGATAATGTGCATCTCTCATACTGTGGTACCCCAATGCATTATTACAACCACCAATGCACCCATACTAAAGCACAACATAACACAAGGTACGGCGTATAGAACGCTTTGTGGTGCATTGCGGCAGAAAAAAAAATTATGCATGGTTAATTTTCACTTTGTTGCCAGCCTTTAAAATGAATTAGCAGCCTTAATGAAAAGCATATTAAACAGCAAGATAATGTGAATGCATCTCAAGGCTGCATACAGATCTGAATAGGTCCCGAAAAGTTATAGGTAGCCTATTCAAAAACATGGAACCTCTAGAGCAGGGGTGTCAAACTGGTGGCCCTCCAGCTGTTGGGAAACTACAAGTCCCATCATGCCTAGGCCTTCGGGAGTCATGGTTGTCACTGTCAATCTTGCAATGCCTCATGGGACTTGTAGTTTGGCAGCAGCTGGAGTGCCGCCAGTTTTACACCCATGCTCTAGAGGGTGCACAGTCCCTGGCCTTTCCTCTTTACAAGAAAAGTCTAAATACGCACAAAAACTTAGTAACCAATATCTTGATCTACTAATTCATTTAACATGCAATTTACCTGAGCATATGCACAGACACCTCTAGAAAAAGTTTTTTTCAGTTTTGCAGGTGGATCTGAAGTTTACACCTCTACATGGGTCTACTTTAAAGGATAACATTTAACCCCTTCCTGCTTGAAATCACATGGGTCTTCAACCTCCATTTAGAAGCAACCAGCTGACATTTTGCATACCTGGGAACTCTACAACCCGGGTGTCACTGAGAGCCCATGTCACCACTAAGGTTCAAGAGCCAGCTATAACAGTGATAACATGCAAGCTGAAAGTTCATTCACAAGACAGATCTCAGGCGGTAGAAGTAACTAATTAATACTACAATTGTCAGATACAATTACAGTATAAAAATCCTAAATTATTGGGGGGAAAAAACCATTAAAGAAGCTTTTTTTTGTTTACATTTTTTTGCATTTCTCAGCCTATATTAAAGTGTTACTAAACCCAGGACCCTGCATTCACTATATCCGGTCTCCCACAGTACACAGAACATGGAAATGCAATTATTTTAGTAAATATAAACTACAATATACCTTTTATCATCAGCAGTTAGAGCAGTCTTGTGACTTCTTTCTGTGTCCAGCCCACCACTAGCTAAAGCTTGTAAGAGGAGTTTTCTGCCTGGACAGTGCTGATTGGCCCTGTGCTAATCACATGCACTCTCCCAAGCAAAAAAAAACCTCTCTAGCAATACACACCAAACTGAGCATGCGCAGAAGGGCTACGGGTTCAGTCTGTATCAGGTGGTCATTTCAACAAGAGGAGGGGCAGAGAAGAAAGGATCAAAACAGTCTTTTTACACAATGCAGAGGATTAACCCCTTAGGTTCCACAGGGAGTATAACAAGCATGCTTTACTTCATATATAGACTGATTTTACTGTTGTTGGTTTAGTAACACTTTAAAAACAGAGCCTTATTTGTGCTTTAAAAAATTTCTCTAAGAAGCAGGCAACAAAGTGCTGTCTTTTCTCCATAGCACCTCATGGAAAAGTAAGTTGTTTCCCGTTATGGCTTGAGGAAAATAGGACTACCCAGGACCAGTATAGACCACAGTTAACAGTCCAGGTCATCAGCTAATCTAGGATCGGATGTTGGAGACGTAGCAGTAACATATGGGGTCAGAGGAAGGAACGAGAAAAAAAAAGGAATTTGGAGGAGACCAAGAGCAAAAGAAGGTACCTATTGGGGTAAGATCACATACCAGAATAGATTTTTCTTTTTTTCAAAAACAGAGCTTAGTGTCACTTTAAAAGCCAGAGACTGCAATGCTGGAACAGACACAGGCTTCCAGAAAGGTGAGTATACGCCATCTTCAGTTGGAGACCTCAAAGGGTCTATCATAAACGTTATCATCAACAAGTGTTAAGGTTTAAAAAAAATATTGTTTCTATGTACAGCGTGCAATCTTACGTACATGGGGGCAGTCATATTTACTAATCAAATATGCAGACCGCGTCTCAGCCATGCAGTGCTATACAAATGTTCTACTCTGCTGCTCCTTCTCACAAAGCAAATCTACGAGTAGACAGACACATTGAATGCAAGACAATCCTAGTGTGTGAATGTCTTACCACAACAGTTGTTAAAGCCCAACTCCAGGAAAAATAAAAAATCCACTCTTAAAGTAGGGCTTTAAGAAGGGATTGACTTCAGTGACAGCTTGCTCATCACCTAGCCCAGGGGTAGGCAACGTGCGGCTCTTCAGCTGTTGCAGGACTACAAGTTCCATCATGTCTCTGCAAGTCATAGCTGTAACTGTCAGTTTTGTAATGTTGCAATGCATCATGGGAAATGTCGTTCCACAACAGCTAGAGAGCCGCAGGTTTCCTACCCCTGACCTAGCCTAACAAGCAAACTTCTGTAAATAGGATGAAAATATAGAATATTGAGCATGTATGTAGGCATTAATGTTATATCAAAATTGCATGAAAGTGAATTTGCTGCTTTGACAGACTAATGATGACCCCCAACAGCTACTTACACCTACCTACCCTTCGCTGCTGAGAGAGAGAGGAGGGGGGGGGAGGGGAGGGAGAGAGAGGGGAGGGAGAGAGAGGGGAGGGAGAGAGGGGGGGGAGGGAGAGAGAGGGGGGAGGGAGAGAGAGGGGGGAGGGAGAGAGAGGGGAGGGAGAGAGAGAGAGAGAGAGGAGACCCTAGGAGAGCTCCAAGTCACAACAAACACAGGACTAAGGTCTCTCTCCCTGCAAACTTGTGGCAGTGCCATGTGCTTAAAGTGGAACTTTACTTTCCCGATCAGTATTATCTATTATTAATGTACTACCTAGGCAGGTACACTGCAATAACAATGTTCACTTAAAACACATTATTATTTACCATAAACAATAGCTTAACAGTTTCCCGTCCAGTGTATGTACATAAACTTCCTAGAAGAGAAGTGGTTATACCAGGATCGGCTTCCAAGTAAAGTGATCAGAGTGGCTCTACGGCCAAGCGATCACTTTTACAGGACCAAAACGGACCTCACCACCCACCCAATGCTGTTTCCAGGCTCTCCTGTTCCACTGGGGAGCATGGGACCACTGCCAGAGTTTGGGTCAGCTGCCCACAGAGAAAAGAGAGGACCATTGTAACGAACCTATGACGAATAAAGCCAGAAGCGACAAGTTTCACTTATGGCTTCAGTGCCGTGTTCTCCTGGCCAGTACTGTCCAGGGAAGCAGCCAATCAAACCGATCTTAGTTTGATCAGCTGCCTTGGAGGACAAAGGAGGGATCAGGTGTCTAGTAGACCCCAAATCTCTCAATAAACAATACCTGTCACTGCCCAAGCTTTCACAAGGAATGTTGTTGCATAAAAAAATAAATTTAAAAAAAGTGTAAAAAAAAAAAAAATTAAATAAAATAAAAATAATGTAAATACTTTTTTTTATGCAATCCCAACCCAACAATGCTCACACGCAAATGCACATGTTGGTACCGCATTCACAAGTAAATGATGATTGCACCACACATGTGAGGTGTTTCCACAGTTGTCAGTAGTGGTGCACCGAAATGAAAATTCTGGTGCCGAAACCGAAAATTCAAAATGCACTTGGCCGAAAACCGTAGCGCGCAGTTTTTAAAAATGAATATATATATTTTAGAAAATACACTTTGATTAAAAAAAAAAAAACCAACAATATATGCCCCAATTTTTTGTAAAATATGAAAGAGGATGTTATGGCGAGTAAATAGATACCCAACATGTCACGCTTTAAAATTGAGCACGCTCGTGGAATGGCGTGAAACTGCAGTACTTAAAAATCTCCATGGGTAATGCTTTAAAAATTTCTACAGGTTAACAGTGTAAAGTTACAGAGGATGTCTAGTGTTAGAATTATTGTTCTTGCTCTGACGTTCATGGCGATACCTCACGTGTGGGCATGGCCTACGTATGCGTTCACCGCTACATTCGTTTCTCAGGTAAGGCTGAGACCTACCGAGCAGCAGCCTAGTGGTGGCAGCAGCGAGCGGGCGGCGGCGAGGAGCGAAGTTCTTTCGGCACCTGTATCGGTGCCTTTTTTTCCCATTTTGGCCAACAGCCAAAAGGGGTGTTTTCTGCCGAAACGTTTCGTACACCGAAATTTCGGTGTGTCCCTAGTTGTCAGAATGAGAGCAATTATTCTAGTGCCAGGAATAACTTGAAACTGGTAACCTATAAAGACTTGCCTATGGACAGTTTTAGGTACTGTAGTTTGTCATTTCACAGGGGTGCAAAATGTTAAATCTTGACATATTTGGTATCTATTTACTCAGTGCAACCTCAGCTTTCATATTTTACCAAAAATTAGGTATTTTGCTTGTGTGCAATAAAATGCCTTTAGGAGTAATTTTTCATGAAACTTTGTGTTTGATAAACTGGTGCGTAAATATAAAAAATGTGCAACAACCACCATTTTATTCTCCAGGACCTCCGATTCCAGGAAATATATGTTTTGGAGCTAAGTAATTTTCCAGGGGAAAAAAATGCTGATATCAACATGCACCTTAAAAATGTCAAAATTGGCCTAGTCAGCAAGTGGTTAAAGTGGTTCCAAAGGCTTCAGGTTTTTTACTTTCATGCATTCTATGAATGAAGGTAAAAAGCCTTCTCTGTGCAGCATCTCTTCCAGCCCCCCAATACTCACCTAAACCCCCTTTCGATAAAGCGATGTGCACTGAAGTCTCGGCTATTCCTAGATTGTAAGCTCCAAGGAGCAGGGCCCTCCTAACCCTCTTGTATTGAACTGTATTGTTGCTGTATTGTCTCCTGTTATATTGTAAAGCGCTGAGCAAACTGTTGGTGCTATATAAATCCTGTATAATAATAATCCCAGGGCTCCCTCTTCTCATTGGTTGAAACAGAAGCGAGAGCCATTGACTCCCACTGCTGTCAAGCACAGCCAGTAAGCCAATGAGAAAGGGCAGGGCCAAGCTGCGGCTCCGTGTGTGAATGGACACATCAAGCAGCGGGTGTCCCATGTCACTTTTGCATTAGAAACTCCATATGGTTATCCCTATGCCACTCCTATCCAGTATACCATCCCCCTCCCTCCCTGCCAGGCCCTTCATCACACTCCCGGCAGCATTTACCCTTACTTCACTGACGTATCAATACTGCACTGTGCAGGTGTCACTACTCCTTCTATGGAGATGAATGGGAAAGCTGCCTCAACTTCAAATCCTGCCCTGGGCAATGCCTGCAAGAAACCGAAGACCATTCTGAGTTACAGGCCTCAACTGTTGTTTTAACAATAATGTTTATGGAAGAGTAACAAAAGAATGCTACAGTTTACTAACACTCTCATGACATCATCTACAGTTTGCTAGAAGGCACCTGGAAGAAGGTTTGATTCATCCAAAATGAATCTTCTTAGCCAGCAGGCCAAACTCTGCCCATCAACATGAAGAAACCATCACAAACAGGAAGCATGGTGGTGACAGCAAAATGCTGCAGACGTGGACAGCTAGTGAGGGAAAACAAAACAGAATTGAAGGAAAAAACCCAGACAGGATTTTTATGACAGGAAAGAGATTCTACTGGTCTCTACTGTCAGAAATGCTGATCTGTGTCTGTCAGCGTGAATGTACACTGAGCCATGCATGCACAGCATACATTTATGGCACCTCTCTGTACCATGACAATGTGACTGCCGTGCATGGCCTTAAAATTCACGCGGGTGAAGAAGAGTCCGAATCCTGAAGGAAGAAAGAAGATGGAAGAACCTGTGACCAGCGGGAGTGCTGACAACACAGCGCTGGAGGGAATCATTTGGCAAGTAAGTGTCATAATGTGTGAATATGCTGTGCATACAAGTACATGATGGCTAAGGATTCCTAGGGGCCCATATAACAAAACAAATGTGTTTAATTTCACTTTATTGCAGTCTGTAAAAAACCTGAGGGAGAGAAGTCTTTCAGGAAAACAATGACACCAAGCAGAAAGTGAAAACTGCATAAGAATGGCGTAAAAACTAAAATGTAAGGCCTCTTGCACACTGCAGCTTGAAAAAGCTCCACACAGCGGTTTTTTTACAGATCTAAAATGCAGCCCATTGTTTACAATGTGCCTGTACACACTAGCACATAAACATGCGCTGTGTATTCTTGAGTAAAAAAATTAAACACAATATAGAAATATTTGTGTTCCTGGTCAGTAATTTTGGCCTGTGCGCACAAATAAGCACATATGAGCATAAATATTAATGAATTTTGCCTAGGGATATATTTTATGCAAAAATACATGCGAATACGTGCATAGCAAAAAATTATTTGTATTACTATACCAGATGTATGTACATAAGGAACAGGAGGATCCTGCTCATGGTTACAACCTAAATGAAGGGGGAAGTGGTACATAAGGTAATAGCTGCAGGGGTGATGATCTGATGGAGGTGATTCAAGTACAGTTCTTAGATGGAGGTGGGGTAGGCTTCCCTGAATAAGTGAGTTTTCAAAGATTGCCTAAAGGCAAACAGGCTAGACATAATGGGATAGGGAGTTCCAGAGGATATGAGAGGCTCTGGAGAAGTCCTGGAAGCCAGCATGGGAGGAGGTGACAAGGAAGCTAGAGAGCAAGATGTCTTGGGGAGGAGCAGAGCAGACAATTTGGAGGATATCTGAAGATGAGGTTGGTGATGTAGCTAGGGGCAGTGTTGTGGGTGGCTTTGTACGTTGTGGTTAGTATTTTGAATTCTATATGTTGGGCTAATGGAAGCCAGTGGAGGGATTGGCAGAGAGGGGCAGCAGTCGCTGATCGGTTGGTAAGGTGATAAACGTGCTCAGACATAAGTACTGTGTGCCCTAAAATGACCCTGTCACCAACCTAAAAAATGCAGGCAAGAGCCCAGAAAAAACAAGTATTTTAAATGATATAGCTGACCATTACTCTGCTTGAAATTAAGATGATGCCTTTTGGCTCAAACTAAATTTTTTTTAAACAAGCCTGTTGGAAAATTGTCAGATGAACAGTGAATTCTGACCACCAGCAGCAGAAAAAATTTTGCCCATCCGTGCTGTTAGTGTGGATGCAGGAATCTACTGGGCCTCATTCACATTGGCATTGAAAAAAGGTGGATGGGACACGTTTTTACAGTTTCCTGAAGTCCATCAACGCCACTCACAGTTGTTAAAAAGGGAGTGAATGACCGTGTAAACACAGCAGCCCTAGCCTTGCTTCGCATCCAAGCAATATTAACAATTCCCTCAGAGTCTGCAAGGCCTTCACACTTTACAGATGCCTCCATTCACTTCTATTGAAATATAATGTAAACACATTTATGGTGTTTACAGCACGCTCAAGACCTGTTTGCAAAGCATCCAAAGCAGTAATTTCCCATTTTAGAATTTTAAAAAAGAAAAAGAAAAAAAACTCACAAGGCGTCTGAGAAGCAATACTTTACACAAATGAAATGCTTGTGCAATGTGTCTGCAATGCACATTAACAATATAGGTGCTCTAAATTTCATTGCCTAGATGATCCTAACCTTAGATCTGTTTCGTTTACAAGCTGAACTATTTAAATTTATAGATGTATGGCCAGCTTGATTTGTCGTGTTTTTCCATTCGCTCGTACTGTGCCTTAATAACAATAATAGTAATAATGAACACCCGAACAAAATAATACATAATAATAATAATAATAATAATAATAATAATAATAATAAATAAAAAAAGTTATTGTTTTATTACTTTTTTAGGTTTTGGGGTTAAGGTTATGGGTTAATTAGTAATATGCTAATTTACTATTACAAGTATTTATTTATGATTATTTTTGTGTATTTATTTTACATGTATTTATTCTATTATAAATGTATTTTTTGTTCGGATTCAGATGTTTTTTTATTATTATTATTATTATTATTATTATTATTATTATTAACAATTTGTTTATTAAATTATTTAAGGGTTAGGGGTTAATTATTATTTATTTATTGATACCTAGCATTTATTTATGTTTTTTTTTTTTAATTGTGTGTTTATTTTACATTTATTTATTTGTTATTACTATTAGTAGTAGTAGTAGTAGTAGTATTACCCCCCCAAAAAATAAAGAGAAAATAATAAGTAAAATACTATAAATAAAGAAGAAAATAATAAATAAAATACTAACTGCAACCCAAACCCTAACCTAACCTTAACTCTAACCCCTTACCCTAATAAAAAACAAAATAAGAAAAAATGAATAATAATAATAGTAATAAAAACTAAAGCTGATGGAAAAACTAAAAAAAAAGAAAAACCTAGCAACAAATATAGTTAAGCAGGTAGCTTGTTTGTGGGTTTTCTTCCATTGTAATTATTTAAACCATTCTGTAGAAATCTGTTGACATTAAGAACATTTTTCTGTTCATCAGTGCAGAAAAAAAATTAATTCAAACATTTAAAAAAAAAAATTATAACCATCTACCAAAACAAATATCACGAATGATATTATGAATAAAAATATGAAAATAAATGCAAAGTGCTGTTTTATTTAAGAGAGAACTTATTTCTAATTTAAAATAAATTCTATTTTCTGTCATGTATTGCATATTTTTATGATTAATGGTTAGAATTTGCCCAGTGTTTCCCTCACTTTTTGTATCTATGTATATATGTACGCACATACATCCAAATTTACACTACATGTATTACATTGTTTCACATATTTATTTTTACACTATTGGGTTGATATGTTGGATACATTATATATGTAATTGGGTGCATCGTGCGTTTTGTGTGTGCATTCGTGTGTACATGTTCTCACCTATATGGTATACATACATATTGTACATATAATCTTTTACCCTTCTTTGGTAATACATGCTTTTCTTTTCCTTTAGGACTTCCTCTTGTTATATTGAATGTTCCATTTTTGATATTCATCTGTCTGAATAAGTATGACCATATGATTTTATCCCAAATTGATATGCATTTTTTGTATTTATTACTTTATTGATCACATATACTTGGTTTCTTTATTATTCATGATGCAGTTTTTCACCCTTATGTTCAATTTTCTATTATCTTTAATTTCATTTTCTCTCAATTTTCTTCTCTCTTTTTTTCAGTTTTTTTTTTCTTTTCTTTCCCTTTTTTTGTTTACAGAATATTATCCAAAAAAATGTTTTTCTTTTGGCATTATGGTTTTATATGCTTTGCAACATTGTATTAGTAGGTGTATCTTCAGGATTCGAAAGTGCTGATTAGACAGGTGTTCTTCATTGATTAACGCCTGTATAAGATAGCATTCTCGATTTTCTTTTTGTTATGAATAAACACACGATCGCGTGAAACGCGTTAACAGCTTTGTCCCCATTTTCTGTTACATTTCATCAAAGCTCCGGTGTACGGCTAACCCTTCGTCCTCATTCCATTACGTGTGATGGCGAGCCAGTCTGCACCTGTCTTGGTTTGATGTGGATTGTTCACCTGAGCGGTAATACCTTTATTTTTCGTGCAAGTGGACTCCATGTAAAGTCCACCCCATGTGGAAGGAGCCTTATATTTTCTTTTGACATTTTTTAATTAGTAGAGGAGTCTTTTTACCTCACCTTGTCTGAAAATTCCTTCTAGACCTCACCTCAATGTGCTCCTCACTCATCTGTCTGTGTTGTCATATTAGTTTACGGTTTCATAGCTTTTGAGAGGGGTGGTGGTATTGTGGTCAGTGAGTCCTCATGCACACTGGATGTTTTTACAGCGGCTGTTTTTGGCTTTTGATGTTCTTTTCTACAGCCAGTAAACCTCCCAGCATGTTATCCCATGTGTCCATGCACACATAGTAATCGGCATTTTCTGGCAAGGGCGTTTTTAGGCTGGAAAAACCCAGAAATAGTGGGTTTCTAGTGGAGTTTTTAGCTGTAAAAACGCTCTAATGCTGAAAAACGCGGCAAATTGCTGCAAACTGGTGTTTTTGGACTTTTTTTGAGCAGCTACAGGCATCATCCTGGTATCGTTTTTTCAGCCGGCGATAGGCTTTTCATGTATAAGCAATCCTAGTGGCTAATTAGCTGCAGGATCACTTTTACAAACAGTGGGAGATGATGCCCCTCCTCCTCCACTGCCTTCCATGGCCTTCTCGGGCAGTCCCGCGCCATCGGGGGAACCTAAGAATGCAGCCAGTGTTTCTGCCAGCTGACCATAGAGCTGATTGGAGACCAGAATGGTGCCAATCACCTCTATAGTCTACGAAATCGGAAGCTACGAACATTGCATCACTTCAGTTTCGCAGGATATAAAGAGCACCATTTGTAAATTGGGAAAGCATCTGATCATACCGATCTTGGTGAGATTAGATAATGTAAGGGCAGAGGAGATATCTAGAATCTGATAGACCCTAGATTTCTCAAAAAAGAATATATGACAATGCCCAATGAACTTATAGGGGATATTTTTATTCCCTGTGATAGGATTAAAAGTGATAAAAAAAAAAGAAAACCATGAAAGGTACAGTATAAGAAAATAAAAAAAAATCAAAATAACAAAAAAAAAAAAATGAAAGGTACAGTATAAGAGAAAAAAAAACAAAACAAAAAAAAAAACTCGCCCCTCCCATACACGCACACCTGTGTGCACAAGCCTTGGCCCTGTGCCGGTATGTAAACAGCAGTTGCACCATGCATGTGAGGTATTGCCGTGAACGTCAGATCAAGGGCAATAATTCTAACACTAGACCTCCTCTGTATATCTAAAATGGTAGCTTGTAACGGCTTTTAAATCGTTGCCTATGGATATTAAAAATGTATGTAGTTTGTTTTAAAGAATGTCATGTTTGGTATCTATTTACTCGGCATGCCATCATCTTTTATAGGTTACCATATAATTGGCCAATATATTGTGTTTTTGTGCATTAAAAGCAAAAAAGTGTATTTTTTTCGAAACAGTTGTGTTTGAAAAAAATCGCTGCGCGAGTGCTATATGACATAAAAAATTGCAGCACCCACCATTTTATTCACTAGGGTGTCTACTATAAAAATATATATAATGTATAATAAAGTTTGGGGGTTTAAAGTAGTTTCCTAGCAAAAAAATCTGATTTTTTTTCATGTGAACAAAACGTGTCAGAAAAGGCTTGGTCTTCAGGTGGTTAGAAGAGTGATGTGTGGCAAAAACTTCTAATGCTGGGCATAAAATGCCCCCACCCCCAAAATGACCCCTTTTTGGAAAGTAGACACCCCAAACTATTTGCTATATAACTATAGAACAATTTATTTTTTTACCACAGTTTTTGGAAAATGACAAAAAAAAAACTATTTTTTGTTTTGTTTTTTTTTTTGTTTTTTTTTTACACAAAATTGTCAAACGATTTATTGCTCACACAAGCCATGGGTATATGCAGAATTACTCCCCAAAATACATTCTGCTACATCTCCCGAGTATGGGGGTACCACATGTAAGACGTTCGGGCAGTCTAGCCAAGTACAGGACCAGAAAATCCAATAAACACCTTCAGGCTTTTAAAGGGCTTTACTTCCTCATTACACTTCCTGACTACCTATCACAGTTTTGGAGGCCCTGAAATGCCAGGATAGCACCAAACCCCCCAAAATGACCCCTTTTTGGAAAATAGACACCCCAAGGAGTTTGATAAGAAGCATGGTATTTTGCAGATCTCGTTTGTTGCCACAAGTTTTTGAAAAATGAAGAAAGAAAACAAACATATTTTTTCTTTTCTTTTTTTATATTTTAAAACCTTGTGAGAAAAAATTAGATCTGCAAAATACTCACCATGCCTCTTTTTAAATTCCTTGGGGTGTCTACTTTCCAGAAAGGGGTCATTTGGGGGGGTTTGGTGCTATCCTGGCATTTCAGGGCCTCCGAAACTGTGATAGGTATTGCGGAAGTGTAATGAGGAAGTTACGCACCTTCAGGCTTTCAAAGTGGTCATTGGATTTCAGGCTCCTGTATGTGGCTAGGCTCCCAAAAAGTCTCACACATGTGATATCCCCATACTCGGTAGAAGTAGCAGAATGTATTTTGGGGTGTAATTCCACATATACCCATGGGTTGTGTGAATAATATATCATTTAAGTGACAAATTTGTGACTTCAGCGCTGTATAGCAAAAAAATGGCCTAAATTGCAGTAGCTATACCATAGTTCGTAGACGCTATAACTTTCACACAAAACAATCAATATACACTTAATTTTTTTTTTGTACCAAAAGGCATGTAGCAGAATATATTTTGGCCTAAATTTATGACTAACTTAGAGTTTACTATATATTTTTTACAGCCAAAAGAAAAAATATTGGGTTTTTTGCAAACTTTTCGGTCTTTTTTTGTTTATAGTGTGAAAAATAAAAAGTGCACAGGTGATAAAATACCACTGAAAGAAAGCTCTATTTGTGTGGAATAAAAGGACATAAATTTTGTTTTGGTATAGCATTGCATGACTGCGCAATTACAAGTTGAAATAGTGCAGCGCTGTATAGCAAAAAGAGGCCTTGTCAGGAAGGAGGGTAAATTGTCAGGAGGACAAGTGGTTAAAGTGATTCTAAAGGCTTATTTGTTGTTAGGAAAAAATAACAAACATGTCTATACTTCAGGGATGTGCAATTCCTATCGCCCAACACCCGGACATGCAGTTCCAGACATCGGACAGGTGGTTTGTATTCACATTTAGCCCTGCTCCGGGTAAGCAGCAGGGTTTACTTTTTTTTTTTTTGCGGAGCGGACACCAGTGAAGCACGAACAGTTCTTCATGCTATACCAGAGTTAGCAGGCTCTCCACTCATCCATGCTGCTGTCCGGGGTAGGCAGTCCCCTCTCCGCCGGCCTCTCACTAGCTCGGAGGCTCCCTCAGCCCATCCACTCCACTCGGCAGCCCCATTCAGTTTTGGCCACTCCCACACTTCTCTTACTCTCCTCCTCCTTCTTGGACACAGTGACAAACCGCCCTAACCGCACCCCTCACCTCAATTTGTATCTCTCCGTCTTCATACACTCTGCTGCAGAACACACACGCAGCGGGCGGTCTCAAGACCCAGACCACCATAGAGGATATATCAATGGCAACACACATTAACCGCCTTCCGCCCGCCATATAAGGAAATGACGGATGGGTGGAGGTTCTCTCGTTCTGGGAGGACATCATATGACGTCCTCCAACTCTAACCGCCCGGGGGCGCGCAGTGTGGCTGTCAGTGGTATGCTGCTTCCCTGGGACACAGCAGATCAGCGGAAAGTGCCATTGACATCGGCTCTGTCACGTGATCAGCTGTGTCCAATCACAGCTGATCGCATGTAAATAAGGAAATGCTGGTTATCAGCATTTCTCTCCTCACAAGCTGTCAAGCTGAGAAGAGAGCCAGTAATTGGCATTCTTCAGAGGGGATATCTACACTGATGATCAGTGTAGCCCCATCAGTGCCACCTGTCAGTGCCCATCAATGCCCCATATCATTCCTACCAGTGCACATCAATGCCACATATCAGTGCCCATCTGAGCTGCCTTTTAGTGCCAACTATCAGTGTCAGTCAGCGCTGCCTATCAGTGCCCGTCAGTGCCACCTATCTGCTGCCTTTCAGTGCCCACCAGTGATGCCTGTCAATGCCTATCAGTGCCACCTACCTGTGCCTCCTCATCAGTGCAGGCTATCAGTGCCCATCACTGCAGTCTCAGCGCACACCAGTGAAGGAGAAAAAATACTCATTTACTAAATTTTATAACAGAAACTAAGAAAAAACTTTTTTTTTCCCAAAAATTTTCAGGTTTTTTTGGTTTGTTTAGCAAAAAATAAAAAACACAGAGGTGATTAAATACCACCAAAAGAAAGCTCTGTCTCAAAAAAAAAAAAAAAAATGATAAAAAGTTCATATGAGTACAGTGTTGCATTATCATTCAAAGTGTGACAGCACTGAAAGCTGAAAATTAGCCTGGGCAGGAAGGGGTGAAAGTGCCCGGTACAAAAGCAGTTAAACTCTGTACTATTACTAATTATCTACTCCACCTGCCACATCCACATACTGCATTGTACTTTGTGATTGCTGAACGTAGGGATAATCCACCTCTGGCCATCCGCACGCCACCTCTGGCCGTCCGCACGCTCCGCTCGCCACCTCTGGCCGCCCCCACGCTCCGCTCGCCACCTCTGGCCGTCCCCACGCTCCGCTCGCCACCTCTGGCCGTCCCCACGCTCCGCTCGCCACCTCTGGCCGTCCCCACGCTCCGCTCGCCACCTCTGGCCGTCCCCACGCTCCGCTCGCCACCTCTGGCCGTCCCCACGCCACCTCTGGCCGTCCCCACGCCACCTCTGGCCATCAGCACGCTCCGCTCGCCACCTCTGGCCATCCCTACGCCACCTCTGGCCATCCCCACGCTCCGCACGCCACCTCTGGCCATCCCAACGCTCCGCACGCCACCTCTGGCCATCCCAACGCTCCGCACGCCACCTCTGGCCATCCGCACGCCACCTCTGGCCATCCGCACGCTCCGCACGCCACCTCTGGTCATCCCCACGCTCCGCACGTCACCTCTGACCATCCCCACGCTCCGCACGTCACCTCTGACCATCCCCACGCTCCGCACGTCCCCTCTGACCATCCCCACGCTCCGCACGTCACCTCTGACCATCCCCACGCTCCGCACGTCACCTCTGACCATCCCCACGCTCCGCACGTCACCTCTGACCATCCCCACGCTCCGCACGTCACCTCTGACCATCCCCACGCTCCGCACATCACCTCTGACCATCCCCACGCTCCGCACGTCACCTCTGACCATCCCCACGCTCCGCACGTCACCTCTGACCTTCCGCACGCCACCTCTGACCATCCCCACTCTCAGCAGGACACCTCTATAGGTATGGTCAGAGGTGTGAATGCTGAGTGAAGGGATGGTCAGCCTTAATTAAGGTTTTGGTTAAAAAAAAATTTTATCAGGACAAGTAGATTGGGAGCCCGATTTAGTCCTTTGGATAAGTAGTTTTTTGTTTTGTTTTTTTTATTTCCACACCCCTGTACTTACCTGCTGTGTGCAGTGGTTTTGCACAGAGCAGCCTGGATCCTCCTCTTCTTAGGTCCCACGCATGCTCTCCAGGCCCCTGCCTCCCAGCTTGCTATGGGGGCACCTGCTGCTCCGTTTGTCCATTCACACACGGAGCTGCGGCTCAGCCCCTCTCTCTTCTCATTGGCTCACTGACTGTGACTGACAGCAGTGGGAGCCACTGGCTCCCGCTTCTGTCTCAGCCAATGAGAAGAGGGAGTCCCAAGATAGCCAAGACTCCAGTGCACACCACTGGGTTGAGAGGGGGCTTGGGTGAGTATTAGAGAGGGCTGGGGGTGATGCTGCACACAGGTTTTGTTTATCTTCATGCATAGAAAGCATGAAGGTAAAAAACCTTGAGCCTCTTCAACCACTTTAAGCTTTAGTAATAAAACCTGGAAGCTGATTATTGGTTACTTTGGCCAGCGTTGGGCTTTAAGAACATAGAGAGTCCTTCAGATCAGAGAATAATCAACAGAACAAAACTCTTACATGAGCCAAAGTGTGACTAGTCATTAAACTTGTCAGTTAAATAAAAGCATTCACATTATTATGACAACTAGTGCTGCACTAAAAAAAAAGAAAGAAAAAGAAACCACAAACCTGCACTGAGAAATGCAACGCAATGGTTGGGTTTCAAAAACACATTGAGACAAAAGAGGATGGCAGAGTCAGGATAGCCATGATTATTGTGACAATATGCAGTGTGAATCAGGCCCTTGACTGGGTACCATTAAGTAGTTCATTCAGGTCAAACCAGATCTTGTAACTTAGCAATCAGGAATTCCTTGTTGCTCGATTGTGTACACCAGACCTCATGTCTGCCAAACACAGGGTAACATAGTAATACCAACCACTTAGCACTAGTAAAAAGACTGGAAACTTGCAAACAACAATATATATAATTATATGACACCAATGTTGGGAGAGCGCCTTCATCCTTATATTTTTTTGTGTCTGAAAAGGACTAATATTTCTAGAAAACTGTTGTGTATATGGCCAGTGTCATACCTCAAGGCCTCGTTCACCCCAGAAGGTGCATTTTTTGCGCATTCCCACACAGCACATTTTTGGCACCCTATTATTAAATCCTATGGAACACCATTAAATAAATTATAGCAGAATGGAAAGAATAGGGCACCACTACAAACCTGACAAACACTAAGGGAGCTGCGAAGATTCACAGCAGAGATAGGAATATCTGTTGATGGGGGGTGGGCAGTGTGGGCCAGGAGCACCGGCGGGGGAGGAAATAATAGGAAAATCGGGGCTGCTCTGTGCAAAACCATTACACAGAGCAGGTAAGTATGACATGTTTGCTATTTTAAAAGAAAACAATTTTCTCTTTAGAATCACTTTAAGCTGTACACTGCACAGAGACGGGGCTTTGTGGATGAGTGGCCAAAAAAAAAAAGCCACTGCTTAACCACTAGCCTACAGGGCACTTATACCCCCTTCCTGCCCAGGCCAATTTCCAGCTTTCAGCACTGTCGCACTTTGAATGACAATTGCACGGTCAAAGAACACTGTACCCATATGAAATTTTTATCATTTTTTTGTGACAGATAGAGCTTTATTTTGGTGAAATTTAATCATCTCTGGGTTTTTTATTTTTTCTTAAACAAACCAAAAACCACTGAAAATTTAGAAAAAAAATGTTTTTTCTTAGTTTTTGTTATAAAATTTTGTAAATAAGTAATTTTTCTCCTTCACTGATATGCGCTAATGAGGCTGCACTGATGGACACTAATAGGTGGCACTGATGGGCACTTATGAGGAGGCACTGGTAGGTGGCACTGATGGGCATTGACAGGCATCACTGATGGGCACTGAAAGGCAGCACTGATACATGGCACTGATAGGCAGCACTGACTGGCACTGTTAGGCGGCACTGACAGGCAGCACTGATAAGCAGCACTGACTGGCACTGATAGGTGGCACTGATTGGCATTGATAAGTGGTACTGACTGGCACTGATGGGTGACACTGACTGGCAGCTCAGATGGGCACTGATATGTGGCATTGATGTGCACTGGTAGGCACTGAGATGTGGCATTGATGTGGTACTGATGAACACTGGCACAAGGCACTGATGAGCACTGATATAAGGCACTGATGGACACTGACAGGTGGCACTGCTGGGGCTACACTGATCATCAGGGCACACTGATCATCAGTGCCCTGATGATCAGTGCACATGTCCCCTCCTCGGAAAGCTGATTACCGGCTCTCCTCTCAAGCTGTCAGCATGACAGCTTGAGAGGAGAGAAATGCCGATAACCGGCATTTCCCTGTTTACATGTGATCAGCTGTGATTGGACACAGCTGATCACATGACCGAGCCAACATCTTCAGCTCTTTCCGTGATAGGTGATCCACTGTGTCGGAGGGACACAGCGCACCGCCGATCGCCGCGCTGCGTGCTCCCTGAGCCGCGCATGCGCAGTGAGAATGGGAGGACATCATATGACGTCCATGCAGAACGAGACAACCACCTTGCGCCCGTCATATTACTATATGGCGGGCGGGAGGTGGTTAAAGAAAGAGAAAAAAAAAAAAAAAAGACTATACATTCTGAGTTTGACAAACAGCATGTGTGAAAAACTCCAAACACACGGAAGAAGGTTCTCTGGTCGAATGGGACAAAATTGAACTTTTTGGCCTTCATGTATTGTGCAAACCCAACATTCTGAGAACACCATTCCCACAGTGAAGCATAGTGGTGGCAGCATGCTATGGGGATGCTTCTCACTGGTAGGGATCATAGAAATGGTCAGGAATGAAGGAAAGTTGAATATCACCAAATATTTGGAAATTCTTAAAGTAAACCTGTTTCAGTTAGATTTGAGACTAGGGTGGATGTTCACCTTCCAGCAAAACAAAATCATACTGCTAAGGGTACACTGGCCCAAGGCCGATTATTCGCAGGTAATTGCCGCATAGCGATTACATACAAGCAGCTGCAATTAGCTGCGGGAGCCAACAGCCTCCTATTGCTTTCAATTGCACTGCCTCACACAGCTAATCACCAGGACTCCCTGCTGATTTCCTTGCATCTGCTCACTGCTGCCAGAAACGCAGGAGTAAATGTAGCCTAAAGCTGGCCAGGGAACAACCGAGATTCGATCCATCTATGGGTTGGCTGGTTGTACCCAAGTCGATTAATTGACTTGGGTACAACCAACCTGCCTTTTTTTTTTCATGACATCACTGCCAGCACTGACTATTTTGTTCTGCTGGCAACACTGTGCTGATGGAGAATTGAGCGATTTTCTTTCCTTCCACCCAGGAAAGAAAAAAAAAAAAGAAACACATAATCTGTGGCCTACTTTACAGTAAATGTCTTGGAATGGCCTAGTCAAAACCCAGACCTCAATCTAATCGAGAATCTGTGGCGTAGCTTGAAAATTGCTGTACACCAACAAAACCCATCTAACTGGAATGAGCTGGAGCAGTTTGCCAAGAAAGAATGGATAAAATCAGAGTAACTAGATGGTAGAGGATATGTCCTAAGAGACTCGCAGCTGTAATTGCAGCAAATGGTGGCTCTACAAGGCGTTTACTTTTTTGGGGGTGGGGGGTGGAACAGATGATTTATATATACTTTTTTCGCCTTATTGTTTGTGTCACATTAAACAATTATTTGGTGGGCCTTCAAAGCCATAGGCATGTCATGTACATCACATGGTACAAAGGCTCAAAAAATCTTTTTTAATTCCAGGGTTGTAAAAAAACAAAAACAAACAAACACATATCTATACACACAGTGTGTCAGTCCCCTTGACTGTTGCTCCGCCCCCTTCACTGGCAGCAACATTATTGATAGTATGGAGCATGCACAGATATACCGACAGGCTCACCCTGGCCTTTGGGACCAGGGAGATCCCCATGGTGCATCTGCTTCAACTTGTGCTCATCCTTTAGCCTGGGTTCACACATGTGCAGTGCAGGACACCGCATGTGATTTGGATAAGAATTGCACCGCATTTCTATTCAAATCACTTGAGATTCTTTGGGGTGTCATTAATTTAACACTGATACTGATGGCAGATCGCATGAACAGATTCACTGCGTTTCCCGCACCACATATATGTGAACCAGGGCTTACAACACTACACATGGAAACCTGCATGTGTGCAGATGTGTCGAAAGACTCTGTAGGGTCTCAAAGCCCAGCAGAGACCTCCAGCACATCTGTCCACGAGGGCGCACCATCATTCTGACCTAGGCAAAAAAAAGGGGTAACTGCTGTTCTGCAACACCAGAATAAATAATTAAAAATAAGAAAGCACTAAAAAAGTATCCAATTGTGGTAGAGGGAGGGGGCTGGAGCCAGATACACCCATATTGTCTTGAGGTGAAGGTTAGCTTTAACCATTTGCCCTCCCGAGGATTTATCCCCCTTCCTGACTAGGCCATTTTTTGTGTTACGGTGCTGCGTTACTTTGATTGACAATTGCACGGTCATGCAACACTGCTCCCAAATGAAATTGACATCCTTCTTTTCCCACAAATAGAGCTTTCTTTCGGTGGTATTTGATTGCCTCTGCGTTTATTTTTTGTGCTATAAAAAAGCAAAAGACCTACAAATTTGAGGAAAAAAAACTATATTTTTTACTTTTTGCTATTAACCGTGTTAAGCAAAAAATTTTAAAAATCAAATTTCTTCATACATTTATGGCAAAATGTATTCTGCTACATGTCTATGTCTAAAAAAAAAATAACTAGTAATGGCGGCGATCAGCAACTTATAGCGGGACTGCGGCGGGCATTCTGACACTGGGGGGAACTGACTTGGTGTCACTAACATCCCCAGTGACACCAATACAGTGATCAGTATTAATAAAAAGCACTGACACAGTACTAATGACACTGGGCAGGAAGGAGTTAACATCTGGGTCGATCAAAGGGTTAATTGTGTGCTGTGTGTGTTTTACTATGAGGCAGTGTCTGTGCTTTCCACTGTAAGCACACTGCTTTGTATGGCTCTGCTATGCAGAGCCATACAAGGCAGTGTGCTGGAAAAGACAGGGGAGAGAACTGTATTGTTTACATACAGTTCTCTCCCCCGTCAGTAATACTTGGCGATCACCAGGTGCTGGTGAGTAATCACCGGCCGGGACCCAGTGATTGACAGTCGAGGCTGCGAATGGCGGTGCGGGTAGGGCTCACGTGTGCGCCCTATCCGGAAATGCAAAATCACATATACACATATATATATATATATATATATATATATATATATACACACACGTGATTTTGCGCAACCCTGACTCCCTGTAGTAGTATTTCTGCTATAGGGCAAGCGGTTAAAGTGACTCTAAGGGCTTTTTTTTTTTTTAAATAACAAGCATCCTTACCTGCTGTGTGCAGTGGTTTTGCACAGAGCAGCCCGGATCCTCCTCTTCTCAGGTCCCATGCTGGAAATTCTGGCCCTCCCTCTTGTTGGGTGCCCCCACAGCACGCAGCTTTCTATGGGGGGACCAGCTGCTCCATGTGTCCATTCAAACAAACATGGAGCTGAGGCTTGGCTTGCCCAGTTTCCTCATTGGCTCACTGGCTGTGACTGACAGCAGTGGTAACCAATGGCTACTGCTTCTGTCTCAGCCAATGAGGAGAGGGAGTCCTGGGATAGCTGAGTCTCAAGTGCACTGCTGCACACAGAAGGTTTTTTACTTTCATGCATAGAATGCATGAAGGTAAAAAACATTGAGTCTTTAGAGCCACTTTAAGTCAATGCAGAGTATTTTTAAGAAATGAATAGCTTAGAACCATATACGTTGGTGGGGTTATAAATCCTACTGTCAATCAAGAAACAAAAAAAATGTATATATGTATATAATGTATTAGATTGCCTGATCAGCAGACAGCCTCAGTGAGAAGCATGTGTTAAACACATTCTTTATAAAAAGTGCATGGGACTAGTGGTACACAGAGCTGTTAGCACATGTGCTCTTCATTTAATGTACCTTATATGACCTTGACACTGCTATAATCATTCACAGTTTTCCTGAAAACCAGCTACCAAAACAGAGCGAACAGATGTCTACTGCACGTCGCACAATAAACATTATACTATATGCAAATGTTTATGTTAACGCGGTGAAGATGATGGATTACCCTATAACATGACCAGAAATAAAATGACACTCAACCAAAGCAGATTACATTTATTAATTATTCAATGGGTGTGGATGGGTGATCTGGTGTTAAGAGCCTTGCACTTGATTCTACAAGGTCATGGGATCAAGTCCTCCCATCACTACTAATCTCCTAACATCACCCGTAACCATTTCAGTCCACACAAGAAGAAAGCCTGATGGGCAGATCAGCTAAAATAACATTCAAAAGGTCTGAAATTTCGAGGCCATTGGTATAGTCTGCATTCTGTCTTGTAGCAGTGCTAAAAACACACCATGCAGGAAAACCATTCTACATATAGAAAAATAACTGCATCATAAAAACAATCCCATACAGCATGCATCTGCAGCCAATGCACGAGATCTGCACTACGCATATGCATAATTTCATTTCTACTGCAATAAAAAAAAATAGATCATTACTTCAATAAGATAGACCCTGCCCAGATATATGATATATTTCTGTAATCAAATATTACAACAGCATCTCCTGATTTCATAGACATGCAATGAGAAAAGCATTATGGCAGATCTGTAAATATCAAAATGTTTATAAATAAGGAAACCTGAGCCATGTATGAGGATACAAGAGGCTACAGGAGCCATTTTTTTTTTAGATTTGTTGACACAATACCAAAACAAACGGGCTCTGTCAGCAATATTATAGGGGGAGAATAATAGGGGGAGACAACAAAAATGCAACTTCATTTATCCTGAGGCTGAATTAAAAAGGAGGGGGGGGGCTGTGTACACGACATGTGTATAAAACCTCTAAAACAGGTGTGATTTTTATCCATCAGTATTAGACACTCCTCCCACAATGCATCAGTCTAGTGACCTGATGCAAGGGAAAAAAAAAAAAAGGGATCTGCCAGCCATTCAGCACATGAGACCGCATCTGACCACCTTTGTTATTCTAGTAAAAACATCTCATGCCAGCGGAGACAACCCAGTGAACGCATTATTCACCATTGGCAGGGTTTTTTTTTTCCAGAATCGGAGGATTGCAAATAAAAGGAGATCCACTAAAAAAAAAACAAACACCTATTAAAAAAAAGAAATATATTAAAAAATGGATTTATTAAAAAAAAATAACAAAAAAATCTATTAAAAAAAACAAATATAATGATTCATAAAAAAATAATAATCTATTTTTAAAAAAATCTATCAAAAATAAAAATTTATAAAAAATTAAAAAGGATTTTAAAAAAAGGATCTCAAAAATCATGATCTATTTAAAAAAATTTAAATATGATCTAGTTACATTTAAAAAAAAAAAAGATCTAGTAAAAAAAATAGTGGGGTGACTTCTGCAATCTGCAAGAAATCAGCCTGGCAATGAGTGGGGTGACTTGTTCTCCATGATCTGCCACAGCAGCAATAGGCTGGCAGGAGATGATGAAGGCAGGCAGCGGTCGTTCTTGCCTGCAACTGCAAAATAAATATCTCACCTGCCCCTCCTCCACACATAAAAACACATCCAGTGGCAGCCAACTTCTCTGTGTGCCCTGCATTTTGGGTGGGTGGGAAGGAAGGGGGTGGTGGGGTGATCATCAGGCAATGCAGAATAATGGGGGTGAGATGCAATGTTGGGGAGCCCAGATGTGGGGGTGACCTGTGTGAGGAATGAATGACAGGCTGGCATGGAGCTCTCTTACCAGATGGAGTTCTTGATCTTCTGTTGCAGTGCACTGGCCTCTGTCCCTTGCAGTCCTGTCACCAAGGCGGGCAGGCTCCCCGGGGCTGCAGAGGGGGGTAGCTGGGGCTGCTCAGGCCGCTGTTTTTTCGGGGTCTGTGGCTGCTGCTGCTCCTCTGCCATGATGATTGCTGATGCTGGGTTCGGTGTGTGTGAGAGAGAGAGAGAAGCAGAGGGGAGGGAGGAGGGGTGGAAGCAGGAGGACGGAAGGAGCTGTGCACGCTAGGCCTTTACCCCGACCTCGAGTAGCTGGCCTTCCCGTGCTGGGGGGACATGACGAGCGCAGTTCGTGAGGAGAGGCGGAGGGAGGGCAGCTACAGCCGTGGGGACGCGTGGATAGGGGTGAGGGGCATGGTAAGGTTAGAGGGCGAGGGGGGGGGGGGGGTTAGCTGCTAGTCATAGGATGCGGGGTGCTGGAAAGGGGAGCTGAAGAAGGGGGCATGAAGGTGGGGAAGAAGGCAGATGTGCCCCCCTCACAGCTGCACTCCGCCTAAATCCAACACCTGGTCCCACTGCAGCCGCCTGCAGCCCTCACGGCGCTCACTGGAGAGGAGCGGAGGCTGCACCCGGCACTGCGCAGGCGCACTGCACATGACAACAACTACCACACACATCAGGCTGCCTCCTCAACAACAACAGTGCACACTGAGCTCCACTCACAGCTCATACTGGGATGTCCTCACCAGTCAGAGCTCATGCTGGGATGCCTTCACCTGTCACAGCTCATACTGGGATGTCCTCACCAGTCAGAGCTCATACTGGGATGACTTCACCTGTCAGAGCTCATGCTGGGATGCCTTCACCTGTCAGAGCTCATGCTGGGATGTTTTCACCAGTCAGAGCTCATGCTGGGATGTTTTCACCAGTCAGAGCTCATGCTGGGATGTCTTCACCTGTCAGAGGTCATGCTGGGATGTCCTCACCTGTCAGAGCTCATGCTGGGATGTCCTCACCAGTCAGAGCTCATACTGGGATGACTTCACCTGTCAGAGCTCATGCTGGGATGCCTTCACCTGTCAGAGCTCATGCTGGGATGTTTTCACCAGTCAGAGCTCATGCTGGGATGTTTTCACCAGTCAGAGCTCATGCTGGGATGTCCTCACCTGTCAGAGGTCATGCTGGGATGTCCTCACCTGTCAGAGCTCATGCTGGGATGTCCTCACCAGTCAGAGCTCATGCTGGGATGTCCTCACCAGTCAGAGCTCATGCTGGGATGTCCTCACCAGTCAGAGCTCATACTGGGATGTCCTCACCAGTCAGAGCTCATACTGGGATGTCCTCACCAGTCAGAGCTCATACTGGGATGTCCTCACCAGTCAGAGCTCATGCTGGGATGACTTCACCTGTCAGAGCTCATGCTGGGATGTCTTCACCTGTCAGAGCTCATGCTGGGATGTTTTCACCAGTCAGAGCTCATACTGGGATGTCTTCACCTGTCAGAGGTCATGCTGGGATGTCCTCACCTGTCAGAGCTCATGCTGGGATGTCTTCACCTGTCAGAGCTCATACTGGGATGTCCTCACCTGTCAGAGCTCATACTGGGATGTCCCCACCTGTCAGAGCTCATGCTGGGATGTCTTCAGTCAGAGCTCACACTGGGACTTCTCTAGCCACAGCTCACAGTGGGACGTCTTCACCAGCCAGAGCTCACACTGGGAAGTCTTCTCCAGTCAGAGCTCGTACTGGGACGTCTTCTCCAGTCAGAGCTCGAACTGGGACGTCTTCTCCAGTCAGAGCTCGAACTGGGACGTCTTCTCCAGTCAGAGCTCGTACTGGGACGTCTTCTCCAGTCAGAGCTCGAACTGGGACGTCTTCTCCAGTCACAGCTCGAACTGGGACGTCTTCTCCAGTCAGAGCTCGAACTGGGACGTCTTCTCCAGTCAGAGCTCGAACTGGGACGTCTTCTCCAGTCAGAGCTCGAACTGGGACGTCTTCTCCAGTCAGAGCTCGTACTGGGACGTCTTCTCCAGTCAGAGCTCGAACTGGGACGTCTTCTCCAGTCAGAGCTCGTACTGGGACGTCTTCTCCAGTCAGAGCTCGAACTGGGACGTCTTCTCCAGTCAGAGCTCGAACTGGGACGTCTTCTCCAGTCAGAGCTCGAACTGGGACGTCTTCTCCAGTCAGAGCTCGAACTGGGACGTCTTCTCCAGTCAGAGCTCGAACTGGGACGTCTTCTCCAGTCAGAGCTCGAACTGGGACGTCTTCTCCAGTCAGAGCTCGAACTGGGACGTCTTCTCCAGTCAGAGCTCGTACTGGGACGTCTTCTCCAGTCAGAGCTCGTACTGGGACGTCTTCTCCAGTCAGAGCTCGTACTGGGACGTCTTCTCCAGTCAGAGCTCGTACTGGGACGTCTTCTCCAGTCAGAGCTCGTACTGGGACGTCTTCTCCAGTCAGAGCTCGTACTGGGACGTCTTCTCCAGTCAGAGCTCGTACTGGGATGTCTTCTCCAGTCAGAGCTCGTACTGGGACGTCTTCTCCAGTCAGAGCTCGTACTGGGACGTCTTGACCAGTCAGAGCTCGTACTGGGACGTCTTGACCAGTCAGAGCTCGTACTGGGACGTCTTCGCCAGCCAGAGCTCGTACTGAGATGTCCTTAACAACAGCAGTACACACTCTGTTCCCTCACAGTCCACTCACAGACTGGGACGTCTTCACCAGTTACAGCTTATACTGGGATGTCTTCACCAGCCAGAGCTCATACTGGGATGTCTTCTGCAGTCAGAGCTCATACTGGGACGTCTTCTGCAGTCAGAGCTCATACTGGGACGTCTTCTGCAGTCAGAGCTCATACTGGGACATCTTTGTGATGGTCACGGCGCAGAACCTAGCTCTTCTCACCAAACTCGTGACCGAAGAACTAGCCAATCTAAAACCGCGCTGTCACATGCGTAACAATGCCACGCCCAGCTGCACCCTGCACAAAGATTTTCCAGCTAATGGACCACAATCTGTGTACCTGCCGCCTGGGAGCGATTGTTACTGGGTCAGGTTAATTTCGCAATTAACCCTTCACACTGCCACCACCACCTTTTTGTACAGAGAAAGAGGAAACTCGGCAATATCAGCAATAACACTATGATGTTTGAATAATCGTTTGTATACACAATGTCACTGCAGACAGGTGTATGCAGACGTTTTAAAACACACAGTAGCGCTCTTCAGAGACAGGGATTCTTAGTTTGCATTAAAGAGCTTTAGAAACAGTTCAACACTTTTCAGATAATAGGATTTATTACTAAAAAGGTCAAAGGGTGCAATAAAAATATTTACAGAAAAAGATGTAGCCAATATATAAATATACAGAGAGCAATAACAGCAAAGAGATAACAGAAAGAAGTTTAGAGAGAGTACTTGCCAAAAGTCCTGGGTTAAGCAGATCAAGTTTCCTGAGCCAAAAGGGAGCCTTATCTCCCAAAGTTGGTTCTGATGTTAAAAGGGAGGATTCTTCAACTTCAACACGACCTACTCAACTGAACTCTCTGCTCCAAGCATAACAGCCTTTCTAGGAACTCAGCAGGGTGTCTCCTTGAAGCAGAGAACCAATCGCCTCATTTGGGGAGGGTGTTGCAGGCGGAGACCCAAGCTAGAACCAAAATCCCTCGCAGTTTATATCATGATCCATAACTTACCCTCGGTGCATATAGCAGCCTTGCCACTAGTAGATTAATATGCAGAAGCATCTGCTGAACGTCTAGATATTAAATATGACATACATGCTTGGGACAGTTAAGGAGATATTATTTTCTGCTCTCCTGTAGATTTCAGCTAGGGGGAGTAATATATCAGCCGACTTGTATTAAAGTGACCAATCTGAATATATGCCTGGTTTCCTTGTAAGTCTTCCATATTTCCAGATATAAAATTATATGGAAAAGGGGATTTTTAAATGTGAGTCTGTTTTACAGCTACCTGGAATGTCTTTGAAGCTCAGTGAAGGACTGGTTTATGGTTTTACGATATCTCAGATTGAGAAGCTAACAGACACCCGAGCACCAGCTAGTGTGGGATTTATAACCATGCAGCTCTCCCACTGTGCCTGTTATCTCTGGCATCATACAGACCACATTCCTGAGGGAGAGGGGAAATTGGAGGGAAGCTGATTTGGGAGTTAAAATGATACAAGATGGAGGAACCTTAGCAAGATGGATGACCGCGTCCATCTCTGTATGCACAATTGCTACAGTCTTCTCCAGTCAGAGCTCATACTGGGACGTCTTCTCCAGTCACAGCTCATACTGGGATGTCTTCTCCAGTCAGCGCTTATACTGGGATGTCTTCACCAGCCAGAGCTCATACTGGGACGTGTTCTCCAGTCAGCTCATACTGGGACGTCTTTACCAGTCAGAGCTCATACTGGGATGTCCTCACCAGCCAGAGCTCATACTTGGACGTCTTCTCCAGTCAGAGCTCATACTGGGACGTCTTCTCCAGTCACAGCTCATACTGGGATGTCTTCTCCAGTCAGCGCTTATACTGGGATGTCTTCACCAGCCAGAGCTCATACTGGGACGTGTTCTCCAGTCAGCTCATACTGGGACGTCTTTACCAGTCAGAGCTCATACTGGGATGTCCTCACCAGCCAGAGCTCATACTTGGACGTCTTCTCCAGTCAGAGCTCATACTGGGACGTCTTCTCCAGTCAGAGCTCATACTGAGACGTCTTCACCAGTCAGAGCTCATACTGCAACGTCTTCACCAGTCAGAGCTCATACTGGGACGTCTTCACCAGTCAGAGCTCATACTGAGACGTCTTCACCAGTCAGAGCTCATACTGTGATGTCTTCACCAGCCAGAGCTCATACTGGGAGGTCTTCTCCAGTCAGAGCTCATACTGTGACGTCTTCACCAGCCAGAGCTCATACTGGGACGTCATCACCAGCCAGAGCTCATACTGGGATGTCATCACCAGCCAGAGCTCATACTGGGACATCTTCTCCAGCCACAGCTCGTACTGAGATGTCCTTAACAACAGCAGTACACACTCCGCTCCCTCACAGTGGGAGTCTGCTCCAGTCAGAGCTCATACTGGGACGTCTTCTCCAGTCAGAGCTCATACTGCGACGTCTTCTCCAGTCAGAGCTCATACTGCGACGTCTTCACCAGCCAGAGCTCATACTGGGACGTCTTCTCCAGTCAGAGCTCATACTGGGACGTCTGCTCCAGTCAGAGCTCATACTGGGACTTCTTCTCCAGTCAGAGCTCATACTGCGACGTCCTCACCAGTCAGAGCTCATACTGGGACGTCTTCACCAGTCAGAGCTCATACTGGGACGTCTTCACCAGTCAGAGCTCATACTGGGAGGTCTTCTCCAGTCAGAGCTCATACTGTGACTTCTTCACCAGCCAGAGCTCATACTGGGACGTCTTCACCAGTCAGAGCTCATACTGGGAGGTCTTCTCCAGTCAGAGCTCATACTGTGACGTCTTCTCCAGTCACAGCTCATACTGAGATGTCCTTAACAACAGCAGTACACACTCCGCTCCCTCACAGTCCACTCATGGACTGGGATGTCTTCACCATTTACAGCTTATACTGGGATGTCTTTACCAGCCAGAGCTCATACTGGGATGTCTTCTCCAGTCAGAGCTCATATTGGGATGTTTTATCCAGCCATAGTTCACACTGGGACGTCTTCACCAGTCAGATCTCAAACTGGGACATCTTCACCAGTCAGAGCTCATACTGGGACGTCTTCACCAGCCAGAGCTCATATTGGGATGTTTTATCCAGCCAGAGTTCACACTGGGACGTCTTCAGTCAGATCTCAAACTGGGACATCTTCACCAGTCAGAGCTCATACTGGGACGTCTTCATCAGCCAGAGCTCATGCTGGGATGTCTTCACCAGTCACAGCTCATACTGGGACATCTTCACCAGCCAGAGATCATATTGGGACGTCTTCACCAGTCAGAGCTCATACTGGGATGTCTTCACCAGCTAGAGATCATACTGGGATGTCTTCACCAGTCAGAACTCATACTGGGACATCTTCACCAATCAGAGCTCATACTGGGACATCTTAACCAGTCAGAGCTCATACTGAGATGACTTCACCAGCCAGAGCTCATACTGGGACGTGTTCACCAGTCAGAGCTCATACTGGGACGTCTTCACCAGCCAGAGCTCATAATGGGATGTCTTCACCAGGCAGAACTCTTACAGGGACGTCTTCTCCAGTCAGAGCTCATACTGAGAAGTCTTCACCAGTCAGAGCTCATACTGCAAAGTCTTCACCAGTCAGAGCTGATACTGCGACGTCTTCACCAGTCAGAGCTCATACTGGGAGGTCTTCTCCAGTCAGAGCTCGTACTGCGAAGTCTTCACCAGCCAGAGCTCATACTGGGACGTCATCACCAGCCAGAGCTCATACTGGGACATCTTCTCCAGTTAGAGATCATACTGGGACATCTTCACCAGTCAGAGCTCATACTGGGATGTCATCACCAGCCAGAGCTCATATTGGGACATCTTTTCCAGTCAGAGCTCATAATAGGATGTTTTTTCCAGCCAGAGTTCATACTGGGACGTCTTCACTAGTCAGAGCTCATACTGGGACATCTTCACCAGTCAGAACTCATACTGGGACGTCTTCACCAGTCAGAACTCATACTGGGACGTCTTCACCAATCAGAGCACATACTGGGACATCTTCACCAGTCAGAGCTCATCCTGGGACATCTTCACCAGCCAGAGCTCATACTGGGACGTCTTCACCAGTCAGAGCTCATACAGGGACGTCTTCATCAGCCAGAACTCATACTGGGACATCTTCAACGATCAGAGCTCATACTGGGACATCTTCACCAATCAGAGCTCATACTGGGATGTCTTCACTCATCAGATCTCTCCAACAGTCCAACAGTCAGAGCTCATACTGGAATATCTTCACTAGTCAGAATTCCTACTGAGACGTCTCCACCAGTCAGAGCTCATACTGGGATATCTTCACCAGTCAGAACTCCTACTGAGACATCTCCACCAGTCAAAGCTCATACTGGGATATCTTCACAAGTCAGAGTTGATACTGGGATGTCTTCACTCATCAGAGCGTATCCACTTCAGTTCCAGCGACATACCAGTACATTGCTGGAATTTGAGCCATTATACAGGGATGATGTCTGCAGCTGCCCTTTTGTACCCTTCTGACTGATACCTTTTAACAATGAGATCCCGCTGAGGCTTTGGAAGCTCTCTGGCTTTTGCTGTAGGATGCAACTAAGAAAATGTCAGGAAAGACCTACTAGAACGGCTGAACTTTATTTGGGGTTAATCAGAGGCACTTTAAATGATATCAGGTGTGTACTGACTCCTAGTTAACATGATTGTGAATGTGATTCCTTAATTCTGAACACAGCTGCATCCACAGTTATAAGATGGTTTGCACACTTATGCAACCACATTATTTTAGTTTTTTATGTTTACTTCCACCCTAAAAGATTTCAATTTGTTTTTCAATTGAGTTGTACAGCTTATAGGTCACATTAAAGGTGGAAAAAGTTCTAAAACGATTTATCTTTGTCTCATTTTTTTACACCACAGAAACCTGAAATTTTAACAGGGGTATATAGACTTTTTATATCCACTGTAGATAGTAACATTTACATAGTTTGTCACCGTTGCACAGGCAAGCGCAATTTTAAAGCATGACTTGTTTGGTATCTTATTACTTGGCATAAAATCATCTTTGATATTTTACCAAAAAATTTAATTGGGTTATGTATTATTTTTTTTGCATTCAAATTAAAAAAGTTTTTTTTTCCCAAAAAAATTGCATTTGAAAAACCACTTCGCAAATACCATGTAACATATAAAATTTAAAACCCACCCATGTGTTCTCTAGGGCCTCTGATTTTAAAAAATATATACTGTTTGGGGGTTCCAAGTAATTTAATAGCAAAAAATACTGATGGCTAGATGTAAACAAAAAGTGCCCAAAAAGAGCTTACACTGGGATGTCTTCACCATTCAGAGCTTATACTGGGATATCTCTACCATTCAGAGCTTATACTGGGATGACTTCACAAGTCACAGGTTAGACTGGAACGTCCTCACCAGGCACAGTGCTTACACCATAAATAACAGGCAGCACACCATGCACATTTGGTTTTCAATATCTGAATTAATTGTAGATTTCAGTACCATGCACGTAAATCTGTACTTCTGGTGTCACTATCTAGCCCACCATAATCAGGACCATAGCCATCCATTAAAAAGTGTCATGTGAAGAGATCAAAAACTGAGATGTGGAATACATACACATACAGTGAGGAACAGAAGTATTTGAACACCCTGTGATTTTGCAAGTTCTCCCACTTAGAAATCACAGAGGGGTCTGAAAATCACATTGTAGGTGCATTCCCACTCTGAGAGACAAAATTTAAAGAAAAAAATTCAGGAAATCACATTGTATGATTTTTAAAGAATTTATTTGTCTTGCACTGCTGAACATAAGTATTTGAACACCTAAGAAACAGCAAGAATTCTGGCTCTCAAATACCTGTTACTGTGCCTTTAAAAAGTCCACCTCTACTCCACTCATTAATCTAACTTAGTAGCACCTGTCTGAGCTCTTTAAAGACACCTGTCCACCCCACAGTCAGTCAGTTGCTAACTACTACTATGGGCAAGACCAAAGAGCTGTCAAAAGACACCAGAGACAAAATTGTGGACCTCCACAAAGCTGGAAAGGGCTACGGGGCAATTGCCAAGCAGCTTGGTGAAAATTGATCAACTGTTGGAGCAATTGTTAGAAAATGGAAGAGACTAAAGATGACTGTCAGTCTCCCTCGGACTGGGGCTCCATGCAAGATCTCACCTCGTGGGGTATCACTGATGATAAGAAAGGTGAGGAATCAGCCCAGAACTACAAGGGAGGAGCTGGTCAATGACATGAAGAGAGCTGGGACCACAGTTTCAAAGGTCACTGTTGGTAGAACACTACTCCGTCATGGTTTCAAATCATGCATTGCATGGAAGGTTACCCTGCTCAAGTCATCACATGTCCAGGCCCGTCTGAAGCTTGCCAATGACCATCTGGATGATCCAGAGGAGGCATGGGAGAAAGTCAGATGAGACCAAAGTAGAACTTTTTGGTCTAAACTTCACTCGTCGTGTTTGGAGGAAAAAGAAGGATGAGCTGCATCCCAAGGACTCCATCCCTACTGTGAAGCATGGGGGTGGTAACATCATGCTTTGGGGGTGCTTTTCTGCGAAGGGGACAGGGACGACTGCACTGTATTAAGGAGAGAATGAATGGGGCCATTTATTGTGAGATTTTGAGCAACAACCTCCTTCCCTCAGTCAGAGCATTGAAGATGGGTCGTGGCTGGGTCTTCCAACATGACAACGACCCGAAGCACACAGCCAGGATAACCAAGGAGTGCCTCCGTAAAAAGCATATGTTCAATGCTGTTCAAATAGCATCCAATAATCGGCAATGGATCCATTCTAATCGGTGCGACTTCTGACTTTGAATAGTAGTTGCTGCACCACTTTTGCCGATTTCGGGTGCAACTTTGAAATCGTGCAGCTTCACTTGAAATTATTTATAATTTGCATGTAGTGTGAACGCAGGCTAATTCTTAATGGCACCTCCTTGGTCTGCAGCACCATACAGTTTGGTGCGGCACGACTTTGCAAAAGAGTCAGGGACTTCTATACATTTTTCATGTGTAGGGTGCCCACTGAAATAAACAGACTGCCATACACGTGACACATGGGAACATGTATGATATAAATGGAGCCTAAGTCTAGGTTCATACCTATGTGTGTTGGGAATGCACACTTTCCAAACATGTACAGAAGCGCACTGCCCTGTAGCAGATATGCGACCGTTCTATTATTTCCTAATGGCACCCCAATGCATATGCAGCTCTATGCAGTTCGGTGTGGTGCAATTTTGAAAAAAAGAGTCAGGGACAGTCCAACTAAATAAATGGGCTACCCTACATGTGATGCATGGGAGCAGGTAGCACCTGCATTGTTTGAATGATGCAGATGGTCAGCAATGGATCCATTCTAATCGGAGCGACTTCTGACTTTGAATAGTAGCTCCTGCACTACTTTTGCCGATTTTGGGTGCAACTTGCATAGATTTCTGTGTATGAAGTCACACAGATGTCTGCAAGTCGCACCCAAAGTAGCATTGACATGCCACTTTGAAATCATACGACGTCAAGTGAAGTCGCACGATTTTTAATTCGCATGTAGTGTGAACGGGGGCTAATTCTTAATGGCACCTCCATGGTCTGCAGCACCATACAGTTTGGTGCAGCATGACTTTTGCAAAAGAGTTTAGCCTCATATCTGTGTATGTCGAGAACGTGTGCTAAATCAAGAACTTTCCTGATAAACAGAGACACACTGCCATTTAGCAGACACACAACAGTATCATCAATTGGTAATGGCATCTCCATGCATCTCCCAAACCGTGTGGTGCTGCGACATCATGCAGTCCAGTATGGCGCATTTTTGGATTAGAGTCAGAGATTTCCTTTTTACATTTCTCATACGTAGTGCAACCTATTCAAATGAATGGGCTGCCCTATACAGGACGCATGGAAAATGCATCTGAGCTTGGTCACACCTGTAGCCTTAGACCCCATTTACACCTTCATGTACAACCACAACTTAACATAAAGCAACTCTTCACTCTTTCGGCAGTCTTCCCTCCTCTCCACCCCTCTTTCCCTCCTGTCTTTAAATAGCACTGTTTTTTTATTTAATGTGTTTGGGCCTCCCCCCTGTGCACATCATTTGCCTAGGCACTGTGCGCCCTTTGCCTCCTGAGATATAAGCATCACATATCCAAGGGTCATTGTCCCTCCATTCAAGGAGGAGGACCAAATCATCAGTAGGCTGGATGGCTGAACCCAGAAAAGGTGGTGCCTACCGATGATGTCACATCTGATCCGGAACATGGTGGTGGGGGACCAAGCAATGGCAAAACAGAAAAGGATCTTAATGGGGCAACACTGCATCCTCTGGATGGGTGAGTATCTAGTTTGTGCAGAAGACAATCCCCGGTAAGCAGGGGTTAAAAAAAAAATTGGATGCGGAGGCAGTGGCTCCGCATTATTCCATCAATTGTACACCTGATATGAAACGAATGAAAATAAACAACAACCTTTAACTCAATATATACAGTAAAGATCAGCTTACGTGTGACATCAACTTGTTATTGTAAATAAGGTTCTTGCAACAAAAACAGTGTTCCCTTGAAATGCCTCCTTTAATGCGCTCATAACCACTCTCTTGTGATGTAATTCCTTGTCCCACCAACTCTCATACAGTGTGGTCACCTGGAATACTTGACCTATAGAATAAATAAGGTCTATACCCCCTAAGGGGACACAATCCTCTCCTCAAGTGTTTACCTAATGTGCAGTCACACTTCTCATCAGGATATATGCAAATATATCATCACACTTCCCCTCTTACTCAGGTGTATTTTTGAGGTACAGCTATTGGCCCTCCATACTCCTCCTATAAGCTCCTCAGCTCCAAAGTAACATCATCGTGCTTCACCTCTTTAACAACTGAACTTTATTAAAACATCCACAAAATTACACTCACATTATCCTGTGCACCGCTTATTTATTGCCAGTGCCGGGACGAGGTCATTCAGCGCCCAGGGCAAAGATGCCAAACTGTGCCCCCCCCCTTTCCCTGGGTTCATGATGTGCAAGGGGATCCTATGCCCAGCAGTCACTCGCTTGTCAAAATCACTACCACTGTCACTACTCCTGTACCTTTCTGACAGAAGGAAGGCGCCCCCATCCCTACAGCAAGCCATTGTGCCCAGGGCAGCTGCCCCTTCCACCTGCCCCTTGTCCTGGCCCTGCTTATTACACATAAGTATTGCCCCCTTAAGGCCTAGGGATCAGCATCACTTCAGCAGACAGTTTCCTCTGGTCTCTTCCAGTTTATGTGATGTTGTCACTAAGCTCCGCCCCAATGTGTTTCGTCACAATCCTGCGTGACTCCCTCAAGGGTAGCCCTTTATTTCTTTACACTGCGCAGCACTGCGCTGCTCTGCAGTGACATGAATAAAGTATCATAAGCAATGCGAAAAGTGCATTGCACTGCTCCCTGCCGAAACTGACACTGTACTAGCCTGCACAGTAAGTCTGCATTTGCACAGGTGTTTCAGTCACTATGTCATATCCAGTGGCAAGAATCTACTGAATCCTGCAGCTGGGATTGACAGATGTGTGCAGATAGCAGTGGTCACCGAGTCCATACAGTGCAATGGCAGGTTGTTGGCAGCCACAACTGACATGACTGTCAGCTATTAATAACCTGTAGTTTTTTTGGCTGGACACAGTTGTCAGTCCCAGCCACAGGAATCAGTAGATTCTTGTTGCTGGGATTTGCAACATGGTTAAATGCCCATTGAAGGCAGCTAAAAAGGTTGCGTTTTACTTCACGGGCCAGTGTGAACCTAGCATTAGGGTTATTTCACAATATGCTGCACATAAAAATGCACTGAAAATGCATGTTCAATAACACACATTTGCATACATTTTTGTGCACATTGACTTGCATATACATATGCGTTATGTGTGAACGAGGGTACATAGAAAACCATGGTGCACAACATAGTGTGAGCAAGCCCTAAACACACTACAACATACACTAAAAAACAGAAAAAACTGGACACGGAAAGATGTGAACGTGGCCTAATACCAGGAAACAGGTGTGAACGGACTGGAGGATAAATCATATCAAGAGCAACTTCAGGAACTTAACATGTATAGTCTGGAAGACAGGAGGGAAAGGGTAGACATTAATGGAAACCTTTAAATACATCAAGGGGGTGAATAAGGTTCAGGAGGGCAGTATTTTTAACATAAAACCAAAATCAAGAACACGGGGACATGACCTTAAACTAACTGGAGGAAAGTTCAAAACTAACCTCAGAAAGTATTATTTTACTGAAAGAGTATTTGATGCTTGGAATAGACTTCCAGCAGAGGTAGTGAGCCAGTCAACAGTAAATAGCTTCAAACATGCTTGGGACAAGCATAGATCTATACTCAGACAATAAAGTTAACCCCACCCCCGAAAAAAAAAACGGGCAGACTCACTGGACCACTCTTTTTCTGACGGCACTTTTCTATGTTTCTATGTATATAGCACACTGCCAAGCAGGCACCCAGAGGCAAGTGATGGTGGAAGTAGCAAACAACATTTCAGGGTGAAGACCTCTTTCTCAGATCAGATCTCAGTTGTTTTCATCATCTACCCATGATATCAGTTGTGGTTTATAATAAAGGCAGCTGCCTGGGGCCCCAGACTCAGAGGAGGCCTAAAGGGATACTAAAATTTATTCTTAAACCTAGTACACGATAAGAAAAAAATGCCACTTTCGGAGCAATCATCCAATAATCTGATCGCGAGCTGATCACAACAGTTCATGCAAAATTATCTGAAGAGCCAAGCACAAACAATTAGTACGAATGATTTTTGTTTATTCAGCACAATATTTTCTCATAAAAAAATCAAGCAACTAAGACCACGAATGCTCAGAAACAAAAGAAAACATTACAATACAGTAAGTCCCCGACTTACAAACAAGTTCCGTTGCAGGAGAACGTTCGTAAATCAGATTAGTTCGTAAGTCTGACAAGTGAAGTGAATCTTATACACCTTTGACACAAATATACAATGTAAAGCATAAAAAAAAACACACACACAAAAATACTGGAAATAAACAAGTTTTACTTTTACCATTTCCTTAAAATGGTTGTACAGTACAGTACAACTGTAAATAAAGCATTTTTACTTTTACTGTTTCCTTAAAATGGTGGTACAGTACAGTACAACTGTAAATAAACTTTTTTTACTTTTACAGTTACTGCACCTTAAAATGGTGGTACAGTACAACTGCAAATACTGTAAACTATTTCACTTTAACAGTTACCTCAAAATGGTGGTACAGTACAGTACAGCTGTAAATAAAGCATTTTTACTTTTACCGTTTCCTTAAAATGGTGGTACAGTACAGTACAAATGTAAATAAACTATTTTTGCTTTTACAGTTACCTTAAAATAGTGGTACAGTACAGTACCATAACTGGCATTTAGTGGAAGAGAGTTACTAACTGGAGGAGGGAGGGTAGGTGGGAGATGGTGGAGCTGAAGGATCATCAGCAGTAGGAGATGGAGGACAAGATGGAATTTGTCCCACGCCTGATGTTGACGAAGCTGAAGGATCATCAGCAATAGGAGCTGGAGGGCAAGATGGAATTTGTCCCACACGTGATGTTGACGGAGCTGAAGGATCATCGGCAATAGGAGATGGATGGCAAGATGAAATTTGGCCCATACCTGATGTTGAGGAAGCTGAAGGATCATCAACAATATGAGATAGAGGGCAAGATGGAATTTCACTCTGACCTGATGTTGATGACACAGGTTTTTTGATGGATTCAATTCTGTCTACCCTCAGGAAAAAATTATCCAGTGTTGTCTGAGTAGTAGCTCTTTTTTTCTCATCATAGATGACTCTGTAGCACTGGATAGCATTCTGAACAGCTGCTGCAACCATTGTGTATCGTTCTACGTTGGGGTTCTGTGCCTCAAGAACTAACAGTGCCTCTTCAAGTAAAGAAAATCCCCTTGCCATTTCCTGTTTTGTGAATCTCTTTGGTTCTTCAGTAATATCTTCCTCATGGCTCTCTTCATCTTTTTGCTGGGCCTTTAATTTCATCAGGTCCTCATTAGTAAGCTCCTCATGTTGCACAGCAAGGAGTTCAATTAAGTTGTCCTCTTGCAGATCTAGCTTCAGCTTCATGCTAAGTGTCACAAAGTTGCTGAAGACCTCTTTGGACTCCTTATCAATCTTCTCAAGTCCATGAGCTTCATGAACAAACTGCGGACAAAGGTTCTTCCAAACCCCATTCATGGTGACAGACGAAACCTCACGCCAAGCAAAGTTAATGTTTTTTATGGCCTTAAAGATGTTATAGTCCTTCAAAAATTGTCGCAAGGTCGTTCCAGTTTCATCAATAGCCTTCACTGCCTGACGAAAAGTGTGACATAAATAATATTTCTTGAAAGTCGCAGCAAAGGATCTTATGTTGGCGAAACAGGACAGAAGTTGCAAACAAGGATGAATTTTCACAGACATACCATCAAGGAACATAAAGAAGATGACTTCTGCACACCTGTGGGACACCATTTCGCACAACCAGACCACACAATGGGAGACCTTAATATTTTAGTTCTTAAAGGAAATTTCAAATCCATACAGGAAAGAAAAACTTTTGAACTAAGAATGATAATTCTATTTGACACAAGAGATAACGGCCTGAATTTCGACATGGGATTCCTCAATCATTATCGAACAGTTTTATGACTATCAGCTCAAGCTTGACTCCCTCTGTGTGAGTGAATGTTGTCTTCCCCCCCCCCCCCTTTGCTTTTGCTGTGTCTTATCTCAAGCCTCTTTTTTTTTTTTTAATCTCTTCTAACATTCTGTTAAAACTTTGTGATTTGTATAGTACTGCTTGGACCTTGAAGAAGGGGACACTCCCGGAAAGCTTGTCCTCAAAATTGTATGTTAGTGCAAATAAAAAAGTATCACGGACAGTACTCAATTGTTTCTGTTGAAAGTCACAATAACTCTTTTGTCCATAGATCGGATGAGCGCCGTAGTATTCGGTGGCAGATGCACTACTTTGACATTAGGATGAAAGTCATCCATGAATTGGGGGTGACCTGGTGCATTGTCAAGCAGCAAAAGAATGTTGAATGGGATATCTTTCTCCAAACAATATTTCTCTATCTCTGGGATAAAGTGGCAGAAAAACAAGTCCTGGAAAATAACCTGTGTAACCCAGGCTTTGGAGTTACTCTTCCACACAACAGGTAGAGAGCCCTTGGCTATGTTTTTGAGGACACTTGGGTTCTCTAAATGGTAAACTAAGAGAGGCTTTAGTTTCATAACACCGGAAGCATTGCCACCAAACAACAGAGTAAGTCTATCCTTTGCTGCTTTGAAGCCTAGCATCACCTTTTCCTTTTTCTGGATGTAACTTCGTTCTGGCATCCTCTTCCAGTACAGTCCTGTCTCATCGATGTTAAAAACCTGTGGGGGTAAATAAGCACCTTCATCAATAATTTCTCTAAATGTTGCTGGAAATTCTTGGGCAGCTATGGTATCTGCACTCGCAGCCTCACCACTTACTTTTACGTTGTGAAGGTTGGCTCTAGCCTTGAATCTGTTAAATCATCCATGGCTGACAGTAAAAGATGCACACTGTTCACCCCGTTTTTTCTGCAAGTCTTCAAACTGGCTTTTAGCTTTTTCTTGAATAAGCATTAAGCTGAGTGGGACTTGATGCTGATGCTGATCCTGCATCCACACACTGAGAAGTTTCTCCATCTCCTGTATCACTTTACCACACTTTTTGGATATTATTGTTGACTTCACAGCAGACTTCACATGTTCCATGATCTTGGCCTTGTTCTTTAGAATTGTGCCAATGGTTGAACGCTTCATGTTATAAGAAAGAGCAATGTCTACCATTTTTTCGCCTCGGTCCAATTTCTCAATTATTTTCATTTACTGTGCCTACAGCTTTCAAGTGTTTTTTATTCAGCGTTAGCTTCACTTTGTTTTGGAAGTATTGCAGGTACAGTATTAGATATCCCAGGACCATCATCAGCAGTCATTTGTACATATTCTGGTGCAGACATCACATATGGTGTAGAGCGTGGAGCAGCAGGAAGGTGAGCGGGTCTAGACTGCAGCACAGCAACTAGCAGATGCCACACATGGTGCGGAATATGGGAATTCTACAGCAGAAGGTGAGCAGGGACAAGAGAGTGAGGACTGAGTGGTAGAGCATCAGCAGAGCTGGCAGACCGGAGCAGGAGAAACTAGCAATGTCACATGTGGTGCGCAGCATGGGAGCAATATAGCGGTAGGTGTGCAGGGACCAGAGAGAGAGGAGGATCAGCAAACCAGAGGATCAGTAGAGCTGGGGGTTTATACTGAGTGGGGGATCGGCAGAGCTGGGGATTACTACGGAGTGGGGTGGATCAGCAAAGCTGCGGGTTACTACTGAGCTGGGTATCAGCAGAGCTGGGGGCTATTACTGAGTGAGGGATCAGCAGAGCTGGGGGTTACAACAGAGCGGGGGGGTCAGCAGAGCTGGGGGTTTCTACTGAGCAGAGTATCAGCAGAGCTGGGGGTTACTATTGAGCGGGGTATCAGCAGAGCTGGGGGTTACTACTGAGTGAGGGATCAGCAGAGCTGGAAGTTACTACTGAGCGAGGGATCACCAAAGCTGGGGATACTACTGAGCAGAGGATCTGCTGAACGAAAGTACTAATAAGCTGGGAATCTGCTGAATGAGGGTGCTAATGAGCAAGGGATCTGCTGAACAGGGGCACTAATGAGCTGGGGATTTGCTGATGGGGGGTACTACTGAGCTGGGGTTCTACTGGGCCCCTTTAAAACAAATAGAAAATCAACACACACACAGGGCATTTGCCAAGATTTGCCAAAAAGCTGGGGATTTGCTGAGTGGGGGTACTACTGAGCTGGGGTTCTAATGGGCCCCTTTAAAACAAATAGAAAATCAACACACACACACAGGGCATTTGACAAGATTTGCCAAAAAGCATCACCAAAGCATGAAAGAAGAATCAAAAACACATCAAAAAAGCATGTTGAAGCGGTAGGTACTTTAATATGTGTTAAAGTTGAAGCAATTATAAATGAACCTAAATCATTCCTATGGAAACACTAAGGTCTCATTAACATGGGCTGCCTGCTGTGGTCAAAACAGATGGTTGAGCAGAATGTCAACTTAAAAGGGAACATGCAGCCCCTCAGGGCTGTACACATGGCAAAAATTATACTCCTTGTTACATTCGGTGGACAGTACCGCCACTGAATGGGACACATTAAAGTGAAAAGGGCAGCACTAGAACCACCCAGCAGCCTCATGTAATCCATGCGGTTGCAGCATGGTGGAGAGGACTTTTCAGGACTGAAACGTGCCGTGAGCAGGTGACATACTGCCTTCCAGCTGCCTGTCAACTGCCCTCTGAAATGCAATCAACAACAGATTTCTGTTCCGATGGCAGTAGAAATTGCCACTGGTGTGAAGAGGCCTTATTCACTAATTTTACAGAGATTAGTTGCCCAGTCACTCAGCTATAGAGTTTGTGCAGCATTTCATCAGTAATAATCACTCTGCATTCATCTCCACGGCTTAACTACAAATTGCTGAAGGAGAGCCATTTGTGGCAGAGAATGCCAACTTAAAGATGTAACAATAATTTAAAGCAGTATTAAACCCCCTCACTCCCTGCCTTAGGTTGTCTCCATTCTGGATGAAGGAGCAACAGAGACACCCATGGCCAGCAGAATTGTCAGTCTGGAGAGGGGAGTGTTAGATGCACCAAATTTAAATGGATTTAACTGCCAAATGATAGCAAAACCCCAGCTAACACTTACAGTGGCTGCAAACCTCTAACAGGAAATAGGAACAAAGCATGTTTCCCTATAGCAGTGTTTCTCAACTGGGGTTCCATGAGAGGTTCCAAGGGGTTCTTCCACAATCTACCCATAAGTCTCAGGCAGCTGGCGGGTAGATCACATCCCTAGCATGCAGAGCGGTGCTGGCAAACAAGGGGTTTCTCAACTGTAGTGTATATGATGTAATGTGCCCCATGTAATGTCGCTAATGTAATGTGCCTCATATAGTGTGTCCCATCTAATGCACCCCATGTAATGTGCCCCATGTAGTGTGCCCCTTGTAGTGTGTATGATGTAATGTGCCCCATGTGATGTCGCTAATGTAATGTGCCTCATATAGTGTGTCCCATGTAATGCACCCCATGTAATGTGTCCCATGTAATGCACCCCATGTAATGTGTCCCATGTAGTGTGCCTCATGTAATCTGCCCCATGTAATGTACCTTATGTACTGTGCCTCATGTAGTGTGCCCCCTGTAGTGTGTACGATGTAACATGCCCCATGTGATGACACTAAAGTAATGTGCCTCATGTAGTGTGTCCCATGTAAGGTGGCCCATGTAGTGTGCCTCATGTAGTGTGTCCCATGTAATGTGCCCCATGTAGTGTGTTTCATGTAATGTGTTCATGTAATGTGTCCCATGTAATGTGTCCTATGTAATGTGCCCCATGTAACGTGCCCCATGTAATGTGCCCCATGTAGTGTAGCCCATGTCATGTGTCTCATGTTGTGTGCCCTATGTAATGTGCCTTTGTAATGTTCCCCATGTAGGCCCCCAAGTTGCACATTAAATAGGTATAGTACATTTTAATATTGATTCCATTATTTAATTCTATTTCTAAAAATAATAGTTGTTGTAAAAACAGCTCACTGATTATACCAATGTTCCATGAGCTGTAGATGTGAACTTTCAGGGGTTCTCTCAAACTTTTTTCCAAGGGTTCATCCCTGGTAAAAAGATTGAAAAACCCTTCTATATAGTGTGTACTTGTCTCTATTCCAAGTGATTAGTGTTATTTCTTTCTGTTGTCCTATTCCTCTGCTATCTGCACAGGTTTTCTTGACACCAAGAGAAAAAAGGTGACAGGTGAGTGAGCTCCAGCACACAGCCTGTGATTGACAACCTTTTCTCTGTTCCTGTATGCTGTGTAAAGGGGTGTGTGTCTCTTTTCCTGCAATCAGCACACAGAGCTCTCCTCACTGAGATCTGCAGTGTGTAATTTCAGCTCTCTGCCCCCTGGTTTCTGACTGCTCAGGCAAGCTTTATAAATTACAGACTTTGAATGGATTTAGAGAAGCTGCAGATAAAGAGGTACCAACTATGTGGGAGGATTTGTTTTATCTCTGTGTATCACCTGAGGCTAGTCACTTCACTGGGTAAAGTTTTACAACCACTTTTACCACTTGCCACCTACCCACAGTAGATTTACTGTGGATGGGCAGCCCAGGCAGGCTGGACAATGTACCTGTACATCACCGTCTGTCTTCTGGGTTTGGGGAGCGTGCAAGCACGTGCCCCCTGATGACCCGTGTTGTCACTGACTACAGCACAAGTTAGTCAGCAGGTCCCAGCCAATGATTGCATGGGTGATGCCAATCACAACACAGCTCTGTGTCTTGTTTACACACTCAGACAGAGGTTCTGGCTTGTTCTTCTATCCCTGAACCCTTCTGATTCAGGGACAGAAGAAAGCATTACCTGTGTGAGTAGAAGCAGCACATATACACTTGTTAGACACATTTAACCATTACATTTTCCTCCAGTTAACCCTTTGATTGCCCTGTCACCAGTGTACAGTGCACAGTATTTATTCACTGATTACTGTATTAATATCTCTAGTAACGTAAGATAGAGTCACAGTCCTGAATCCAGATGCAGTTAACCGGCTGCATGAGAGTCATTTTCCAGATGTCCTCCCAGGTACCCCAACACAAAGTTCCCTTCCAAAAAAGTCCTGTATGTGGGAGATGTGTAATAAGACGTGACAGCTGCTTTTTTTAGTCTTTTCCCCTATGTTGGCATTGTGTCCACAGTAGCATTTGCACAGGCAGAGCAGAGTAGGACTGGCCATAGAGGGATTACTTTGATGCAGTTGGCCAGCTTAACCTCTTCACGCCGGCTGCACACAAATGTGCGGCCTCCCAGTGTCTGCGCCTGCGCGCTCCCAGCACACATGTCCGTTGCTCACGGAAATCTCCCGATCTCCTCTTTCGATCAGGACCTTTCCCGATCATATGACCGCCGTGACGCCAAATCATGGCGGTCACATGACCCTAAAACCTCGTCCCGCCTATCGGCTTCTGAAACCCTTAAGGGGTCGGGAGGCGCCGGCGTCAAGGGGTTAAACATGTATTGCAATATGTGTGGTGAACCAAATAGCCCTATTTATTGCAGAGTCTGCATGAGCAGGTATATACCAGTGTACAGAGGGCCCTTCAGAATTTCTACCTGCTTTTTTTTGTCCCTCCTGTCTTGCCCAACTTGGCCTCTGCATCAAGGACTGCTTCCATCACTACCACACTGTAGTGGACTTTTACTCCATAATACAACACGGCACAGTCTAGAGTACGGCACAACACACAATGCTGCACATGGAGGGTCTCTAAACATGTTAGTCAGGAAACTGTCTGCTACATTTTGAGAGACCCTAAAATCAAAGATTGAAAAGGTTATCATTCTGAAAATTTGTTGTTTGCTTTGCAGGAACGCCAAAGTTGCAGCACTGAAGTTGTGATGGGAGATTTCTCCATCTTCAGTTAAAAAAAAGAACATATATGCCCAAGCATTAGAAGCGTAGGGTGGTCAGCGGGTGGTAGCTCCTATGCTTCAGCATATACTTTTCTCTGGCTTTATTTTCTTAATCCACAGTACACCAGGGGTAGTTGATCCAGGGAATATTCGATTGCCTTCCGGGAGATCAGGAGGGAGTTTTTTCCCCCACTGGAGCGATTGGGATAATGTCTTTTTTTCACATGCACTAGGAGAGTGGGGTGGTCATTGGGTGGTAGCTCATATTTATTTAGCTTCAGCATATACTTTTTTCTGGATGAGATTTCTTCATCCACATCGAACGATGTGAATGAAGGAATCTGTTAGGTTCTTTTTTTGTATTATATACTATGTGACAGTGCTAAGTGTAAATCCCACAAATATATCACATCAAGTACATACTGTAAAATAAAGTGCATTCAAAGCTATTTAAATGTGTCCATAAGTAAAGTGTGTCCGAAATTAAAGTGCTTTGAGAGGAGAGAGCAGGTGGATCAGGACTCCCCTCCCTTAAAGACAAACACGCACTTAATGACCCATACTTAAACAAGGAGGTCATGGTTATCCGGTGAGTTCTCTGTTGAGTAGGTGATGACAGGTGGGTGTTTTCTTCCACTGGAGGAGACAAGGAATTGTGTGGCTCATTGAAGAGGAGTGTAATAAGAACATCGAGCACCTTCTCAGTGGACACTTTATTGATTATTATTATTTTTGGATGAAAAAGCACAGGACGCCTTTTTAGGACTCGTATAATCACTTTAACTTCGGATGCACTTTACTTTTGGACACATTTGAATAGTTTTGAATGCACTTTATTATATGTACTTGATGTAATATATTTGTGGGATTTACACTCAGGAACGGACTGACAACTCATGGGGCCCCCGGGCAATAGGGGATCATGGGGCCCCTGTGTCCTTGCCCAAACTCAAAAAAGCCTATGAAAAAGGTACCAGGGGCATCTCATGGGGCCCCCTACTGACCCCGGGCCCTCGGGCAGTGCCCGAGTTTCCAAATGGTCAGTTCGCCCTTGCTTACCCTTAGTGTTGACACATAGTATATATTTTGAGTGACACATAGCAGTGTCTTTGGGATAGCAGCTTTGTGTATTACTTATTTTATTATTAATAATAATAATAATAATAATAATCATTAATTATTATTTTAGGATAGCGGTGGTGCAGGTTTTCTTTGTTTTGTATCTTTTATTTTGTATGCCCAGCAGTAGGAGTGCGTGGTGGTCAGCAGGTGGTAGCTCTGGAATGTACTTGTTCACTTTTTTCTGGCCAAGATTTCTTCCTGCACATCGAATGATGAGAATGGAGGAATCTGTTAGGTTCTTTTTTCGTTCAGCATACAGATTGCACAAAAAAATATTGGAATATTGGGTGGATATGTGGTAGAAGCTTTTAATGTTGAGCAAAAAATGCCAGGCTAGTTCAAACACCCCCCAAATTACCCCTTTTTTGGAAAGTAGATACCCCAAGGTATTTGCTGAGAGGCATGTTGAGTCCATTAAATATTTTATTTTTTGTCACAAGTGTTTGTAGAATGACAAAAAAAACATTTTTTTACATAGAGTTGTCACTTTAATGAGATATTTCTCACACATGTCATGGGTATACACCCCAAAACACATTCTGTTACTTCTCCCAAGTATGTGGATACCACATGTGAGAGGCTTTTTGGCAGCCTAGCCGCATACAGGGGCCTAAAATCTAATGACCACCTACAGGCTTTCAAAGGGCTTAACTTCCTCATTTGATTTCTTGACTAACTATCACAGTTTCAGAGACCCTGAAATGCCAGCATAGTACAAACACCACCCAAATGACCCCTTTTTGGAAAATAGACACCCCGAGGTATTTGCTGAGAGGCATGTTGAGCCTTTGGAAGATCTTATTTTTTTGCCACAAGTTTTTGGGAACTGGAAAAAAAGTTTTTTTTTTCTACACAAAGTTGTCATTTTAATGATATATTTCTCACACACGCCATGGGTATACATGGCAGTACACCCCAAAACACATTCTGCTACTTCTCCTGAGTATGGGGATACTACATGTGTGAGACCTTTTGGGAGCCTAGCTGCGTATGGGGGCTCAAAACCAATGAGTACATTTAAAAGGGCGTAATTTCCTCATTTGACTTCCTGATTGCCTATCACAGTTTCATAGGCCCTGGAATGCCAGAATAGTACAGACAGTCCCCAAATGACCCCTTTTAAGAAAGTAGACACTCCTAGGCATTTCATAGGAGGCATGATATTCACTATTTCTGCAGCCAGTGATGTCACCATTTGCTGGACATACTAGAACATTATGCCATTGACTTACAGGGGGAAGTTTTTTTTATTTACAACTTTACTACTGCTTTAAATCGCTAGCTACAAATTGCTGTGAATCTCTTGATCCAGCAATTTGTAGCACATATTTACTGCTTCTTTAACATTGCCTTTCTAACATAGCCCTTATACTTGTTTTCCCTGGGCGATTGGCAACAGCAGCCTTTGTATTGCTCTCAGTAAAGATTTTCTTTAAAGCATAACGTAGCCCTAAATTTAAATAGAAATATTAACTGCATAGAATAACTTATGAAATGCAGACATTTTCATTTACCTTTTCCTTGTGGTTGTGCAGTTCTAGATGAACAGTGTAAAGCTGGCCACACACTGATCAAAATTCAGCCTTTTCAGCAGGGATTGGCCAACATTTGATCAGTGTGTGGCTGCCCCCACTCAAAAGAAGTTGATCGCTGTTGAAAAAATATGTTGGAAATTTTTTTCTCAATTAGCTACAGCAATTGACTGCAGCTACTGGTCATTGTATTCTGACAGTGATACTGGTGTAGTCAGAATACAAAGACACCTTGTTTGTGTTGATGGAGGAATCTGTTTTTTTTTTCTTGTTGACTGAGCAATAAAAAACGTAACAGTGTATGGCCAGCTGTACATGGTTTTACCGATTTGTAACATTGTCCTAACTCTTAGAATTTCAATAAAAAAATATTAAATATATAAACTTGCAAGCAGGACGCATTTTTATACTATGTCTCTTCTGCAATAAAACTTTTCTTACCTTCCTCCTTGCATAATGCTTTAGAACGTACATGTATGCCAGCTTAGTGTTCAATCTTGACACACAGCCTGGCCAATAAAGGTAGCCAAGAACCCCAAACCCAGAAAAAGCCAGAGAGAAGATATCAGAACTGGTGAGGGAGCTCTGAACATAACATTGCTGGAGAAGTGAGTATTAAAGGATTAGTTGCTTCAAAGGTGAATTCCAGTTAGTTCAGCTTGTACCAAGGTAAGTATGCATATTATTCACCTGTAAGATCCCTGTGAATGGAAATCACTGTAGAAGCTGCCTCTACTTTAGTAATTGCCGTGATCTGTCAAGTCCACCATTCAGAGAACACTTTGGTTTTTCTCAGTGAATGCAAAGTGTTCTCTGAATGTAGACGGTGGAGAGATATGTGGTGAACTCTTTACCTTCACCTCGTCCATTCAGAGAATGTTGTGAGGAATGAACTAAGCCATAGAGACCAAACTGGTTTGGTGGCAAAAAGGCAAGTCAGATATAAAATCCGACACATAATCCATCTATCTCACACCTGAACTCAAGAAATGTCAATTGTATCAGTTGATATAGAAAATGCATCTGATACTTTGTGCTGGCAGTATATGATTTTTGCATTAAGAAAATGGGGCTTCACTGAAAACTTCTTAAAATGGATCTTGGCCTCTATTCCACACCATCAGCTTCAGTTAGGTATTGGGCATACTTCCCCCTCCATTTATTATATAGCAAGGGGGACTAGACAAGGGTGCCCATTGTTCCCCATCCTGTTTGTGCTAGCCTTAGAGCCCTTGGCACAATATGTGTGTCAGAATCAAGAAATCAAAGGCTTAGAAATAGCAGGACTGGATAATAAGAACACTTTGTTCACAGATAACATACTTTTCAATATTACTTCCCCTCATATCTCTTTACCCTGCTTTTTTGACATACTCTCCAAGTTTGATTATTTCTCAGGTCTGAAAGTAAACCAGTTAAATTCTATTAATGATATACACTTCATGGCCACTTTATTAGGTACACCTTGCTAGTACCGTGTTGGATCCCTTTTTCCTTCAGAACTGCCTTAATTCTTTGTGTCATAGATTCAAAAAGGTGTTGGAAATATTCCTCAGAGATTTTGGTCCATATTGACATGATAGGATCATGCAGTTGGTGCAGATTTGTTGGTTTCTCATCCATGATGCAAATATCCCGTTCCACCACATCCTGAAGGTGCTCTATTGGAAAGAGATCTGGTAACTGTGGAGGCCATTGGAGTACAGTGAATTCATTCTCATGTTCAAGAAACCAGTTTGAGATGATCTGAGCTTTGTGACATGGTGCATTACTCTGCTGGAAGCAGCCATTAGAATATGGGTACATTGTAGGCATAAAAGGATAGACATAGTCAGCAACAATACTCAGGTAGGTCATGGTGTTTAAACGATGCTCAATTGGTACTAAGGGGTCCAAAGTGTGCCAAGAAAATATCCCCAACACCATTACACCACCAGCCTGAACCATTGATACAAGGCAGGATGGATCCATGCTTTCATGTTGTTTACACCAAATTCTGACCCTACCATCTGAATGTCACAGCTGAAATTGAGACTCATCAGACCAGGCAACATTTTTTCCAATCTCCTATTGTCCAATTTTGGTGAGCCTGTGTGAATTGTAGCCTCCATTTCCTGTTCTTAGCTGACAGGAGCAGCACCCAGGTGGTCTTCTGCTGCTGTAGCCCTTCTGCTTCAAGGTTCCATGTGTTGTGCATTCCAACATGGTATTCTGCATACCTTGGTTGTAAGGAGTGGTTATTTGAGTTACTGTTGCCTTTCTATCATCTTGAACCAGTCTGCTCATTTTCCTCTCCTCTCCTCTGACTTCTGACATCAACAAGGCATTTTCATCCACACAACCGCCGCTCACTGGATATTTTCTCTTTTTCTAAGCCTTCTTGGTAAACCCTAGAGATGGTTGTGCATAACAATACCAGTAGATCAGCAGTTTTTGAAATACTCAGACTAGCCCGTCTGGCACCAACAACCATGCCAAGTTCAAAGTCACTTAAATCCCCTTTCGTCCCCATTCTGATGCTCGGTTTAAACATGCCTAAATGCATTGAGTTGCTGCCATGTGATTGGCTGATTAGCAAATTTTTGTTACTAAGCAACTGAACAGGTGTACCTAATAAGGAGGCCAGTGAGTGTATATCCCTCACACAATCTCCTTTAGCACATATCGAAAAACTATTTTAGCTTCGTATTATCCAAACGATAGCCATATCTTATGTTTGCTTATCCTGGCCTTTATTGAGCTAACTACTTCCCCCCCCTTGTTATTTTGTAAACGTAAGGTATTATTATCCACTTGGAGTGCATACCAGAATTTTTGGTTTAGGGCAATCAATGCTATCAAAATGACCATTCTACCTAAACTTCTCTATCTTTTTCAGGTACTACCAAATAAAATCCTCATATCCGTCGTCTCATTAGGAGCATGCCCCGACGTTGTCAGGCATGCATACATGTGGGGGCCAGATAAACTACTGAGTATCAATGTGAGTTGCTGCAATGAAATTTCAGTAAAATGGACTAGCCTGCTGCATAATTTTTTCACTTTGATTTTCAGGGTGTCTTTGAATACCATCCTCTGTAGGTTGATATTTTTCATTACTTATGTTTCATTCCTTATGTTCCTAACACATTACCCAGTCCATATCAGTATAGATATCCAGCATGATATTTTCCCCATTGAGATCTGATGAATTTTCAAATTGTTCCTTTAATTTTTTTGAACAGTATACAGTTGCAAGAACGAGTATGTGAACCCCTTGGGATTACGTGGAGTTTTGCATGAATTGGGCATAAAATGTGCTCTGAACGTCATCTAAGTCACAACAATAGAAGAACACAGTCTGCTGAACATAATACTACACAAACATTAGATGTTGCCATGGTTTAATTGCACATAACATGTAAACATTCACAGTGCAGGGAGGAAAAAGTATGTGATCCTTTGGGCTTAATAACTGGTTGAACCTCCTTTGGCAGCAATACCCTCAACCAAACATTTCCTGTAGTTGCAGATCAGACCTACACAACGATCTGGAGTCATTTTGGACCACTCCTCTTCACAAAACTGTTTCAGTGTAGCAATATTCTTGGGATGTCTGGTGTGAATCGCTCTCTTAAGGTCATGCCACAGCATTTCAATCGGGTTGAGGTCAGGACTCTGACTGGGCCACTCCAGAAGGCGTATTCTGTGCTGTTGTAGCCATTGTTTTGTTGAATTACTTGTATGCTTTGGGTCATTGTCCTGTTGCATCACCCATCCGCTGCGGAGCTTCAGTTGGCGGACAGATGGTCGTACGTTTTCCTGAAAAATGTCTTGATAAACTCTGGAATTCATTTTTCCATCAATGACAACAATCCGTCCAGGCCCTGAGGCAGCAAAGCAGCCCCAAACCATGATGCTCCCTCCACCATGTTTTACAGTGGGGATGAGGTTTTGATGTTGGTGTGCTGTGCCTTTTTTTCTCCACACATAGTGTTGTGTGTTCTTCCCAAACAACTCAATCTTGGTTTCATCTGTCCACAGTATATTTTGCCAGTAGTGCTGTGGAACATCCAGGTGCTCTTTTGCAAACTTCAAAACGTGCTGCAATATTCTTTTTGGACAGCAATGGCTTCCTCCGTGGTGTCCTCCCATGTACTCCATTCTTGTTTAATGTTTTTCTTATTGTAGATGTGTCAACAAAAATGTTAGCATGTGCCAGAGATTTCTGTTGGTCTTCAGCGGACTCCTGGATTCTTCTTTACCTCATGCAGCATTCTGCGCTGTGCTCTTGCAGTCATTTTTACAGGACGACCGCGCCTAGGGAGAGTAGCAACAGTGCTAAACTTTCTCCATTTGTAGACAGTCTGTCTTACCATGGACACATGAACATCAAGGCTTTTGGAGATACTTTTGTAACCCTTTCCAGCTTCATGCAAGTCAACAATTCTTGATCGTAGGTCTTCTGAGAGCTCTTTTCTGCGAGGCATGGTTCACATCAGACAGTGCTTCTTGAAACCAGTAAACCCAAAACAGGTGTGTGTTTTTTAAGGGCAGGACAGCTGTCAGCAACACATCCAATATCATCACACTGATTGGAGTCAAGGTTGGCTCACTCCTGGCTCCAATTAGCTCTGGGAGAAGTCATTAAGCTAGGGTCTCACATACTTTTTCCTCCCTGCACTGTGAATGTTTACATGTTATGTGCAATTAAACCATGGCAACATCTAATGTTTGTGTAGTATTATGTTCAGCAGACCCTGTTCTTCTATTGTTGTGACTTAGCTGACGTTCAAAGCACATTTTATGCCAAATTCATGCAAAGCTCCACATAATCCCAAGGGGTTCACATACTTTTTCTTGCAATTGTATATATATATATATATATATATATATATATATATATATATATAGTAATATTCAGGAGTATAGCTCCACAGGATCATGTGCAAAGCATCTTAAACATAAAAGTGTTTATTGGTCTTCAGGTGCAAGCCAAGCAGCAACACAAAATTCACTTAACTTCAGGAAATATAACAGAAAAGTCTGCTTATCTTCAGCACAACAGCATATGAAAACAATAAAGAAATACAAAGTTTATAGACAGGCTTTACCCCAAGGTTAGCCCAGTCCAACTGAGGCTGTTTGGCAGCTTCCAGCACTCAAACAGACCTCTCTCTAAAAACTCCTGCTCTCCACCCCTGACATTCAGAGCTTCCTGTTTTTGTGCTGCATCCTGGAGGCTGCTTAAATTTACTTATTTATTATCATTATTTTTATTTTTTGTCTTTTTTTTTAAATCTATCTTTACATATATCTGCTATATTTTTTGCTATATCTTCTTTAATCTGGTTACCAACACATCTACGATCCCTGACAATACAAGTTTATTTATCCCATTCTATTAAAGCCTGGAATTCCATCAAATATTCAGGGGGCTTAATTTTGCCTCATTTACCTTTTCTGGACTTATAGGAAATGCCACCTATTCCTCCCAGGGATGTAGTCTCCACTAGATTTTGATGGTGACGCCACAAGGGATTCAAGGACATATACTCGTTACTTTTGAAGGCATCAAACCTTTCAAATATTTTCAAGATACCCATGTGGCTTCCAGTTCTGAGTTATATCAATACATACAACTGCAGCATTTCATTATCTCTTCTGCAGTAGACTACAACTTTGGTTGTCTTAAAAGCCATTGAGAGTAAATGCTATTCCAATCCTCACGCTCCATGCCTTATTTCTTTAATACAGGCCTCTATTCGTTCCTCCAAATCTTACCCCAAAACACATGATATGCCCCAATAGGAAGAGGAACTTGGTAACTCTTAATCAGAAGAGGATTGGACAGATATATGGACTTCAAAGACCAGAAATTAATGTAATATTCTAGCTTTGGAAAACTCATATACATTTCTTTGTGCTGGCACTTCACATCTAGTATCTCTAAATTTGTAACCAGGGGCGGACTGACAACTCATGGGGCCCCTGGGCAATAGGGGATCATGGGGCCCCTGTGTCCTTGCCCAAACTCATAAAAGCCTATGAAAAAGGTACCAGGGGCATCTCATGGGGCTCCCTACTGACCCCGGGCCCTCGGGCAGTGCCTGAGTTTCCAAATGGTCAGTCCGCCCATGTTTGTAACTCAGTACTCATCATTATGCTTCTGTACATGTGGTTAGGTAGGCATGATGTTACAAATGTGGTGGACATGCTCCAAGGCTTGCAGGTTATGGATTCAAGTTTATACTTTAATATATACTACTCATATAGTTTAATATATACTATTCAGATTATTAATTTATTCTGGGTTCAGTAGAAACCTTAGTGAAGAAAACCCCTCCAGTTATCCCATGTTCAGCAGCAAAATTAATTACCTTTATCTTTAAGACTAAACAAACCATAGCCCACTCTTGAAAATTCCCAGTATTACATTTCTCTGAGATCATTTTATGGGACTATGATTAAAGTAGTTCTAAAGTCTAATTTTTTACCCTACTGTATTTCCTGCGTTAAGGTAAAAAAAGTCTTGCTGAGGGGACCCTTATAAGAAGAAGGAGTGGGGAGCAGAGAATGCCGGTGGGGGACCGCCAAAGAAGAGGTGAGCCACCGCTCTCTGTGCAATATCGTTGCACAGAGCAGGTCAGTATAACTTCTTTTTTTATGTTAATAAAAAAAAAATAATCAGCTCTTTCTTCTGATACCCATGAGAAATTCCTCAAGGTGTGGTCCCCATTAATTTCTTACTTTCAATCAAACCAAAGGGTGTTACACCTATGAGCTGTGTGGATGCCAGTATAGTTCATATATACCCAAGATCGCATGCTCCTGCTTACGTGTTTTGTCAAAATTGTCATCATCAGGGGCCAGGAGCATGAGGAGTCAGGGGCCTGGCCCCTGATCACATCACTTTTGACAAAACACATGGGAGGAGTATGATTTGCAGCTTCCATAGACATCCCACAGGTATGGATTATGCAACTATACAATACAAACCATACCCGGAATTCAGCTTTAAGGTTATCAAATTATCACATACACACTATGTATGCACACATCCTGTACCTGGCAGCATTGTTTTCATATATATCTAACAACACTATTTTATATCCAGCAGAAATGTTTAGCTAACCTATGTTCAAATTCACAACTGAACTATTTGTCACACTTTAACCATCATTCGACAATGCATAAAAAGAGGAATCCCAATATTGTCTATGGTTCCTATTTACAATTTTCTTCTGTACTACTTGGAAAAAGGTGTAGACACTTCTTTTGGTGTGCATTTTTGGCCCCAATAGACTGCAATCATAAAAAAGCAGACACGCAGGTGTGCCCTACCCTTATGGATGACGCAATTAAACTGGCAGGGTGCCCATGGTACATTGAATCCAGCACCACCTAATACTGTATATACTGTACCTTTTCAGGGTGTAAAGTCTGTGCTCATTATCCCTATATGTAGCACCCTCCTAGTTCAGCTAGGGGAAGCTAGACCCTAATGGATAGTCAGGAGACGGTTAGCAGCTCAGGTGTGATAGCCAGAGGGGTCAAATTGTGGTCAGGGCTGAGAGACTCTGCAGACCAGCTCCTGTGGAATTTCCCACTGCTCTTAGGCTTTTGGAGGAGGACTTTGAAGGCAGTGGGTGGATCTCAGGAGTGACTGGCTGCACTCTTGAGGGACCTCAGCCAATCCGTAACAGAAGGCTTGGCAAGGGGCTGGACTCCCTTAAAAGTGTTAGAGCCTGCTCAGTAGTAGAAGAGTTCGGGGGGAGAGAGAGTGAGAAGTCAGGTGGAAAAAGAAGTAGGAAGATGTAAGGCTGGAGGAGGAAGGCTGCCAGGAGACCTAGTGGGATGGGGCCTGCCTGCAAGCCTGGAGCTGGAAATGAGGAAAACATGGGACTCACTGACCCCCTGAGTGAGGACCATCTGTATGGCAGGGAAAGAGCAGCCCAGCTGATAGGCCTGGTACCAGCAGCCAACCCACAAGCAGTACAGGAGAGGATCAGAGTGAGTACACCTGCACCCCCTGAATGGATAGGGGAAGGAGCACTCTGGTGGGAAACCAGAGTAACCCCCTACTTGTGATTATTCACCTCAATTAGGAGGACAGAAGCCAAATCCCCTGCTCAGGAAGAAAGTCTTCAGATTGCTGGGTGAGGAGAAATTTGTCTAGGGTCTGGGGTGGTACCACTAGGTGATGCTGGCTAGCACTCCAACAGAGACTGCATCAGAGAGAGAAGCTGTGAATAGTTTCAAGAAGGTGTCTTCAGATATCAGTTCCCTTGGGCATCCTATACCCTCTCGTACCCTATCCAAGTTCTAATCCCCTCAATAAAATAACAAAACCAATTCTCAAGGACTGGTTTCTGCCTCCGGATAAAAGCTTGTGTGGAAAATGCTGAATGGCTGTGCAGGACTATAGGGGGGCCCAATTCATCAGCAATTCCTAAGGGGGTAGTGCTACATATACTTGCTTCCTTTCTTAGTGAGTCTGACACTTACTGTACCTGCCTGCATTCGTGATTCAGATCAATAACTCAAAGTAGCCAAGTAAAGGTAAGGATTAGAGGCTTACACCTTGGAAAGTACAAGAAGTAGTGATAGTTTCAATATCGCTGTCCTGACAGATTACATTTTTCAAATATCCTTGTAAAGAGAGAAATATGTAGACTGCTTCATGGACAAAGTTGCAGCAGGAAAATGCCAAGGTGTGCCCCACGCCTCCTCAACTGAGACACATTGTGCTTGCCCATCCACACACACGGTGTACAGACTGGCACAATTATAGCAGAAAAACAGACACAGTCCTAGGGTTGTCACCATTTTGTCCATGGAAAACTGAACAGAATGGGATACTGTGACATGGTTAAAGCATGGTTTGGACATCATAAACACAGTTTTTATTTGCAACTGCAGATGTTTTATACCTAGAATTATAAACAGATGAAATATCAATACTCTGTGCTGGATATCATCCTTGAATTTTCTGATACATTAGTTGTATTTATACAGCTGTACGGCTTTTGCTTGTATTTTGGAAAAACCTCAATAAAAACTTGCACATTAAACATTAATTTGCAAAAGGAGGATGCCAGCTGTTTGCAGCCATCATTGGGGTTGATTTACTAAAAGCAAATAGACTGTGCACCGTACAAGGTACAGTTGCACTCTGCAAGTGCAATTGTTCCAAAGCTTTGTAAATGACATAACGGTTCACTTTGCAAGGATTACCCAATCACGTGCAAGGAAAATTGAAAAAAAAAAAAGCACCTTTGCTTGCACATGGCTGGATAATGGAAGTCAGCAGAGCGTCTGCACATTTACTAAGCTCTGGAGCAACTGCTTTTGCAGAGTTTATTTGCCTTTAGTAAATCAACCGCATTGTTACAGGAGTTTTTGTCAGCACTCCTGATAAAAAATATAGTATGGCCCATCCCTGCAGATAAGACTGCTCTGTGTATCAAAAGTGGGACCAGCTGTCAAAGTGAAAGCAGAGGCTCACAGATTACACTGGGAAAATCAGTCTCTCAAAGTCATTTGTAGGGCTGTGTCCTAGGGAGTACTGGTCGCAGGAGAGGTCCCCATTCAACTCTGGCCTCCTAAAGTCAGCCATAGATGGATCAAATCCTGGCTGGTGGACTTGGGTTCAAAAAGCACATCGTATTTTAATAATGCAATTATTCAGCGGCTATAGCCTCTAGCAATAATCATTGTGTTCTCCCGGCAAGGACTGTGTCCTGTGCCCCCCTGACAGGGGAACACAATAGATCCACAGGAGAAATTCCCCCATCAACACTTACTGTGATGATGGGGGAATCAAGTGATTCACATCATCTATGGCTTGCCTTACACTACAGCCAATGCTCAAGGTGGGAGCCTATCCTGCCTCTGCATCAGCTCAGCCATGCTCTGGGCTACTACTGATAGCCTCCTCCTGGAAATGCTAGTTGCTTTATGTACATGGGTTGGAACTCTCTAGATTGTCACTGGGTCACCTGAAGCCCCCTTCAATTCAGACAGTGACTTAAAGTGGTTCTAAAGGTTATTTCTTTTTTTTAATAATGTTATACTTACCTGCTGTGTGCAATGGTTTTGCACAGAACAGGCCTGATTCTCTTCTTTTTAAGTCCACCGCCTGCGGTCCTGGCTCCTCCCTCCTGTCGCGTGCCCCCAATAGCAAGCCTCTTACTCTGGGGACACTTAAGCAAGCATGCTCCAGAGCTGCACTCCTGTGAATGGGCACTGTTCATTCATACACAGAGCATGGCTTGGCCCGACCCCTAACTTCTCCTCATTGGCTGTGACTGACAGCAGCAGAAGCTCCTGCTGCTGTGTGAGCAAATGAGGGGAGAGAGACCCAGGAGAGCCCCTGCTCTCATGGACACTGCTGGACTGAGATAGGGCTCAGGTTAGTATAAGGGGGGGGGGGGGCTGGGGGCTACACCGAGAAGATTTTTTAACTTAATGCATAGATTGCATTAAGGTAAAAAAAAAAAAAAATCTTCTGCCTTTAGAACCACTTTAAGTAATGTCATTAGCATTACTACGTCAGACACACAGGGGATGATTTACTAAAGACAAAAGTCTGTTCATTTTGCAGCGGAATTTTCGCTTAGTTTAAAGAATATAGTGAATATTCACTTTGCAAAGCATACCCAATCACAATCAAGGAAAATAAAAACAAAACAGTATTTTTGCTTGCACATGATTAGATGATGAAAGTCAGCAGAGCTCCACCTCATTCACTAAGCTAAGGTAAATTTCCCTTGCAAAGCGAACAGCTTATTTGTCATTAAATAATCGACCCCAACACGCCAGAATTATGGACATCAAACTGATGGAACACCTTGCAGCATGTACAGTATACATGGCTCTCCTGAGCACTATAATAAGATTTGGTAACTATGGCACCTCAAGGAAGATCCACCCTAAAAAAACAAACAAAATAACCCTATATGTCTGCACAATCTGTAGTAATCAGGGGCAGACTGACAACTCATGGGGCCCCCGGGCAATAGGGGATCATGGAGCCCCTGTGTCCTTGCCCAAACTCAAAAAAGCCTATGAAAAAGGTACCAGGGGCATCTCATGGGGCCCCCTCCTGACCCCGGGCCCTCGGGCAGTGCCTGAGTTTCCAAGTGGTCAGTCCGCCCCTGGTAGTAATGCTGGCACAGGGGGGAAGTCAGTTTTAAGGATGGAGAGAACAAAGTCTATTTTTTTTATTTCTCTGCTTCCTTCTTTTCTTTTTACTTCTACTCACATTTAGTCAGGTCTAGTGCCACTTATCCTGTAATAAGGTTTTTTGTTTATATTCAGTGCAAGTCTGTTGGTAGGATTTGCTTAGTGTACCTATTGCTATACCCACTACGGGAAGCTCCTATGTATTTGTGTTCTTACCTAGACACCTTTCGCTGTACTTTCCTAGACAACCTGTAGAAATTGCATTGAAATTCTATTGATATTGACTGCTCTGGAACTTGTGCTCTTATCGTTCTGCTGCTCCATTTTCCTGTTCATGTTTTTATGATTGGAAACATTTTTAAAAATTGTTACTTATATCAACTCCACAGTGTGTCAGTGCTGTGGAGAAGTGAGAACCAGAAGGAGGCATGGGTGTGCTTTCTCCTCCTCTAGCTAATCTTTATGGCCACTGAAGAAAACTACAGATTGCTGCTGGAATGGAGGCCTAGTGTCAAGGTAAGGTGGGAGGGCAGACTGGGCTCCAGTTATTATCATTGTTGTCTTTGCTCCCTATTATTTTATTTATTTATTTCAGATACTTATATAACGCCGTCAATTTACGCAACGCTTTTACATATATATTGTACATTCACATTAGTCTCTAACCCTCAAGGGGCATACAATCTAAGGTCCCTAACTCACATTTGTATACAAGGGCCAATTTATACAGGATCCAATTAACCTACCAGCATGTCTTTGGAGTGTGGGAGGAAACCAGAGTACCTGGAGGAAGCCCACGCAGGCACAGGGAGGACATGCAAACTCCAGGCAGGAGGTGCCGTGGCTGGGATTCGAACCAACGCCCCTAGGCCAGGCGGAAGTGCTAACCATTTAGCCACTGTGCTGCCCACCCTGTTGTTATGATTGCCTGTTTGTTGCTTCCATATTGTACATTTTGTCCCACATGTCGTACAGTTTGCCCATTTGTTGCCCATTTGTTTCTACTATGGAGGCTCTCAAATTTAAGAGTTAGGAATTGCTAAATATTGGGGTGCTGTGAAGAGGCTGTGCAGCATACGCATGTGTTTGCAAATGTGTACTAACTAAACCCCTGTTTTTAATGCATACTGTTAGACAGGACAATTCAGTTTGTTCGCAAGCTGTTCAGTAAGTTGAACCGGGAAGTTTTCTCTTTTATTGTTTGACATTTGTTGACCATGTATTGCATCAACTGCTTTTTTGTTGCCCATGTATTGTAATAATTCCTTGTTTGTTGACCGTATTTTGTACTGATTGCCTATTTGTTGCCTATTTTGTACTGATTTCCTATTTGTAGAATTATTGCTTACCGGTTGCCAATCCATAATAAGAAAATGCCTGATTACTGCCCACGTACTATAACAAATGCCTGTTTGTTGCCCCCATATAGTAACAATTTCCTAATTGTTGCCTGGATATAGTAACAATTGCTAAGTTGTTACCTAGTGTGGCAGTGCGGTATCCTGCCATGGTGGAAATCATGATGGAGACACAGGATTCTCAACTAAACAGGTTGAGGGGCTCCAGGCAGTTCTCACAATGCAGAGGAAACTGATTTATAAGTTTCCTCTTTGGTTTGTAAAGCCTGTTTTGGGACCTGTAGCCTGGAGATTTCTTAGAGATTTGGGAGGGATGAAATCTCCAATCCTGGGCCCATATTTTGAGAGCAGCCAGCGTGCTGATTGCACAGGTGTGTGCAGGCCTTTTAGGGGAAGCCAGGACATGATTCTGGGCTCCACCCCGGCAGTTAGGAGGGCGCCACCCAGGCAGACGGGAGGTCTCTGCCGTGGAGTCAGGTGGGCTACACCTAGGAGAGGTGGAAGCCAGACTAGCTGTGTGCTAGTGCCATACTTTGGGGAAGAGTCTGCAGGAGGCAGACTTAAAACTGCGTACAAGCCAGGAGGCTGAATACTGTTTATTTGAATTCGTGTGATGGTGGATACCCCTGCGTGGGAAGAATTTTGGTTGTTTGAACTTTCTTAAATAAAAGTGGGCAAACAGGCCCTTAAAAAATAAGCGAGTTGCTGTGTGCTTTGAAGAAGCTCTACCACTTGAAGCGAGTTCCCACACTAGGTATTGTAATGATTGCCTGCTACAACTACAACGACGACTACCAGAGAGCTGGGGAACAAGAAGGATGCTGGAAAAGCAGATATATTGTACAGGGACATGGCCCCACTCTCTTCAGAGAGTTCTCCTTCAGATTTATATTGTTTGCCTACTGCTACGGGACTTTGCACATCAGTTCATAACAGCAGTGAAACCAATCACCACACCAGGGTTGCATCAGCTTCTCTGCATGGGGACTGTCACTATCTGGTCTTCACACAGACATCTCTAGATGCTGCGCTGACAGACCATCAGGCAGTATACTTTGTACTTCCCTGCAAACAGCCAAGAGCCTGGGCAAGAACTCCCCTTCCTAGGAGACTGCTATCTATAGGATTGGCGAGCAAGCGGATGCCCAACCTCTTTCTGTCATCACTCTAGAGACACTGCATTCAGACACCTTTACACCTCCAGAAGACCTTTGCTTTGAGCAGTACCACGGCTTATCTGTTTAATTTAATTGAATTGCCAGTATCCACTAATGCTTATGAGCCCCACCATTGCTAGCAGAAGACAGTAGATACCACCATATCAGGAAATTTAAACATTGCAGGACTCAAGTTGCCATCTCTAGGACCTTACTGCTCCTAAGACCATTGTTATTCAAATTAGGGTATTTATATCTATTTATGCAGGAGTATACATTTACATAATTCTCTGCATGCCCTGTTGCAGCGCCGGTGACACGGAGGGAGCAGATAAGTCAACAAACCATTTCTTCCCCCTCTTGCTGCTGGTGGTGCACTTAATATGCACTTAAATAGTTTAAGCTTACATCTCATGACTGTATAATATGTTAAACATTGCTAATTGATTATTTCTATTTTATGCATTAACTGGGGTTGTGTATTCTAAGCCCCAAATTCCTGTAGTGTACTCACAACATTGATGCTGGCATTTTTTTGGACTGCCTATACATTTCTGTATGATTTGCAACCTTCCAGCTTGAGGTCCAATTTTAAATTTTTTTTCTGTAATTAGATTACACTGGTCTTAGAAAACCACTAATCTTTTACAAGGGCTTCCACACTGCTGTCGTCTCTTACCATTAGCAGGTTCTGCATGACAAAACCCTCTAGCCACAACCTTGAGGCTAATAGTAACATAACATGTATGTGCCTGTAAATAACTGCTAATCTTCAAATAACTTTGTAAATCCTCGCTCCTGTCTGTACATGGGGGCTCTACTTCTGCCCAAGTCAGGGCTTAGTTATGCCACTCCTACTCCAGCTGTCAAATGCTAGAGTTTCAGTGGACATTAGAGGCTATGGCAGGAGGGCAGGAGCTAAGAGTTGGGGGAGGTGGGGCTTAATTTCACATTGGGCCAAAGTCAAGGTATGTGAATGAGATATACATCACATTGTACCATAAAAGAAAAGATGTCCAATAGCAATCCCCAGCAACTTTGAACATTCTTCTATGATTCTGGATCCAATTCTATTCTAAAAAAAATGCTATTATAGAAATGCAATAGAAACCAATTTTACTATTTATATCTAACAAACAAAATTCTAATATACAGATTGTTCCCAGAGGTGTTCCGGTTACACCAAAGTGTAAAACGGCAAAATATATGATAACCTCATGACACTGCAAACATTTTTGAAAAAACAAAGGGTAGAACATAAAGTAGGAAACAACACAAGTAGGTAAATGGGGTCTATGTTTTGTTCTTTGATATAACCTCAGCACATTTAATTCCTGCCACTTTTTTAAAAGCCTATGCAACTGTAGTCAGATGCTTGGCCAGATGAGGAGGTTGGGAAGCCGAGTGATCTGACTTCTAACCACTTGGTTGTTTGCAGTCCCCATGCTTGCTCCTTCCCCTTCCTCTCCGGAGTGTCTGTAGTGGCAGTGATACCCGCTGGGGATTAAAAGGACTAGATGATGCAGCCGATCAGGATCCTGAGAAATTAGTTTGCAAGGAGTGCTGCAATGTGCAGGTGAATGCAGCTGCAAACTACAAGGGCCAGAAAACCCTGCAAAGGAGGAGGAGGAGAAGGGAGAGTATTTTCCTGGATTTTGGAGAGAGGAAGAGACTCTTGCTGTGCGGGGACTGGAGTGGTACACACCTGTGTGCTTGGGCATGCAGCAACTGGAGTGCTAGGAATCAAGCCACTGAAGACCAGAGAGCTGGGGACTAAGCCATTGAGAACCAGAGTGCTGGGGACTGAGCCACCATGGGTCAGCGACAGATGAGTGTCCAAGACAAGGTTCACTAGGTACCAGGACTGGTGATTGCTTGCGGCTGTGCTGACTTTACCACTGTTTAGCAAATCAAGAAAAGAAGAGACTGCTTATCTGTCTAGTAGCTGTCAAAAACAAATCTGTCAGGAATGGACTCACCACAGGTGGTGCTGGGGTTCACCTGCCGTGTGGACTGCAGTACCAGTGCTGGCCAGCGGGTGCTCTCAGCAGCCAGAATCTCACTCCTGCAATCAAGCCATCACCTGAGGCTGATTGCAGGAGGTGTATTTGAGCAATGGCCAGGCCTGCAGTCAGTGCCTTGGTGTTGTTTCCCATGAGCCCCTGTACCTGGTATCCTGTGTTCCTGCATATCTGCCTATCTGATTTGTTGCTGACCCTGCTTTGATCCTGACCTCTGCTGACTTCTCCTGCCCTGATCCCTGGCCTGTCTGACTTCTCTTGGATACCCTCATTGGATCTGATCTCCTGTTACTGACCCAGCGAGTGACCCGACTATTCTGTGCCTGCTGCCTTGTACCGCGTTGTTCCCACCATTACCGACCCGGGCTGTCTAACTACGCTTCTGCTCAGCCATCCATCCATCCGTCCTGCATGGACCCATCCGCCTCTTCACGTCAGGCTCTCCTCCAGAATATACCTCTGGCGGATCCCTCTACCACGGGTGGGTGTACTCAGGGGCCGCGACCTGGTCTCTGTCTGCTCCAAGTCCATCCCCACCATCAGGGGCCCTGGTGAACAAGCAGACTGGGACTTAGACTCCACACTCTGGGGAATCCTATTCCGTGGGTTGCTAGAGGTACTGCCAGATGGTGCATTACAGACCCATACGGCCTGCCTGACCATTTCACCTCTCCAGCCCTGACCACGCCTGTGTTCCCACACATTTCTGGTCATACCCGGATCCCTGACAAAATCACTGCGGGCAGCCTTAAAGGAAGGGTAATTAAGTGCACCACCATACACACTGGGCCCCACCGTTTAGCCTGCTGGAGTTTGCAGGTCAGTTGTCAGATACTGAACAACTGTTTCCTATGGGTACCGCTCTCATACTATTGTATATTCATACCTAAAATTAACCAAAAATAATCATAAACAGTGCAAAATAAACTCAAATTTTATATGCGGAACAACAAATTGTGAACAATTTGTGAAAAATAATGTTCATAATGTGAACAATTGTGGCTTTAAATAAAGCATAAAGTGACTTCCAAAACTGCATCCATATTACATTTCCTCATTATAAAGAATCCCAAAAGAACAAAAGCATGCAATTTATAATGTCTCTTTCTTTGGCCTTCAATGTGTTCCAGTACGTGTGACAAATGGACTATAATACACCTCCGTGTTCTCCAGTGCTCACACCTCAAATATAGGTAGATTCACTAGATATGCTGACCCCTTAAAGAATTTGTAAACCCAAGATTTCATATTCCTAATATGTGCCTGCTGTACTATGTACTTCCATGAAAAATATCCTGTTCTCTTTGTATGCCTTTATTTGTGTGAAATCCCTGGTGTTCCTGCCAGTCCCCAGCTTTCCTATAAAAAAAACTGACCACACTAAGCAGCAGAGCATACTGTAGTCAGTTCTTTACCTGTGCTGGGAACTCAGTGTGCTCTCCTCCAATGATCAGACCTGTGCTGACACCCCGCTGGCGCAGCCATTCACTGGGAAGATCAGTGTGCTACCATTTTTCCTTCCCCAGCTCTTATGCAGCTGAGAACAGAGGGTATGTAATCACTTATAAAAAAGGGGAAAAAACGTAGGCGGATATGACGTCACGCAGGAGGTCCTGCCCATGGCATTTCATCTGTGTTTGATTTTGTGGTGATACTTTCTACCCCAGATACTCCCAGCTAAGGATGTAGAGACCACTTGTGTATGCAGAGTACAAAAAGCAGGAGACAGAAGGAAATCCAGGAAACAAGCCAAAGTCAGGGTAGACAGCAGGCAAGCACAGATGGTAGACAAAGCTAAGGTCGGTGCACAGGAACTCAGACACTGAATACATGTAATAGTAGGCAAACAAGAGCTCAGAGAACTGGGAGGTTACTCAGGCAACACAGACTGCATTGAGCATGTCTTATATAGGGAAGCAAACTGAAAGATGGGCTAAGAAGTTATGGAAGGGAAAAGAAATATAAACCCACAGAATAGCAAGCGACGCTCATAGGTGAACACACAAGCCAAACAACACATGTGAAAGGAATCCGCTGTAGGAGAGGCAGCAAGGAGGTAAGAATTACACAGGCAGGGAAACTGTAGGCTAAATTGTAACAAAATGTATCCAGACAAAGGGGCTTTACCCTACTCTAAGAAATTATAATCTAGCCAATAGAACCTGGTCTTTCTAAAAGTATCCTGTCTACTTTGAGAGGAAAGGATGAGATCTTCCATATGTCTGATGTCGTCAGCTATGCAGAGCCATAGGGATATTAAAGGTGGGGTGGGGTCTTTCCATTTCAGAGGGATGCAGGATTTAGCTGCCTTTAGTAGGTGCTGGAGAATGAATCTAGCATATTCTTTGGAAGGGATGGAGGAATCGTGTTACAATAAAGAAAGCTGAATCTTCTGGCAGAGTAAAAGTCACAAATTTATGGGAAATGTAACTTTGCATTTTATAATTTTTTTAGCCTAACATTTTTCTGAAATCTTTTGACTGGTCATATGACATACCAAGTCCTTCTCTCTTTGGTCTTCACCCAGGAGTGGGTGGTCTTCATTGATGCAAAATGCAGTGTTAATGTGATGTTGACCGTGCCGCTCCCTGTCTTATTACACAGCAAATGCAGGGCACAGTGGTGATAGAGGCCCATGATGCTATGCATTTACAATATGTTTTCAATCTGGGTTTAAGTGATACTGGTCATTATTCAATCAGGAAAAATAGCATGAGAGGCTTGTTTTTTTTTCACATCTGCAAGAGGACCTTTTTTATTTACAGTAGTTCAGAGTTGGGCTTTCAGTGCAAATTGTTAACTTTTATCCTTATTTTTTGCATTTTTTCATTGGCAAACAATCTACAGTGGAGAAAATAACTATTTGATTCCCTGAAGATTTTGTACGTTTGCCCACTTACAAAGAAATGAAGAATCTATAATTTTTATCATGTGTATTTCAAATGATAGAGTCGAAATATCAACCAAAAATCTAGAAAAACACATGATACAAATGGTATAAACTGAGTTGCAGTTCAGTGAGTTAAATAAGTATTTGATATCCAAGCAAAACATGACAGTACTTGGTGGAGAAACCCTTGTGGGCAAGCACAGAGGTAAGACATTTCTTGTAGTTGGTTACCAGGTTTGCACACATTTCAGGAAGGATTTTGGTCCACTCTTCTTTACAGATCTTCTCTAAATCCGTAAGGTTTTTTGGCTGATGCTTGGCAACTCAAAGTTTAAGCTCACTCCATACATTTTGTATAGGATCAAGGTCTGGAGACTGGCTAGGCCACTCCAGGACCTTAATGTGCTTCCTCTTGAGCTACTCCGTTGTTGCCTTGGCGGTATTTTTTGGGTCATTGTCATGCTGGAAGACCCATCGACAACCCATCTTCAGTGTTCTGACTGAGGGAAGAAGGTTCTCATACATGATTTTACAATGCATGGCCCCATCCATTGGCCCCTCAATGTGGCAAAGTTGACCTGTACCTTTAGCAGAGAAAAATCCCCAAAGCATAATGTTTCCACCTCTGTGCTTCACTGTAGGGGTGGTGTTCTTAGGGTCATAGTCATCATTTTTCTTCCTCCAAACACGGTGAGTCGAGTTAATGCCAAAGACCTCAATTTTGGTCTCATCTGACCATAGCAGTTTCTCCCGATCCTTCTCTGAATCATGTAGATGTTCACTGGCAAACTTCAGACGGGCCTGGGGGGGCACTGCAGGATTTCAATCCATGGCAGCATATTGTGTTATCAATGGTTTGGTGACTGTGGTCCCAACTGTCTTGAGATCATTCACAAGCTCCTCCCGTGCAGTTCTGGGCTGATCCCTCACTTTTCTCATGATCATCCTTACCCCATGAGGCGAAATCTTGCATGAAGCTTCAGACCAAGGGTGATTGATAGTTATTTTGTATTGCTTCCAATAATCTCTCTGGCAGTTGTCTCCTTCTCATCAAACTTTTTGGTCTTGTAGCCTATTTCAGCCTTGTGCAGTTCTATAATCTTGTCCCCAACGTCATTTGACAGCTCTTTGGTTATTTGCACATGGTGGTGATGTTTGAATGGAAGAAAAATATTCTGTGGACAGGTGTCTTTTATACACATAGCAAGTTGTCATTAGGAGCACCTTCTAAAATTGACCGGACTAATCTGTGTACCACATAGCCAGTCTGTTGGAGCCAGAATTGTTGTTGGTTGATAGGAGATCAAATACTTATTTTACTCACTGAACTGCAACTCAATTTATAACAGAATATTGTGCAAAAGTTCATTTATTTTAGTAATGCAACTTAAAAGGTGAAACTAATATATGAGATAGACTCATTACATGCAAACCAAGATAGTTCAAGCCGTGATTTGTCATAATTGTGATAATTATGGCTTACAGCTCATGAAAACCCCAAATCCACAATCTCAGAAAATTAGAATATTGTGAAAAGGTGCAATATTCTAGGCTCAAAGTGGCCCACTCTAATCAGCTAATTAAGCCATAACATCTGCAAAGGGTTCCTGAGCCTTTAAATGGTCTCTCAGTCTGGTTCAGTAGGAATCACAATCATGGGAAAGACTGCTGACCTGACAGTTGTGCAGAAAACCATCATTGACAGCCTCCATAATGAGGGAAAGCCTCAAAAGGTAATTGCAAAAGAAGTTGGATGTTCCCAAAGTGCTGTATCAAAGCACATTAATAGAAAGTTATGTGGAAGGGAAAAGTGTGGAAGAAAAAGGTGCACAAGCAGCAGGGATGACAACAGCCTGGAGAGGATTGTCAGGAAAAGGCCATTTAAAAGCGTTGGGGACTTTCACAAGGAGTGGACTGAGGCTGGAATCAGTGCATCAAGAGCCACCACACACAGACAGATCCTGGACATGGACTTCAAATGTCATATTCCTCTTGTCAAGCCGCTCCTGAACAACAAACAACGTCAGAAGTGTCTTACCTGGGCTAAAGAAAAACAGACCTGTTCTGTTGCTCAGTGGTCCAAAGTCCTCTTTTCTGATGAGAGCACTTTTGCATCTCATTTGGAAACCAAAGACCCAGAGTATGGAGAAAGAATGGCGAGGCACACACTGCAAGATGCTTGAAGTCCAGTGTGAAGTTTCCACAGTCTGTGTTGATTTGGGGAGCTATGTCATCTGCTGGTGTTGGTCCACTGTGCTTCATTAAGTCCAGGGTCAACGCAGCCGTCTACCAGGAGATTTTGGAGCACTTCATGCTTCCTTCCGCAGATGAGCTTTATGGGGATGCTGACTTCATTTTCCAGCAGGACTTGGCACCTGCCCACACTGCCAAAAGCACCAAAACCTGGTTCAATGACTGTGGGATTACTGTGCTTGATTGGCCAGCAAACTCACCTGACCTGAACCCCATAGAGAATCTATGGGGCATTGCCAAGAGAAAGATGAGAGACATGAGACCGAACAATGCAGAAGAGCTGAAGGCTGCTATTGAAGCATCCTGGTCTTCCATAACACCTCAGCAGTGTCACAGGCTGATAGCTTCTATGCCACGCTGCATTGAGGTAGTAATTGCTGCAAAAGGGGTCCAAACCAAGTACTGAGCACATATGCATGCTTATCCTTTTTAGAGGTCCGATATTGTTCTATATACAATCCCTGTTTTATTGATTACATGTAATATTCTAATTTTCTGAGATTGTGGATTTGGGGTTTCAATGAGCTGTAAGCCATAATCACCACAATTATGACAAATCACGGCTTGAACTATCTTGCTTTGCATGTAATGAGTCTATCTCATATATTAGTTTCACCTTTTAAGTTGCATTACTGAAATAAATGAACTTTTGCACGATATTCTAATTTTTCGAGTTTCACCTGTATATAGAAATTGTCAGAGGAAAAGACAAGGAAGCCCGGGCAAATGCACCAATGCACAATATGGCTACGCCAATTCGTGCAAAGAAGTGCACATGCGCATAGGCAGGCGACACGTAATCATGCATTCCTGTGCACAAAAACGCACCGGCACACGCAGGGTGCACTAATTGCTGACACTGAGTGGCCTTTATAAGGAATGCAGCTCTGCTCGGTAATTGCTGGATTATCGTCAGCCCCTCCCGTTCCTGAGTCACCTGCTGATTACTCATTACTGACCCAGCTTGATCCTGACCTTGTTCCTGTCTGCTGATCTGTGTATAATCCCTGCTTGATCCTGACCTTGTTCCTGTCTGCTGCCCTGTGTATGATCCCGGGATGATCCTGACCTTGTTCCTGTCTGCTGCCCTGTGTATGATCCCGGCTTGATCCTGACCTTGTTCCTGTCTGCTGCTCTGTGTATGATCCCGGCTTGATCCTGACCTTGTTCCCGTCTGCTGCTCTGTGTATGATCCCGGCTTGATCCTGACCTTGTTCCTGTCTGCTGCTCTGTGTATGATCCCGGCTTGATTCTGACCTTGTTCCTGTCTGCTGCTCTGTGTATGATCCCGGCTTGATCCTGACCTTGTTCCTGTCTGCTGCTCTGTGTATGACCCCGGCATGATCCTGACCTCGCTCCTGTCTGCTGCTACTCTGTGTATGACCCCGGCTAGATCCTGATGTTGTTCTTGTCTGCTGTTCCATATTGTCATTCAGCAAGTTGAATGACAAAAAAATACTCAATTCCCCCATCCACACATTCAAGATGGATGGGGGAATCCTCCCTGCTGAGGTATTGTATTTTGAAACCAGGGAGACTTCTCTGCCATCAGAATACACTGATCAGCCAGCAGCCCTGATCGAGCAAGGAAAATCGGACAGGATGGTTATACAGAAGTCAATTGGCAGATTGACTTCTGCACAACCTCCTTGCCTATGCATGGATTGAAATTCAGCTGGTCCCTGCTGAACTGGCCAAATTTCAAACCATGTACAGCCAGCTTAAATCGGGGCTTCAGTCTCCTGTAAAAAAATAAAAGTCAGTAGCTGCAAAAACTGTACCTGCTGACTTTCAAAAAACAGACACTCACCTGTCCCATGATCCAGCGGTGTCCTCACCCCAGCCAGGTTTACCAGCCATCCTCAGTCCCCGGCATCTTAAGCGTGTGCACCCAACTGTGACAGCTTGTGGTCAAAATCTTCTGAGACCTGTCACGTTTCCCAGAAGACTGCTGGTGGGGGGGGGGGGGGGGGAGGAGAACTTCTGATTTCCTAGGCAGTCAGAGCGGAAGTGAGTACCTGTCAAAAAAAGGTGCCAATCCTTACCAGGGATCAGGGGACGAGTTTAAAGCGAAACTTCCCCTTTTGGGTGAAGGTCCGCTTTAAGCAAACATTTAAGTTTAGAAGGCAGACGCACCAACCAAATGCTGACACTGCATACTAATTTGCAATTATCAGAAATATGCAGCATGAGGTACTCGCTCTGAAAGTTTGTGAAAGGTCCAAAGTGCCATTATCATATAGCTGAGATACTGTAGGTATTCCATAGGGTCCCAAAGTGTTCATCACAAGATTTATAAAACTCCTTTATGAATTGTACCACAGTGGGGCATTTGGTGAGTACACGGTATTCTGTCTGCCGAAAACATCCTGGCCAATACCACAGCAGCAAGAATACCTTTTGTAACTAGTATTACAATGTATTATTCTATCAAACACTCTGTGCTAAGATACTTTTGATTACAAGTAATTAGTTTACTTGCTAACACTGCTCTCTTTACACTTAACCCGACCATAGGTGGATTGAAATTTGGCCCGCTCAGTAGAAACCGGACAGATTTCATTTCATCGATGGGCAGGCTGCTTGTACTGAAGTAAATCTATCAATTGACTTCAGTATAACCAGCCTATTGGGTTTTGTTTGCATGATCACTGTTGCTGCATATAGCCGGCAGCAGTTAACACTGACTGTGTTTTCTCTCCTTCAACCTGTCGTTGAAGGAAAGAAAATTGCATAATGTATGACCAGCCTGAGTGCTCGTTCACATATGTATAGACTAGATGCAGTTTGAACCGCATCCAATCCACATGACATGTGAAATACCATTGCTTCCTATGGTGCCGTTCACATATGTCCGGTGCACAGCCAGTGCAGATTCAGTGCAGTTTTATAAAGTCCTGTCCGATTTCTCAGCAGTGTGGTCCAGTTCAGGTGAGGATTACAGGCTATTGACTTCTATGGGAACTTTTCCTAAACCGCATATGTGTGAACAGGAGATAAAATCCTGAGCTAATCCTGTCCTGAACCTGATGTAAACCTGATATGAATCCATGAACGACTACTGTATCAATTAGCTGTGAAACCTGAGCTTCAATCCGCACCGCACATATGTGAATCAGCTCTTAGGCCTGCTGTTAATATTGTTTTCAGAATTATAACCTTCCCATCCCATTTTAGCCACTTTCAAACAGTAATTCACATCACTGGAAAAATGTTTTTTATATTTTATAAACCTTTTTTAGGAATCAAGTGCTTGTCACGAGTTACCAACTTTACAGTTCTTCAATTATAACAGTATGAGCTAATGCTTTTAACAGACAGTACAGTACAGACCTATGCATATAGTTACATATAAGACACATTGGTTTAGAAATGATATAGTATATCTAACAAAAATAAAGACAAATGCATGAAGAAACTATGAAGAAAAGAATTTACTTCAATAAAACTCATAATTAAAAGTGATTTTTAGCAGAAGACTCAGTATTGTAATTGGTAATACAGTGAGGCATATTTATCATGAAAATTAGAAATATATCCCCCTTCCTGCCCAGGCCAATTTCCAGCTTTCAGTGCTGTCACACTTTAAATGACAATTGCGCGATCATGCAACACTGTACCCATATAAAATTTTTATAATTTTTTCGGTGACAGATAGAGCTTTATTTTGGTGGTACTTAATCATCTCTGAGTTTTTTATTGAAAAGTTTATTCTTAGTTTTTTTTATAAAATTTTGTAAATAAGTGATTTTTCTCCTTCACTGATGTGCACTAATGAGGCTGCACTGATGGGCACTGACAGGCTGCACTGATGGACACTGATAGGTGGCACTGATGGGCACTGATGAGGAGGCACTGGTAGGTGACACTGATGGGCATTGACAGGCATCACTGATGGGCACTGATGAGGAGGCACTGGTAGGTAGCACTGATGGGCATTGACAGGCATCACTGATGGGCACTGAAAGGCAGCACTCATATATGGCACTGATAGGCGGCACTTATAGGCGGCACTGACTGGCACTGTTAGGTGGCACTGACTGGCACTGTTATTCGGCACTGATAGGCAGCACTGACAGGCACTGAAAGGCGGCACTGATGCACGCTGATAGGCGGCACTGACTGGCACTGATTGACAGCACTGATAGGTGGCATTGACAGGCATCACTGATGGGCACTGAAAGGCAGCACTCATATATGGCATTGATAGGTGGCACTGACTGGCACTGATGGGTGACACTGAAAGGCAGCTCAAATGGGCACTGATATGTGGCATTGATGTGCACTGGTAGGAACTGAAATGTGGCACTGATGGGCACTGGCAGGTGGTATGGATGAGCACTGACAGCTGGCACTGATGGACACTGACAGGTGGCACTGCTGGGGCTATACAAATCATCAGGGCACACTGATCATCAGTGCTCTGAAGATCTGTATACATGTCCCCTATGTGGAATGCCGATTACCAGCTCTCCTCTCCTCACATGACAGCTCGTGAGGAGAGAAATGCCGATAACTGGCATTTCCCTGTTTACATGTGATCAGCTGTGATTGGACACAGCTGATCACATGACCAAGCCGACATCTTCGGCTCTTTCCATTGATCGGTGATCCGCTGTGTCTGTGGGACACAGCGCACCGTTGATCACTGCGCTGCTCGCTCCCGGAGCCGCGCATGCGTCGAAAGAATGGGAGGACATCATATGACATCCTCCCAGAACAAGAGAACCGCCTTGCGCCCGTCATTGTACTATATGGCGGGCAGGAGGCGGTTAAAGCTGAAAAGATATTGCATGTCTCTTCTGCAAAAAGCCTGTCTACATGCAGTTATTTAGCTTAAGAATTTAGTTCAGCTTTGAGGGCCAATTCACACCATGCCCTGAGCTGAATCGCACAGGAACATGCTATGCATTCCTGTGCAATTCATATGCGGCTCTATTTGGTACGATTTCAAGCCCATTCATTTGAATGGGATGAAATCGCACAGCACCAAAAGTAGTGCCTGCACTAGTTTTTGAAAAGCACGACAACCACATTGCATGATACTTTCTACCATGCAATTTGGTGTGGGCCAGTGCGGGCAAACTCACTGTGTTTGTGACTTGTGTTTGAGGTGTCTTTCATTTTTAACTGACCCCCACATCAGATCTCTCCAGCTGATTGTACTGTTGAAATGGAATTCCAGCTTACACCTAACTAGCCTTAAAACTGTCCCCTCAGGTGGCTGCAGGGGAGTGAAAAGAATGCTCCAGTAACGGCTAGTAAAGCCTGGAGTGGTTACATCACCCATAGGCTTCAATGACCCATCCATTGTCAACGCAGGGAAACTGGATCACTTGACCGGACCAAAGTGGCCTGAAAATAGTTAAGTATTTTCTTACACAGGTTAGTTAGCATAGATGTTAGAAGGAGGGTGGAGACAATTTTAAAGCTAGGTAGGTGTAAGCTGGAATTCCACTTTAGGTTAGTGATTTTTTTTAAACAGCTCCAGAGATGATACACATCATGATTTAAAATTGTCCAGTGTGCTGGAGGCTGCTTTGTTAGATTGACGTTGTCAGTCCTCTGACCCTGGACTCCTTTGCAGCTGTGATCTTCTGGTGCTGCAGAGGTTAATATAAACAGCTGCACCTGATAGGCACCTGTCATAGGCACCTGTCAAATGTGCTGACTAGGCCCGCCCATTCTGCCCCCATTTCTGATGAATTGTCACTAAACTTCAGCTTTAAAGAACTTCAAGATCAGTTTTAGTCAGTCAGGGCTGGCAGGCTGCTAAGATTCTGGTGCAATAGAAAGTGATAGAAACAAAATTTCACTGCTTTTGTTGTGAACTTTTAAGATGGATTTCTCCACAGTGTCCAGCTGTAGAGGTGATTGAGAACTTGTTTACTTGTTCAGAATCTGTAAATACTTAATGTGCATGGTATGGGAATAGGTTCACTTTAACCTTCCTCCTCCAACCAACATACCAGGTCCAACAACACACTCGATACTCTCCTCCTTTGGCCCTGTTACCACCGAGGAGGTTGCCAAACTCCTTTCCAAGGCCCACCTCACCACCTATCCCCTCACAATTATTGTGCCCTCCTTCCTGCTCTGTCATAGACTCTCTAACCGCCACTCGTCTACTTTAATGAACAGCTCCCTCTTCTTTTTCAATTCTACCAAGGGGCAAATTTCCTCGCCTTTCATTAGGTCTCTTAATTCAGCATCTCCCTTCCTTATCCATCTCCCTGCAATCTTTTCATTCCCCGATGGAAAAAAACTGTGTTTACAATTGGCATAAACATAGAGTTAAATTCCCATCCCATCTGTTTGTGCATTGTGTCCCAAGCTCTCAAAACAATTCTTGTAAATACACTTGTACTTTCTATCACTCCATGAAAGTGAGGTGGCAACCATATTATCCTATCCAAATGTGTTTTACTTAAAGTGTTTTCTATATTTATCCAACTTTTCCCCTGTGAGGTATGTGTCCAATTAAAAATTCATGCTATCAATACTATGTTATAATATCTTCTGAAAGCAGGTACACCTAAACCCCCGTTTTCTTTGTCTCTGGTTAGAACTTCATAACTTATTCTAGTTTTTTTATTACTCCATATAAACTTTAGCATAATTTTTTTCATTATCCTAAAATACAGTCCTGGCAGCTTTATTGGGATCATCTGGAATTTATATAAAATTTTTGGGACGATTACCATTTTAATTAAATGTATTCGTCCTATCCACGATATACCACCTATCCCAAATTTTCTCATTTCATCTTTCATTTCGTTTAATAACAGAATATAATTTACTTTGTATAGATTCCTAAGTATTTTAGTTCTTTTTCCTTCCAAGAGAAAGGAAATTCCTTTTGCAAAGCCTTTCTCTCTCCTCTTGGAAGATTTATATTCAAGATTTCTGTTTTAGTTGGGTTAATTTTTAAGTTAGACAAGTCCCCATATTCCTTCAGTGTTTTCATTAAATTGGGTAATGTTATCCTTGGGTTACCTGCATAGAAGAGCAAGTCGTCGGCATACGCCTCTACTTTATGATCTGTCTCTCCTATCCTAATTCCCTTGATATCTGTATTTTTCATTATTTTCTCTAAAAGGGATTCTAAGGACAGGAAAAACAGCAGCGGTGACAAAGGGCATCCCTGACGTGTCCTATTATACATCTTAATACTCTCTGATATTTCCCCGTTAACCTTTATTGCAGCTGATGGTTGACTGTACAATTTCCCTATCCATATTCTCATTCTAGGACCCATCCCTAGGACTTTCAGTGTATCCAACATATACCCCCAATCTACTCTGTCAAATGCTTTTTCAGTGTCTACCGACAGTAACAAAACAGGGAATTTTTCTTTTACATTTTTGTATAAGCATTATTTTTTATTTATTTATTTCAGGTACTTATATAGCGCTGTCAATTTAAATATATCTATTATACATTCACATCAGTCCCTAACCCTCAAGGGGTGTACAATCTAAGGTCCCTAATTAACATTCATACATACACATACTAGGGCCAATTTAGAAGGATCCAATTAACCTACCAGCATGTCTTTGGAGTGTGGGAGGAAACCGGAGTACCCGGAGGAAACCCACGCAGGCACAGGGAGAACATGCAAACTCCAGGCAGGTGGTGCTGTGGCTGGGATTCGAACCAACGACCCTAGTGCTGCCAGTCAGAAGTGCTAACCATTTAGCCACTGTGATACAGTTTCCTTCTCCCTGTCATTTGGGGCCCAGTTGAACCTTGGTATGGGGCAGTAGGATCCCAGAAGATGAGGTTTCGGGCCAATTTGTGCAATACCATTGCACATAGCAGGTATGTATAACATGTTTATGATTTTATTTAAAAAAAACAGCTTTATAATCACTTCATGTACTAAAAGAAAGCCAAAGCTATCCTCAGGAAAACAGTGCAATTTGTTTATATATAAAGTTCTTATGAATTGAATATACATATTGCAAAATGAAAACATTTGTTGAGTTCGTTAAGGGGGTTAAACCACAGGTATTATCCCTACTTTCTCTCCCAGGGACAAACCCCACTTGATCCATATGGATCCACTCCGGCATTAACTTCTTCAGCCTACTTGCCAGCACTTTTGCATACAGTTTGGTATCTATGTTTAGTAGGGATATCGGCCTATAACTAGAACACTGTGTGCTATCTTTCCCTTCTTTTGGTATTATTGTGATATGAGCCTGTAGGGATTCCTCCCTCATTTCCATCTCCCCTCCCAATGCATTCATATATGTAGTTAATTTAGGTATCAATTGATCTTTAAATTTCTTATTGTATCTCACAGTATACCCATCCGGTCCTGGACTTTTCCCTGCCATAGTACTCTTCAATGCACTATAAATTTCTTCTTCTGTTATTGATCTCTCTAGGGATATTAACTGCTCTTCTCTCAATTTCGGTAACCCCGCTTCTTTTAGGTGTGTCTGTCTTTTTTTTACTTCTTTCTTCCTCATCTCTTATGGACTGTTGGGGATTGATATTATATAATTTACTATAATAATCTCTAAACACTTTTGCAATATTTTTGGTAGAATATTTTAGTTCTCCTTTATTATCTCTTATTTTCTCTATATAGTTCCTAACTTTCTTTTTTCTTTGAGCTCTCATTAGGAATTTTCCTGGTCTATCTCCCCACTGATATCTTTCACTACTCACCTTATTAAACACTCTCCTTTTTTTCTTCCTCCATTAATTTATTTAGTTCTTCTCGTTTTTCCAATATCTTCTGCTTATTCTGTTTTGTTATATTATTTTTATGTACCTGTTCTAATTCAAGTAATTCTCTATGAAGTGTGTTAATTCTCTCATTCTTTTCCTTTTTCTTTTTCACCCCAATCGCTATTAAGATTCCTCTAATATATGCCTTGTGGGCTTCCCATACAGTCACCACCGACACCTCCTCAGTCTCATTTCTTTCGAAATATAGTTCTATTTCTCTTTTAATTATCTGTTCCGTCTCCTGATCCTGAAGATCATTTTCTTGATCCTCTATCCTATATAGCAGATTTCTTTGTTCTTTTCTCATTTCTATCGTCCACTTTTCTAGTTTCAAAATAGTTTGGGCCCTTTCTTCCACTTTTCCCTCTTTCTTCCACTCTTGATATCATTTGCCCCAGATCTTTCTGTATTATCACCATCTCTTGTTTTATTGATTTTTCAAGGCTTTGAAACATTTCAGCTATTTCTCCTTTGTTTGACATTTGTAGTTCCTTTTCTTGTTCTACCGCCTCCACTCTTTTTCTCCTTTTTTAACCACTATTAGCTGTTTCCAGGGATAGTCTAGGACTATCTTCCATACTGATTTCCAACACACTCCTTTCACTTAGTTCTTGTTGTCTTTCTGTGGTCAGGCTCCCCTGTGAGGGTATATATTTTTTAATTGTACCTGTTTGGGAGCTCTTGGGTCCACCTCCTTTGGCTATTTTTTTTTTCATGCCGTGAGAAATTTGATTCGCTTATCCAAACTCTGTGGGGAGGGTTAGTTATTATACAGTCCCGTATATCACTTTTAATTCTCCACCACCAGACTCTCAAACTCAATCTTTCTAAAACTAAGCTTGTAATATTTCCTCCTTCCCAATCCCCCACTCATGACTTTACCATTAAGATCAACAGCACAACCATCAGTCACTCCCTATGTGCCAGAGTGCTAGGCATAATCCTAAACTATGACCTTTCCTTCAGGCCTCACATCCAATCACTGTCTAAATCCTGCTGCCTCAACCTCAGCAACATTTCCAGATTTCTCCCCTGTCTGACTAACGACACTACAAAACTACTTATCCATGCCTTGGTTATATCCCGCCTTGATTACTGCAACTCCCTCCTCACTGGCCTACCTTTACACTTCAGTCTATTATGAATGCTACTGCTAGACTTATACACCATACCAACCGATCAGCAACTGCTGCCCCTCTCTGCCAATCCCTTCACTGGCTTCCACTAACCCAATGCAAAAAATTAAAATTACTAACCACAACGTACAAACCCATCCACAACACTGCCCCTAGCTACATCACCAACCTCATCCACATATATCGTCCAAATTATCAGCTCCACTCCTCCCAAGACATCTTGCTCTCTAGCTCCCTTGTCACCTCCTCCCAGGACTTCTCCAGAACCTATTCCATCTTCTATAACTACCTATCCCAGTATGTCTGGTCAGCCCACACTATGTCTGCCTTTAGGCGATCTTTAAAAACTCACTTATTCAGGGAAGCCTACCCCACCTCCACCTAAGAACTGTACTTGAATCACCTCCACCAGATCATCCCCTGCAGCTATCACCTTTTGTATCCCCTCCCCTTCCTTTAGATTGTAAACTCCATGAGCAGGGCTCTTCTATTCCTTCTGTATTGAACTGTATTGTAATTGTACTATCCCCCTATATATTGTAAAGCATGGCGTAAACTGTTGCCGCTATATAAATCCTGTATAAGAATAATAACCACTTGCCACCCACCCACAGTTCATTTACTGCAAGCAGGTGGCAACTAAAGTCTAGACAAAATACCCATACATCGCCTAGCACATGCGCACTGGCATGCCCCCTGAGGCGAGCACCGGCATGTTCTCGTGACAGTTGTGTATTTTGAACACATCATGGCGCTCAGTACCGGCTGCTGTGAGCAGCCTAGGTATCATGTGATATCTATGACCAATGATAGCAACCACATAAAAATAAACTTCATTTGGGTAGTGTTGCATAACAGAGCAAATGCCAGTTAAAGTAGCATAGTGCCAAAAAGTAAAAAATGCTCAGGTCATGAAGGGGGTAAAAACCCTCCAGAGGTCAAATGGTTAAGCAATGGAAGAACGCTGTGATAATGTTTTCATTATGGTGAACTGACTGTTGTATGGTTGTATTATTGGCAATGGACTCATTAGGTACCAGCTGGTTTCACTTAAGAATTTGTGCAATTAGTTTTTGTTCTCTATATGAATTTAGTAAGATAATAAATCTTCCTCATACACAAATAGTTTTACTTTTTTCACATCCTGTACACTTTTTGTCTAGTTACATTTGAATAAATTGTATGTTTTTAAAAGCTGTTTTCTGTATCTGGGTTCTGTTTGAATCTCTATTTTGAAATATGGCCTTTTGGCTGCTGCAATTTTTTTTGTAACTTCCATTGTTGGCTCTTATGCCATTGGGGCCCATTACCCCATTGTAGTACATTCAGCTGTAGAAAGATAAAGTAAATGCTTGGTTGAACAAATGTGCACTTGCTTCCAGAAACTTTTTTAATGGATAGCCACATAAATTATGTTAAAGTTTGGATTCTAGTTTTCTCACAGAGATTGTAGAAGTTAGTAGGATTTAATGGTGATATGCAGGACACACAAAATTATCTGTAGGGTAATATTTTTAACTTCTCCAGCTATTTACATACAGTATTTCATACAGATGATTGTTTAATGGGTATTTTTCAACTCATTGTTCTCTCTAGGCCCTTTTTGCTGGGCAACATGCTTCAGCTGATCTGGATAACCACCTAACTACTGTAGAGGCTGGAAGCTCTGCATTTACACTTTAGCTGTATTCACAGGAATAGCAGCCCAGAAATTGGCCCCAATAGACAATCAAAATTGGCAATATAGGCAATTCTTGCCCTGAAAGCAGAAGCAGGACTAGATCCTTCAGGGCCCCGGTGCAAAAAACTATAAAGGGACCTGCTGACCCCCGGCCAGGGGGTCCAAGCATGACCTTTGCAACCCTGGTAATTCTGCCACTGGTGTCAATCATTTTTTTATTTTTGTTTTTTTTTTTACCATTGTATTTATTTTTTTATTATTTTTTAGGGGCCCCATTGGGGGCTGTGGTGAAATATCAGGAATCTAAATAGACCTCTGATGTTCCACCTTTGAGACAGAGAAAGGACACAGTCCTGAACCTCCATCTCTGCAGCCTCAGCAGCACAGAAAGAATGGACAGGAATAGCTTTGTACAGAGCTTCCTATTCATTCAGAAGCATAGTAAACACAGTTATGAATGAACACAGTTAACTATGCCTCAGTTATGAATCGGTATGGATCACTTACTCTATTCATTCAGACAAGGAAGGGGCCTGTAAATGACACACTTACCTGTTTCTTCCCCGCTCCCCATCCCGAAAATATTCTCTGCAGCAGCTGGCAGAGCAGGGGAAGGGGGAATCCAGTGGCACTGCAGAACAAGAGGTGGGGCCAGGAGGGAGAACACAAGGACCCGATCGCAGCAGAAGGTGGATATTAAGGGCAGCGGAGCAGCATGTAGAGGAACCGATCCCCTCCATTTTCCTCCTTTAGCTGCTTAAAGGCTGCAGTAGGAAAATGGAGGCGATTGGTTCTTCTATATGTTTCCCCCGCTGCCCCTCCTATCCAGGTGTACAGGAGGCCATATGGGCCCCTGGAGCATGGGGTCGGGTTGCAATTGCGAGCCCCTGCTCCTAACTGTGCCGGTTTTGGTGAGACCTTCCAAAGATTTGAACAAAATCTTGGTGTACGATAGATCCAGGCTGAGTTCTGGAGGCCAAGGCTAGAACAAGTTCTGACACTTGGCTCCAGTAACTTGCCTGACACAGGCATGCCAAAATAGGAACCCGGGGCACTTGCCCCGCATCTCTTATGGGTGCCAGGGGTCCCAGACAACGCGATTTCCCCCTTTGTGGCAGGTGGCATCTCTTTGATTTGGGGAAATGGGGATGGTAAGAGGATATGTCCTGGGGGTGCATTAGGAGGGGAGAGGACTTGTGCTAAAAGGTGTTGTGGGGGATTTCAAATCTGCCCCCCCCCCCCAGCTCAGGTTTTCTTCCCTCCCAAAGCACCCCTAAGCACATATCCTCTTATCCTCCTCCCCACACCACTCCTCCTGGTGTATATCCTTATTACCTGCCCCCCTTCCTAGTTACTGTGTCCCCCTCCTTTGTATACATTCATAAACACAGACCTCAAATCAGCGCGGCTCTTGTAGTGTAATGTCCCTCCTCCATGGCTCCTCCTCCTCCTGTCTGTGTACAGGAGAACATCAGAGCCAAGGAGGATGCAGAGGCTTCAGTGAGTTCTGTGTGCAGGCAGTCAGCGTAAAGAGAAGCATCTGCTACAGAGGGGGCGATCGCCTGAGTGGGACCCCAGGCACCTCACAAGAGATGCAGGTGTTTCTGGTCGCCCCTGTTCAGCAGAGTGCCTTATGTTGGCACTGGCTTTTGGCCCCCCCACAATGGAGGAACGCCAGGGCCTGGTTGCAAGTGTGACCCTGGTAGTTCCTCCGTTGCCTCAAACTTTGAATACAGTATTAAGGCATTTATCATGCAGCATCCCATTTGGCTGGTGACTGCAAGTGATACTTAACAACATGGGTGGAATTATGTGGAAGTTGCGGTTAAGTGATCACAAGTTTAAAAGCAATGTAAGGAAAGTTCTCTTTATGTCAACATCAGCGACAAGAGCGTACTACTATGTAATCATGATATAAATGAAAGTTGCTTTGTGTGCCCTATGTTTTTGGTGTAGCTTTTATTGATAAAAAGCAGGACTATTTTTTTTTTAATTCAGTAAACAGTATCATAGTTACATAGTTAGTCTGGCTGGAAAAAGAAAAAAGTCCATCCAGTTCAACCATTAAAAAAAAAAAAAGTTATAATCCTACACCCACAGTAGATCCAGAGGAAGGCAAAAAAACCCCAGTTAAAGCAATCCACTGAGCTGGCCAGAACCAACTCTTGAGGGAGTCTATTCCACATTTTCAGCTCTCACTGTGAAGAAACCTTTCCATGTTTGGAGACCTCCGGGTGAATAGCTCTACACCGAGTTCGCTATATGAACCACTGATGTATTAATACATATTGATCATATCCCCCTTAATCTCCTCTTGTCAAGAGAGAATACATTTAATTCCTCTAATCTTTCCTCATAGCTGAGCTCCTCCATGCCTCTTATCAGTTTGAAAGAGCAAAAGATCCGCTCCAGGTGAGTGCCGAATCTGTATAACCCCTCCACAGACATGCAGGTGCTGGCTCAATCCGTGATCACAGATGCAATGGAAGAACAGAATAGTCGGCCACACAAACAGCATTGTGGTGGATGAAATCCTTTACTGGAATCCTTTACATGCAATATGATAAAAACATGACAGCTTCAAGACAGGGCAGAGGAGGAGTAGATGAGTTTCACATGAACACATGCTTAGTCATTACATGTAATGACTTACCGGTAGTAATGACTAAGCACGTGTTCGTGTGAATCGCGTCTACTGATCCTCGGCCCTGTCTTGGAGCTGTTATGTTTTTATCATATTGCATGTAAATGATTCCAATAAAGGATTTCATCCACCACATTGCTGTTTGTGCGGCCAACCATTCTGTTTTTCCATTGAATCTTTTATCAGTTTGGTTGCCCCTGTTGCAGTGTTCAGCGGGGAGAGCCCATAATGTTTAGAAGTGCTGCTGAAACATAAGGGTGGAGTCTGGAGACAGGAACAGAAAGCTGTGGTACCGTGATGTTCTTCACCCTGTACATGCTCCGAAGAGGACCCGAGGCTCAAAAGTTCTACTGAGAGCACAGACAGCTTTACAACACAGCTTGACACATACTGCTGACTAACTACAAACCTAATATGACTTAAGCCACCCATAGATGGATTAAGAATTTTGATCCATGTATGGGCAGCCTGTTGTATTGAAGCTTGTTGCTTGTTTGATTACTGACGGTGGCTATAGTCACCACCAGTCATCATTGTATTCTGACGACTGGGAAACCCCCATTGTTAACCTCCCTGGTGGTATTCCCGAGTGTAGCTCGGGGTTAACTTTCAGTACCAAAAGTGGTAACCCCGAGCTACACACGGGATTACCCTGCAGCGTTGGTCAGGGATTCCCTCTTGCAATTACCTTGTCCTGCACTCCCGTGATGTCCCCCCTGAAGCATTCCTGGCCATCTACTCCAGCCGATGCCAGCATCTGTGTTCTGGGTTCCGTTCCCTGCGAGCATCGGGACGTACGGAGGATGGAACTGGCAGGAACTTTAAACATGTTAAAAAGTTACATTCACTAAATACACTAAAATCTCATAGTATAACATACTATATCAAACCATTTCACATACGTTTTGTTCCGAGTGCTTCGCCCTGTGCCCTGCCTGCATTTTTACTGTTCTTTCTACCTTGAAACTGAGAAACGTCCATGGCGTCCAAAAAGCGTCTCTTTAGGTCACAATCGGTTTTAGACCAGCTAGAGAACAGCGATAGTAAATTAGAACTACTTGCAGAATTGAATGATAATGATTTGTGGGGAAATCCGTCATCAGATGCTGAAAACGATTTTGCGACTAAGATCAGTGATGTGCGAACTTGGCGCTATATTTCAAATTTCAGTGTTTTTGATTTGAGTATATTATTGAATTAAAATTATTATTATTATATTATTTTTTATGATTATTTATTATATTATAATTTATGATTTCGTGTTTCAAATTTTATCATACCCGGGATGTTTACTAGACTCTTGTTTGGACAGATTTCAATGAGTTATTCCTAAAAATTAGAGGCCTACAATAAAAAAAACTACATATTTCCATGCAAGAAAAATGTACCACTTTGAGCACAGAAATACTAACATAATCAGACCGCTAGGGAGGTTAAAATACAAAAGCTCCATGGAAAGGATTCCCCCATCAACACTGAATAGGTCGATGGGGGAATCGAGTAATTTGCTTAATGTGTGGCCTGCCTTTCATTTGCAGCTTTGCAACTTTGTTATTTTTTAGTTACTTCAAAAATATAAGAAATTAAAAAAGTAGTGCTACCCACCCCCCCCCCCCCCCAACAGAAAAAATTTAGCGCTGCAGGCAGATCTGCATGCTGATATTAAGTCATCATAGTTTCTATGGTGAAAAAAGGCATTAGGCTGTTACTAACATTTATTGACTATGTAAACCCTCATATCGTAAAACAACCCATTCAGTTTAAAAGAGAAATGAAAGGCAAACATTTATCTATAGAAAAAACATTATAAATACCTTTTTTTTTCTCCTTTTACATAAGTGATCACATACCCTCTGCTCTCAGCTGAATAAGGAGCTCAGGGAGGAGAAACAGCAGAACACTGAACTTCCCAGTGAATGAATGGCTGTGCAGAGGTGTGTCAGCAAAAGTCTAATCATTGGAGGGGAGCAGGCTGAGTTCCCAGCACAGCCATAAAACTAACCACATTGTGCTTTCCTACCTAGTGTGGTCAGTTTTTCATAGGAAAGCAGAGGGACTGGCAGGAACACCAGTGATTTCACACAAAGGAAGTAATACAAAGAAATAAGGATACTTTTTATTACAGTACATGGTGTAGCAGTCACATATCAGGAATATGAAATGTTGGGTTTACATATTCTTTAACTACATTTCACTTACTTGTCTCTTGAGGCACTGGTGATGTAGCCAGGCCCCACAAATGCATCCTGGGAAGGCTACCTCACCCAGTGCCTTCCTGGAAAATCTAGTGTATACACTGCAATCTCACAAAATTTATGGCAAAGACATTTTTTCACTTTACTCAGATGACATCAAATGGGCAAGGGAGGGGGGAAGTGGGTTAAAACTCTAGAAGGTAATGGAGGATTAAATCCTCTGCCCTTTCTCTGGGAAGAGACTGTTGGAAGAAAAAGTGAGACAATTCTCAGAAGGAAAAGCCTGCAAGGAAGAGGGTTTTTTTATGCCTTTTCATAACATTTTGCATAGAGGCTATACCAGGGGTGGACTGACCATTTGAGCACTCAGGCGCTCACCGAGGGCCCGGAGTCAGTAGGGGGTCCCAAGAAATGCCCCTGTAACCTTTTTTATAGGCTTTTTGGGTGTGCTTTGAGTGTGGGCAAGGACACAGGGGTCCCATGATCCCCTATAGCCCGGGGGCCCCATGAGTTGTCAGTGCGCCTCTGGGCTATACTTTCCTTGTGACTGTCTGCTTTAATGCAGATACTTTGGCTAATATTAATAACTACATTATATTGAACCATGTGTAAAATCTGTATAGAAACTACCACCTTCTGTGTTAGCACACGCCACTACTAATCCATTAACATAGTTATTGTTTATATTGTATGACGAGTGGTTTGACAAAAGGTCTAATTATTTGTTTTCTAAGTCAGCTTTAATGTTTTTATCCTAAAAAAAATGGGTTCTTCTGCGTGTTAAGGTAATTCAATATAACAGTGAATTGTTTTAGAAACTTATAATTTATGAAAAATAGATCTTACCAAGTATTCTTCCTTTTTAAAAATATTAATACTTGTTTGAAAAATATATGCAATTTAATCAATTGTAAAAGTAGTTTTTTCAAAATTACAGTAGAAAAACAAACATGTTATACTTACCTACCCTGTGCAATAGCTCCCCATCGGAACTCTTGGCTCCTCCTCTTCTTCGAGCTGCAATATAGTAAGCCACTCCTATGGTGCACACGTGTGGGCTCACTCCCAAGCCAGCTGTGTGCATTCATTGATGCACACAGTACACTTCATCCCCCCCCCAATATCTCACGATGCTGCGTCTGTGAGCAGAGAAAGAGGAGAGCTGCTGTAGAAAGGCACAGCGCTGGGTCAAGATAGAACTCTAAGTATAAAGGGATTAAGGGGGAATGCATTAAGGTAAAAAATGTCCAGGCTTTAGAACCACTTTAATGACAATGTCAAGGGATACTTAAAGCAATACTAAAGGTGCACTTTTTTTTTTTGTAAAATAACAAACATATCTATACTTACCTGCTGTGTGCAGTGGTTTTGCACAGAGCAGCCTGGATCCTCCTCTTCTCGGGTCCCCCGCAGGCTCTCCTGGCTCCTCTCTTCTGTCGGGTGCCCCCACAGCAAGCAGCTAGCTATGGGGCACGTACTGCTCCGTGTGTCCATTCACACATAGAGCTATGTCTTGGCCTCACCCCCTCTCTCTCCTCATTGGCTGACTGGCTGTGATTGACAGCAGCTGGAGCCAATGCATCCCGCTTGCTGTCAGTGAGGATGCAGGGACCTGGGACAGCCGAGGTTGTCATGCACATTGCTGGATCGCCATGGGGTTCAGGAAAGTTTTGAGGGGGCTGTGGGCACTGCTGTACATAGAAGGTTTTTTACCTTCATGCATAGAATGCATGAAGGTAAAAAATCTTGAGCCTTTACAGCTTTAAGCTATGGTATAAAGCTATGCTTTAAGCTTTTAGCTATACTACAGTGTTTATGGTAAACATGGGCTTTATAATAAGCTGGGAATAACTTGTATATGGTCATATCCCATCTCTGCCCTGACAGTCTACAGTACATATTATCAGTGTACATGACACTGAATTTTGGCTTTTCTAGGGCAGGAAAAAAGGAATCTATACATTTGAACATAATATATTTGTCAACAGCATTTAAAAATGTCATTCACCCAAGGAAAGTGTTGCTCAACTCATCTATACAAAAGGAAGATGAGATAGAAAAGAACTGGCACAGCTGTCCAAAGGCTGATAAAGCCAAAGAGCGTTTGACTTTAAGAAGAGAAATACGGATGGGTATATGCTGTCAAATGCTTGCATTTATGGATTGTTTTAATTACTCCTGCTTATATAAGTAGTAGATAAAGGAGATGGTCATTACAGAAATAAATAGAAAGGCAATAAAAAAAACTGTTCCGAGAGATATATGTCAATATTGGTTTAGTGATCAATGCAGTATTGTGGAAAAAAGACTGTTGACCCATCCATACATAAATCAGTTGGCCATACATAATAATATCAAACTACTAGAACTGACTTACAACATAGGCTTAGAGATGGGTGACCTTGTTTTTAACAGAATTTAGGAATATATGTGTATGGCTACCTCTTTATGTTCCAAACAATTGCCATGTTGGTCCAGTGTGTAAATATAAAGGCTCAAACAGTTTGCCGGTTCACAGTTCCCAACATTTATCTATACAATATTGAACACTGAAAAAATGATGCAAATTTACTAGCCAGTTAAAGGGTAAGTCCACCCAAAGTGGAGAGCCTGGTGAAGCTGAATCCCATGTAAGATATCCCTGGCTACACGTATATATTGGACAACAGGATATTTGACAGGTCGTGAGGAGGCGCCACCTCACTACCTGTTTTAACCCCTAAAAGCCTGCAGCACCGCATTGCAACTATGCTATTGCACTTGAATGGGTCGTGTTCAGTGGGCAGTTCTTCAATTTGGAGTGGAACGATAGGGGGCTGTAAAAATGCAGCTCAACCATCTTTTTTTTACCTACGTCCACAAACACAATTGTAAACGTAGCCTGACGTGATTATCCTGCAGTAGTTCCTGACTTTGTTCTCCTCCCTCCACCTGAGAGTTTTGGTGTTCCCGTCCACATTGCATCTTCTTTTGTATTCTCCATAATAAGAAATAATTAAAAAAAAAAACACAGGAGACATTCAGAACCTCCTTATACTGGACCATCAGTTATGCAAAAATAAGCACTCAAGTGAAGAGATTTCACCAACAGGATTCCCAAGAGATATTTAAAACTGACATATGAGTTTTGGGTAGACGACCCTCTAATTTGTCCTCAATAGCAGACCTTCTAAGAGTAAGTTGAGGTAAGTGGAAAAATAGCGATAGACCCGTAGGGTTATCTCACTGGTATGCCTGTTATAAAGTATTGATGGTAATGTAAATGATCAGGCTCCCAGGTTGGCAGCTTATACAACCCAGAGGATCTCCATGGTCTCCTTGACTTTACTGTAATGTAACAAAAAATGGAAACTGAAGCTCCACACCACTGCTAGTGGCCCAGATACAACTTTATTCCAATAAAAGTCAGGGGGACAATCCAAAAAGTATCCAATGGGGTCCGAGATCACCCCTCTATTAGGGCTACAAAAAACATAAGGATATCTCAATATTAATCAAATATCAAAATAATACATTATCCCCTCCTTAAGGTCATATTTAATACCAAATAGCCAAAAGTATTGAAAGTATAAAAAATTAATATACAAAAACCTCAGGCAAATGTGATAACATGAATAATAAACCATACCATTTCAGTTCAAAAATAGGGTAAACAATTTTAATAGTAATTATTAAAATAATACATACTTATTCGTAAGCGACTTTGTATGCTACAAGTCATTTTTCCATTATTCTTCAGTAAATGCTTAAAATAGAATCTGTACAGGTGTAAGGGAATTCCTGTACGGCGACTGGCGCATAGAAATAAGCACAGGCGCATTGCTAATAAGAATGAGCATAGGCTCGCGCATGCGTGCAAGAATGCATGCACGTGGGAGCGTGCCCACAGTTTCTGGCACCAGATGGATTATTTAAAGGAGGCTCTTACTCTCTGTCAGTGCTGACTGGTCTTCAGCTAATTCCCTGTGCCCTGCTATGTCCTGTGTGTATCCGTTACTGTCCTGGCTTGCCATTGACCTTCTCTTGGATTCTGTTTAAGCTTCTGCTCATTGGTTACTGATCTTGGCTTACTCCCGAGCTCGTCCCTGTCTGATGTTCTGGTACCTCATCGCCTGCTCGTTGCTAACCCTGGCTATTACTCTGACTATGCTCCTGACTCCAGTTTGGCTCTACAGTCCTGCCGATTGCTTGTCCTGGCTATCTATTATATCAACTCCGGTTGTCACGGTGTGTTCTGGCCTCACACTTATCAGAAGTTCCAGCAAGCTACGTACCCAGATCTTCCTGTGGAGTGCTTCCTTAACCTCAGCTTGCTGTTCTGGCATCTCCTCTGTTCCTGATTGGATACCCTGCTTGATTTACCGAGGTTACACCACCAGCTGTAAGTTCTGCAATCAATATCCGCAGACACTCGTGTTTCTCCTGTCCCTCAGCACCATTTGTTCCACCTTCACTGGGGCCTGGGTTGGAGATACAAGAGAGGCTGACCTCGTCAATTCAGACTTCTATCAGGTACGTGACAACAGGACTGTATAGTTCATCAACCTAATTTTATGCTTATTGTATGCTTAAAACTTGCATGCTCTGGTCTAAATCTTTGAATCTTTTGGTTGCAAATAATGTATTTTGTTCTTTATTTTAACAATATCTAAAACCATAAGTTTTTCTAAAATGGTGAGAGGATAAAGTGGTGTTTATTGCTTAAGAAATAACCAGTGCACGGTCAAGGAGCTCAATAATTTATTAGGATTAAAATAAAAACGTGGTCACATAAAAAAAAAAAAGACACAGAGGGTTATTCAATAAAACTAGAGAGTGCAAAATCCAGTGCAACATTCAGGTTTTATTGCCAAGTCTTAACTGAACGAGCTGAAGTTAGAAGCTGACTGGCTACCATGCATATCTGCACCAGATTCTTAGTGCACCAGTTTTAGTAAATCTACTCCATAGTATCCACCACATAAGGTATCGCCACAAACTGAGCCCCCTAGCATTGGGCATGGTGCTGTTTGGATTAGATGGTTTTCTAGGTTTTATTGTTGTCTGGGTCCCAGGAGGCTAGATTCACTCTCATTGTTTGTTCTGGGGATCAATGTCAGCAGGGCTGAAAGGATAATCCAAAGTTTGGAGTTGTCCCTTGAACAGTAATATTCCAGTGGGTCAGACACCTGCTATGGTGACAGCTATTTAAAAACCAAAAAGGGGAAGTTCCACTTTGAGGACTGGTCCACCGCTCCCTGTTAAGGATTGGCACCTTTAGGGAGTGGGTGGGGGACAGTAGGTACACGATTTTGACAGGTACCCGCTCCCACTTCCGCTCTGACTGCCTAGGCGATCAGAAGCGGAAGTTCTCCTCCACACCCTGCAGTCTTCTGGGACACATGACAGGTCCTGCAGGACCATTCAAAAGGCACAGTGCTGCTCATGAATGCACAGTGGGCACCCGGCTATGAAGCCGCAAGCTTAAGATGCCAGCACTGGGGACAGAGGATGGCCGGTGAACCCAGCTAGGGTGAGCACACTGCGGGATCGAGGGAGGGGTGAGTGTCTGTTTTTTAAAAGTCACAGTTTTTGTAGCTGCTGACCTAATTTTTTCACAGGAGACTGGATCTCCGCATTAAGAATGTTTGTTTTTCTATTGCTTTGGATGGATTTCCCTCGCTTTGAATAGATTTCTCCCTCTTCCTATAGTTTCTGCAACCCAGGAAGTGAAATTAAATGACTTCAATGGGAGACATATGGTAAAAAAAACCTTGGCAGGGGTTTCCTATTGTATCCAAAATTTAAAAAATGTAGTGCTACATATACATTTTTCTCTAGATATATGGAACTCTCTATTTATTTTTCTGGTAATAGACCCCCCCCCCATACAATAACTGTCAGTGATCAAATAGATCTAATCACCAGCACAATTGAGTAATACATGGCTTCCCCAGGTCCAATTTAGCATGATATAACATAAGCTTCATGATTTCACAATTGAAGAGCTATTGGAGATGGTTACACCTGTGGCATCACTGCATGGGGAATCTGACAATAGGGACAGTGATGATATTGCCAACAATAACCAGTAATAGAAAGGTGGGGATGCACAGAAAGAAACCTCTGCATATTGCTACGCATATGAGCCACAAGCAGCAAGTCCTCTGTTTAACTCAATAAATCCTTTCACATTTTAAAATGTATTCAGTGTTTATAAAATGGTCATTGGTCTTTGAATGTGGGCTGCTGCCTAACTGGTTAGACATCTCATTCTGTAGGTATATTAAAAGAGGAAATGTTACCCACGGGGGGTTACATTCAGTATAATTACAGTGGAGTTCCAGTCAGTTTTGTGTTTATAAAAGTTAGCAAAAACTGTAGCTGCTTACTTTTAATAAACATGCACTCACCTGTCCCAGGGTCCAGCGTATTCTCATTGGTCCGGCAGTCTTCTGGGACCTGTGAAGGTTCCCAGGAGACTGAGGAAAGAAGGAGGGGGCCAAACTTCTGGCTCACTTCGCTGCGGCAAACTGAGCTGGAAGTGGGAGCGGGTACCTGTCGTAAACAGGTATCCGCTCCCCCTCCCTCCCAAAAGGTGCCAAATATGGCATTGGAGGGGGGGGGGGGGGGGGAGGAGGAAAATAAGCAGAGCTTCCGCTTTTGAGTGGAACTCTGCTTTAATTAGACAGATCTGCAGAATGCAGTGATCAGATTTCTGTTTACTGTATACAGACACATGTGGGTTTAGTTACTAAGGCTCCATTCACATCTGAACGTTTTTCAGAGTTTTCAGCATGATTTTTCGTGTATATTTTATTGTGATTTTTGAACATTTTTGTGCGTTTTTTTACAGCGTTTGTAGCCGTTTTTGAGCTTTGGTGGTTGTTTTTTTGCCAATAGAGAAAAATATCATCTATTGCATCATTTGTTGCTAGGTATTTCTATTTTTTTAGTTTTTCCATCATCTTTTAGTTTTTTTATTATTATTATTATTATTTATTGTTTTGATTTTTGTTAGGGTTAGAATTAGAGCGGAATTCCAGCTAAAAAAAAAAATTAAAGTCAGCAGTTACAAAAACTGTAGCTGCTGACTTTTAAAATGCAGACACTAACCTGTTCCTCAGTCCAGCGGTGTTCTCACCATGGCTGGTTTCACCAGCCGTCTTCTCTCCCAGCCATCTTCTCTCCCAGCCATCTTCTCTCCCTGGCGTTGGCATCTTCAGTATAGGCACCCGGCTGTGACAGCTTGCGGCTTCATGCCAACATGTTTGAGAAGCGCTGTGCTTTTTGAATGGCCTCGTAGTCTTCTGGGATCTGTCACATGTCCCAGAAGACTACAGCGAGAGAGGGGGGAGGACAACTTCTGCTTCCGATTGCCTAGGCTCCGCTTTAAGATTAGGTTAGGGTTAGGATTAGGGGTTAGTGTTTGGGTTGGGGTTAGTATTTTATTTATTATTTCTTATTATTTATTTATTTGTAGTATTGTATTCATTTCTTTTTTTTTCTATTTATTTCTTTTTTTGTTAGTGTTAGGGTGATAATAATATTAATACTAATAATAATAAATTAATACATAAATGTAAAATAAATACACAAATACATTAAAATAATCATAAAAAAATACTTGTAATAATAAATTAATAATAATTAACCCATAACCCACACCTCTAAAACCTAAAAAAGTAGTAAAATATAAATGTATTTTTATTATTAAAATTATTATTGTATTTTTTGTTTGGGCAGTTACTATTATTATTGTTGTTATTATTAATAATAACAATAATAATAATAATTTATTTTAATTTTTTGTAAAGGTTAGGGGTTAATTATTATTTATTTATGATTTATTGATAATTTTTTTTTATTTATATGTGTATTTGATTTATTTTACATTTATTTATTAATATATTACTTTAAAAAAAAATGTTTTCATTTGAGCAGAAAATTGTGCAAAACACACGTTAAAACAACCAAAAGCGCACAAAAACGTACCAATTGCGCGTTTCTATCCTTTTTTTTGGGAATAAAAGGGCGGCAAAAATTTGCAAATCAGCCCAAACTTTTTTTGAGCTTCAGGCGTTCTGCTTCTGGTGACTTGGAGTAGAGATGTGAACCATCTCCATAGAGTAATATTGATTAATTTCCCCCTGATGGTTTTGGAGATTCGTGCTACAAAACGCTAAGGTGTGAATGGGGCCTAAAGGAGTAGAGGCTGTTCACTCTGCAAAGAAATGTTGGTAATTAAGGTGAACCTTTGTCAACTTTGCATATCCAACCCTATGATAGGAAAAAATCCTATTTTTTAAATTTGATTTGATAAACACTTGATTGAATATTCAAATTGAGCACACATTCACCTTACTTACCAACATTTGCCGTGCTAATTGAGCAGCCTCTTTGTACTTTACATACCTCGGCAAATCAGCCTAGACTGCATAGAACGTTTTCTAAATTGGCTTTTTGTTGATGCTGCTGTGGTCACGCTGAGGACATCCTAATTTATTTGCTCATTATACTGTGTTTTGATATTTCTTCCTCTTTTGAATAGCCCACATTTTTACATGATTCCTGTTTTGGAAAGAGCAGAAATAAATAGTACATTTAAAACCATGCTATAGCAACCCAAACAGTTGGAACATTAATAGATAAGAATAAAAAAATAATAATGATATTTGAAGAACAACTAGTAATTATAACCAACAGCTTAAAGGGTAACTTCACTGTTGCTGAAAAAAATATAGGAAATAAAAACATAATATAGCGTACACAAGCCATGTTGTAATTTATTATAAAAATGACCTTTCCTTTTCAATCTGCAGTGCTGCAATTTTCTGTAAGATTCAACTCAATATGACAGCCTGGAGGTGTTTTGTGTACAGTTGGTGTACTTTCCTTCTTGTGTATTTGGCTCACTGATTTTCCCAGAAGTCTACACAAAGATATAATTCAAATGTTATGTATCCTCTGCAACAGGAACTTCAGTTTTGGTGAGATACTCTGCAAGGGTTTAATACTTTTAAGGGATACAGACACTACGGTGCTTCTCATTAGAACACTGACACTGAAATGCATGTACCTGGGTAGAACTTGTACTTGAATTTAGTTCATGCTGCGCCACTTTTACAATGCGTGTGACATACTTTTGCAAAATCTGTCTGAGCCAAGTTTTCTCTCTTTACACCAAAAGAGAGTTGGTCTTAATTGGCTCCACTTTTACATTTGGAGCATTCAATGCGACAATCTAAAAGTGACACATTTTATTTGAATTTGGTTCACAAGCCGCTGTCAGAACAAAAAGTGTTGTAAATGCTTCATGATTTTGGCACAATACATTATCAAGAAGGATTAACATCAGAAAAGCCTGCGTGGGTTTCCTCCGGGTACTTCGGTTTCCTCCCACACTCCAAAGACATGCTGGTAGGTAAATTGGCTCCTATCTAAACTGGCCTTAGTATGTGTATGTATGAATGTGAGTTAGGGACCTTAGATTGTACGCCCCTTGAGGGTTAGGGACTGATGTGAATGCACAATATATATGTAAAGCACTGAGTAAATTGACAGCGCTATATAAGTACCTGAAATAATAAATCAATAATAAAAGTGAAGCAGCCGCTATATTGAATTCCCCGCTGAGTGTGCACCAGTTGATAATAATGAACTAGTCCTTCCCATTCAGAATCAGATTATAAAGGATGTGGTGAAACAAACAGAACAAACTTCAAAATAGCAAAAGGTAGGAATCTGCTACAAAATTTGGTAAAATCCTTGCAATATGCAGTACATAGGTCACCCAGAGGGTTTTTTTTTTTTTTCAACAAACAGGGAGTTACTCTTTAAAGGAGCCCTGTCACAATACAAAAAAGGTGAACTAGGACACTACAGTGACATAGCAGCTGACAGGTGGGACCACAATGAGCAGCAGTGACGTGATATCCACTACACATAGAAATATTGGAAACCAATGGTGGCAAAGTCACTTTGAAGAGTCTGTGCCGGGATGACTGAACTCCGGTGCATGTTCAATTTTATGGGGATTTTGGGGTTATGGTGAAAGGATACTCAAAAACAGAAAACCGCACCAGGCCTTCTTCTATTAGCAGCATATACTGGCTTGTGGCTCTAATTATTTCGTAGTAGCCTCCCAATCTCAGAGTTGGTGGCAACTCTATTGCTTCAGTGGCAACCTCCCAGAAACAAAGAGATCACTTTAATGACAACTAATTGGTGGTTTTAGATTTTTAAGTAGCAGACTCACAATGGCAATGGACCATGGGACACTACAATGGAAGTGCAGCTAAAATTAAAAACAGAACAATCACAACAAAGGACATGATTTCCAGTCAGTAGGATGTGTCCCTTCTGATGATGTCTCTTCTTTCGGTTGAAATCTTCTTCTGTCCCTACTGCAACTAAGAATCTGTCACAGATTCTGATCAAGGGAGCCCAACTATACTAGCCCTTTCTGCCAGGCTGTTCCATACATAAAAGCCATACTACAGCTTCTGTGATCGAAACATGATCTATGAATGGAGGGGGCAAAGCTATCAATCATTTGGATTTCATAAATCCAGTTTCATTCATAGAAGCTGTAGTACGGCTCCTGTGAATTACACAGTTAGGCTGAAATGACAGGCATAGTTGGACTCTCTTGATGAGAACCTGTGACAGCCCCTTAATTGGATTAACTCCTTCTACACTGGAAGATTATGGTAGTGGGGTTTGGAGGGGAAGGGAAGGTGGTGCAGGACAGAGGAAGATTTTAACTAAAAGAAAAGCAATTAGCACAAGGGCTGCATCGTACTGACTGTAAGGTTTCTATGCCATGCCCATTTGGCACTAGCTTCTCCTAAGCTCTCCTGGACATATTTTACATAGCAGCCTTTTATAAAGATGCTCCAACAGGCAGCCGTCTTCTTGTTCTCCAGGCCTTAACTCAGACCAGTCTAGAGCCCTTGGGTCTTGGCTCAGATCCCAGGCAAGGACCTCCTCACACAGAACTCTAGATACGCATTCCCTCCAGGCAAAGCTTGTGTAACTCAGCAGCGTATTTACTGCAAGAGTGTTGAGTGTGGCAGAGAGTGACGGGGGCCAGGGGATGCTGGTGGTGGTGGTGGGTGGTGCCAAATTTTAGTGTTGCCTAGGGCAGCACAAGAACTAAATACACCACTGGTGTAACTATGTATAGAACATTCCTGGCTGATGCCCCTAGAAGCTGGAAATCACTGAAGAAGACGTTGCTACTCCAGTGATCTCCACTTGCTTCTGGGTCCGAGGCTGAGGGGTTGAACCTCTGCTTACTGAACACAGAAGGTTTCATCTTCTGAATGAAAACAAAACATTTTCTGTTTGGATGAGGTGGAGAGGCAGGGTGGTAATGTAATGGAATGTTAACAGTGCAGGAGAACAGTCAGGCCCCAAAAGTAAGTGGTAACCACTGGAGCAGGGGTGTCTACTTGAGTCATTTCCAGCTTCCAGGGGCATCAGCCAGGTATGGTATATACATAGTTACTTAGGTCCATACCGTGTATATATATATATATATATGTGTGTGTTACATACTAATGCCTGGAATTATTCTTTAAATACAGTTGTGCTCAAAAGTTTGCATACCCATGGAGAATTGGTAATGTACAGTACCATATTTAAAGAAATAATGAGTGAGCAGGCAAAACACATTTCTTTTATTTTTTTTGGGATTCGTATTCAAACTGTAGGTCACAAAAGAATGGCACAATCATAAAACAAAACATGACAACAAGTAAACAAATGGAATGACCCCTGTTGAAAATTCTGCATACCCTTAGTTCTTACTACTGTGTATTGCCCCTTTTAGCATCAATAACATGGTGCAGTCTTTTGTAATAGTTGTCAATAAGGCCCCGAATTCTTGCAGGTGGTATAGCTGCCCATTCATCTTGACAAACTGCCTCCAGGTAATGCAAAGTTTTATTGCTTCGTATGAACCACACGTTTGAGATCTCCCCATGATATTAAGATCAGGAGACTGTGATGGCCACTCATGAACCTTTACCTTTTTCTGCTGTAACCACTGGAAGATCAACTTGGCCTTGTGCTTAGGGTGATTGTCATACTGGAAAGCTCAAGAGTGTCCCATGTGCAGCTTTCCTGTAGAAGACTGCAAATTGTCTGCCAGTATTTTTTGATAACATGCTCCATTCATCGTGCCATCAATTATCACAAGATTCCCCATGCATTTAGAGCTCACACACCCCCAAAACATCAGTGAGCCACCACCATGATTCACAGTGGAGATGGCATTCTTGCTGCTGTTGATCTCTTTCCAAACATAGCTCCATAAAGCTCTATTTTGGTCTCGTCACTCCTGATTACAATGTGCCAGATGCAGCCTGTATTTCTACTGAGGTTACTTGTGGGGTTTTCTTTGTATGCCGAACAATTCTTCTGGCAATTGTGGCTGCAATCTTTCTTGGTCTACCTGACCTTGCTTTGGTATCAAGAGATCCCAGAGTTTTCCACTTAACCACTTCCAGTCCAGACACTTTCACCCCCTTCCTGTCCACGCCAATTTTCAGCTTTCAGTGCTATCACACTTTGAATGACAATTGCGCGGCCATGCAACACTGTACCCATGAATTTTTTAGCGATTTTTTGAGACAGATAAAGCTTTATTTTGGTGGTATTTATTCACCACTGGGATTTGTATTTTTTTTTGCTATGTAAATTAAAAAGTAAATCGCACAAGTGACATCTTGCTTACTACTCTGCATGTGATCACTGATTGGCATGATCGGGACCTCGCACAGAGGTCCCGTCCAACGATCGGTGTTCCACTGTGTCCGGAGCGCGCACAAACATGGTGCGGGGAGGCCGTTTATAAACGGCCACCTGACCCTGCACTGCCACCGTCCGGCCGTTTATATACAACGGCTGGACAGGAGGTGGTTAATCACTTAAAAAGTAATTGAACGATACTGACTGGCATATTTAAGGCTTTGAATATCTTTTTATATCCTTTTCTATTTTTATAAAGTTCCACTACCTTCTTATGGAGGTCTTTTGACAGTTCTTTTTGCTCCCCATGGCTCAGTATCTAACCTGCTCATTGCATCCATGTGAGAGCTAACAAACTCATTGACTATTTATACACAGATACTAATTGCAATTTAAAAAGCCACAGATGTGGGAAATTCACCTTTATTTGCCATTTTACCCGGGGTGTGTCACCTTGTGTGTCTGTACCAAGGGCAAACATTCCAGGGTAAGTAAACTTTTGATCATGGCCATTTGGATGATTTCTGTCATCATAATTTAAAAAGGCGCCAAACAACTATGTGACAATAAATGGATTCATTGAATCATTATCCCTAAATAAAAGACAATTCTTTTGGAATGATCAGTCATATTTTCACTATCAATGCCAAGATTTCACGATTTCTGCCAGGGTATGCAAACGTTTGAGCACAACTGTATGTTTTGTATGCAGAACATGTTTTTCCTATCCTTCATGGGTTGATTAGCAGTTCTATGTAAAATCACTAACAGGTTCCTGCTGCCCTTTTCATTCTGCAAATCCAAAAGTTAGGAATCGCCTGTGCCAATCTCTTCTGAGGTTGCACCAGCTTTGCAGTAGTACTTAGTGAGCAATGAACAGAGGCATACACACTGGCTCTGTTATATGCATTAGACTGCTCTTACATTTATATATACTGGGTTTTTAGTGAGTTGAGGCTTTTGCCAAACTGACAGATGCAGATCTTCTTATTTAGGAGGGTTTTACTAAAGGCAGGCTTCAGATTTTTTTTAAAGATATAATTTAAGGAATTTGAAATATACATATTTTCTTGCAGTAGAGAGTCTATGAACCGTTCACTGTTCAGTGGTTAGCACTCTTGCAGAGTCTAATATGAAATTCCCACTTTTCAATGGCACGCATTATTCTTTGTTTTCATTGGAAGCTGTTAAAACCATAACCCAGCTGTGTAATCACAACTCCGGCAAAAATACCCTTAAACACACTCAATGCTATGTCAGATCCGTGGCTTCATTTACAAGGGAATCCAATGGTATTCATTCCAGGAGGAGAACACTTATTGACATTTCCACAACCTAGTCAAAATACAAAGTTAAACCTGCACATTACTGATTCAACATGAAGTGAAGCTAAAATCATTTTATCAGTTTAATGTGTCTTGAGGTATGCATGCAAGTGCAAATTATCTGCAAAAAAAATTTTGTAGACCATCTCTGCCTTTCAGGGCTGAATGGCACTTTTGCATTGTGATACACATGCGTCACTGCAAGGCATGGTAGCGCATATTGGTGTGAATCATTTTTAAAGGCATCCCAACACACCTTGACATCTGCAATGTAGCACCCCACAACCCATGTCAATGTACAGTAGTGCACTACCATGCATAGAACTACAAAAATTGCTGGGATGCAAAAGCAGCTCATTCAAACTGAACTGGCTGCCCTAATAAAAAGAACGTTGACATGCACAAACGTGCGTGTGTGTTAATGCTCACCGCAAATGTAAATGGGTCCTAATTGACAAGTAGGAGGGCCAATAACTTTCCTTTCAGATTTCTATCTACATGGATATTTTTCAGGCTTTATGGAAGATATGATTGTACTAGGGCAGTGGTCTCCAAACTGGAGCCTGGGGGCCAGGTGTGGCCCTTTGTTTGCTTTTATACAGCCCTTGAGGTATTTTTTCCCCCCACTGTCAGCAACAGTGGGGCATAGTTCCTGTTACAGACACAAACAAAAGGGCACTGGTTCTCTCACTGATACCAATGATGGGACAAAATTGCTCCCATTGATAACGATATGGCACAATTCCTCCGATTGATACCAACAATGGAGCACTATTCCTCCCACTGATACCAAAGATGGGGCACTATTCCTCCCACTCATACCAATGATGGGGCACTATTCCTCCCACTGATACCAATGATGGGGCACTATTCCTCCCACTGATACCAATGATGGGGCACTATTCCTCCCACTGATACCACCGATGGGAAACTATTCCTCCCATTGATAACAACGATATGGCACAATTCCTCAGATTGATAACAACAATGGGGCACTATTCTTCCCACTGATACCAATGATGGGGCACTATTCCTCCCACTGATACCAATGATGGGGCATAATTCCTCCCTCTGATACCAATGTTGGGGCACTATTCCTCCCACTGATACCAATGATGGGGCACTATTCCTCCCACTGATACCACCGATGGGAAACTATTCCTCCCATTGATAACAACGATATGGCACAATTCCTCAGATTGATAACAACAATGGGGCACTATTCTTCCCACTGATACCAATGATGGGGCACTATTCCTCCCACTGATACCAATGATGGGGCATAATTCCTCCCTCTGATACCAATGTTGGGGCACTATTCCTCCCACTGATACCAATGATGGGGCACTATTCCTCCCACTGATACCACCGATGGGAAACTATTCCTCCCATTGATAACAACGATATGGCACAATTCCTCAGATTGATAACAACAATGGGGCACTATTCTTCCCACTGATACCAATGATGGGGCACTATTCCTCCCACTGATACCAATGATGGGGCATAATTCCTCCCTCTGATACCAATGTTGGGGCACTATTCCTCCCACTGATACCAATGATGGGGCACTATTCCTCCCACTGACACCAATGATGGGACACTATTCCTCCCACTGACACCAATGATGGGGCACTATTCCTCCCACTGACAATAATGATGGGGCACTATTCATCCCACTGATACCAATGATGGGGCACAATTCCTCCCACTGATACCAATGATGGGGCACAATTCCTCCCACTGATACCAATGATGGGGCACTATTCCTCCTACTGACACCAATGATGGGGTACTACTCCTCTCACTGATACCAATGATGGGGTACAATTCCTCTCACTGAAACCAATGATGGGGCACTACTTCTCTCACTGATACCAGTGATGGGGTACTATTCCTCCCACTGATACCAGTGATGGGGCACTGTTCCTCCCACAGATACCAATAATGAGGCACTGTTTCTCCCACTGATAGCAATGATGGGGCACTGTTCCTCCCACTGATACCAATGATGGGGCACTGTTCCTCCCACTGATACCAATGATGGGGCACTGTTCCTCCCACTGATACCAATGATGGGGCACTGTTCCTCCCACTGATACCAATGATGGGGCACTGTTCCTCCCACTGATACCAATGATGGGGCACTGTTCCTCCCACTGATACCAACAATGAGGCACTATTCCTCCCATTGATACCAACAATGGCACACTATTACTCCCCCTAATACCAATAATGGAGCATTGTTTACTGACACCAGGATATTTTCTACTCCCACTGGCCACAGTCCGGCCCCCCAAAAGTTTGGAGGATAGTAATCTGGCCCTTTGTTTAGAAAGTTTGGAGAACCCTGTACTAGGGTGCTAGGGTCGCATCAGTGCATGCATGTTTAGATTACTCTTTATAATTTCCGATATGATAATGGTAGCAGGCACCTACCTGTTTTGGCTATACATGTAATTTTTTTCTAATCAGCAAAATGTTGGTGGGCCCTCCACCACTGAGAGGTTTCAGGCTGTTCTGCAGGTATCTAAACATTGCTATTCCCAATAATGTTCAACAACATTCGTCATGTATTAAGTGCCATATATCCAGTGCTGAACATGTTATTTTATATTATATGAGGTGAGGACTATGATATTTTAAATTCACATACAGAGTTGGCAAACATCTGAGTCTTGAAATTAGTCAACATATGAATGCTATTGTCATTTTTAAAGAAATGAAAGATGCCATTTTTGTTAGATTCACTGACCACATAATATACTGTATCTTAAGTGTAACAGTGATTTGCATACTGTAATGTTTTTAGGAAGTCTAGATCACCAGCTAGCTGCATTGGTATAAGCAAAGAGTCTTTGGGTACTGGCGCACAGTATTGATGTTTGAACATCGTTATTCCTGGCCAAATCTCTTTCGTTTATTTTGCACGTATTTGCAAATATTTGTGTGTATTTGCACGTGCATAAGTAAAATAAATTCTAGCCCTTGGAATGGAGCTTTAACCTCTTCATATTAACAATTTCCGTGCATTTCATGTATTTGTGCATATTTGCATGCATTTGCAATATGGATGCACCGATACCCTTTTTTTTTTTTAATCAGAAGTATGAGTACCGACACTTTCGGTCAAGTTCTCACTGATACCGATTACCAATATCTTGAGTGCGATTTGCATTAATACAAAATGTATGGACGCAAATTGCACCTCAAAGAATAGCATGTGTGTGAGTTCACACAGGAACGGTGCAGGGAGGTTTCCCACAGTGGAGATTGGGAGAGTGGGCACGTGGGGATGTATACTATGGTGGCAGACAGACACTCTCAGTGGTATGAGAGGAGAGAAAGTGGCGGGATATTGAAATCCTTGCTGCTTTCTTTCTTCTTGCAGGTATCACAATTCGGGCTAGAGGGCTTTTGATTGGTCAGCACTGTCACATGGATGGTGCTGATTAATCAAATGCCATCTAGCCCATACAGTCATCCCTGCAAGGAGAAGAAAAATCTGCTTCACAGGTCACATGAGGATTTGAAATCCCCATGGCTTTCTTTCCTTTCCTTGCAGCGATGACAGTACCTGCTAGACTGTATCTGATTGGTCAGCATTATCCATGTGATGGTTCTGACCACTCAAAAGCCCTCTAGCTCAAACAGTCATCCCTGCAAGGGGAGAAGAGAAAGCAGCAGGGATTTCAAATCCCCACCGCTTTCTCCTCTCTCCTACCACTGAGAATATGGACCATCTAATTCCATAGTATACATCTCCACACGTCCACTCTCTGCTCAACATGGGATGACTGCAGGGAGGTTTCCCGCACCACTCCTGTGTGAACTCAGGTTATGACAGATCTGGGTTCACACAGGAGCAGTGGGGTAAAACCGCATGAGATTTGGACAGAAATCACATTCCTGTTCAAATTGCATGCTAATCTTTGCAGTGCAATTTGTTTTGATGCAAATTGCACCGCAAAGTATCAGTTTCCGGTATCGGGAGCATTTTCACAGGTACGAGTACCCGTGAAAATACTCGGTATCGGCACCAATACCATATCAGTATCAGTGCATCCCTAATTTGGCCATATGCGTGGAAAATACTGACCAGCAACTTAGATTTCTGTTCTTTTCTTTTTTACTTATCCATACACAGCACATTTGCATGCCTGAGTGCACAGGTATTGACACAGATCACACTGCAAAATATCGGTTTCCGGTATCGGGAGCATTTTCATGAGAACGAGCACTCATGAAAATACTCGGTATTGGTACCGATACTAGTATCGGTATTGGTGCGTCCCTAATTTGCAGATATGCGTGGAAAATTCTGACCAGCAACTTACAGAGTGCACAGGTACATTGGAAACAATAAGCTGTATTTAGATCAGATAAAAAAACAGAAAATGCCTGTATGCCTAAAGACGTTGTTTTTAGGCAGCAGTGTGCAAGAGGCCTTTATTTGTCAAAAGTTAAAATGAAACAGCGTGACTTCAGCGTAAAATAAAGAAAACAGTCTACACTGCTGGTATATAGAATAAGACTTTGGCTCACCGCTAGCATAAGCTTGTCCCATCATAGGGTTTTTAAAGTTCTTGCCTGCTTAAAGGGTCCAAAAGGTGCAGGTGGGCTAACCCTTACAGGACCAAAATACCCATAATTAGGGTAGGAGGCTCTTTCCCACCCAAAATGTCTCCAAGCCTCCTAATTCCAGGTCTCATATGGGAAATTAACAATCCTGGGAGAATTACAAGTCAGTTTCCCCTTTTCTGGATCACTCTGGAACTCTACATGGGTGAAAATCCATGATTACTCTCAACCTCTCTTGTTGTCCCCCTTAAAGGGAACACAACTAAAACAGCGGTGGTATACAAGGGTTGGACAAAATATTGGAAACACAAGGTAAAAGGAGAACATCATTACCTATTATGGTGTTGGACAGCCTGAATGGTTTGGAATCCAAGACAGCCTGAATTCTCCTGGGAAATGGCAACTATAAGTCTTGGATGGTGGATAATGGAATCTGATACCAATCTTCATGCAAAAATAATTCCAATGCTTACAGAGATGCTGGAGGCAGAAAACGAGCCTTGTTCTCATAAACTGACCATAGTGGCTCTAGGATATTTAGGTCAGCTGACTGCGGTGCCCAGGAAAGGTGCAAGACTTCATCTGCATGTTCTTCAAACTATGATTTGACAACAGCAGTTTTGTGAATCGGAGCATTATCGTCTTGGTAAATAGCGCTGTCTTCGGGGAAACAATGTCTGCACCATGGGGTGCACATGGTTGACCAAAATGTGTACATAGTCGCTAACAGTGACTCTACCTTTCAAGGTGATGATTGGGCCTGCAGAATACCAAGATATGGCTGCCTAAACCATGATTGTTCTGCCATCATGCTATATTGCTGGCACAAGATAGTCCTGGTCATAAGCTTGGGATGGTGTTTGCCACACGTAAACTTGCCTGGTGGTTGGAATCAGTGTGAAGCTCTATTCACTGGACTATACTATAGTCTTCCATTGATCAATAGTCCATGACCTATGGGTGTTGCACCACTCTCTCTTCTTCTGAGCATTAATATTGGTCGCTAGTTGTTTGGCCGAGAGAGAGAGAGAGAGAGAGCAAATATACTGTGTAGCACCTTCATAGTTAGCTAGGATGATCTCTAGTTCAATTGTTAGTTAGGAAGGCTGAGTAGCAGCCTGGGTGTGATAGTTAGCAGGGTCAAATTTGGGTCAGAGCTGAGTGGCTCTGTGGACTATCCTTCTGAGACTTCCCCCTGTTCTAAAACTTTGGAGAAAGATCTAGAAACAGTGGGTAGAGGTGAGGAGTGGCTAATCTGTACTTTTAGAGGATCCTGGCCTATCTCCAACAGGAGGCTTGGCAGCCTTTAAGAATAACCAAGCCTGCTCACAGCAGGAGAGAGTGGGAGAGAGAGTTTGGGTGGAAGATGGAGAGGAAGTGAGGCTAGAGATTGTAAGCTCGAAAGAGCAGGGCCCTCGATCCCCTCATGTTTTGCATTGTATTGGTATTGTTCTGTCACATGTTCTGTCCCCCTTTGTAATGTACAGCGCTGAGTGAACTATTGGCGCTTTATAAATACTGTATAATAATAATAATAATAATAATAATAGAGAGCAGGAGCCTGGAAGGGGGCACAGATGGGAGAGGGGCCCCCCTAGGCAGGAAGCTTGGGACTTCACTGGCCCCTTGAGAGAGGACCACCTGTGTGGCAGGGAAGGAGAGGCCCAGATAGAAGGCCTGGTATCAGCCACTAACCCACCAAGGACTGAGTGAGTAGACCTGCACCCCCTGGGCCAGATATGGGAAGAAGCACCCTCGTAGGAAACCAGATTACAACTATCTGGGTCTGACTTACTTTAAAGTGACAGTCACTGAATCCCCTGCTCAGGGATTCACCCAGAACAGCTGGATGAGAAGTATCTTGGGTCTGGGGTGGTACAACAGGAGAAGCTGGCTAGCTCTCCAAGAAGAGGATTTTTGCTGTAAAAACTTGTATATAGTTCTAGGACGTTGTCCTCGGTTTCTCAGTTACATTGTACCCAGAGCAATACAAAGCAGTATGCTAGTGCTGACAGGGGAGAAATCTGTATTGTTTACATACAGACCTGTCAGTGTTCCTCGGCGAGGACCTGGTGATCGACAGCTGTAGTTTTCAATGGTGGCGCAGGTAAGGCAGCATGTGCGCGTGCCCCCTACCTGGAAATACAAAATCACACATATGTATGATTTTGCAAAGCCCTGCCGCCCTGTAGCAGTATTTCTGCTATAGGGTGGTCGGGAAACAGTTAACCACTTCTCGTCCGGCCCATGTACATAAACGGCCGGATGGGAGCAGTGCCGAAGCGGGTTGCCGTTTATAAACGGCACCGCGATCTGGTGCCCGCTCTGTCCGGAGAACACCAATCACTGTACGGGACCTCTGTGTGAGATCCCGATCATGTGATCACTGATTGCCCAATCAGTGATCACATGACTAGTAGTAAGCAAGATGTCACTTCCTGACATCATTGCTTACTACTTGTGAAATCTGTGAATGATCACATGGATGTCACATGGTACCATGTGACAAGCTTTGACCAATCACAGTTCTCACAGTATTTCTCAATGGCTGCAAGAATGCAGCCAGAGAGAAGGAGAAATGATTGATTTTAAAGCCTTTATGGGTGTAAAAGCAATTAGTGTAAAAAAAGAAAATATATCTTCATCACCCCCCCCCCCCCCCCCCCCACAAGTAGTACAGTGTCACTATGGTGACACTGTACTGCTAGGGTAACAGTATATTAAAAAAAAAACATAAATAATATAAAAAAAATAAAAATGTAAAAACATTTTTTGAAAAATTATAAATTTTTTGTTATAAACTAATTTGGGTTTTTATTTTTTACCAAAAAGATAGATGAATACATTTTGGCCAAGATTTATGAAGATTATTTACTTGCAAATTATTATAAGAAAAACACTTTTTTAAAAAATTTTTGGACTTTCATTTATATAGCGAAAAAATAAAAATCCATGTAGTGAATAAATACCACAAAAATAAAGTTATCGGTCTCAAAAAAAATGCTAAAACATTAATACGGGTACAGTGTTGCATGACCACGCAATTGTCATTCAAAGTGTGATAGCACTGAAAGCTGAAAATTGGCCTGGACAGGAAGGGGGTGAAAGTGTTCGGACTTTTAGCTGCTATTGACCAAGAAACTTATCAGATAAAGTTATTTTTAATATTGTAATATTCCTAAGGTAAAAACTACTAACTAAGTGGGCTGTGCTGACTGGCTTTTGTTGGGTTTTCCACTTCCATACACGTCTATGGGAATGCAATATCAGCTTGAAGGAGTGCAAGCAAAGGTCAGAAGGTGGTCAACTTCAGGTCAAGTGCACCCATCAATAAATTCTGAGTTGTCTCAAACTGATGTCAAACCAATGCCACTGAAACACAAACCTCAGGGACCATACGTAAGAGATAGTATAAAGGCTACATTGTCTTAAGTGTCTTAAAGAAATGGAGTAGTTATTGGCATGTTTACAAATGTTATGCTGCCCACAGCTATACTACATCCCATATTATAAGTAGAGAGTCGCAGAATCTGGCTGTCCTAAAATCAGATTGTTAAGATCTCCTGTCATTAGATGTGGTGGCTGCATTAGTTCTTTTTCTTTATGCTTTATCCCCTCTCCTTTCTCCTGGTGATCTGGCCAAGAACCATGGGCATAGCATAGGGGGGTCACAATTGTGACCCCCCGCTCATTCTCCTCGGTGGCCCGTGCTGTCTCCCTGTCACGATCACAGGCAAAGCGGAATCCGGAGCAAAGCGGAAGCTCTGAGCTTTTCGCTCCATTTTCAAGTCCTGAGCGGGAGAGTAGCAGAGGAAGGATGGGGTGAGGCCAGCCCTGTTGGTGGGGAAAGTGTCATTGCTGACACCCAGGCGAGGATAGAAACTGAGCTGTCACCGGGCTGAGTGAGGGAGGAAGAGAGCACCATACAGAAGCTGGAACTGCTGTGATTGGGGAGGTACAGAGATATTGCCAGTCTGCGGGGAGGGGAGTGTCACATGTACTAGCAGATTTAAATACACTAACAAATTAAAGTCAAACTCCAGCTAATACTTTATAAGCATTTACAGCAAACAGTTTTTTTTTCCTTTTAGAATAAAGGTTTTACAAAAATAAATAAAATCTGATCATTGTAAGCATTCCTGTCAGTGGCACATGGTTTGTCTCATACATCTGTATGAGACCTTGTTCCTTGGAAAAACAACAGACTTACTTGCTGATCCACCAGATGAAAATAGAATAAAGTCTAAAAACCCTGAAAACTAATGCCGCAATATAATAAATATTTGCTTATAGGTTTAATATCACTTTAACTTACTTCACCATGTGTACATACCTAATGCAGTATAGAAGATTTAAAACATAAAACAATAGTATTGTGATAACCTAATTTAATAAAGTGATCTCACATATTTTAGTCCTCATAATTGCAAAGGACAAATTTGTTAAGGACACCACAAATTCTGCCCCTTGCAAGGTTGAATAATAATGCCCTTTGACTTTTTTGAAAAAAAAAATTAAAACTGAAGGAAAGCAATTGAGATAAAAATTACGTTTATTGTAACAGCTACTTACCTTCCCCGTTCCAGCCCACATCTCATAGCACTCATAGTCATGCTCAGTTCCAGGTTTTACACAGGCTTATCAGGCATGACTGCAACACTTCATTCTTAAAGGGTTGACAGACGTTTCTGCAATATTTGTTTAATATATATATATATATATATATATATATATGAGTTTACCAAGCCTGTCCTGGTATCTGTTTAGTTCCTGTGCCTCTGCCACTGCTACCTGGTCTACGTAAACATTAGCTGTTGCCCTAGGTACAGTTCATCTGTCATTCTTGATTCTTGATTGCCTGGTACATCCCATCTGTATCTCTTGATCACTCACACTGTTTCTGGACCACCACTCGTCACTACTGGACTGTTCTTTCTGACCACTGGCACTGTTCCTGGGTTGCTCCATCTGTTGCTCTTGGCCGCTTTCATTGTTCCTGGTACACTCCATCTGCAGCTCCTGGCCACTAGCACTGTTCTTGATGCATGCCACCTGTCGCTTCTGGCTGCTGGCACTGTTCTTGGTTTGCTCCACCTCTTTGCCTCTCTTGATGTTCCTGGCCATTGGAAATGTTCCTGGTATGATCCATCTGCAAAGCCCTGCTTCTGTAAGCTCTTGCAGCCAAGCACCACCACTCCATGTACTCTCTGTTGTCAACTTTGCTGCTTCCAGCCTTTACTACTTGGCTCAACTGCTCCATCTGCCAAAATCTGCTCCACCATGCTCTTGCAGCTGTGCACAGTTATTCCTGGTTCACTTTGTTTGCCAAACTCTACTCCTCCAAGCTCTTACACAACTCTGGGCAAAACTACTCCTTGTACACTCTGCTTGCAAAACTCCTCTCCTCTGAGCTCCTGCAGCCAGGCACATCTGAGCATCTCTCATCGGTCCTCCCCACAATTTCTCTGTTCCTCACTAGTTGCCTGGCTTTTTCCAGCAGTGGTACTATTGCATCTTTCTGCTACTTCTGCCAGTACTAGGGAATTGACTTGAGATGGGATGCAGCTGAGTCTAAACCCCCTTGAAGTGGTCCCTGGTGAATACCGCCTATTCCCTAGCCTCCACCCCTCAGCAAACCCAATCAAAGTCAGCATAGGGTCCGGTTCACTACGTTTCATTCAGTTCATAAAAGCTACGTCATGACAAGCAGTCAGATTTTATACTTGCTCCATATTTTCTGATCCAGCTGTAACGGGGTTAACTTGGCAGTGGGTGTGTGTGACCCCCTGGATGGGAGCACAACAACAGTGGAGGTGAAAAAACAAAAAGATGCAGTTTATTTACAATATTTACAGGAAACCGTCAAACCAAAAAGAAACATCAAATCCTGGCCAACTTGGATACTTACTGTACAACTAGCTTCCCTAGCTATCCACCAGGTACAGCCTGTTAGTTGGAGGCTTAGCCAGACAGGCTTTTGTCTCACTGCACACAGATAGTATGTTGCTCCCCAGTCAGTTCAGGCACAGATCTGGTTCCAGGGTGGGGCAACTCCCTAAGCAGGCTGGGAAGTTTTTATAAAGGCCTTAATGAACCCACTACCTTCAGCTGGGCTCATTTCCTCAGTGCTGAAGGACTCAGCACTTCCCCCTAGTGGAACAAATCCACATAGAGTCTATACCTTGGACAAATATATCGTCCATCCAGGACGCAACCAGGTGTTTTTACCTGCCTACTGTCACACAGCATTTAGATAGGGAACAGACATTAAGAATGTCCTAATGTCCTCAGCACACTTATGTGATGATAAAACCCCAAGTACATTCAGCTCTTGGGGTTGGTTCTTCCCCAGGTAATCTAATAAAAATATGCACCAATCATTTTGGTGTAATAAACTTCTCTTCTAAGCCTGCTGGCCATAATTCAAAGGCTATTAAGGTTTTTAAAATTTATCCTGCATGAATCTACACATAAATTTGCTCTCAAACCCACAGGATTAATCTCAAACCCAAGGTAGCAGCAAACCCAAACCTCATTCCCAATGGAAAGAAGGAAAAGTTAAGGTGAAAGTAAAGCAGGTTATGAAGTAAGGACCCATGACCGCAGAAAGGAAAATCACATTACCTGTGGCCAGCTTGAAAGATCAAGGAAGAATTGTGGCTGAGGGTATGAGTACTACTATGCTCAATCTGTGCGTCAAAGGGACGACATCACAAAGTTTTGAAGCAAGGTTTGCCAGTATATGGAAGCTATATGACCAAAATTTGGACTGTTCAGTTTGCATTATTGCCAAGTAAAGAACCTAATTTTTCAACAAGAAGCCACTGAGTGATGCTCTACTGGAAGCAATGTGTTTAGTACAGGCAATGTCTGGGGTAGAAACTGTGCTTTACTGGTGCAAACCAGGTCGACTCTGGATTGGGAGGTGCTGGAGAAATAGGAGTCCCCCACCATAAAGTGAGAGAGAACCCCCTCCCCATGTACTATTGCCAGGTGGCCCAAGCCCTGTGCACCTTGGGCTCCGGGTGGACGTTTGGGCTTCTGGTGCTTTCATCTAGACCAGGGGTCTCCAAACTATGGCCTTCCAGCTGTTGAAGTCCCATCATGCCTCTTCGAGTTTTGCCTGTGGCTGTCAGAGTCTTGCAAGGCCTCACGGGACTTGCAGTTCCTCAATACCTGGAGGGCCATAGTTTAGAGACCCCAGATCTAGACCACTAGTAAAACTTAGGCCTATGTGAGAGTACTCCAGGCTTAAGGGGCTGATGTGTACAGTGACCAGGAGAATGAGGAGGAGAGGTCTAAGATCAGCATCCTTGCATGAAACAGTATGTGGGTTTGGGGCAGAACACAAACATAGTGCCCTGTAACGCTGTATGTATAGGCAGAGCCCAGCTGTGCATATTGGCCAAGTGGAAATAGGCTGGATCCCTCTTACATGCTGGTTAGAGGTCTGCCCTTTCACAGGGACCAGACACTGGAATGAACTTTCCATTTCCCCTTTGCCAGGACATGGGGTGGGTCCATGTGACTCTAAGATTTGTTTCAAATCCTAGAACAGTCCCACAGAACCTGGGATGGTAGGGAGGTATGCACATGAGCCCTTAGATGTGCAACATCATTGCTTTGTGGTGATGAAAACATCAACTTCAACATATTTTGGGCTGCTGGCTGAGCTGGCGTTGATAATGCAATTCAATGAGAATGATGCATATACACACAGTAAACACCCCGTAGGCAAAAAGCTTTAGAGATGTTGAAAAAAGGTTATGTTAACGCCATGCTGAAGCTTGTTTAAGTTGAACAAAGTTAAAAAGATTTTTTTTTTTTTTTAAATCAGTGAAAATAATCACTTACATATATGTTCACGTCTACTGACTCTGAGTTTTGTCAGATTTGCATGTAGTGGAATGGGTCTAGGATCAGGGTGGAACAGTTGATTAATATGAAATCTGTAACTCCACCTGACATCCTAGCAAGTAGCAGGTTGGCAGACATATAAGACATTATTTACTACTAAAGTGTATGCTAAAACAATCATTTTAAGCATGCAATCATCTGAAAACAAAGATTTAGTGTTTATAAAGGCCCCTTCATGTGAATCAGTTATATTTTGCACTGCACGGTTTAGTAAATCAGGACCTTAGTGTTAGATGTTCCTTGTACTTGTTATTTTCCTACTCTGGCACTTAGGCATAGGGGAATATGTACTGTAATAATGTACTTGGTCCACCTCCTGTCCTTAGACCTTTTTATCCCAGAGAGTGCTGAATTCACCTGTCAGTAGAGTTCCTGTCTACCAATAAGCTATTGAGATATGAATATCGTACCAAAGAAAAGGTGAGAATACAGATGAGAACAACATAAAAGCTCCACATAAATCCTTAAGTAATGTTCTCTAAAGCTTTAATTTAAAGGAACCCTTTTCAGCTACATTACTTACTGCTCTCAAAAATATATACAACATAGCTGCTAAAATTTTAATGTGTGTTCAGCTTGAAACCATTGATTATGTAGCTACACCAAGAGATGCCACTGCATTGCTTTATGGTTTCTCTGCACACCTGAAGATGAAGCACCTCACTCACCCAACACACCTTGAGGTACTTTGAAAAATGTATTAGGCCAAGCATGGCCTAAAAAAAGAGAGGTTTAGCAAGTGTACTTATATAAACAATGAATCCAAAAATGTTACTCTAAGAGATATGAGTAAACACCTGTAGTCTGACTAACAGTAATTAACAGAACTGAACTGAATTTACCTAGCAACAGTATTTAAAAACATTCCTAACTTGTTATACCAGTCCCAGTTTCGTTCTACTGGCCAGTGATTGATGAAAAAACATGTTGGCCGGCAAAATGGGGGCCCTTGAAGAAAGCACAACAGTTCCCAGCAGACAACAGATTAACTTGTGTGATGTTAGTCTCTTACCAGTCCCAAGGCACCCTCTTTTGGGTCTCCGGAGTTAAGCTTTAATTCAGTAAGTCCAAGGCAGACAGGGATAGAACTTGCAGATGATCTCTCTCAGTCCTGCTAAGACAGTCCCTCTTGTCATTCCTTACAAGTGGTGGGAGTTCTCTCTAGTACAGTCTGATCTCACCAGGTATCAAAATCACCCCCCTCCCAGGAGAAGATTCTCATTCTCTTTATGTATATATCTGAGTTCTCACCCGATTGTCGTCAGCTATGGCAGGGATCCATTAATTTATCCAGCAGCAGAAGCTGTCATCTTCCCACACACCTGCTTGCTTCCATGACATCCCCTCACATGTAGCATTGCACAGAGTAGGATGGCAGCAGCAGTCTCTGATCAGCCCTCTTCTTCAGGGCAGCACAACATCAGATAGTTTCAGCAAACTCTGGCCACACACCACTGTTCTCCCTTCACTGCAACATTGTGGTGCTTTCAACTGCTCAGCACAGGAAAATGGTTGCAGCAGCTCATGATCCCCACAGTGGCTTCCTCCATGCATTCTACAGGCTGCTGGTACAACAGAGCTCCCTTTCTCCAGAAGACCAGTTCACTGTCCCCTTGCTCTGTTGCATCAGCCAATCACCATCCTCCTCACCCAGCCAAGATGGCTGCCCACTGCACTGGAGATACTCCTTAGAGAAGCGTTGCAGAGTGGTCTCCTTAAAGATAGCTGCTGCATTTCTCAATTATTGAATATTCAGTTTAACCCTGTCCACACTGCAGAAGGATATTACAGCAAGAACAAAGCAAGACATTACACAGAAGTTAGCTTAATTCCAAGTGACAATTATGTAAATGAAAAATCACCAGTATTTGGGAAAAAAGCAGGTTCAACAAGCAGCTATATTATTATTATTATTATTAATATTATACAGTATTTATATAGCGCCAACAGTTTCCTCAGCGCTGTACTCACACATACTCATAAATACATGCACAACCGTTTTGGTATATATGCATATATAGCAGAAGTACACACAGACGTTTGCACGTACTCATAGACACACCTATATTCATATACAAACTTTCATGAACACATATAGTACATACACCGTGGACACCCAAAAAAGGACCCCAGGGAACTAAACAAAAGAAGAAAGAAGGATTGTTACATAAATGTGGCTTCAGGTAAGTAATTGGGCATGTGGATAGGTTTTTTTGTTTTCCTAAAAATGGTTATTTTGAGGGGGTAGGATGGGGGTTGCTAATATCCTGGTTTTGGGCATTAAACAGAAGTAGTACAGATAGTGTTGGTAAGGTATTAAACACTGACACGGCAATCTCCAAACAAAACAAATGACAGCACAGTATACAAGTAATTCTAATGCATAAAGGCATATCTATTACTCTCAGGGACTGACTAATCCACTAACCAGTGGAGGATTAGCTACAGTCTGCCAGTGTTGGGCCCTTTAAATCTTGGTGGAGTGCTCATTCTCAAATGAGAGTATTTGCAATACATTAAGAAAGTGAACATTGTAGTCTTCTTTGGCAGACCTCTGCTCTCAGCAGCGCAGAATCAGCAGTCACCAGCCAACAAACACACAATGGTGGTCAATAGGCCTCTCATCACACTGATGCTCTGCAGATGTCCTCCTGGGTGCATTTTGTTTTTTGATGGCTGCTTCTACAGACAGGATGAGAGTAAAAAAAAAATCACATACGTCAGGTTGTTTTTTGGTGTTTGTAATGGACCACAGACACCCACGACTGAGTATCTCTGTCAAGAAGCTGCATCTCAGGCTCTGGTACACGAGACCAGTGAATCTGGCTATTGTTACTGCAAGATCCAGATGACACCAGATTTCAAGTAAACCAGAGGTAGACTACTTTATCTGAACACAGATACAAGATATATACACTCAGGGGACAATCCTCCCTCCCTGCATAATGTCACAGGGCAGGACAATCTACATTTACTAACAAGAGACACACAGGTATTCAAACTTCACACCAGCAGACAGTCCCATCAGGAGGGAGGGCTGCTGGAGACACCCCCCCCCCCCACTAAGCTAATACACATAAACACATACATCCCATAATAGTTTGCTCCCAAGGAAAACAAACAATAGAACAATGGGATGCAGCCACATAACATACAATCAACAACCTCCACCCCACCTATCTCCTAAACATGTCTACACAGTCTGAGACAAAGCCCACACAATATTAGGACAGATCACTCTGTACCCCTAACAGGCACAGGGTGATTTACACATAAGAGGAATATGGGGAGCTGAGACAGAGGTCTCCCCACCTCTCCAAAGTGAGCTGGGTTCCATGGGCCCCCCACCCAAAGTGACTCCTATCACAGTATTGTACCCTCAAATTTTGCGGCACCCAGGGCCCAAATCCAAAGTACCTTTATGATAAACAGACACTCACAATTGGAGGGAGATGATTGAATTGTAGACCACAGCACCTTTAACTGCGTGATCACAGACAAAGATGTAGACTGCACTGTCCTTGGCTGGACTCCACTCTGTTGGCACCCTTCTGGATGAAATCAGGTGAAGTGCCGCCTACTACACTAGGCCTCCCTCTCCATCCTTCCTACTTGGTGATCTGTGGAGTCTCCCTCTGCTCTGGGTGGCAAAGCAAAGCTCATAGTATATGTCATAGTCCTTCAGGCTCTCTGGCAACTCAGTCTCCTCTGCCTTGGACTTTTGCCACACTTGGCCCAGGCAGAGCACACAGCAGTCACATATGCAGCTCTGTCTCTGAAGCTCAGTAACTTCCAGGGCTCTTCACCTTGTACACATAACATCCCTCTAGGTTACCTTCTGCCCCCCCAGGACTGTCTCTCCCAGCAGTTTCCAGACCCTCTCTGGGCTCTCCATTCTCTTTCAAGTTCCGTGGACAGGGCCCAGTTCTTAGCCATGGTGGCAACCAATCTGATACCTCAATCTTGTTTATAGGGGCAGTATCCAGTCCCAGGCTGCATGCAACCTCATTCTCCTTTTGGCTCCCTTCTCCATATGCTGTTAGTCTCAAGCTGCAAGGGAGAAATGAGCCACAGCCCAGGTGAAAATGTTCTGCTATGCGGCTTAAAGGACCAGCTTCCACGGCTACGCATGCATATAACAATCAGCTTTCAGCCCCAGTGTCCCTTCTAACATCTATATGTACTATGTACATCTCTATGTACTTTTCTTCATAAAGAACAGCGATGTACTTGTATGCTTTACTAATGTATTTAGCACTTGCTTTGGGATTCTAAAACCAACAAAGCCTCATTTATTTTAATGAATGTGGAAAAAACAAACAAACAAACAAAAATGCCATTAGAAGAGAGAGTCCTGTGACATGACCTCTCAGGTGATCATTCCTTCCACCAATCACAGAGTTCTTTGCAATATAGTATCTGTATCTGCTCTCTGATATGAATAAACTTCTAAGAATCAGCTTACCTTTGCCCATGGTTTTCTTTAAGAAAACCTAGGGGTTAAGTGCTGAAGGAAGGTTGGATGTTAAAATGCAACTCCAGTTTCAAGTATTTTGCCACTTTGGGCCCACTTCCCCCTTTGGAGCACACCAGCCACCAAAAAATCTTTATACTCACCTTTTCTTTCAGTTGTGTTTGCTCCTCTTCATCCCTTGCTAGTGTGTGGATCCTGAATGCTGCAGAGGGTGTTGCAATGTATTTTCCAGTTAGCCCATGGTGGGGACAGAGCCTTGAAGAGGAGAGTAGCAGCATCATGGGAAGTCTGTGGAGAACAGCACTGGAGATCAGGTTAATATAGCAGTTGTAGCTGTGTTTTTATTTTAAAGCAATCACATCAGGATTTAAAGCTTACCTGCCGGTCGATTCCCAGTCATGAATCTCTGCTTGTGAAAAGGCTGACTGATTTTCAAGAAAATAAGATCTCTTTTGGGTGTTCCTATTGTGCAGCTTGAAGTGATTCTAAAGGTTGTAATTCTTTTAAAATAACAAATATGTTATACGTACCTGCTCTGTGCAATGGTTTTGCACAGAGCATCCTGTTTGGGTCCCTGCTGGTGGTCCTGGCTCCTCTACCCTGCTAAGTGCCCCCAATAGCAATCCTCTTGCTATGGGGGCACTCGAGCAGCCTCACACATAGAGTGTGGATCAGACCTGCGCCCCCCCCCCCCATGACTCACTGTCTGTGATTGAAAGCAGCAGAAGCCAATGAGGAGATAGATACCCAGGAGAGCCGCTGATCTCATATACAAGGGGTATAAGGGGTGAAGCTGGGGGGAGGGGCTACATCCACAAGGTTTGTTTACCTTAATGCACAGAATAAACAAAGTAAAACTTGAACTGGCATTTAAGTCCCTGACCTACTTTCTGTATCTCTGTCCCTGAATGGACAAGTCCCTGAATGCCAGTATGACTCCTGACTCTTCATCTACGTATGAACAAGTTGGTTTTATGCCTGCCAGAGAGGCAAGAAACAATGCCACCAGGGCCCTAAATGTCGAATACTAGTCCCTCTTGAGGACTATCCTATGTCTTTTTTCCACAGATCCTGAGAAGGCCTTTGAGAGGATCAACTAGTCAATCCAGTGCCTCATCCTTGAACTCATATGTCCAGGCCCCCCATATGCACACATAGATATTAGTGATCTATTCTGCACCCTCTCCAAGAGTCCAAATAAATAGTGTGCTGTCTGACCCCTTCCCTATTAGCAATGGGACTAAACAGGGTTGCCCTATTTCCCTAATGCATCATCTGAGCCAACCTAGACATTTCTGGAATGTAACTGGGTCCGCACCACCATAAAGTCATTGTTAACACAGATAATCTCCTGTGTTTGATAACCTTCTTAGAGAATCTATCAAACTTTCATATCAACAGTCAAAAATCAGAGTTTGTGAGTCTCTCCCTTACAAAAATCCAGCAAAACTTTCTATTTAAATGGACAGCTCTCCCTATCAACCAGCTGGGGATCCACCTCCCCAAAGCTCTTCCCCAAACGTACACCCCTAACCTCCCTCCTACCCTACAGAAGATTAAAGAAGACCTGCAGGCGTGGCCCCAGGGTAGGTTTGGTGGGTTTGGTCGATGTAAAATTCTTAAGCAGAATATCCTGCTGAGGATCTTGTATACTCTGCCAACAGTTGCCATACATATACCACAGTTCTTTTTTTCTTCAAAACAAGCCAGATGCTCTTTAACAAATTCATGTGGGCAAACAAATCTGCCAGATTGAAATACATCAAAATTAAACTTTACCATACAGTGATGTACCTTGCACAGATAGTAAATTTGTGTAGATAATAAGCTTTAACAATGGATATCTGTAAATCAGGCCCATTTCCCCATTCCTCTCCCTGTACTCCCATGGCGTAAGGACTCACCCCCCACCCCAACAGTGGGACCTACATAGGTGGTGGTTCAAAGGGTTTTCCCTGATAAGAACCTCCCACCATATCCCTCCCCACTTACTTCAAATAATTGGGAACTCTGTGTGTCCAACTGGACTTTCTGACCAAGCTTTCATATCTTTAAAATGGGCAGACAGGTTTAGAGTGAAACAGTTTATCATACTTCCGGCCTATCCATCAGATATGTCTCAGGATCCAGACCTACACACCCTGAGACAATAGGTGATGGAGACAACTTTTGCACTTTCTGTCCCCCTTACTCAAAGCAGCAAACTTTGCTCACCCCCTTTGTCATGCCCTCTGATGCCTCTCCAGCAAATGTAATCTTTTGGTAATGCCCCAAACCAAGCCAATTTTGAGATCAAGTTCATTATATTACCCAGAAGTTCACCAACATCCAGATCTCTAAAACCCTGAACTTATTTCTTCTACATCACAATCTATTCTTTCAAAACTTACAAGTGGTCTGTCATAATCCACCAGATCAATGCAGACAGAATCCTACGCTTCGGAAGCAACCAAATCCTCCTTCTTTAAAATAGTGGTTTAACAGCGTAAATTATATAAAAATAACAGATAAAAAAGTTTGCAACACTTGGTTTTATTGGTAAGACTACACCAATCAGCAGAATATAGATATCTCTGGAATTCCTAATACCCTATAACCATATTTTTGACTCTTACTAGCTCTGAAGTCCCCTCCTAACCCAATGTCCTTCCTTCTTCCCACCTCCCCATCATATTCCCCTTATTCCACTTCCCTCCCAACCATAACCTGTTTCCCTTTTACCCCTTCCCATGTCCCCCACAACCTCCCCTTACCTCTCTTTCCCCATCCACCTATGTGCTTCCTAACCAAATCTATGTTTTTTGCAGAATGCCAATGACACCACACTCTACCAAGCTTGATCCTCCAATGCACTGATTTGTGCCCTTGCACAACTTCTACACACCATCTTAATCGATCCTCCTAATCACCCCAGCCTCACAACCCACCCCCACACACACACACTTACCCTTGCCCTGATAAGCGAGTCAGCCCCTCCTGTCTCCTCGCTCATGGTGCCACAAGGTTCCCACTTTCAGGTTACTACAATACAAAGGTTGTGTGCCCCCTGTTTGTAAATGTTTGTTTGGTGTTTTATGTTAAATATGCAGTTATAAGACAATCTTGCTCATTTTTGACGCACTAATAATAATGTTGGATTTATGTTTACTCTGTACCTGACTGCAAAATTCTATGTCCTATTTCTTTTTTTTGTTACTGTATTGAAAACCCCTATATAAAACATTTATAAAAATGCACAGAAAATCCAGATTAAAAGATTATGCCTAAGGGAAGAATTGTGGTGTTTCCAGACAATGAGTCTGATGTTTACAATTTTTTCTTGTGCTTATGGGATTTACCATCTAAGAACCTTTCTCATGTAGATAGCAAAGCCAGTGTAATCAGACTATCCCTTGAAAAGCCATTATCCCTAGTGATACAAGATGCTGTGATTCCTGTCCTGCAACACTGTTTTAATCGAACTTAGAAAATGTATTGTTAATCATCCTCTTTATCATGAGGAAGTAACCCCTACTTGCAGTATAAATAAACATTTAAAACAATTTTTGTGCCACAGACTAAATTATTTTATCTTACTAATATAAGTGTAGTTATGTTTAAAGTGTTCCTAAAGCCAGGACCCTGCATTCACTATATCTGGTCTTCCACAGTACACACAACATGGAAATGCAATTATTTTAGTAAATTTAAACTGCTAAACACCTTTTCTCATCAGCAGTATATAGCAGTCTTGTGACTTCTATCAGTATCCAGTTGAGCACTGGTTAAAGCTTGTAGGAGGAGTTTTTATTCTGCTTTGCTTGTCCTATGAGACTACATGACCAATGACCCTCTGTCTGGACAGTGCTGATTGGCCTTGTGCAGATCACATGCACCTTCCCAAAGAAAAAAAAAACTCTCTAGCAATACACACTAAACTGAGCATGTGTAGAGTGACTCCTAGAGCTCTGTTCTATCAGCAGATGGATTGGGGACAGTAGAAGAAGGGGAGGATCAGAGAAGACAGGACCAAACATCCTTTTTACACAATGCAGAGGATTAACTTCTTCAGTTCCACAGTGAGTATAACAAGCATGCTTTACTGCATATACAGACTGATTTTACTGTTGTGGGTTTAGCAACACTTTAAAATTTAACAAATGCCACATAAAATGTATCTAGGATTCCCTTTAAAAGAAAAGTAGTCCATGTATGTTATCTGTTTTTTGGCTAGTTTTAGACAAGGGATGACAATTAAAGGTTACTGTAGAGCAGGGGTCTCCAATCTGTATGGAGGCCACATTATTTATATTTACAAATATTCATAAATCATTTTTATAAGTGAATGAATAAAATGTAAATGACTGAATCCATTTTACTTGGAGTTTTTACGTAATCAGCATGATGTTATTTAGAACAACAGAAAAACTATTTCAGTAAAACCAAAGGAATTCAGAATACATTTTAGCCCATCCATATATTTTAGTCCCCATCAGAGCCCCCTTACATCAGAGTCCCCCCTTAGATTAAGGTCCATGTCAAAGCCCACTCTTGCATCAAAGAGTCAGATAACACCTTTCAATGGGCAAGGTTTGGCCCGCAGGCCATAGTTTGAAGACCCCTGCTGTAGGAAATTAGACTTGCAAAGGCCCCCTGGTTGGCCACAAGATGTCTCCATTGCAAAGAGTGAACCTTGACTTCTATTGCCACCTGGGGGACATGGTAACCCCACCGCTGACAGTAAAGGGGCACCTTGGCATAGCATATGATATGTATAGAAATTCAGGTTGTCTGTGGAGTGGGACAGTGTAACTAGACTCTCTGCCTGGGGCCAGGATATGGAACATATTGTTTGCAGTAAACCAACAACACATAGCTTTGCCAGGACTTCAGATCATCTCTCTCTTGCCCAGTTATGGGTCTCTATCTCTCTAAGTTGCATCTCTGCCTATCTAAGTTGTTGTGAACAGTTTGCCACTACTGAAGTATTTTCCCACCAGGAGTGGCTGAATTTTTATGTTTGAAATGTTGATTAAGTAAGCATTCAGAAGAGACTTTTCTTGTATGGTCTGATTGCTGATTCTGCCAGAAGGGACCTTTTCTTGGATATGGACCTGTGTACTGTGGTCCCTGCCGGGCCCATTGCTTCCAAGGCCAGAGAATGTCAGAAGAGGGCCCTGGGGTCCTGGCCAGGCCAAGTTGGATCACACTCAGGGAAACTTTGGGAATTCTGAAAAGCCCCATGCCAGAGGACTCCAGTGGGCTACATGCATTGCAGTTAGACAACAATGGATCAAAGAGTGGGCATGTTCCTCTCACTACACAACAGTACTATCACTGAAAGACATTTCCAGTTATTTAAAACTAAACATCATGTAGTAGTGTGAAAGGTGCTAATCAGTTCATATGCTGTCAAGAAGCATGTTAATAGGAAGAGAAAGCAGAGTGAGAGACATGAGCTCATCACTGTGCTGCTTCTCATTTCACTGTCCATTCGAGGGTGGGGAGGGTTCAGGATGATCTGGGCTTAGAAAAATCAGGTGGAATGATGCTGGCCATCAGGCCGAGGACATCTAGAAGCAGAAGAAAAATACTGCAGGGGAAACCTCTAGATTAAAAGGTGAATATTGCAGCAAAAGCTGTTTTTTTGTTTTTTTTTAAATCTTTTAATGGGCTATTCCTTTATTATTTTTTCTAATTGATTGATTCTTATTAACACAGGTCTGCAGACAAATCTCAGGGAAAAATGGGTCAGATAAAAGGGATTTCCCCTGATACAGGACCAGCTCTAGGTATAAACACACACTTCACTCCCCCCCCCAAAGATTGTTTTGGAAATATCTTTCAGCAGTTAAATCTTCCAAGTTCTATTTGTTGCCTATAGCTAACCTTAAAATTAAACCTGTTTTATTTATAACTTTAGCAAACTAACCCAGTTACCCCAGAATCCTGGGCCCTTACTTGCACATATTTGATCAATAAACCCCCATAAGTGACAAATAGTTTAGTAAACAGAAATGATTGACCAGAGCTCAACTTTCTTTCCCAGTTCTGGCAGTTCCACATTAGGATGCCTGAACCTTCAGGACTTCAGGGGTGGTCAGGCAACTGTCTGAAGATCTGTATCGGGACATGTTGGTACCCATGGAGTCCTGAAACTTCAAGTACCCTAATATGTAACTATGTCAAATTCTTTGCTTCAATCTCCCCTTGAGTCCTTGCTCCAACAGTAGGTGTAGGCTTCCTCTCCAGTTCTTCTACAGCTGTACTGAAATTTCAGCATGCAAGAAAAATTGAGGACAAATTCCAAACTTCACTTTCTGATAAAACTTTATTGATCCAGTGCTCATTCTCCATCCACCTGAGCCCTTTACTGACACATTTCACTTAGGAAAAGGCTTTGATACACTGCGTCCTTACACCTAGGGGAGAGCTGTAAAGGTCAACTTCACTAATAGGAAAAAGTCAATGCAGGTTCAGCTTAGAAAATATTTCATAAACTAAAATTTAAGAGCCAGATGCTCAAAAGTGGTGTTAAATGTGGAAGCTGAAAAGAAAAACGTGTTCTGGAGTTCATTACATTTTTTTTTTCCTCATTTTGGTTTTCTTATTATTTCTCAGCAGCTCAGTTTGAAAGATTTCCTAAGATATATCTACCCTTGAAAATCACAAGATAAATTCAGTAAAATAAAATGGCATCTGCCCAAAATAAATGTAACATTTATCTAACATAGTCTTTAACCCACATATTGTTCATTTTCTATATATTCTTAATCACTCCCCTTGTTGAGTTCATCTGTTGTATTTGTAGAACACCGTACTAACCTTTTTATTATGTGAATCCTCTTATAATCACTTGTGCTGTGGGTTTTTTTTTTTTATGTTTCCCTGGAGCTTATTGTCAAGTTGTTTACAAAATGTGATGACATTAGTCTATATCCAAAACCAGCTGTCATCATCCACTAGGAAAGGACTCTGGGTCTTCTTTAACCTATGGCATGTTTTACTACGTGCAACGCTTCTTTTTCTACACAGATACAGGGTGACACATTGTTTTCTTCCCGGTTGTAGCCTGTGATTGGATGATTTCTAGAAAGTAAAGCTTATTCTCTACCCAGCTACCAAGGCAGAATTACAAACACACGCACAACTGGCGAGGTCAATCTGGGTTACAGTCAAAGTGCTAATGCTCTAATGGAGGAAGGGTTTAAGAGTTTAACACAGCTTCTGCATTGTTGTTTACTATCTGACCTGCTGAAAAAAATTAGCAAAAACAAAATCTGTAACAAAAAAAATTCCTTGCTTCTATTTGGGGATTTTTTGAGTGGCTCCCTGCAGAGAAAGCTATCAATAAATGCAATATTTGAGGAGTTAGAGTGGGCATTCGTCTCTTGCAGTCAGTCCTCATCACATCATAAAGACATGAACAGGTCATATGTTGCTTGGTTTAGCCTCCCAGTAACATTAGTTGAAGCAGTGCCAGTGGTTGGTGATTTTTAAATGGATAATACCCTTGTAACTCTTCACTGGCAGTGATACATTAATCAAATTAGAATATTACACAGAATTCAGCACCCAGCAACTTCCTGAAATTATGAAGGTGCCCTCCCTGATTTGCTTGGGTCACTAGGTCGAGAGAAATTAAAGTTATTAAACCATTTAAACACTGGAGGGCAAAGTATTGCCTATGAAAACTGTGAATAATTTGCATTCCTAAATTATTTTTTATATTTTTTTCCAATTCTTTGTTTTCATCACAAGATATCAATACAGGGAAGGCATAGCATAAACATCAGACACAACAACATGTCCATCTAGGGGTTCAGCAAGAGAGAACCATGTGCCAACATAGTCAAGTTTCAATTCAACACGATGTCCATTAGAGCCACGAGAACCAAACAGAGAGAGATAAATTGTGCATGCAAAAATACCCCAAGCGACTAGGTGGCAGGTTGTCTCTGTAACCTGTGTTTTTTGGTTTTAAAGTGTTACTAAACCCAGGACCCTGCATTCACTATATCTGGTCTCCCACAGTACACACAACATGGAAATGCAATTATTTTAGTAAATATAAACTGCTACCAGGGGCGGATTGACCATTTGGAAACTCGGGCACTGCCCGAGGGCCCAGGGTCAGTAGGGGGCCCCATGAGATGCCCCTGGTACCTTTTTCATAGGCTTTTTTGAGTTTGAGCAAGGACACAGGGGCCCCATGATCCCCTAGTGCCCGGGGCCCCATGAGTTGTCAGTCCACCCCTGACTGCTACATACCTTTTCTCATCAGCAGTTACAGCAGTCTTGTGACTTCAGCAGAGCACTGGTTAAAGCTTGTAGGAGGAGTTTTCTTTCTGCTCTAGGAGGATGTAAACCCTTGACCCTTTGTCTGGACAGTGCTGATTGGCTCTGTGCTGATCACATGCACTCTCCCAAGAAAAAAAACCTCTCTAGCAATACACACTAAACTGAGCATGTGCAGAAGGGCTATGGGTTTAGTCTGTCTTTTCAGCATGGGCATTTGAACAAGAGGAGGGGCAGAGAAGACAGGATCAAACAGCCGTTTTACACAATGCACAGGATTAACCCCTTAGGTTTCACAGTGAGTATAACAAGCATGTTTTACTGCATATACAGACTGATTTTCCTGTGTGGGTTTAGTACCACTTTAAACCAGCCTTTCTTTACCTTTTCAATGCAGAGGAACCCTTGACATAACCTTCCAGTCTCAGAGAAACCCTGCTAAAAATGGCTTTATCTACAATTCATGATACATCAGTGTGATAGTCACAGGTAAGAATGCTCCTTACACTTGTGGTCATTGGAAAGAATTACCCCCTTACAGATTGCTAAAAAGATCAAGGGTGTCAGTGGGAACTTACCTTAGAGGCAAAAATTGATCATTGCTCAAATAACTCTTGCCAACCTCTGGAGGAACCCTGGTTAAGAAACCCTGCTTTAAACTCAGGTAGGAAGAGGGGAGCAGGGAAGGCATAACAGGGGAAAAAGGGGGCAAGAGGAAAAAAAATGGGGGGAGGAGGAGGGGAGGGTGGGGTGGGGAGAGAAGAGAAGAGTATGGAATAGGATAGAGCCTCTGTCCACTTTTCTGTCCCCCCTGACCCGGCAAAACCAGCAAAGCAGCCTCCAAATTCCACAGGATGACAATTTAGCCATGAACTCAACACACTGCAGAACACCAGTCTGTTCTCTTGAAGGAAAGGGGAACACACTTCTAGCTCACTTATACACACTCTTCAAAAAGCATACAGGAACAGAACTGAGGCTGTCAATCACAGACTGCGCCCTCCCCTGTCACCATTTTTCTCTTGGTGTCAGGAAAACTCATCAGAAGTGACTCATGCTTATAGCAGAGGAGTGAGGCAGCAGAAAGAAATGACAATTAGTGCTCTGGATTGAGACAAGTACACACTATAGAGATATATGCTTTGTTCATACGTCATGTTTGAGGTTTAAAACCACTTACACTCTTGGTGTTCATTCACTTTACAGCATCATTGCACTAACCAACTGTGCACCATCTTCATTACATGGTGCAACACTTGTGGGGGGACACCGTGGAGCCTGTATCGCGCTCTCTAGCCCAGCTTTGCTGTCATCTCAATCCCAGTGACATGCTGTTGGGGATCCTCTTGCACATTCTTCCCTGTGACATACAGCTAGATACAACTGTGTTCAAAATAATAGCAGTGTGTTTAAAAAACTGAGTAAAGCTAAAAATTCTTATAATAGCTTTTATTTCCATACACGCAAATGCATTTGGAATACTGCACAGTCTATTCACAATCAAAACACAAAGAAAATGTTTCAAATTTGTTATTACTTTATAGAAAGTGCAGAAAAAGGAATATTAGGCTGTTCAAAAAAATAGCAGTGGATCACCTTATGCACATTTTTTGGACATGTAAACATTTGACTTGTTTTTGGCATTCTGTCTTCCTCTTTATCTCTAACACAACTGGTATTATCACACCATATGAACCTGGTCTTGAGATTCTAAACTTAGGTATAGATACATTTCCTGCCTCCTGCAGTACAGTAGTAATCCCCATTTTGTTAGCAGCTAGAATGCTAATAGTAAAAAATGGAAATCTAATAGAACACCAAATCTCTCAGAAATTCTGAAGATCGTACGAATACATTATCTTTATGAATCCTTGCTTGCTAATAAACGTGGTAGTAGAACTCTCTTTGAATGTCAATGGAAGATCTGGTATGAATACTCCCTGTTTAAATAAGTATCCATTTGTGACTCTGACTTGTCTTTTAATAACATATACCTCCAAGTTGCAGGAACCTCTCATACTTTTTGTCAGACCTACTGTTCACTGGTTTGTTAGGTTGTTTATTTGTTCTGTTTGAATCATTAGACTCTTTGTGCTGAACATGCTTACCTATTCACATAACCTTGTCTAAAAGATTAATGGCTAATTGAGTTTGAATCCTGTAAGCCAGCACTAATCAGTTCTCCCTTTCTTTGCCTTATCTTTTGTACCATTTTGTATTATTTTGTAACATTTTGTACTATTTCTGTACGATACCATTTGAAACTAGTAATAATTTAATGGAAAAAAAATAGCAGTGTCTGAATTTTTCTTTACAAACTTAACTATTTACTGTATAAATTGAAAAATGCTTGAAGATTTAGCTGATATGTTACATATTGGATATGTTTTATAGCAAAAAGTGAAAAATATAGTTTTTTTTTCAAAATTGTCAGTCTTTTTTTGTTTATAGCGCAAAAAAATGAAAAACACAGAGGTGATCAAATAACACTGAAAGAAAGTTCTATTCGTGGGGAAAAAGTGACATACATTTCATTTATGTACAGCGCTGCATGACCATGCAATTGTCAGTTAAAATAATGCAGTGCTGTATTGCAAAAAATGGCCTGGTCAGGAAGGGGAGTAAATCTTCTGGAGGGCAAGAGATTAAAGTGTAGTTCCAGCTGATTTAAAAAAAAATATGTCAGCAACTACAAAAACTGTAACTGCTGGCTTTTAAACTACAGACACTTACTGTCCCACAATCCAGCGGTGTCCTCACCATGGCTTGGTACACCAGCCGTCTTCTCTCCCCGGCGCTGGCATCTTCAGTATGGGCACCCGGCTGTGACAGCTTGTGGCTTCACAGCCGGGTGCCCACTGCGCATGAGTGAGTATCACTGCACTTTGTGAATGGTCCCGTAGTCTTCTGGGACCTGTCACATGTAACAGAAGACTATGGGGAGGGAACAGAACTTCCGGTTCCGATCACCTTAGGTGATTGCAGCGGAAGTTGGAGAGGGTACCTGTCAAATTTGGGTACCCGCTCCCCCCATTCCCCAAAGGTGCAAGTCCTTAATGGGGAGTGGGAGACAATGCATTAAACCGGAACCTCCCTTTTGGGTTGAGTTCCGCTTTAAGCACCAACACACTACCAGTTACTAACTTGTAGACCTTGGTAGCACACATCTCCTGCTGTACACCTGTTCTTTTGATACACCTGCCATACATGAACCCTTTAAACAGACTTCAGACCAGATACTTTGTAATTTAGGAACTTTTACGGAAGGTTCTGGCAATTACACAGTTCAGTCTTCCACAATTAATTACAGATGCAGTTCAGTTCATTCTAAATAACTAAACTAATTCAGGCTGATTCAGGCTGCCCATGCCATATCTCTTAAGCAAGGAAGAATCCTCTAACAGAGTCCATGATCTGGCTTCAGCCCCCCTGACTGTGTTTCCCAGAAGGGTGGCCACGGGTTCTTAGAGGAGCTATATCTTGCAGCAGGAGTTCCTACAAGTTCCCATGTGGGAACCTAAGAAGGTTACCTCCCCTTGTATTGTAATTGGCCACAGAGACAAGACCATGAACACCTGGAAGTTAGCAGCCTTAACCCTTTCCTACCTTCCTGTGCAGCCTAGTATATAGAACTCACTAATGCAGATATTACTACAACACAGTGCAATGCAATAACATGACATAATGTACACCCCAAAAGTAGGCACCTGCTTACACACTCATGAGTAAGATTTTATTAAAACCCAATAACCTAGCAGTATGTGTTTAGGTAGGAAGCCAGGGTACATGAAGAAAATACAGGATCCACTTATAAGCTCCATGCAAATAGCATCCTTGGCTAGAACTGAATCCATTATCTCAACCACTTTGGCACCATGTCACCCTTTGTGCCAACCACTGTGCCAATGTGCCTTACTGTGGTAGATTGGAAGCCAGTCAGTGAAATAAAGTGGTACCTTCCTAGGGAATGGTCCTTTAATCATGCAAGGCCTTGCAAAGTAAGTGAGGTGGCTCCACTCTTAGCCCTCAGACTGGGCACAATGAAGTGTATAGTTTACAGTGTGAGAAGAGCTGATAGAGGCAAATCGGTGCTCAATGCTATTTACCTCAAAATTACTCTGTTGTCACTGTTGGGACAGGTGTTACAGACAAGTGTAAAGGACATTGTGCTGTATGTGGGGCCCAGAAAAGTAATTTGTCCTCCAGCAATAAGGTGCCGCTAACCTGCATGTAAAACAATATAAATATAACAGCATGCAGTTCCCCCATGGTAACACCTGAGTACTGCCAACCCAAGCTCGGATGGAGTAGGGTGAATGGCATTGGCTGGTAAAGTAGCTCTGTGGTTAAACAATTGCCAAGTATATGTATGCATTTAAACCTGCCAATACAATCTGAAATTCCTGCTTGTAAGGGTGTGTGTGGCATATGTCTAGCAACATAACTCTTTCACTGTTGGTGCTGCCCTCTGCTTTGTATCTTACAAGGGTGAACCCATATTGGAATTAATATACACATTGCAGTCTTAAGTTTTTTCAAAAGGACACCTTCCCGATTCACATATTTTCTGAAAGACCAGGATCTGTAGGATAAAAAAAGGATTAACAATATTGTTCATCACATGAGAGTCTCGCCAGCATTTAGCAAAACAAAATTTTAGATAAAAATGCTCTATTTTTAGTGCATTGAACATCTCCAAAATTACTAAAACATATATAAGAATGAATCTTGTGAATAAATAGACATGTATACAAAACATGTTGTAAAACAGTAAGAATCAAATAGGTGCAAAACTGTAAAACAACTTATAATTTCACAGCCTCTGTGCACAAATCTTGCTTGACACAACCAGCGCCTGCACAGCAACTTTCTATAGACTTGAATGGGCTGTACCTTGGGCGCCTTGAGGTTTCTTCAAATGCCTAAAAATTACCCAAAAATTGTATACAAGCTAGAGGTGGATCAAAATACCACGTGGATCGCGCATAAATTAAGTGCATTAAATTTGACAATACATGAGTAATAATGCTTCACATATACAAAGTGAATAATTGTAACATTCAGTCCAAATTCAGAAAATAAATGCTGGTCATCATCCTATTGGTTACTATCAGCCAGATCGCATGATTCCCAGGAATGAATATTGGTGCCATTGTTGCCATCACGCATTGGGCTAGTCCCAAACCAGGCGCTTAAGACCAACCTAGAGATAGGTGGTCCACGGCTAACAGTGAGTGCACATCCATGTGGGGCACCAATTGAGCACAGAAGAACACCTGTCATTTTTTGCACGAAGTTCACCAATTAGTATTCAACACTTGGACACTTTATTTTTCTGAATTTGGACTGAATGTTACAATTATTCACTTTGTATATGTGAAGCATTATTACTCATGTATTGTCAAATTTAATGCACTTAATTTATGCGCGATCCACATGGTATTTTGATCCACCTCTAGCTTGTATACAATTTTTGGGTAATTTTTAGGCATTTGAAGAAACCTCAAGGCGCCCAAGGTACAGCCCATTCAAGTCTATAGAAAGTTGCTGTGCAGGCGCTGGTTGTGTCAAGCAAGATTTGTGCACAGAGGCTGTGAAATTATAAGTTGTTTTACAGTTTTGCACCTATTTGATTCTTACTGTTTTACAACATGTTTTGTATACATGTCTATTTATTCACAAGATTCATTCTTATATATGTTTTAGTAATTTTGGAGATGTTCAATGCACTAAAAATAGAGCATTTTTATCCAAAATTTTGTTTTGCTAAATGCTGGCGAGACTCTCATGTGATGAACAATATTGTTAATCCTTTTTTTATCCTACAGATCCTGGTCTTTCAGAAAATATGTGAATCGGGAAGGTGTCCTTTTGAAAAAACTTAAGACTGCAATGTGTATATTAATTCCAATATGGGTTCACCCTTGTAAGATACAAAGCAGAAGGCAGCACCAACAGTGAAAGAGTTATGTTGCTAGACATATGCCACACACACCCTTACAAGCAGGAATTTCAGATTGTATTGGCAGGTTTAAATGCATACATATACTTGGCAATTGTTTAACCACAGAGCTACTTTACCAGCCAATGCCATTCACCCTACTCCATCCGAGCTTGGGTTGGCAGTACTCAGGTGTTACCATGGGGGAACTGCATGCTGTTATATTTATATTGTTTTACATGCAGGTTAGCGGCACCTTATTGCTGGAGGACAAATTACTTTTCTGGGCCCCACATACAGCACAATGTCCTTTACACTTGTCTGTAACACCTGTCCCAACAGTGACAACAGAGTAATTTTGAGGTAAATAGCATTGAGCACCGATTTGCCTCTACCAGCTCTTCTCACACTGTAAACTATACACTTCATTGTGCCCAGTCTGAGGGCTAAGAGTGGAGCCACCTCACTTACTTTGCAAGGCCTTGCATGATTAAAGGACCATTACCTAGGAAGGTACCACTTTATTTCACTGACTGGCTTCCAATCTACCACAGTAAGGCACATTGGCACAGTGGTTGGCACAAAGGGTGACATGGTGCCAAAGTGGTTGAGATAATGGATTCAGTTCTAGCCAAGGATGCTATTTGCATGGAGTTTATAAGTGGATCCTGTATTTTCTTCATGTACCCTGGCTTCCTACCTAAACACATACTACTAGGTTATTGGGTTTTAATAAAATCTTACTCATGAGTGTGTAAGCAGGTGCCTACTTTTGGGGTGTACATTATGTCATGTTATTGCATTGCACTGTGTTGTAGTAATATCTGCATTAGTGAGCTCTATATACTAGGCTGCATAGGAAGGTAGGAAAGGGTTAAGGCTGCTAACTTCCAGGTGTTCATGGTCTTGTCTCTGTGGCCAATTACAATACAAGGGGAGGTAAAAATACCTGGATCAAAATACCATGTGGATCGCGCATAAATTAAGTGCATTAAATTTGACAATACATGAGTAATAATGCTTCACATATACAAAGTGTGTTGTGGTGGTTTATGTAAGGATATATATTATTTATAAAGGGCGTGTCCCTTTCCCTTAGATGAAATATTACAGTGCCTCCAGCCGTTAAAATACGGCAAATATTTAATAAACCAATAATTTGGACACTTTGATAATTTGATCACCACTTATTATTATACCTTGAATTCTTTTAGCCAATATGATTTCGTACCATACACACAAAATTTGCCTTATAATAGATAAATATAAAAATTTATTTATGTACAAAAATTATATATATATTAACACAAAACGCAAAAGACTGGTGATAAATGAATATTGGTACACACAATCAAAAATATATCCTACCAATGTAAGACACAATAATAAGGTCTGTAACTAATTACATCAATCACAAATTTTAAATGATATGATATTTATTAAATTTATTAATAATTAATAATTTCGAATATCTCAAAGGTTATATTCTTACAAGCCGTGGCCATAGGATTGCAAGAAGCAAGCCCTTGATATATGATACTCTGGTTATTAATATTCAATAAATTATGAAATATAAAAAAATTTATAATATGGCAATAAACAATTTTTTAACAGTAACACAGTATCTTTCTACATATATCTAACTACTCAATATTGTTATGATACACTAAGGTAATTTTATGATTCCACACAACAGAGAAAATAATTAATACAAAAATCAAATAAATATCTCACCACACCCGGAATTCAGACTAGGCAACTCTCCCGTGGATTTAGCTGGCAGTGGAACGCCTTTAGACTGATATATATGGCAAGTGATAGATTCAGTAGGGGAGAATGTAGGAAGTTATAAGATTAGAGGTTTAAAGTTTTAGGAAGTTTGAAAAGATGGAAGAGTAGTTATTCAGCAGATCTTCTTCAGATGTCAGGTCTTTCCATGAGGTTTTTATGAGGGATCTTTTTTTTTCTTAAAGCACATGGGCTTTTATATCCACTAGTCCATTGTTCTAAGATACCTTCCCACCAGGCTTCCTGATTGGCTAGTAGAGAAATGTGTGTACATAAGCTATTTCTCACCTGCCCGCCAGGTGGCGGTCATGTATCACAGAACAATGTGAGCATTTGAGATGACTCATACCTTGGGTGGAATCTTCAGGTAATTTCAGGAATAAAATATACGGCTCTTTCCAGATATAGCAGTGATCATACCTATATTATTCTAAATAGGGACCATGGAATATAGGTGTATATTCAGTTATTCCTCCTTGAAGTACCATCCTGTTTGTTTCCTGATAAGACATGTAACTAATGCTAGTCTATAATACATCTTACTTCCCATCATCTCAATACTCAAATTAGTGATATATAGTTCCCATTGCTGAGTATTTAGTGGTGTTTAAAATCTATAACATCTTATTTATGATATGTTTTTGTAGTATATTTTTGTCATGATATACAGTGAACTTTTAGACTTAAATGTCCTGAATTTCACCTCTTTGTTTCAGAATCAACATTTTCTCTGTGTAGGAAAAAAAAACTCTCTGTTTGCATGGCCCTTGTATTGGACTCATGGTAAACAATTGTTAATGCTTTCACCCTTGGTGAACAATAGTATATGGTAATAGTTTCAGAGGTCTGTTAGTTCATCACACTCTACAGGTTTTGGTTAAGCTTTCAACCAGTTGAGTTCCCGTCTCATTATTGTTGAAATGTTTAAAAGTCAAAGTCCTATCTGGCTATGTGTTTGACTTTTCTGTATGTGCATTCTTCTCAACCTCCATATACAAATAGTCCTTGTTGACAGTTCAAACAGTCTTATTGTCTTGGAAAAGTTTTACTCCCCCCATTCTCTTCATTTCTTTAACTAGAATTCTTGATGGTTCAACCAAGACAAAATTAACTCTTAGCATCCGGCTATGCTGAGCTGTTTGCCATATAATATTATGTCTTGATAAAAGTCATATTTTTGAGACATGATTCAAAAGCCCACAACAAGTGAATAATTGTAACATTCAGTCCAAATTCAGAAAAATAAAGTGTCCAAGTGTTGAATACTAATTGGTGAACTTCGTGCAAAAAATGACAGGTGTTCCTCTGTGCTCAATTGGTGCCCCACATGGATGTGCACTCACCGTTAGCCGTGGACCACTTATCTCTAGGTTGGTCTTAAGCACCTGGTTTGGGACTAGCCCAATGCGTGATGGCAACAATGGCACCAATATTCATTCCTGGGAATCATGCGATCTGGCTGATAGTAACCAATAGGATGATGACCAGCATTTATTTTCTGAATTTGGACTGAATGTTACAATTATTCACTTTGTATATGTGAAGCATTATTACTCATGTATTGTCAAATTTAATGCAGTTAATTTATGCGCGGCCCACGTGGTATTTTGTTTTTGTCTTATTGGTTCACAAATTAGGACTGTAGCGTATACTTATCAAAGTTGCATGAATATTTATTCCTAAGCGCAACAGCACTATATTTTATTTACAGGTGGATCAAGCCTGCCTTTCAGTTACACAAAGTCACAGGTTTTCATTGTGCACCATTACGACCTTCTAGTGACTGGCATCCAAAAAAACAATGACATCTTCAGTTTATAAGGAGGACAGTGGGCTCCTGCACAGCATCCTTTATTGCCTCTCCCCTGCCTCTCTCCATCAGTACTGGTGTCACATATGCTGAGTGATGGAGGAAAACTGAGAGAGAAACACTGGAATACTAGTCAGTACCAGTGTGCAAAAGTGTGTTTGATTTGGAAGAATAAATCACATTAAACATTTGGTACCCTATGTGTATGGATGTTGATGCATTATGTAAAACTATTAGAATAGTTTTTTATGTTTTAGAATGGGGTACCTCAAGGTTGTCCATATTTTTAAAGGGTGCCTTGAGATTGTCCATAATTTTAAAGGGTGCTTTGACTGGTTGAGAACCGCTGTTTTTTAAGAAGGTTACTACCCAGGTGCTGGCAGCAGTTCTTCACCACAGCTGTAAGCACTGTGAGAGGTGACACCTACTGAAAGAAGTAAGTAAGATGTGAGGAATTGAAGAAAAGGTGGGTTAGCCCTCCCTGACCTCCAAAGTTTTCCTAGGGTGGGTCTGGGTGTTATCATCAGTGATGTTCTAGGTGGAAGCAAAGGTGTCAAGACTGTATTCTGTGTCAAGAAGTGTTTGTATTGTTCGGAGTAGCGAAAAAGTAGGGTACCACGTGTATCTACATTTGTCATCTTTGTCATGGGAAACAATTACATCAGTCCTGTATGGTGGGTGTGTATGTTTTTTTCCAGAATATCAGAATGATCATCCTAGCAGCATCGGCTAGATGTATTTGTTGAGGTCCATATAATTCAAATACAGAAATAAGTAAGCAGTGTATGCAGTGGGCATCATGTTGGCTAGTATGGGAAATAATGGGGTAATTGCTTGCCAGAACAGTTATTTTGAGCCATGTCCAAAGTAGATGGAGTCTCATCAGAGTTGAAGCAGCGTCACCACAATGGGCTTGACATAGGAAACATTTTTGAGGGCTTTCTTTGCAGTACCAATGAGAGAGTAATTTGTAGCCTGATTCTTCTTAGAATCAACTTAAAAATACAAGTTTATGTGTGAGGGAGAAGATCGTTCAATGAGACTGTGAGCGCTCTGTTAAGCTCCTTTTCCCATGTGCCGCAGAAAGCAGGCCTGTCTGTTTTATCAAAGTTAAGCCTTGTGGAAGAAGATTGTTTCTGGCATATTTGTTCTAGAGATGATAGCGATCTCAGAGTTTGATCTCTAAAAAAGATTAAGTTGATGAAGTGTTCAATCTGTAAGTAGCCCCATATGTCAAGTTTATGGCATTCTGTGGTGTTCTGGATTTCTGGTGGAGGAAGGCACCTTTTTGAGAGTGGAACATTGAGGATCCCTGCTTCTTTCCAAATAGTAAAGCTGTCATTCCTTATACCTGGGGGAAGAAATGGTTTTCAAAGATGGGCTGGAAGGAAGAGGGTTTAGGGGATAGACAAGCATTCTTGCATCATTTCACAAATGCTTTTAAGGTACTATCTACGTATAAGGGAGTGAGGGGCAGAAGACAGGATACTTGCAAATGGGAGGGAAGAGAAATTTTTGGGGAAACAAGCTTTCGTTGCATAGCCACCCAATGGTTTGTGTGAATGTGGCAGGGCCAATCTATTGTTCTGGTCAACATGGTTGATGTCCAATATGGAAGAAAATTTGCAGTTTCTAATGCTTGGCTAGGCTAAATAGTTTAGGTTGAAACCTATTTTTGGCTCCAGATGAATTTAAAGGTCTGTGAGGTCAAGATGAAAGAGAAGGAAGGGTGATTGGGAGAGTTTGGAATAGATATAGAAATCTTGGTAAGATTTGAGTAGGAGCAAAATAATTGCAAAAGGAAATGTCTTTAGGATTGCATTTTAATTTAGTGCCTAGGTAGGTGAGACCTTTTGGTATCCTTTAAAATGGGAAGAACTGTTTTAAGAGTTAGACCAGGGGTCTCCAAACTATGGCCCTCCAGCTGTTGAAGTACTACAAGTCCCATCATGCCTCTGCCACTGGAAGTCTTGCCTGTGGCTGTCAGAATCTTGCAAGGTCTCATGGGACTGGAGGACCTGGATAGTTTGGAATCCCCTGAGTTAGACAATGGGGGATTCAGGGTTATGTTCATGGCTTATGATTTGTCGTAGTTTATTTTGAGGTAGGTGAGGGAGCAATATCGGTCAAATTCTTTAACTATTTGTGGTTGGTGATATAACATAATAAATCATTGGTGTAGTGTCTGTTTTAGTGTTAAGTCCTGAGATGTTGTGAGGTGATCTGATCTGATAACAAAATGGTTCCAGGCTAAGAACAAAGATTAACAGGGACAAGGGGTAGCCTTGTCTGATGCTAATTGAGATGGTAAAACTGTCCGAGATGCTGTTGTTTACTTTCACCCTGGTGTGAGGTGAAGAGCAGAGGGACATAATTCACTGTAATTTATATTTGGGTGTTTGAAGGATAAAATGCCATGCTTCCCTATTGACTGCCTTCTAAGCATCTGTCAATAAACATGTAAGCAGGTTGAAATTAGCTAGATAGGTGCTGCCCAGATGGGAGGGTAGGGGTTAATACCTTTCCCAGTTCTTTGGTTTTTGGCTGAATCTCTGGGTCTGACCCACTGCACCTGTGGCTATAATAGGGGACAGTGGGTCAAACCCTATAGTCTTTTTGCCTCTGAGCCGTTTTGGTCTTTGTTCTACCTTTTTCCTGATTCCCTGAGGAAGAGCCGCACCCAGGAGGAGTACAGAATGTCACTTCCTACTACTTGGATGTAAAGTCGTCAGAACTTGGGGTTTGCCTTGAAGACACCAGCTGCTGGAGAATGAATCTGATGGACTCTAATTACATGGACTCTAGCTTTTGCAGGTATGCAGGGGCAGCACATAGCCCGGTTAGGACTAGGGACATACGATTTTGACCGTTTTGGTTTTTTTTTTGTTCTACTGGACTATCGTGTCTGCTTTGGACTCTTTTGTAATGTTGCATGTTAATTCAAGTAAAGTGTTAAACTTTGCTTTTTGCCTGGTCTGAAGTCCTTGAAACTGTGCATTGCAAGTAACCATCACTATCAAACACTTAGTTTACAACTTTAAACTGCTAACTGAGGCCTGGTAGGATATCTGTTTCTATGGATCATCAAAAACTCTACAGATTAACACTTCCCTTTTGTAAAAAAAACAATGACAAAATCTGTCAGTTCTGTCGCACATGATGTGTAAGGAAATTAAAGCACTAGGAATGCATAGCATGCCCCTAAAACGTCTACCCAGAAAGCAACCGGGCGTGGGTGACCTCTCTGAGACCTCTATGCATTAAACAGCTTAACAAAATCCACACACAATTGATAAAATCCAACCGGACAAAGACACAATAATATTAAGTATATATTTGAATGGGCACTATCATACAGAACAAATCAAGATCAAGATCAAGCCAGCACATGCGAAAGGGGAGATACCAGTCTCCTTTCTCCTGGGTGACAGACTCATCCGAAATACTTTGTGTTTGGTGTTCCTAGACAAGAAATGTAATACTGAACAATAACCTACCTAGTTTCCAGATTATAATATCAGGATAAACAGCTCTTAGGACCTCTGGTGGAAATTTTATCACAGGTAAAGATTTCTTATCAGATCCACTGTAAGTTGGTGACAATAATACTGCCCCATAGGCTTCAGTAGTAGTTTATTTAAAAGCATGAAGACAATTTTAAAACCAGGAAGTAATGGATGCGAGCGAATGGTACCAAATTCCAGACTCTGTGGCTATGATGGAAGATCAGCCATTCTTCATTGGGAGAAATGGGCAAAGATGTCACAATTGCCAAAGTGGGGAAATGACAGTGTCCATTGATGTGGTGACTGTCTGTCTTGGACGGGAGCAGCGGGGCGCCAGAAGTGCTGTAGCCAAGACCCAGAGAGCAAACCAGAAGCAAGCCACAGGAAGCCAGAATGGACTGCAAGCAATCATGTTGCCATTTTGTTGTTGTTGCAGTTTTCAGAATATAACCTGTACATAATGAAAGATTTTAATATTAGTATATAACTGTGCGTAAGGCTAGGTCCACACCTACACAGGCTGTATTTAAGCTCTTTCTGCATTGCGTTTTGCACTTTTTGCGCGTTTTTGATGCATTTTGCATTTATTTTTTGTATTTTTCTTGCAAAACGCATCAAAAACATGACAAAGACGCAATACATGCTTTTCTGCAGCGTTTCCATTGAAGTCTATAGAATCAAAAATGCAACTTTTTGTGTTCAAAAAAGTCCCTGACCCTTTCCAAAAAACGCACCGGGTGAAAACTCGCAGATGTGAACATGTCCCATAGGAAATCATGTTAAATGGACTGTAACATTATTATTATACAGTATTTATAAAGCGCCAATAGTTCGCTCAGCGCTGTACATTACAAAGGGGAACAGAACATGTGACAGAACAATACCAATACAATGCAAAACATGAGGGGATTGATAGTGGTACAGGAGGAGATAGCTGTGGGGGATGGAGTGGTAGGAAGAGTGGAGGAGGTTGGCAAGTTAGCAGGGGGTGGGGTAGGCTTCCCTGAAGAGATGGGTTTTCAGGGTGTGCCTAAAGGAGAGGAGAGTAGGTGATAATCTGATGGGTTGGGGCAGGGAGTTCTAGAGGATGGGTGACACCCTGGAGAAGTCCTGGAGGCGGGCATGGGAGGAGACCAGGGAACTAGAGAGAAGGAGGTCTTGTGAGTAGCGGAGTGTGCGTGCTGGGCGGTACTTGGATATTAGGTCAATGATGTAGTTCGGGGCAGTATGGTGGACAGCTTTGTATGTCATTGTTAGGCTTTTGAATTTGATCCGTTGCGCAATCGGAAGCCAGTGGAGGGATTGGCAGAGGGGGGTGGCGGAAACGGAGCGGTTGGAAAGGGGAATGAGTCTGGCAGCCGTATTCAGGATCGACTGAAGCGGGGATAGCCAGCGGCGAGGCAGGCCAGTGAGGAGGGAGTTGCAGTAGTCGAGTCGTGATATGATGAGGGAGTGGATGAGCTGTTTAGTGGTTTCTGGGGTTAGGAACGTGCGTATTTTGGCGATGTTGCGGAGGTGGAGTCTGCATGAGTTTGTTAAAGATTGGACTTGGGGCTGGAAGGATAGGTTGGAGTCCAGAATGACACCAAGTACTCTGGCCTGTGGGGCGGGTTTGATGGTGGCGTTGTTGGATGTGATGGAGAAGTCAGTGGGGGGTGGTGTCCGGGCTGGGAGGAAGACAAGAAACTCGGTTTTGGAGAGGTTCAGTTTAAGGAAGTGGAGCGACATCCAATCTGATATGTCCCTCAGTAGGTGTGTGATTCGGGCAGAGACTGGGGGGGTGAGGTGGAGGGTTGAGAGATAGATTTGTGTGTCATCGGCATAGAGGTGATAGTTGAAGCCGTGAGAGTGTATGAGTTGGCCAAGGGAGGAGGTGTAGATGGAGAAGAGAAGGGGCCCAAGGACAGAGCCTTAAGGGACCCCAACAGAGAGGGGGAGGTGGTAGCATTATAGGTAACTCTGAAGGAGCGTTGTGACAGGTAGGATGAGAGCCAGGAGAGAGCAGAATCTCTGAGGCCGAGGGGGTGTAGTTTTTTGAGGAGGAGGGGGTGGTCGACTGTGTCGAAGGCCGCAGAGAGGTCAAAGAGTAGGAGCACTGAATAGTGGCCATTAGCTTTGGCGGTTAGCAGGTCATTGGAGAGTTTGAGTAAGGTGGTTTCGGTGGAGTGTAGGGTTTATGATGAAAGATTATTTATTTGCAATATTTTATAAGAAAAACACTTTTTTTCAAAATTTTTGGACTTTTTCATTTACATAGCAAAAAAAATAAAAATCCCAGCGGTGAATAAATACCACCAAAATAAAGCTTTATCTGTCTCAAACAATCGTCGTAAAAAATTCATATAGGTACAGTATTGCATGACCGCGTAATTGTCATTCAAAGTGTGATAGTGCTGAAAGCTGAAAATCGCCCTGGACAGGAAGGGGATAAAAGTGTCCGGACATGAAGTGGTTAATGTGCCAGGATGCATCACATTGTGAAGAACTTACTTTAACCTCCCTAGCGGTATGATTATGTCAGTATTTCTGTGCTCAAAGCGGTACATTGTTTTCAATGAAAATATGTTTTTTTTTTATTGAAGCCTTGTAATTCTTAGGAATAACTCACTGAAATCTGTCCGAACAAGAGTCTAGTAAACATCCCGGGTATGATAAAATTTGAAACACAAAATCATAAATTATAATATAATAATCATAAAAAATAATAATATAATAATACATTTACCATATTTTTCGCTCCATATGATGCCTTTTTCCCCCAAAAAAATGGGGGGAAAATGTCAGTGCGTCTTATGGAGCGGCCGGTCCGGTATTTCCACCGTGTCAGAATACCGGGCCGGCCACTCAGCTCTTCTCAGCAGCAGGACCTTACCTGTTCCTCGGTCCAGCGCTGTACAGTCTTCCCGCGCCGGCATCTTTAGTGTGGGCACCCGGCTGTGACAGCCAGGTGCCCATTGCGCATGCATAAGAAGAGCTGCACTTTGTGAATGGCCCAGCGTCTTCTGGGACACATGGCAGGTCCCAGAAGACGCCGGGCCATTCACAAAGCGCAGCGCTTGTCGCCCATGCGCAGTGGGCAACCGGCTGTCAGCCGGGTGCCCACACTAAAGGGAGGACAACTCTGCGGAAGTGGGAGCGGGAACCTGTCAAATTCAGGTACCTGCACCCCCTCCTTCCCCAAAGGTCCACAGTCTCTGGTCATCTCTTGTACTGTCTGCAAACTCTTGGTCATCCCCTGTACTGTCTGCAATCTCTTGGTCATCCCTGTACTGTCTGCAGTCTCTTGTTATCCCTGTACTGTCTGCAGTCTCTGGTCATCCTTGTACTGTCTGCAGTCTCTGGTCATCTCCTGTACTGTGTCCGCAGTCTCTGGTCATCTCCTGTACTGTGTCCGCAGTCTCTGGTCATCTCCTGTACTGTGTCCGCAGTCTCTGGTCATTTCCTGTATTATGTCCGCAGTCTCTGGTCATCTCCTGTACTGTCTGCAGTCTCTGGTCATCCCTGTACTGTCTGCAGTCTCTGGTCATCTCCTGTACTGTGTCCGCAGTCTCTGGTCATTTCCTGTATTGTGTCCGCAGTCTCTGGTCATCTCCTGTACTATGTCCGCAGTCTGTGGTCATTTCCTGTATTATGTCCGCAGTCTCTGGTCATCTCCTGTACTGTCTGCAGTCTCTGGTCATCCCTGTACTGTCTGCAGTCTCTGGTCATCTCCTGTACTGTGTCTGCAGTCTCTGGTCATTTCCTGTATTGTGTCCGCAGTCTCTGGTCATCTCCTATACTATGTCCGCAGTCTCTGGTCATTTCCTGTATTATGTCCGCAGTCTCTGGTCATTTCCTGTATTATGTCCGCAGTCTCTGGTCATCTCCTGTACTGTCTGCAGTCTCTGGTCATCTCCTGTACTATGTCCGCCGTCTCTGGTCATCTCCTGTATTATGTCTGCAGTCCATTGGTTCAGAATATTTTTTTTCTTTTCACCTCTAAAACCTAGGCGCATCTTATGGAACGAAAAATACGGTAATTCAATAATGTAATCACACCAAAAATACTGAAATTTGAAACAGAGCGCCAAGTTTGCACATCACTGAGCTTAGTTGCAGAATCGTTTTCAGTGTCTGATGATGAATTTCCCCACAAATCATCACTCAATTCTGCAAGTGGTTCTAATTTACTATCGCTGTTCTCTAGCTGGTCTAAAATCATTTTGACCTAAAGGGACACTTTTTGGACGCCATGGATGTTTCTCAGTTTCCAGGCAGAAAGAACGATAAAAATGTAGGCAGGGCACAGGACAAAGCACTCGGGACAAAATGTATGTGAAATGGTTTGATACAGTAATGCAATACTATCAGATTTTAGTGTATTGAGTGAAAGTCACATTTTTACATTTTTGAAATTCCCGCCAGTTGCGTCCCCCGTACGTCCCGACGCTCACAGGGAAAGGAACCCGGCATCTGCCGGAGGACATTGCCGGGGACGCTGCAGGGGGGACATCACGGGAGCGCAGGACAAGGTAAGTGAAGAGATCCCGGAGCAACGCTGCAATGTATTCCAGAGTGTAGCTCAGGGTTACCTCTTCTGGTACTGAAACATTACCCCGAGCTACACTCAGTAATACCGCCGGGGGGGTTAAAATAAAAACCCTCCAGCACCGCACTGTCACCGCTGCAGAGACTTCCATCTTCATCTGGTCCTCCTTCAGGGTTCACAATCTCCGGCTGACAGGACGGGCCTCGATGACATCACTCCTGCACATGCGTGCGGGAATCCTGGGCCACGGCACACAGCTCTGAAGGAACGGCACAGGTACGACGAGCACATGGACCAGCTGCATGTTTAGATGTTCATTTTGGTGAACTTTATTGTAAGCTTACCTGTAGGTAAAATAAAAAAAGAAAAAACTAGTTTACTACCACTTTAAAAAACGCGAGTGTGCATGGAGCCATAAAGCTACTTCAGCCCATTCCTCCAGGACTCCTTGTGTGAGCAGCTTCCCTCAGCTGGAGGTGCGCCGAGCTCTCCTGGACCCAGCCTCAGCCCCATCCTCAGCCCCAGCCTCAGCATTCTACAATAACAGGATCGGTTTGGAGCAACCAATCCACTCCAGTTCAGAAACAGCGGAGATCACATGACCTCATCCACACTGAGTCATCGAGGATTCTCGCGAGACTGCTGCATGGCCGTAGCATAGCAACTGAACGCCGGCGCGTAATTGCAACATGAATCGTGCAATGGCGGATAACCGGAGACCATCGGTGTCCTCCCGGAAGGTGAGCGGCTGTGGAGACGGTGATATGTCCGTGTTGAGCGCTGTACAGACATGTTATATTTCTCAGACGGGAGCCCCCTGAGTGGTTCGCATTCTCGGCTCTGGAGACAGGTGTATGGGGGGTGCAGCGACCAATCAGATCGGATAGTTTTCCGATACATGAAGCACTCAGGCCTATTCAATAGAACATTCAATGGCAACCAATTCACCTCCATCCTGCATACAACTGAACTAAGGCTTGCTTCTCTCCATACATGCACTCTGGGGGGGCATGACTAGAATTTTGGGGGGCACAACCCACCCCAGCACCCCCCTAAATCCGGCCCTGACACCCACTGAGCACGACCCATTCAAGCAAATGAAAACTGAAGCTACATACAATGCAAGTGGTTGCACCTTCTCACCACTCATCAAATGCTCTTGGAAGAGTGATCTGAACGTGTATCACTCTTCAGAGACCGAACCAAGTGTGAACAAGCTCTAATGATGGCCATACTGACAAATGATTGCTAGCTTTTCCAATCAACCTCTCCTGATTGGAATATTAAATCTAATTGTAAATATCTATATCGACAACCCATTTGATACAGACAGGGAAGTGGATTTTGTTTGATGTTTGGAAGATAAGGTCATGAGTTTGGACTCTTTCAGGGAGATGGCAGTGCTTATCGCCCACTGAAAAGTGATCTGCGGTGGAATGGATTGCTTTTCAGTGCAACAGGGGCAGACAGGCATATTGTGTGTGTTCTCAGCACCTAACCTACGACTAGTTTCACATCTATGTGTTTCGGGAACCCACACAACGGTGCACAGAAACATGCTGCAGAGGAACAGTGGTTGCCGTTTGGTAATTGTTAATGGCACCCTACACATCTGTAAGGCCCCTTTCACACGGGTGTTCCATCTGTGTTTCATCCATAAATGGACACCCATGTATTTCTATGGACTAGCAGGTGTAAACAGATGATCATCTGTTTACATCCGTTAATGTCCGCATTACGGATGTAAACAGATTTAAATAGACAAAAAATGGATGTAAATGGATGAAAAATGGATGTAAACTGTCAAAAACTGATATAAATGGACAAAAATGGTTGAAAAACTGACTTAAACTGATGAAAAACGGATGTAAACTGATGAAAATTGATGTGAACTGATCAGTTTTTTTCTTGGAAAAAACATGACTAAACTGAGGAAAAAAAAAGAAACGCCCGTGTGAAAGGGGCATTAATGTGAGCATCTTCAGTTTGGTGCAGTGATTTTTTGGAAAAAGAGTAAGGGCTTCTTTTCTTCGTTTCTTGCACATAGGACCCTTTCACACGGGCGTTCCGTATGTCCGTTTTTCATCTGTCCGTTTACGGATGAAAAACAGACACCCATGTATTTCTATGCACTAACGGATGTAAACGGATGATCATCTATTTACATCCATTAATGTCCATATCTGTTAACATCCATTTTTTTGAGCGGAAGATAACCCTATTTTTCTTCTGTTAAAAAAATGGAACGGATGTAAATGGACAAAAAAATGGATTTAAGCGGAACAAAGACACAAAATGGATAAAAACCAGATGTAAATGTTCAAAAATGGATGTAAACGGACAAAAACTGATATAAATGTATATAAACGGACAAAAAACTGATATAAATGGACAAAAAGAGATGAAAAACGATTGAAAAACAGATGTAAACTGATGAAAAATGGATGTAAACTGATGAAAAACTGATGTGAACTGATCTGTGTTTTCTTAGAAAAACTTGACTGAACTGATGAAAAAAACGGCATGCCCCTGTGAAAGGGGCATTAATGTGAGCATCTTCGATTTGGTGTGGTGCATTCTTGAAAAAAGAGTCAAAGACTTCTTTTCTTCGTTTCTTGCACATAGGACCCTTTCCCTTGGGCTATCCATATGTCCGTTTTTCATCTGTCCGTTTACAGGTGAAAAACAGACATCCATGTGTTTCTATGGACTAGCAGATGTAACAATCCGCATAATATGAGGTCAAGCCTGAGCACTTTCAATTTGTATGCAGTCAGGCAGGTTATTGCACTAAAGTACTGTGACGAACGCAAGATCTCTGCCACCAATATGTGACGAACGCGGCGTCAGACCCCAGCCCTTCTCACCAAATTTGTGACCGAAGGACTAACCAATCTAAAACCGCGATGTCATTACATTACATTACATTACATTGAGTTTATATAGCGCCAAAGGGTTTGCTCAGCGCTGTACAATAGAGGGGGGGACAATACATGAAACATTACAGCAGCTACGAACAGCACACGAGGGGTAAGAGGGCCCTACTCTTTCCACACCCAGCTGCACAACGATTTTCCAGCTAATTGGACCACAATCTATGTACCGGCAGCCTGAGCGATTGTTACTGGGTCAGGTTAATTACGCAATTAACCCTTCACACTGCCACCACCTCCTTTTTGTACAGAGAAAGAGGAAACTCGGCAATCTCAGCAATAACACTATAATGGTTGAGATAATCGTCTCTATTACACAGTCACCGCAGGCTGGTTATACAGAGGGTTAAACAAACACAGTAGCGCTCTTTTAGAGGCAGGAATTCGTAAATTGCCATAAAGAGCTATAGAAACAGTTCAACACTTTCAGAAGGAAAGATTTATTACTGAAAGGTCAAAAGGGTGCAATACAAATATTTACAGAAAAAAGATGTAACCAATAATAATAATAAATATACAGAGAACAACAGCACAGCAAAGAGGTAACAAGGAGGTTAAAGGGTTAAAGTACTTGCCAATCAGCCTTGGTTTTGCAGATCAAGTTTCAGAGCGAAAGGGTACGGGTCTCCCCAGGTGGTTCTGATGTTAAAATGGGAGACTTCTTCAACTTCCCTTTTTCTTAGGGCTGACAACCCAATTTGTAGTTCCCCAGCAGGGGGTGTCTCTGAAGTCAAGGACCAATGTCCCGTTTAGGGAGGGATCGTTTGGGCGTAGGCCTAAATTAGAGCCAAAATCTCTTGTAGTTCATACTTTGGCTCTTAACTTTCCATATGCAAAAGTGACACAACACCCGTGGGTAGATTATTATGTGGACACGTCTGAGGATTGATTAGATATGAATTATGAAATTCTATACTGCATGGTTCACGAGATCTATTCCAACCATGGAGAGTGACATCAAAATGTTCGTCTCCTCTTGGCCAATCTGATGATATGCCTGGTTTTTATGTAAGTCTCTCATATTCCAAGATAGGAGACATAGGGGAAAAATTTATTTTTTAAAAAGGTTATCTGGTTCAATGTCTTTTGAACTGCTGAGAAGGCTAAGTTATCTTTTTACGAGGTGTTAAATTGCACAGGTTCTTTGGACAGTGAGGCACTTCGTGGCTCCCTGCTGGGCTCTGGCCTGTGACACTTTTAACACACACACACACACACACACACTGGCCAAATGTCACTGTGACTCTCAGAGAGGGAGGGGGGAAAATGAGGGGGAAATATGTTTGCCAGGATGGTGACACTGTGTTAACCCCTTTGCCAAGATGGAGGTTGAAGCCAAAATGGTTGAACCGTGTCCATCTCTGGGTGTACGCCTGCCACAAGTACATCTATCTCTATCTATCCATTCAGTCGTATCCGACCCTTTGGCGATTGCATGGACCGTCACTCGTAAGCGACTTTTTCCATAAATTCTCTTAGCAATTATTTTACAGGGTAGGTTGCCAGGTCTTTCCCCAACCCCTACCATGCAGGAGATTCCGCATGGCCAGGGATGAAACTAGGACAATTTAGACAGGAGCCAATTAACCTACCAGCATGTCTTTGGAGTGGGGGGAGGAAACCGGAGAACCCGGAGGAAACCCACGCAAACACAGGGAGAACATGCAAACTCCATGCAGGAGGCGCCATGGTTGGGAATTAAACCCATGACCCAATTACTGCAAGGCAGAAGTGCTAACCACTAAGCCACTGTGCCGCCCCTACAGTACATAGTGGAAGATAAATCCTAAGGAAATTGAATAAGAAAATTGTATAATGTATGGTCAGCTTTAGGCAGGAATTCTACTTTTAGCCTCGGTTCACCTTAGCACAGGTGGAAGGCACAGGGGAACCCGCACTTTGTCCCGCAGCTGCAACCACCCTCACACAAATGTGGGACCCCACGGCGAATGCTATTATTTTAATGGCACGCTTTCTGCACTGGAAATTGCACTTGCATTGAGAATCTCACTGTAATACGGTTTCCAGTGTGGGCTGCGATTTCTAGAAAGGTGCAGTGACCTTTTCCCGCGTTTTGCAAGGCATGACACCCCATTCAAATGAATGGGCAGCTGTATCGTGTTCCACAAAACCACACTAGTGTGAACCAAGTATAAAGTGGTTGGAAACCCTTCTATATACCCGCTGATGTGACTGGCCTCAGGTGATACATAGAGATGAAACAAATCCTCCCACTTAAGATGTACCTGTTTATCTGTAGCACTCTCTACTTGACAGCCGTTTATTAATATTATTATTATACAGTATTTATATAGCACCAATAGTTCGCTCAGCGCTGTACATTACAATGGGATACAATACATGAGACAGTACAATGACAATACAGTGTGATACACGAGGGGTTCGAGGGCCCTGCTCCTTGGAGCTTACAATCTATGAGGGAGGGGATAGTGGTACGGGAGAAAAAGCTGTGGGGGATGGAGTGGTGGGAAGAGAGGAGGAGATCGGCAGTTAGCAGGGGGCAGGGTAGGCTTCCCTGAAGAGGTTTAGAATGCTGAATTTATAAAGCTTGTCTGAAAGTTCCGAACAAAGGGGACGAAGAGCTGAAATTACACTCTGCAGCGCTCAATGAGGAGAACTCATTGGAGGGAAGAGACACACCCCCATCTCCACACACCTTTCCCTGTCACCAATATTCTCTTGGTGTCAGGAAAACATGTCAGAAGTGATTCATGCAGAGGAATGAAGCAGCAGACAGAAATTGCACTTAGTGCTCTGGATTGAGACAAGTACACACTATAGAGATATATGATTTGCTCATATTTCATGTCTGGGGTATACAACCACGTGGATGCGTCTTTTCACATTTTTACAGCACATTTTCAAATTGCGGGCAGAATCACGGCGGTTCCGCCTACTATTTGAAACACCCTAGTGTGAATAGAGCCTAATGTTACAGAATAAGACCTTGTTCACCATGTTTTGCCTGCACAGGTGTTCCATGTATCTGTGTGTAGGCAGTCCTATTCATGTCAACTGGGATGACATGGACACAGCCGCTGCTCCCAGTTTGACATCTGTGTGGGTGCGTGTTGCTGAATGCAGACAGTGGGAGTTAGGGGACACACGTATGTTGAATAGGGAACAGCAACTGTGTCCCAGTTGAACTCCGTGTCCCAGTTGAACTCCGTGTCCCAGTTGAACTCCGTGTCCCAGTTGAACTCCGTGTCCCAGTTGAACTCCGTGTCCCAGTTGAACTCAGTGTCCCAGTTGAGAAGAAAAAAATTAGGCAGATCACTGTTATCAATCACTGATATAATGCATCTATCTATCTATATATATATATATATATATATATATATATATATATATATATATAAAACACTTAATTTTTTTGCAATTTGTTTTTACATTTTAAAGGTTTAGGAGGGCAACATAAAACTGTTGGGATATTTGACACTGTTTTTGATACATTAATACATCAACATCTGGTTCAATGGATGTAGTATGAATTCTCAAAGTGCTCATCAGATATTTTGGTTCCAATTTTTCTCTTTGTGTACTTAATCCTTGAAAATAGTTGCTCACAAATATAGGTGCTGCTGAAAACTGATGACATGAATAAGGAGTGATTGTGAAGAGTGGGATATTTTTCTTTGGGAAGATAAAACTTATAAAAGTCCATTAAAGAGACGCTGTCAGATTTTTCTTTGGCCACATGTGTTCACTAAGCGTAAATGGATTTTTACAAAAAAAAAAAGTAATTGTCTTCACCTCCGCAACATCTCCAAGATATGACCGTTCCTAACCTCGGAAACCACTAAGCAACTTATTCACTCCCTTGTTATATCTCGCCTTGACTATTGTAACTCCCTCCTCATTGGCCTACCTCATCGCAGGCTATCCCCTCTTCAGTCTATCATGAATGCTGCTGCCAGACTCATCCACCTTACTAACCGTTCTGTATCTGCCACCCCTCTCTGCCAATCCCTCCACTGGCTTTCCGTTGCTCAACGGATAAAATTCAAAACATTAACAATAACGTATAAAGCCATTTATAACTCTGCCCCAAATTACATCACCGATCTTGTCTCTAAATATCACCCAAACCGTACTCTCCACTCTTTGGAAGACCTCCTACTCTCTAGCTTCCTTGTCTCCTCCTCTCATGCTCGTCTCCAGAGCTTCCCCCATCCTCTGGAACTCTCTACCCCAATTTATCAGACTATCGCCTTCTCTGCTCACTTTTAGGCGATCTCTGAAAACCTATCTCTTCAGGGAAGCCTATCTTGCCCTCAGCTAATACTGGAATCTTCTACTCTTCCAATCAGTCCATCCCCCACAGTTATTACCTTTTGTACCACTAGCCCCTCCCTCCTAGATTGTAAGCTCCAAGGAGCAGGGCCCTCAAGTCCCTCTTGTATTGAACTGTATTGTTACTGTATTGTCTCCCGTTATATTGTAAAGCGATGAGCAAACTGTTGGCGCTATATAAATCCTGTATAATAATAATAATTGTAAATGTAAAATATATAAGTTTACAATTTTGTGTTGGGCTGCCTTCATACCCGTCCTGGTGTATGCCCATGATGCTAATAAGGTTTTCAAGCAATCGAGGTCTCATTAATTTCTTTCAAGTAAACATTTGTAAAAATATTTCTTTTAGGGGCGAAAGACAAATGGCACTGGTCAAGTTGGTCCTGAGTCTGTTAAAAAGACCACACAAGACAGTCTTTTGGCAAAAGAAGAAGAATACAAGTATAGTTTTCTCTTGGTTTTACCATACCTTTTATTCCTGCTGATTTCATGTATTAAATGTGTCTGTTGGTCAAGGTAGAATAATACATGTTGATTTATTCTTCAGTCCATTTCATCTTTATTGTTCTAGGGCTCTATTCTTCAGTGTCTTATGTACTTACCTTCTATTTGAATTTGAAGAGCTTTATATTCACACTTTCAAAACACTAGCTAAAACCACTGCTATAAACTAGCAGTTCATTAGCTCACCTCACCCTTTGATGCTCACAAATTGATAAAACATAAAGTCTCTATGTAGCTGCTCTGCTTTTGAATTTTCTTTCTATTACATTTTGGCATACCATAGCAATTGATGTCAGAAGTGGGGGACTGACAGTGGGACTCCTATCCATATGGTGTTTGCCAGCTTTTTGGCAAGGAATTTGAAAAGAGCCTCCAGCCAGACTGCAGCCTCTGCCTGTCCATTGCGGCAGCTGGGGCAAGAAGTCGGAGGAGAGCCAAAGGGTCATGGCTACACTCCAGGGCATGATTACACTATTTAAAAGGTAATAAGAACGTTGCTAGTAGCTATGGTATTTCATCTTTAAATTATAAAAATGAAAAATGAACATAGTGTTTTTAAAGGTTCTCTTTTTTTTTGTGTTTAGTTTTATCTCCAGTTTTTAAAGTAGTGCATATATAAAAGCAAGGTGCAGTGCTACGTGTTGGCAAAGCAGTAAACAAAGTACATAATTAAACCTAGTAATTAGGGCTTGTTCACACTGAACATTTAGCCTCAGTGCATCAGGCTCCAGTATGTAGGTGTAGATGGAAGGTTCAGTTCACAAGGTGCTGGAATTCAAATGCCGATGGAAGGTACAGGTGCACCGTGCAGCTCCGCTGCCGGCAGCTTATAAAAGTCTTATCAGAGGCTGACAGCTGGTACAGCGAGCATTACTTACATTTATTGCAGTGTGTTCCCAGGCAGTCTGCGTTCTGGGCATTCGCCCCTTGGGCGCATACTGTGCTAAACATAAGTACCACTGGGTGCACCATCCAGCTGCAGCATCTGTCAGCCTTTCATCAGCTGGACCTTCCACCTGCAACTAAACGCCAGAGCCTTGTACACTGGGGTTAAAACACAGTGTATATGAGGCCTTAAAGTGGTTGTAAACCCTTACATATACCCAGTGAACTGGCTGCTCTCAGGTGAAGTGAAACAACAAGAAGCGCACCAACCTTGTGCATTACCTCAGTAACCAAAATTTTCGAAGGTCATGCCTTCTTCCTCAGAGCTGAGTCAGCTCTGAGGAAGAAGGCATGACCTTCGAAACGCGTCAGCTGGACTGAGTACCTACACCCATGATGGGATTCGCGCTGGCCTCTTACCTTTGAAGTCCCTTGGTGGACTTACATGCCTGTTTTTATTCGCTGTTTGTGAGTACCTTTCCTTCATTAAATAAATTTTGGTTACTGAGGTAATGCACAAGGTTGGTGCGCTTCTTGTTGTTTCACTTCGCAGTTTGTTCGGGCTTCCCCAGCCTTGGTTTGGAGCTGCACGACCTTGGATACTCCGGTGGAGTATCTCTCCACTTCTCCGCTTCTCTGGAGGTTTTAATTCCATCTACTCACCACCGGCCTGGGTCCCAGAGCGCAGGAGAAATCGCTTTTGCTCTCAGGTGATACACAGAGATGAAACAAATCCTTCTACATAAGTTGTACCTGTTTATCTGTGGCCCTCTCATCTCTATATCTGTTCAAAGTCCAGAATTTATAAAGCAGGGATGTCAGAAAAAGGGAGTGGAGAGCTGAAATGACACTTTGCAGAGTTTAGTGAGAAGAGCCCTGAGAGCTAATTGGAGAGAAGAGACATATCCTCCTTCACACACCTCACAGGAACAGAGCTGAGGCTGTAAATCTGCTGGAGGTCCCTCCCCTGTCTCCATTTTTCTCTTGGTGTCCAGACAACTTGTCAGAAGTGATTCATGCTGATGGCAGAGGAACAAAGCAGCAGATACAATTGACACTTAGTACTCTTAAAGTAAAGCTTTAGGCAAATTTTTTTTTTTTTCATTTTGGGTAGAGTAAGGGAGGGTTATAACCCGTCAGGTTTTTTTTTTTGCCATCTGTGTCCCATTGCGGAGATATCCCTTCACTCCTGTCCCATAGTCAAACAGGAAGTGATAAGAAGTTCCTGCAAATTAAGGGGATTCCTTGTGGACCCCCTAGGTCACCAGAACTAATGCCCCCATTGAAAGATCTCCCCTCTGTTACTTTTCTGGGGACAATCCAAAATTAAGGATTCAATGATAATGGTAAACAGGACAAAAAGAGAGGGTGAATCTCTTTAATGGGGACACAGACATCAATAAAACCTGACAGGGGTTCTAATCCCTCTTCACTCTATCCAAAACTTAAAAAAAAAATGATTGGCCTTTAGTATACTTTAATAGAGATGAGTACACATTATAGAGAGATATGCTTTGTTTATACTTCATATTTAAGGTTTACATGCACTTTAAAAGATGAGTTCACCTTTTCTAACATGCGACACCTATATTCTGAGTGTAACATGTAACATGTTACTGCTGCAGCTGGCCCCTCACCCCGACTCCCCCCGAAGTCCCTGATGTGACAGCGGCTGTCAGGTTGTTCTCAATGAATTACCAGGGTGCTGTTGAGAACTGTGGTAGTTTAAAACTGCCTGCTTGTTCGAGGTACATGCAGACGGCTTACTCACAGAGTCTGCAAGAGTCCCGCATAGCAATGCAATGCTTTACAGGATCCCAATAAAAAAATAAATACACATTTTTTTTACCTGCAAAAAAGATGTGCATTTATTCTGTTTTTTGAAAAGTTAAACTTATCCTTTAATAAATTGGGATGTTCACACAAAAAAAGTCCTTTCTCTTAAATTATCCAGTCATGTATATATGAAATAATAAAAAAATAGCTTTTTACTTATTTGGATAATTGAAATGAATCTGCATCCTGGCTTGTGTGTGAACATTCTCAACTTCTATAGTAAGTAAGCCTCCATATCCATTGAGCTGCACTTTTTTGCATACCACTGCACATGTGTAGTGTGAACAGGGCACATAGAAACAATTGTTTTTGGTGTGCCCTGTTCACACCATACATGTACAGTGTTAATAATGCAGCTCAATGGACATGGTGTAAAGAAGCCCTTAAGGGACATTGTCCCTACTCCCAAGAATGCCAGCACATACCTTCCTGCAAAAACAGTTATTGACTCCTTACTTTTTATTTTTGTGAGTATTTGTGAGTGTGCCTAGGCACTCCTGTGTCTTCATTCTTATCTGCAGGGTATGTTGTTAGAGGCAGTAGCGCCTTACCCCTAGTCTCCCAAGATTTGATGAAGTCACTACTGAAGTCATTACTGTGCTGATCACTGTTTTTGCTGGAGGCTCTGTCACGAGGAAGCAAAATCTTGCCTCCACCAAACAAATGACTCAAGGAATATGACTACAATAATACAGAGAGACAAGGCACTGGAAGTCCTTAGTGGGGTAAAGATCAGGGAGACCATAAGTGATACTAGTTACTTAGTCCTTTGCCCTCCAACTGCCTATATATATATATATTTTTTTTTTTGGGCACAGTTTCTATAGTTCAATTACTCTTTAAAGGTATTGTACACTTTCATTGTTTTGTTGTTTTAAAATGGTTGTAAAGGCTCAAGTTTTTTACCTTCGTGCATTCAAAGCACGAAGGTAAAAAACCTTCTTTGTGCAGCAGCTCCCCTAGCCCCCCTAATACTCACCTAAGCACACTCTCGATCCAGTGATGGGCACTGGAGTCAGGCAATCCTGGGACTCCCTCTCCTCACTGGCTGAGACAGCAGCGGGAACCATTGGCTCCGGAGCTGTCACGCACGGCAAGTGAGCCATTAAGAAGAAAGAGGGGGCAGGGCCAAGCCACGGCTCCATGTGTGAATTGACACACAGAGCAATCGATGTCCCCATAGCAAGGTGCTTGCTGTGGGGGCACCCAACAGCAGAGAGGGGCCAGGAGCGCCAGTGAGGGATCCGAGAAGAGGAGGATCTGGGCTGCTCTGTGCCAAACCATTGCACAATACCAGTGTTTGTTTGATTTTTTTTTTTTTTTTTTTTTAATTAAGCCTTTAATATTACTTTAACTAGGTAATACTGTAGTTATATTCCCTGTGTCATTTGTTTTCCTTACCTTGTATTGATGGGCTCACATGTTGTGGCTGCGGTTTGCAGTGTTATGGCTCATCAATTCACCTATGTCCATATCATCATTCACCTAGCTTGTCCCTATTTGCTAAAGTAACAAACAACCTCTTTTTCTGGGTCACAGTGAGTGCACGTGATGAAAACACATCTCTATCATTGGGATCTCTCTGTAAATGTTCTACCGCTTTGTGGCTGTGCCAAATCTAATTGCGGCACTTCACCAGTGGTAGACTGCAAAACCAGGGGTTGTAGAATATGTAGTTTCTCAGATTACAGAGAGAGGTCATGTGCAGTTAAAGGAGTGAAAGGGTGCTGCGCTACTTAGTGAAGCGCTACTTAGTAAATGAACAGTAGAAACCTAAATACAATAAACTGAATAAAAAATATACACCTCATCCAAGTTAAAACATAACATATCCAAAAAACGTGAATGGGTGCAAAAAAATGACAAATGACAATAACAGCAGCACAAAAGGCTATAAAGTGCTGGTGACAAAGGTGAATACATCAATAATGATGATGTGTATGGTACATTAAAAGTGACTCAGTCCCAAAAAAATCAATAAGTGACTCGGTTCCAAAAAATATATATATGGCAGTCCCAAAAACTCAGGGAAAAAAACACACCGTAAATCTTCAGGGCACGCCGTGAAACATCCAGTGCTCCAAACATATACGAAAATATCCTCCACCTTTTTATCATCATTTATTAGATTACTTTGCTGTATCTGGGATTGTATTGCTGTACCATGGTCTTGTGATTCCCAGAATTAATCACCGCCAGTTAAAAAAAAAAAAAAAAAAAGAAATTTTCAGCTCCGAACAATGTAAAAAAAGAGTAGAAATTGATATTAATGATCCAAATTCCATTGTATTTTTCTTTATATAGGCGCCTGAATGCTGAGTTGGAGGCAAAAACAGCTGAGCTTGTTCGCAAAGCTGAAGAAGTGATGGTAAGTACAGTATGCAGGTGTTTATCTCTGTCAGCACAAAATCCAAGTGGAATTTCACCCTTCAGTTGTCTATAGTTTATGGTTTGAAAAGTGTGAAACATTATTCAGGAAAAATATGTCCACAGAAAAAAAGTTAATTTGACATGTAAGAATGGAGCCTTGTGGTTGAAAATGGGAATCTGAAAAGACAGCTTTTTACCAAACATCAGTTCTCCTTTTGTTTTAATTTCTTGGCTGGTAATGAAAGTAAATGTAATAAACAAATGGAATATCAATGGCAGGTAAACCCCCAATAAAGTCCTAAGGTTCTCATATCACTTTCCTACTAGAACGGGTCAAGACGTAAAGTACATTGATCATACTGTTTGGTCATCCAGAAAATGTTTTATTATAAAATATTTTATTGGAATAGAATGAAAACCAACCATAGTACATTTTTTTAAAAGGCTCAAGATACACAAAAAGACTAATCTTCTATGCTTTGTAGGTCAAAGATTAAAAAAATTGTACCATACCAAATATCATAATACTTCTCAGATTCGAGTACCGTAGAATAATTCTGCAATTTTGTCCACCTGTCAGCAGTGATTCTTTGATCATTGTAATGGCCATTTGTGTCTTTCTCTTTGCAATTAGCACTTATGCAGCAGGAATCAAATGCATGTCACAGGTCTAAAACCAACATAAAATAAAACAAACCCCATAGATTTAATGATTTCCCAAAGCAGTTGCATTCAAGGCATACTCTGATTGATAATGGCATAGTGTGAATGGTTGGACTCTCAACTAAATTGTCAAGCCACCAGGTGGCTGGTGTCATAACTGATCACATGTGTAGCACCATGGCAATTGTAGATCAAACAGAGGCTAAGATGGCAGCTTCCAAAGGATGGGTTGGTTTAGTTCTGTTGTAAGTATTTTTTTAGTTTTAGTCTGCAGATTGATTAGAACTGCTGTCATGTGTTTATCAATGCACCAGCTTTCAAAGCTGCTGGTGCTGAGTGATGCCTTACCCTAAGGCTTCATTCACATTATAGCATTTTGACATTGCTGCTATTTATCACTTTCTCCTCCATAGAGTAGAGCCACCCAGGTGGTGACTGGCAATCTACAATATATTACATTTTTGTTTTTGGGTTTAGATATGCTTTAAGCCTTACCAGCCAATCAGATTTTATCAGTCATAACTGGCGTGGATTATGGCCATTTGTTCTGATTCTTAACATTAAACAAACTTTATTGTAATGAAGAACAGGTACAAAAGTAAAAGAAAAACATGGTACATCAATGACACTTGTTACAGCAGTAGGAGATTACATGTTTTGAAACAGGGAGCATATCCAGGAGAATTTGGAATGACTAAAAAAAATGAGACCACAAACATATAGATCAAACAACATGGCAAAGTGCACTGATATTGAGTGCCTGTGGGTAAAGTGATACAGAATTCAATGGGGGGGGGGGGGGGTGGGCTGGAAATCCAGCCATGAATATCGCCATTACATCAGGTTGCATAGGTGGTAGGTGAAGCAAGCCATCTATCCCATATCTTGTTATACTTCGTGGGGCATCCTATGTGGATATAAATACGTTTCTTGTACAGAAGAGTTGAATTAACTTCAATCAACTATAACAGAAGAGTAGGGACGATTGTTTGCATCCAGTAGCGTGCAACTAATTTTCAGGCACTAAATAGCGATTCATGTAAGAGGGTAACAAGGAATTTATCCTCGGACAGGTCTGGGAGGAGACCAAGAAGACACATCCTGGGATCTTATTGTAGAGGTGAGCCCATGTGATCAAGCAGGAACTTGATGATTTGTTCCCAGTACATCTGAATAATTGGACAGGACCATATGAGGTGAAAAAAGGTACCAGGGTCCCTGAGGCATGAGGGGCAAAGAGGGATCTGCTTAGGACAAAATTTAGAGACCTGAAGTGGGGTAAGGTAAGCTTGATGCACTATATAGAGCTGAATAAGTCTATTGGGGAGTCTCGGTGAAGCCAACTTGGTGCCCTCCAATATCTCATCCCAGATCTCTGTCTCCAATGGCCCGATATCTGGTTCCCAGCGGGATTTGGCCCCCTCCACCACACAATGCAGTATATAAAACCGAAATCGGCTTGGTAGGCTCGGACCCAAGCACCACATCTATCAAAGTTATGGGTTGAGGTACAGGAGCTGGCTCTGGAAATTGGGCCCGCAAGGCATGATAAAGCTGTAGATATCTAAATAACATATGGTTAGGGAGGTCAAATTCCTCTTTTAAGGTTTGTAACGGCTTCGGCCCAGAGGGTGCAACCACCTGATGGACATATATGATTCCCCTAGAAGACCAAATCTCAGGGTTAGGGATAGTGAGGATTTCCGATTTAGCTAGGTGAAAAGAAATGGGAAAGCTGTGCCGCCAGATAGTAAGCATGAAAATCCGGGAGGGCTGCTCCCCCCATTGTAGTGGGGTTCTTGAGTACGAGCCAGGAGAGCTTGTGTCTACCCGATCCCCAGATGAACGCTTTAAGAGCTCCTTCAAGTGTTTTGAAGGTTTTTAGGGGTAGCAGTATCGGGGAGTGCCAGCATATGTAAAGGAATTTAGGCAGGAGGATCATTTTAACGATGTTAATCCTTCCCATAACCCCCAGTGGGAGCCTTGCCCATGATTGGATGCGTGCCGTAAGGATGGTAAATAATGGCTAATATCACAATGACGTCTGAGCAAAATTGCTAGGGGTTCCGCCGCAAGCACGTACAACAAGGGGGACAGAGGATTTGCTCTGAATCTTAACTAAGCCTTGGTAGTTGACCCTTGGAGGAATGGTGTCATAAGAGAAATATGTAGGTTTCCAATGCTGAAATCCCCTTTGTGAAAATACTTTTATGGCGGCCATACATTAGACTAAAAATCATTAAAAAATCTCATTTGGATAGTTTGTTTGTATTTTGATCAGTTAATGGGCACAAATCAAAAGGAAAAGTTTTTGGAAAAGTTCTTCCGAACAGATAATAAATCGAAAGGTTAATGTATTTCTAGCCTGTTAAAAATGTAACTGTTGATACTGTGCATATGTGACCCAAAAGCAAAAATGGGTGAAAAATAGATTAATTTATGTTCATTGAACGATTTATCGTTTCGAAATTTGGTCAATGCATGATGGCAATATCATTTGCTGTCATGACCATGTGTTTGTTTTTCGAAATACCATTCAAAAGATTTTCTGACTAGTGTGTGGCCAGCATGATTATCAGGACTGGCAAGAGACTGCCAGGGTTTGCAGAATTGGACACTTCTAGGCTAGAAACAGTGAACAGGATCATGGTTGATAACTAATCGCACTGGTAAAGGAGGAGCTGAAGATTTAGATCCAAGCACAACTATTGACAAATGGCTTGAGCAAGGTCATCTGCCTACAGCGGTGCCATTTCACATACACTGCAAGCATTTTATTAGTCCTTAATTGCCTCCCCCCATCTTAATTGCTCTGCAGACATCATGTACCAATGACAAGATTCTAAGTTGCACCACAAAAGGGAAACTTAAGGATTAATATAATCAGAGAACAAGCAAATGGATGGCAAGCTAACACTGCAGCTGAAGACAGAAGTGGGGAACCAAGCAACAAGCTGAGGGACTGAATGCATTAACTGGATAGCTGTCGTGTAAGAGAGACCAACTTGGGTATGAACAGGATAGTGCAGGGGGAATGGGGTTGCGAAACCTTGAGCAAGTCAGTCAGAATGAACAGCATAGTATAAACTAGAAAAAAAAAGGGAGCTAAAGATGAGACCAATAAAACATGAAGATGCTAGGTCATAAATAGTTGCTAGGGTCAACTACACTGAGCAGAATCAGCCAAACAGCAAGTGCTGGGACAAAAGGTTTGCCACTCTGCTGAGAAATGGAGTGCAGACCCCAGAAGTCGCCTAAACTCAAAGTGGGAAGCAGTTATAAAAGTTAAATCTGAATTCCAGGAATTATTTGTATTGCATACCTATATTGGTCCAGCTTGGCAAAATCTACTGTATACATGCCTTCTTGAATGTGATGGGGAACTTCAAAATCAATGTAGGATGACATAGAGATTGTGGTGTCACCACTCCTCCTCTTCACCTCATCCAATCAAAGTATGTCTTGTTCATTGAAAAAAAAAACCCAAGGTGCTCTATGAATGGTGGTGGTGACAAGCAAGTGACCCCCAGTGGTCGGCGTGCAGAGGGTAAGCTGCTTGCACGGAACCTGAGGGGACCTGAAGGATCGTGGCTATTACTGTGGTAGCTCATACAGTGATGATCAGAGGTCAAGGTGAATTAATTCCAGGAGTTCAGCTTTTCTTTTTTTCCTTTTATGTTTAAATGGGAAATTCATTTAAACAACATTTTATACATTAACACCATTGGGACAATCCGCTACACAGGATGGAAGACAAAGCTAAGAAAAGGAAATATCAATAATACATAATATTTAAACCAGAGTGAAAAAAAAACATACCCCCCCTCAAAATCAAAAAATAAAATAACGGGACCTAACAAAAAGAGAACATATGTTTCATCCATTGAGGCCATATAGCATTACATTTATGCATAGAATTTCTCAGATAATAAGTATGTTTTCTCATAAGAAATATAGCTATTTAGATCTGTTATCCACTCAGAAGAATTGGTGGGTGAGGGGAGGCCCATTTTAGTGCAATCTACCTACAAGTTCTAAAGAAAGCTCATGGCTAATAGAGGAAGAATCAATATGGCCTAACAGTCACGTAAGAGCTTCTAGTAGGTTAATAGTCCCCAATATGCCATTTAAGGTACCTACCACCTCAGCCCAAGATTTCTTCAACTTGGGACATCTCCACTTACGGTGGATAAGGGATCCTGAAGAGTGACCACACCTATTACAATACGGGTTATCTCTCACCCCAATTGTATTTAATGATTTAGGAGTTCTATACACTCTATGTAGAATATATAGCTGAATCCATGCATGTGAAGGACAGAGACAAACCTATTGCACTGATTGTAACATATCTTTCCAAAAGTAATCTGAAATACTGCCTATATTCCTCTCCCATCGTGCTTTAAAAGTTAACAGGAATCTCAACAAAAAGTGGTCTTTTAATGCCACATACGTGACCGTGATCAAACCCTTCGTAAACTACAATGTACAATGTCAGTTATATGCTTGTGAGAGAAGAAGACAGAAGCCAAGTTAGATTCTACTTGTATGGCATGCTTCAGTTGGAGGAGTTCAGCTTAAACAAGGGAGGAAGAACAGAATATGTAATAGTTTGTTTCTAGTCCTGCTTGAGGTGATTATAGCTGTATTAGTGTACTTACAACAAAACCAATTGAGTACTGTCTGTGATACCTTTTTTTAATTTGCACTAACATGCAATTTTTCAAGACACGTTTTCGGAGTGTACTCCCTTCTTTAAGGTCCAATTATTAGTACTGCTTGGACCTTGAAGAATGGGGTACACCCCGAAAGCTTATCCTGAAAAATTGTATTTCTTGTCCTAATTGCTGCAAAAGCAAATGTTAACATTTTTCCTTCTTTCAGAGAGAGCAACATGAGCTGCTATCACAACCAGCACTGACACAGGTTAAACTTTTTGATGAAGATGAGGATGAAAGCCTGAGGTTAGTGTTTTTGTTTTGTTTTTTTTATATACAGTTTAATAGGGTTGAGATTTTTGTTATTTGTTTTTTTACAGCACGCTCAGCAGGCAATTCTGTTATTGAATGAAATGGTTTGTTGTGGCCATCTTGGCCCCAACAAACTATTTAAAGCCATAGTAAATTTGGAATTAGGATTTAATCTGCAGCAGAGGAAAGATGACTCCAGGATGTTGCCCTCAATAGTAGAGTTTCAAGGAAATAGAAGCCAGATCTGAAAATTGCAAATAGAAAGCAAGGGATAAAAAGGGCAAAATATAAGAAAACTGTGGTAGGTGACAGGGAAAAATATCATGGATGGAGGAAAAGACTAAGGGTCTTATTTATGAAACAGCAGATTTGACAATCTCTTAACATTCACTGCAGTTGAAAATTACAGGTGCATGTATTTTAAATGGCATTGGTTCACCAGCAGAGAATGTTTGTAGAAATCATATGGTCACTTGTGATATAATTAAAGTCCCACATATCTACATACCTTCCTTGTTCGAGTTTTGGGATTATACCCTGGTAGATCATGTGCTTTAGGTTACTCTCTGAACATTTCACCTCAGTATCCTCAGTGTTTGTAGAAAGTTACATTCACTACTTGATCCAAATACCACACACCTAGGGGTCTATTGATGAAGGAGCAGAACATATGTGGGCTGTAGAAGAAATAAAAGCCTTAGGCCTTGATGGCCTTTGTCAAGCATGATAGAAGAACTCTAGTGGTATGGGATAGATTTGGTGCTGGTAAGGCTGGAGATGTACACAATGTATAAACAATAATAAACCTGAAAAGTTAACACTCTGTCTTACAACAAACTGCCATCCCCTGTGGTCAGTGCTTGACTGTAGCAATTGTTTTCATGCAGCAGGACAATATTCTGAAACATATCTATATGGCCACTTTCATATGAAGCTTCCAGTCAGGTCCACCTGGCTGTTTTTCAGGTGGGTCCAATAGGAACCTCCATTCTCCTCTGTGAAGCAGCGGATGTAAACAGACATGTCTGTTTACACCCTCTGACATCCAATCTGATCCGCGAAAAACAGACGGATGGGGATCCCCTTCCATCTAGCAGATCGGATCAGATGACAGTCAGGTGTAAACGGACAGGCAGTCCATTTGCATCCAACCGCCTATAGAGGAGAGCCTGCTGTATCCGTGTTCGTTCTGCTAAAGCAGAGCGGACATAAATCTGTTATACGCCTGCTCAGCAGGGATCAGTAGACAGATCCCCTGCAGAGAAAACGGATCGCAGCATGATTCTGCCCCTTGTGAAGGTACTTTCTTTGATTGACTGGCCAGCACAAACACTAGATCTTAATTATTAAGCTCTTGTGAGAAGGAGTCTCCAAATGGGTCCAAAGCTTTATTCACTGGTCACATCTTATTACAAAAGCAACGTTTCGGAACCACGCTGGGCCCCTTCATCAGGAAGGGCCCTGCGTGGTTCCGAAACGTTGCCTTTATAATATGAGGTGACTACTGAATAAAGCTTTGGACCCGTTTCGAGAATCCTTGTTGTGCTGGTGACCCATTTCCTACTTTGTGACACATAGTCGCATGACAAGTCAAACCACACTAATTTCAATAGGTGCTGTCAATAAATACGACTCAAGTTGCAACAACAACAACAAAAAAAAAAGTTCTTGCACTAGTTTGGTGTGACTTGAGTACCATAGACTGCAATGTTAAATCACTTAAGTCGCAAGCAAGTCTCACGACTTTGGAGTCGAAGCAGTGTGAACTCAGCCTAAGCAGGTGTAAACTCAATTACTAAACACTTTCCCTTTTAATAATTTTCCTTTGGAATTAATAAAATATTCTGGTTCTTTCATGTAAACAGCCTTGTCTGCATTGCTAAACAGCCCAAGCTTACATTTACACACATAACAGAAATAGAGCAGCAACTAATCCCTCTATCCAGCTCCATCTGAGATTTCAGCAATACAAAATGAACCTCAGTGTAAACTGTTTCTGCGCTGCTATGTCTAAAAATACTCGTTGTGCCCCAGAACCTCATTATCATATATTAAATAGTTATTTTTAAAACAACAATTGTGTAAAAAAAAATAAAACCATTTCAAAATGTATATAAATAAAACTTTAAATGAAAGTTACCACAAACCAATCTCTTTAGATCTTTCCCATGTTTCCAAGCATCATGACTTCAGATATTTGGTGAAAAAGTTATATGTCATCCTTCTTTCTATTTTTTTTTTAATATCTGTTAGGTATTTGTTGTCCCCTGAAGTACCAACTTTAACCCTTCCACGGAATACGGTATGGAAATGGTTCACTTGTATCTATATTTTTACAGGCTTGATTTTTAAAAACTGGAATAATTTTTTTTAATGCAAGGTTTTTCAAATGTAAAGCATTGATTTATTCTTATTGGGTTAGATTTCTTGGCAACTAGCAAAATCTGTGACTTTAGGGAAAGAAATAGATTGGTATGTTTCATGGAGTTGGTATGTTCTTCTGAGATGTTTGGGTTTCCTGTGGTTCACCCAATTTCTCCTCATGTTACAGAAACATACTGACGGGTTAATGTGCTTCCTTCTAGATTAGATGTGTTTTTCTGTGTGAATTTCATAAGGACATTAAAATCATATGCAGGGCAAAGTAACAAATCCCATCAAAACAATATATAGTAACCTTGATTACCCTCTAATCAATAATTAGTGAATAAACATAAAGTCCAAAGCCCCAAAAAATCTATAAAAATATAAAAATAATAAACAAAAAACCAAAATCATCCCAAAAGCAAAAAACAAAAGGTCCAAAATAAAGTCCCAAATGATGATTGTAAAAAAATCTTTATCTGTGATATCTTAATTCTTCATATCCCGAAATCCTTGTGATATACTTCATACCAAATCTTCATATACCTCAAAGAAAAAAACTCAACATGTGTGATATCTTCAAAGAAAAAGGGGTATATAAAAACCGTGCCACACGTGTTTCATGCACATAAAAAATATATTAACGTGCCACCACAACCGTGAAAGAGGAAGTCCCTCAGCCTTAGGAGTCAATCCACTGCATACCACTAGCGGAAGTGTATAGTTACCCTCAGAATGGTATCAAGGGTCTAAGTACTTCTTTCCAACCTTTGAATAATCCTTCAGCCTTTCAGCCGCTTCCCACAGACCTCATAAACAGACCAGGGATCAGTATGTGTCATAAAAATTATAGCACTTTATTGTAGTAACTTACATTCAAATAAGGTAACATCAGCTTCCACATCACAAACGATATGTTCACAATCCTGCCTCTCCTCATAAGTGTATAGATTCCACACTCTCTCACTCCCAAGAGGGAACCGATTGCCTGTGGTAAGACCCCAGTACCTCAAGGTCCCATGAGGATTCCAGGACGCCACAGCCGCATGTACCAGAATCAGAAATGGCCGCCGCCGCACTTCCGGAAGAGCGTCACTACGTCACCACGTCACGTGCCCCGGACGCGTTTCGTCACACCGGACTTTGTCAACAGGGATACGGACGTGTCTCCTCATTCCCCTTAAGTACCAACTAGGGCGGGGAAATAATCACCGCGGCCATCTTACATCCTGGAACATTGGGCATCCTCACTCTCCTATATGAGGCATATCAGGGACGGTGAGATGGAACACAGACAAGCCATTAGTCAGAACGGCAAAACTGTCACCAACACACCCCCCAATATATAAACCGCATTTTCACTAAGACAACATAATCCTTCATAAAGCTAATGTCAACCATAAGGGTTCAATAATAGACCCATATACAGACAAGTATTATAAAATAAATATATAAATTTTAAAATTCAACTCTATTCCCTCCCAATCATCATGTAAACAAAGAATCCTCTTTTAAAAAGTATTCCACCCCCTAACAATATATAAAAAACCCTAAATAATACAACAATAATCGTAAATACTCAAAAATGATCATAACCTAATCTAAATACAATGGAACACTAAAAATTAATAAATAAAAATAAAATAGAAAAATTTAATAAAATAAAAATATATTAAAGAATATATATATTAAAAGAAAAAAAAAATTAATAATATATTTATATTCCTGGTTATAGTGAGCATTCAATTACTGGTCAGAAATAAAACAATTTAGGTCTAATTCAATATTTAGACCCTTGGGTTTTAAAGTATTAAGCCTATAAATCCAAAAAGTTTCATTTTTGGATATCTCCTGCACCCTATTGCACCCCCTCCAATGGGATTCCAGGACATCGATACCACAAAACTTTAGAAGGCTCGGATCCGAACCATGAAACTCACGAAAATGTTTGGATACGCTGTGTTCTTTTTTCCCTTTTTTTACATTTTCAACATGTTCCTTCAATCTAGTTTTTAGATCTCTTTTAGTTCTCCCAACATATTGAATTTTACAGGGACATTCTAATAGATAAGTCACATATTTCGTATTGCAAGTAATAAATTTATTAATTGCAAAAGATTCTCCCGTCACACAAGATGTAAATGTTGTAATTTTCCTCTCTTTTATACCTGTGATTTTACAAATTTTACACTTTTTACAAGGAAAAAAACCTTGGAGTCCGAACATCTTCGGCTTCTTAGGGGGAGAGATCACCCCTTTTACCAATAAGTTTCGCAAGTTCTCACTTTTCCTATAGATAAACCGAGGTTTTCCAGGTAAAATCTTTCCCAACATGGGATCTTTATGTAATAAAGGCCAATGTTTCCTAATGATATTTTCTACCCCTTTGTACTGACAGCTAAATTTTGAGATGAAGGCACAGTCCACTACATTGTTTTCTTTACCATCACGACATCTTTTACTTATAGTGTTCTTTATCTTCCTATCCCCTATATAACTCTGACTCACTTTATATCTAATTTTCTCCAATTGTGTAGGATCATATCCTTTAGACACAAACCGATTTTTAATCAACTCTGATTGTATAATGTAATCCTCCAGCCTCGAACAATTCCTCATAACACGTATGAATTGGCCTTTTGGGATTCCTTGAATCCATGAAGGATGGTGGCAACTGTTGGTGGGGATGAACCCATTCCTGTCTGTATCTTTGAAGAAAGTTTTAAAACACAGTTGTCTGTATATGTGTCTATTATTGAACCCTTATGGTTGACATTAGCTCTATGAAGGATTATGTTGTCTTAGTGAAAATGCGGTTTATATATTGGGGGGTGTGTTGGTGACAGTTTTGCCGTTCTGACTAATGGCTTGTCTGTGTTCCATCTCACCGTCCCTGATATGCCTCATATAGGAGAGTGAGGATGCCCAATGTTCCAGGATGTAAGATGGCCGCGGTGATTATTTCCCCGCCCTAGTTGGTACTTAAGGGGAATGAGGAGACACGTCCGTATCCCTGTTGACAAAGTCCGGTGTGACGAAACGCGTCCGGGGCACGTGACGTGGTGACGTAGTGACGCTCTTCCGGAAGTGCGGCGGCGGCCATTTCTGATTCTGGTACATGCGGCTGTGGCGTCCTGGAATCCTCATGGGACCTTGAGGTACTGGGGTCTTACCACAGGCAATCGGTTCCCTCTTGGGAGTGAGAGAGTGTGGAATCTATACACTTATGAGGAGAGGCAGGATTGTGAACATATCGTTTGTGATGTGGAAGCTGATGTTACCTTATTTGAATGTAAGTTACTACAATAAAGTGCTATAATTTTTATGACACATACTGATCCCTGGTCTGTTTATGAGGTCTGTGGGAAGCGGCTGAAAGGCTGAAGGATTATTCAAAGGTTGGAAAGAAGTACTTAGACCCTTGATACCATTCTGAGGGCAACTATACACTTCCGCTAGTGGTATGCAGTGGATTGACTCCTAAGGCTGAGGGACTTCCTCTTTCACGGTTGTGGTGGCACGTTAATATATTTTTTATGTGCATGAAACACGTGTGGCACGGTTTTTATATACCCCTTTTTCTTTGAAGATATCACACATGTTGAGTTTTTTTCTTTGAGGTATATGAAGATTTGGTTTGAAGTATATCACAAGGATTTCGGGATATGAAGAATTAAGATATCACAGATAAAGATTTTTTTACAATCATCATTTGGGACTTTATTTTGTTTTTTGCTTTTGGGATGATTTTGGTTTTTTGTTTATTATTTTTATATTTTTATAGATTTTTTGGGGCTTTGGACTTTATGTTTATTCACTAATTATTGATTAGAGGGTAATCAAGGTTACTATATATTGTTTTGATGTTATTTGTACTTCAGGGGAAGGATTGTGTTAGTAACTTGGTGGGAATTTCGTTTGTAAAAGGATAGTGCTATATGCTGAATAAAGTAACAAATCCACTTAAAGGAAAACTCCACTTTCGTTGGAAAAAAATTAGCAAATAAACAATAAATAAATAAGAATTAAAAAAAAAAAAAAGTGTGTGTGTGTATATATATATATATATATATATATATATATATATATATATAATACAGTTACGACACAAGGCATATTGTAATTGAATGTTATTAAAAATGACCTTTCCTTTTCAATCTGCAGCGCTGTAATTCTCTGTAAAATACAATGCAATGCAATGTGGCTACCTGGAGGCTTTCTGTACACAGATGGTGATTTCCTGCTTGTATGATTGGCTCACTGATTTTCCCAGAAGTCTGCACTAGGATACAAATTCAATTTTGAGCATCCCCTGCAACAAAAAATGTCATTTGGTGAGATAGTCCCAAAGGAAATCACATTTAAAGGGATGCAGACACTGCACTTTTCCTCATTAGAGCCTTGCAGATGCAGCAGTTGGTTGATAATTATACAATAAATACAAAATGGGGCACCATCCAAAACCCTGAAGGATAAAAAAGAAGAAATAATAGTGCAGGGAAGCAGCTCTTACAGTGTGCCAACACTCTGTATACAAAAATATCTATGAAAAAAAATTGCTATTCCCATTCTGATAGAATGATAATCAATAACGTGAATATTACAAAATATATAATTATAGTGACTTTTGATTACGACCATAAACCATATAAAAATAGTCTCTGCAAGAAATAATCATCATAAATCATAATGTCCATAAATTAATTTTATCCATCCAATGACCTTCTGTGAATTTTCACTCAAAATGTATTCCCAGCACCTGTGCGAAATTCCACTTGGTGTCTATTCACCACCACGTGTGGTAAGATAAAAGGCTTACTGGATCTACTTTAATTCATATCACATAATCAGGACAGTTCAGAGGAGACAGATGTCACCAGGATCTTCTTTTGTTGAACAATATCATTGTGACAATACACACACTTCAAAAGAAGAGATTTCTCCCATAGCGTTTCCTCTGAACTTTCCTGATTATGTGATATGCATGAATTGAAGTAGATCTGGTAAGCCTTTTATCTTACCACACATGGTGGCGAATAGACACCAAGTGGAATTTCGCACAGGTGCTGGGCATACATTTTGAGTAAAAATTCAGAGAAGGTCATTAAATGGATAAAACGAATTTTATGGACGTTATGATTTATGATGAATATTTTGTGCAGAGACTATATTTATATGGTTTATGGTCGTAACCAATGTTCACTATATTTATATATTTAGTAATCAAATGTTATTGATTATCATTCTATCAGAATGGGAATAGCACCTTTTTGTGTTATTGATATGGTTGATAATGATAAAACTACTCCCATACAGATTCACTTTGTACATGCACGCAAACAAACAGCTATTTCTCCAGAATAATAAAAGTTAAGTCTGCAACAAAGTTTGTTAAAAGCCTTTCAATGTACATCAATCACCCAGAAGGGAATTTGATTTGGTTTTTTTTTTTTTTTCTTTTTTCAACAAAAGTGGAATTACTCTTTAAGTGATCCTCCCTCTGCCTATATTTCCCTCTCTCTGCCCCACCACTTTGTTTGCCTGTGGGAAATAAGAGAGAGAGCCCAGTATAAACTGTAATGTTTTCCCTGGTTGGCACTTACACCAGCTTTCTCGGTCCCAACGTGACATCACTGGGTCTTGGTGATTGGCTTCTCAGGCACTCAGTACTGCAAAAGCCACTTATTCTCCATACTGGGTATTTCTCTTCCCTCCTGGTGGTTGAATGAAGAAGCTGGATATATAGCACTGGGGAGCATTTTACTGGACCTGGTTTTTGTCCTGCATGGGTCACTGTCTTGGAAATATTATAGATAGGCAACTTCTATGCTAATATTGATCTGTGGTTTCAAATTGATATTGACTACTGTAGTTGGGAACAGACACAAAAAGATACACTTGGCATCTTTACAAATAACTGTTCTGTTTATTCGGCACATTTTGAGATTTATTTTTTTTACATAGGTATCACATCAATATTACAATTGTAAACAGTACATAGGCGGGCTAGTGTTTTTTCATGGTCTTTGGAATGTGTGTAAGTAGCATAAGAGATACGGTAGTATAATGCCAAGGTCATTGGTTGCTGTGGACAAAGCATATAAAATAAAATACATGTATAAACAGAATTTAAAAACTAATTCACAGTGGGTTAGGCTCTTTCATGGATGGGGACTGATGTGGATGATCTGCCTACATTGCAAAACACTGTAAAATATGTTAACATAGATATAAAATGTGAAGTTAATAAATGTTTTTGTGGGATAGTGTAAGCAGTGACAAAAGTTAAACACTAGAGAAGCGCAAAAATGACTATTGAACTTAAACTTTTATTGTGCTTCTTTTTGTATGTGCTAGTAATATGATATTGAGTTTGAAATGTTTTGCAAGGATTTAACAAAATTTATAATTTTCTTGTGGAATCCCTGTAGATAAAATCATATAATTGGAGGGGACCCTCCTGATGAAATTCATTTTTTTTTGTTTTTCTAAGTGGAAGGAAATTAAACCAACTTCTTCTAGGAACAACCATACCTATTACAGGTTTCTTAAAATTCGAATGCCTGGTTAATATTTGTTTTTTTTCAATTTAGCACATTAGAACAAAAGTGTGGTTTGCACAGCGGCTTGGTTTGTTTGTGCAAAGAACCACATTCTTTTTATACTTGCTTTTTTACTTTTGTGTTCACTGTAGAATGTCTTTAAATATTGATGAAAATATAATCCAGAAAATAAAAATTGTGGATTTAAATATACAGGGATGAATGCTTACGATAAAAAGGAACTAAAGCCATCCATTTTAACTGTTTCCCAAAACTGTTTCATTTAAGGCATGCCATGAATGATAACTTTTAGAGTTGCTTATGCTCTTAACCAAACTGTCAAATGGCTGGTGTCATAGCTGATCACATTTGCCGCACCATTGCAAGTGCAGATCAAACAGAGGCCAAGATGGCAGCTTCCTTGGCTGTAAAGGATAAGCTGGTTTACTTTCACCTTAAAGGATAAATTCACCTTTTGGACCAAAATAATAAATGCACATTTTTTTGCAGGTGAAAAAATGTGCATTTATTATTTTGGTCCAAAGGAACCTGTAAAGCATTGCATCAGCAATCAGTAGATCGCTGATGCCATGCAGATCTCCTGCAGACCTGTCAGAATATCTGCTTGCCGTACAGGATGTACGGTCAAGCACATATACTGACAGGATACTTCAATGAACTACCACGTTGCTCCACAGTGCCTTGGTAGTTCATTGAAAACTACAAGCCGACAGCCGCTAAGGCTGTCTGGATTTGTAGGCACTCATTCACGGAACTCTGTGAATGAGTGACATGGCTGTGTGGGCGGCGCCTTGCATGGCCATGCTGTTTTCAAATCTGACAGTACGGGAAACTTCTCTCCGTATTATATGTCAGAGGGAGGGGGGTGGGCGGGCGGCGGCTGCGGCTATGGGAACATGTTACATGTTCCAAAGGTAGACTTATTCTTTAAATATTCAGAAAAAGAAATCAACAAATTAGGATGGTTAGTTAGCTTGGGGCAGAGTGGGCAAGATGGAACTGGAAAATCCTTCTTCTAAGACACTACAAAGTGCAAAATGCCTTTTTGAAGGAAAAAGTATTCTAGCACAGATCTAAAAAAAACAAGGGATTATTTCCCCGTTTTGAAGACAGTAGGCAAAACCATGCCAATTCATTCTTTGTTTCTTTTGCTAGGGTCCATTCCCACCCAGTGCACTACAACACATGCGCAACATAGGGCAAGCACAAGATACAGGACACCATGGGGGTTATATCGGGTTTTATCGCCAAAGCTTAATTGAACAAGCCAAAGTTAGAAGCTGATTGGTTACCATGTACAGCTGCACCAGATTGTGAGTGCTCCAGTTTTAGTAAATCTGTGTTGCAGAGCACATGAAGTTTAGAGGTGAGTTGGGGAGCCATTCGCAATGGCTTCAATGCTCCAGTGCATGTTGCAGTAATGTGCGGGTCATTATTATTATTGCAATGCAATGTTGTGACTGATCTCTTAATGTAGCCTAGTGTAAACGATCAGCTAACTAAACTTTGCTTTCCACTCTGTTTGGGTATTGGGATACATATTAGGTATGAGGCAGCTAAGACTTTCAGGAGCAGCAGACATCTGGGAGGACACAGAGTGGCTTGCAAGGTCAATGTAAGTGTACAATGTAAAAACTGATAATTCTGACTTTCTGTGTAATGATAACTTCTTCATTTTATAGAATGACAGTAAACCTAATACAAAATCCACAAAGTCATCAGCTCGGAGCAGGCCATTTTCTGCAAACAATGGGAAAAAACAAATGCCTAGGTAAAAAAAAAAAAAAACTACCCTTTTAAATGTATTTCTGTTTATTTGTGATACCACTGATTTGCAACTTTGTTTTTTGCTCCTCCTTATCACCGATGTGTGCATTATGATGAAGGGCATGTTTCTGTTTTTCTTTCAAGACCTCGACCGAAAACTACCGAGACACAAGCTGCCAGTGACGTTGCAATCCCTACAGATATCACAGACTTCTCCCTTGCAAAAACCATTAGCAAGATTGAATCTAAGTTGGAGGAGGGAGAGCTGCCAGAAAACACTGAAGATGATGTCATTCTAGGAATAAGCAATGAAATTGGTGCAGGTATTTGGCTTTCAGTTTTAACACTGAAGAAGAAAAGGTTTATATATAGATTTATAACAGAATCTCTGGTTATTGTTACATTTATACGTGTGTAATGTCTCTAAAGTTCCCTGTTGAAAATATCAAATAACCACTTGCTGACCACCAACAGTACTTTTACAGCGGACGGGTGGCAGCTACAGGCAAAGCAATGCACTGGTATATCGCTCTGCCTGTACTAATACACAGTGGTGCCCCGCTGGGGCGCACAGCATGTCCCCCCCCCATGACCGCTGTGTCCACCGGACACAGCAGAATGTGGATCTCAGTAACTGGGACCCGGTGATCATGTGATCGCATAGCTAGCAGGCTGTTATGACTCAATCTGACCCATGACAGCTTTCCTTCTGTTTCTAGTGAGCTGTTATTGGCCCACAGCTCTCAAATGTACTAGGCCAATCACAGCACTCTGTACCATGTGTCCAGCTTTAGACAATTACAGATCACTGTATTTTGAACTGTTATGAACTTAACCCATTCATGACAGTTCAAAGTAAGCATTGCATTGCTGAGCAATAAACCTTATTGCACCTGCAATGCAAAGTGTATCAATATATTATGTGTTTGTGCATTCAAATTAAAAAAATTAATTTTTTCAAAAATGTTTGTGTTTGAAAAATCACTGCGCAAATACTGTGTGACATAAAACAATTGCGAAACCCACCATTTTATTCTCTAGGGCCTCTTCTTTAAAAAATATATGTTTGGGGGTTCAAAGTAATTTTCTAGCACAAAAAATTGACTTAGCATGCCTCTCAGCAAATTCCTAGGGTGTCTACTTTCCAAAAAGGGGTAATTTGTTTTTTTTTCTGTACTGATCTGGTATTTTAGCACCTCAGGAAATGTGACAGGCAGTCAGAAAGTAAAAGCTGCGTAATTTCCTATATATATATATATATATATATATATATATATATATATATATATATATATATATATATATATATATATATATATATCATAGTTTGTAGGCACTATAACTTTCACACAAACCAATAAATATACACATATCGGGATTTTTTTTTTTCCCCAAAGACATGTAGCAGAATACATTTTGGCCTACATTTATGACTAAATTTGAATTTATTGCATATTTTTTATGACAGAAAGTAAAACGTCATTTTTTTTTCTAAAGTTTCTGTCTTTTTCATTTATATCACGTAAAAAATAAAAATCAAGATCAAATACCACAAAAAAAAGCTCTATTTGTGTGGAAAAAAAGTACATGAATTTCGTTTGGGTACAACGTTGCATGACCGTGCAATTTGCAGTTGAAATAGCGCAGCTCCAAATAGCAAAAAATGGTCTGGACAGGAAGGGAGGTAAATCTTCCACAGGGCAAGTGGATAAGGTTGGCCTATAGAAAGGGAAGGACCTTTAAAAAAGTAAGCATAAGGAAATTATTTGTTTACAAAGGAGCTTGAGGGAGCTTTTGTCCATAATGAACATGGTATTGACACAGCTCTAAATGATCCATGTTGGCTCACAATTGATATGATTGATATGATCCAAAAATATTTAGACAGAATAAAGGTGAATAAAGCACCTGGACCGGATGGCATACACCCACGGGTCCTTAAAGAATTGAGCTCTGTCATTTCAAAGCCATTGTTTCTAATTTTTTGGGACTCTTTAATGAGTGGCATAATACCACTGGATTGGCAAAAGGCCAATGTGGTGCCAATATTTAAAAGGGGTCAAAATTTTACCAAGTAATTATAGACCTGTTAGTTTAACTTCTATAGTTGGGAAGATACTGGAGAGCTTCATAAAAGACCACATAGATGAGTTCTTACTGGAAAATAATATTTTAAGCAACAGACAGCATGGATTCATGAAAGACAGAAGTTGTCAAACAAATCTTATTTCTTTTTATGAGGTGAGCAAAACCTTGGACAGAGGGGTGGCTGTGGATATGGTATGCTTGGATTTTGCAAAAGGTAAAGTCTACAGGCTTGGAAAAATCCATATGTAAATGGACAGAAAACTGGCTAAAAGATCGTATTCAGAGAGTATTGGTTAATGATTCATACTCTGAATGGTCTAGGGTTGTTAATGGTGTATTCCAAGGTTCAATGTTGGGACCCTTACTTTGTAATATATTTTGAAACTGTATTTTTAATCCCAGACCCTATATTGTTTCTGTCTCTATCATCTTCTTCTTCTTCATCATACATACTAGGGGGGTACAACTGGGGGAATCAGTGGTGGAGAAGGATCTGGGAGTTCTGGTAGATCACAAGATTAATAATGGCATGCAATGCCAAGCTGTGGTTTCTAAAGTGAGCAAAATCCTCTCTTGTATTAAAAGTGGTATAGACTCCAGAGAGAGAGATATCATATTACCCTGGTACAAATCATTAGTAACACCTCATCTGGAATATGCAGTTCAGTTTTGGGCATCAATTCACAAAAAGAACATTGGATAACTGGAGAAAGCACAGAGAAGGCCCACCAAACTGTTAAGAGACATGGAGGAGCTCAGCTATGAGGAAAGATTAGAGGAACTGAATTTATTCTCTCTTGAGAAGAGGAGATTTACACCCCGGGCACATCGGGTGCAACTTGGCATGTGATTTGCATGCCCTGTGACTTGCAATTGCAGTGGTCATATCAGAGCAGTTCCAAATTGGTCAGAGCCACACCAATTTCCAAAGTAGTGCATGCACTATTTTTTATGTGATTTGCATAGACATCTGTGTCAGATGTCTATGCAAATCGCATCTCAAATCGGCATGTCACCTGACTTTGAAATCATGCGGCTTCAAGTCGCACTATTTCAAACTCGTGACCGGTGTGTAAGGGGGGATATGATCAACATGTGTAAATACATCAGTGGTTCATATAGTGACCTCAGTGTAGAGTTATTCACCCTGAGGTCATCACAGAGGACAAGGGGACACTATTTACATCTGGAGGAAAAGAAATTTAATCTCCAAACACGGAAAGGTTTCTTCACAGTGAGAGCTGTGAAAATGTGAAATATACTCCCTCAAGAGTTGGTTATGGCCAGCTCAGTGGATTGCTTTAAAAAAGGCCTGGATCTTTCTTCGATACACAGAATATAACTGGATACTAACATTTATAGGTAAAGTTGATCCAAGGAATATCCGATTGCCTCTCGGAAGATCAGGAAGGAATTTTTTCCCTGCAGGAGCAAATGTGTGGGTGTAGGATTATAACTTTTTTTTTTTTTTTATAGTATGGTTGAACTGGATGGACTTTTGTCTTTCTGCAGCCAGACTAACTATATAACTATGTCATATTTGTAGATTTATAACCACTTTCTATGCACCTGCACAATATTTGTGTTTCATTTTACTTGCAATGCTTTCCATCTCCCAAAAATTCCTTCTCACTTTGGTCTGCCATTCATTATTTTTGCCAACTAAAATTGTAAATGGAGCCTGAAGAACTGCTGGAGGAGCTGTTTTGTTGTGTGATAGTTTTTGTTGTCTGAATCAGTGCCAAATACCAGAACTTGTTTTGTATCAACATCCAATCCATAGTACTTAAGGAATACCTGGTAGAGACCGTCATTTCTGACCTCTTCTGAAAATACACGTTGTTGAGCTATTATACTTGGCCTTCTTGCTTCAGTACTTTAGTACTGAGTGTTAAACAATCAAAGCAAGGTAAAATGATTTCCTGAGCCATGTGAAACTGAAGGGACACTTTAGGCCCCTTTCAGATGGGGAGGACCCATTGGCGGATCCGCCTGTTTAGCGGGGGATCTCTCCGTTGATCCACACTGAGCAGGTGGATGACAGGTCCGTGATCGCCTGTCTGTTTCCATCCGACTAGCATGCGAACTGATCCACCAGACAAATGGGGAACGGATCCCCATCCGTCTGTTTTTGGCGTACAGGATTTGGACCGGCAGGTCCACTAACACACACCGGCCCATAGAGGTCTATGGATGGTCCGATCAGGTCCGCCTGAAAGCCGGACCCGATCTGTGAAAGGGGTCTTAAGGTGTAAAGATGCAGGATAGTAGTTTTCCCCTCTCTAAATATTGAAATAAAGGTTTTTAGTAGAGCGGGCTTAGGTCTCACTCAGTCCTTGATTGTAGTTATAGCAGTTTTTAAGGTGCGGCATTTAGTAGCAGAGAAGAGGGATTAAGAGTCCTGACAACCCCATTTAAAGATTACATGGCAGAAAAGTACATCTCGTGTTCTCTGATGTCTGAGTTGAGATCTTGAGGAAGAGGTTAAAATGTAATTTTCAGCTTCAGTCCAAGTAACCTGTCTTTATGACACAGCCTTTCCCACCTATTCAAAACAGTGTCCACAGTTCCCCTTCACATCACAGACCCCGCTTCACATCAGTGTCCTCCACTAGCCCCACCCACACACTTTCTTAATTCATTGTCTTTAGTCCCTTCTTTACATCATGGCACAGAAGGTCTGGATGGAAGGCAGGGGCTGACCAATTTTTCATGTTAATAAACAGGTGATTGGTTGCTAGGACTGTCTCACATTCCAGCAACTAATCTCCTGCTTGGTACCTTAAGAAATGTGGCATTGCCCAACCTCCATATGGACCTGCTGTACCTCTCGTTCTTTGTCTTGCTGTGAGGGTGACGGTGGCAGCAGGACGGGTGGAAGGGTACGCACCGGAGAGGACACCCAGGCTGCTAAGTGGAGTGGCTATAGTTCGGACAGGAATGTCAAAATTGTAAATTATATTAAACATCATTATAAACATGCTGTTTGGGAATAACTGCACATCTTCAGGTGAGTGTGTTGAACGGAAAACTGGGTTGGACCAGACTTTATCACTCTTCTTGTCACAGTTAGTCTAAAATGTATTTCAACTTTTGCGGTCCAATTTGAGAAAACCCCATTTATACAATAGGTATAGAAAAAGAATCACATTTTGCTGCTTTGCAGCCTGAAATTAAGATAGACGCTGTTTTTGTTTTATCCAGCTGTATTTATTTGCAACTTCTGACATCCAAGTGAAAGATATAACACCAACATGTCAGAAACAAATTCAAAAACACTCACTGAGTTAGAAAAAGGATCATCCCCTTGTGTCAACATTTTGTTGAACCACCATTTGCGTTAACCACATCAATACTGGTCACTTATACCCCCTTCCTGCCCAAGCCAATTTTCAGCTTTCAGCTTTGTCGCACTTTGAATGACAATTACGCGGTCATGCAACACTGTACCCATATGAAATGTTTATCATTTTTTTCACACAAATAGAGCTTTCTTTTGGTGGTATTTAATCACCAGTGAGTTATTTATTTATTGCTAAATAAAACAAAAAACACCTGAAACTTTTGAAAAAAAACGCACTATTCTTCGTTTCTGTTATAAAATTTTGCAAATAAATAACATTTCTTAATAAATTTAGGTCAAAATTTATTCTGCTACATTTCTTTGGTGAAAATTAATAATAATTGCATTTGTATTTTTTTTCAAATGTTTCTATTTTTTTTTTTATTACATTTTTTTTTCTTTTTTTTTACTATTTTATTTTTCAGCACACTGTGACCAAAGCAATACAATGTTACCATAATAACATTGAACTACTCTGGACAAGTGATCAGTATTTTTTTTTTCTTAATATGTTATGATTGCTAATACCAACGTATTTCATTGATATTTGCAATCGTTACAGAATGAAACTGATTCATTCAGTCTTTTGTTGTGATTAGCTGTGATTGGGCAAAGCTGATCACATGATACAGATGGGATGTGATTAGCCCTGTCTGTATCATGTGACTGCTAACAAGACAATTGTATACAATGAATGGCATGACAGGAAGCCATCCATTGTATACAATTGACATGTGATCTGCTGTAATTGGGCACAGCGATCACATGACACTGGCAACGGGCCAGTGTAGTGATATGTCATCGGCTGTGTTCCGTGTACACAGCCAGTGACAGATTGCACCACCGCGTGGCCCCACGGGCGCGTGAGCGGCTCGTTTTGACAGGGCGTCATGACGCACAGTCACAAAGGCGAGTGTCCCGCCCGGTTGTCAATCTGCTATATACCGGGCAGGAAGGTGTTAAATACAGCCTTTAGTCTGTTGGGATATGTCTTTACTAACTTTGCAGATCTAGACTTTGCAATATTTGCCCACTCTTCTTTGCAGAACTGCTCAAGTTCACTTAAATTTGATGGTGACCATTTGTGGATTGCAGTCTTTAAGTCATTCCACAGATTTGCAATGGAGTTTAAGTTTGGCCTAAGCCGTGCAAGGATATTTACTTTTGTTTCCTTCTATCCTGACAAGTGCTCCAGTTCCTGCTGCAGAGAAACTCCCCCATAACAGGATATTACCACCTCCATGCTTTACTGTAGGAATGGTGTTATTTGGATGGTGAGCTGTAATGGATTTATGCCAGACATCTCGTTTAGTGTTGAGGCCAACTAATTAAATTTTAGTCTCATCTGACCATAACACCTTTTTCCATTTGGCCTCATAATCTTCAAGGTGCATTTTGGCAAAGCTCAGTCGTGACTGCATGTGGCCTTTCTTGAGTAGTGGCATTTTTCTTGCAACCCTCCCATACAGGCCACATTTGTGGAGAATCGGTGATATTGTTGTCACATCCACGCAATGACCACTCTTTTTCATTAATTCCTGTAACTGCTTCAAACTTGCTGTAGGCCTCTTGGTAGCCTCTCTGACCAGTTTCCTCCTGGCTCTTTCATCCAGTTTGGAGCGACATCCAGATCCAGGGAGGACCTATGTTGTACCAAATACCTTCTACTTCTTAATAATAGACTTGGCTGTGCTTCTAGGCATTGATAAAGCCTTTGATATTTTTTTTTATTCATCTCGTGACTTGTGCCTGTCCACAACTTCTTCCCGGGGATCTTTTGACGCTGCCTTGCCACCCATAGTTGTGTACTTCATTTGCACTATCAGGGACTGAAATGCTCCAGGAAAGTTCTTTTCATGCTGGGCTAATCAAAGTGACCACAGCTGATCTCAGTTAAATGTCAAAATGCTTTGTGTGCCATTTAGAAGGTGATTAGCTACACCTGATTGAGTTTACAAGTCATTCTTAGAAGGGGGATGATCCTTTTTCCAACTCAGTGATTCTGTTTAGGAATTTTTTTAACATTTCTCTTATTTTATTCATTAACGGACACAGCATCTTCTTTTCTCAATCATAGGGGTATATCTCCACCTACAGGAGTAGTACACTAGGCAGAAAAAGAAACTTTGCACCGCCTATGGGCAGTCCCGGGTGATATAAACCCACTCTCTGCATAAGACTCCAGTCCTTTCTGCCTATTATAGGAGTAGTGACCTAGCTCCCTGCTGGGACCTCCTAGTTCCATAGTTTAATTTTTTTTGTCCTTTTTCCTGGGATTTTTTCTTGTGGAGATCTTCAATCAACAGCTGGACTGGGCGACGGGCTGAATACTCTAGATCCAGCGGTCACCACAGTTTGGCCACCGAGCGCACGCTCAGCACAAGGTTGGCCACGACAAAGCCCCATCCTGGACTGGGGCAGGCCAGCGAATTAAACATCTCGTGGGGACACATGACCGGGTGCCTGTAGTCTGTATCACAGTGTTACCCAGGCTGACAGCCCCCTCCCCCCCACTTTGGTGGTGAGGAGGTTCTCTCGGAGAGTGTTACCTGCAACTCCATGGATCGATAAGTAGATGCCCTCCCCCGGAACGTGCAGGGCACGAGTACTCCCTGGGGCGGTTAGCCCTGCAGGGTTCTAGCCCACCACCTAGGCCTGTCCTTCCTGTGGCTCCATCTATCATCTGGGGCAAATGGCATGATGTTAGGGGTCCTATTCCACTAGTCTCCTTGAATCCCAGCTGCGTCACGGATTGTTGGTTGAGGGATGTGTGCCCATGGCTGTCTCCCCTCATGGCTGGCCCTTATCCATACCCCTGGATGAACAGGTGCCCCCTGATCTTAGTCAAAGGGGTCAGATGGTACCTGGCTGCATGCTGCCTGTGCACCTTCCATCTCCCCTCCCAGTTTGCTTGAGCACTCCACATAGTGAGGGGTAGGGATGTTCCAGTCTCTCCTTCTTGCATGGGTCACCTACTTTGGCCCTCCCATGGGTGAGTCCACCACACGGTCGGGCTGTCCACACCTTAAGGCTGCGGTCCTGTGGCCTTCTGGTCCAGGATGCGACACCCTGCCGTTTGGAATCTGAGCAGCATGCCGTGATACGCCAGGTGCCCTCCTCCGGCTGGGCGGGGCTGTAGGGGGCATGCCCTGTGAAGGGTGGTTGCTGCCACCATCTTGCTTTCCTACTTCTCATGACCTGGACGCTGAGAGAAGGAAGGAAGGAGCAGGAGGAGCAGTGTGTCTCAGCATGACTATGGTTTCCCTGCTTATCACTGCAACTAGCACTGTACGGGGCACCCTGACACTGCAGTACTCACCCGATTTCAAGAAGTGCTTCTTCTCCACTATTCTGTCTGGGGGGGGGCTGTGACCAAATCCAACTGCGAGCTGATTCATTCCGTGGGCTCCCTGTATTCACTGACAGCCAGCTCTGAGCTCCTCCCTGAATGTTCACCTCCTATAAAGGCCTGTATCCTAGGGCTGGGGATCCACAGCACTGCATTGTACTGGATCCACAGATATACTGGCATTGTAGTGCTTCAGTTGCTGGTGCTGGTCTAGTTCATGTTGCTGCCTAACGGCTTCCAGGTTGTGAGGCTATTGTGAGGAGAATAATGGCATTACCACTGATAATGGGCAATTTGGATTCCGTTTTAGGCTTCTCACCCAGTCTGTGACCCTTGCATTTCTACCGAGGCGTCCTAGCCAGACCCTTACTGAGCCTGTTTTGTAGTTTAGTGTTGCTGCCGTAGTTACTGGGTTGTTCCCCTCTGTAGCACTGTAGTGTCAGTATGCTGGTAAACATCCCAGATTCCCCTGATCAGAGGGATGAGACCCCCTTCTACGTTGCTGCGCACACAGGTGCTGGTAGCTGCAACTTTCACCTTGGTGCAGGGAATGTTAAAATCTGGGGATAACTTGAGGGCTCTAGTAAGTAGCCATCCTCCCTTTGAGGAGGCCGTACTGGCCACATAGGTCTGGATGCCATGCTGACATCCACTGTTTGCGAAACCGTTAACCACATGGTCCAGGGCCTTAGGTGCGTGTATAAGGCACCCTTGGAGGTAACCTTGCTGTGCTCCCAGCTCTCCATCTCGGTGCAGGTGCTTAGGCGAGTCCTTTAGCTTGTGTATGGTCCACTGTCCAGGTCAACAGCCCGAACGGACTTAACCTTCTTCCGGTGGCATCCTCCAATGGACTAAGCAGATATGGGAACTGCATCGTATGCAATGTCCTCCTTCTCTGCTCCCGGGTGTTTTCATTGCCTGGCCCTTCATATGAGGGATCTGAGCCCTTCCAGGCCCTTTGGCGAAGCCACTCTTTTTTCTGCACAGAAGAAGTTTTTTTTTTCCTGTCTCCCTGGATCCGCAGATAAGGGTTCCAAGCCGTTTAAGGACTCTTCTGTGGGATACCAAGTGACCCTGGACTTCCAGGCTGGTCAAGCCCATGGACAAGTTTTCCTCTGCATGTAGGATCGCCCCACCCATGTCCAGGGTGGGCGTCGTCTTCGCTGGTTTGCGCCCCCTCGGACTTCCCTTATTTCTGACAAGTAGGTCCATGACCTGTTCCTGTCCGGGTACATGATAGAATTCCAATCTTGTCCCCCAAAGAGGGTTTTTCCTTCCAACCTGCATTTTTCCCTGGCTCGCCTGCTGGCTTTGTACAGGGGTGCAGGATTTGCTGAGTCAAGGGGAGATTGTTCCAGATTCGACTCCAACCTGTTTACGGTCCTAAAGAAGGATGGATGGTTTTGCCCGATCCTGGATCTTAGTACCCTGTACTGCTTCGTGCATGCGCAGAAGTTTGGTCCGTGGTGGCTTTCCTTCATCAGGGAGATTTCTTGGCATATATCAACATCAAGGATGCCTACCTACACATCCCCATCTGTGCTGGGCACCAGTGTTTTACCCCTCAGTTGTTGGCACTGCTTTGGGACTTCCCTAAGTTTGAGTATAGAGGACGCTGTGTCCGTCAGTGAATGTAAGAGAAAACGGGGTATTTTTGTTACTCACTGTAAGATCCCTTTCTCTGAGTTAATTGACAGACACAGCACCCACCCCTCTGTGGAATGTTTTTCCTCTGACACTGCTTGTGGCTAACTGGATTGCCTATGCAGACAGGGGGTTTATATCAGCCAGGACTGCCCATAAGTGGTGCCGAGTTTCTTTCTCTGCCTAGTGTCCTACTCCTGTAGGTGGCGATATACCCTATGGTTGAGAATAGAAGATACTGTGTCTGTCAGTGAACTCAGAGAAAGGGATTTTACAGTGAGTAACAAAAAAAATCTGAGTAAATATATCTGGATAAAACAAAAACGGTCTGTCTTCATTTCAGGCTGCAAAGCAACAAAATGTGATTATTTTAAATGGGGGTGATTTCTTTTCTATACCCATTGTATGTTTATGTGTTCCTTTTCCACATAAATGTAGGTAATGTATACCTAAATGCATATAGTCTCTTGTAACAGCTTGTCTTCCAATTACCTCCCTCTCATGGCAACATTTTGTTTTAGGGGCAGGTGTATAAATAGTGACTTTTGAAAACCCAGTATTTTCATAGAAACGTCTACAAACTGGCAGGTTTTCACGTTTGTCTACTGAAGCAAAATCTGCTCAGGTTGATGTCATTCTATTCAGCATTGTTCTTTGATGGCTATGTACATCTTCAAGTTCAGAATGTGTCTAGCAGTCCTTCAGCTGTCTGTTATAATCTATGGTTGCACACATTAATTTTACACTAATTTAGGCTACGTTCACACTAGCGTTGTGTGCAGGCAGCAGAGAGGCGTTTGGGAAGCGTTTTTACCGCTTCCCAAAAACCTCGGACAATTCTGCACATTGCAGCACATGGTGCTGTTCTAACGGGAGCATTAGCGCCGCGGCAAAACGGACGCCTCTGGTCGAGTCAGGAGGCGTTGAAGCCTCCTATTCTAGTCTATGGTGCCGCTCCGCAAACGCCCGGCCGGCAAACGCCGGACCAACACTTGCCAAACGCTATAGGGGCGTTTGGCAAGCGTTGGTAAAACAGTCAAGTGTGAACGAGCCCTTAGAGTTAAGTGGTGTATCAAGAATTGTCTCAAAAGGGCTTAACAGCCTTACAATTTGATATTGTTGGGTCCATCCTGTGTAGTCACTTAAGGTGTAAAGTATATCATATTTGATTTGAAGAATACCACATGAAAATATTTGATTTTAAATATTTTATAGTTTATCCCAAGGTATGTAAAGAAAATATTATCATCAAGAGCACATTGAGCTTTTAGATTATGAACAGAAAGAACACCACTATGAAAAGCTATGAATGATAATCTTGATACTGTAATTACAGTAGTTCTAAAGGCAGAAGGCAATGCATTCTAAGCATTGAGGTAAGAAACCTTCTGCAAGCAGGTCCCCCCCCCCCCCTAAATATCTGAGCCCGATTTCGATCCAGCGATGTACATGAGAGCAGCAGCTCTCTCGGCTCTCTCTCTCCTCATTGGCTCAGACACAGCAGCGGGGGAGTCTTTGGCTTCTTATTCTGTCATTCACAGCCAGTAAGGAGGGGGCAGGGGCGAGCCGTGTTTTGAGCCAGCTCAGAAGCGAGCATTCAGAAGTGCCCCTATAACAAGCAGCTTGCTTTGGGGGTGGGAGTGCCAGCGGGGTACCTAAGAAGAGAAGGATTGGGGTTAATGATTTTGCACAGAGCAGATAAGTATGACATGTTTTTTATTTTTTAAAAATAAAAACCTGTATTTGAGTGTCTGTATGGTAAGGATATGGGAAAATGAGGATTACACTATAAAAAGTACAAAGGAATTCACTGTTTAGGGTGAATTAAATGTTTTGGCCACCTCCAACAATGCCAGAGCAGCCTGCATTAAAAACAGATGATCAAGACTAGCCCTCAAAAACAAGGTTTTTTTAGAGCAAGATAGAAACCAAGTACAGGAGTCTCTACGCAATAGCTGGGTTACGTTTTATGTGAATGTGAATAACCATTACTGCTAAGAAATCCATCAGATGTTTATATTGGATACATTAAGGACTCCCCTGTGACATAAATTTGGAGGGTTTGTATGTATAGGGCACCTTGCGGTAATTTGCCACCGCACAGAAAGGTTATCCATATTTTTACAGAATTTAGGCTGCATCCACACCTGAGCATTGTGTTTTTTGAGTGTTTTTCAGGAGTTTCGCTTTTTTTGCGCATTTTTGAGTTTTTTTCTGCTTTTTTTGTACAGTGTTTTTAAAGTGTTTTTGAGCTTTGATGTTTTTTAATAGCCAATAGAAAAAATATCATCTGTTTCATCATGTGTTGCTATGTTTTCCAGCTTTTTTAGCTTTTTCATCAGCTTTTATGTTTTTATTTATTAATTTTTGTTTTTATGTTAGAAGTTAGGGTTACAGGTTAGGATTAGAGTTATGGGTTACTTAATTAAATCATGTAGTAGTAGTAGTAGTAGCAGTAGTAGTAGTATTGTATTGTATTAAACTAAATAAATTATAAATTTATTATTAATTTTTGTTTTTATTTCTTTCTTAAGGTTAGGGATTAGGTTTAAGCTAGAGTTAAAGGTTATGGTTACTGGTTAAGGATAAGGGTTGTGTTTAGGGGTATGGGGTATATTTCTTTAATTTATTTATTATTTAATTTTTGGTTAGGGTTAAAGGTTAATTTATTAATTTATTAATTTTTTTCAGAGTTAGGGAATAATTATATAATTTATATATTTTTTATTATATATTTAATTTATGATTATTATTATTTATTTGATATTTATGTAATCATTTATTATTATTATTCATTTTATTTCAATTATTGCATTTGAGCAGAAAAACGTACAAAATGCATGAAAACATTCAAATCGAGCATTTTAATGCATCTCTTTGGAGAAGAAAACACTTTAAAAACACATCAATCTGCCTGAATTGAACTACAAAAGTAGCTCCAAAACTTTTTTGAGCTTCAGGCATTTGGCTTCAGGCAACTTTGATTGGAGATGTGAACCATGTCCATAGAGAATAATTGATTTTTCTTCCCTGAGCGTTTTGGAGCTTTGAATTTCACGCTAAAAAAAGTTCAGGTGTGAATGGGGCCTTAGATGATATTCATACGTGTGATGGTTTAATTCCGTGTCTAGATTTCCCCTCAACAGAAATGTTTGCCATGTTGGATGTTTGGTAAAAAAAAAAATGTGTTAAATTACTAGTGCAAAAACATTTTAGAAAACTTAAATCTTTGAAAATATCATTCCAGGTTATTTTAAATGTTCAGTCTATTAGAGAGGCGATTATGCTACCATCTTTCTAGCTGTATGGTCTGTTGGGAAAATAATGGCTCTGTCCTAATTACAGTGCAGATGGATTCAGTTAAACTGTACATCTACATAGAAAGATATTTTTTTTTTTTCATTACAGACGTTTGTATAGTGCTGACAATTTAAACAGCACTTAGCATATTGTACTTCCACATCAGTCAATGCCCTCATGGAGTTTACAGTCTGAGGCTCCTATCCATACACATACTGGGGCCAATTAACCTACCAGCATTTCTTTGGAGTGTGAGAAGAAATTTGAGTACCCAGAGGAAACCCACACAGGCACAGGGAGAACACGCCAACTCCAAGCAGATAGTGTCCTGACAAGGATACGAGCTGAGGACCACAGTGCTGCAAGGCAGAACTACCTTCTGTCCTTCGGGCCTCTTACTAATAGACCTCACTTACTGCCTTTTGACTGGTAACCTAAACTCTGGTATTCAGCTGCATAAGGCAAGTGAATATGGCCATGCCACAACCATCCTGCAACCACCTAACCACCTGCAAAGCATGCAGTTGCGGTATGGTGGGTTGCCATTTTTTTGAAGTTTAACCACTTCAATACTTGGCACTTATACCCCCTTCCTACCCGGGCCAATTTTCAGCTTTCAGTGCTGAAACCTTGCTAACTATTTACTATATCTACAGTCATTGTACATTGGTGTAATAGGTAATGGAAATAATCCTCCTCTTACAGAGAGTTGAAATGATATTGATGTCAGTAAGAACTTATCGAAGACGCATACATTGCTGCTTGCTCAAGGAAGCCCTAGCACCCTCTGGAGGAACCCTAGCTGAGAAAGGCTAGAGCATAAAAATGTATTAACACTTTACTGTCTCCTGCACTGCAAATGTTTGGCTATTTCAATCTATTGTTTATGGCCAATGCTAACTTGCAGGTGGTCTGTTTTAGTGAGAATGGTTTAGCACCATATGATAGCTACCACTGAAGATGAAAAGTCAATATGCTGCAGATCTGAGGGCTCCATGGTCTGCTGAACTTGATCTCCAGTTGGTGCCTCCAGTAAAGGCACCTGTCAGTTGGGGATCTGTTAAAGTTGATTGGGTGGGGAAATACACAATGAATGGAAATCTCGGAGAGATTGCAAAGATGTAGAGCATGGAAGAAGGCAACTTATGAAGGCAGTTGCATCGAGGTTTGTTTTTGCAGTCATCAGTGCTCCCATGCAATGCCACTACATTGGTTTAAAAAATCTGAACCTTAAATGTTTTATAATTAGTTTGGTAAAGCACTGTAAATCATGTAAAATTGCCATAATTTTCCCATAAAATACTGTTTTCACTTTTTTGTCATCTTTGTGTTGCTCCAGTAATCCGCTCCAGCTTCTTCCATCCATTTCCTAACTTCATACCCCTGCATCGGTTACACACCATCAAACATCATGGCTTTATTGATGCCTGATTTACTTAAACATTTACCTGCTCTCACCTGCTTTACTGATTGTAACCATGACTGTGCAATGTATAATGTACCTCCTGCGCTATTAAATCCCCTATCACTAAGCAGCTAGCACTTAGAATGCCACAACCAGGACTGTGCAATGTGTGTAGGCACAGCAGCTTGTGGTCTGCACCAGGGGCACATTTGGCAGGGTGTAGACACAGGAGTATGATTTGGACATGTTTTTCACCCCATAACAGGAAGAGTTTAAAGGACCTTTTTGGGGACATGCCGATTTCAGGAGATTGAAGCTAACTTTTACGATTAAATTAACATGTATAGTTTATATGAGATTTTAATCATTAAGTTTATATTTACTTTAACTGGTCTTGCCAAACCCTGCTAATCAGAGGGAGAGGTAGTTTATGCTTAAAAATTCAGTATGTTTGTGTGCTGAAGACGCCCCGGTATTGAACATGTTCTTAAGTCTTTAGATTTAAACAAGTTTAAATGCACCATGTGCAGAACTCTTGGATAACTCATTAAATTAAACTTCTGTGGTGGACTGCCGTTGTTGACTTCCTTCTATAAAAAGCTATTTGACTAGATGCTATGCTGATCCACTAGCTTCTCTTTATTCTGAATCTCTGATCTAGAACAAGTATGCCGATTATGAAAGTTGAAGCAAACACATCTGCATATTTGTCATTAACTCAAAGTGTTGAAACAAGAGGGTAAGCATGATAGAGCAGCAACTAGCATTATCTGGAAGAGGAGTTGACAATGGGAGTCTCAATGAACAGAAAAACCAGTAAGTGGCCTTTCAAAAAAATTCTTAGTTCAAGATAGTACAGTAAGTATAGCTAAGCAGTCCCACTTACAGTATAACCACAATGGTTAAAGTGTGGGGGGGGGATGTTGATCATTTTGACAGCATTGCAGCAAAGCCCATGTGGCTACGAGTTGTTGGAGTGTGAGTAATAAATTTGCTTCATGTCTCATCCAAAGGATGTCTGTCACCTCCGCTACTTCTGGTCTCCCTTGATATTGTGCTGCAGTGTCAGCATTGGGCATGAGCCAATGCAACTTGTGTGTGAGATGAAACCATGAACCTCAGACCCTGAGCTGGCTGTGGCAGCATATGATGCATATAATGTTCAACTTTCGTGTTGGAACAGTGATCAAGGAAATATTTTATTAAACGCTTTTGTCAGTAATAACTCAAGGTTTTGAAAACTCTGCTTTCTGCCAGAGTGATATCAGGTCATGGGATTCTGTCATATCTAATTCTGGCTTCTGTGTGACTGTTCTGTTGGTTGCTGACAGTGATCCTTTCTGCTCCGTAGCTCTGCATGCTTGTCGTATTTAGTCAGGTGTCATATATTTGACGTTTTGTCCAGGCAGTGCCGTTTGTATAGTCAAATAAATAAGTATAATAAGCCCATTTGCCATCCATAACTAATGTTTCACTTTTAGATGTCAAAATGCCAAATCCTTTTTCAGACCAGAACAGAAAGGACATAGCAGGACTTGAGATAGATGGAGAGTTTGCCATGAAGAAAGATTAGCAAACTCTATATTTTTATTTCACAGAATGCCCTAACAGTAGATCGCTTTAATATATTTAAGTGTTGGAAGTCAGTATAAAAACTGCCTCATGAGCTTTTCATCTTAGCAATTAACAGTAACCTCAGCATAGACTTAAAGAGAAATCAATTTACCATCTGCATAGAAGGTGATTCTTTACTGTAAGTGTGGCCATATTTTGGAATTCTCTGCTAAAGGTGATGATGGACTACAGTACAAGTGAATTTAAATCTCCAATTTAATTATAATTTCTATGTTCCTAAAAGATAAAATAACCTAGTGAGTAATTCAGTACAGCAGTTCTCAAATATTTCTAAATTGTCAGATTTGGATTGGCAGATCTATTAGGTTTACTTTGAGAGAATTTACCCACTTCAAGACCAGAACGTTTCCCCACCCCTTCTGCCCAGGCCATTTTCTGTTCTGTTTGGTTTATGATGCATGCAACCTTTTAAATAAAACTGACTACAGGTCAGATTTTTTAGAAAGCTCTGCCGTCTGTACTACCCTGTTCCCAAGAGAAGGTGATCCGCCACCTGAGCTAACCCCCACATATGGTGGAATTTTTGAGGGCGACTTCCTGAGCAAGTGGGAAGATGGAGGAGGTGTTAAGAGCCTTGCTGCAGGCCATGACAACCGAGCAGGAAACCAATCACCAGTTTGCAGAGGCCACTGCAGCACAGCAGGAGGCGAAACGCCAGTTTGCAGAGGGCCAACAAGCAGACCGAGAGCTCCTTAACCACTTGCCTACCGGGCACTTATACCCCCTTCCTGGCCAGGCCAATTTTAAGCTTTCAGCGGTGTCACACTTTGACAATTGCGCGGTCATGCAACACTGTACCCATATTACATTTTTATCAATTTTTTTCACACAAATAGAGCTTTCTTTTGGCGGTATTTAATCACCACTGGGTGTTTTTATTTTTGTGCTATAAACAAAAAAAGAGCAAAAATTTTGAAAAAAACACAAAGAAGTTTTTTTTTGTTTCTATTATAAAATTTTGCAAACAGGTAATTTTTCTCCTTCACTGTTGTGCGTTGATGAGGCTGCACTGATAGGCAGCACTGATAGGTGGTACTGATGAGCTGGCACTGATATGCAACAATGATGGGCACTGACTGGCGGCACTGACTGGCGACACTGCTGGGCACTGATGGGTGGCACTAGTAGGCACTGTTGGGCACAGGTGGGAGGGAGAGATTACGCCCTGTAGAAGCGTCAACGAGCATATCTCACAGATGCAGGATAGAATCGCAGCCGTCATGCTGCTTGTACAGGAACATATGGGGCAAGCCCAGGAGGCCCAGAGAAGGATTTATAACCGGGGTGTCAGGATCCTTCAACTCTGGGGATAGAGTGCTGGTGCTAGTTCCCACAGTGGAGAGTAAACTCCTCGCAAAGTGACAAGATCCCTTTGAAATTATGGAGAAAATAGGTGAAGTAAACTGTAAAGTTTACCAGTCAGGGAAAAGGAAACCTGAGCAAATATATCACGTTGATCTCTTAAAACCTTGGAAGGACAGAGCGCGTTTACTGGCAGTACCAACCTCCCAAAAAGACATGGCCCCCAGGACACCTCAGGTACCTGTAACTGAAACATTGTCAATGGCCCAACAGAATGATGTTAAGGAGTTTGTCAGAAAGAATGGAGACTTTTTCTCGCACCTACCCGGATTGACCACAGTAATGCAGCATAATGTAGTTACACAGTTGGGTGTCCGTGTAAATGTAAACCCCTATACAATACCCAAGGCCAGGTGGGAAGCAGTGGCAAATGAAATAAAGAACATGTTAAAGTTGGGAGTGATTGTGGAGTCCCACAGTGATTGGTCAAGTCCCATAGTGTTAGCCCCAAAGCAAGTTGGAACAATCAGATTTTGTAATGATTTCAGAAAATTGAACAGTGTGTCTAAGTTCGATGCTTACCCGATGCCTCGGGTGGATGATTTCAATGACAGGTTGGGAACGGCCCGATACATAATTACCGTAGATCTGACTAAAGGCCATTGGCAGATACTCCTAATGGAATTTGCAAAAGAAAATACAGCATTCTCTACCACTGAGGGGTCCTCCCAATATAAGCGGATGCCGTTTGGTTTGCATGGTGCTCCTGCCTCATTCCATAGACTGATGGACAGAACGTTAAGACCACATCGTCAATACGCAGCTGCCTATTTGGACAATGTAATCACCCACAGCCCAGATTGGGAGTCTCATTTGCCCCGGTTTAGTAAATTCACTTAGGAAAGCAGGTCTTACCACCACCCCCAAAAAGTTTGCCATGGGCTTGGAGGAGGCCAAATACCTTGGCTACATTATTGGTGGAGGACTGATTAGGCCTCAGATCAATAAAACATGTGTGAGACTTTTTCAAAGCCTAGATGCATAGAAGGGCAAAAATCCAAGGAGCACCTTTTGAGCTTTAAAGGAGCATAAATCACACGTCTAGCTTCCTGGCTACCTGTGATATTTCTTGAGTCTGTGAAATGTCAGAGCAGGAGAAATACCCACAAAATATCCACATTTTGGAAAGCAAATACCCCAAGGGTTTCATAGTGAGTCTTTTAAAATGTCATTTTGCCACAAGTTTTTGGAAAATGCAGGAAAGAAATTTAAAATGCTTTTTTACACAAAGTTGTTAATTAATAAGATATTTCTAACACACATCATAGGCATACTTGGAATTACACCCAAAACACATTCTGCTACTCTGCCTGAGTATTGGGATACCACATGCGTTAGACTTTAGAGGGGCCCAAAATCCAATGAGAACCTTCAGGTTTTCTAGAGGCATAAATTATGCATCTAATTTCCTGACTACCTATGACGTTTTTGGAGGCCTTGGAGCACGAGGACAGTGGAAACACCAAAAATATTACTACATTTGCAGAGTTAACACCCCAATGTATTTTTTAAAGGACAAGTTCACCTTTGGAACATGTTACATGTTTTTAGTGGTAATATGTTACAGCATCTGCACCTTCTCCCCCTGATCCCCTCCTGCACTCGCTGTCACAATTTTGAAAACCATGCGGCCTTGCAGGCCCCCCTCCTCTTTTGATACTTTTTTTTTTTTTAGGGATTGTGGGGGGAGCCACACCTTTTTCTGGCAGTTATCTACTTCCACTTCTGCTTGAATCACCTAGGCAATTTCACTGGAAGTTCTGCACAGTATTTGTAGCTGCTGACTTTTTTTTTTATTTATGTTGAATTGATTTTTAGCACATTTTTATCTCTTTATAGTCCTATACCCCACTTGTTATAATTTGTGACTAATCTTAGCTAGGGATGCCTTAAATACCTTTTTATTTAAGCTAGAACATTTTCTTCCAGCCTTCACACTGCACAGCCCTGTGCTAGCAGAGGTTTGTAACAGCCATACCTCTCAGCACAAGCTTCATAGCACAAGTTTTTGATTAGGAGAAGGGGAAGGAGTGTGTCTGACCAGGTCATTTACAGTGCTAAGAGAAGTGGGTCTTATAAATGTAGTTGGAGATAGATCTAGGTACAAGCAATCATAAACAAGTGATTCTTCATTGATTAAATTATTGAACGATTGGTTTCACACTTTGCAAAGATGTGGTCTATACATTACAAATCAAGATGATCTAATAAAAATCATCCTTTTGTGATCAGTTCTCTGACACACACATGCTAATATTTGCATCTAAATCAATCAAGAGCTTATTCAGTTGATCAAATGGAGGAACTTTGGTTTGCGATTTTTAGTCAATTTGATCAGTTTATTTGCATTGAATATTTAAACCCTCTGCACAGCTGCAGTAGGAAACAAACTAATCTCATTACATATTTATTTCTATGATTTTAGCTGGGCTTTAATTTTCCATGTAACTTTTCCTTTGAAAATTAAGTACATTACAAATATACGACATTCACTCTAAAAATGTATAGTTCGGAAAAATCATTCTTTTAATCTTGCCACAAATTGACCTCATACAACTGAACATACAAAGTATAGTGTGCATACATAAGTCTATCTATACGATGCATATATGTTTTCTATTCACAGAAGCTCAAATTAGATTTCTGAAGGCAAAGCTGCGAGTCATGCAAGAGGAGCTGGACAACATAACTCATGAATGTAATAAAAAGGTAAAACCAATGTTCCAGGCCTGATAGCACAGTTGGTCTTTTTCTAAAGACCATGTATTTAGTCCTGTCAAGTTAAAGGAAAACTACACCTTTGTCTTAAAGGAGAACTCTAATCACAGCAGGAAAGACACGACTGTAAAGCAGAGGCTTTATCGGAACAGTTTTGATGTCTTTTGACAATTCCCTATTATCTTAAAATGATTTTAAAGGCCTTTTTTTTTTTTTTCTATAACAAACACACAGAGCAGCCCAGATCTCCTTTTCTCGGGTCCTCCGCCAGCGCTCTTGACCCCTTCCTCCTTTGGCTGTGAGCTAAATCCATTGTTTACAGAGCATTGTATGAGAAATACTGAACAAGTTTAAAAACCTCACTGTATATACTATACTTCTTGTCCAATGGTACACATCATTTGTGGTACAAATTACCTATATTTGGGATCTTTTCAGTCAGGATACCAATGGGGACATATTTAATTGTGAATTGCTGCAGTAGTAATATAAAAACTTGGGTAAAATAACCAAAAAATGCATAAGTAAAAGATGTGCAGGGTATTAAAATGGTGCACAAACAAATCCTTATATATCCTTAATAGTATAACAGTTACAGTTGCAAGAAAAAGTATGTGAACCCCTTGGGATTACGTGGAGTTTTGCATGAATTGGGCATAAAATGTGCTCTGAACGTCATCTAAGTCACAACAATAGAAGAACACAGTCTGCTGAACATAATACTACACAAACATTAGATGTTGCCATGGTTTAATTGCACATAACATGTAAACATTCACAGTGCAGGGAGGAAAAAGTATGTGAGTTGCTAGCTTAATGACTTCTCCCAGAGCTAATTGGAGCCAGGAGTGAGCCAACCTTGACTCCAATCAGTGTGATGATATTGGATGTGTTGCTGACAGCTGTCCTGCCCTTAAAAAACACACACCTGTTTTGGGTTTACTGGTTTCAAGAAGCACTGTCTGATGTGAACCATGCCTCGCAGAAAAGAGCTCTCAGAAGACCTACGATCAAGAATTGTTGACTTGCATGAAGCTGGAAAGGGTTACAAAAGTATCTCCAAAAGCCTTGATGTTCATGTGTCCACGGTAAGACAGACTGTCTACAAATGGAGAAAGTTTAGCACTGTTGCTACTCTCCCTAGGCGTGGTCGTCCTGTAAAAATGAGCTAAAGAAGAATCCCAGAGTGTCAGCTAAAGACCTACAGAAATCTCTGGCACATGCTAACATTTTTGTTGACACATCTACAATAAGGAAAACATTAAACAAGAATGGAGTACATGGGAGGACACCGCGGAGGAAGCCATTGCTGTCCAAAAAGAATATTGCAGCACGTTCGAAGTTTGCAAAAGAGCACCTGGATGTTCCACAGTACTACTGCCAAAATATACTGTGGACAGATGAAACCAAGATTGAGTTGTTTGGGAGGAACACACAACACTATGTGTGGAGAAAAAAAGGCACAGCGCACCAACATCAAAACCTCATCCCCACTGTAAAACATGGCGGAGGGAGCATCATGGTTTGGGGCTGCTTTGCTGCCTCAGGGCCTGGACGGATTGTTGTCATTGATGGGAAAATGACTTCTAGAGTTTATCAAGACATTTTGCAGGAAAACGTACGACCTTCTGTCCGCCAACTGAAGCTCCGCAGAGGATGGGTGATGCAACAGGACAATGACCCAAAGCATTCAAGTAATTCAACAAAACAATGGCTGCAACAGCACAGAATACGCCTTCTGGAGTGGCCCAGTCAGAGTCCTGACCTCAACCCGATTGAAATGCTGTGGCATGACCTTAAGAGAGCGATTTCACACCAGACATCCCAAGAATATTGCTACACTGAAACAGTTTTGTGAAGAGGAGTGGTCCAAAATGACTCCAGATCGCTGTGCAGGTCTGATCTACAACTACAGGAAACGTTTGGTTGAGGTTATTGCTGCCAAAGGAGGGTCAACCAGTTATTAAGTCCAAAGGTTCACATATTTTTCCTCCCTGCACTGTGAATGTTTACATGTTATGTGCAATTAAACCATGGCAACATCTAATGTTTGTGTAGTATTATGTTCAGCAGACTGTGTTCTTCTATTGTTGTGACTTAGATGACGTTCAGAGCACATTTTATGCCCAATTCATGCAAAACTCCACGTAATCCCAAGGGGTTCACATACTTTTTCTTGCAACTGTATTTAGGTAAATAAATGAATCACAGGATTAATGTCAAGTTAACTGATGCATACTAAAACTGTTAAATCTGAACTCAAAGAATGTTCTGTTTTGCATACTTTCAGTGGTTCAGCTTGGCACAAGGCAAATAGGCATATCTCATAACTTATGGGCCACTGGGAAAGCTGAATATCACTGTAATAGTTGGCACTACTGCAGTGATAGCCACGATATTCCGTGTCCTGCGTGGGTTCTGTGTGAGTGGTTTCCCCTCTACATACAGAACATAGGTGGGTCACTTGAATTCAGTGAAGATAAGGCATTCTCTAAGTGATTGTGTGAAGGGCGGTACCATTTCAGCTAACACCGTGATAGTGCTGAATACTGCTGTGATTTACAGCTTCCCAAAAAGCCCATCAGGTATGAGATATGCATGCTTACATTGTGCCATGCTGGGCACAGCTAGGCTTCAACCTGACCTCTGATATGAAAGTATTGCACCAAAAAATAACACATTGTTCATTGTAAATAAAAGACCTGTTTTTGGAAACTTCCATGTGTATTTCTGTTTGGTGGCGTTTATTTCTTAAAACACTTGGCTAATCTTACCTGTTCAGTCATGCCTCTAATTGTAATTGGCAGAGAAAGGAGCATCAGGAGCTTAAAGGTAGTGCATTGTAGCTTGTATTGCATGTCTAGAGAGCTGAGCACAGTACAGCACAGATTAGTGTTAGGATCTTTAACCCTATTGACTGTCTAATTTTTTTCTTATACAATTGTAATGCTTATTGACAACTGTTCATTTGGCTTTTTATGTAACCAACAGGATGATGAGAGCCGAACACTTCTGACTCGTGTAAAAGAACTGGAGGAGGAGCGTGTACGACTACAGAGAACAGCAAATGTACAGCAGACCCAAGCAGAGAAATATAAAGCTTTATCTGAGGAAGCAACTAGAAAGAATGATGGATTCCAGCTTCAGATTTCCTCCCTAGAAAAGGTACAGTAACAGTTAGGCGCTCTTTTCTATTAGATGTACTCGGTAAAACAAAATACAGAAAAGGTCTATGTTCAAAGTGCAATACCTATAGCAACCAATTAGAATCCATCCTGTATCGATCTGACTTCAGCAATGTGAGTTCTGATTGATTCCTGTGATGTACTACTCTTTGCATTTAGGAGGTTGCTTCCTTGCACTTTTTATTGAACACATGAGGTACCAAAGAAAGGCCAAAACTGAATTAGTAGTGAAGGGGCCCCTACGGCTAACCTGAAAAAATGTTGGCACACTGGAAAGATGGAAACATGTAAGTAAGTATCTTTGATGTCTGCAGAATTCAGAAAGTCTCCCTGATGAGGAAAAGCAATGACAGATCTGGTAGATTCCATCTGGTACTGCACAACTATCAGGCCAGAGTGTTCCTTCTCCAGAAGAAGCTTCAGTCATTTAGGTTTCAGGTTCGAACTCTTCAGTCCAAAAGCCATCCAACTCTTCAGTTTTGCACGGGGTCTTGGAACTCATGATAGCCTCCTTCAAGACAGTTCCTTTTGACAATTTTCACTCCAGACCACCTCTGCAATGGAATGTTCTGTTATTATGGAATGATTCAGGTCTGTTTTTGGACAGGCTGATTCATGACATCAAGGATCTGGCTTGGTGGCTTAGGAATCTGGCTCTGGAGGATGGGAGGGGGGGAGTGTTTTCTCCTTCTCTTATGGAAAAGTTTCATAGTGGATGCCAACATGACCAGTTGGGTGGTAGACTTAGTTGGCGATGGACACTCTTCTCCCAGTAAATACCTTGGAGCTTCAGGTGATTTTTATCAATTCAGTGTTCAACCAGCCTGTTGGAGGTTTAGAGAGTTCGGAAAGTTGTCTCTATACCTAGAAGTGTTGAAGAACCTGTGTCACGGGTGGGGGATGTTGAATGTGGATCTCCTGGCATCCTGGTTCAGCAACAACCTGGACAGGTTTGAATCTAGGTCCAGGAATCCACTGGTGGAAGCAGCGGTTCTGTAGGGTCTTTCCCCTAAAACTTCTTTTGGCCTGCTCTACAGGATCAAGATAGAGGGAATTCTGCTGAACTTCATTGCTCTGGATTGGCCCAAGCAGATGTTAGACTACCTGGATTTAAAGTCCCAAGGGCCAATTTGCCATCTCACTTTACTGTTGCTGGTTTTAGTGGCATAGCTGTTGAAGCCCAGGTTCTGAGGGACTGAGGTATCTTAGTCTGTGATTCCTATGATGCTCAAGGCTATAAAGGCCATTTCCCACACTGTCTATCTTTGAACATGAAATACTAACATCACTTGGTGTAAATCTACAGGCTTTCCCCTGGGAAACTAATCCTCTCCTTTCTGCAGTTGCATCTGGGCCGGCATTTGGCTCTCAGCACCATGGGCGATAAAGTCTCGGCTCTTTTCATTCTCTTGCAGGGACCATTGGCCTCTCACTCTTTGGTTAAGACTTTTGTACAGTTGGCTGTCCCATGTGAAACACATGTATGCTCCCTTGTGATCCCATGGGATCTGAATCTAGTTGAAGCCACAGTCTGAACCCATTAGAGACATTCCTCTTTACTGTCACTCACAGGGTTGCTGTCTTTGTAGACTGTGAGATGAGTGTCCGAGTTGGCATCATTATCTTGTAAAGAACCTTTTTTTTGTCTTGCCAAAAAACGTGCCTGATGCTGAATAGGCCCAAGTGCCTCTTGGGTCTCTGTTTCCCAATTTGGTAAGACTGCCACCTTCACCTTCTATTCACATGTTCTCTAAGTTCTACCAAATGGTCATATCAGCCTCAAATAATGCCAGCCATGTGAAAGGTCCTTAAGGCTCTTTTAGCTACAGGCTTTTCCCAGTTCCTGTTGAGAATTATAGCTATTGTTTGTTGTGTTTCCCACCCCTAAGATGGACTGCTTTTGGACAATATGAAGGTTTATGACTTCTTGCGTCCACAGTGGACAAAAAGGAAAACAGAAAATAGGTTTTTGGACCTAGAATTTTTTGTTTACCAGTGGAAAGGATAGTAAAAATATATAATGTTTCAAATATCAGTTGTATATTTCAACAGCCTAACAACAAAGATAAATTATCCTACTCCTGACATTCATGACGATGGGTGTGCATTTTTTTTTCTTTTGATTGTACCCTTAGTAGGGCACAGAAACAATAATGCGAATTTTGTTGAAAACAGGTACATGAATTTGGGTAAAGCAATGACATTTATTGAGGCGCACTGAGGCCAGATTGTCCATACATACAGTATTACAGTATTTTAAAACCTATTGCCATGCTTTGTACCTGAAACTATGTATGTATGTATATGTGTATATATAGTGGTGAGTATTGGATGTGCCCTTGTCAACCCAATCTTATCTTAATTCTATGCAAACAGCTGATTTTTTCCTGCAATTTAGCATCAAAAGCAGAATAAAGCTCTCCTAAAGTGAACTGTAAAGGTTCACTTTGACCTTTACCATCCTTTTATGTTATATTTAAATTGCACTTATGTGATATAATTTTAAACAGCAGATCTTAAAGTGATTGTAAACCCTCACCTTGTAAAACAATCTATTCAGTTTCAAATAGAAATGAAAAGCAGAATACTGGTGTATAGATATAAATAAAGTTATGAAATATTTTTTTCCCTTTTTTTTTTTTTTATTAGTGATCACATACTCTTTGTTCTCAGCTTCATAAAAACTAGGGGAGGAGAAACAGAAGCACACTGGTCTTCCCAGTGAATGGCTGTGCAGAGGGGGCATATGGCTGTGCAGAGGGGGCATGGTGGGACAAGTCTGATCATTGGAGGAGAGCAGGGTGAGTTCTCAGCACAGCTAAAGAACTGACCACAGTGTGTTCTCCTGTTAGTGTGGTAAGTTTTAATACCAAGAGAACAGGATACTTTTTCATACAAGTCCATGGTACAGCAGGCACATATCAGGTTTCTGAAATGTTGGGTTTACATATTCTTTAAGGGCTATACTGTGGGGGAACTATCTGGAGGTGTGCAAAGTACGTAAAAGTTGTGATTGGATAAAGGGCACAAAGGGAATATGTGGGAGTATTGGTAAGCAGATGTTCTGTCAGATAGGCAGGGCCAGTGTAGGGTCTGAAGAATTTGGGAGAATGTGGTAGTGACAGGGGCTGGTGGGAATGGTGAGTAGACTGGTTGCTGCATTTTGTTCCAGCTGCAAATGATGTAGTTCTTTATGGAGGAGACTGTAGTAGAGGGAGGTGCAATAATACAGTCTGGGTCATACAAAAGCATGGATTAATTTTAGCATATTCTGCTGGAATCAGATGTTTGATTCTTGTATTTTTCTTTAGATGATGGAAGGAGGACTTGATGGCAGCTGATACCAGTTACCTAGTTGATAGATCAGTGTTCAGGATCATGCTCAGGCTATGTTATGGCACGTGTGCAGATGGCCTGGCTTTTGGGTCCTGGCAGAACCATTCAGCAGGAGATTTCTCGCACATGCGCAGAGACAGTTCAGTTTTAAAGGTTTGGTTCACCTCAATCAAAAAGCTACCTATGCAAGTAAGGGGCACCTGTATAAAAAAAACTGTGCAGCTTTAACTAACGTCAGAGAGTGCCCTTGCTATAGGTGTTGGCTATTTACATACTTCTTGAAGCCTGACTGAAAAAATCCCAGAGATGGCATCATCCTATCCTGCCTAGTTGCTATGAAGATATTCCCAGTCATTATTGCTCCCCTCCACCATCTCAAACCTTATCATATGTGTGGTCCTCTATCTCCTCTGTCGCAGTACTGCTGAACTCAGCACTACTGTGACAGGTAGAGAGAGTACATGCGAGGGGTGTCAATCTGCTGGAAGTCTAAGCACCACCTTAACAACAAGGCAGGATGTGATGATACCACTTTTGGGAGTTTTTTGGCTACATTTGAGATTTATGCAAATGGCTACACCTATAGCACAGACATTCAATACCAGGCCAATTCTGACAGTCTCATATATGTAAAAATGTAAATTTGTTTGCTAGAAAATTACTTAGAACCCCCAAACATCATATATTTTTTAGCAGAGGCCTAGAGAATAAAGTGATGGGTGTTGCAATATTTTATGTCTTAAGATATTTGCACAACAGTTTTTCAAACACAATTTTTAAAAAATACACTTTAATGGATTTTGTTGCAGAGAGACAGTAAATAATAAAATTTTTTTGTAAAATATAAAATGACGTTATGCTGAATAAACAGATATCTAGCATGTCATGTTTTAAAATTGCTTACAGCCATGGAACGGCACCAAACTTTGGTACCTAAAAATCTTCATAGGCAAAGCTTTAAATGCCTTTTACTGGTTACCAGTTTAGAGTTACACGGGAGGTCTGGAGCTGGAATTATTGCTCTCTTTATAAAGTGCGTGACAATACCTCATGTGTGGTGTAAACACAGTTTACATATGCATGCATGACCTACATATGTGTTCGCCTGTGCAGGTGATTGCGCTTTAAAATATTCTTTTTTAAGTTATTTCATTACTTTTTTTTATTTTCACACATTTCCTTTATTTTTTCCCCCTTTTATTGTTATTACAAGGAATGTAAACATCCCTTGTGATAGCAATAGGCAGTAATAGGTACTCTTTACTGAGAGCCGACACAGATCGGTCTAATCAGATGCTTTCTTGGATGCTAACGGCCAGGTAAAAAAAGAGCCGAAACCAGAAGTGACTACATACTCGTTGTTTATGGTTTTTGGGGTCACAGAGTAGGAGGAACAATGCCATTTCCTATCTCTCTCTCCATGTAAGGCAGCTGTTGCTTCCGGTCAGAGCAGTCCCAGGCTCCCTGATCGGACAGGAGAGCCTGGGAGAGGTTGCAACAAGATGGAGGCCACCCGCAGAAGTGATCGAGTGACTGTTCAGCTACTCAAATTACTTCTGCCTTAAAGGGAATCAGCAGCTGTAAATTTTGATACCAGTGCAGGCATCATCTTGGTATAACCACTTCCCTTCCAGGACATCATATTACGTCCACCTGGGGAAGTGGTTAACTTTGGTCAAAGCTGCACAGGTTGTTTTTACCTATAGATTCCCTTTATCTGAAAAGGCAGATTTTTTTGGTAAAGGTGTACAAACCCTTCAAACTGTTAACGTACATATGGCCCGCCAGACCATTTCATGTGGCATTCACACCTTTCCTGCAGCTGCGTTAGTCCCCTAGTCTCTGCTCCCAACTTGTCTCAGTAGTCAGCAGCAGAGAGGAGGACAGAACTTGTCTGCCAGATCCTGCATATCTCCATGCAGCTGCAGAGAGGCTCATCTCAACCCCTTTATCTCAGCAGTTGGTAGCAGAGAGGAGTGCAGAACTCCCCCTACAGACCCTGCACCTCTCTATGCAGTCACAGCACCCCCTCGTCTTCACTTCCTCTGGTCTCATCATTCAGTAGACTCTAGCAGCTGGCTCCAGCCCTCCTTTGGTCCTCCTCCAGACCTTGCACTTTCTGCTTCCCAGCTCAGCCCCCTGCTTCTTCCCAGCGGCAGCAAAATGTAAGGCGGGTGCATAGTGATGTAAGGGAAGGTGGGGGACTTGACTTCTGATGATGGTGGGGGGGGGGGGGGGGTCTTGACATCTGATGTAAGGGAAGGTGGAGTGCTCTGGACATCTAGTCTTACAGATACAACCGTCCCTTTGAGGGCAACCATAATGCTAATGCAGCCCACAATAACATTGTGTTTTACACCCCCATCTTAATGTGTTCAAGCAGTGCTTTTCATGTGTATTTTGTGGCATGTTTGCTGTGTGGTTTCTATGCACTGACCTTCTCTGTGTGATCTGCGCTGCAGAGTATAGATTGGGAAACACAAATGTTGTTATACATCACTCTGGTTTTTCAGTAGCTTATCACCCTAGTTTTTTTTTATTGCTGCTGAAGATTTGTTAATTTATATATTCACCTTGTATCTCAATCTTGTAAAGAAGGGTTAATTGGGTATAACTCTATATTTCATGCACAGCACCGATAGCTTCTTGTGCTGTCGTAGCAGCTAAATATTACAATACAGATGAAGGTTAAAAGCAACTTATTCCCTCAGGAATGGGAGTGAGGAGGGATATGAGGTCATTTTCTATTTTCTTGCTTTTGAAATATTAGCTGAAGTAGGACCTTGGAAGAGAGTCGGTAGGACTTGCTAATAAGGGATGATGTAATGATACCCATGATGTTCTTGCAGTACTTAAGGCACGTGGTTAGAATATAAATTTGTAATGGGACTTTTGGTGGGGAGGCTGACATGTTTATTTTTGACATAACAAAACACACACATTTTGGATTTTAATGTGCAACTTTATTGAAGTAACTAATTTGCTGCAAGGAAACATTATTTGATTACTTAATTTGATTAATACAATTTTGTTATAGTGTTTGCTAGCCAATAGCTACGTTGGTTCTGCTGAAAACTTTGTAAAACATGTTGGATGTTGGAATTCACCAGTGGAAACGTACATTTCAAAACAAGTTAGAGATGCAGTGCTGTATCCTTGCGTTGCCCATTTTCTTTATTTTTATTTAATATGTAAGATATGGGTAAAGCATCGCTAAGCATTTTGATAAGGACAAGTGAATATATTGGGGGCTATCTTATAACATTGATCAAATAATAATTCATGTACTGTATATAGGAGCATAGTTTACAGTCTGTCTGAAATACAGATTTTTTATTATTATTATACAGTGTTTATATAGCGCCAAAAAGTTTTCTCAGCGCTGTACAATATAGTGGGGAACAGTACATGAGATAATACAGTAACAATACAATACAGGAGGGGTTCGAGGGCCCTGCTCTTTCCAGCTTACAATCTAGGAGGGAGGAGATAGTGGTACAGGAGGAAGTGGCTGTGGGGGATGGAGTGGTGGGAGGAGTGGAGGAGATCGGCTGTTAGGTGAGGGTGGGGAAGGCTTCCCTGAAGAGATGGGTTTTCAGGGTGCGCCTAAAGGTGAGGAGGGTAGGTGACAGTCTGATGGATTGGGGTAGTGAGTTCCAGAGGATGGGGGAAGTCCTGGTGAAGTCCTGCAGTCGGGCGTGGGAGGAGGAGACCAGGGAGCTAGAAAGTAGGAGGTCTTGTGAGGAGCGAAGAGTACGGGTTGGGTGGTATTTGGGTATCAGGTCAGTAAGGTAATTTGGGGCAAGGTTATGAATGGCTTTGTACATCAATGTTAGTAGTTTGAATTTAATGCGTTAAAGATAAAGTACACATATCAGTTGTATACCTTTACAGAGACACTGCACACATTGACAGGTTGCCTCTGCAACGTTTATTTCTATTTTAATTGATTTTATTTCTATTTTAATCGGAGTTTCAGCATTGGAATATATAAAAGTTACCCCAGAAAGGTACCACCTGATAAAATTCTTGATGCCTAAATAGTAGTGTGAGGCTGCCGTCTTAGAATGATAGATTATTACTTTATCAGAGCTATAGAGTCTCTGCTGCAATCAAGAACGGATATAGAAATAATTTCAGCAAAACCTAAAACATTGTTCTGTGCAAACATTATTATGATGTAGAAGCATAGTGAGCTGAAACATTTAGTTTACTGTTTCTTTTCAATATTTTTTATTTGCTGTCGCTAGAAAATGAAGAACAAAGTAGTATTCAATTAAACAATAAAGTATGCAGCAGCTAGTGTGCAACCTGAACAGCTGTCCTGATCCCTTCCAGGTGGGGGAGCTGTAAAGTCATGGCTTTATGTAAGCAACCTTAAAGCGAAACTCCACCCAAAAGGGGAAGTTCAACCTTAAGGCCCCCCCCCTCCGGTATTTTGGCAATGTTTTGGGGATTGGGGGAGTGGGTACCTGATAGGTACCCACTCCCACTTCCACTCGGATTGCCTAGGCGATCTGAACGAAAGTTCTCCTACTCCCCCCCCCCCCCCCCCACTGTCTTTTGGGGCATGGCACAGGTCCCAAAAGACTGCGGGACCAGTCACATTGCGCAGTTCGCTTTGCTCATACACAGTGTGAATGCTGCAAGCTGTCACAGCTAGGTGTCCACAGTTATGATGCCGGCAGACGGCCCTTGGCGCCCCCTCGGGTGAGCACAGTGCTGGATCCAGGTACAGGTAAGTGTCTGTTTATTAAAACTAGTTGCCGACCGCAGATAGCCGAATGACGGCTGCACTGCGGCCAGCCAGTTCTGGGTGGATGTCATATGACGTCCTCCTATAACGCGCTCTCCTGCGCGCACCCGGCTATCTCCGTGATCGCTGTGTCCTACGGATACAGCTGATCACGTGATGTGGTAAAAGGCCAATCACGGCAGCCTTTTACCATGTGATCAGCCGTGTCCAATGACATGCTGGTCACTGGAAATGCAATTGCCGGTTCTTGGCTGCACTTTCCTCACGCTGTCAGAGCGTGAGGAAAGTACTGCCCAGAACCGGCAGTTGTCAGAGCAGGGATCGGCACCGATCATCAGGGCACTTATGATCAGTGCCCTGATGATCGTTGCCCAGCAGTGCCACCCACCAGGACCACCCACCTGTGCCCAGCAGTGCCACCCACCAGTGCCCAGCAGTGCCACCCACCTGTGCAGCCCACCAGTACCCATCCGTACAGCCCAGCAGTTGCGCCAGTCAGTGCCCAACAGTTGTGCCAGTCAATGCCGCCCATCAGTACCACCTATCAGTGCCACCTCATTAGTGCTGCCTATCAGTGCCCTTCAGTGCTGCCTATCAGTGTTCAGGTGGGCCACCCTCTCAAATGGAGAGAGTGTCTAAAAGCAAATTACTTTTGCAGTGCTCTTGCTTTAGAATACCCATAAACTCTGTAAAATATGTTCATGCAGACAATTTTTTTTTGTTTTTTAAGTAAAGTATGGAAAGGCTTTTTATTGCAATGTTTTCTTCATTTCCTTTCTGCTGATACCACTGTCCCTGTGAAAGTAAGTAACATTTAAAAAAATGATGTGGCAAGTCACCACAGTGTGTATACATGTACTGCAAGTGGTATGCTGGCGTATTATCCGTCATTAATTAAAGAATATATTTGGATTTAAAAAAAAATTAAAAATTAAAGAATATATAAATCAAATCTTTAAAATTCCTGATATGTGCCTGCTTTACCATGCACTTGTGTTAAAAAGTATGCTGTTCTCTTTGTGTTGCTTCCTTTGTGTGAAATACCTGGTATTCCTTCAAGTCCAGCTGCTTTCCTATTAAAAACTGGCCACACCAATCATGAAAGCACAGCGTGGTCAGTTCTCTACCTGTGCTGTGAACTCTGTGTGCTCTTCTCCAACGATCAGACTTCTGCTGACACCCTACGCCCCCTCTACACAGCCATTCACTGGGAAGATCAGTGTGGATGCTGTTTATCCTCCCCTAGCTCTCTAAACTCCTTATGCAGCTGAGAACAGAGGGCATGTGATCACTAATAAAAACAAGGAAAAAAAAGTATTTATACTGATTATTTTTGTATACACAAATGTTTTGTCTTTCATTTCTATTTTATACTGAATGGGTTGTTTTACAAAGGGAGGGTTCACATATACTTTAATGATCTATGACTGTCATACAAATCTAACTATGTTTTTTCACTTCTATTATGAACATTTCATTTTTTAATATAGGAATTGGAAAACTTTAAGAGAGTACAGAAGCAATCTGCTAGTAACCAGAGTGCCATTGAGGTTCGCTTGAACAGAGCCCTTGAAGAAGCTGATAGATATAAGATGGAGCTCAGTAAGCTAAGACAGAGTAATAAGGTACTTATTTCTTTTTCTTGCTTTGTTGGTTTTTAAAGCAGAACTCTGTTTATATGTCATTAGTGGATCATGTCACAAAGCGTTAGTGTTACCCTGACACATTTGTCATCTCTTCATTCCCATACTATTATCTCTCCGGGGGGCATGTAGCTCAACAACTAGAATGGGTAGTTTTACTGGCGTTTTACTTTCATTTTTTTAATGTAGCCCTTACTGTTTTATTTGCTCTAGCTGGATGCATCACCTTGCATTGACTGTCAAATGTACCTTAACCACCTCCCGCCCACCATATAGTAATATGACGGACGCAAGGTGGTTCTCTTGTTCTGGGAGGACGTCATATGATGTCCTCCCATTCTCACTGCGCATGCGCAGCTCAGGGAGCACGCAGCATGGCAATTGGCGGTGTGCTGTGTCCTTCGGACACAGCGGACCACCGATCATGGAAAGAGCCGAAAATGTCGGCTCGGTCATGTGATCAGCTGTGTCCAATCACAGCTGATCACATGTAAACAGGGAAATGCCGGTTATCTGCATTTCTATCCTCTCGAGCTGTCACGCTGACAGCGCAAGAGGAGAGGAGAGCCGGTAATCGGCTTTCCACGGAGAGGACATGTACACTGATCATCAGGGCACTGATGATCAGTGTGCCCTGATGATCAGTGTATCCCCAGCAGTTCCACCTGTCAGTGTCCATCAGTGCCTTGTGTCAGAGTGCTCATCCATGCCACCTGCCAGTGCCACATAAATGCCACATATCAGTGCCTACAGGTGCACATCAATGCCACATATCAGTGCCCATCTGAGCTGCCTTTCAGTGTCACCCATCAGTGCCACCTATCAATGCCAATCAGTGCCACCTATCAGTGCTGCCAATCAGCACCACCTATCATTGCCAGTCAGTGCCGCCTATCAGTGCCATGTATCAGTGCTGCCTTTCAATGCCCATCAGTGATGCATGTCAATGCCCATCAGTGCCACCTACCAGTGCCTCCTCATCAGTGCCCATCAGTGCCACGTATCAGTGTCCATCAGTGCAGCCTATCAGTGCCCATCACTGCAGCCTCATTAGCGCACATCAGTGAAGGAGAAAAATCACTTATTTACAAAATTTTATAACAAAAACTAAGAAAACATTTTTTTTTCAAAATCTTCAGTGGTTTTTGGTTTGTTTAAGAAAAAATAAAAACTCAGAGTTGATTAAATACCACCGAAATAAAGCTCTATCTGTCACAAAAAAATTATAAAAATTTCATATCGGTACAGTGTTGCATGACTGCGCAATTGTCATTCAAAGTGCAACAGTGCTGAAAGCTGGAAATTGGCCTGGGCAGGAAGGGGGTATAAGTGCCCTGTAGGCTAGTGGTTAAAGTTGCAATAAGTGAAACCTAATGCATTTATGAAAGGAACTAAAATTTACTTTTTTCACTTCAGTCCATTTCCACCAGGAGGACTGGCAGCCTAATAGATAAAAGATGTATCTAAAAAGGGGGAGGTATGAATACGGCCTTACTCGCGTGTCACACATTTCAAAAATTGGCTTGACTGTGTGGGGCTCTGCCCACATAGCTGCGTCATTCTTTCAAAGCAATCTGTGAATGAGAAAACTACAAGCAGATAGCTTGTCGTTTTCATTGAACTGCCAGGGTGCTGATGTATGTGCTCGTAGTTCATTCACAGGCCCTGCAGCTTCAAATTGAAAGCGTGTACATAGGTAATGGCAGAAAGCTGCAGGTGCCTGACAGTGCACCCGCAATCTACTGATCATGGGTGCAATGCTCTGCAGGCCCCTGTGAAAAAAATAATAAATGCACAAATACTGTATGTGCATTTATTATTTTTTTCACAAAGGTAAACTTATCCTTTAAACCACCTGCCAATTTATGTGTTGTGATTTCCTGGGTATGCACTACTGCTTTACCTTTGAGGGGTTCTCTTTGTTGGATTTCTTATGTACTTCTAGGTGGACCACTCTGGAACTCTGGAAGGAGGATCTCACAGGTGGCATATCCAAGACATATAAGAAAACTGGAACTGACTCTTACCACTTAAATGTAAAATACCACTTTTGAGTGGATTGACTTCTTAAAGCTGAACTCCTGGAAAAGCAAAAATGGTCCCTTGCACAGTTCAAATGTTGAATTCTTGGTACTCAGAAAACCATTTTTCATTACCCCATTCTCTTCTCCCACTGGCTCCTCTATACTGCTAGTCTACTTCTTCCCTGCAGTCTGGCATTCTAAAGTCCTTTGATGTCATCATGACCCCTGCAGTGCCCATAGACCTGCATTGGACATGAGGATGCTGAGGAACAGTCATTGTCAGAGCATAGAGGAGCACCGTCTGCTGGGGAAACAGGGGGTCAGGTAAGTAAAAATGCTTCTCCCATCCCCTGGACAGTAACTAGCAAGAAGCATTTTTACTTGGGGTTTTAAATTGCTGCATACAGCCCAGTCACCTTTTGAGTAGAAATGTACATTGGTGTAGCTATAAAATGTCACCAATATATCAGGTCAGTTTCCTTTACTAGGTGCTTTTTTTTTTTTTTCTTGAGAACATTGTTTCTAGTTCTTATCCTTGACTTGAGACCCTGCTGTATATTAGCTGAGGTATGAAAATGTTTTTTTCACAATTGCTCCAGATGTGTATTTTGTTTATGACGTCTACAAATAAGACAAAAGATATCCAGCTGATACAGCAATAAAGCAGATGCCTGGCTTTAATCTGTGCACAGATTGCATTTTCTCTTAGCTGCCTTTGTCTAATTTGTCAGTGTAGCATACAGTAGAGTCTGAGGCTTCTAAATTGGTTCAAAGAAAAAAAAAGGATTACGATAGATATGATAGAATAACATCATAGAAACGTTTAGGATTTTATTTAATAAGGATTCAAAGGGCAATAATGGGTATAGTGTAACATCCAGTTATAGTTGACTTATTACTAGTCTGACTGCACTGATTTGATGAACGCTTATTGCTGATTGGTCATTAGATATATCCCCATACAGGTTAGCATAACTTAGCAGTTGACATGCAATTCTAATGTGTTTTTTCACTAGCTCCATTGACGTCAATGGGGCAAAAAATGCCCCATTCTGCTTCAAAAGTAGCTAATGTACCTTTTGGAGCTTCAGGCATTAAGCTACAGGTGCCTGAACACTGAAATGTGAACAGGAACAATTTAAAAGCATGCCATTTGGCTTCTTGAGTATTTTGGAGCTTCAAGCAACAATGCACAGATGTGAATGGCAGCTTACAGCATTGATACAAGCCATTTAACACTAACAAGGGTGCATACAATGATCAGCTTTTATTTATTTATGTATCATTAATTACAGTTAGTTGTATAGCGCCGACAATTTGTACAGCGCTTTACATATATATTGTACATTTACATCAGTCAAGGAGCTTACAGTCTAAGTTCTCTAACTCACATTTCACACAAATCCCAGGGCAAGTTTAGTCAGGAGCCAAAGCTCTTTTGGCTGTACTTCTCCTGTGGGTCACATGAGTGCACTTAGTTCTGCACTCCTGTGACCCAGATTCAGCCAACACTGGGTTAAAGTCCCTTGTCGGCTGACATCACTCAGCCAGTTCAGACTCTCTAGGGATCCCGACTTTAATGTCAAGATCCACCCAGATGCCTGACCAGCAGTTGGCTTAGTCTCCCAGCACCCCCTGCACAACCTGGCATTCCAGCGAGCACTGACAGTCACCTCTGTGTTCGGTAAAGACCAAGAACTGAGCGATCAGCAGTCTATGATCACTCAGTTCTTGGCTTAGAGGCGGCAGGGGACAAATACAGCATTGAAGCAATGCTGCATCTACCTAGTAGAGTATAATTATTTTTTTTTTCTTAACCCATACTTCTCTTTTCAAATGTTGTCTTTTTTTCCATGGCCGGAAATGTTAAGCCAGCCATGCATGAATCAAAATTCATCAGGATCCACCAATCAACTTCTGTTCAATCACCCTGTTGGGTTCTTCATTGCTCAGTCAGCGCTGCAGGCTATAGCTGGCTGCGCCTATAAGTGTTTTTCCATGACGGGAAAGTCTCAAAATACAATAGCTCAGCCGGAGGATTTCCACATCCACACACTTGACAATTGAACAAAAAAGAGGCCTCATGTATCAATTGCCTGCGGTGCTGCATACAACCACTCATAGATATGAATGGCTGTATGCAAGAAGTCTGCATCCTGGACATTCATCTCTGGGCACATACTGCCCTAAACCTTCATACTGCTAGGCGCACAGTCACAGCAGCTGTCAGCCTCTTTGACAGGCTGCCAGCAGCGGGGCTGGACAGAGCATCTTTGTCCACAGCTAAATGCCAAAGGCCCATGCATCGGGGCTAAACACCCAATGTTCACGAGACCTTGTTCTTTTGCACTCACTATGAATAATGATACAGATATAGTAGAATATGCAACCTGAATAGAGAGCTTGGAAATGGCACCTCCATGTTTTTTTAATGACAGCTTTCCTCTCATATATTGTGGATGTTTAATAAACTTTACCGAAACAGGTTCTTTTCACATTTGTTTCTCTAAAAAGGATGCTGTTTGTATTTTTAACCTGAATAAACCACCAACATGTAATAGTTTATAATACAATATTATAGTATTTATTTTATTTTCTACTACTTGAACCATAGGAGTAACCTACATTATGCTTTCAGTTTGCATACTGTTTGCAGCATTTTAAGGTGGCAGACTGGTATAAAATGGGATTCCACTAATGCAGCGCTGCTTGTTTCTCCTAGGACACCGCTTATCAAGAACGCAGAAAGATTGATGAACTTAAATTGGAAAACAAGAAGCTGGAAAAACAAAAAGCAGACTTGATGGCTGGATTTAAGAAACAACTCAAACTTATTGACATTTTAAAAAGACAAAAGGTGAGCATGTTATTTATCTTTTTTCTGTTTTGAACCCCCTGGAGCGACTTGGCATGCAGTTTGCATGCCCTGCGACTTGCAAATTGCATGCAAAGTCGCACCCTATTGTCCGCAATTGGAGCTGTCATATCAGTGCGGTTCTGAGTTGGACAGAGCTGCACCGATTTCAAAAGTAGTACATGCACTACTTTTGGTGTGATTTGCATAGACATCTGTGTCAGATGTCTTGCAAATCACACCTGAAATCTGCTAGCCACCCGACTTTGAAATCGTGCAACTTCACTGTAAGTTGCACAATTTCAAAGTCGCCTTGATGTGTCTGGGGTGTTAACACTTCGTGCTGTTTGCATCTAAACTACACGTATAACATAATTCCAGTATAATCACAGAGAAAATACTTACCCTTTATGAGGAGGAAATGTTTGAACATCTTTTATTAGGTAGGAAGCTTAGCATGGCATTACAGTCAACTGTCCATGCATCTCTGGCTTGTCTCCTCCTCACTTCCCAGCCAGAGGTTACAGAATGAAGGAGCGAGGAATGGTTTTCCTCTCTGTGTATTCTGGTTTGTTTATATATTAGGAAATAATATGGAAGAGTTAGAACTTCTGCAAGGTTTATATTGCTCTCTTTGTTCCCTTTTTGCAAACTTTTTTTTAACTTCTTGTTCTAGTTTCCATACTGGAAGTTAGGGGAAGGTTACCAATATGTAGTAGTAGAAAATGCAGATACTGTACTCCAATAGAGACTGCTCTTTCGCTGTAAAATTAGGATTTTTGGTTTACCTGGTACATTATTTTCTTGGAACTGGCAAAAAGAAGGCAGAAGTCTCCATCTAAGCATAGCTTCTTCCAGCTCAGCTAATCTTAATTTTTTGTAGCAAGTAACGGACATAAGGGGAGGGATCTCTGTGTCCTCTGTTACTTCTAAATAGATTTTTCAGGTAAACCAAAAATCCTAATTTCTTAATCGTACATAACAGAACACAGAGGATTTCATGTTCATGACTACCTGGAATGTTCCAAAGCACTGAACACGAGCAATGGGCAACACAGCAAGAAGGCCAAACATGCCCAAAAGCTTAAAACAACAGGGACCCTTCTACAAAGCCGCCTGTAAGACCTTGCCAAAAACTGGCAGAACCTAGTAAACGTGTGAAGAGATGACTATGTATTAGCCATAAAAACAAACAACAGAAGCTTAATACTGAATCGCCCAGAAGGTACTGATACTCCTGGTATACTGGGCCATGACAGGGAAAGAAGGAATTAGACTTTCGAAACAAAGCTGCAGACTTAAGATAAACTTAAACAGCGCGAACAACATCCAAGGAGTGACGCTTCTTCTCCTTAGAATTCCTAGGATTAAGCAAAAAAGATGGCGAAACAGTGTCCTGTGGAATGAAGAAACCACCTCAAGAAAGAAAGAGGACCAAGGCCTCAACACCACCTTATGCTTGTGAAGAATTAGGAAATGTTCTTTGCAGAAAATCACAGCCAATTCTGAGACCCTGCTGGCTGAAGTAATTGGAACATGACGTTCTTACATGTATTATTATAATTATACAGGATTTTTATAGTGCCAACAGTTTACGCAGCGATTTACAACTTGAGAGCAGACAGTTCAGTTACAATGCAATTCAATACAGGAGGAATGAGAGGGCCTTGCTTGTTGGAGCTTAGAATCTAAAAGGGAGGGTCAAGTGATACAAAAGGTAATAACTGTGGGGGTTGAGCTGATGAAGAAAATAAAAGTACAGTTAGGTGGAGGCAGAATAGGATTCTCTGAAGAGAGAGATTTTCAGGGAATGCCTAAAAGTGGACAGAGTAGGAGATAGTTGGACAGATTGGATAAGGAATTTCTTGGGATGGGAGAGGCTCAGGAAAAGTCCTGGATGCGAGAGTGGGAGGAGGTGAGAAAGGAACTAGAGAGCTGGAGGAATGAAGAGAATGGTTAGGTTTGTATTATGTAAGGAGCAACAAGGGAATCTCTCAAAAAGGTGCAAAATGAAAAGTCTGTAAAACACACAATACCAAATTAAAGTCCCATGGTGACAAGGTGGGTGGGTAGCAGGGCGCACACAGAGGAACAATTCGTGTGACACCCTGCACAGTTTTCTACAAAGGGATAAGTCTCTGAAACAGAATAGCCAAGGCCAAGATCTGTTGCTTGATGGAGCTTAAAGCCAGAATCATATCCACACCAAACTGGAGAAAATCCCCAAATGCACCCCACAGCATACAGTCAGTGATGAAAGGTATGAGCCTAACACCAGGCAAAAAAGCTTTCCAATTATGGCGGTACACCTTCCTTGAGGTCAACTATCTTGCCTTAAGGAGGAGGGGGTTCCAGAGTCAGAAATACTCATATCCCTCAGTACTTAGTCTTCAACAGCCATGCCGTCAAAGTCAGCAATTATAAAGCAGGATGGAAGATCACACCCTACAACAGCAAATGTGTTTGATCTGGAAGAGCTCACAGATCATTTTCCAAGATTTAATATATCTGTATACCACATTCTTCTTGGCCAAGCAAGTGCAATCAGAATCACCAGAATGCCCTCTACATTTATCCTACACATCAGGCCAGGCAAAAGATGCAGTGAAGGAAAGGCATGGATAAGAAAGAACTGATCCCAAGAAGTCATTTAATCATCTACTGCAAATGCTTGAGGGATTCCTGGTTTGGTACACAAATCTGTCTAGTTTGTTGTTGAATCCAGACACCAAGAGATCCACATCCGTGTCCTCCACCACAGACCAATCTCTGAAACAGCTACTAGGTAAAGGGTCTAGTCTCCCAGATTCAGCTGTTGATGGCTGAGAAAGTCCACCTGCCAATTTTATATGCTGTGACTTTGCACAGTAGAGAGAGCCGGAACATAAAGTTCTGCCCAAGATAAGATCAGGTCTGGATCTTCCTGAGCAGCTTAATGTCATGTCCTTTCATGTATGTTGGTGTATGCCACAGCGATGGCATTTTCATTTTCCCACTGTACTCTGATGAGGGACTTCAAAGGTTGACACACCAGAGTGGGGGAGCCAGCAGAATTGCCTAAAGTTCCAGTATGTTTATCACCAACTTGCACTCCTCTGAGGACTGGGTTCCTTGAACCTAGAAGTCAACTAGAACACCTCCCAAGTCTGACAGGCTGGCATCCGTTGTCAAGACCTTCCAATTCATCGAAAGAAAGGCTATTGCAGCATCTAATAGGGTATCCACCATTCCAGAGCTTACTGGATCTTGGTGGTGACATACATCAGCAGGTCCAGGGACACCTAATGATATTTGCCCCAAGCCAACATCATATTGACCTGAAGAGCTCTGGAGTGAAACTGGTCATATATACTACATCTAAGTTGGCTACCATCTTCCCTAGCACCCCACCTATTCAAGCCTGAATCATAAGACTTTACAGTGACTTCAGGGACTCTACTGCTTCAGGTGTGTTGGAACCAAGATTGACTTCTGAAGGTTCAGCACCAACCAAACCTTTCCAAGACCTGTACTGTCTGCTGGACATGGGCCATCAGCTTCTGCGCTGATTTCTCCCTAAGAAGAGGGTCCTCCAGGTAGAATACCCCAGGTCCTCAACAGCCCTAAAACCAGAGCCAAAACCTTGGTAAACACTGTAGGGGCAGTGGACAGATCGAAAGGCGAAGCGACAAAATGATAGTGATGATACTCCACTGTGAATTGCAGAAACTGTTGGTGAGGTCGGAGAACTGGGATATGTAGATATGAATCCTTAATCTCCATTAACGCTAGGACTTCCCTGTGATGAAGCAAAGTAATCACCGATTGGGTGGTTTTCATCCTCAATTTCAGTACTTTAAGGAACTTGTTAAGGCTTTGAGGTACAGAATAGGCTGGACTTCTCTGTTAGGTTTGGGAACTGTAAGCAGGATGGAATAGAAGCCTTGAGACCTTTTCCCCTTTGGTACAGGTGTGATGACCCCCTGGGAATAGCAACCTTTCCATAGTTGCAATGAAAACTGCTCTTTTTTTTGTAGCTCTGAAGAAACCCTTGAGAGCATAAAGTGTGGAGGGGGAAAGCAGTGAAACTCCAGCTTGCAGCCTCTGGTCATCACGCTGTAGACCAAGTCACCTGTGACTTCTTGAGCCCAGATGACTGTGAAGGCTGATAGACGCCCCACCCCCCACCCACCCATGCAGGTTGCGCCTAAGGATGGTCCAAACAAGTGTTTGCCCTCAAAGGGCAGTGTCTCAATTTGCTTTTTTACAATGATCAACATTTCAACCATAGGACCCTTTCAAATGTGGACAGACATGGTGTCCACCTGTGAAAGGTGCCATTTAGAATCCTCCTAGGCATTTTTCAAGAACCTCCGATTTCTTGGAATGCTCTTGGAAAATATGCTAAGGACTGTCAGATGGCAGGATCCCCAGTCCGATTCTCTGGAACGGAACATAAGCTTCGCCCACATGTTAATGGACTGGCAAAGTCCCATCGCAGGCTGCAGAGATGCTCCTGCCTGAGAGGAGGAGGCTCTAAAGAGGGCCTCTAACCTCTTTGTCTGTGGATTGTTTAAAGACAAGGTATCTTATTTGGTAGGAAATAGCCTGTTCAACAGCCAAAGAACACCATTTTTTTTTTTGCAGAATTCTTCCTCTATGAGGTCAGGTTAAGCAAAACACTTCAGAGTTAAAAATTACTTCTCCAGCTGAGCCCAATTCGCTTGCATCACTTGCTGCAAGTGATGGTGCACTGCAAAGGACTTTGGGATGTTTTGGCAGCTGCCAGGGCCCAATACCAGTGACTTTAGGGGAAGAGGATTCCGGAAGTGGTAACTTCAGGTTAGTGGGCAGCACATCCACCAAGCCCACAGCGGTCTTTCATGTCTGAGACAGTCCTGGATCTAAAGATTTCTCCTGAGAGGAGCACCCACTCTGGTGTCCCAGGTGTTCAGATTCAGAACTAATCTAAACCTTCAGAAAGCTACTGCAGGATGAATTGTACAGGGGGTCCTCCCTACCTGATTGAGGGATTTTGGAGTCCAACTCATGGCTTGTTGAATACCTGTAGGTCTGTTATACCCCAAGGGGAGCACCCACCTAGCTGAGAGGGGTGTAGGCACAAGTCGCAACACCAAAGTGGCAATCAACCCTTGTGAAAAAGTGTCCCTGATACTTGCTGCACCCTCTGCTGAAATTTGGTACACCGTGTGGTGAGTGTAGCTGAACAGCTGGACATGCTGAGTTGCAGGAGCCTGGAAACACATTGTTGTAAGCAGGGAACCAGCAAAATGGTTCCTGTGCATGTGAAGATACTCGCAATGTTGATGCAACCCTTTTGAACACTGGTACTGCAATAAAGCAACCCGCCCAAGAGACAACAGCTTAGTAGCCCAAAGCAAAAGGGGCCACTGTAGGAGAATGCTGCTACCTGCTTTACGTATCCCAGAGACACTCAGCAGTCCAACCTGCAGAGCCAGCTAGCCCAGTCTTCACACATCATGAGAGGCATCCCCCCCCCCAGGGCCTTCAGGGACCAGACTTTCCTCCAGGGGGATCACTGTGGATAGACATACAGTGGAGGAAATAAGTATTTGACCCCCTGCTGATTTTGAATGTTTGCCCACTCACAAAGAAATGATCAGTTTAAAAATCGAATGGTAGGTGTATTGTAACACTGAGAGACAGAATAGCAACAAAAAATTCAAAAGAAATGCATGTCTAACAAATGATGCACTGATTTGCAGGTTCATGAAGGAAATAAGTATTTGATCCCCTTCACAAAACATGACTTAGTACTTGGTGGCAAATCTCTTGTTGGCAATCACAGAGGTCAGACATTTCCTGTAGTTGGCCAACAGGTTTGCACACATCTCAGGAGGGATTTTGGCTCACTCCTCTTGGCAGATCCTCTCCAAGTCATTAAGGTTTGGTGGCTGACATTTGGCAACTCGAACTTTCAGCTCCCTCCACAGATTTTCAATCGGATTGAGGTCTGGAGACTGGCAGGCCACTCCAGGACCTTAATGTGTTTCTTCTTGAGCCACTTCTTTGTTGCCTTGGCCGTGTGTTTTGGGTCATTGTCATGCTGGAACACCCATCCATGACCCATTTTCAATGCCCTGGCTGAGGGAAGAAAGTTCTCACCCAAGATTTGACAGTACATTGCCCTGTCCATCGTCCCTTTGATGTGGTGCAGTTGTCCTGTCCCCTTAGCAGAAAAACACCCCCATGGGTGTCATAGGCAGCATTCTTCCTCCTCCAAACAGCGAGTTGAGTTGATGCCAAAGAGCTCGATTTTGGTCTCATCTGACCACAACACTTTCAACCAGTCCTCCTCTGCATCATTCAGATGTTCAGAGGCAAACTTCAGACGGGCCTGGACATGTGCTTTCTTGAGCAGAGGGACCTTGCGGGCACTGCAGGATTTCAATCCTTGTCAGGGTAGTGTGTTACCAATTGTTTCCTTGGTGACTGTGGTCCCAGCTGCCTGGAGATCATTGACAAGATCCTCACGTGTTTTCTGGGATGATTCCTCACTGTTCTCATGATCATTGACACTCCACAAGGTGAGATCTTGCATGGTGCACCAGACCTAGGGCGACTGACAGTTGTTTTGTGTTTCTTCCATTTGCGAATGATTGCACCAACTGTTGTCACCTTCTCACCAAGCTGCTTGGCGATAGTTTGGTAGCCCAGTCCAGCCTTGTCCCTGACATCCTTGGACAGCTCTTTGGTCTTTGCCATGGTGGAGAGTTTGGAATCTGATTGTTTGATTGCTCCTGTGGATAGGTGTCTTATACAAGTAACAAAATGAGATTATCAGCACTCCCTTTAAGAGACTGTTTTTAATCTCAGCTTGTTAACTGTATGAAAGACACCTGGTAGCCAGAAATCCTGCTGAATGATAGGGGATCAAATACTTATTTCCCTCATGAACATGCAAATCAGTGCATCATTTGTTAGACATGCATTTCTTTTGAATTTTTTGTTGCTATTCTGTGTCTGTGTCTCAGTGTTACAATACACCTACCATTCGATTTTTAGACTGATCATTTCTTTGTGAGTGGGTAAACATTCAAAATCAGCAGGGGATCAAATACTTATTTCCTTCACTGTAGATACCTGGAATGAATTTTAACATCAATTCAAAATTCAACATTCTCTTAATAGGCATTGGTTAATTGGTTGGCAAGGGTTTGTCAAGCATTCATCAAAGTTTACCAGATACCAGCTAAAAGAATCAATGTTGTGCTACAATACCCTCCTAACAAAGTACAAAGGAATGTTGGGTATATGAAGTGAATTGTACCATTTCTTGTGAATTCAGGCATGGATCACAGTTCCATGTGCATCTTAATGCCACCTCCTGGAGGACACAGTCCTGCTCCCTAAACACCACATGAATGCTGCTACGACGTTTGATAGTTTTCTATAAAAATTGTATGTTCAAGCAATGCCTTTGCTATTAAAACTATAGGATCTTATAGAACTATATATATATATTTAACACTAAAGATGAAACTGCAGTAAAAGTGTTTTTTCTACATTTAATCTGTCATCTGCTGACAAATCTTGCTTTTTCCATGTACTACATAGTTACTAAAACAGGCTTCCAGTTCAGATTAACACTCCTTATTATTTAATGCCATTTTAATTCTCAGCCCTGGGAAAATACATGTCAGCTGTAAGAACACACTGTGACTCAGAGCCAAATATTGTATAATCAGTGGGAATTATGACTGACTTATTCCAGCTTGATAGTTAATCCACAATAACCTCTAAACTATTCAATAATAGAGATTGCTCTCATAAATCAGGGTTTGGTTTAATTTTTACTGGCACTTGCATTACTTTTGTTCCCTCGAGCTCCATTCACCATTTGCCCCCTAAACTGTCAGATAGAGGACCGAAATGGTTCTTATTTCCCAGTGATTGCTGATGTCTACAAAACTCCTTTGCTCATTGGGGACAAGAAAGGTAATTGTTTGGCTCTAAACTGATCATAGGGAAACCAGAAAAGCACGTTCCCTAATTCCTCACCTCTTTGTCAACATGCTAGTTACATTTTTGATAACATTTTCCTTTTTACCTTTTATTTATTCCAAGCATTGTCAGCACTGGGTCTCTGTGCTTCTCTGTGCTGGCAGATCATGGCTAGCGGGAAAGGCTGTACATAGCTTCCTGAAAACAGCAGACCTCTCTAGGCAATACCCACATGTGATGCTGAAACTCTATCATTTAAATTCTGTGTATGAAAGGAGAAGCCAGGGACAGTCAGACTGGGGAGAAAACGGCTAGATGATACTGGACATTTTTCTACTTCCTAACTAAGGATGTCCGCAGCACTCTCTGCTTCTTTACAATGTGAGTGCAGGGGCCATGGTTACAACCTACACGTGCAGAATATCCTTCATCAGACCAAGGACATCTAGTGGCAGAAAGGGTGAGGGTGATAATGGTGGAAAATAGCTTACATTTTGGTGACTTTTTTTTTGTAATGGTGTGACACCTATTTTCTACCTGTTGTCAAACAAAAACAGTACTGATATCAGTCAACATGACATGTAATGAACTGGAGCAGATCGTACAAAACAGCTTCTCAGACTACAGAAAAAGGGCAACCAATCACACATCGCATACTGACTCATTGTGACCAAAACTAAGACCGGTAATACAGGATGGTTTCAGCTCTGCTCTCCACCCGCAGCAGAGGTCTCTCAGATGTGTTTTGCCCTCCCCAAGGTGAGATTTATCATTGAGGTCTCAGCAAGACCACTAGGAGGTAAAACACATCTGAGGGACCTGCCCTGCGGAGAGAGCAGAGCTGAAACCCTCTCATATTACCTGGTTTAGTTTTGGTCACAGTGAGTCGGCGTCCTGTAATTGGTTGCCATTTTTTCCATATTGTAGTCTGACAAGCTGTGTTGTACGATCTGCACACTTCATTACATGTCAGGTTGACTGATATCAGTGAAAGGAACATTAGAGAGGTACTTTTGTTGTTTGTCTACAGGTGGAAAATAGGTATCACACCAAAAAATAATAAGTTAGGCTTTCATTTTCAGTTTTTACTGGAGTGCTTTAATTAGGACTCCAGATCAAATTCAAGAATTAGGATTAACAAACGAAATCAGGGCTCTTTTTCAGTTGAACATTGTTCTATAACCCATAAAGCTGACCTCCAGGCAGACCGCTAAATACACACATGTAATACATTTATGAGAGCGGTTTTATTTGCCAGAGGATTTGTATTTTGGTCCATTCAGTTTGACGTTTACACAGTAAATCTTTGGCAGAAATGAATTCTTGTGTGTAAATTGTATAACAGTCCACTAGGCTGACAGCATCTCAGTAAAATTTTTGCCCACTTTTTCACGCAAAATTCCTTCACTTGCAAGATGTTTGTGGGGTTTTTTTAACATGCCTGTTTCCAAATCCCTCAAGTTTAAAGTGATAGTAAAGTCTATTTTATATGTTTTACCTGCAAGTAATCCTTTAATAAGGCTTACTTGTAGGTACTGTAAATATCTCTAACCGTGCACCATTTAGGAGATACTTACTTTAGCAGAGCCACTGATGTCACCGGCATGTGTACTGCACTCTCAATGGACAGCGTGCCATCAATTGAGAGAGCCGTGCCGTGGCTGAGACTCCCGTGTGGCTTGGCCAGTCAAACAGGCACAGCCCGCGAACCTGGAAGGAAGACCGGGGGGAAAATGGAACCCCTGGGGGAGCACGACAGTGCTCCGCTGGAGGGCTTCGTTTTCAGGTAAGTCTTTCATAATGTGCTAGGATGTGATGCATACTGGCACAATATGCTCTTAACTTGCAGGAGAATATTTTTTAGTTTCATTTTTTGCAGTTTACTACCACTTTAAGTGCTTAGGTGTAACTTAAATTTTTTGCACATTTTTTTCCTCTAAACTTTGTTATTGCATAGGGACCAATAGCCCCCTATGTGATTATTATTATTATTTAATTATATTTTTATAATTATTATTTAATAATAATAATGTGATAGCACACTGTAATAATACGATCCATGGTCTCTAAAGATGGACGTTCAGTGATCTCCCTCCCCTATACCTGGGGACACTTGCCATGCAGGTTTCGGATCCACGGGTGGGTTTACTAGACCCCAGCATACTGGCCAGAGGAAGGGGGGAGTTGCGCCACTTCCGATGGTCCGTGGAAGTGATCGGGCAGCTGTACAAGCACTAGGCCACTTCTATCTGAAAGCTGACACCGACATCTGTAGTATAAGGCTTATGTCAGTGGTTGCAAAAAGGTTAAATCCCTTGCCAGACTTATAGGTTACTACAACTTTCTCTCTGAGGGCCTTAAAAAGCTCTGTTGATCTTGGCATGATAAATCATACGTGTCAGTAGCAAAGAGAACACTGTAAGCTACATGTCTGAGGTTTATATAAGCTGTGTTCCACCTGCTTATGCCCTAATTACCTTCCAATCTGGAATACGGGATTCTAATTTCATGGATTTTAAGTGGTGGTAAAATGTAGGGGTATTCTATACCATGTAACAAATTTGCATTTTCGTTCATTTAGTGCATAAAAATGACTCCACTTTGTGATTCAGAACATGCCAATCTGTAGGCATGATCTGAATCAGGATATAATGTTTGCCTGTTCCAATAAGTTGAAAAAGTCAACATTTTCCATGGAGTGTACTTACTTTTTAACATGTTTTTATATGTAGGAGATGCATTTGTTGTTTTAGCCCCAAACCAAATAACTTTGTATTTGCTTACTCCAGTATTACTTTTAGAATGGCCTACTATGTGAGTTGCTGCGCGGTTTAGTTATTGGCTGGGTTTTTACGTGGCAGCCATTTTGATGTTCCCCTGGGGAGCTCTAAGTACAAGTAACACCTGTCAGCATAAAGGAGTGTGAGAGTACAAAATTCTGTAACATTTCAGGTGTTTTCTGTGTTTGCTGTTGTCTTTGCTCTAAAAATATATTTTATGTACAAGTTAGTCCAAGGGGCATTTTTCACATGAAATTCCCATAGGTCTCTGAAATCTAAAATAACTTTCGTCTCTGCTACACCACTGGCAGGAATAACTGAGCTGTAAAGAACTTTTTACACTTCGACCTTTGAAAAACTCTGTGGCTTTTACTTGTTTTGAATAGGCAGAACTAAGCGTGAAAGGATGGCTGTCTGATGTGATATCAACACAAAAAGCATTTGAGTGATGGATGAGCATTGTACATGCAGAGACTTTCTCAGTGTGATTTTTGTCAAAACGGTCTTTAGCCCTTTCGCTGCCAGAGCCGTTTTTGCACACATTTAAAAAAAAAATTACTTTGGGCCTGAAGATCATACAAAACCCCCAAACATGATATATGTTCTGAAAGCAGACACACTAGAGAATAAAATGGTGGTAGTTCCAAATTTTTTTTTGTCACATGATATTACCGCAAAGGTCTAGGAAACACAAACTTTTTGTAAAAAACACACTAAAGTGAATTTTAGGTCAAAGAAACGCAATAAATTACCCACCTTTTTGGTAAAATATAAAAGATGAGGTTGCGCACAGTAAATAGATACCCAACATGCCAAACCTTAAATTTGTGTGCGCCAATGAAATGGGGACAAATTTCAGTACCCTATATTTTCTATAGGTGACGCTTCAAAAACCCCTACAGGTCTTATGCTAGAATTATTGCTCTCAATCCAACGTGCGCGGCGATATGTAACGTGTATCACAATTGACGTTTTCACTTGTAGGCACCCCAATGTTTACGTTCGTACGTGCATATATGTGGGGCTCAAAAATTTTTTCTGCAGGGGGATATTATATGCTTGGGCGTAACTTTATTTTTTTGAAATAAAAGAAAAAGTAACTTTTTTTTTTTCATCACATAGGGGACACAAAGTACCATATGTGATGATTTGTAGGTGACAGGTTCTCTTTATTGAGACATGCAAGGTCTAAAAGACCCTGCATGTCTCATCTGGGCTCCACTGGATGTATTGTAATGCATATCACATTGCAATACATCTCTCCCCAGCTATTATAGCCAGGGAAAGTGACAGCCGTGACCCAGACGTGATGTCGTACACATTGCCTTCCGGGTCACAGAAAGAAGGAGAGGAGAGCAGATGCTCTCTTCTCTCGCCTCCACCCTTCAGCGCCCACCACGGTGCCCCCAGGGCCCACAGATGGGCAAGCAGGGTCCAGATACATGTCGGGAGTGCGCACATAGGGGGCACCGATACCAGGGCACTGTGGAAGCAATCCGTGGCACACAACAATCGGGCTGCAGCCACTGAAATTTGCATAAAACCCCCTGCTGTCAGGTCCATACATCGTATGAATCTGGTGGCAAAAGGGTTAAAGTGGTAGTAAACTCTCAATTTGTATTTTAACCTTAATAAAGCTTACAGTAGGTTAAATGAATGAGCTCTGAAGGAATGGCCAGGGGTATGCTGTTCCTTCAGAGTCCTGTCCACTAGAGCACGGGAGTGACATTATTGCAGCTTAGCCATTCAAATGGCTGCAGCCCACAAACCTAGAAAGAAGACCAGGTGAAGATGGAAGCCTCTGCAGCAGTGTCAGCATGTCACTGGAGGGCTTTGTTTCTAGAGAAGTCTTTCATAATGTGCTATTATGCGATGCATACTGGCATATCCTGCCTTTGCCTTGCAGGAAGGTTTTTTTTTTTTTTTTTTTTTTTTTTTTGTTCATTGTTTACTACCTCTTTAAAAAGTATGTAAAACCAAAACTGTAAGTGATTGGATAGGTCCTCAAAATACAGTTTTGGTAAATCTAAAGTTTATTGTACAAAGATTGCAGTTCTCTGAGCACTGAAGGCTCTGCAAATGGTAAACCACAGTATATAAATGTTGTCGGTAGGATTCTGTTTAGACACCCCTTCATTTAGACTCTTAGGCCCCTTTCATACGAAAGGTCCAATCAGTTTTTCAGGTGGATCTGATTGCACGGTCCATTCACAACTATGAACACAAGTCCATTTACACCCACTTACCTCCTAATCTGATCCGGTCAACAAAAAAAAAAATGGAAGGGGATCTGTTTCCCTCCACAACTCTGCCCCCAGCTACATCACCAACCTGGACTGAAAATTCAACCAAACTGCTCTCTTCAATCCTCCCAAGACCTTCTGCTCTCTAGTCCCCGTGTCACCTCCTCCCATGCTTACCTCCAGGACTTCTCCCTAGTTTCTCCCATCCTTTGGAACTCCCTACCCCAATCTGTCCGGCTATCTCCTAATCTATCAACCTTTAGACGATCCCTGAAAACCTTTCTCTTTAAAGAAGCCTATCCTGCTTCTACTTCGTAAACTGCCATTTATTTCCTCCATTTATTTCAGCTCATCCCCCACAACTATTACCTTTTGTATCCCTCAACCCTTCCTCCTAGATTGTAAGCTCTAATGAGCTGGGCCCTCTGTTCCTCTTGTACCAAATTGTATTGTAACTGTAATGTCTACCTTCATTTTGTAAAGCACTGCGCAAACTGTTGCCGCAATATAAATCTTGCATAATAATAATCAAAGGGCAGTCTGGTGTAAACGGACAGCAGAGTTTGTTTACACCTGTCCACCCATACAGCAGAGCAGTCTCTATACATGTCCGCTCTGCATAAACTGAGCGGACACAGACCTGTCATGTGCCTGCTCTGCTCAGCAGACCGATCCCCAGCTGATCAAAACGGAGTCCACCGCGTGTGAAAGGGGCCTAACTCCTCTTACACAAAAAGTAATATTATACTAAAACTATTTTCTATAGGAGGGAAGGCAGTCAGCGCCTTCAGGTACAAGTGAAATATAATCAATAACCTACAGGAAGACTCTTATCTTTATTTATTATTTATTTCAGGTACTTATGTAGCACCATCAGTTTACGCAGCGCTTTAAATACATATATTGTACATTCACATCAGTCCCTAACCCTCAAGGGGCGTACAATCTAAGGTCTCTAGCTCACATTCATACACAGACTAGGGCCAATTTATACATTAGCCAATTAACCTACCAGCTACCTATCTTTACATTTCATGCCCTCGGTCTGTGGTTATGAAGTAGCAGTTGGAGCAAACATATATATGAGGTCCAGACTTGATTGAATACCTGTCAAAATGAGGACTGGTCACTAGAGAAGGTCCTTGCTGTAGTGGTAGTTACCAATTTTTCTTGTGGTGCCGCTGGTCTCTCACACGATTCATACAACAATTTTGTGCCAAGTTAAGTAGTAGATGATTTATTCAGTAAATGATGGCAGAAGTGAAGTTACCCTGAGCAACCAGTAGAATTTACTGAAGTTGGACAAGAACAAGAAAGAATCTGTTTGCTATTAGTATAATATTTTCAGTGTACACTTATTGTGAAGCTAATCCGTTATTTTTTTCCCCCCAACCATTTCTAGATGCACATAGAAGCAGCAAAGATGCTTTCATTCACAGAAGAGGAGTTCATGAAAGCCTTGGACTGGGGAGTTTCTTAGTGACTGTCATTATTTGCAATGAGGTTGAAGGCTTTATGCATGTTGTTTTGTTGTAGTATGTGCCTTTCTCAGACAAAGATGCAAAGTTTTAATTTATCTGCAAATAAATATGCTTTTATCTATTATTGTAAAGAAGTATATTATGGTGTCTCACCTAAGTTTTGTGTTTATTCTTGCCTTATCTCATATGTTAAACTGTATGTCAGTTTTAACATAGTAATTGTATTCTATTACTGCTTTTTTAAACATGCAGCCGTAGAATTGTATGCTAAAATAAAAATATTGTACTCCCCATAAAATCCTTTTCTTGGAGTCTATTGAGGGACAAGGAAGACATATGCTGTTGGGAGGATTGGACACAAATAAAAAACCTGTAGGCCAGCCCAAGGTAACCCCCCCTTCCTCTACTCAAAATCCTCAGTTTGTACCAAGCAGTACCCGTCTCCTAGAGCGGACACAAAGCAGTCACACTGCCAGGGGAGGGATCAGTGGAAATTGATAGCAACTAACTCAGCAGACCCCTCCTGGGGAAGAGAATATTCAGAATCAGCATTAACTGAGGATATGGAATTTCCTGGATGAATAGAGGGAATACCGTTGTAGGGTATGGTTCCCAAAGGCATATTCCTAATAAGACTGCAACCTAGGGAGAGTAAAGGTTGTGTAGTAGCACAGGAGGGCATCTATAGTGCAGATGGAATAGATGTCATCTAAACCGAAAAGAGCTGTTATGAGCATCCAAAAGCCAAAGAGGCGCGATACCAAGGGACCCATCTGGCTGTGTGAACACTTAAACATTGGGATGCACCTTCACGTCAAAGGTGTTTGCAGATCTCCAGCTTCTGGACCTGCGGTCTGAGCAAAAGTTAGACTCAAAGGGGTTAATTTACAAAAGCAAATAGGCTTTTCACTTTGCAAATTAATATACCTTCATTTTTCTGTTTCGATACATTTTTAAAAATTTTAATATATTTGAAATTGAAAACAAAATTAAGGTACAAGTGAGTATCCAGACCAATAAGTAAATGAGCAGATATCCTCAGTCTATAGCAAGTCAGTATAACACATCTGGTGAACTACTATTTACAGGTTAAGGGCGTAGCAATGGGGGCTAAATTTGCCCCCGGTCTCGCCAACCTCTTTATGGCCCACTGGGAAGAGATGCTGAATTTTTAAAGAGAGTGGCCATAACTCACTTTTTATAGGCGGTATATAGACGTGTTCTTGTTATGGAATGGGGAGGAACAAGCCCTTATTAATTTTTTTACGACCCTGAATTATGATTTAAATATTGATTTAACTTACTCATACAGCATAAAGGAAATCAACTTTTTAGACCTCACACTTTTAAATCACAATGGGGGCTTAATTACAAAATCTTTTTTAAAAAAATAAGACCGTAACAGCTTCATTCCCAAGAACAGTTGCCACCACCCTAGGTGGCTGTCACACATACCAAAAGGACAATTTGCACGGATACGTAGAAACTGTACGGATCTGGATACCTTTTACAATCAATCCCTAATTTTACGAAACAGATACCTGGAGAAACAATATAATGCAGATGATTTGGACTCTACCATTAACCACAACTTAACAGGGAGGATTTATTAAGAGATAAAGTAAAAGAAAAGAAAGGTCAAATCTGCCCATTCATTACCACATACTCTAAGCAATATAGGGCAGTCAATCATATTATTAACAAAATTGGAAGATATTAAAGACTGATCCAATCTTAACTAAAATACTGCCGTAAAGACCTGAAATTGTTTTTCATAAAGCTACCAGCTTACGGCATTTTCTAGCGCCCAATGTAATTAACCCACCGGAAAGTATATCTCTTTTTAAAGATATGAAAGGGTATTACCCATGTAATAAATGTGTCGTTTGCACATGTGAGAGAAGTAGGAAATATAAACAAACTAAGTTTATGTCACAAATAATGGGGAAAACCTACAATATAGATAAATGCATCACATGCAATAGCAAATTTGTGGTCTACCTTTAGAGTGCCCTTGCAAATTACAGTATATTGGTCATACGACAAGACAACTTAGGGACAGACTACGAGACCACGTTAATAATATCAAACGTGGGTATAAGGAGCACTCGCTTTCAAATCATTACAGGCGAGTTCATAACAAAGACCCAACAGCCTTAAAATTCATAGGCATTGATTTAATAAAACCCCATTGGAGCGGTATACACAAAAGAAGGGCGGTATCTCAGCTTGAGATGAGATGGATCCATGAGCTCCGCTCCCTGCACCCCAATGGTTTAAACATTGAGGTTGATATTAATTGTTTTATTGAAAATAGCTGATTTCCTTTATATTTGTTCATATTTTGGTCATTTTTATTAGATACATTTTTACCTTGTGTCTACTCTATTCATTTATTAAAATATAAGGGGTTTCTTAATTTTAATTTTATTTGATTTTTTAATAATTATACAATTTTAGGGACTATTAATTGACATATATTGATGATTATTATTTTCAGCTCAGTCCATTTTTGGATTCAATTTTTGTGATTTTGTATATGCAGGGTATTTTGAATGAATGATCACGATGATTATTATTTTTAACATTTATCATTCTTACTTTTTTAATGTGTTTTTGTGAATGATATGGTAATAGATTCATTTGTATTTATATATTCATAATTTCATGCTATATTTATTGTAATGATATTTATAAAATTTCACTAATAGATATTGGGACTTATATCTCAATAATATGAACCTTGGACGGTTCGCACATGCGCATCAGGTACCGTTCTATTATACACTACCCTTATCTGTTTATCCTATTCTAAAAGTGGGACAAGTAGATTTATTGCCTTAGTTTTCAAACATATAATATACCATTTACATTTTAATATAAAATACACAGATATTCAGACAATCGTCTGCTTTGTCTACAGATCCCAGTTAAACCAATGGAAAATGGCACCGAAGCCTTCATGCGTGCGCAGTAGATAAACAGGGTTCAGACAGTCATTCATCTGCCCTGTTACATAAGGGAACTAACGAAAAATGGCGCCCGAATGTGCGCGCCTGCGCAGTACATTCTGTGCTTCACCAACATGGCCGTGGCTTAAAGCGCATGTGCCGATTTTCTTATAAATATCTACGGCGGACGGCGCGGTGTGATTGGCGAACCCCCTCTGAGGACGTGTTTGTACACGATACGCGTCAGGAGGAGCCACATCACGCTGTGACGTCACACAGCCAGAGCAACATGGAGCTCCGGCGGCCATCTTTAATACCAGATGGTTAGTCCTGTCTGTTTTATCTTTTCTGATGCATCACAATAAAGTTGTTTATAACTACTACACTATGGGAGTTTCCTTGTCCTTACCCCCTGGGGGAGCTCTTTAAACCAGCAGACCCACTACTCTAGGACGGATTGCCATACCCTGAGGGTTGATCTACATATCCAGAGAGTTACTTCAGGTTGAATGTAAAGGAGCTTTAAAGGACGAGGACCATCTTTACCAACCCCATAACATCTAATCTGACGACCCACCATCTCTGAGAGGGAAGTCCATGTACTTAATACCTATCTGATGACATCTGGATTTTAACATAAGGCGCGATAATTATGTGCGTCCGGTGAGTGCGCATTACCTTTACCACTACTGCACTGATACCGGATCCAGAGTCATTAAGCACGAGAGTCACTGTATATACTATTTACATTGGAACTTTTTGACTTTACCTTTTTTATTTCAGATTGAATTATTTTATTATGTGGTTTTAGTGATTATATACACAGAGTCATTTGGATATTATATTTATTCTAGCGCTGCACTTTCTTGTTTATTAGCTATGTTTTAGGGTGCTATTGGTTACCTTTCTTGTGCACAGCAGCTTTTTTGTTTTATTTAAGGCGCTCGCACCTCCTTTGTTATATATATCTGGTGAACTGTCAACAGCAGTAAATGGCAGACAAAATTCCACTGAGGTTAAACATTGGTCTTGAGGCATAGAAGATCAACATTCCCCATAAATTCAGCATGTAGAACTAGGTGGAAAATAGAGAAATGAGAAAAAGGAAAAGAAAGGGAAGGGAGAAGAAAGAGTCTAGAGGTGGAAATGGAATAAAGGAAAAAAAAGAAGCGCAAATCAGAGAGACAGGTTGAGCTTCCGGCTTGACCCAATTGGGTCTATAACAGGTAGAGAATCTTTGTGTCAGCTGAATTAATTGAGCCACCTTGTAGTATCTCTAAGGCTAGATTCACACCTATGCAGTTTGCGTTTGTCCCGTTTCTGCGTTGCGTTATTGCACCTGCATTTTTTTACGTTTTTTTGCCATGTTTTTTCTGCGTTTTGCGTTTTTTTTCGTGTTGCTAGGCAGATTTAAAACGCATCAAAAATGTGGCAAAAATGCATTACATGCTTTTCTGCAGCATTTCCAAGGAAGTCTATAAAATCAAAAACACAACTTTGGTGTTCAAAAAAGTCCCTGACCCTTTCCAAAAAATGCACCGGGTGAAAACGCGGAGATGTGACCGTGTCCCATAGGAAATCATGTTAAATGGACTGTACTGCGTTTCTGCAAAACGCTGCGGATAACGCTTAGGTGTGAACCTAGGGTAAAGCTGTGGAACCCCCCCAACCACCAGACAATTTTGTAGCGTACAGAGCTTTGCGTGCCACTCTGCAACCCTCTGAGCCCCAAATACATATGAAAACAAGAGATTGGAATATTTTTAGACATAAAGCAAGAATAACAGAGGCAGAGTGAAAGTAGTATAACATTTTTGGAAGTTTTATAGCAGCAATTCTACCCATCCAAGAGAGCAAATACAAAGACTACATCCTTGTGTCCCTTTCCAAGGAATTAAAGAGGAGAGTATAGTTAGCCTGCTACAATGTAGATATATCTGAAGTGAGCTTAATGCCCAAGTAGTAAGGGAAGTTAATGTTAAGTGCTTCCGATTTTTGCAGCAGGCATAAGGCGTTGCTGCAAACAGTGGGTGTGGCTAACTCCTGAAACATATTGAGTGTTTTTTGTCTGATTAGAAATTTTAATTTTATTTTGTACAATTTTTACATTTTCTAATTTATATTTTTAATTAAATTTAATTTAATAATTTTTCTTTACATTTTTTTTTTACAATGTTTTTTGTTGGCTTTGGTGAGATGTCAGGGATTTAAACAGACCCCTGAAGTCTCACTTGTGAGGTAGAGGAAAGGACTGAGGACACATTCTCCAGTCCAGGGGCAGACTGAAAACTCATGGGGCCCCCTGGCATTAGGAGATCATGGGGCCTCCAGGTTTAAAGATGGCAGTCACATGGCAGCCATCCTTATAACGCAACATTAATGCGGCAGGCCTGCATTGAGGGGCACAGAGCTCGGCAACCTGCAGAGTGGCAGGAGACTTAAAGCTGGCAACCCACTAAAGTTACCAGGAGCCTCTCATGGGCAGTGCCACCTTAACAGCATCATGGGCCCCATGGCAAAGTAAAGCGCTGGGGCCCCTACCAGGGAGATGGTGACCTATGTTGCGCATAGAGTCCCATGGCACACGGTGGGTGTGAAAGCTGGCACATCCCTTAGTAACAGCACCACACAGTAAATACTTTGCGCTTGTGAAGCACACCGTTATCCTTTGATTGCCCAAGGTTTTAACCCCTTCCCAGCCAGTGTCAGTATATATTATTAGCACTGTTTTAGTGTCACTGGAGATGTACGTGTCATTTAACCAGTTCCCACAAAGTGTCAGCATCTGAATGCATGTTGTACTATCACAGTCCCACTATAATTTGCTGATCATCACCAGTACTAGTAAAAAATAAAGAAATAAATGCATAAATAAAAATTCCAGTATATGCCCCATAGTTTGCAGACACTAGAACTTTCACATAAACCAATTACTATACGCTTATTGGGATTTTTTTTTACCAGAAATAAGTAGCAGAATACATTTTGGCCTAAATTTATGAAGGAAGGTTATTATATAATTTTTTTTTTTATTGGATATGTTTTATAGCAGAAAGTAAAAAATAATGTTTTTTTTCATTTATATAATACAGAATAAAAACTCAGTGGTGATCAAATACCATCAAAAGAAAGCTCTATTTGTAGTAAAAATGTCATATAAATTTTGTTTGAGTACAGCATTGCATGACTGTGCAATTACCAGTTAAAGTAACGCAGTGCTGAATAGCAAAAAATGGCCTGGTCATAAAGGGGGTAAAACCTTCCGGAGGTCAAGCGGTTACGTTTTTAGGGCTGTGTTGCAGTGGATAACACAATTCTTTGAAAAGGTTGTATGCTATCAACGAAAGGCACACACCTGTGTGACTTAATCTGTTTTCGAAACTTCAGCAGAAGCACTTCCCATGCTCGCCTGTTATATTCAGTGGTGCTCATTCACACCAGAGTGTAGCATCATTTGAAAATCATTGCTCAAAAAAGGGCACGAGCTTCATTTAGAACAGAGTTGCACATCTTGGCTCTAATAGATGTCAATAGAAGCGCCTGAAAAACGTGTGTAAAGTGTTATTTTTTGCATGTTTTCTTGCCTAGTAACCAGCTTTACATTGGCTAAAAAAACTCAAGCCTGAACTGTCTGAAAAACGCCTGTATAAACTCTGAAAATAATTAAAAACAAAACTACCAAAACATTCTCAGGTATGAATAGGGCCAAAAGTCTTAATGACTTCACCGCGATACATCTCAATATTCCGCAAAGCATTTGGAAAGTGTATTACATGCATTCCAAAGCTTAAAGCGGTTGTAAAGGATTCCTTGTTTAAAATAATAAACATGTCTATACAGTACTTACCTGCTCTGTGCAATGGTATTGCACAGAGCAGCTCTGATCCTCCTCTTCTGTGGTACCCCCCCCCCCCACTGGTGCTCTCAGCAACTCCTTTATGTGTGTCCCCTAAGCAAGCTTCTTGCTATGGGGGCACACCTGTGGGCTTGCTCCCAAGCTGGGCTCTGCCCCCACTCCTTCCGCACTGGATCTGATTGACTATTGGCTCCTGCTGCTGCCTCTGTGTCTTGTGAGGAGAGGTACAGAAGCCAGCACCGCTGCAGATGGGCACTGGCTTGAGATAGGACTCAGGTAAGTAAATAGGTGGTGAGGGGTTGATACAGCTACTGGGACATATTTTACCTTCATGCAGGGAATGCATGAAGGTAAAAAATGTCTAGCCTTTAGAACCACTTTAAAATAACTTCCTATTACCACCTGTATAAATTAGTAGAATTAAAAGGCAAAACCTTTTTCTTTTCAGTTTGGATAGAGTAAGGGAGGGTTTATAGCCCCTGTAAGGTTTATTTTTACCATTTGTGTCCCATTGGGGAGATTTCATCTCACTTCCTGTCCCATAGCCATAACAGGAAGTGAAAGAAAATCCTTCCTTTTTGTTATACCTCTAAGGGTTTAGTCATATTATGGTTTAATAAGTATAAGCTCATGCAGGACAGCTGCAGTTTACGTCTAGGGTGATCCACGCTTATGCCAGTACATTTTTATAGGGGCTACAATTTGCTCATGGTTTATTTACCTTCTAAAATGTATTTCTAGGGAAGACTACAATAATGAAATAGTGAGGTTTTATCTCTTTACTTTGAGAATAGACATGAGATCATGCAAACTTGAAAAGTGGTCTGTGGGCAGTCTAAACAGCTGTCAGCCCTTATTTTATTTGTTTTTTTTTACCGGTTTACATAATATAAGGAGTTGGAGAACATTTAGGGTGATTTTCAAATAAAATGGCACTGGGGTGCCATTTTTTCTGCAGCCCAGTTCCAATGTTTTCCTGCATAGGACATGGAAACAAGGCTAAGCAACTCAACAATCCACAAAAACATAGGAACTGGGGTGAAAAAAATGGCAGGGGGTGCTATGGACTGATGAGTCAAAATTTTAAATATTGGCAGTTGGTTCTCAAAGGGCTGGAGAGTGGTACTATAATTCATTTTGCACATGGACACAAACAGCTACAGTGGGGAAAATAATTATTTGATCCCCTGCAGATTTTGTACGTTTGACCACTTACAAAGAAATGAAGGGTCTATAATTTTTATCATAGGTGTATTTTAAATGATAGAGACAGAATATTTACCAAAAATTCAGAAAAAACACACGATACAAATGTTATAAATTGAATTGCAGTTTAGTGAGTAAAAAAAGTATTTGATCCCCTACCAACCAACAACAATTCTGGCTCCCACAGACTGGCTATGTACTCATGTGGTATACAGATTAGTCCAGTCAATTTAAGAAGGTGCTCCTAACGACAACTCATTATGTGTATAAAAGACATCTGTCCACAGAATCTCTTGCTTCTATTCAAACCTCATCATCATGGGCAAGACCAAAGAGCTGTCAAAGGACGTCAAGGACAAGACTGTAGACCTGCACAATGCTGGAACAGGCTACAAAAACATCAGCAAGAAGCTTGGTGAGAAGGGGACAATTATTGGAATGATAATTCACAAATGGAAGGAATACAAAATAACCAACAATCACCCTCGGTCTGGAGCTCCATGCAGGATTTTGCCTCATGGGGTAAGGATGATCATGAGAAAAGTGAGAACGACATAAATATTAATTTTCACAAAGTTTGCTGCTTCACTTGTCAGATGTTACTATGGTATAATGAAGTATAATTACAAGCATTTCATAAGTCACAAAGCCTTTTATTGACAATTACATTAAGTTTATGCAAACTGTCAATATTTACAGTGTTGACCCTTCTTATTCGCCCTGGTATGCTGTAAATCAACTTCTGGGCCACGTCCTGACTGATGGCAGCCCATTCTTGCATAATCAATGCTGGAGTTTGTCAGAATTTGTGGGGGGGTTTTTTGTTCACCTGTCTCTTGAGGATTGACCACAAGCTCTCAATGGGATAAGGTCTGGGTAGTTTCCTGGCCAGGGCCCCAAAATTGTGATGTTTTGCTCCCCAAGCCACTTAAATATCACTTTTGCCTTCACAACAATTGAACCTCTCTCCTTGAAGTTCTTGATGATCCAATAAATGATTGATTTAGGTGCGATCTTAGTAGCAACAATATCCTTGCCTGTGAATCCCTTTTTGCGCAAAGCAATAATGACTGCACGTTTCCTTGCAGGTAACCATGGTTAACAGAGGATGAACAATGATTTCAAGCACCACCCTCCTTTTAAAGGATAAATTCACCTTTGGAACATGTTACATGTTCCACCCCTGTTAGGGTGGAACATATAACATATTCCCATAGCTGCAGCTGCTGCCCGCAGCCCCCCTCCCTCTGACAGATAGTACAGGGAAACTTCTTCCTGTACTGCCAGATTTAAAACAGTGTGGCCGTGCGGGGCTCCGCCCACAAGGCCGCGTCATTCTTTCACGGACTTCCATGAATTAATGAACTCCAAGTCCCGACAGCCATAGCAGTTGTCAGCTTGTAGTTTTCAAAGAACTACCACAGTGCTGTGGAGCACCTTTGTAGTTCATTGAAGCTTCCTGTCAGTATATCTGCTTGTACGTACATCCCATACAGCAAGCAGATATTCCTACAGGTCTGCAGGAGACCTGCATGGCATCACCGATCTACTGATCTCCGGTGCAATGCTCTACAGGCTCCTTTGGACAAAAAAAATAAATGCACATTTTTACCTGCAAAAAAAGTGCATTTATTATTTTTGTCCAAAAGGTGAACTTATCCTTTAAAGCTAACTCAATCAGCATGACAGAGTGATCTCCAATCTTGTCCTCGTCAACACTGACACCTGTATTAACGAGAGAATCACTGACATGATGTCAGCTGGCCCTTTTGTGGCACGGCTGAATGCAGTGGAAATGTTTTTTTTTTTTTGTATTAAGATTATTTTCATGGCAGAGAGGCACTTTGCAATTCATCTGATCACTCTTCATAACATTCTGGAGTATATGCAAATTGCCATCATAATAAACTGAGGCAGCAGACTTTGTGAAAATTATTATTTGTGTCATTCTCAAAACTTTTAAACCAGGGTTGTATATTTCTAAAAGTGCTATTGATGTGAAATTTTCACCACGTCAGTAACAACCCATGTAATCCATACATACAAAGAAACCAAAACAAATCAGTTCAGAAATGAAGTTATGTGTATAAACAGTTCCCTGATCGAATATGACATGTCCGCTCAGCTACACGTGCTGTATTCTATTTTACTATTTTTTACTTCTTTTTCTATCTTGTATTATTAACCACTAGCCTACAGGGCACTTATACCCCCTTCTTGCCCAAGCCAATTTCCAGCTTTCAGCGCTGTCACAATTTGAATGACAATTGCGCAGTCATGCAACACTGTACCCATATGAAATTTTTATCATTTTTTTTGTGACAGATAGAGCTTTATTTTGGTCGTATTTAATCATCTCTGGGTTTTTTATTTTTTCTTAAACAAACCAAAAATCACTGAAAATTTTGAAAAAAAAAAGTTTTCTTAGTTTGTGTTATAAAATTTTGTAAATAAGTGATTTTTCTCCTTCACTGATGTGCGCTAATGAGGCTGCAGTGATGGACACTAATAGGTGGCACTGGTAGGTGGCACTGATGGGCATTGACAGGCATCACTGATGGGCACTGAAAGGCAGCACTCATATATGGCACTGATAGGTGGCACTGACTGGCACTGATAGGTGGCACTGATAGGCAGCTCAGATGGGCACTCATATGTGGCATTGATGTGCACTGGTAGGCACTGAAATATGGCACTGATGTGGCACTGGCAGGTGGTATGGATGAGCACTGAGAGCTGGCATTGATGGACACTGACAGGTGGCACTGCTGGGGCTACACAGATCATCAGGGCACACTGATCTCTGATGATCAGTGCACATGTCCCCTCCGAAGAATGCCGACCGGCTCTCCTCTCCTCTCGAGCTGTCAACGTGACAGCTCGTGAGGAGAGAAATGCCGATAACCGGCATTTCCCTGTTTACATGCGATCAGCTGTGATTGGACACAGCTGATCACATGACCGAGCCGACATCTTCGGCTCTTTCCGTTGAACACAGCGCACCACTGATCACCACGTGCTCCCGGAGCCGTGCATGCACGGTTAGAATGGGAGGACGTCCTCCCAGAACGAGAGAACCGCCTTGCGCCCGTCATTGTACTATATGGCGGGCGGGAGGTGGTTAAAGTGCCATCTAGTGGCTAAAATACAGTATTTGTTTTTGAATGCCTCAATCCAGCACAAAAAGGATTTTCGGCCATGAAATGGAGTTTCAATCATATGACATTCATGACAACTTGCCTACTGCATATTGTGATCTGTGATTGGCTAAAGTTAATCACATGGTACAGGCTTCTGTGACGGAATCACAGCATCACTATAATAAGCAACCTCCGTTATTTTCTGAATCATGTCTACTATTTTTCCCCCAATACTCTTGAATGTTAGGACACTCCCTGAACGATGTGTGTATATTCACACACACATGGACTTGATAGAATAGATTGTGCTATATAATGTTGTGATACAATCAGAACCATTACAAGGAAACTGCAAGATTTTCAAGGATCTAAAATTACTGTTTAGGTTTTAAAAGGAACAATTAAAAAAAGTAAAACATTCTATAGTTATCGGTGGCGGAGCTTTTTTAGATATCTAAATGTAAATGAATAGAAATGTCCTTATTTCTGGAGTTGGGTAGCTCCTAATATACAAGTCAGCTGTTCTTTCAAACTATTACCTTTAGGCAACGGCTAGTTTAAAGCAGTGTACTAATGTACACTAGCAAATTCACAGAATATACACTGTAGATATGAATGGTTTTACCTGCCAAAAAGGTGAAATATTTTTCAACCAGCCTTATGATGCAGCCACCCCTGCTACATAGCAAAGCCAGGTCAGTAATCTCACTTTTCACAACTACAGTACAATTGAATCTGTAACTAGAGAAATAACAGAGCTGCTATTACTAACTTGTTTTTAGTCCTCATCAGGGGCGGACTGACCATTTGGAAACTCTGGCACTGCTCGAGGACCCGGGGTCAGTAGGGGGCCCTATGAGATGCCCCTGGTACCTTTTTAATAGGCTTTTTTGAGTTTGGGCAAGGACACATGGGCCCCATGTATTGTCAGTCTGCCCCTGGTCCTCATGCACATTTGACATTTTTACAGTTGCTGTTTTTGGCTTTTGATGTTTTTTTTCTACAGCTAGTAAACCCCCCAGCATGTTATCCTATGTGTCCATACATACATAGACTGTAACCAATGTTTTTTGGCTGGAAAAAAACCCAGGACTAGTGGGTTTCTAGAGGTTTTTTTAAACGCTCTAACGCTGAAAACCGCCACACAACTGGCGTTTTTGGATGTTTTTTTACCAAGAAAAAATTTTTTGGTAAAAAAATGCTTCAAAACACAAACACAGAAAAATGCTGCTAAAGGCAGCAAAATGCCTCTAAACACCAATGCAAAAAACGCTAAAAAAAACCCAAAAAACTGAAAAACTCACTTTTTTAACGTGACTTTACACAGCTAACATTACCAGCGTTATCAAAACGTCCCGTGTGTATGGGGGCTTAAAGTCATAGGCTTTGGAGCTTTATCCTTCCCTACACACTTAACCAACTACCCAGAATACAGTTCTACCTTAACAAAACAGGTCTCAACCTACTAGAATTCTTCAGTAAAATGTATCTGTAGCTGGAACATTTTGCTCATATTTCACCATAAAACATAGAACTTGTTAAATCGGGGCCATATTTCTCATTAAGCACATTAGGCCTTCTCCTATACTGTAGCAGGCAAAAGAAAAAGTTCTGCTGTAAAAAAAACTGTAAGCAGACAGGCTTTTACTGCAGAAGAGACATACACGGGTTTATTTACTAAAGCTGGTTCGCTCAGAATCTCGTGCACATTTGCATGGAAACCAATCAATGAAATTGCTAACTTCTCCAATACTTTTCTTCATCTTTAAATTTTCAGTTAAAAAAAATGCATGAAAAATGCTTCCCTTTAAATCCTATGGAATTCTTCACACTGGTCAGTTGTGTTTCAGTTGCATTTTTGGCTGTTTTCACACTGCTCTGTTGCAAAAACGCCTAATCTTCCACTTTATTGTAAGCGCTTGACCTATGGAAGACTTTACCCCCCCTTCATTATCAAAGGATGTTTTAGAGGTTTGGCACTGTGCTACTTTAACTGGCAATTGCGTGGTCATGCAACACTGTATGCAAATTACATTTTTATAATTTTTTTTTTTCATAGAAACCGTGCTCTCTTTTGGTGGTATTTGATCACCACTGGGTTTTTTTTCTTGCAATATACGTAATTGAAATAGGACAAAAAATTAAAAAATATATATATTTTTTACTTTGTTATAGAACATATCCAATAAAAAAATCAAGTTTGTTCATGAATTTAGGCCAAAATGTATTCTGCTACATGTCTTGGGTTAAAAAAAAATCCAAATAAGTGTATATTATTTGGTTTGCATCAATGTTATAGCATCTGGTAGAATATATATGAATTTTTTTTTTAATACTATTTGGCAGTGATCAGCAACTTATAGTGGGACTGTGATGGCGGGCAATCTGACACTAGCTGACTTGGACTGTGGGGGTGGGTACACTAACTGTCCCCACAATCTCTCTTCCCAATATAATGTCCACATAACTACCTTTGACAAATCCAAGGCTTTGAATACTACACCGTCTCCTCAATCAGCTCTCCATATCCAACAAAACATCAACTTCCAATCGCATCCCCTGTACCTCCCTTATCCAAGTATTAATTTAACTGCTAACTATGATTGTTTATATTTCGCCAACTATCCTCATAAAGAAACTAATCTCCTTTTTTACTTGAATGGGACATTGGTAAGGTTGAATAATGACACTGGACCAGCTTGTTCAGAGTGTGCTCCTGTGTCTACCATTTTACATATCCCTGTATATTGTGTTCGCTAAGATGCTCATCTAAAAGTGATTTAAAATTAACAACATCCCCTGTTAAAACCACCAATTGTGAAATGGAGTTCCACATTCTTACTGCTCTGGCAGAAAATAGCGCCCCACGCAGTTTAAGGTTAAACCACTTCTTGTCCAATTTCTATGAGAGTCTACGTCTTGTTAAGAGGCCTGATACTGAATAATTTTCTCCTTATGCTAGAATCACCATTTAGATATTTGTAAATTGTGATCTACTGGGACCCCCAGATTCTTTTCCATCCTTGATTCCCTTAGAGGATGTTCCCCTAGCAAGTATCTTCTTGCATTCGTATTTTTAGTCCCCAAGTGCATTACATTATATTTGTCAATATTAATCCTCATTTGCCCACTCCTCTGTTTTATCAAGGTTTTCCTGTAAACTTGATATATCCTGTTGTGGGATTACAAAAATCCTTTATCTTGGCTTGGTAGAATCTCAGCAGTTAAAAAGACTTGAATTCTTGAAATGAATTCTCCTCAAAATTTTTGTTCAATATTTGTTATTAACAAGAGAAGCGTAGAAAAGTATAACACATTGTTGAAAGATAGTGCTCCAGAGTGTAGTGATAAGCAGCGCAGTGTCCATTAACAAACCATGCATGTAATAGTTGGCATGGAAGGCTGTGTACATAGGATGTAAAACAATAGCTTCGAGGAGAAAAACAGCAGCTGCTAATCATAAATTAGGGCATCTGTAAGGCAAAGTCAACATAAAGGACACCTACTGAGCAAAATAATTTAAGGCAACCATTGTTGATGGATTCCTCTGAAAATTCTTCACTATTTCCACGTCTTATTCCAATCCTTTCCCATATCTTGAGAATGCTGCAACGCTGGATTGTTAACTTTATATGACACAACGCTAGGCCCAAATTTAATGAAGACGCTCTTGTGTGTAATAAATATCCTAGTGGTCTTAGTTTAACGTACCTCTCAAAATATTACTACACTGCCCTAAATATCATGCTACAGCTGAGATACTGCTATGGGTGGTAATTGAGGCAGCTGACTGTGGTCCCCTCCAGATAAATAACCTCTTTTGGCTTAACCTTGGCAATAAATGCCATCTCTCCAAACCTATCACTAAATTTACATTGCCGATATGGGATGCGGTCATATACCCCATGATTGCCCAGTAAACTCCTTTTGTTTTTTACTTATAATCCTGCTTTTGCACCCGGATCAGTCTTCTATCTTCTTTAAGGAATGAGCATATAGGAACCTAACCAAACTTAGACATTTTCTCACTAAAGATGGAGTCAAATCCTTCCAGTCTTTGCAACAAGCAACAGAGCTCCCTAATATTGAACTCTTCCATTACTTCCAAATAAAACTTTTTACAATCTAGTGTTTTCAAACCTGATGATTGTTCTTGGCTTACCATGGATGATCTCGCAACTCTGCTCCACCCTTTTCTCTCCTCAATCACAACAGCCCCTTACTGATAAAGAGACCTGGGTCTAAATTTGGATGTACAAGAATGCTCCTACATATTGAAAACAACCAAATCCTGCTCCCGAAATGTTCTGGCAGTAGAAACTAATTATAAAGTCCTAACACACGGTACCTTCTAGAATTGCCCACTGGATGCATGGATATCTACTATAATGTTTTAGGAGATGTGGACAAAGGGGAACTTTTCTCAATATATAGTGGACGTGCCCTATAGTAAGATAATTTCGCTACAAGTATTCTAGCTGATCCCCAAACTAACAGACTTCTCAATCTCCTTTTTTGGCCCAGCATGCTCTACTAAATCTCAAATCCTCCTGGCCTTTCTATAAAATAGTTTTACACTTCTCCTTCACATTTTTCAAAGCCTGGAAAGCACCTATTCTCTCCCTTAATGAAACAAAAGAAAAAAAAAAAAAAAAAAAAAAAAGACTCAACTCAGGTATGTTACATGAGAAAACTGAAGCCAAACTCAAATGATAACATGAATACATTTCTGGCCATTTGGCAACCCTAGAGCTCTAAATTTCACCATACTTGTTTCAACGGGAACATCCTTGAAATCTGGTCGGGAAGGTGTGTCTCCTCTCCCTTTTTTTTTTTTTTGCTCTCCCCTTTCCTCCATTCTTTTCCTTCCCTCGTCTATCCTCTTTGCCCAATCTACTTCTCTGACCTCTCCCATTATGGATGATGACCTCATTTATAGGTTTCTATCAGCAATTCATCCCTTACCTAACGTGTACTTCTTTATGAATGGCCTTTATTGTTCCTCACATAGTCCTTTGTGGGTAAAAAAAAAACCCTGTGTGCAGCAGCCCACCCTAATATTTACCCGAGCCCAATCTCAATCCAACGATGTGCATGAGAGCAGTGGCTCTCCAGGGTTTTCTCCTCCTGTTACAGCAGCAAGAGCCATTGGCTCCCGTTACTGTTAATCAAACCCAGTAAGCCAATGAGGAGAGAGCAGGGAGTGGGGCCGAATAGCAGTCCCTGTGTGAATGGACACAGAGCAGTGGCTCAGGTGTGCCCATGGCAAGCAGCTTGCTCTGGGGGTACTCGGCAGGGTGGAGGGGCCAGGAGCACTGGCGGGAGACCCAAGAAGAGGAGGATCAGAGCTGCTCTGTGCAAAACCATTACACAGAGCAGGCAAGTATAACATATTTGTAATTTAAAAGAAAATATCTGCCTTTAATATCACTTTAAGTTATCAATACCTTTTTTTGCTTTCATTCTCTTCAATTAACTCACAAGACTTGTATGTCATCTTTAAATTCTTGGTTTATTATCAATTGTACTTATCCCCTTGTGCAAACTCAAACATATTTAAACAAGAAAAAGATATGGTCAGCTTCAGAGTACATTAAGTTGCTATGTTAAATTATGCAGGTGTGCAAACCTGTTCTTTGTTACTGAACAATGTATACAGGAGGTGACCTACTCACCCTTTGTCTAAAACAGGGGTCTCCAAACTTTCTAAACAGAGGGCCAGTTTACTGGCTTTCAGACTTTAGGAGGGCCAGACTGTGGCCATTGGGAGTAGAAATTGTCCTGCTTCATTGGGAGGAAACAATGCATCTTTGGCATCAGGCATTAGGGGAGGAATAGTGCCCTATTCTTGGTATAAGTTAGATAGTTCCCCATCGTTGGTGTCAGTGGGTAGAATAGTGCCGTTGTTGGTGTCAGTGGGAGGAATAATGCCCCATGGTTTGTTTCAGTGAGAGGAATAGTGCCCAATTGTTGGTGTGAATGGGAGGAATAGTGACTGTTGTTGATGTCAGTAGCAGGAATTATGCCCCCTTGTTGGTGTCAAAGGAAGGAATAGTGTCTTGTATAAGTGAGAGAAAAAAAAGTGCCCCAAGGGCCGAATAAGGGCAAGAAAAGGGCCGCATCCGGCCCCCGGACCATAGTTTGGAGACCACTGGTCTAAAATAATAAAAATAGATTTCTATAGTTTTTAATGTATTTGCAAATAAACTTCTGGTTTCATTTGCCCTGATGCATTTTAATTTCAGTATCATGAAGCCTGAGAAGATGATTGGGATATAATATTACATTATATTATAGGTTTTTGCTATTGTTAACAAATGTATAGGGGGTTATTCTGTGCTTTAGCCTTTACAAAATCTAAAAAAATACATAGTAAACATTCTATGGATATTATGGAGCTTATTTACTAAAATTAGAGAGTGCAAAATCTGGTGCAGCTGTGCATGGTAACCAATCAGCTTCTAACTTCAGCTTGTTCAGTCAAGCTTTGGCAAAAATACCTGGAAGCTGATTGGTTTCTCTGCAGAGCTGCACCAGATTTTGCACTTTCCAGTTATAGCAAATCAACTCCCCTGTATCTGCAGGAAGATCTAGCGAATGGTCTTCATATAAATGTTCACACATCAACTATAAATCCATAAATGAACTCAAATAGAACATGGTTTATACAGCAATCGATTGCCATCTGCTGGCAGAAAAGTGAAGAACAATTTATGGATCCCAGCCATCATCTGCAAACATGTCTACACTCCTCTTCTGAAAAGTCTTGCGAAACTCTTCATCAAACATATTGAGATCTTCTTCACCTTTAAATATTCCCTGAAATGAATAAAGACAAGAAGTTAACATCTTAAAGCTGAACTCTGAGGTAAGCACATAATGTCTAAAAACAAGAGCCCTGTATTCTTATCTGAACCTTGGTGTGCTTTGTGTATTTCTTGCAGATCTGTGTAGTAATCCAGTGTGAAACTTTGCCTTTTTCTTTGCAGGAACCTCCTGTAATAAAGACCAGTCTCTGCTTCTCTATCTCCTTGTGCAGGGTGACTGGTCTTGTATCCACCCCCCTCCTGTAGTCTTCAGCATGCAGTCAGCAATGGATCGGTCTTCTGGGTCCTTTCCAAAGATCTGCTCAGACTATGCTATACTATGATCATTACGCTGTTACTTCTACAAGGTAATATTTGCATTTGCAAAGGCATTTGGTGCACATAAAGTGAATGTATATCCTTTGTGACTATTGAGGAAATATTTAAAAAAAAACAAACCAATTGTTGAGCTTTAGACCATATTTGGCAGGTTTGTAAATCTGGATGTAAGAAAACGGTTTCACACCTAGCAATTAAATTCTGGTACTCCTGCAGAGCAAACTAGAAAGAAACCACACACACAATACAGGCCATAGTGTTTTAAAGGATAAGTTCACCTTCTATAACATGTTATATGTTACACCTAGATTCAAGCTGTAACATGTTACTGATGCAGCAGCCCCCCTTGCAAGTCCCCATTGTCACAGTGGGACAATGATCTTCTCCCCACACCGGCTGTCACAATTTAAAATAGTTCTGTGAATGGGAGAACTACAACTACCATCAGCCATTGCCGCTGATGGCTTGTAGTTTTCAATTATTATTATTATACAGGATTTATACAGGATTTATATAGCGCCAACAGTTTGCACAGCACTTTACAATATAAGGGAGACAATTACAATACATTTCAGTACAGAAGGAATAGGAGGGCCCTGCTCGTGGAGCTTACAATCTAAAGGAAGAGGGAGGTGATACAAAAGGTGATAGCTGCAGGGGATGATCTGGTGGAGGTGATTCAAGTACAGTTCTTAGGTGGAGGTGGCATAGGCTTCCCTGTATAAGTGAGTTTTCAGAGATCGCCTAAAGGCAGACAGGGTGGGGGCTGACCGGACATACTGTGGTAGGGAGTTCCAGAGGATGGGAGACTCTGGAGAAGTCCCGGAGGCGAGCGTGGGAGGAGGTGATGAGGGAGCTAGAGAGGAAGATATCTTGGGAGGAGCGGAGTGGGCGATATCTGCGGATGAGGTTGGCGATGTAGCTAGGGGCAGTGTTGTGGATGGGTTTGTAAGCTGAACTACCAACTTACAAAGCCATACAATTTATTATTATTATTATACCGTATTTATATAGCGCTAAAAGGTTTGCTCAGCGCTGTACATTATAGTGGGGGACAGAACATGAGACAATACAGTAACAAAACAATACACGAGGGGGTCAAGGGCCCTGCTCTTTCAAGCTTACAATCTAGGTCAAAATGTATTCTGCTATGTATACTGCTTTATTGAACATAACCCAAATCAGTGTTTATTATTTAGTTGGTAGGAAAGTTATAGAGTCCACAAACTATGAAAAATGAAGAAATTAAAAATGTTTTTTAAAATTTTTTTTTTAAAATTTACAAACTGTCACCAATGCAGTATAGTGTTATCACATAACTGGTGTGGCGGTGATCATTGACACTGACTGCTGACAGTATGTAAAAAGATAATTATTATTTTTCTAAATTTTTTTTATTGCTTTTTTTTTTTTTTTTTTTTTAACTCCTGTAACCAGAGCAATACAATGTTACTATAATAACACTGTACTACTCTGGGCAAGTGATCAAGATTCAATCACATTATGATTGCTTATACCAGTGGATTTCAATGGTATAATTAACCATTTTTACTGAATGAAACAGATTCATTCAGTAGTTATTGTTGTGATTAGCCATGTCTGTATCATGTGATCACTGTGACCAATCACAGCTAGCAACAGAATTGTAAGCACTAAATGGCATGAAAGGAAGCCAATCATTGTTTACAACTGCAGTGTGATCTACTATGATTGGTCAGAATGATACAATATTCAGTCATCGGCTTTGTCCAGTGGACACAGCCGGTGACAGATCACGCCGGAGTGCGGCCCGTGGAGGGCACGTGAGGAGGAATCCTGGGGACATTAAATAAAGATGTTAAAAATGGCACAGAAAGTGGTTTACAGAGTGAAGTAGGTTATCAAGTTCTGCCTATTTTTAAAGGGGATTGCCAGTGACAACCTGACATTTTTGTGGGACACCATCTTCTTGCCATCTTGTCCCCTAAAAATAAAATCTGCTAGAAGCAAAAACACAGCGAAGGGCACAAACCATATGAGGACAGCAAACACCAAATTCTGTGATGTCCTGATCCACATATTGGGCATACCTACACAAAGGCGGACATTACATCATTAATTTTCGGTATGTATAGTGTCACAGCAGGATAAGGTGTACTTCTGTAGTAACTCTGCCTTCATTTTAGTGCAGAGTAACACCTTCTGCTTTGCTGCTCACTGTTTGCAGGACAATGGCAAACTTCTGCACTCCCTAAACTATGTGAAGCATTTAGACCAGAAGTGTGTAAGCCGAGGGTTCAAACTGCCCAAAACTACTCATACGGTTTTACTGATTTAGAAAACAAAAAAAAAACACACAAACACTTTTCTGGGTGTGAGAGAAGAGTGGCAAATAGATATTAGAAGACACATAAAATAGCATACATGAAAGTGCAAACCAGATCATAAGAGACAGGCACTTACTTTTGGAAGGTAGCCCAGTAACTGGGTAGCATGTTGCCTGAGAAGTTTCTGTCTCTCCTCCTCAATGATGGCCCGGCGAAATGCTTCCCTTTTCTCTTCCTCCTGTTTTTCCAGGAGCTCACGTTCCTGCACACAGTTAGTTATTAGTATATTTTGTATGTTTCTCAAGTATTATTGTTAGTAGGTAATACGTTGCATCAAGATTTTATTCTAAAGCTGGCCAATACAGAAAAGGATTATTTACAGATTTGGTACTTGCTTATGGATAAGGTCCCTTTCCCATGGGGTGGACTCCGTCCGACCAGCAACTGTTCAGAACACAGATCCCCTGATGATCAGAGAAGTGCAGGTGGATGATGCATCCGTGTCAGATCAGTCCCCTTCCTTTTTTAGCGGACCGGGGGTAGGCAGGTGTAAACAGACACAAGTTTGGTTACTCCCGCCTGTCCTTAGGAATGAATGGACCTTCCATTCAAAAAACTGGCGGACCCAATTAAAAATGCAATCTGAAAGAGGCCCAAATCTGAAATATCTAATATTTGTTCATCAAACCAGAAACCTGGAGTGAATAGAGGATAGTAAAAAAGGGGAAATATATACCTAATATCTTTCTAAGAGATTAACTGCCATTTATGAACAACCTAAACAACCTATGCAACAGTCTATTTGACGACAATAAACATCCTGTGTATGGGCATCTAGAGTACTTTAGCCCATTTGATAACAATGCACGGAACTTATAAATAGTGCATGTTTAATCTCCTCCCTACCGCATGGTCCAACGTTTATTGCCAAAAGCGAGCATGAACTTAATGCCCCCACTGAGGACTTTGACTGGGACAAAATACTGACATTTACTTATTCCATCTCTTCTGGAGCACAGGAGCGTAGCTATAAAATTCTCTCCAGGTGGTATCATTGCCCTACTTCTCTGCATAAAATCAACCCATCCTTCCCAAACACCTACTGGAGATGTCTGCAGACCCCTGGCACCATGACTCATATTTGGAGCTCTTGTCCACTCATAAATCCTTTCTGGGACAAAATACTCCACCTCTACTATGATTTAGTTGGGGACAGAATCGCTAATTCTCCACTTATTACTCCGCTGTCAATGGTGCCTGTCCCCAATATGACATTTGTTTTCACACAAATAGAGCTTTATTTTGGTGGTATTTAACCGCCTCCCACCCGCCATATAAGGTAATGATGGGAGGGCGGCGGTTCTCTTGTTCTGGGAGGACGTCAACTCTAACTGCGCAGCGATCGATGGTGCGCTGTGTCCCTGGGACACAGTGGATCATCGATCACTGTAAAGAGCAGATGACATCGGCTCTGTCATGTGATGAGCTGTGTCCAATCAAAGCTGATCACATGTAAATTGGAAATGCCAGTTATTGGCAGTCCTCTCCTCCCGCTGACAGCTCGTGAGGAGAGGAGAGCCGGTAATTGGCATTACTCAGAGCGGACATCTACACTAATCATCAGAGTACTGATGATCAGTGTAGCCCCATCAGTGTCACCTGTCAGTGCCCATCAATGCCACATATCAGTGCCTACCAGTGCACATCAATAACTTACATTCATTCATACACATACTAGGGCCAATTTAGACAGGATCCAATTAACCTACCAGCATGTCTTTGGAGTGTCCATTATTTACAATTGTCATGTGACCTGTTATGATTGGTCATAGTGGCCACATAGTACTGGCAACAGGCTGCTACACAGATCAGTCATCTGACGTCTGCCTGGATCAACGAAAGCCCCACCAATATTCTATTATGAGTGTAAGATTTTGATATATTTTTTAATAATAATTTTATGTATATTGGATTTTAGTATATATCATATAGGGAGCTCATTCTTTTAAGTACCTGGCTATCAGATTGGGCTGCATGATTTTTCAAAAGACTAATTGCACCCTATATTGATCTAATTTACCCATATCTCGTATATGTATTGTCTATAACTTCCATTTTTAATAGAGAAACAGAGAGGTGTTTTTTTTTTTCCCTTCCTCTCTATGTATCCAGGAAGTCCCCAATACAGGTCTGATCAGAACTGAGCTTCCAGAAAATGGCCGCCATTCGCATGTTTCACGCATGCGCGAACGGGCGGATATGACGTCAATGTCTGGTATTGCGCATGTGCGCAGTACACTATTTATGAGCTGTCACTGAGGGAGGCACGCTTCCTTTGAGAACGTGCTATTGCACGAAACATGTCAGGAGGCTGCCCTCAGTGACATACCACGTGGTTTCCTCGTATATGGCCGGCGGCCATCTTTAATACTGATATTCTACAACAAAGTGTGAGTTTATTTACTTATGTTTATATTGGTCATATCCTGATCCTATTAAAGCAATATTGCACTATGGAAATCTTTGTGCTTGGGCTCATTTTGTTATGAGCCTGCCTTTCTAAGGAGACCTTTGACGACATCTGCAAGTGTTGGCTCCCCCTGGTGTTCATTTGATTGTACTTCTGGTACCTGGAAACCCTGATGGTGCGCTGTAGATCCTGCTGATGCCCACCAGATGACCCGGTGCTCCAGATGCTTAGATGCGGATGACCAGGAGTTGGTTTAATCACTCAAATGCACATTACTGTGCGCTATCTGGTTAGTGCAATCTACATTTGTTCACCTATGTCACAGATGTCAACTAAATACTGATGATTGATTTTCACTTCACTATATGCACCTGTTCTAATCCCAGTGTGGCCGTTTATTAGACTTACTTGCTTAACGCTTTATTACGGTTTTGGGATATCTCACTCACCATAGAGACTACGATGCATTTGTGATATATTATCAATATCGCACTGAGATGTTTTGCTCTTTTTTTACATGGTTTTTAACATTGTCCTCTTTAGCGCTGCATGCTGAATATATATGTTTTCTAGAAGATTTAGGGGTTTGCCTTTCATGCCAGCTGCTTTCGCCATATACATCCAGCGCTCGTTCTACATCTGAACCATACATCTAATTATAGACCTGTTAGTTTAACTTCTATAGTTGGGAAGATACTGGAGAGTTTAATAAAAGACAACATAGATGAGGTCTTGCTGGAAAAAAAAATATTTTAAGCAACAGACAGCATGGATTCATGAAAGACAGAAGTTGTCAAACAAATCTGATTTCTTTTTATGAGGGGATGAGCAAAACCTTGGACAGAGGGGTGGCGGTGGACGTGGTATACTTGGATTTTGCAAAAGCATTTGACACGGTTCCCTACACACGGCTGATGTGTAAAGTAAAGTCTACAGGCTTGGAAAAATCTGTATGTAAATGGATAGAAAACTGGCTAAAAGATTGTATTCAGAGAGTAGTGGTTAATGATTCATACTCTGAATGGTCTAGGGTTGTCAGTGGTGTACCTCAAGGTTCAGTGTTGGGACCCTTACTTTTTTAATATATATAGGGTCTGAGATTATGAATACCATTTCAGTCTTTGCAGATGACAACAAGCTGTGCAGTGGAATAACGTCCTTACAGGATGTCTCCAATTTACAAGCCAACCTCAATGCACTGTTTAATTGGCCAACTATGTGGCAAATGAGGTTTAATGTTGATAAATGTAAGGTTATGCACTTGGGGGCTAAGAATATGCATGCATCATATAAACTAGGGGGTACACCTGGGGGAATCAATGGTGGAGAAGGATCTGGGAGTTCTGGTAGATCACAAGCTTAATAATGGCATGCAATGCCAAGCTGCGGTTTCTAAAGTGAGCAAAATCCTCTCTTGTATTAAAAGGAGGTATAGACTCCAGAGAGAGAGATATCATATTACCCCGGTACAAATCATTAGTAACACCTCGTCTGGAATATGCAATTCAGTTTTGGGCACCAATTCACAAATAAACATTGGGGAGCTGGAGAAAGTACAGAGAAGGGCAACCAAACTGATAAGAGGCATGGAGGAGCTCAGCTATGAGGAAAGATTAGAGGAACTGAATTTATTCTCTCTTGAGAAGAGGAGATTAAGGGGGGATATGATCAACATGTATAAATACATCAGTGGTTCATATAGTGAACTCGGTGTAGAGTTATTCACCCTGAGGTCATCACAGAGGACAAGGGGACACTCTTTACATCTGGAGGAAAAGAATTTTAATCTCCAAAACATGGAAAGGTTTCTTCACAGTGAGAGCTGTGAACATGTGGAATAGACTCCCTCAAGAGTTGGTTCTGGCCAGCTCAGTGGATTTCTTTAGAAAAGTCCTGGATTCTTTCCTTGATACACAGAATATAACTGGATACTAGCATTTATAGATAAAATTGATCCAGGGAATATCCGATTGCCTCACGGGGATCAGGAAGGAATTTTTTCCCCTGCAAGAGCAAATTGGATCATGCTTTGCTGTTTTTTTTTACTTCCTCTGGATCAACTGTGGGTATAGGATTATAACTTTTTTTTTATTATTTTAATGGTGGAAATGGATGGACGTTTGTATTTTTTCAGCCAAACTATGTAAATATGTAAATAAATTCTGCAATGAATGATTTAAAAAATGTTTTGTCACCTTATCAGCAATGAACTGTTGGCGGCGATCCTCAAGCAGTTTCTCCACTGCTCTTTTGTGCTCCAGCTGTTTCATCCTCCTCTTCTGAGCATTCATCTGCTCAATCCTGTCATCTTCAGCAAACTTTGCAAGCATAGCTTGTCTGAAAACCTCCTCTTCCTCTTTTGCTGCTTGTTGAACAATTTGCTTAAAAGCCATTTGTTCTTCAAAGGTTCTCTGCAACTCAAGACGCTGGCGAATTTTCTTTTCCAACTCTTCCTACAAAATATTAAGCAAATGGTTATCAGAAAATCTGGGTTCGTGTAAAAAAAAAAATTTTTTCTTTTTAAAAATCATGTATTAACATGCTGCAGAAATTAATGGAAACACTAAAAGATGTAGGAAGACTTTTTTTTCAGATTATGACTGATATTTTTTTCCATCCTTAAAGCGGAGTTCCACTCACCCTGTCAAAAAATAAAAGTCAGCAGCTACAAAAGCTGCAGCTGCTGACTTTTAAAAAAACAGCCACTTACCTGTCCCTCGGTCCTGCGGTATGTCCCCCGCAACCAGTTTTACCAGCCGTCCTGTATTCCAGGAGGCCGGCATCTTCAGTGTGGGCTCCTGGCTGTGACAGCTGGAATGGCTATGAATAAGGGTTTTTACCGAAACGCGTAATGTACTGTAACTTGCACACTGTACCCTTTATGAATAAAGTACTTTTTTGCCAGCTCTTCATCTTATACTCCTATGCAGTAACAAAAAGGACTCTCTTTGGCTTCCATCAAAGATTGGGTTTTGCCAGACTTAGCTCTAGGATTATTTTGGTAAGGTAGATGGGCATTCTTGCCATTGTTAACACCCTTAATGAGGACACTTAGGGTGGCCCCTAATAGAAGTTGTCCCTCAAAATGGCATACAGAGCAAGTGCTTTTTGCATGGGACCTCTCCAGACCAACACTGATTCTTCTTATGTTCAGTGACAGGGGCTCCTAAGGCAAGGTGGGAGACCTAACAACCTGTCCATACTGAAGCTTAAAGCTGTGGACATGGATTTCAAATGCTCTGTCACCAAGCGATCAACTACCATAGTGGTCAGGTCCCTTCTAATAGGCTTAGACCAGTCAGCTTGAGTTTGACAACTTAAGCTCACAGCCAAGACAGGTTGCAGTGCTGGGCTGCTAATGAGAACAGGAGTTCTGGGAAGGGTCTCCAGCCATCTGTCAGTAGGGTCCTTAAGGATAGTTGCACTCTCTATGGAGATGGTAGATGATTCGTTAAGACAGGATATTATTATTATACAGGATTTATATAGCGCCAACAGTGTGCTCAGCGCTTTACAATATAACGGGAGACAATACAGCAACAATACAGTTCAATACAAGAGGGATAGGAGGGCCTGATCCTGGGAGCTTACAATCTAGGAGACTATTGGATTTACAGAAGTGTCAGACCATGTTTTAACTAAGTTACCCTAAAATGGGCGCAAGGCTGGTGAATGCTTACTTGGGAGGTACAAAGCTTGTCAAGATTTTTTCAGTCAGATAAAAGAAGACTGCAAAAAGCAGGTGAAGCAGAAATGTTTAGGTGGTCTTAGGAGCACTAAAGGATCCTAAACTGCAGGCAGGACTGTTAATAGGCTACAGGAGTGGTGAGCTCCATGTCACCAAGAGCCGAGACAAATCGCTTTAAGTTTGGGAGTAATGACTGAAGGCTGCAACTGTTCAGGTGCAGGTTCGTGTTTGAGGAACATGAATGATTCAGCATTAGAGTCTTGGCAGATGAGCACTCAAAGGCTGCTAAACCAGTGGAAGATTTGAAATTCTGCAGGGGAAGGTGCAGCAGTATAATTATGGCCTCTGCGGACAGGGTCAGTAATTAGTAGCACTTCTTGATCATGTTTTAACACATTAAAAAGTGTTGTAGGAAATATAGTTTTTACTGTTGAAAAGTATGTTTTTAGTCCACCTAAAAGAGCCAGGAGAAGGTTCTGTCCAGCAGAATCTACTGGTGATTAAACTATGTAATTGAACTCACGTGGCAAAATTCCTAAATTAGAATTCCTTTTCTTTCCCCTTTTTTTAAACAAAGCCATTTAGTCTCACTTCTCCTGAATTTGCTTAATGAACAGTAAATAAAAACTCTGGCACACTGTATGACATTCCCTGCAGCACATGGGTATTGAGGTGCAAAGATATTTCCACAGGATCACGAGATGGATAAGAAGCAGATGGCCCATTCCTGTTTAAGTACCCATGCTTTGGAATGACATAAGTACAGACTTCCATAAATAATCTTGCCAAGGACTGTTACTGGGAATTTAAATGAACATGTTAGAAGATACACAAGATACAGTCTTGTTACCGGGCATAAAGGCAGCATTTGCACTATCCTCTTAAAGTGTATTACCTCCTTCAAGGCAAACATCCCTGAACAATAAATGCTTTAATCCCCTATTAGGCCTCGCTAATCTGAAATGGGTTGTTCACCAGGCAAGATCTTTAAATGTAGCAGATTTCTGCTACAAACTATCACTTAAAAAGAAAAATCAATGGATTCTTGCACAAATTAACAATGCACTACAGTAAAGAGGCCCATAAACATTTAAAGACATTTTCAGATGTTCTGAAACAATCTGATGACTGAAAGATATCCCTCAACTGACACTTATATTGCTAGTAGGCCTATAATAAGATAGCCTAGAATCACTATTATTGCTCACAGAGATGAGAAAAAGGTAAGCAAATGTCAGAAAACTACAAAAACAACATTTTTTCCCCAACAGTGGGAGCCTAGGGATGTCTGCCATGTCCCACAGATAGATTGCTGATAGCCTGCTCCAATTTACAGAAGGAGGTAATATCGTAATATCTGTCACTTACGATTTCCCGCTGTCTGGCCTGCTCAGCTTGTTCTTCCAGGTACAACTCTTCTCGCATTTGATCCAGTTCTTCTCTCTGCTGCTGTTCTTTATGAATGTGCTCTGCAAGCTGTTAATAAAACACAGTAAATGGTTAATATAAAAAAAGTACACAAGTATGAATTGATAAAATATCAGTCTCTTCTGTCATAAATGCTTCCCCTGCCTGTCAGCCGTAATGTACGCTGAGCCACGCATGTGCAGCTTAGTGTGCAATAATAGCATCCGATCTGTGCGCGTGTGCAAAAGGGATGTCATCACAGCTTGGCTTTTCAAGCGGCTGAAGAAATGGAACCCAAAAGCACCCAAGACACATGAGACTGGTGACACTGCAGCAATTGGGGGGGCACTTTATGAGAGGGAAGTCTGTCATAATGGGCTAAGGTATGGCGCATACAAGTACATTATGACTTAAACCTCAGGGAGACCAAATGTTTGTTCATGAGTTTACTACCGCTTTAAGGTAAGTGAAATGCTTATTTTAGCACTTGTGCACAATGGCACCAGAAAGTGCCTATACCATTAGGCAAGCAGTGATTACTTGTTTATTTTCAGGGTTAAATGACAGAGTTTTTACTAGTTTCCCATCTTAGTGATGGTGGTCACTGTGTACTCTCCAGCAGGGGTACAGACAGAAAAAAAATTAAGATTTAACCCTCAGTTTTGGCTGAAGTGACAGTTTGGTTCAGTCCCATCTCCTTAGTGTGCACACACCAATTTCTGAATTCCATATTAATTTGGTAACCTCTGGCTTATTATTTGACAAATCTTGTCTAATGACATCCTAAGCCAACATTCCTATGTGTTATGAAAAAAATCCCATTGAAAGTTTTTACTGTCTGATAAACAAAAATTCCAGCAAATTTTAAAGTGCTTTCTGTGCTTTGTAGCTATACATTCAGAGGCCTTTATCAAAACTGGAGCAATCAGAATCTACAGCATCTACACAAGCAACCAATTAGCTTCAATGTTTCATTTTCAGATTGTAAAGTGGAACTTCCCAGCGATGTGGCATTCTGGAGCTCCCTGCCATCTGCGGACATCTTTAAGCGGCTGGTTTCCAGGTTTCAGTTGCTGGCTGCTTTTATTGCCCGGGCCCATATGATTTTACCCCTGCCCATGTGTGAAAGTTCAGCTGGCTTTGGCCTTACCACATGAGCAGCTCACTGTACCGGGCAGACAGGCTGGTAGGTAACTTTAATGCAGAAGAAGAGACAAAGCATGTCACCTTTGCATTAAAAATCCTGTCTTCTGTTTTTACCTAAAGCTCCATTTTAACTGAACAAGCTGAAGAGAGAAGCTGATTGGTTTTCATGCCCAGCTGCTCCAGTTTTGATAAACTCCCTTCATTGTGCACTGTTAAATGGTTTTAAAAAGGTACGTCAGTAATTAATACCATGTCCTGGATAGCTTTCTTCTTCTCCTCCCGCTCTCTGATCTCGGCCACGCGATCTTCTTCTCTTCTCTGCTGCATGTTTGCAAAGGCCAGAATTCTCCGATTTTCTGCCTCCATTTTCTCTTTTTCCAATTTTCTCCAAGTCTTCTGCTGATCCTTGAATTCGTCAATGTATCTTTTAGTAGCATTCATTTTTTCCAGCTTTAACTGTCTTTCCCTGATATAGCAAATAAGTAAACACTGAAATGCTGGTCATTTAGCATAAAATCCATGTTAACTTGTTAATAAGTGCAATGTAATTTCATGCGGATTAATAAATGCAGAAAAAGTGTAGCAGGGCTGTCTCAGCAAAAGAACTATGAAATGTTGGACATGAGTGCAATGTTTAACCACTTGATTTACCCCTCTTCATGACCAGGCCATTTTTTGCAATATGGCGCTGTGCTATTTTAATTGACAATTGCGCAGTCATGCAACACTGCAAACAAAATAAATGTATATCATGTTTTTCACACAAATGGAGCTTTCTTTTGGTGGTGGTATTTGATCACCACTGGGTTTTTTATGCTATAAACAAAAAACAGAAAAAAATAAAGTAATATATATATATATTTTTTTACTATAAAACATAGATTAATTAATACAAATATAAGTATGCGGGAGGTGGAAATGAATTATAAATGTTTAGTAAGATGGTATATTACACTGAATGTGGCACATAGGCTGAGTGGGGAGAATTCACCATTGTGTTGGCGGGGTTGTGGAGGGAGAGGCACGATGTATCATATATGGTGGGAGTGCCCAAAAATACAAGAATTTGGGGAGAAAATAGTGCACCTGATTCGGAAGATTACAGAAGTTGACGTTATATTAGATCCAGAGATTTGCCTTTTTCACAGTACAGAGTTGTCAGTGAATAAATATAAGGAATCTGGTATATGGTATTATTTAAATGCAGCAAAGGGTCTGATACCCAAGTTTTGGCGGAGATGGGAGGTGCCGAAAGTAGAGGATTGGGTGGATAGAGTGGACCAGATATGTAGGATGGAGAAACTTTACCATATGAATGAAGATAGGATGGGGAGATATTATGTGAGATGGAACAAATGGGAAGAATTTAAGTTAAATGTGGAAAATATGGGGGTATAATGTAAAATATTATGAGTACACCTCTCTCTGTTATATGGAAGATGTAGGAAAACGCAGAGTGGGGAGGGGGGGATAGGAAAGGGGGGGTGGAGGGTAGATAGGAGGTTGGGGGGGTTTGGGGGGGTAGAGACAATTAGGGGAATGATAATTGTACTATAAATGTGCTAATGTTTTTAAGAGAACAAGGTTGTATAATTTGTTTGAAAATCAATAAATAAAAAAAAAAACATCTGGGGAAAATCAAAGGGTTAACTTTGTGCCTAACTATATGTGAGGTGTGTGCTGTTTTACTAGGGGACGTGACAGTTTTTCTCTCCCTGCCTCTGCGGGGAGACAAAAATTGCCACATCCCCGCTGTCAGTACAGAGAGCTGTGGTGCTTACCAACACAGACCTCTCTCCTGTCACTAGCTCCGATGATTGGTGGGTACCAGCCATGAATCACTGGTGGGGACCCCTGCGGGTGCCAATGATAGCAAGGAATGACAGGTGTGTGTGTGTGTGTGTGTGTGTGTGTGTATCTGTATACATATATATATATATATATATATATATCACACACACACACAGTATATATACACACAACACTGTATGACACCTAGCCTTGAAATGGAGTTTTAAAGCAGCACACCATAGACTGCTAGAGTGCAGTGAAGAAGAGGCTGCAGGGGAGCACCTAGCAGTGAAAAGAAGCCTGCAGGAGTGGAGGAGCAGGTACATTAAACTGCTGAACCTGGTCCCCTAGGCATAAACAAGCAGTTAACCCTAGCCATGCAAGCAGAGATCCACTGCAAGAAAGGACTTTTAGTTTTCTGAGTTTGCGTTCAGCTTTAAGTAATAGCAATCATGATAACTTTCAAAACTGTGTTCTCTTTATGGCAGGTGGTAAATGTAATGCTATAGGCTAATTCACAATTAGGCTACATTAATACTTTTTTTTTATTTGCACTAACATACAATTTTGCGGACAAGCTTTCGGGGGTAAGTCCCCTTCTTCAAGGTCCAGGCAGTACTATTTCACAAAGTTTTAGCAGAATGTTAGAAGAGATGTTGAAAGGGGTAGAAAAAAAAAAACAGTAAGAAACACACACAAACAAATGTACACAGCAATGGTTATTAGACTAGCGATAAGACACAGCAAAAGCAAAGACTGGGGGGGGGGGTCGTAACAGAGGGGGTCGTAAAACTGTTGGATAATGATTGAGGAATCCCATGTCCAAATTAAGGCCGTTATCTCTTGTATCAAATAGAAATATCATTCTTAGTTCAAAAGCTTTCATTTCCTGAATAGTTTTGAAATTTCCTGTAAGAACTAAAACATTGAGGTCTTCCATAGTGTGGTCCGGTTGTGTGAAATGGTGTCCCACAGGTGTGCAAAAGTCATCTTCTTTATGTTCCTTGATGGTATGTCTGTGCAAATTCATCCTTGTTTGCAACTTCTGTTCTGTCCAACCTCCTAGACACCACAGTATACATCAGGGATGATACGTTTCACACCTCAATATACAGGAAACCCACTGACAGATGCAACTACCTCCACAGTTCTAGCTTCCACCCCCAACACACGAAACGTGCCATCATACACAGTCAGGCCATGAGATACCACTGAATATGTTCTGACCCAAGAGACAGAGATGAACATCTCGGGACACTAGCAGACTCCTTCCATAAGAAAGGTTACAAAGGACAAAACAATCAACAACAGCATAAACACAGCCTTGAGAACCCGAAGAGAAAATCTACTTCAGTATAAAGAGAAAAAAACAAACAACCGTGTACCTCTAGTAACCACATACAACCCAGCACTAGAAGGAATAAGAAAAATAATCAAAGATTTACAACCCATCATAACAGGGGATGGAACTCTGAAAGAAATATTCCAGCAACCCCCAATACTGGCCTTCAGAGAACCCCCCAACCTCAGAAATAAACTAATCAGTAGGAAACTTCCTTCTGATTATGAGGTCACAAATAATGGATGCAAACCCTGCAATAAGAAACGCTGCAAACTATGCAACCAAATCAATCCATCAAAGTGTCAGACACTCAAAAGGGATCTTCAATATCTTCGGATCATACAGCTGCACCTCCAGTAATGTTGTGTACCTTATCCAGTGCAGAAAATGCAGCAAAGGATCTTATGTTGGCAAAACAGGACAGAAGTTGCAAACAAGGATGAATTTGCACAGACATACCATCAAGGAACATAAAGAAGATGACTTTTACACACCTGTGGGGCACCATTTCGCACAACCGGACCACACTATAGGAGACCTCAATATTTTAGTTCTTAAAGGAAATTTCAAAACTATTCAGGAAATGAAAACTTTTACGACCCCCTCTGTGAATGTTGTTCCCCCCCCCCCCTCAGTCTTTGCTTTTTATCTCTAGTCTAATAACCATTGTTGTGTACATTTGTTTGTGTGTGTGTTTCTTTCTGTTTTTTTTTTTGTCCCCCTTTCAACATCTCTTCTAACATTCTGCTAAAACTTTGTGAAATAGTACTGCTTGGACCTTGAAGAAGGGGACTTACCCCGAAAGCTTGTCCTCAAAATTGTATGTTAATGCAAATAAAAAAAATATCACATCAGTACTCAATTGTTTCTGTTGCAAGTGCACTAATACGGCTACAATCACTTCAAGCTACATTAATACACAATTTTGTGTATTGAGGCGTCAATTTATTAAAAAATGGGCACTCAACCCACCTCAGTGCACAAAAAAAAATAAAAACCCACACATTATTTTTGATAATGCAGTACACCACAGCACAATGACATCTGTGCATAGCGGTGTGCTATGGCACAGGTATGTTTTTGAACGGCAGAGCACCACAACTCATACACAGTACATAACAATGAATTGTAGTAAAGCCGGTATGAATCCAGCCTAAATTTATAGTTAATAATCTGGGTGATGGTCAATTTTCTTTTTCCCTGTTAATATGAACTAAGCTACATGATTGCTGCACATTTGATAATACAAATTAAAAAAAAAACCAAAAAAAAAAAACTTACCTTTTTTTTTTTTTTTAACATGCTCCATACATTTAACATGTGTTTTTATGCACTCAACACAGAGAGATTAATTTTTTTTTTTAAGGGTCATGTTTAACATCTAAATAAAGAGAAGAATATATTGTTGCCCCAAGATGCTAATTAGGTTACAGGCAACAGCTTTTTTGGAACTGGATTATTTTTATATAACGTTTTAGTATTTGAAAGTATACATGTAATAAAATCTAGAATAAAAACGCCACATGTGCCTGCTGCACTTGTGAATGAGCCCTTAGTTGCATTTGGCAGCAGCACCATTAGGGCTCGGTCAGACCACGTAAAGTTGGGGGCTGGTAAGACCTTATGGTTGGGTCACAGTTTTACCACCCCATTGCCTACTCCCTTTAGCTGCTGAGGCAGCAGCCAAAAGGTGTACACATGCCACAGCAGGAATTAACCCCCCTGTTGCTTTTGGTGGGTGCTGCTGCTTGCCAATCGCGATTCATTCAAGTAAATGGGGTCACTCTTCAAGCGCCCCGCAACTCCATGCTTCTGTGGGGTCCAAGGGGTTAAAGCAGGTGGTGAGAAAGAAACACAACGCTCTCATCGTGCATTACCGTGGTACACCACATATTTATTGTGTAAACAAAAAGATGTATACTCACAAACCAAAGGTAAAATAAAAAGCAGAATATGTAATCCGCAATGGCAGTCCATACAACGCTGTGCCCTAATTAGGGATAAGCGACACGTTTCGGGAGACGAATCCCCTTCTTCAGAGCTAAAGTGTGTGCCTGCTGGTCCCATGCTTATATACCAAAGAATGCCAAAGTGGTCAAAAAACCCTCTCCCCAACCACTCGTTAAGGACCAATCACAAGAAAGGCTGACTAGCTGGGATAAGAGGTGGAGTGCAGTTGGTATCACTCCGCATGGGACAGGAGCCAGCACTACATGGGAGGCATCGGCTTATGCGGCTCTTGCTCCCTACTACAGCTTTACAAGTACAACCAACTTTACAAGTAGTCCCTCTGCATTGCACTCTGTTTGATGCTTTGGCATGGCGGGACAGCAAGCCCAGACTGCAATATACCAGTCACCTGGCCACAATCTATGGGTAGATCACGATCTACAGGTTGCTGACCCCCGCACTATATCACAATTTTGGTTTTTCATAAGTAACTGCATTTTATCAGCTTTGTTTGGCAGAGCTATGACATTTGTTAATATGCATTTTATATTTTTACTGCTGCAAACTGGGGCAAAAAGCACTTCAGATGTAGCACTTATTAGTCACAGAAATGTTCTACGCTGTTGGGAAATCTCTAAAATTCAAGTCTGCCAGCAAACTGCAGGCAAAACAGTCGCAGGTCTACAAATGATAGGCAGGTCATTCTTTGGGACATCTACCTGTCTCGTTAGCCTTAAGCCAACCATAGAAGGTTTTCTATCCTGCTATTTCTTATTTTCTTTCCTGCAACCACAGCAAGGTCTCATTCACACCTGAGCGATTTGTAGCTCGAAGCTAAAAGAAAAATCAATTATTCTCAATGGAGAGGGCTTACATCTCCACTCCAAGTCACCTGAAGCCAAACAAGTTCTGGAGCTTTTTTTGTCCCTCAAATTGGGCAGATTAGTGGGTTTTGGAGTGTTTTTATTTCCATAGAAATGATGGCAAACTCGTGATTTGCGCATTTTGTTGTGCGTCTTAGCACGATTTCCTGCTCAAATGAAAAAAAATAAAATGAATAGAAATTATATATGAATACATGTAAAATAAATACACAAATAAAACATAAATAATATGTAATAAATAAAAATTAACCCCTAGCCTTAACCCCCTAAAAATATTTTTATATATATATTTATTAAACAAATTATTATTATTATTATTATTATTATTATTATTATTATTATTAATAAGCACCCAAACAAAATAGAAAACATTTATAATAATGCTTTTTAGTATTATCAATAATAATAAATGGATTTATTTTGTGTTTGGGTGTTTATTATAATTATTAATAATTTATTATTATTTTCAAGAGGTTAAGCTTAGGGTTTAGTTATTATATATTATTCATGTTTTGTATTTATTTATTATTTATGACTATATTTGTGTATTTATTTTACATTTCTTCATTTTTTTAATTATTATTATTAATAAAACACCCTAACAATAAATACAAATAATAATAAAAAATAATAACACAATAAATCAAATATTAACCCCTAACCCAAACCCCAACATAACCTAAACTCTAACCCCTTAACCTAAAAAAAAAAAAAAAAAAAAAAAAAAACACACACCACATGAATAATAATAATAAAAAAAAAATAAAGAAAAATATTAACAGCAAAGCTCAAAAATACCTGAACAAAGCTGTATGAACATGCATGAAAATCACATGAGAAAACGTTCAAGTGTGAATCTAGCCTCAGTGTGGATAGAGGAATCTCTCCTGAAGAGCTATTGTGTTCTCCTGGCAGGGACAGCTCCCGCAGGGAGAACACCATGATTACTGCTAGTGGGTAGAATAGCCACTAGCAATAACTGCATGTAAACCTGACAGGCTGGTTGTACCAAAGATGATGTATTCAGCCTTTGAACCCCAAAAATGGGGTTCAAATCTCAGCCGGTCCCTGCTGAACTTGCTGAGATTCGAACCATCTATGGCAGTGGTTCTCAACCTTTCTAATGCCGCGACCCTTTAATACAGTTCCTCATGTTGTGGTGACCCCCAATCATAAAATGATTTTCGTTGCTACTTCATAACTGTAATTTTGCAGTGGGAGGAGTAGTGCCACGTCATTGGTGTCAGTGGGAGGAATAGTGTCCCATCACTGATGTCAGTGGGAGGAATAGTGCCCCATCGTTGGTGTCAGTGGGAGGAATAGTGCCCCATCGTTGGTGTCAGTGGGGGGAATAGTGCCCCATCGTTGGTGCCAGTGGGGGGAAAAGTGCCCCATCGTTGGTGCCAGTGGGGGGAAAAGTGCCCCATCGTTGGTGCCAGTGGGGGGAAAAGTGCCCCATCGTTGGTGCCAGTGGGAGGAATAGTGCCCCATCGTTGGTGCCAGTGGGAGGAATAGTGCCCCATCGTTGGTGCCAGTGGGGGTAATAGTGCCCCATCGTTGGTGCCAGTGGGGGGAAAAGTGCCCCATCGTTGGTGCCAGTGGGGGGAAAAGTGCCCCATCGTTGGTGCCAGTGGGGGGAATAGTGCCCCATCGTTGGTGCCAGTGGGGGGAATAGTGCCCCATCGTTGGTGCCAGTGGGGGGAATAGTGCCCCATCGTTGGTGCCAGTGGGGGGAATAGTGCCCCATCGTTGGTGCCAGTGGGGGGAATAGTGCCCCATCGTTGGTGCCAGTGGGGGGAATAGTGCCCCATCGTTGGTGCCAGTGGGGGGAATAGTGCCCCATCGTTGGTGCCAGTGGGGGGAATAGTGCCCCATCGTTGGTGCCAGTGGGGGGAATAGTGCCCCATCGTTGGTGCCAGTGGGGGGAATAGTGCCCCATCGTTGGTGCCAGTGGGGGGAATAGTGCCCCATCGTTGGTGCCAGTGGGGGGAATAGTGCCCCATCGTTGGTGCCAGTGGGGGGAATAGTGCCCCATCGTTGGTGCCAGTGGGGGGAATAGTGCCCCATCGTTGGTGCCAGTGGGGGGAATAGTGCCCCATCGTTGGTGCCAGTGGGGGGAATAGTGCCCCATCGTTGGTGCCAGTGGGGGGAATAGTGCCCCATCGTTGGTGCCAGTGGGGGGAATAGTGCCCCATCGTTGGTGCCAGTGGGGGGAATAGTGCCCCATCGTTGGTGCCAGTGGGGGGAATAGTGCCCCATCGTTGGTGCCAGTGGGGGGAATAGTGCCCCATCGTTGGTGCCAGTGGGGGGAATAGTGCCCCATCGTTGGTGCCAGTGGGGGGAATAGTGCCCCATCGTTGGTGCCAGTGGGGGGAATAGTGCCCCATCGTTGGTGCCAGTGGGGGGAATAGTGCCCCATCGTTGGTGCCAGTGGGGGGAATAGTGCCCCATCGTTGGTGCCAGTGGGGGGAATAGTGCCCCATCGTTGGTGCCAGTGGGGGGAATAGTGCCCCATCGTTGGTGCCAGTGGGGGGAATAGTGCCCCATCGTTGGTGCCAGTGGGGGGAATAGTGCCCCATCGTTGGTGCCAGTGGGGGGAATAGTGCCCCATCGTTGGTGCCAGTGGGGGGAATAGTGCCCCATCGTTGGTGCCAGTGGGGGGAATAGTGCCCCATCGTTGGTGCCAGTGGGGGGAATAGTGCCCCATCGTTGGTGCCAGTGGGGGGAATAGTGCCCCATCGTTGGTGCCAGTGGGGGGAATAGTGCCCCATCGTTGGTGCCAGTGGGGGGAATAGTGCCCCATCGTTGGTGCCAGTGGGGGGAATAGTGCCCCATCGTTGGTGCCAGTGGGGGGAATAGTGCCCCATCGTTGGTGCCAGTGGGGGGGAATAGTGCCCCATCGTTGGTGCCAGTGGGGGGAATAGTGCCCCATCGTTGGTGCCAGTGGGGGGAATAGTGCCCCATCGTTGGTGCCAGTGGGGGGAATAGTGCCCCATCGTTGGTGCCAGTGGGGGGAATAGTGCCCCATCGTTGGTGCCAGTGGGGGGAATAGTGCCCCATCGTTGGTGCCAGTGGGGGGAATAGTGCCCCATCGTTGGTGCCAGTGGGGGGAATAGTGCCCCATCGTTGGTGCCAGTGGGGGGAATAGTGCCCCATCGTTGGTGCCAGTGGGGGGAATAGTGCCCCATCGTTGGTGCCAGTGGGGGGAATAGTGCCCCATCGTTGGTGCCAGTGGGGGGAATAGTGCCCCATCGTTGGTGCCAGTGGGGGGAATAGTGCCCCATCGTTGGTGCCAGTGGGGGGAATAGTGCCCCATCGTTGGTGCCAGTGGGGGGAATAGTGCCCCATCGTTGGTGCCAGTGGGGGGAATAGTGCCCCATCGTTGGTGCCAGTGGGGGGAATAGTGCCCCATCGTTGGTGCCAGTGGGGGGAATAGTGCCCCATCGTTGGTGCCAGTGGGGGGAATAGTGCCCCATCGTTGGTGCCAGTGGGGGGAATAGTGCCCCATCGTTGGTGCCAGTGGGGGGAATAGTGCCCCATCGTTGGTGCCAGTGGGGGGAATAGTGCCCCATCGTTGGTGCCAGTGGGGGGAATAGTGCCCCATCGTTGGTGCCAGTGGGGGGAATAGTGCCCCATCGTTGGTGCCAGTGGGGGGAATAGTGCCCCATCGTTGGTGCCAGTGGGGGGAATAGTGCCCCATCGTTGGTGCCAGTGGGGGGAATAGTGCCCCATCGTTGGTGCCAGTGGGGGGAATAGTGCCCCATCGTTGGTGCCAGTGGGGGGAATAGTGCCCCATCGTTGGTGCCAGTGGGGGGAATAGTGCCCCATCGTTGGTGCCAGTGGGGGGAATAGTGCCCCATCGTTGGTGCCAGTGGGGGGAATAGTGCCCCATCGTTGGTGCCAGTGGGGGGAATAGTGCCCCATCGTTGGTGCCAGTGGGGGGAATAGTGCCCCATCGTTGGTGCCAGTGGGGGGAATAGTGCCCCATCGTTGGTGCCAGTGGGGGGAATAGTGCCCCATCGTTGGTGCCAGTGGGGGGAATAGTGCCCCATCGTTGGTGCCAGTGGGGGGAATAGTGCCCCATCGTTGGTGCCAGTGGGGGGAATAGTGCCCCATCGTTGGTGCCAGTGGGGGGAATAGTGCCCCATCGTTGGTGCCAGTGGGGGGAATAGTGCCCCATCGTTGGTGCCAGTGGGGGGAATAGTGCCCCATCGTTGGTGCCAGTGGGGGGAATAGTGCCCCATCGTTGGTGCCAGTGGGGGGAATAGTGCCCCATCGTTGGTGCCAGTGGGGGGAATAGTGCCCCATCGTTGGTGCCAGTGGGGGGAATAGTGCCCCATCGTTGGTGCCAGTGGGGGGAATAGTGCCCCATCGTTGGTGCCAGTGGGGGGAATAGTGCCCCATCGTTGGTGCCAGTGGGGGGAATAGTGCCCCATCGTTGGTGCCAGTGGGGGGAATAGTGCCCCATCGTTGGTGCCAGTGGGGGGAATAGTGCCCCATCGTTGGTGCCAGTGGGGGGAATAGTGCCCCATCGTTGGTGCCAGTGGGGGGAATAGTGCCCCATCGTTGGTGCCAGTGGGGGGAATAGTGCCCCATCGTTGGTGCCAGTGGGGGGAATAGTGCCCCATCGTTGGTGCCAGTGGGGGGAATAGTGCCCCATCGTTGGTGCCAGTGGGGGGAATAGTGCCCCATCGTTGGTGCCAGTGGGGGGAATAGTGCCCCATCGTTGGTGCCAGTGGGGGGAATAGTGCCCCATCGTTGGTGCCAGTGGGGGGAATAGTGCCCCATCGTTGGTGCCAGTGGGGGGAATAGTGCCCCATCGTTGGTGCCAGTGGGGGGAATAGTGCCCCATCGTTGGTGCCAGTGGGGGGAATAGTGCCCCATCGTTGGTGCCAGTGGGGGGAATAGTGCCCCATCGTTGGTGCCAGTGGGGGGAATAGTGCCCCATCGTTGGTGCCAGTGGGGGGAATAGTGCCCCATCGTTGGTGCCAGTGGGGGGAATAGTGCCCCATCGTTGGTGCCAGTGGGGGGAATAGTGCCCCATCGTTGGTGCCAGTGGGGGGAATAGTGCCCCATCGTTGGTGCCAGTGGGGGGAATAGTGCCCCATCGTTGGTGCCAGTGGGGGGAATAGTGCCCCATCGTTGGTGCCAGTGGGGGGAATAGTGCCCCATCGTTGGTGCCAGTGGGGGGAATAGTGCCCCATCGTTGGTGCCAGTGGGGGGAATAGTGCCCCATCGTTGGTGCCAGTGGGGGGAATAGTGCCCCATCGTTGGTGCCAGTGGGGGGAATAGTGCCCCATCGTTGGTGCCAGTGGGGGGAATAGTGCCCCATCGTTGGTGCCAGTGGGGGGAATAGTGCCCCATCGTTGGTGCCAGTGGGGGGAATAGTGCCCCATCGTTGGTGCCAGTGGGGGGAATAGTGCCCCATCGTTGGTGCCAGTGGGGGGAATAGTGCCCCATCGTTGGTGCCAGTGGGAGGAATAGTGCCCCATCGTTGGTGCCAGTGGGAGGAATAGTGCCCCATCGTTGGTGCCAGTGGGAGGAATAGTGCCCCATCGTTGGTGCCAGTGGGAGGAATAGTGCCCCATCGTTGGTGCCAGTGGGAGGAATAGTGCCCCATCGTTGGTGCCAGTGGGAGGAATAGTGCCCCATCGTTGGTGCCAGTGGGGGGAATAGTGCCCCATCGTTGGTGCCAGTGGCGGGAATAGTGCCCCAACGTTGGTGCCAGTGGGAGGAATAGTGCCCCATCGTTGGTGCCAGTGGGAAGAATAGTGCCCCATCGTTGGTGCCAGTGGGAAGAATAGTGCCCCATCATTGGTGCCAGTGGGAAGAATAGTGCCCCATCATTGGTGCCAGTGGGAGGAATAGTGCCCCATCATTGGTGCCAGTGGGAGGAATAGTGCCCCATCATTGGTGCCAGTGGGAGGAATAGTGCCCCATCGTTGGTACCAGTGGGAGGAATAGTGCCCCATCGTTGGTGCCAGTGGGAGGAATAGTGCCCCATCGTTGGTGCCAGTGGGAGGAATAGTGCCCCATCGTTGGTGCCAGTGGGAGGAATAGTGCCCCATCGTTGGTGCCAGTGGGAGGAATAGTGCCCCATCGTTGGTGCCAGTGGGAGGAATAGTGCCCCATCGTTGGTGCCAGTGGGAGGAATAGTGCCCCATCGTTGGTGCCAGTGGGAGGAATAGTGCCCCATCGTTGGTGCCAGTGGGGGGAATAGTGCCCCATCGTTGGTGCCAGTGGGAGGAATAGTGCCCCAACATTGGTGCCAGTGGGAGGAATAGTGCCCCATCATAGGTGTCAGTGGGGGGAATAGTGCCCCATCATAGGTGTCAGTGGGGGGAATAGTGCCCCATCATAGGTGTCAGTGGGGGGAATAGTGCCCCATCATTGGTGTTAGTGGGAGTAATAGTGCCCCATCATTGGTGTCAGTGGGGGGAATAGTGCCCCATCATTGGTGTCAGTGGGGGGGAATAGTGCCCCATTATTGGTGTCAGTGGGGGGGAATAGTGCCCCATCATTGGTATTAGTGACACCAATGATTGGGCACTATTCCTCCCACTGACACCAATGATACTTACCTTGCTGACCCCTGCTCCAGCCTGGGCTCACTCGCTCCCTCCCTCTCCCTCTGGTACAGACACTTACCGGCAGCTGTCTTCTTTCTCCAGCCGCTCTCCTCCTCTTCACTGGCTCGATCTTCGTGGTGCCGCTCGGCTCCTTCTCTCCAAGCTCCACCTCCTCGCCGGTGATTGGCCGCCTGTGTGCCTCTCCTGAGCTACAGTTCCAGCGGCCAATCACCGGCGAGGATTGATCCCGGGGGTGTGTCCAGATGACAGGGGCGGCATGTCATCCTGCCCACACCTGGAGACGGATAGAGGAGCGGTGTCTCGGTTCCTAAGACCATCGGAAATATGTGTTTTCCGATGGTCTTAGGCGACCCCTGTGAAAGGGTCGTTCGACCCCCAAAGGGGTCGCGACCCACAGGTTGAGAACCGCTGATCTATGGCCTTCTTAAGTCAAATTAGATCAGCCTTTCTCAACCAGAGTTCCTCCGGAGGTTTCTAAAGGATCCTTGAGCAGTAAACTGAACTCCACCTACATTGACCACCAATGCAGAAGGGCAATTTTCCAACTTTCCACCAAAGCAAGGTGTTAACCATTAATGCTGGCTATTGTTTAATTTTGTTACAATTTACTGATTTTATTAATGTAACATGGGCTGTAATGGTGATCATTTTTAGTAGGGGTTACCAAAGACCTTATTTGTTGAGGGGTTCCTCAGGTGTGGAAACCATGTATGGTCAAAATGAAAAATCATATTAATTTCCACATTGTATTTCTAGCCTACTTCTTTTACTCTGAACAATCATGAAGTTGGTAAATGCACTTTGTGAAGATCCCCACACATTTACCGAATTCTGTGACGCATTTTTCCTATGCCCAGTTTATAGGCTCTGCTGTGTTACATTTCACAGAGTCCATCTTCTGAACTACAGAGGTGTTGAGGGGAGGAGCATCAGGAGGCAAAGTCAGTACAGGAATCACAGCTTGCAAGGTACTATGGGTTATGTAGTCCTTAGAAATTGTATGTATGCAGCAGAGGAGAAGTTGCAAAGCATGCAGGGAATCCAGGAAGTTATGGCAGAAGATGGCCAGAAAACAGTCATAACTCACAACATAAAAGAACAATTTTAAAGTAAGCTTATATTGGATTGTCAAAAATAACTATTGTTTGTATTGCTATTACAATGTTAATGCTAGAATATAAAAGTGTACACTGGAACCATTTAAAGTGGTTATAAAAGCTAAAAGGTTTTTTCTACCTTAATGCATTCTCTGCATTAAAAAGGTAAAAAAACTTTTTGTGCAGCTCCACATCCCCTGCCCACCCAAAATACTTGCCTGAGCCTGATCTTGATCCAACGCTGTGTCCAAGAGTAAGTGCTGCTCTCTCTGTCCCTCCTCACTGGACTTAATGAGAGCAGTGGGAGCCATTGGTTCCTGCTGCTATCAATCAAAACGAGGGAGCAGAGGGCGAGGCCCACATGAGTGCCCCCATAGCAAGAGGCAATGTTGTTTTTGTGGTTTGGAAATTTACATGACCTACACACCTACAAGGGATGGGGGGGATATGTAGGGGTTTCACTGGACAGAACTAGGTACCCCAGACAACCACATTTACTCTTCTGCCTAGAAATCAAACAACTGGCTATTATAATTTAGATTTATATTACTAATGAGGGCAACATGATACCTTGCAGTATTATTCAATTTGTCATAACTCTAGCACTTAGATACTAACAATCCAAGTGTGAGGGGGGTTGGGGGGGGGGGGGACATAAATGATTGAGGTGAATGTTTGTAAACATGTAAATGCTTGCTTGTAATAAGACAGCAATACCTATTTCTAAAAGGTTCTTTTTAGCTAAAATATATCAGAGACTAGTAAGGAATTGATTTGTAAATTATTTAGGATGCCAGGCAATAAAAGATAAAATTACACGTAAAATAGGTCAGTAAAAACCAAATTAGAGCCAGACCTGTAAATAAGATGCTAGCTGCTTGCTATAAATCAATCAAGGACAAGATTACCTCTCGTAAAAACAAAAATTAGCCTATCTTACCTATTTCCCTAATCCAAGTTAGAAACCCCCCACAGGATTTTTTTTCTAAAATAAGAGCTGATCCATGTTATATGGGCAGAAGAGGTGCATCTATTGCTTACCGTAGCGGTTCTTTACAGATAAGGTCATATACAATAATTTGTGAAGTTAGAAAATTCTACACATACACATAGAGTTCCTTTGGAAGGACCATCACACAATTCTTTTACACTTACGTTTGATCTTCTTCATAAATCTTCCTGACAATTGCATCTACCAGGATTTTCTCCCTCAGGAATTCCTGATAAGCTTCCTGCCTCTTCATCTCCTTTTCTTCCAGCTGTGTTTCCAGCTCCTTCTGGTAATGGAGCTTCTCATGATAGCGCCTGGTCTCAGTGGCCAGTTCCTCCTCTGAAGCCCTTTCATGTTCCTCCTTCATTTTGCGAGCTATTTCAGCTTCACGTTTCTATTCAATATGCAAATGTTTTGTAAGTGACAGGTTAGAGAAATAAAATCTCAATGACAAAAAACAAGATTTTTGTGCCCACTGTAAAAAACCTTTTCTTGGATTCCTTTGCAAGATACAGGGATTCAGATACTGTCAGACTATACTGCTGCCTACAGGTTTGCAAATTGGCAAACAAAAAATGAAGGTCAGCCCCAGAATAACCTATTCTCCTTTCAGCATGCCTCAGTTTGTAGTGATCAGCACCAAGAGAATGAACATAAGCACAGAGGGGTGGGACCTGCGTCCCATAATGAACTCACAGAAAAGGATTTTACAACACAACAAATCCTATTTTCTCTTTCTCGTCCACTGAAGGAGATAGGAAATGGGATAATGTCAGGAAGTAGTCCAACTGAGGGGTGGCCTAAACAGCAACATCCGCTAACATGCCAAAAAATGAGAGCTGGGGACCGCTTACAGCCCAGCGGCCACCTGAAGAAGCAAATGTCATTCACAGTATGCCTTAACTATAACTGATCTGGCAAACTTAAATTGATGGGTTTAGTTCCGCTCTAAGGGAATGAGTACAAGCGAGGCTCAGAATCATGGTATCATCCAGCTCAGGAACCTAACTACCTCTCTTGTCGCCTAAATAGCTTCTATTCACACTCACTTTCTTGGTGGTAAAAGGCACAGCAACACCTTGATGGTGTCAAATGGAGTATAAACCAGGAGACTTTCCCAGGTAAAGATTCCACAATACAGAAGGAACCACTTCTTCTGGAAGGCCATATAATAGCGCCATGGATGATAGTTCTCCAATAGGGGTAACTGCCCAATATGGGGAGAGGCATCAATTCCAGCTTCCGAGAGATGCTGTGTGATCACACCAGGGACTGCTTAGTCTATACAGACAAAGCCATTAGACTGCACAAGAAAAAGTCTGGGAAGAGCAGAGAAGGGGACTGAAACAGACAGACAACCCTAAAAGGAGGGTCACCCACAGGTATCAGACAGCTTCCAGTGCTGAAACCTGATGAAGCCAGATCCATCCAGGTGTTAGGCTGTTTGAGGAGATGCTGACCTCAAAGATCAAGAAAGCTGACTCCCTTTAAACAGAAGGTTGTCTGAGTGTCCCACAGTGGGGATGCCAGGAAAAGGCACTAGGCAAGAATCAATGCTCCCAGTAGTATCAGGTGTGCATGAGCAACAATAAGGATCCAGATTCTTATCCTGACAGAGAACAGTCAGAACTGGTCCCAGTCAAACTAATAGGTCAGGGGTCCCTTTGGAGAACAGAAACACTGAGGGATACCATGTACCATTAAAGGTTTTATATGTCCCAAGGACAGGGGATTTCCCTGAGAGGTAGTTTTGGCCTGCATGGGACACAGCTCCAGAGACCGGGTTGACACATGGACAGGAGTAAGAAGTGGGTGAAACTCATGTGAAAGGTACATTAATGTGTCCAATAGCACAGGGGAGATAAGAGGAAACAGATGGAGTGGGCACCAGAAGCAAGGGATTAGTCTGTGATCCTAACAGGGTGCTCTCTGCACCGGAATGCAACATAATCCAAGGACCTGCCAGGGTTCAGACTCAGTCCCCCACTTTTAGAAGTGGGAGCACACCTTCAAGCAGAAGGCTTTTTAAAGGGCCTAGAATGGGGGAAATATGGGACTACCTCCTTCATTGAGGCAGGAGTTCAAATTGTCCTTCCTTGGAATTCCCGATATAGACTATCATTTAACAAAAAAGGGGAACATCCAACACACCCTCTGGTGAGGCCAAGGACTCTTCACAGTGCTTCCTGTCCGCACAAAGATATACCCTGAATAGCGGGTGTAATGAAAAGGTCTTTGTGTACTGCATCAATAAGAGGCTAAACAATCCCTTGTAATTCTGAGGTGAAAGCAAAAAACTGCAGTGCTTCATAAACAGTCTCTTCGCAGATAAATTGTTGGAACTTTGGATGTGAGTCAGAGGTGGTCACAGCGACCGGTGGCCCAGCCTGTCCTAACCTCATAAATGGCAGACAAAGACTCTGCAGAGAACAGTGTTGGTTCATGCTCCGAGCCTCGGCAATCAGTACCTGCGAGAGATTGGGTGTATTTGGCCACAATATCTTCAGTGACTGCAGTAGAGGTCCCTGATGTCAGGGTAGGGGATTCAGCCTCATCTCACTGTATTCCAGATGACAGAGATGGTGCTTTCAGAGAACACAATGTGGATGCCCTGTAAGCTGTTTGCAAAGTTTTGGTCACCATAGCAGCAGGACTCCCCCCATTGTGTACAAACATGTTGTACCCACATGGAGGTGATGCATCTAGGACCAAAGTGTGAGGTAAGGCTTTAGGTACTCATAAAGCCAGGCAGCTGATGAGGGATAGACGGCTGGAGTAGACCAGGTTACTGTAGGCAGGTAGCAGGAACAGAATGGAAACTAGAGTTCTATGAGGTGCTTTGCAAAACAAGAGCAGCAGTGGACTGTTGCTTTCTCTACACTGAATGGCAAGAACTCAGTCCCTCAGCTTTAACTCTCTCCGCAATTGAACAAACAGTAGCAGGAAATCTGAAAAGGTGCCCAGCGGTCATACATACTGAAGTACCTCCCAGAGCTTAGCTTGATCAGCCTTCTCAACAGAATGAGCCTTCGTAAACAAGGCAAGTGCAGAGGAACTGCTACGGCTCTCACCCTGAAAACACTCTATGGCTACCTTTTACCAGCTTGTGATGTTTGTAAAGCGCCATAAGCAGAACTCAGCACATGATAGTCACATTACGGGATTGCCCTACAATGTGCAGTGTTCAACAGACTATGGCACAAAAGGCAAAGTGCCTAAATAGAGACCAGCTCGAGCAGGTATGTAGTGACAAATCCTGTTTGAAGGTAATAGACGTTAATAAAAGAAGAATCCAATAAATAAATAAAGGCTAGCAAAATTTTTTTGACTTTTCTCAGCACAGCTGAAGAAAAGATGTCTATCCTTCTAGGCCAAAAATTTTTTTTCCAGTGTCCAATCCTCCTGTACGTGACAGTATAGTCCAATAGTATCTGAATTCCTGAGTCCCTCAATGGATGAGAAGAAAAAAAAATATAAACATCCACATGGGTTCATTAATTCACATGTATGCTTAAAGTGTATTTAAATCCTAAACAATGAACTTTTCTTCTTCGCTCCATTTTGATCTGCTGAATATACAATTGAAAGCGTTACATTATGTTGGTTAAATAGGTGCAAAGAATACCCATTGATTTTGCAGGAATCTCATGAGCAGAGAACCTCCTGTGTTCTCTGCCAGTGCAGTAGGAGGGATCATAAAGTTGAGAGGAGACCTATATTCTTGGTAATCCATCATAAATTAAATGGGGAGGGCTGACAACATGCGCTTTGGTATTCAGAGCAAAAAAATACATGGTTGTCAGATCAATGAGGATGGTAGGAGCACAGTATTTTTCTGGCACATCAAGTTATTTTTCTTTGTACTTGCAGCATGGGAGGCAATGCTGAGGAATGTGCATGCATTGCAGATATGTATAAAACATGTTTTTTTTTTTTCTTGATACATGCTTCATGTATTTTTACAGGGCCGCTTACAGTTCTGTGTAGGAACAGTACATATGTTCAGGTTATTCTTCAGGTATGGGCAAGCCTCTGCACCACCACACTCACTAAAGGCTGGAAGCATTGCCATTGTGCAACAAGTGCTTCACAAAGGGCTTTTTACTAGTTTAGCAGTGGCTGAATTGATTTCTTCTGTGTTTGCCTTTAGCTAGGTTCTTTCACTGGTAGCAGCCATTTCTACTCCACTGAGAAATTTACAGCTGAAGGCAAAATATAGTGTTGATCAGACTGAGCTGCTCTGTAATATTATGTCAAGGGTCAAAAGATAAATGTAGCATTCAGGACCACCAGAAGGAAAAACGTCCTTCTTTTGATAAGCTGATAAAAATTGCCAGGAAAAAAATGTACAAGTACATTGGATATGTTGATCCAGAAATATGTCTAACTTTGTATTATAGTGTTACATATAGTCTGTGCACTGTATATACATTTCTATGTACTGTCTGCTTCTAGTCTTTACTTGCACACTGTACTAAAATGTTTTTCTTTGATTTCATTATCTTTGGATTTAATAAAATTGGACAACATTTGTTTTGTACGAAGTATAATGTTTTTCTCTTAGCAATCTAGGAGACAAAGGTAATCTTCAAAGTGAACAGGACAGGAAAATCTTTAAAGTGAACAGGAGATTATATGTAAAGTAAAAGTAAGGCTGTAGAGCAGGCACCCTAACATGATTTTACTGCACTTATTTTAACAATCTCAACCCCATCAAAATGCAGGACTCTTTTGCAAGCATTTTTGTTTAAATCTGTCTGGAGTTCAATTTTAAACCAGCAGTGCTGCTCTTATGAACACAACCTCTGGGTTCCCAGACTTAATCTTTGGAATTAATGACTTTCTAGAATAACTAACAAAAAGCAAAAAGTAAGAGTAATGTCTTTTAAATAGCCAATCATAGATTAGTGTTGTTCTTATCAAAAGGTAAAAAAAAAAGCAAAAAACAAAACAAAAAAAACATACCATTTTCTCATATCTGAAGACCTCTTTTTCTGCTATTTGTGCAGCCCGCTCCCTAGTTAAATAGGCAGACTTCAGCTTTTGCTCTAATTCTCGGAGCTCCAGGCTGGGAAAACAGTACAGTCATTATGAACAAGATAAGTGTAGGCATACAAAATGCAATTCTTATGCTTAAGCAGGTTTTTTAACCACTATCCCTCTCTCCCACCTGTATACCCCTATGGAAGACAGAGGTTTTTAGATTTCTGCTATGGGCCTGTGTATTCTACAACAACTTTGGATAACAAAGTAATACATAAATTGTTTTTCTAACCGACAAACAAGGCTTTCCTTTGCGATATTGTCTTGCAAATATTTTTATTTAATTCTAAAAAAAAACAAAGTAACAAAACTCAAAAAAGGCACTTTTTTTGCAAGTGTTCATTTAAAATAGTGTTACTGTAGAATAAAAATATACTTTTTATAACTTGTCCCATTTAAAAATGAGACAAATTTATGATTATGGTACAAGGCATTGTTAATTTATTTATACATGAAATAGATATATTTAAAAAAAAAAAAAAAAAAAAAAAAAAAAAAAGCATCCACAGATGGAAGTTTATATGAACGGTGTTGATAAACATGTCAGACAGTTCTTTCTTGACATCTGCAGCTGCTATGTATACAGCAACGCCTGGCGTTATGTTCAGAGCTGAAAATTGCAGCCAATCGGGAAGAGGAAGGCAGTAGCAAAGGTTCAAAAAGGACTGGAATTGCTACTCAACTCAAGAAAAAAAAAAAAAACACTTCTAGAAGTAGAGAATAAAATGGTTTGCCTTTAATTCAATGAACTACCTGTTCTCACGTATCTGTTGCCTTAGTTTTTCATCTTTCAGCTTTTCTTGGTTGATCCTAGCCAGTTCCTTAGCCATTCTTTCTTCTTGTTCCAACTGTAATTCCTTAAGTCTTTTGGTTTCCTCTGTCTATATTTAAAATAGAAATACATTGTGAAATGATGTATACATTTCATTTTGCAAAGTAACTTGGACATATTATTCACAACTTTACACTACAGAAAGTGTAAAGACATTCATTTTTGCCAACAAATCTGACAACTGAACATTTGTTGAAAATTGAGAAAAAAGAAAAAAAAAAATGGCATGTCTCAGCTGTCTACGGTGGAAGCAGACACAATCCACCTCCCAGTAATTGGCACACAAAATGCTCTTTGTGCTAGTGCATTCTACCACACTGTAAAACGCTAGTCACTGATGGGACACAGAAAACAATTGTTTTCTATGTGCCCTATTCAAACAGAAACACAGCCAAGAACTTTGCTGCAGTGATCTGCGATAAAATGCAGGAATGCTATATTTTATTACAGCGCACTGGATAGGATTGCATGCCACTGAACAGAAGTACAGAGCATCAAGCTGGTGTATAGCGACAAGAATGAAGTGTCACTTTTGTACAGTTCAAATAACATTAGTACAAAAAAAAAGTGAGCTGTGTGATGAGCTGAATTGAGCACCATACCGCCTCCTACTGCCGGCTCACTGCAACTGGAGCAGACAGCTGTTAGTCTAAACTGCTGCAGCTTACCTGTGCAACATCTGTCTGTTCAATGTGAATGGGCCCTAATGACATTAGATTATCAGCCAATTTACATACTGGAAGCTTATCAAGATCCAAAAATTGGACAAAATGTTTTCACTTTAAAACTGGACTTTAGTCAAATCAGCTAAATTCACAAATGAAGTACAAAATATGGGAAGCATTTTCGTATTTACAAAAACTGTATTGTGATCCAGGAATCCCTTACAGACAGTACAGCTAGATCTTAACCCTCCACTGCAGCATCAGCTTTGTCAAAACACCCCCCCCAACATGCTGAATGGACAATGAAACCAAAGAAGCTCACTGAGGAGGTTATACCTCTACTCACTGCTGGCACTGCAACAGTTCCTGGCTAGTTCCTAGTGCTGGTATCTTACTAAATATAAATATCTTCCTGTCCTTGTGTCATCAAGCAAACAGACAAACAAAAAAAAAAAAATTGAGAGGCCCTAACTATTTTTTTCATATTTCTACAAATGTCCTGACACAAAGTGAGGTGAAATCATCTCAACAAGGTCACAGATGGCAATAAACTAACTGATGAAAATGGCAAAATTTTACATTACATAAACTTGGGTGAACCATTTTATGACTCGCAATTTGACCGCCGGCTCCTTCATATATAGAATACCCCAACTTCCTATTCTTATTTGTGGTGATGGAGATTGTGAGTCCCGTGAATTAAGCCCCAGTTCACATATATGCAGCCATGCGGGCCGCGTTTTGCATGCGCATGAGAGCCTATTTATTTGAATGGACTCCCATGTCCGTGACACACATGGAAGAAGTCCCTGCACCTCTTCCGAAAACACAGCCCGCACGGGAACCTTGGTTCCCAGTACAGTTGCGTTTTCCAGTGAGAGCGGCGTGCCGTTAGAACTAATGGCACCCGCCCACGCGTCCGCATTTCTCTGTGCGGGTGGGGCGGCTGCACGGATTTTCGTGCGGATCCTCAGTGGCACCACTTGCACATATGTGAACCTAGCCTTCAAGTGAATCAGCTGCCATTATCTAAGGAGATCTAAAAGGGACCTGCTGCCACCTGCAGTCCTGTCTGGGAGATACATGCTGCTGTTCGACAGTCATGCTTTTAAGGCTACGTTCACACTAGCCTTGTGTGCAGGCGGCAGAGAGGCGTTTGGGAAGCGTTTTTACCGCTTCCCAAACGCCTCTGCCAATTCTGCACATTACAGCACATGGTGCTGTTCTAACGGGAGCGTTTGCGTCGCGTCGCGGCAAAACGGACGCCTCTGGACGAGTCAAGAGGCTTTGAAGCCTCCTATTCTCGTCTATGGTGCCGCTCCGCAAACGCCCGGCCGGCGTTTGCGGTGCGGTTGCGGGGCGTTTGCGGAGCGGTAACACCACTCAAACTGCATTATAGGCGTTTGTGGGGCGTTATTAACGCCCGGCAAACGCCTAGCAACCGCCGCTAAACCGCGCATGCGGTGTTTGCGGAGCGTTAAAAAACGCTCCGCAAACGCCGGACCAACGCTTGCCAAACGCTATAGGGGCGTTTGGCAAGCGTTGGCAAAACAGCCTAGTGTGAACGAGCCCTAAGACCTGTATATTTATATAGGTCCATTAGTTCAGGTGAGCGGCTACTTGTTCTGGTGGTGGTACACTTTTAAAGTTTGGTGAAGCACGTGAATATTGGTGGAGCACTTTCACAGGCAAGATGGGAGTGTAAATTACAAACGACTGTTATTTTGTTATATTTTTTTTTTTTTTTTAATTCACCTACTCTTTTTGATATATGGAACTGTGATTATTTTTGTGTATATGTATTTTACATTTCATTTTGTGTATTGATTTTGATTGTCACAGAGCAGCGCAACACTATTTATCTGATTCCTCCTGTATTCAATCATATTGTAACAGTACTGCTTGCCCTCACATTGTAAAGTGCTGCGCAAACTGTTGGCGCTATATAAATGCTGTATAATAATTATTATTATATAGTATTTATTATTGAGAATACCCCATCCTTTCCCTAGCCTTCCCTGTTAAAATTCATACCCCCAAACTTGCTCTGCTGCTTAACTGAACCTTCTGTCTTCATAGAAAATAGTTAAAAGTGTACAGTGCAGTCTGAATTAGATCTTAACTTGAAAAAGGGATGGGTGGGAAGAGGAGGGAGAATCAGGAGTGTCTTGCCATTCTAAACATCGCTTGGTATTTCTATTAATGCCATGCATGCAAGGGTGACTCCACAACACACTGCAAGATAAAGGAGCCACCCTGGAACAGGAAACCTGGGGCAGGGTGCATGGCACCAGTTTACACAGAAAAATAGGCAAGGATTAAATGATACAGAAGCTGCATACTCTGTATGTGATTATATCACCTGCTGAAAGTGATTAAAAACTGATGGTTTAATATCACTTTAAAGCAGAACTACACTGCATCTGAGCCCCACAAACCAAAAATGCTATTTAACCCTATTGCTGCCAGAGCCTTGTTTTGCACACCATATTACCACAAAGGTCTAGGAAATGCAAAAAAATTTAGAAAATAAAAAAATAAAAAAAAACACACAAAAGTGAATTGTAGGGGGCACAAATGCCCCCTTTTTTTGTAAAATATAAAAGACGAGGTTGCACCGAGTAAACAGATACCAAACATGTCAAACCATCTGTGAAATGGCAATGAACTTTAGTACCCTATATTTTCTATAGGCGACGCTTCAAAGTGCCCTATAGGTCATCAGTTTAGTGTTACGAATGAGGTCTTGTGCTAGAAATATTGCTCTCACTCTGGCGTGCGCGGTGATATGTAACGTGTATCTCAATCAATGTTTTCACATGTAGGTGCCCCCGACACATGAGTTTACGTTCATACATGCGTATTTTTTTGCTTAACCACTTGCCCTCCAGAGGATTTACCCCCCTTTCCTGACCAGGCCTTTTTTTTGCATTACAACACTGCGTTCGTTTAACTGACAATTACGCGGTCATGCAAGGATGCACCCAAATTAAATTTAGGTCATTTTTTCCCCACAAATACAGCTTTATTTCTATGGTATTTGATCACCTGTGCAGTTTATTTTTTTGTGCTGTAAAAAAAAAAAAAAAAAGACCAACGATTTTGAGAAAAAAAAAACAATATTTTTGACTTTTTGCTATTAAACATTTTTTTAAAAAAACAAAATTTCATCATAAATTTAGGCCAAAATGTATTCTGCTCCATGTCTTTGCTAAAAAAAATCCCAATATGTGTGAATTAATTGGTTTACATGAAAGTTATAGCATTTACAAATGGCGGTATATATACTGGGATTGTTTTTAACTTTTACTAATAATGGTGGCGATCTGCAACTTATAGCAGGACTGCTGCGGGCATTCTGACACTGGGGGGAAACTGACTTGGTGTCACTGACATCCCCACTGACACCAATACAGTGATCAGTGCTAATAAAAAGCACTGACACTGTACCAAAGGCACTGGGAAGGAAGGGGTGATCAAAGAGTTAAGTGTGTGCTATGTGCGTGTGTGCTTCACTGTGCAGGAGCTGACAGGGCTGAGAACTGTATTGTTTACATACAGTTCTCTCCCTCCATCGGTAAAGCTCCTCGATCCCTGGGTGTCAGCGAATAACCACCAGCTGGGACCCAGTGATTGACAGCCGAGGCCACGAGCAGCAGCGCGGGTAGGGCACGCCCCATACCCGGAAATGCAAAATCACGCATATACGTGATTTTGCGCACCCCTGCCGCCCTGTAGCAATATATCTACTATAGGGTGGCGGGAAAGCGGTTAACTTTTTTTTTTTCTTCATCACAAGGGAGACAAAAAGTCCCATATGTGATGACTTTTTGCGCTGTTACTAGGGGGTGTGTGGAAGCAATTGGGTGGACCTGGCAGCAAAAGGGATAATTCAGTTTTAATATTCAAAGCAAACTCACTCATCCATCCATGTCTCTATTCTTTATTTTGCTGAGAAAACACTTTGAAAAACACGCCCTAGCATTTCTGACCATGGCCATCTTGAGTAAGGGCAGATGATTCATGTAGCATTTACTTCCTGGAATCCATTCGCCCTTAGCTCAGGAATAAAGATAGGAGGGTGTACTTTGCCGAGACAGCCCCTCCTCCTCTCCTGAAGACTCTTGGGTTGCATGCCATCATTTGCCTAGGCCTGGAAACCAGGAAGTAACTGAAGAAATTAAAAAAAAATAAAAAAAAAAAAGAGAAAAAAAAAAGTTTGTTATGATATAATTTTCTATCTATTTACTAATGCTAGCAACAGAAGGATTAAAAATAGTCAATGTTGCTTGAGAGTGTGAAGTTCCGATTTAAGTCACAAAACCTAGAATAAATGTAATGCTTTTTAGATCTTACTAATTGTAAACAAAAAGAATACAGATTCCATCCAATCACAATCCTAAGCCACATGGTTATCCAAGTATGAAATAAAAGGTCAGCAGATTCTTACTTGCTGAATGGCATCCTCCATTTGTCTCTCCTGTTCTTCATCTTGCAGTCTTCTAAGATAGCGTTTCTTCTCCACACGCTCCTCACTTTTTAGACATGCTTCCAGCTGCTGCTCTTGGCTCAGTCTTTTTATCTGGTCTTCCCGAATAAATTCATGACGTCGAGCTTCAGCTATCTGCTTTTCCCTCTGACTGTACGTCATTCCCCTCTTTGAAACCTAATCAAAAAGATCAAAATTCACCAAAATTCACCAAGAGAATGCTAAGGAGGAGATAAAGTGTAAACCCCATCAATGATCTTCTCGAATGATCTAACTTTAGGTCTGTTAAAAATATACCATATGTGCCAAATCTGTTGATCCTGCCAGAAATCTAGTGACATAGGGAAGAAGTACCCTCTGCTGCACTGTTATCGGTTACCATTATTCCCTGCTGATTCTATGGACAACAGAATACTTCCTCCCTATGTTATGCAGAAATGGAGAGGGGTAAGTATTCTGTAGTCCTAATATACTTGCTGTCCTTCGGGGACAATACTGTTTCTCTATAGATACAGTACAGTCAGGGGAAGTCATAAAGAGTATCTATGACGCTCTTTAGTATTTCCTTTTGCCTCCATGTAACAAATGCTGGTGTGTGCGACAGATTCAAGTACCTGTTAGAAAAGGTACATGAATCTGGGGCAAGCACCATGTGCAGAGGCATACCAAGACTAGGGTGTCCCTACAGCACTCCCTTTGCTGCAGCCATCACACAGACATGAACTTTGCAGCTGGGTGTGGAAGGCCTGATGGGGATGTACACACACTTATGCAGGCCATACATGGTTCAAATTCCGAACGATTTTTCATCGGAAAATTGAAACACTGTTCGTTTTGTAATCTGATGGTGCCACCAATGATTTAAAAAATCTGTATTTTTTTCACAAATTTTCCAGCATGCCTGATAAACGAAATGGGGAGGAACCACCAAAAATCGTCCGATGTCATTGCCTCACTAACAGAGCTAACATCGGCCGATTATTCTTAGGTCCGATTTTTGTATGAAAATCGTTTGGAATTTGAACCATGTATGGCTTGCATAAAGCTGACCATACATGGGTCGAATTTTGAAAGAATTTTCTTTCGAAAATCTTTACTAAGAATTTTTGTTGGAATTTTACACCATTAGTTGGCCACAGCAACGGACGATTTTCAAGTGACCATCCAATTTGAGTGATTGGGCATGTTGCAAATTTTTTGGAAAAAAAACGTACAAATTTCTAATCAACGATGGGAGAATTGTGTGAGAAATGTAATTGAAAAAAGAAATGAGCATGAGCTGTGACCTGGAAAGAAAAGAAAATTATTGGCCACGAAAATTCTTTCCTGTAGCAACATGAGTTGATATTAAAGGCTTGGTTGGTCGAATTTCGAAATCAATGGTGGCATCATTGGATTACAAAATGCAGGAAATGTCTGATTTTCTAAAGCAAATTTGTTCAGAATTATTATTATTATATAGTGTTTATAAAGCGCCAACAGTTCGCTCAGCGCTGTACATTACAATGGGAGACAGAACATGCGACAGTAGAATACCAATACAATGCGATACACGAGGGGTTCGAGGGCCCTGCTCCTTGAAGCTTACCATCTAGGAGGGAGGGGATAGTGGTACAGGAGGAAATAGCTGTGGGGGATGGAGTGGTAGGAAGAGAGGAGGAGGTCGGGAATTAGCAGGGGGTGGGGTAGGCTTCCCTGAAGAGATGGGTTTTCAGGGTGCGCCTAAAGGAGAGGAGAGTAGGTGATAGTCTGATGGATTGGGGTAGGGAGTTCCATAGTATGGGTGACGCCCTGGAGAAGTCCTGGAGGCGGGCATGGGAGGAGGAGACCAGGGAACTAGAGAGAAGGAGGTCTTGTGAGGAGCGGAGAGTGTGTGTTGGGCGGTACTTGAATATTAGGTCGGTGATGTAGTTTGGGACAGTATGATGGACAGCTTTGTACGTCAGTGTTAGGATTTTGAATTTGATCCGTTGGGCAATCGGAAGCCAGTGGAGGGATTGGCAGAGGGGGGTGGCGGAAACGGAGCGGTTGGTAAGGTGGATGAGTCTGGCTGCCATATTCAGGATCGACTGAAGCGGGGATAGCCTGTGGCGCGGCAGGCCAGTGAGGAGGGAATTCAACCCATGTGTGGCCTGAATAAGTCCCCATCAGATTTGCTCCTCCTCCTTGTGATTGACAGCAGACAGATCCATAGCCAATGGAATCCACCCACTGCCTGCTGTCATTCACATGGAGACAGCAAACCTGATGGGGGACTATTGTCCATGAATCATCCTCAGGCTTCACTCACTGTCAGCATCACAGGTTGCTAGAAGCCTATTGGTTGTGAAGGTGACAGCGTCCTCAACAACCAGTTACAGGTGGGAAGGGGATAGTGGTGGCAAATATGCCGCTCTGCTACACAGCATACAGAGACAGACACCTTGCATGCAGGTGTGACACAGGGGTGCAAGACTTACAGGGTTAAAAAAGGCAGTGAGGTGGAGACACATCGCCTCTCAACTGCCTATCAAATACCTTCTGAAAATCAAGGCAGTGGGGCATGGCATGATCACCCTCTGAAAAGAAGGGCGATGATGCCATGCCCTGCCGCCTACTGAGATTCATCATTGTTTAAACGCTTCCGCTGCCAGAGCTGTTTTTGTGTTTTCTTTGCACGTTTAAAAAATGGTTTTAGGCCTGAAGATTGCATAAACCCCAAAACATGATGGATTTTCTGAAAGCAGAAACCCTGGAGAATAAAATAGTGATAGTCCCAATTGTTTATGCCACATGGTATTGCAGCAAAGGTCTAGGAAACAAAATTTCAGTAAAAAATACACTAAAGTTAATTTTATGGCACACAAATGCAATAAATTACCCATTTTTGGTAAAATATAAAAGATGAGCTTGCGCCGGGTAAATAGATACCCAACATGTCCAACCTTAAATATGTGTGTGTGTTGAAATAGCAAAAAACCTCAGTACCTTACAGGGGTGGACTGACAACTCATGGGGCCCCCGGGCAATAGGGGATCATGGGGCCCCTTTGTCCTTGCCCACACTCAAAGCACACCCAAAAAAGCCTATAAAAGGTACCAGGGGCATTTCATGGGGCCCCCTACTGACCCCGGGCCCTCGGGCAGTGCCCGAGTGCTCAAATGGTCAGTCCACCGCTGGTACCTTATATTTTCTATAGTAAACACTTTAAAAGTCCCCCATAGGTAATCAGTTTAGCATTATGGAGGAGGTCTGGTGCTAGAAATATTGCTCCTGCTCCGGCGTGCGTGGTGATATTTAACATGTATATCACAATCAACGGTTTCATGCATAGGCGTCCCCGAATCGTGCGTTTACATTTGTATGTGCATAAATGTGCAAGTGGAGAGGCTTCCAACCTTTTTTTGGTGGGGGATTTTATATGTTTGGGTGTAACTTTTATTTTTTACAATTAAAACATTTTTTTTTCTTAACTTTGATGAGATGAATTTTAGGTGACAGGTTCTGCTTAAGGAGACATCCGGGGTCTAGTTATGCAGAGGTCCTAGAGAATAAATTAGTGGGTGTTGCAATTTTTTATGTCACATAGCATTTGCGCAGCAGTTTTTCAAACGCAAATTTTTTGTATAACAAAAAAAAACACTTTAGTAAATCAACCCCATTGTGTTTTTTGCATTAAAATTCATTAAAGGTAAATAGTCTGTGTACTGCAAATGCAGTTGCTCTGTCTGAGGAGAAGCTCTGAAATGAAAGGCAGCGCTGCTGATTTCCATCATCTAATCATGTGCAAGCAAAAATTCAGTTTTTTTTATTTTCCTTGCATGTGATTGGGTATTCTTTTCAAAGAGAAGCTTTACTTCATTACTAAGCTCTGGAGCAACTGCACTTGCAGTGCACAGTATACAGGTGAAACTTGAAGAATTAGAATATCGAGCAAAAGTTCATTTATTTCAGTAATGCAACTTAAAAGTTGAAACTAATATATGAGATAGACTCATTACATGCAAAGCAAGATAGTTCAAGCTGTGATTTGTCATAATTGTGATGATTATGGCTTACAGCTCATGAAAACCCCAAATCCACAATCTCAGAAAATGAGAATATTACATGCAATCAATAAAACAAGGATTGTACATAGAACAATATCGGACCTCTGAAAAGTATAAGCATGCATATGTACTCAGTACTTGGTTTGGGCTCCTTTTGCAGCAATTACTGCCTCAATGCGGCGTGGCATGGAAGCTATCAGCCTGTGGCACTGCTGAGGTGTTATGGAAGACCAGGATGCTTCAATAACGGCCTTCAGCTCTTCTGCATTGTTCGGTCTCATGTCTCTCATTTTTCTCTTGGCAATGCCCCATAGATTCTCTATGGGGTTCAGGTCAGGCGAGTTTGCTGGCCAATCAAGCACAGTAATCCTACGGTCATTGAACCAGGTTTTGGTGCTTTTGGCAGTGTGGGCAGGTGCCAAGTCCTGCTGGAAAATGAAGTCAGCATCCCCATAAAGCTTGTCTGCAGAAGGAAGCATGAAGTGCTACAAAAGCTCCTGGTAGGCGGCTGCGTTGACCCTGGACTTAATGAAGCACAGTGGACCAACACCAACAGATGACATGGCTCCCCAAATCAACAAAGACTGTGGAAACTTCACACTGGACTTCAAGCATCTTGCAGTGTGTGCCTCTCCATTCTTCCTCCATACTCTGGGTCCTTGGTTTCCAAATGAGATGCAAAAGTTGCTCTCATCAAAAAAAAAGGACTTTGGACCACTGAGCAACAGAACAGGTCTGTTTTTCTTTAGTCCAGGTAAGATGCTTCTGACGTTGTTTGTTGTTCAGGAGTGGCTTGACAAGAGGAAAACGACATTTGAAGCCCATGTCCAGGATCCATCTGTGTGTGTGGTGGCTCTTGATGCACTGACTCCAGCCTCAGTCAACTCCTTGTGAAAGTCCCCAACACTTTTGAATGGCCTTTTCCTGACAATCCTCTCCAGGCTGCGGTCATCCCTGCTGCTTGTGCACCTTTTTCTTCCACACTTTTCCCTTCCACATAACTTTCTATTAATGTGCTTTGATACAGCACTTTGGGAACATCACCTTCTTTTGCAATTACCTTTTGAGGCTTTCCCTCCTTATGGAGGGTGTCAATGATGATTTTCTGCACAACTGTCAGGTCAGCAGTCTTTCCCATGATTGTGATTCCTACTGAACCAGACTGAGAGACCATTTAAAGGCTCAGGAACCCTTTGCAGGTGTTATGGCTTAATTAGCTGATTAGAGTGGGACACTTTGAGCCGAGAATATTGCACCTTTTCACAATATTCTCATTTTCTGAGATTGTGGATTTGGGGTTTTCATGAGCTGTAAGCCATAATCATCACAATTCTGACAAATCACGGCTTGAACTATCTTGCTTTGCATGTAATGAGTCTATCTCATATATTAGTTTCACCTTTAAGTTGCATTACTGAAATAAATGAACTTTTGCACGATATTCAAATTTGAGTTTCACCTGTATTTGCCTTTAGTAAATAAACCCCACTATAATATCCAATTGTTTGGTAAAATATAAAAGATGACGTTAAGCCAAGTAAATGGATACCTATCATGTCACGCTTTTAAATTGTGCACGCTCATGGAATGGTAACGAATCTCCAGAGGTGACGTTTTAAAAGCCTTTACTGGTTATCGGTTTAGAGTTACACAGGAGGTCTGGTGGTTGAATTATTGCTTTGACATTCGAGACAACATCTCGCATTTGTGGTATGATCACCATTTACATATGCGAGCGGGACTTACGTATGCGTTCACATTTGTGTGTGAGCTTGGAGGGACAGGGGGTGCTTTAAATTTTTTTAAATATACATTTTATTAAAACCTTTTTTTGCCCCCTGGGAGAGCCCGGGAAAGGCAGCAGCAGTGGAGGTGGGGGCACCCCCTTCCACCGCCTGAAGAAGTAATCGAGTGACTGCATAGCCACTTCTACAGAAAACAGCATTATCAGCAGTAAAGTTTGATACTGGGATGAGGTAGCTGCAGGCATCATCCTGGCATAACCACTTAAACCCCTGGACATATGATTACCACCCAGGGAAAGTGGTTTGGGGCAGTAAAAACAGAGCTAAACCATGTGTTTTCACTGCATCCCCCCCCCACACCTACCCCACAAGTTGCAAGTGTGATCAAAGCCTAAATGAGCTATTAGGCTGCATTCACACTTCATGATTTTGAATTGCAGACAGATACACCGCAATTCTCCCCGTGATCCCAAAATACACTGCAATCGTGGCAAAACGCAACATGTGTGTTTATCTGCCATTCATTTTTAATGGCACCTCAAAACGCAATCACTGCAAACCACATCGTGCACCGCTTGTCGCCTCAAGGAACTCCTTTTTGGGCCACAAGCATCACACACCATGTTTGTGTTTGAGGCGCCATTAAAAATGAATGGCACCTAAACACGCGTGTTGCACTTTGCCAGGACTGCAGTGATTTGGAATGACAGGCAGAATCACAGCAATTCTGCCCACAATTCAATATCACAAAGTGTGAATGCAGCCTAAAGGTCAATTCACACGGCATGCAAATGCACATGCGCTGACATGCATTTGCATGCTGCACTGCATTTTAAAATGCTTTTCAATACTTTTTTTCAGCTTCACAATTAACTGACTGGTTTGACTTGTGCATTTATGCGTTTTGTGTTTACATGCGTTGTGTTAGAAAAAAAGTAGTACATGTTCTGCTTGTTGTTAAGCACAGGACACTGTTGAAATATATTGAATTTTCTGGTGGAAATTTGCACTGACTTCCCATGGCGTCTCCAGGACAGGAAGTGATGGGAAATCTACCAGGGAGAGGAATGCGGGGTGTATGGCGGCGGTGGGTAGCATGCGAAGGGAGAGGAGTGCGGTGGGTATGTGTAGGGAGAGGAGTGCAGAGTGTATGGCGGCAGTGGGTAGTATGTGTAGGGAGAGGAGTGCGGAGTGTATGGCGGCGGTGGGTAGTATGTGAAGGGAGAGGAGTGCGGTGGGTAGTATGTGAAGGGAGAGGAGTGCGGGGTGTATGGCAGCGGTGGGTAGCATGCAAAGGGAGAGGAGTGCGGTGGGTAGTATGTGAAGGGAGAGGAGTGCGGGGTGTATGGCGGCGGTGGGTAGTATGTGTAGGGAGAGGAGTGCGGGGTGTATGGCGGCGGTGGGTAGTATGTGTAGGGAGAGGAGTGCGGGGTGTATGGCGGAGGTGGGTAGTATGTGTAGGGACAGGAGTGCGGGGTGTATGGCGGAGGTGGGTAGTATGTGTAGGGACAGGAGTGCGGGGTGTATGGCGGAGGTGGGTAGTATGTGTAGGGACAGGAGTGCGGGGTGTATGGCGGAGGTGGGTACTATGTGTAGGGATTGGAGTGCGGAGTGTATGGCGGCAGTGGGTAGTATGTGAAGGGAGAGGAGTGCGGGGTGTATGGCGGCGGTGGGTAGTATCTGTAGGGAGAGGAGTGCGGGGTGTATGGCGGAGGTGGGTACTATGTGTAGGGATCGGAGTGCGGAGTGTATGGCGGCAGTGGGTATGTGAAGGGAGAGGAGTGCGGGGTGCATGGCGGCGGTGGGTAGCATGTGAAGGGAGGAGTGCGGTGGGTATGTGTAGGGAGAGGAGTGCAGAGTGTATGGCAGCGGTGGGTAGTATGTGTAGGGAGAGGAGTGCGGAGTGTATGGGGGTGGGTAGTATGTGTAGGGAGAGGAGTGCAGAGTGTATTGCGGCGGTGAGTAGTATGTGAAGGGAGAGGAGTGCGGAATGTATGGCGGCGGTGGGTAGTATGTGAAGGGAGAGGAGAGCGGAGTGTATGGCGGCGGTGAGTAGTATGTGAAGGGAGAGGAGTGCGGGGTGTATGGCGGTGGCGGCGGTGGGTAGTATGTGTAGGGAGAGGAGTGCGGGGTGTATGGCGGCGGTGGGTAGTATGTGTAGGGAGAGGAGTGCGGGGTGTATGGCGGCGGTGGGTAGTATGTGTAGGGAGAGGAGTGCGGGGTGTATGGCGGTGGTGGGTAGTACCCTCTGCACCAAGAATATGCCCCCCCCCCATACCCCTTTGCACCCTCCTTCCTTCCTATCCATCCTATTCCCTCCTGCACCCAGCACTCCACATTCACAGCTCTCACATTCAGTGCTGGACGTCCCAAATCCCCTGTCAGGGCCCTGCTTGTCCTCCGTACAGAAGCCATCACGGCTCTGCATTGCCTGTTGTAAGGTGCAGGACCCAGATCCTAGATCCAGCTGTGGTAACAGCAGGAAATCGGGGCACACAGAGGGGAGGGGGCCGGGCACACAGGGGAAGATCGGGGCACACAGAGGAAAGGGGGCACTTCCAGAACGATGCCCTGTTTGTGTCTCTCCCTGCAGCAGCTATAATCCGGCGGGAGGGAAGAACTCAGCTGCTGCAGAGAGAGCCACAAATACACCACAAGTCTGGCTGTCGTCTTCTTTACCATCATGGCTCCGCAGACCCCGCGATTCCTCTGATCCTCTATACCGATCCTGTTTGCCCGCGTTACTCCGGTAACCAGGTTACCAAGGATGTGTCCAGCACCTTCCCGCCCACAGTCCCCCATGTGACCGCACTCGCCGCGCCCATCCCAGTACACCTATGCAGACTGGATGGTCGCTACACGGGTGCGGCCATCTTTTTGGTTTTCATGGTCATAAAATCACAGTGTCTGCATACAGAAGGCGATACTTCCAGTGTGTGGAATAAATGAAATCACTTACTAGTTATAACATAAAGCATGAGCCATCCTCCCAGAATGGGGCTGTATATATGTAGCCCGTCTATATGTATTTCTTTAAATTCGTGCCACACAATGTTGGTTAAGTTTCCCTACAGTAAATTGCAGTGTAAACAGAAAAAAAACACACTTTTTGTACAGGTAAAAAAATGTGCATTAATTATATTTTGTTGCAGGAGCCTGGAAAGCTTAGCAGAGATCAGCAGTTCGCTGGGGCCATGCAGGTCTCCTGCAGACCCGTCAGTATATCTGTTTGTCGTACAGGATGTACGGGTAAGCAGTTATACTAACAGGGAGAATCAATGAACTACCACACTGCTCACAGCACCATGGTAGTTCATTGAGAATGTAGCGCTACCCCCCAAGGAGCTGCTTGGCGATTTGGGTTTACTGTTCTGGTCCTCGATTCCAAGAACATCGTCAGCCCCTCAGGCACACCTAATTGAATAAATCACTACCAGAAAGTAAACTCACACATGGATTGGAGTAAACTGTTATGAAGTTTATAGCGAACTTCAATGAGACTTGGTTACACTGCATAAACAGGATAGGCATGTGCAGTCAGTTGTTACTTGTATCAGCTTCAACATCTTGCCCGCCCCCTATATTAGAAGTACTGCTATAGGGCAGCAGGCCTGCGCAAAATTATCTATATACATGATTTGACATTTCCGGGTAGGGGGTGCGCACAAGCTGCCTTACCTGCGCCACCATTGGCAGCTAGAGATGACAATCACCGGGTCCTGGCTGGCAGTTTCCCGCCAACACTCTGTGATCATCGGGGAAAGCTGACAGGGGAGAGCCCTGTATGTAAACAACACAGGTCTCTCTCCTTTCATCAAGGACATGCTGCTTTTGTATTTCTCTGCACAGCAGAGAAATACAAAGCAGCAAGTCTCCGTTGTAAAACAGCACACAGCACATAATGTGAAACACACACAGCACACAGTTAACCCTTTGATCGCCCCAGATGTTAACCTCTTCCTGCCCAGTGTCATTAGTACAGTTTCTTGATTAGCACTGATCACTGTATTAATGTCACTGGGGATGTCAGTGGCAGTTAGTTAGTTCCCCCCAGTGTCAGAATGCCCACCGCAGTCCCGCTATAAGTCACTGATCGCCTCCATTACTAGTAAAAGAAAAATTAAAATTCCATTATCTATACTGCCATTTGTAGACGCTATAACTTTCACGTAAACCAATTAATTTCCATGCATTGAGTTTTTTTTTTAGCAAAGACATGTAGAAGAATACATTTTGGCCAAAATTTATGACAAAATCTGATTTTTAAAATATTTTTATTGGATATGTTTTATAGCAAAAAGTAAAAAATATAGTTTTTTTTTCAAAATCATTGGTCTTTTTTTGATTATAGCACAAAAAATAAAAAATGCAGAGGTGATCAAATACCAATGAAAGCTCTATTTGTGGGAAAAAATTTCATTTGGGTGCAGCGTTACATGACCACACAATTGTCAGTTAAGTAACGCAGCACCGTAACACAAAATATGGAATGGTCAGGAAAATCCTCTGGAGGGCAACAAGAAAAAAAACAATACTTATCACAGAGTCTCAATTAGTGTTAGCAGGCCTGCTTTTCAGAAACTAACCCAATACCTTCAACCTGAGGTGGCTTTACAGTCCCCAGTGAGCAGTGAGAACTATCAAACAGGTAGACTAGCTCACTTCGGGCCCTCAGGAACCTGATGGCAGGGAGGTAGCCTGAAAAAAGAAAAGAGCTCTTTACCCCAAAACAACCAATGTTCTCTTGAAGAGTCTTCTGTGCACTTGATGGGGCCCAGTTGGTGCACAATGAAAGGAAGTGTAAATAATGGTTCTCTGAAGAACAATGCAATAAAAAAAGGAAAGAACAGCACTCCCCCTGAAAGCAGCAATTGACTGGTGTAATGTACCTTTAAAGTACTGGTCACTAATAGATCTAAAGCAATAAAATGATAAGCTGGCAGAAGTGATCGTTGACACAGGGCAACTCCTCTCTAGACTGCAAGACTATTGGCACATTAGGAAAAGGTCTCTTTAAATGGGTCAGTTGATGATGGTGGCGACTTAATTGTGGTTTGGCCTGCAGAATGGTTGTCCTGCTATCAGTGCAGATGATAAGGCTGTGTTGAGTGTGGTCAAACAATAGCGGCTGGAGGAACTAGGCTGCAACTTATAGTAATGTAGCGCCCTCCTAGTTTAGCTAGGGGGGAGCTATATCCTACTGGACAGGAACTGAATAGCAGCTCAGCTGTAACAGCCAGAGGGGTCAAATTGTGGTCAGGGCTGAGAGGCTCTGCAGGCCAACCCCTCTGGAATTTCCCCCTGCTCTGAAGCTTTTGGAAAAGGCCTTGTAGGCAGTGGGTGGATCTAAGGAGTGGTTAGATGCACTCTTGAGGGATCTCAGCCAATCCCCAACAGAAGGCTGGCTTGGCAAGTGACTGGGACTCCCTTAAAATTGTTGGAGCCTGCTCAGTAGCAGGAGAGGAAGGAGTGTGGAGAGTCTAGAGGTAGATATGAGGCTGTGAGGATGAAGGCTGCCAGGAGGCCTAGTGGGATGGAGCCTGCTTGTGAACCTGGAGCTGGAAAGGAGGAAAATTTGGAATTCACTGGCCCCCTGAGCAAAGACCACCTGTATAGCAGGGAAGGAGCAACCCAGCTGATAGGCCTGGTAGCAGCAGCCAACCCACAAGCGGTACAGGAGAGGATCTGAGTAAGTACACCTGTACCCCCTGGGTGGTTAGGGGAAGGAGCACTCTGGTGGGAAACCAGATTATCCCCCCAGCTAGTGACTGATCACCTATTTAAAGGGACAGGAGCCATATCCCCTGCTCAGGGAAATCTTCAGATTGCTGGGTGAAGAGAAGAGTTTCATCTAGGGTCTGGGGTGGTACATCAAGAAGATGCTGGCTAGCTCTCCAACAGAGACTGTGTTGTGGAACAGAAACCTGTGAATAGTTCCAGAAAGTTTGTCATCAGTTATCGGTTCTCTAGGGCATCCTAAACCCCCCTTACCCTATCCCAGTTCAAAATCCCCTCCATAAAACAACATAACAAAAGCTCAAAGACTGATTTCTGACTCTGGATGCAAGCTTGTGTGGAGAATGCAGATTGCTTGGCAGTGCAGGACTATAAGGGGACCCAAATCAACAGCAACTCCTAAGGGGGTAGTGCTACAGTAACATGTACAATGTGGAGCTAGTGTCAGTGTTCCCTTTGCTTATGTAACCCATTGAAATGGTGTTAGATGCAGTACTTTAAAATGGACACTATATGGCGTTGGCCTGCCATTCAGGGTCATTCACATTTTTCAGAACAGCCCTCTGGAACTTGTATGCTGAACAGCAGGAGTTGAATGGTGTGGTGTGCAGGATGCCCGGGGACCGCATTTCCCAAGGGAGGTAGCGTTTGGGCGGGCACATACTGTATAAATATTAAAGCCCGTGAGACTGGCCAGGAGAGTGAGGGGAAAGGCTGAGAGAGGAGGAAGTGTTGAACTAGGCTGTAGAGCCAGAGTTGGAGAAGGAGAAGGAGCAGATAGAGCCTACTGATAGCTGTCCAGCGAGCTCATCTGCCGGAGAAGACGGATCGCTATCATCTGCCAGACCACAACAATTGGGTGAGAGAGTCCAAAGTATCCACTAACTAAGAGAACACTGACATGGTTGTGAATATTACATATAGTTGCCCAGGTTGTGGCCTAGTTCCCCCAGCCGCCTCTGTTGGAATACATCTGCATTATAGTCTCATCATCCAAGATGACCACAGGACATACAGTTGTAGGCCAGAATACAGCAGTGCTAACTGAGACAAGTTTCCTTTTTCAGCAGATCGGGATTCCTACTACTGTTGCCTTTGGTCTTTGAAATTTGGAGAGAGAGTTGCCCTTGTTCATAGACACTTATGCCAGTTGTTACCCTCCACCACTTCAAGTCTGTCTTTTGTCCAGTGCTTTAAATGGAACCCTGCACTAATTTACCACCAGCAAAAGGAAAAGTGTTACATTCTTTCTTTCCTCCTCATAATTTATGTGTTACAGGAACTATTATCTACACCTTGATCCAATTTCATACCAACTTGGCCCCAAGGAGCACACAGAAGACTCTATAGTATTCTTAAAGGGACATTGATCAATTATAAATGAGAGCTCTCTTCATTTCACATTTAATCCCTGCTGTCTAGTTCTGAGGACCCACAGTGATCTTACCAGTTGATAGTTGTTCTTGCTCACTGGGGATTCAATAGTCTCCTCAGATTGGAGGCATTGGATTACTTCTCAAAGCAGGCCTGCTACCACTTATGGGTATTTCACTGCACATGCTGTTACTTTTATTTAAAATTGACAAAAGTGATTATCTTTGCTGCATATTCCCATGTTATTCTGTTCTTTTTGACCAAGTTATATTCAGTGCCAATATAAACTTCACATTAGTTTATACTGCCTTGTGTGTGAGTCCATTTGACAATCATGGTTTATTGTGATCACAAGAGTACGGTGGTGTCAACAGAGGGTGGGTCTGCAACAGGAGGTCCAGATTGACAGGGAACTCAAAAATTACTAAGCAAACCTTAAGGGGATAGTGCTACACCTGGTCAATTCTGGTGGTCTTTCTCTCCCTCCAGATGGGGCCACCACGCACATTTTTGGTCCTGCTCTTTTTCAGGCCCATAGGCTTTCATTATTACACTGGACCTCCCAGTCTCCCCCTACACCACAGATGTGGATTGAGCACATGGGCACAATGTTAAGGTATGAGACATCGACATATTAACACAGGGGCAGCTCCTCTAAGTATGACAAGGTTTGGGGAGGATGGCTGGCCACTCCAAATTTGGCCTCTGCCGACTTAGTGCTGAATAGGCTCCTAAAATGGTGCCTGTAGCGAAAAGAGAAAAAATAGAAGAATAACGGAGGGCAGACATTACTAGGTGAAGAGGGGTAGGAAAGACAGAAAAGGGTTAAGTTAAGATGGGATGGTCGTAAAACATGTAGGTCACCTGATTGGTAATGGGTAGTGTGGGGTGGGGTCTTCGGCATTTTTGGGAGTGGTGGGGGGTTGGACGATCCAGTGCAGGAGTTGCAGCTGAAGGGGAAACTTCACGGCCCCCCTTTGTGTGAAAACCAGTGGTGGCAGGGGTCTCTGCTTGGAAGATGTCAGATCTGGACTGTTTGCTGTCCCAGCTGCAGGAGGCAGCTGCTTCTAGGGGCACTGCTTGGCTGCAGGGCCAAGTCTCTGTTCTACTGGGGGACCAGGGCTTGGGGCAGGGGGGCGGGAGATCAGAACCCACTATAGTCCAGAACCCACCCCCGGAGCTTGGCGCCAACATGGGAGTCCAGTCAGGGACCCTCCGGGCCCGCCAGCAGGGTACTCGCCAGCAGGGTACTCTCCTGCCTCTGCTGGTGGTGTGTTTGGGAGGAATCCCCGTCTATGGCGGAGCTCGACGGACTGATCAGGATGATTCAGACTCCTCCCCTGACGAGGTGCCTGTCAGGGAGGAGGTCCTGCGTGGGAGACGTTCTGCTGTGGCCACTGGACTGTACCCTCCTGCGGCCGGCAGCCCCTCTGGTGCAGCAGGAGCCTATGCATGGATGGCAGTGAAGAGGAGCCCCTTCAGGGACAGATGCTGGCTTGTGTGTTTTTCTTTCCAGCTTGCGGGACTTGAGCGGGGCAGTGGGGACCGTTCCGGGCCTGTTTCCATGTGGACCTCTCCTAGTGGTGGGGAATCAGTTGGGGGACCGGAGCAAGGCCTCGGTGTGACTTGGGGTTTGGGGGGGTTTCTCCGTCGCGTGCTGGGTCAGGTGGGGTGTTTGCTCCCGTGGAGACTGGTGCTGCTGGGTCTGCGATGGGCGGCCAGTCCGCAGTTATGGGGGTTGGGCTTTTGGAGCCGGTCCGCCTGAGGACCTGTTTTGAGGGCCCGTTAGGTGCGCACTTGCAGCCTGATGTCTGGGAGAAGATTTGGAGAGATGAGTATGTAGAAATATTCACGTTCCTGTGCACCTTCTCAAACTGGTTGCAGGCGTTTGGGATTATGGCCAGTGTAATAGGTGAGAAGATTCCGGAGCATTACTCGGTGCTCTTTTGTTATCTCAACGCTATTAACGAAGCGCATATGATTTACGGGGGCGCTGCCTGGCTCCATTACGAAGAACAGTTTTGGCAGTGCAGGGCCGTCCGCCCGTCTTTGAGGTGGGGCCACAAGGACCTTGGCCTTTGGATAAGGCTTATGACTCTGGCGCGGGCTGCTAGTCCATTTTTTCAGGGGCGGTGGGAGCTAGTTCGTTTGCCCCGGGGCAATCGACCACAAAACACAGGGGTTTCTGTTGGCAGGGCAACTAGGGATCCTGTAAGTTCGGTTGGGCCTGCCAGTTTAAACACGAATGTTACGGTTGCGGTGGCTCCCATTCCTTGTCACGTTGTTTCAAACACGGTAGGGGCCCTGCCGGTGAGCCTGCGGGTAAGTAGGACTATGCCAGTGAGGGTGGAAAGGATGCGGCCTTTTCTAAATAGATATTCTGATCGGGAGGCTGCTTTGCTGCTGGATGTTGGTTTTTCTGAGGGTTTTTGGATCCCTTGTACTTTGGCTTCAATTCTGCTGTTGGCGCTGAATTTGCGATCGGTGTTGCAGCATCCAGTGGTAGTTTTGAATAAGTTGCGTAAGGAAGTGGCATGGGTGATCCATTTCAGCACGCGCCCCTGCCGGGTCTGGTTGTCTCTCCCTTTGGGGTGGTACCCAAAAAGGAGCCCAATGCGTTTCGGCTGATTCATCATCTTTCCTTCCCTAAAGGGGGGTCTGTTAATGATGCCATCGCTCCCGAGTCGTGTTCTGTGTTGTACTTATGGGCGGGGTGCTCTCATGGCCAAATCTGACATTGAATCGGCTTTCCGGCTGCTTCCGGTTCATCTGGACAGCTTTCGCTTGCTGGGTTGTCATTGGCAGGTCGTGTTTTATGTGGATCGGTGCCTTCCCATGGGGTGTTCCACCTGCATGTTGTTCGAGACGATCAGCTCCTTTGTGGAGTGGGTGGTGCGGAATAATTCTGGAGTGAATTCCGTGATCCATTATTTGGATGATTTTCTATGTGTGGGACTGCCCGCTTCAAACGTTTGTGCCGTTCTTCTGGCCACTCTACAACACATTGCCAAGCATTTCGTGATTCCGCTGGCTATGAAGAAGACAGAGGGCCCGGCCTCGGTGATCACTTTCCTGGGCATTGTGTTGGATTCTGGAGCTATGGAGTGTCGTTTGCTTGAGGATAAGCTGTTGGCCCTCCAGGTTGGCATTCATGGGGTCTTGAGTAAGCACAAGATCTAGCTTAGGGCCTTACAATCTTTGTTGGGAAAGCTGAATTTTGCTTGTCGCATTATGCCGATGGGTCGGGTGTTTTGCCGCCGGTTGTCGGCAACGATGTTGGGGGTCACCTCACCTGCTCATTTAATTCGCCTGACTTGGGAGCATAGGGTGGACTAATGTGTCTGGCATGGTTTTTTGGATTCATTTAACGGCCAGTCCTTGTGGATGTCCAGCTCGGTGAGCAATTTTGATTTGGAGTTGTTCATGGAAGTGGCCGGTTCCATGGGCTATGGGGCCTTATTCAGGGATCGTTGGAGTGCGGCTACGTGGCCGGCTTCTTGGCGGTCGGCTGGTTTTCTTCAAAGTCTGGTTTTGCTGGAGCTCTTTCCGATCGTGTTGGCAGTAGAGGTTTGGGGGGAGGAGCGCTTGCTTTAACTGCGATAATCTAGGGGTGGTTCAGTTCATTAATCGTGTCTTGGCTTCTGCGCAGCCAGTAATTTGCTTGCTTCACCACTTGGTGTTGCCTTCAATTGAATGTTTTTATCTATGCTGTGCATCTTCCTGGGGTTGATAATGCTATGGCTGACACTTTGTCTCGTTTTCAGTGGGACAGATTCCGAGAGTTGGCACCGGCTGCAGAGCGACCCGGGGTTCCTTGTGGGAGATTGCTTTGGGGTTGTCGTGGGATTGATCTGGCGTTCGGTGAGAGAAGCAACATGGTCCACGTACTCAAAGGTATGGCTTAAGTGGCAGGAGTTGTTGCAACAGGCTGGCCCTGATCCGTGGGGGCCAAAGGTATGGCTCACGCTCGTTTATTTTGTTGCCAGCAACTTTGAGCGGGGTGTGCCTGCGGCGGTTATGGATCGCAGTTTGGCTGGCTTGGCTTTTTCATTTAAAATGCAAGGCTATCAAGACTGCACAAAAGACTTTTGGGTCCGACAGGCTCTTAAGGGTTATCGTAGGGCTCATTGGCGCAGGGATACGCGCCGTCTGGTCTCTTTTGCATTATTGGTTACTCTGTTTGAGTGTTTGTGGGGTTGTGTTCCTCTGTTTATGAGGTTAGTTTATTTCAGGCGGCTTTTGCGGTGGCCTTTTTGGGGGCCTTGCAGATTGGGGAGCTCATTAGTCCTTCTAAATTGGTTCTCGGAGGGGTTTTAGTGCAGGATGTCTCATGCACTGCGGAGTGGGTTGAGGTGTGCATCAGCCGGTCGAAAACGGACCAGTTGGGCCTTGGCGCGCGATTCTTTGCTATTCTGACTTCTTCTTTGTGCATGCGATTCGGGGTTATCTCTCCCACCATCCAGCGGTGTCTGGGTCATTTTTTGTGCATGCTGATGGGTCTCCCTTGTCCCGTTTTCAATTTGTGTCTGTTTTTGGCAATTGCCTGTCGGCTGCTGGTTTGAATGCATTCCTTTATGCATCGCATTCCTTTTGCATCGGGGCGGCCACGGAGGCTGCCCGGTGGGGTTTGGACTAGGCAGTGGTAAAACGTATCGGGCGATGGGAATCGCTTAGATTTCGCCTTTACTTTTGTCCTCATTTATTGCCAGACTACGTGGGGGTCTTGTCTTTCTTCTGCTGGGTTAGGTTTTTTCTTCATGTGTTGTGCGATTTTCTGGTTGTATTTGTTGTCCTTTAGTTTTTCAGGTGGAACGGTGTGCCTGGTGTGGATCCTAGGTCACTTCTATGTGTTTTGGATGCCCGGTGAGCGGACGTGCGGCCCAATGGCAGGCAACTCGGTTTTTCTAGGCAGTCTGCCTGTGTCTGCTGGATTGGAGTGCCTGGCATGCTGTGGGGCTGTGTGCTTTCTGAGGTGCATCGTTTTGCTCACCTGGACAGGCCGCCTGATGTGCTGTTGCTCCATGTGGGAGGCAACAATTTGGGGGTTAGGTCCATGAGGGAGCTGGTTCGGGACGTCAAGTTGGATTTCCTTGGAATTTCTGGACACGGTTATAGTGTGGTCTGACATGGTCGCCCGCACTTCTTGGCATTTGGCTAGATCAGTGGCGTGGCTTAACAAGGCCTGTGTTAAGGTTAATAAGAAGATGGGTAGGTTTGTTATTCTTAACGGGGGGCTGGTTGTTCGCCATTTGTAGTTGGAAGTTGAAACTTGGTGATACCTTTGTGGCAATGGTGTGCACCTTAATGTGGTTTACAGGATGGCATCCAGTGAGCTGTTAGGGTGTGGCGTGGCATGCACAGGTAAGGGCTTACCCAGTGTGCTGTGGCGGTTGTTGGTCTTTTGAGACGGCAAATTATTTTAAGCGAAAGCATATGGTTGGGACCCATCTGTGGTATGGTGTGCCCGGGTGCATTCCGGTTAACAGAAGTTTAACTGGGAGGTAGAGGTTCTACACTGCGGAAGGTGTGTTTTTGTCTTCAAGCCGGTGCGTTGCGGTTGGAGGCCTAGTATTAATATTATGGTTAAGGTTCCTCATGGAGATATCGGTATTGTTTGGTGCCTTCGTAGACCAACAACTTATCCTGTATGTTTATGTTTTAAGGAATGTTTTTGTGATTGAAGTTCAACTGTTAATAAAAGGCCGTGAAGGCCATTTTTACCCCAAAGGTGTTTGGTCTTCTTTATTAGTATATTGAGACTTGGGGGGAGGGGGTATATCGAGAGAGTCAGGTTGGATATGGTTTATTAGCTATGGTCTTAACTAGCACATTTCTTCTACACTAGTCATGTAAAACATTGTATTCCTAGTTACTTATGCTTGGTCTCAGTAGACAACAGGGGACAGATTGCTATAATTATGATTGTAGTCCATAGCCTGGATGGATGCCGTGAGTTATGTATGCTACATGTGTGATCCCAAGGTACCTAAAAACTTTACCTTTTCTCTTCTGTAAGAATTTGAGAAACGTGTTTTGGAAATTGTATACTTTTTTTTTTGTGGACTCTCTGGAACTTCAGAGTTTTTCTTTTTTTGTCTTTGATTGTATGATTTGTTGAAATTTCAATAAACTTCTTTTTGATTAAAAAAAAAATAATAAATATAAAAACCCTTTTGCACACTTTTGCGTCATCAGTAAAAAGACATACCTTACCTACCAACCCTTTAGTTATATCACTCACAAATAGATTAAACAGAACAGGACCTATTACAGAGCCTTGTGGTACACCACTAGTGACTGGTCTCTGTTCTGAATGAACACCACTTACAACCACACTCTGATATCTATCCTTTAACACTTGCGTGGTTCAGTGGATATGCAGTTGGCTAAGTCTAAGAGTTAAGTTTCAGCTATGCTGAAATCATGATGTCCACACCACCACCCTGGTCCAAAACATTAGAGATAGAGTCAAAAAATTAAATCAGATTAGTCTGAGATGATCTGTTTTCAGTAAAGCCATGCTGCTTTGGTTCCTACAAGTTGTGTGCTTTTAGGTGATCAGTGATCCTTTTATTTAGGAGCGATTCCATTAACTTGACAAAGAGCAGATATTAAATTTACTGGCCTGTAATTTCCAGCTTCTACCTTGCTACCCTTCTTGTGGATAGGTACAATATTAGCTATCTGCCAGTCACAGGAAAATTCTTCTGTTAGAAGAGATTGATTAAAAAAAGATCAGTTAATAGTCCAACAACTATACCTCGAAGTGCTCTTAGGTGACTGTGGGATGAATACTATCAGGGCCCATTTCTTTATGAAACTTGGACGAGCCAGTTCCTCTGCTACCTCTGTCTCCAGAAATCCTGGAAATGAACAACCATTACTAGAACTAATAAAACAACTGGGAGTGCGCTCTCAGCATGGTAGCCGACAGGGGTTGGTAAGCTCCCAATGCATACTTACAATCGGGAGCTTTCTGATCATGTGACTGCTGTGACAGCCAAACAAAGCGGTCACATGATCAGAATGCCCGCCTCTGCCTGCTGCCCTGTAGCAGTAGTTCTACTATAGTGCGGCTAGGAAACGGATAATAGCATTAGTGGGAAGTGTAGGGTTTTCATCCCTAGTGCAAAAATTGGCACTTCCCTCTGTTCACGTTTAGTAAATGTGAAAAGGCCATCTGATAGAAAGCATATAGCTGTTTTTATGGTAAATAGGCAAGTGTTGGAATCTCTGTTATGTTTTTATTGCTCTCTGTCCTCTGACTTTCTCACTGTGGTCACCAGCACAGGACGTAAGGAATGATCATTCCAATAAGGAAGCAATAAAATATCACCCAGTCTCCCAATGTTATTTTTAGCAAATGATTTAAAAAATGTTATCATATAACTGGTTATTCTAAACAACGTTCCTGATTTTTCTCAATAAGCTTTATATCCGCCAATTTTTTCTCAAAACATTTTTATTGAATTTTACAATTATCTATTTCATATAAACAGTGTGAAAATTCCATAATGCAACCACGTCAGCAGTACATAAAGGTGGCCTAATGACACTTGTAACCAACATATTGTAGTAACGGTTAAAGCTGGCCATAGATGAATCAAGATATGTCCAGTTCAGCAGGGGCCTGCAGAATTTCAATCTGTCTACGGCCATTCCTGTTCATGAGAAGTCGATCTAATTATCCACGTCTCATGAATAGTCTTGTTGGAAAATTCTTGTTTGATCAGCAGTTCAGCCATCCAGTTGCAGCGCTGATCAGTATATTCTGGCAGTGGAGGAGTCCCCTCTGTCAGAATACAGTAACACAGCAGGGAGGAGTCCTCTGTCCACCTCGCTTGTGTGGATGGGGGAACCTGTTGATTTTTTTTTCGATTGTCCTTATGACTGGTCAAAATAAACTGCCCAGTTTAGGAATAGCAATCCTGGGGACATCCAGTCCCAGCAATAAAGGGTAAGGGATGGGAAATGACATTCACCAATTTCAATGCTGTTTAGTTCGGTTTCTGAGCTGTTTCAGTGATCGGTATTGTGCATATGTGGACAGGTTTTAAGAAAACCTTTGCTGAAAGTGTTGAATGCCTGGCTGCCAAATGATTAAATGGCATCCAGAATTTCTGAGTCACTGACCTGGAACAAGTTTGCAGATCAGGGATTCTGTTATCATTTGCTGCATACTTGTAATTGGTCAGTTGTAGTCTCTACCACCACTCTTGGATTTCTATGGTGAGAGCTCCTAAGTAGAGTTCACTGCTCCACCCACCTGTCCCAACCATGGTATTCAGTATTAGGAAAGAACTCAGGCATTCTTGGATACGAGTCTAAACCTTCCTAAGCTATCCCACCAGGAAGCTGTCAAAGCCAACAGCCAATCTTAGGAGGTGGTGGCATTTTCTGTCCCACAGCTGAACGTAACTAAGAGGCATGTGTACTTGCCTCCACCCCCTGTGATTGGCTGTCGGCTTTGACAGCTTCCTGGCAGGATAGCTTAGGTGAGTTTGGACTTGTCTCCGAACACGCCTGAGCTAATCCATGTTTAGTATCCATGCACCTGTGGGACTGTTTACTTTTCCTTGATAATTTCTCTAGGGATATTGGATGTTTCCAGTAATGGTACTTAATGACTGTGGCTATCTACAGTTCTGAAAAGCCTGAAGGATATTCCTTCCAACAGCATCCAAGCATAGTCAAGTAGTAGACATGCATGAATTATTTTTGGAGAATAAGGATATTGTTTAGTGTCACTTTAACATTGATCTTGATGGTAGGATCATTAGGTGTTATTTTGTTGAAATGTGCAGAGCTGAAGATTGAAAATTACTTTTGAAAATACATTAACATGTTAGGGCTAATATGAGATTTGAGTGATTGGGTATTATAAAATTGTAGACTCCTTTTACATATTTACGTTACAATACCATTCATTTTGAAGGTGCACAACACACTGTTACAGTAGTGGGCAAAGTACCAGCATTGCAGTGCAGCACAACATGCTGTGTTAAAGTGCCATTAGCCAGCATTGCCATACTCAATCCCAACATAAAAACATAGGACACTTTGGACATGTAGTGGTTGAAGAACAAATTCACTTAAAGTGGATCTATCTTCATAGTTTTCTTATGTTAAGTGCATCCATGCAAATTAATGTGTAAATCTAACACTTCCAGGTATTTACTGCCACTCACAGAGATCTCAGTACTACCTCCTGACCATGCCTTTGCCTGCATATCTCACCAAAAAAGACAGACCCATCTAGGTTCAGACAATATACATGGTTTGCATCACACACATTTTATTTATATACCTTCATTGTATGTCATAGGATTTTAGATTTAGTGATTCCACAGCACCTCATTCTGCATGCTAGGCTGTACATGCATGCATGCATATACATGCATATTCCTCATCTCATGCTGTACATTTCCACACCACCTTACTCTTTACGCTGCTTCATTTCTCCTAAATGGCTATGGCACATTGCAGATAAGTAAGTTCCACATGTTGGCCTTGTCTTCTTAAAAAGGGTTGGTTGGTGTTTTCCCCCTAGGCTAAAAGGTTCCCACCATGCTGGGATAGATTGCAAGCTCAATGGTGAATACCTTTGGACACACACAGACATACACAGAGATTATGAGCAAAACTATTTTACTGTACTTCCATTAGGTAAAGAGTCATTTGGTTCAATCAGCTGACCAAAAATGAATAACTCTACAGACAAGTGATCTTCTCTTCCAGTCAGTGACACACTTTTAGCCAGAAGATTACAAGCCTGCCCAACATGGCAAGGTAGACTCTTCAAGTGCAGGACCTCCATTAAGCAACCCTATTTGAGGCTAGTCATAATTTTTCTAGTGTTGCATATATGTATTTAGTATGCCTCATCCTATAATCTGTGTGTTATCTACTCTAACCTGATTTATCTGTGTAAAGTTTACTGTTACTGACCACAATATAGGGGGGGTGGAGGGAGGGTTAAATATCACTGCCTTAAATGCTGAGGGTTGTTATTGTCTCATGTCCCATGGACTTTCATGCAAAGTCGCATCCCATAGACTTTCATGGAAAAACACCCCCAAGTGACTTCAATGCAAAATTGCATCCCATAGACTTTCATGTAAAGTCGCGTCCCCATAGACTTTCATGCAAAAACGTCCCCTTGTGACTTCAATGCAAAATTGTGTCCCCATAGACTTTCATGCAAAGTCGTATCCCATAGACTTTCATGTAAAGTCCCATCCTGCAGACTTTCATGAACAGTTGTGTCCCATAGACTTTCATGCAAAGTCGCGTCCCATAGATTTTCATGCAAAAACACCCTCTAATGACTTCAATGCAAAATTGCATCCCATAGATTTTCAAGCTAAGTCACGTCCCCGTGAAATTTAATGAAAAGTTGCATCCCGCAGACTTTCATCCCATAGACTTTTATGCAAAAATTCCCCCTAGTAACTTCAATGCAAATTGCGTCCCATAGATGTTAATGCATAATTGCATCCCATAGACTTTCATGCAAAATTGCGTCCCATTGGCTTCAATGCAAAAATGGCTTCTAATGACTTCATAGCAAAAACGTCAGCCACATTAAATAACTAAGTTAAAAAAATTGAAACTGTATATTTCGGTTTTCTTCCAAGTGCATCCTGAATTTCCGGTTTCGGCACTGGAATTTTCATTTTGGTACACCACTAATTTCAATTGCAACCACCGACACCCATGATGGAGGTTTTTATTGTGTCCACTGACACCAATCATGATAGTTGTGATAGCATGCACTGACACCAATACTGTTTTTTTTTAATCGCATCTACTGACACCAATGCTGGGGGTTAATATTGTTACCACTGACACCAATGCTGAGGGTTGTTATTGTGTCACATCCCATAGACTATCATGCAAAAACGTTCCCTAGTGACTTCAATGCAAAATCGTTTCTCATAGACTTTCATGCAAAGTCGCGTCCCCATAGACTTTTATGCAAAAACGCCCCCTAGTGACTTCAATGCAAAATCGCGTCCCATAGACTTTAATGCAAAATCGCGCCCCCATAGACTTAATTGCAAAAATGCGTCCCATAGACTTAAATGCAAAAACGCTTCTCATAGACTTTCATTCATAGCTACATCCCATAGATTTTCATACAAAGTCGCATTGCATAGACTTTCATGCAAAACACCCCCTAGTGACTTCAATGCAAAATCACCACGCGTAGAGTTTCATGAAAAGTCATGTCCCCATTGATTTTAATGTAAAATCTCGTCCCCATAGACTTCAATGCAAAAACGCTCCCTAGTGACTTCAGTGCAAAATCGCATCCCATATATTTCAATGCAAAATTGCGTCCCATTGACTTCAATGACTTGCCATCCTTTTTTAGTTTTTGCTCTGTTCTTAATCAGAACTTGTTCACCAATGTTGTCTTTCTTGGTGCTTGATGTTTTCATTGTCCTGATTAAGGTCTGCCAATTGTCTAAAATTGCTAGAAAATTGCTTTGCTAAGCTGATGAAAATCGCTGGGCTAAGCTCAAGAAAATGCGTCCTTCCCACAGGAGTGACAAGAACGCACTGAGGGCTCCTGCCAGAGAATTCAAATTTAAAGCCTCAGCAGCTGTGATGTTGTAGTAGCAATTTTGGCAAACCAGAGAACTCCGGACACGGACTTGAGGAAAACAAAGGATTTATTAAAAACAGCGCTGTTTTGACTCAACAGATGGCTTGTGCTCTCATCTGCTAAGTGAGTTATAGAAAACTTCTTACAAGCATATATATACCAATGATTACGTCACAAGGCATACATTTCTTCTTTCACTTTATATTACTTTCAACAGGCTTTCTAAACTCTGCAGAATAACCTTGGACAGCAGCTGCAGATAAAAATCCCAGCTAGGAGCTGGTACTACATAATACTCACAGGAAATAAGGGAGGGGGGAAGATGAGCCAAAAACCTTGCTTTTACAAACACAGGCTGCTAGAAGTGTTAGTTTAAAGAGGAACTCTGCCATATCTGGCTGCTATCACGTTGTCATCAGCTGGGTCACATGACCAGCGAGTTGGTTACTTAGTTACTGTTGCTTAGATACCAGTCAGTTGTTTACATGCCAGTCAGCTGTTCATATACCAGTCAGCTATCAAAAAAGCAAAGAGAAGCAAGAGCACAGACTATCATAAAGCAGCTGGCATAAAGGATGAACCCGTATATCCTCAAAACCATGAAAAACGTAGAATGCAGCACTACTACATGTTATAAAAACAAAAATGCTACTGCATAAAGTGACAATAGTGACATACTCACAGTGAAGGCGCTGAATTGGCGCTAAAAGTGAATAGTATTGCTAGAGTGTCTTGCAAAATATCAGTGAGTGATATTTACAAATAAATATAAAGTGACATAAATGAACAGTCCAATATAAATAAATTGATGAGACAATTCTGATGAATGTTAAAAACATCCCAAAAATCTCCGTGATAAACGGGTGAAAGTGACTCTGTGCTTGAAAACTGCTATATGAATGCACTCACCAGAAGCGCATATTAAATGTGCATAGAAATATATCCAGCTCCTCCACAGGTATGGATAACTTCCATCAGGAAAATCATGGTATGGAGACAAGGAAAACACCAGCTTTCCAGGGATGACTCTGGCACCACCACTGGCCTCTCACTGCATTACAGGGATGGCTCAGAAAAACCATGGACAGAGCCAGCAGGAATATTGCAATCCACCTTGGAGAAAATAGCTCGCAAAAATGAGCCACAACAGGAGCACTTATAGTGTAATATTATTTATTAAAGAATCATCCATGTGGGTCACAATGGTATCATGAATAGTAAAAATGGCCGCCAGACCTTCGTGAGGATGCGGCGTCATGACGTCTGTACGGCAGGCTCCTCCCTGAAGCGTTTCGTGCACATGCAAATTATCAAACGGATGTGCCCACCACTAACATCATACAAGCCTTTATATAGATCTGGATCTGCATGCTACCCTGTATTTTATGCTAAGGCAAATAAATCTTCTTAAACATACTACACTATCTCTGGCACCTGTGTTCTTTCTGGGGCTCCTTTGTGGAGCTATTACCCCCACAGAAAAGGTGCCACTACCATTCAAAGGAGAGAGTCTCACCACCAATGTGAAGTGCCTGATTGACCTTAAAGGGGACCTCAGGATCCGGCTTTGACTCTTCGGTGACCCACCGTGAGAGGGATGCTCGCCATCTGAATGTTGGAGGATCTGACATCTGGAATGATTATTCCTACATGCGCATAACCCATGCGTTTCTGGTGAGTGCGCATTGCTATTATTTAAGGCCGCAAGAGCTTTGGAAGTTTGCACCCTCTATAAGAAACCACGGATATTATTACATTGACTTTTGATTGTTTTCAGTTTCATTCTTTTAGCGCTGCACCATATTACCTTCGTTTAAGCCTTTATATAGCCCCGAGCACGTGCGTGAATGGGCACCATTTTTAAGAAGACCAGCGATCACCAACACACTACCTGGAAGGACCGGAGTCCTGATGTACGGGAAAAACACCCCAAAAAGGGGGGGGATGATGACACTGAAGTCAATAAAACAATACACATGCCTCAAGGAATGTTTGAAAGTACCAAAAGAATATATTATAGTAAAAAATGTATATTATAAAGCTGCAGTCGCCATCTTGTTGTGGTCTGGATGTACCACAAGTAACAGCGCCATTAGGACTTAATAAAACCGGCCAAAAAACGTATCACAAAGTATTCATATAGAGAAAGTAAATACATCAACATTATTGAGGAGTCTAAAAAACATATTTGTGTATAAAAATCCTTGGTCCTAGCTGGTATGGGGGATCAATTGGTCAACAAACATATACCATATCAGAATCAAATGTATTACAACATAATAAATAATAAAATGGTAACTAAACAAATATAAGGTACAAAGGACCTGTAATGATCATGAAGTATGATAAAAAAGACATCGCCAGATCAAATAAATTTGCAATAAATAAAATAAAAAAAATATACAAATTAAAAAAATTTATAAAAAGATTTATAAAAATATTAGAAACGATTATACGGACATAACCACCACTATAGCCACAGGAAATTAAATCCTGAGGGACAATGGGATACGTCCTACCAATGAGACAAACGTATGAGTCCCAGATGTGGGGTGTGAATATAATAAAACAAAGGCAGCTGTTTACATAGCAGAATGTGATTTATATATATCTACAGGCTCCAATGCAAAACAATAATACATTGGCATTTTTGTATGATGGATGCATTTATTTCTTATTTATAATAATAGTAATCATGATTTTTTTTCTTCCAATGGTGTAATTCTATCAGTCAGCTAATAAATGGCGCCCCCTCCAGGTCATCCAATGTCCAGTACAGGATGGCTCTGTGTATTCTCTATTGGTGGAGAACATTCTCTGTAGATGAGGCTGTTCTCTGCCGATCCTATGGCTCCATCTAGTGGAGCACCAAAAGCCGAGCGGCTAGTGAACCCCTTACCGGCTACAAGCTGAAGCCGATCGGGAGGTCAGCACTGGGCAGTGGCCTATCCTCCATGGGTGCGGGGATGTCACTGTGCTCCGACAGACACTGCACCCATGGAGGATACATGGCAGGGGCAGAACTACCAGCAGGGCCAATAGGGGGGGACCACTGGTCCTCCTGTGGGGGGGCGCAGGTACACAGGGGGAAATCGGGCACACAGATGTCAGCAGAGGGAGGGGGGCAATTACAGAATGATGCCCTGTATCTGTCTCCCCCCTCCTGCAGGTACCAAGGCTACATCTGGGTCCTGCACCCATCAGCGGGCCATGCAGGGAGTCAGGAGTGAGGCAGGTCGGCACTGGGCTTTGTTGGATTGTGGAACGTGTCCTGCATACTGCCAGGGGTGAGCCCCTCCCCTCAGCCCGTCACTAGGCACAGCAACCCGAGCAGAGGCAGTGCCCGCGGGGCAGGAAAAAAGTCCTAGTGGGCTGCATGTGACCCACTTGCTTTAAAGTGTGAGGGAGTCTCCTCCCTTGTGGGCTGGGCTTCCAAGTGTACAGCCTGTCCGCAAAGGCTCCGCCTCCTTGGGGGTGTGTGTTCTGACAACGACTCAGGAAGTGATATTCCTCTATGTATTCTGTCGTATGAGTCTGGCTGCAGAATGGATCGCCATTTTCCACAGGAAACACGTGACCTCCATTTCCTTTTTTTTTTTTAAAGTGAACTTTAATGTAACAAACAAGCTGAGGCTGTAGAGTGGAGCGCCACTCGATAGGAAGCATGTGACCTCCACTGCACGTTTTTTATTTAATGAACTTTAATATCAAACAATAGGCACAACTCAAAGATGTGGAGGTCACACATTTCCTGTGACATATTTCTGGTGTATATTTTTGCAGATATGCTGTAGTCTTCCTGTGTACATTTCTGCAGAAACACTGTAGTCTGTATTTGTAGCAAACGCACAGAGCAAGTTTTTGTAATTATCACCCAAACCGTACTCTCCACTCCTCGCACGACCTCTTGCTCTCTAGCTCCCTTGTCTCCTCCTCCCATGCTCGTCTCCAGGACTTCTCCAGAGCTTCCCCCATCCTCTGGAACTCTCTACCCAAATTTATCAGACAATCGCCTACTCTGCTCACTTTTAGGCGATTTCTGAAAACCTCTCTCTTCAGGGAAGCCTATCCTGCCCTCAGCTAATAATGGAATCTTCTATTCCTCCTACCATTCCATCCCCCCCAGTTATTACCTTTTGTACCACTAGCCCCTCCCTCTTAGATTGTAAGTTCCAAGGATCAGGCCCTCCTAACCCTCTTGTATTGAACTGTATTCTTGCTGTATTGTCTCCCGTTATATTGTAAAGCGCTGAGCAAACTGTTGGTGCTATATAAATCCTGTATAATAATTTCTGTTAACTGCTACAGCTCTGCCCGAGAACAGAACTACTGCTACAGGGCGGCAGCTGTGTGCAAAATAACGTATATATACTTTGATTTTGCATTTCCGGGTAGGGGGCGCATGGCTGTCAATCATCGGGTCCCGGCTGGCGATTACTCACCGGCGCCCGGAGATTGCCAAGGATCTCCGAGTGGGGGGGGGGGTGAGGGAGAACTGTTAGTCAGTCAATAAAACAGTTCTCCTCCCTGTCAGCTCCTGCACACTGCTTTGCATGGCCGTGCACAGCAGTGTGCAAGCAGTGAAGCATAAACACAGAACATTGTGTAAAACAGCACACAGTTAACCCTTTGATGGTCCCAGGTGTTAACCCCTTCCTGCTCAGTGCCATTAGTACAGTGTCAGTGCTTTTTATTAGCACTGATCACTCTATTGTTGTCACTGGGGATGTCAGTGACACCAAATCAGTTCTCTCCCAATGTCAGAATGCCCACCGCAGTCCCGCAGTCCCGCTATAAGTCGCTGATCGCCGCCATTACTAGTAAAAATGCAAACACTATAACCTTCACGCAAACCAATTACCGTATTTGCCAGCGTATAAGACGACCCCCTACTTTTCCTGATAAAATATAGGGTTTGGGCTATACTCGCCGTATAAGACTACCCCTCTTCCAACGTACACCAAAAATTAAAAAGCATCAGATTTGATTTCAATATGGTATGGTATTCCAATGATGGGGCACGCTTCCTCACTCTGACACCAATGATGGGGCACTATTCCTCCCATTGACACCAATGATGATGCCCCATCATTAGTGTCAGTGTGTGAGGAATAGTGTCCCATCATTAGTGTCAGTGGGAGGAATAGTGCCCCATCATTGGTGTCAGTGGGAGGAATAGTGCCCCATCATTGGTGTCTGTGGGAGGAATAGTGCCCCATCATTGGTGTCAGTGGGAGGAATAGTGCCCCATCATTGGTGTCAGAGCAACGAATTGTGCCCCATCATTGGTGTCAGTGGCAGGAATAGCACCCCATCATTGGTGTCCATGGGAGGAATAGCGCCCCATCATTGGTGTCAGTGGGAGGAATCGTGCCCCATCATTGGTGTCAAAGCAACGAATCGTGCCCCATCATTGGTGTCAGTGGGAGGAATAGCACCCCATCATTGGTATCAGTGGGAAGAATCGTGCACCATCATTGGTGTCAGTGGGAGGAATAGCGCCCCATCATTGGTGTCAGTGGGAGGAATAGCGCCCCATCATTGGTGTCAGTGGAAGGAATAGCGCCCCATCATTGGTGTCAGTGGGAGGAATAGCGCCCCATCATTGGTGTCAGTGGGAGGAATAGTGTCCTAACATTGGTGTCAGTGGGAGGAATAGTGCCCCATCATTGGTGTCAGTGGGGGGAGGAATAGTGCTCCATCGTTGGTGTCAGTGGGAGGAATAGTGCCCCATCGTTGGTGTCAGTGGGGGGAGGAATAGTGCCCCATCGTTGGTGTCAGTGGGGGGAGGAATAGTGCCCCATAGTTGGTGTCAGTGGGAGGAATAGTGCCCCATCGTTGGTGTCAGTGGGAGGAATAGTGCCCCATCATTGGTGTCAGTGGGAGGAATAATGCCCCATCATTGGTGTCAGTGGGAGGAATAATGCCCCATCATTGGAATCAGTGACACCAATGATGGGGCACTATTCCTCCCACTGACACCAATGACACTTGCTGACTCCTTGCATATGTGGTTGCAGCAGCACCTGTGCACTGCACACTTACCCTCACTCGATTTTCGCGGGTCCGCTCGGCTCCGCCTCCTCGCCCGTGATTGGCCGCCTGTGTGCCTTTCCTGAGCTACAGTTCTGGCGGCCAATCACCGATGAGGAGGCAGAGCCGAGCGGCAGGAGTGAGGGAGTGGCCGGAGTGACTGAAGGAGCAGCGCTTCCTGGATGGATCGTCGTAGGAGCCAGGTAAGAGACTGCAGCCCTCTGCCCACCCCTGTACTTGGTGTCCCTTCCGTCGGAAGGGGGGGACGACGGCAGCACCGCGCCGCCCCCCTAAAAAGTGCCCCCTGACGTGTACCGGCGTATAAGACGACCCCCGACTTTTGAGAAGATTTTCAAGGGTCAAAAAGTCGTCTTATACGCCGGAAAATACGGTAATTTACACGTATTCAGATTTTTTTTTAGCAAAGACTAGCAGAATACATTTTGGCCTAAATGAATGAGAAAATTTGATTTTTTACATTTTTTACTGGACATGTTTAATAGCAAAAAGTCAAAAATATTATTTTTTTCTAAAAATTGTCAGTCATTTTTTTTTATAGCGCAAAAAATAAAAAACGCACAGGTGATCAAATACAACTGAAAGAAAGCTCTATACGTGGGAAAAAGGACATAAATCTCATTTGGGTGCAGTGTTGCATGACCGCGCAATTGTTAAAATAACACAGCGCAGTGATGCGAAAAAATGGCCTGGTCAGGAAGGAGGGTAAATTCTCTGGAGGGCAAGTGGAGTGCTAGTAAAGTGCGTTTTTTTACTTTTACCTACAGGTTAGCTTATAATAAATGTTACCTATAGGAAAAATGGATGTTTTCTAAATGTGCAACATTACTGTTCAAACCACATGCAACTCAGACAGGAATCGCACCGAATTACTGTTCAAACCGCACAAAATTCTTTTTAGTGCGATTTGAGCCCGTTCATTTTGTATGGGCTCAAATTGCACTGCAAAGGTATCGTTTTCATTATCAGAAGCATTCCGGTATAGGTATAGGTGCATCCCGACTTATAACTGCATGTCATGCTGGTGCTGAAAACGTTTCTTGCTTTGAAATTTGTAATGTGAATTGGAACTTCAAAGCCTGCTAAGGACATGGCAGAATTTGTAAATATATTTTGTTAAGTGCAAGGCATAATATTTGTACCAGTAAATTTATTATTTGCAAGAAGATATCAGCTTAATTCCAACATACATATGAAGTGTAAAAAGCTTTTTACATGGGAATCCATGTGTGTCTCAATCTAGGTCCTGTTAGTTGGCATGAAGGTGGGACAAAAAGAAGACAAAAGACAACAAATCCAGAGTACAAAGTTAACTTAAAGTGGTTGTAAAGCTTCAAGGATTTTTACCTTCATGCATTCTATGCATGAAGGTTAAAAAAACCTCCTGTGTGCAGAAGATAAAAATATACAAAGTGGGTTTACTACCACTTTAATCCCTTACCCACCGCCCTAGAGTAGAACTACTGCTACAGGGCGGCAGGGCTGTGCAAAATCACACATGCTAGCCATGTCAATCACCGGGTCCCGATCAGAGATTCCCCGCTGGCACCCGGTGATTGTTGTGCAAACTGACAGGGGAGAGATTTGTGTGTAAAAAACACTGGTCTCTCTTCTGCCAGCAAGAACATGCTACTTTGTATCTCCCTGCACAGCAGAGAAATACAAAGCAGCATGCCTCCCTAGTAAAACACACACAGCACACAGTTAACCCTTTGATCTCCCAAAAGTTAACCCCTTGCTGCCCAGTGTCATTAGTACAGTGTCAATGCTTTTTAGTAGCACTGATCACTGCATTAGTGTCACTGGGGATGTCAGTGGCAGTTAGTCAGTTCCCACCCAGTGTCAGTATGCCCGCCGCAGTCCCGCAATAAGTCTCTGATCTGATCACTACTAGTATAAAAACATAAATAAATTTCAGTATATATACTGCCATTTGTAGAAGCTATAACTTTCACGTAAACCAATTAATTTACATGTATTGGGATTTTTTTTAGCAAAGACATGTTGCAGAATACATTTTGCCCAAAATTTATAACGAAATTTGATTCTTTAAATTGTTTTACTGGATATGTTTTATAGCAAAAAGTAAAAAATATTGTTTTTTTTCAAATTTTTTTTTTTTTTGTTTATAGCGCTAACAATAAAAAACCGCACAGGTGATCAAATACCACTGAAAGAAAGTTCTATTTGTGGGGAAAAAAGAACATAAATTTCATTTGGGTGAAGGGTTGCATGACCGCACAATTATCAGTTAACCACTTGCCCTCCAGAGGATTTACCCCCCTTCCTGACCAGGCCATTTTTTGCGTTACGGCGCCGCGTTACTTTCGCTGACAATTGTGCGGTCATGTAACGCTGCACCCAAATTAAATTTGGGTCATTTGTTTACACAAATAGAGCTTTCTTTTGGTGGTATTTGATCACCTGTGCGGTTTTTATTTTTGTGCTTTAAACAAAAAAAGACCGACAATTTTGAGAAAAAAAATATATTTCTGACTCTTTGCTATTAGACATGTCCAATAAATAAATGTAAAAAATCAAATTTCCTCATAAATTTAGGCCAAAATGTATTCTGTGACATGTCTTTGCTAACAAAAATCGCAATACGCGTAAATTAATTGGTTTACGAGAAAATTATAGTGTTTACAAATGACAATATATATACTGGGCTTTTTTTTTTAATTTTTACTAGTAATGGCGACGATCAGTGACTTATAGCGGGACTGTGGCAAGCATTCTGACACTGGGGGGGGAACTGACTTGGTGTCACTGACATCCCCAGGGACAGCAATAGAGTGATCAGTGCTAATAAAAAGCACTGACACTGTACTAATGGCACTGGGCAGAAAGGGGTTAACATGTGGGGTGATCAAAGGGTTAACTGTGTGCTGTTTTACTATGTGGGCTGTTTCTGTGCTTCACTGTAAGCACACTGCTTTGTATGGCTCTGCTATGCAGTGTGCAGGATCTGATGGGAGAGTTCTGTGTTGTTTATATACAGGTCTCTCCCCCGTTGGGGATACTCAGTGATCACCGTGTGTCGGCAAGTAATCACCGCCTGGGACCCGGTGATTAACAACTGAGACCACGTATGGCAGCGCAGGTAGGTCGCTAGTGCCCACCAGAAATGCAAAATCATGTATATATACATAATTTTGCGCACCCTTGCTGCCCTGTAGCAATAGTTCTGCCATAGGGCGGAGGGGAAATGGTTAAAGTAACGCAGCGCAGTATCACCAATAATGGCCTGATCAGGAAGGGGGGTAAATCCTCTGGAGTGCAAGTGGTTAAAGTTCACCAAAACAGAAACAAAGTTGGAGTGGAGGTCACATGTTTCTTATACAGAGTGGAGCTCCAATCTTTAGCCACCCCCTCTTGAAAAGTATACACAGAAAGTATCTGACAGGAAACATGTGACCTCCACTTCCTTGGGTTTTGTGGAGGAGTGGAGGTCACATGTTTCCTGCGAAGTGGAGCTCCACTCTGTCTTTCCTTGTTTGATACATTAAAGTTCACTGAAAAAAAAGAATGGAGGTCACGTGTTTCCTATCGAAAATGGAGCTCCATTCTGCAGCTAGACCTCTCGTATGAGGAGCCGAAAAAGGCAGAGCGGAGTGTGCGGGGAGCGGGATGAGGATACAGGTGAGAGCGGGGGGGCAGGGACTCCTAGAGGGGGGCTCATCACTGGCCCGGAGCGGGTGTAATCTCTGCTCCTACCGGGGATGCTGGTGATCGCACAGTCCTAGGTAGGAGGGGGCGGAGTTCTGTCATTTTCCTGATAGTTTTGGATGATTTCTAATCGGTTTCCCTGGTGATGGAAGTCCCGGGGGGATGACAGTGAGTGTTGCAGACATGGGGTGTATTATGGGATGTTTGGGTGTATGTATTCCTGGAGATCAGGTGTCTGTCTTCCATTGTAGAAGTGATCTATAGTGACATTGACAGGGGTGTGGACATTTGTGAAAAAACTACTTGCCCAGGGACTGAACCGGTGCCCCAATCTACTTGTCCAGGGACTGAACCGGTGCCCCAATCTACTTGTCCAGGGACTGAACCGGTGCCCCAATCTACTTGTCCACGGACTGAACCGGTGCCCCAATCTACTTGTCCACGGACTGAACCGGTGCCCCAATCTACTTGTCCACGGACTGAACCGGTGCCCCAATCTACTTGTCCAGGGACTGAACCGGTGCCCCAATCTACTTGTCCACGGACTGAACCGGTGCCCCAATCTACTTGTCCACGGACTGAACCGGTGCCCCAATCTACTTGTCCACGGACTGAACCGGTGCCCCAATCTACTTGTCCAGGGACTGAACCGGTGCCCCAATCTACTTGTCCACGGACTGAACCGGTGCCCCAATCTACTTGTCCACGGACTGAACCGGTGCCCCAATCTACTTGTCCACGGACTGAACCGGTGCCCCAATCTACTTGTCCAGGGACTGAACCGGTGCCCCAATCTACTTGTCCAGGGACTGAACCGGTGCCCCAATCTACTTGTCCACGGACTGAACCGGTGCCCCAATCTACTTGTCCACGGACTGAACCGGTGCCCCAATCTACTTGTCCAGGGACTGAACCGGTGCCCCAATCTACTTGTCCAGGGACTGAACCGGTGCCCCAATCTACTTGTCCAGGGACTGAACCGGTGCCCCAATCTACTTGTCCAGGGACTGAACCGGTGCCCCAATCTACTTGTCCAGGGACTGAACCGGTGCCCCAATCTACTTGTCCAGGGACTGAACCGGTGCCCCAATCTACTTGTCCAGAGACTGAACCGGTGCCCCAATCTACTTGTCCAGGGACTGAACCGGTGCCCCAATCTACTTGTCCAGGGACTGAACCGGTGCCCCAATCTACTTGTCCACGGACTGAACCGGTGCCCCAATCTACTTGTCCGGGGACTGAACCGGTGCCCCAATCTACTTGTCCGGGGACTGAACCGGTGCCCCAATCTACTTGTCCGGGGACTGAACCGGTGCCCCAATCTACTTGTCCGGGGACTGAACCGGTGCCCCAATCTACTTGTCCGGGGACTGAACCGGTGCCCCAATCTACTTGTCCGGGGACTGAACCGGTGCCCCAATCTACTTGTCCGGGGACTGAACCGGTGCCCCAATCTACTTGTCCGGGGACTGAACCGGTGCCCCAATCTACTTGCCCGGGGGCTAAATCGGTGCCCCAATCTACTTGCCCGGGGACTAAATCGGTGCCCCAATCTACTTGCCCGGGGACTAAATCGGTGCCCCAATCTACTTGCCCGGGGACTAAATCGGTGCCCCAATCTCCTTGCCCGGGGACCATGTCCTGCCCCAATCTCCTTGCCCGGGGACCATGTCCTGCCCCAATCTCCTTGCCCGGGGACCATGTCCTGCCCCAATCTCCTTGCCCGGGGACCATGTCCTGCCCCAATCTCCTTGCCCGGGGACCATGTCCTGCCCCAATCTCCTTGCCCGGGGACCATGTCCTGCCCCAATCTCCTTGCCCGGGGACCATGTCCTGCCCCAATCTCCTTGCCCGGGGACCAAGTCCTGCCCCAATCTCCTTGCCCGGGGACCAAGTCCTGCCCCAATCTCCTTGCCCGGGGACCAAGTCCTGCCCCAATCTCCTTGCCCGGGGACCAAGTCCTGCCCCAATCTCCTTGCCCGGGGACCAAGTCCTGCCCCAATCTCCTTGCCCGGGGACCAAGTCCTGCCCCAATCTCCTTGCCCGGGGACCAAGTCCTGCCCCAAACTCCTTGCCCGGGGACCAAGTCCTGCCCCAATCTCCTTGCCCGGGGGCCAAGTCCTGCCCCAATCTCCTTGCCCGGGGGCCAAGTCCTGCCCCAATCTCCTTGCCCGGGGGCCAAGTCCTGCCCCAATCTCCTTGCCCGGGGGCCAAGTCCTGCCCCAATCTCCTTGCCCGGGGGCCAAGTCCTGCCCCAATCTCCTTGCCCGGGGGCCAAGTCCTGCCCCAATCTCCTTGCCCGGGGGCCAAGTCCTGCCCCAATCTCCTTGCCCGGGGGCCAAGTCCTGCCCCAATCTCCTTGCCCGGGGGCCAAGTCCTGCCCCAATCTCCTTGCCCGGGGGCCAAGTCCTGCCCCAATCTCCTTGCCCGGGGGCCAAGTCCTGCCCCAATCTCCTTGCCCGGGGGCCAAGTCCTGCCCCAATCTCCTTGCCCTGATAAAAGAAAAAATAAATTTTAACCAAAACCGTATTTAAATCTGCTTCAAGTAATGTCTGGGGCTTTTAAAAACAAAGCGGCTTAATGGCGACTTAAACGTTTAATATTCGTAACATTGCGCTGCTTATCTCCTCCCCCCCGCCTGTCTCCAGCACTGCACTCGGGGACTAGCAGGGAGGGGAGAGACCGTGCAGTGTAATGAGCACCGATTGGCTGCTGCTTAGAAAAGGGGAGTGTCCTGCTTATCCTTTATCCCTTTCGCCAGAGCCAGTTTTTGGGTTTTTTGGACATTTAAAAAACCATTTTAGGCCTGAAGATTACACAAAACCCCCAAACGTATATTTTCTGAAATCAGAGATCCTAGAGAATAAAATAACGGAAGTTCCAATTTTTTTATGTCACACAATATTATCACAAAGGTCTAGGAAATGCAAAATTTCAGTTGAAAATACACTTAAGTAAATGTTAGGGCACAGAAAGCAAATTACCCCATTTTTTTTTTTTTTTTGTAAAATTTAAAAGATGAGGTTGCATCAAGTAAATAGATATCCAACATGTCAAACCTTAAATTTGTGCGCGCTCGGGAAATGGCGATGAACTTCGGTACCCTATATTTTTTATAGGTGACTCTTTTAAAGCCCCGTATAGGCCATCAGTTTAGCGTTATGGAGGGGGTCTGATGCTAGAATTATTGCTCTCATTCTGACCTGTGCGGTGATATGTGACATGTGTATCACAATTATTGTTTTCTTGTCTAGGCGCCCGAGCGTGTGCTTTTACGTTTGCACATGTGTACATATGTGGGGGGCCTTCAAAAATTTGGGGGAGGTTATATACTTGGGTGTAACTTTAATTTTTTAAAAATAAATTTTTAATTTTTTTTACTTAAAGCGGAGTTCCACTCACTCTGTAAAAAAATAAGTCAGCAGCTACAAAAACTGTAGCTGCTGACTTTTAAAAAACAGCCACTCACCTGTCCCATGATCCCACGTTGCCCCGCCGCAGCCCGGCCATCCTGTATTCCAGGCGCCGGCATTTTTAGTGTGGGCACCCAGATGTGACAGCTTGTGGCTTCACAGCCAGGTGCCCTCTGCGCATGCGCGAGTAGCGCTGTGCTTCCTGAATGGCCCCGTCGTCTTCTAGGACCTGTCACTTGTTCCACAAGACTTCTGGGAGGGTAGGAGGACAACTTCTGTTTCCGATCGCCTAGGCGATCGTAGCGGGAGTGGGAGCGGGTATCCGTTCCCCCTCGTTCATCAAAGGTGCAATTCCTTAATGGGCAGTGAGGACCAATCTTTAAAGCTGAACTTCCCATTTTGGCTGGAACGCCAATTTAAGGCTCATTCACAGAGGTAGTCAGGGAGGTGATAAAAGCAGGCAGTTGAGCCACAGACTTACCACCCACTGGGAATGGGGCTGTGCTGTAACTGCATTTATCGAGGACTCCCAAAAATCTGTAGGGCCAAAATGTGCAATTCTGCTCCTGTACAATTGAGAGTGCAGCAACCCATCCAGCAATATAGCGGTGCTGGATAAGAAGGGTGATCAGTCATCTGCCTGTCATCCATTCATAGATCTTGTTTAATTCATAGAATCTGTAGTTTGACTTCTGTGAATGGTGGAGCTTGGCAGAAGGGGCGGACATAGTTGGGCACTCTTGATGAGAGCCTGTGACAGCCTGGTAATTGTATTAGCCGCTTCCTGTTCAGCAATGTAGCAGTGCATTGCTGGATAAGGAGGGTGATATCTTGAGGTATCAGTGTTTCCAGCTGGTGATTGCGAAGTTGGTAAAAGTAATCCAAACGGCTAAAGAGCTGCTAAATTATTACAGGTGGTGGAAGGGAGTCCCACCTCTCTCCTGCATCTGCCTTCACCAGAGAGTGATCGGGGAGCCCGCTTAGGATGCGACTGGCGGCATCTGGCTCCAGGCACACAGTGAGAGGAACTCATGTTGACCCTCTTACTTTGTGATGCCAGAAACCGGAAGCAACGATGATTTTGCAACTTCCGATTTCGGCTCTCTGTTTACCTGGCTGTTACCGGCTAGGGAAGCAGCCGATCAGATTGCTCTGTGTCTGGCTGCATTGGAGGCCAGAGAAGAGGTCTGGAGTCTAAAAGATGCCAAATCTCTCCATAAAGAGGACCTGTTACGGCCCAAGCTTATACAGTGTAAATATTTTTTTTTTCCAATAACATTTTTGTTTAAAGAACCCTAATCTGCCCGTACTCATGCACAAATGTGAATGCATCTCCTTTTCCTGCACGCATCTGTAACGCCGATAGCACCACACGTGAGGTATTGCCACAAAGGTTAAGAGCGAGAGTAATAATTCTTGCTCTAGCCCTCGTGTGTATTCCTAAACTGGTAACCTGTAAAGGCTTTTAAAGTGTTGCCTGTGGGGATTTTTAGATACCATAGTTTGGCGCCATTCTAGGGGTGGATGCAATTATAATGCGTGACATGTTTGGTATCTTTTTACTCTTTTATATTTTACCAAAAATGCCAATTGGGCATTTAAATTGTGTTGTTGTGCATTAAAATTCATTAAAGTGTATTTCTTCAAAAAAAATATGCGTTTGAAAAACCACTACGCAAATACCTTGTGACATAATTATCCGCTACACCCACCATTTTATTCTCTAGCACCTCTGCTTAAAAATATATATGTTTGGGGGTTTTAAGTAGTTTTCTAGCCAAAAAATGTTGTATAAATGTAGGAGAAGATTATCAGAATTGACTTTGAACTGGAATTGATTAACCCCTGCCACATTGTAAAATGACAACGGTGGGGGGAGGGGGTCAGGATGGAGGAAGATTTTTACTACAGAAGAGGAATCGGCACAAGGAACATATCCTACTGACTAAGTTATTTCCCTTGTGCTGATTTTACTGTTTGATTTTGGCCGTACTAAGGCTTTAAATTGGAACTACTGTAAAGGCAGTTTGTACTCCCTTTCCTCCAGTGGTCCCCTCCCTCCTGGGCGCCGACATCTTATTCTGAGTGCTGGTTGTTGGCCATCTTCGTTGTCCAGCAAGGGATGACCACACTCTTGGGCATGCGCAGGAGGCCATTCTTCCGGCACATGCGCAGCTCGCTTTACATGCAGGGGATGCTGTGAACAGGCAGGTAAGGTATATTTTATTGTGGAAGAGACAAGGCAGCCGAGACTTGTAGGCACTCATTCACAGAACTCTGTGAATGAGTGATGCGGCCGTGTGGGTGGAGATGTTTTCAAATCTGAAAGCTAGGAGAAGTTTTCCTGTACCTGCATATGACTTGGTATCAGCCTCTTGCAGTCTGCTGTACAACAGAGCTTATAGAGGGGGAGGGTGAAGGGGCACAAGGAGCTAGTCAGGTCATTTTTCTTTGCAAAGTTTAATAAATAGCTAATCACAATTATTTACACCTTGGAGGAGGAGGTACCTAATATGTGACAATGGCACTGTCAGCCTTCTCCTGGACAGAGATTTTGCAGCTCATGGAACAACAATCCAGGCTCCAGACTGAGAGTGACTATCACTGGGATTGATTAACTCTGCAGTTAACCCTTTCTATACACCAAGAACAAGTACCAGCATGTGTTTTAACAGAAACATGTACCATTCACAGTATTTCCTGTGACACTTGCTGCCACGCAGACAGGGAGGTTACAGAATTTGAACTGTGGTTCTATATTGTGTGCCCGTGTGGCACAGGTGCAGGGTCCAGCCCCTCTGTCTGCAGCTCACCATAGCTGAACGCTTTACTGGGTGGTAATCGCTTTTAAGGCCGTATATATGTTAAGGGATATATGGCCCAAACACAGGTATTCTGTGTTCCATTTCTATGTCCCTGAACGCACACAGCCCTAAATGTGGGCACCGCCTGGCACTGAGTCCCAGCTGCTGCGTCATTGAGAAAATGCAAAGTGTTCCCTGAATGGGACCCATGTGGAGTGAGCAACTTCCTGTGTTCGGGGCAGCCACTCACAACGGGGCCCTGAAGCTAATGAAGATCATTGTAGTCTCTGTGCCTACTACAGTAATTTCCAGCTTGCACGGGGACCCCACACGTATGGCCCATGCATACGTACATCGATCCAAGATGGTCCAGTGAAGCCTTGTAAAAATTGCCATACCTAAATTTCATCTTTTATAGTGTTTAGTTACAATATATTTCCATTACAATATATATATATGACTCTACACACTTCTAGTGCCCCTAGGTAAACCTGAATTCCTGGTTCAGTTGTGTCATTTACTACTTAGTAAGGTAATTACCGTCATTTTGATATTTGCTGCTAATGCAAACTGCACTTAAAAGCAATTAGAGACAATAATGGGCTCCTGTTATCCAGATGTCCTTTAGATATTTCAGCTATTAAAAGCAGTATTTGAAGACCAGGAAAAAACATGTATGTACACACAGTGGGGTTTATTTACTAAAGTTGGAGAGTGCAAAAGCAGGCTCATTTCTGCATAGAAACCAATCAGCTTCCAGGTTTTATTGCCAAAGCTTAATTGAACCAGGTTCAATTGAGGTTAGAAGCTGATTGGTTTCTGTGAAGAAGTGAGCCTGATTTTGCACTCTCCAGCCTTAATAAATAAACCCAATGTCTCATACATGGAATAAATGAGACACAAACCTTGATGTAGAGTCATGGCCAAAAATATTGGCACCCCTGCATTTCTGTCAGATAATGCACCACTTCGCCCACAAAATTGTTGCCATTACAAATGTTTCGGCATTCTCATGTTTATTTGTTTTGTTTGTATTAGTATAACACAAAAAAGTGGAGAAACAAAAAGCCAAATCTGACACATTCCATGCAAAACCCCAAAAATGGACTGGACAAATTGTTGGCACCCTCAATTTATTATTTGGTAGCACACCCTTTGGAAAAAGTAACTGAGATCAATTGCTTCCTGTAACCATCAATGAGTTTCTTATACCTCTCTACTGGAATTCTGGACCACTCTTTTTTTTTTTCACCAACTTCTCCGGGTCTTTCACCTGGGAAGGGTTCCTTTTTCCAACTGCTATTTTGATATCTCTTCACATGTGTTCTATGGGATTGAGATCTGGACTCATTGCTTGCCAATTCAGTACTCTTCAACGCTTTGTCTGAAACCATTTCTGGGTGCTTTTTTGACGTGTGCTGCTGTAAGACCCATGACTTCTGATGGAGACCCAACTTTCTGACACTGGGCCCTACATTGCACCCCAGAATTCTTTGGTAGTCTTCAGATTTCATAATGCCATGCACTCGGTCAAGACATCCAGTGCCTGAAGTAGCAAAGCAACCCCAAAACATGATTGAACCTCAACCATGTTTGACTGTAGGACTGTATTCTTTTCTTTAATGGCCTCATTTCTTTTTCTGAAAACAGTAGAATGATGGACTTTACCAAAAAGCTGTAATTTTGGTTCATCTGTCCACAGCACATTCTCCCAAAAGGATTTTGATTCCTCAGGTAAGTTTTGGCAAACTCCAATCTGGCATTTTTATGTTTCTGTGTCGGCAGTGGGGTCCTCCTGGGTCTCCTACCATAGAGTCCCTTTTCATTCAGACGATGACCTATAGTGTGAGCTGACATAGATGTACCCTGTGCCTGAAGGGCAGTTTGAATTTGTCTAGAAGTTGATTGAGGTTCTTTATCTGCTATTCGAACAATCCTTCTTTGCAATCTTTGATCAAGGTTTCCTCTTTCATGCATGTTCAGGGAGATTAGCTACAGTGCCATGGCCTGTAAACTTCTTGACAATGTTGTGCATAGTGGACACAGGAACATTAAGATCTCTGGAGATGGACTTGTAACCTTGAGATTGTCCATTTTTTCCACAATTTTTGTTCTCAAATCCGCAGACAATTCTTTGCTGTTTTTCTCTTCTCCGTGCTCCATGTGGCACATAGAGACACATAACAGAAAGGTTGAGTCCATTTTCACCATTTCAACTGGTTGCTGGTGTGATCCCTATATTGTGAGCACCCGGTAATTGAATTTAATTACAGGAGTATCATAAACTTGGAATGCAATTATTTCTTACAATTTTGAAAAGGTGCCAATAATTTTGTCCAGTTCATTTTTGGGATTTTGCATGGAATGTATCAGATTTGTCTTTTTTGTTTCTCCACTTTTTTGTGTCTTACCAATACAAACAAAATAAATAAACATGAGAATGCGAAAACATTTGTAATTGCAACAATTTTCTAGACAAAGTGGTGCATTATCTGACAGAAATGCATGGTTGAGCCCCGTTTCTGGTGCCTGCCCCCTCTCTTAAGCTGCAGTAGACATCTGATGAGAATGTTTGTGTCGCAGCCAGAATGCTTCACTTCATGCCTGCAGCAAAGTTCTCCCGACATGTAGCGATCAGCAGACTTGCACAGTCCAGCAAATGGGGAAGCGCTGCAAATGCCCCACAACCCTGTGCAATGGGGTTAGACTGCCTTCTGTCAAATGGTCCTTCTTGAAGACCGGCTTCTGTCAAATGGTCCTTCTTGAAAACCGTCAATCGATCAGCACATGCAGACAGTCGGCTGCAGCGCTGAACAGTGTATTTTGATGGCGGAGAGGTCCGCCTGTCAGAACTCAGAAATACAGCAGGGAGCCTTCCTCCACCCACCTTGAATGTGTGGATGGGGAAATCGGTTTCTTTTTCTTTTTTTTTTTCTTCAGCTGGCTGACTGAACAAAAAAACTGAGGCATGTATGTCCAGTTTTACTAAACATGGGATGGTTCAGAATTAATTTGTAAATGTGCTGAAATACCAGGTCTCACCAATACTGCAGCTCCAGGAAAAGCAGGGCAGATGTAGAAGTTGGGGGGAACTCTTTTTACTACATAGGCGGTGTCAGAATTCATTTTTAAAACTGAACTCCAGGAAAATAAAAATCTTCCATTGTGATGGGGCTACCCATTCACTGTGAGAGTTAAATGGTTATTTGCATATAGGAGACCATAAAACAGCATTTTTACTTCCCTGATCCTCTGCTGCTGCTGGCTCTCTCTGCACTGCTAGACAAGTCCCTGTAGCCTCATCTTCTCTATGCTCCAGTGGCTGCAAGTCCTTGAAATGGGCATCAGGATGCCAGAACATTAGGGGAGCAGGGATCAGATAAGTACAAGTGCTTTGTTTTTTTTTTTTGGGTCTCGAGGATGTATGTGGGCATTTATCGCATGCCATACAATGTGGGAACAGCCCCACTAGAAGGGTGGATTTTTGTTTTCCCCTGGAAGTAAAATGATTGCATAGTGTCTGTGGTCAGTAGGATGAAGATTAGTGCCCCATCATTGGTATTAATGGGAGGAATATTGCCCCATCATTGGTATTAATGGGAGGAATATTTCCCCATCATTGGTATTAATGGGAGGAATATTTCCCCATCATTGGTATTAATGGGAGAATTCGGGCGCCATCATTAGTCCTAATGGGAGGAATAGGGCCCCATCATTAGTCCTAATGGGAGGAATAGGGCGCCATCATTATTCCTAATGGGAGGAATAGGGCGCCATCATTAGTCCTAATGGGAGGAATAGGGCGCCATCATTAGTCCTAATGGGAGGAATAGGGCGCCATCATTAGTCCTAATGGGAGGAATAGGGCGCCATCATTAGTCCTAATGGGAGGAATAGGGCGCCATCATTAGTCCTAATGGGAGGAATAGGGCGCCATCATTAGTCCTAATGGGAGGAATAGGGCGCCATCATTAGTCCTAATGGGAGGAATAGGGCGCCATCATTAGTCCTAATGTGAAGAATAGGGCGCCATCATTTAGTCCTAATGGGAGGAATAGGGCGCCAGCATCAGCCCTAATGGGAGGAATAGGGCGCCATCAGTAGACCTAATGGGAGGAACAGGGCGCCATCAGTTGTCTTAATGGGAGGAACAGGGCCCCATCATTAGTATTAATGGGAGCAACAGGGCCCCATCATTAGTATTAATGGGAGCAACAGGGCCCCATCATTAGTATTAATGGGAGGAATAGTGCCTCATCATTGGTGTCAGGGGGAGGAATGTTACCCCAGGAGGCCAAATAAAGTCAAGCAAGAGGCCACATTTTGGAGTCCACTGTACTAAAGAATGTTCACTTTTTAAAGTGTTCGTTAACTTTGCAAGTGGATGGTAATCTAGCTAGGTAAAAAAGTGGTATTCATGCCATAGATTCATTGGGCATATTTATAAAGCCGTAAAAGTGACATTTACCAAACATTCACTACAGGTGAATCTTTCTGCCGACTGTTTTATTATACAGTTAATGATTGGTGAATATCACATTAATTGTTTAATAAATATACCCATTGGGTATGATACACTGGTATTGGCGCATGATACACTGGTATTGGCGCATCAGCACTGTTTTCTCCGAGCCCAAACCATCAGCTGTGTGTTGAGCATGGCTGCTGGTGTGAAGGAGCCTCAAACCTTTACTTAAAGTGGCAATAAAGCTGAAAAAATTGCAAACAGGCAGGCGCTTTTTTAATATTAATTTTTATTATATGCAGTACACCTAATCCCCTGTAAGGCCCCGTTCACAAGGGTCGGATTCCATTTTTCCCCATCTTGCTGACCACTGGATCTGTCCGATGATCCAACACTGAACGGAGCGGACGGGTGACCGGTCTAACACGGACACAGCCCGCTCTGCTGTATGGGCACTCGGATGTAAACAGACTGGCTGTCTGTTTACACCTGATTGCCTTCCAGTCTGATCCGGCCAGATGGAGGGGAACAGATTCCCTTTCGTTTGTTTTTATTAGATCGGATTGGTGGTAGCCGGGTGTAAACGGTCACAAGTCCTCTTACATCCAACTCTCCATAGAGGAGAATGGAGGGTCCGACTGTAAAACAGACAGGCGGACCAGACTGGACCACTCGTGTGAAAGGTGTATAAGATGTACACAGTTGATGTTGGCTACACATGATTGAATTTACAGTACGAGTCACTATTAGGAAGGGGGGAGGGGGGTGATTGATTTTATTTTTACATTTTTTTTCCTGACATGTTGGTGTTATATCTTTCACTTGGATGTTATAAGTTGAGTAAATACAGCTGGATAAAACAAAAACTGTGTCTGTCTTCATGTCCGGCTGCAAAGCAACAAAATCTGATTATTTTAAAGGGGGTGATTCTTTTCTATGCCCACTGTAGATTTTATACAGTAAATGTAAAACTTGTTATACGAGTAATAGGCGTTACAGCATTTTGCATTTCCTCATTCGGCAGTAGAAAGCTTTGCACAGTCAGTTACCTAAACATTAACAAATCAGATGTTCCAATCAGCTTTGCAATACTAGTTCAGGACCAAATGCTTTATCGCTTCAAACCGCCTGTGGCGTAACAGGAAGCTGTGGTGCTGAAAGGACAGCCATGTGCTCCAGTTGTAGATAATATCTAAGTGACTTGTTTGCTTTCAATAGCAACAAACTTCCTTGTGCATACAAGGGGGAGGGTTATGAAAGACCATCGCATTTCCTGAGAGTTCTAACTATATTTTCCCTGTGATGAAGTGTTCTTTTTCATCAGAGTCTTAGGCCCCATGTACACGGGATACTTCTGAACGATGGAAACTGACTGCTTGAAAACGTAGGTTAAAAAACGTCTGTTTAGCTGCATTTTGTGTAACACGTTTATGCGCGTTTGCGTTTAGAAGCATTTTTTAAAGATAAGCACAGGAGAACCTCCCAAATTCCCAGAATGACTGAAAAGTGGTAAATTATTAACAATTTCAGACTGTTTCAGAGAAATACAGAGAGTAGAAGCAGACACAGAAGGATGTATTGAGATAATTAGGTGTGAGTTGCTAATTAACGTTTCTTTTGTTTCCAAGGGTGGGAAAGGTGTCTGGTGGAGGGAGTCATTAAGCTCACCTGGCAGGGGGTCTGCATGAGGAATTTGAGGTGTGAATGGTCATTAACATATCTTTTGTTTCCAAAGGTGGGAGAGGTCTGAAGTGTGAATTGGTCATTACAATGTGTGACAAGCTTGGTAGGAACATCCTGTGTTCAGTGTTTTGTCCATCTGAGTACCCTGAAAACGCTTGCATGCATTTTTCGTGATGAAAAAAGGCTCTGGACAGTATTGGGAACTGGAAGAGTTAAAAAAAATTTCAAATGCAAATGCTTATAAACACAATTTGCCGCGTTTACAAGTGTTTGAAACGCTGATAAAATTGGCTGCTGAACACAAATTTTCTGCGTTCAAAAAAATACTGTAAACTCAAATGCCTGTAAATGACATAGTGTACATGGACACATAGGAAAACATTAGGGAGAGTTGATGGGCTGCCGAAAAAAACTCTGAACAGCTCCTAAACGTGAGTTTGTCAGCTGCAATGTACATGAGCCCTTAGATTTTTATAGATTGCAGATCCTTTTTTTTAATGTTGGTATCTGAAGGCTAATAAAACAGTTTGTAGGAGACCCACATTATGGGCTCATTGTCATGTGCGCTGATGTGCATTTGTCCGCACTGGATAAACAGAGGTCACAAAACTCACCACAGTGCATTTGTGTTGTGTTAAGTTGCAGCTTTATGCCTGTTAGCATGCGTTTTTATTGTGGTGTGAACAAGGCACATAGAAAGATCTTGCAGTGACCTGCGTTGATCTGGTGCAGAAAAATGCAGCTCATTGCACATGGTGCTGAATGGGTCTCTGTATAGAGACCAGGTTGTCCTTTTATAGCCTCATAGCTGCTGCAACCTTTTTAGGGCTCATTCACATGGATAATCAGCCCCATGCAGCGTGAAGAGTCATTTATTTACTTTTCTATCCTAGCGCTGAGCTTCGTGCAGGCAGCCCATTTTAGTGAATGGTCACACATCGGCTGTATGGACTCAGCTGCACAACTGATTTTGACAGGTAAGGAGGGTCGGGTGCACCACTGTCCATTAGGGCCTATGACTTGTCACTGCAGATCTGTCAAATTCAGCTGCATAGGTGAGTTGATACAGCCAGTGTGTGCCCACTCACTAATATGGGCTGCCTGAACGCAGCTCAGTGCTAGGACAGAAAAGCAAAAAAATGGCTCTTTATGTTGTTCGGGGCTGAGTGCATGTGTGAATGAGCCCCTTCATAGAGCCCGGTCACACTGGGGCATATTGGACTGCAGTCATTTTAAAGGCACTGTGCACCTGCAATACCAGGAGAGTAAAGGAAGATTATGAAAATGGCAGCTACTAGTACAGTTTTTGTTGTATTAAATATTTATTTCTGTGTCTTCCATGGGGCTAATAAGAGAACAATGATGATATCCCAATGGTTACATCATTCCTTTTTTTTTTTTTTTAATTGATTGTTATGGTTACTGCACATTCCATATCATCATCATCATCGCACTGCCTTATTGAATGAGTCTGAATGCCCTTGTTACATACCTGTTGTTCCTTACTATGACATCATCCTCTGCAGGATTCCCCTTTTATTAAAATCGGAAGAAGTAGAAGTCAAGAGGCAGGACAGACATACAAAATCATTTTGTCCTTCAGATCTCTGAAGAAAAAGGCAAGATTTATAAAGGAATGGTATGACTAACTAGTCTGTGGTTGTGCTGCTTGGAATGTGTGAGAAATGATGAATTTAAAAAGACGAGAGGTACAATATGAAATCAAAAGTAATTTGAATTTGTGCAGAAAGATACAACTCTAATTGGAGGAATAATTTGGTTTAAACCAGATATGTACCTTTGAGACACATTGGGACGATTCAGTAAAGCGTTTGCAACACTTTCTTGGCATTTTGGTTTTATTAGAAAGTCCTGCGTCAAATTCATGAAAACCATGCAATGGGTTTCTTGCTCCATATTTCCAACATTTACACTTTAGCACTATGACAAACCCACTAAAATGGAACTTTACCCAATATGAACAGGCAAGATTTTGAATACAGAAGAGACATGCAGAAATGCTATGTCTCCTCTGCATTAAATTTATTTACCTGCCTGTCATGCGCAGCTCAGTGTAAGAATTTTGGCAATGCTGGGATGACTGAAGTCCTGTGTATGTATGGGAGTGACATCATCTCAGTCCGGCCAATGGAAACAGCTGGGAATTGATACCCAGAAGCTGCTGGGCTGAAGATGTCAGCAACTGGTGGGGAGCTCCAGGACATTGTGGCGCTGAAGAACAGGTGAGTATACTTCCACTTTAGGAAATATCGCTATGTTGGTGATAAGAAAAATGGAGGTAAAGAAGACCGCTTCCATGTTTGGAGTAAATTGAGCTGCATTTGTAGTGTTCTGTCTGAGGCAATTCTACAGCAGATTTATACACTCCTTACTGACAGATACACAAATGTGTCACAAGTTGCTCCATTTGTTGTTTGGGAGGCAGATTTCTAGTGACGGCATGCCTTTATGAATTACAGGGATTATCTCCTGATATATCTGGAGATAATAACAAAACAAACCAAAAATACCTCCTTACAATGGCCTCCTTCACACTGCTGTATTAAAGCGTACATGCATGTAAAGGATCATGTTTGCCCGCATAAGATGCACAGGATTTCCATGCATCCCCATGCAGGCAGCCCCATTCATGTCAGTTGGGATATACACCTTCACCCACATGGATCTCAACTTAGGGGCAGCAGACGCAGTGTCCACATTCCCATGCAGGCAGCCTCATTCATGGTAACTCGAAGAACATCTGTGTATCCTGTGCATGCAAATACAGCCCTTGACATGGATGTACACTTTAGTACCCCTGTGTGAATGAGGACTTAATCCCTTCGTTCTCTGTGCTTTATAAATAACCATTCCCTGCATAGTAACAAGTTCTTTTAATAGTACACCCCTCCCTTGCTCATATTTCCTGCCACCTCTTTCATTCTCTAGAGAAGCCTTTTTCGACCTTTTTACCCTCAAGAAACCCCCTAAAATCATTTTCGGGTCTTGGGGAACCCCTGCTAAAACCAGTTTGGAAGTAGGTGGGAAAAATGCCCCTTATGTTAGTGTCATGCTACTGGCTCTCTTAAGTGGCACTGGTCTCAGAACCATTCAGGCACTATCAAATGGCCAGGAAATCATCCACCGCTCAAACTCCTAGCAATCTCTCAAGGAGCCCCAGGTTTATTGGAACCCTGGTTGAGAATGGCTGGTCTAGAGCCAAATTAATAGAGGGGGAAAAAAAAACTTGTGTAAGCTCTAAGTTGGCTTAGTCAGAGCTTACACAGTACTGATTTCCCCTCCCCCCACCCCTGCTGACCACTAGTCATTCAGGCACCCGGTACTGCATTTTGTGAGGGTTGGCAGAGTGTCACCTCCCCCCCCCCCCCCCCATCTGCTTTGGTAGATGAATGAGGTGGCAGTGTAGTGGTTAATGCCCTAAGTAGGCACTTTTTTAAAAGCTGTTTTTCAAGTGCCCAGGCCATTAAAATGTTGTTTAGTTAAACAAGCAAGGCATCCTTCCTTTGTTTATGTTCAGTCTGTCTGCAGTCTTCACTGTTTAACCCTCTTGTATTGAACTGTATTGTTGCTGTATTGTCTCCCGTAATATTGTAAAGCCCTGAGCAAATTGTTGACACTATATAAATCCTGTATAATAATAGAGAGAACTAAGTCTGTAGAGGAGGGCTGAGAATACCAAGGACAGTATTTGCTGTCCCTTTTTGCATTGTTCTTTCCACATTTGTCTGCCTGGAATTGTGTAGCAAGAGAAAGATTTAGCCAAGCTCTTGCAGCTGTCTTTTTAGCAGTTCATGATCTATTTCTCCAGTAATTATAGGACTGTAAAGGCTTCATGTACATTGCTACTCCTAAATGTGAGTTTAGGAGTTTTTGGCATTTTTTTTGCCAAAGCCACTGAACTCAACTCCAATAAAAGATTTTGTCAGTGTACACATAGGCTTTTACCAGAGTTTAGGAGCAGTTAAATGTTCCTCTTCCGAACGCGATTCTTTTGGCCAAAAAAGCTTGTAAACGCATTCATTGATGTCAAGTGAAAATACCTGACCAATCAAATGAATAAACTTTCAAGTGCGAAACACGGTACCGCATTTACACGTGTTTTTGCAGCGTTTAGCGTTTTTCTGCTGCCAGGAAAGCTAAAGGTCTAGGGGAGTTCCTGTGTACATGAGGCCTAATGCAGTAAAAAAAAAAAATTCCTCTATATCTTCTGCCAGTAGGGGCCATTGATGCTACATTTCCAAAGTTGCATTTCTACACATTGCATAAAAATTGCAGCCTGTGGTAGTTTTCATTGCACTGCAACGCAATGCAATAATACAAACTAGTCTCATTGGAAATCATAGCTTGGGAATGCATTTGAACGAGCTCTAAATCTAAGTTGTATGTCTAGCAGGTGCTTTTCTTGTCATTTTTAGTGTTGGTCTGCAAACATACGTATTTGCAAAGTTGCTTGGTATTTCTGAGTATAAAAAGAAGCTAATGACCCTGATTTATCAATCTGTGATAGCACCTAAAGTGATATTAGGGTATATTCAATATTCCAGTGCAGTCCCACTGCATGGACAAGGCAGAATGTCTTGTCTCCTATGTGCCTGGTTCACATCATTGCATTGAGGTGAGGTGCAGGCATGGCGCTCTGGTAAATTTTACTGCATGCAGAACTTTATATCAGTGCAGCATGGTTAGGGGCAATCCACTGCCTATCACTGCTCGGCTAGAAATGGAGCTTTATGGGATGTCTTTATGACATCCCAATAATGTCTGTTTAAAGAAAAAAAGAAACAGTCCAATTCGCCAAGCTCAAATCTACACTATATTGCCAAAAGTATTGGGACACAACTCCAAATCATTGGATTCAGGTATTCCAATCACCTCCATGGCTACAAGTGTATAAAATCAAGCACCTAGGCATGAAGACTGCTTCTAAAAACATTTGTGAAAGATCGAGTCGCTCTCAGGAGCTCAATGAATTCAAGCGTGGTACCGTGATAGGTTGCCACCTGTGCAACTCAGCCACAAAGTGGTAGGCCACGTAAAATGACAGAGCGGAGTCAGCACATGCTGAAGGGCACAGTGCGTAGAAGTCGCCAACTGTCTGCAGAGTCAATAGCTAAAGACCTCCAAACTTCATGTGGCCTTCAGATTAGCACAACCGTGCATAGAGCGCTTCATGGAATGGGTTTCCATGGCCAAGCAGCTGCATCCAAGCCTTACATCACCAAGTGAAATGCAAAGTGTCGGATGCAGTGGTGTAAACCATGCCACCACTGGACAGCAGTGGAGACATGTTCTTTGGAGTGACAAATCACGCTTATCTGGCAATCCGATAGACGTGTTTTGGGTTTGACGGTTGCCAGGAGAATGGTACTTGCCTGACTGCATTGTGCCAAGTGTAATGTTTGGTGGGGGATTATGGTGTGGGGTTATTTTTCAGGGGTTGGGCTTGGCCCCTTAGTTCTAGTGAAGGAAACTCTTAAGGTGCCAGCATACCAAGACATTTCGGACAATTTCATGCTCCCAACTTTGTGGGAACAGTTTGGGGATGGCCCCTTCCTGTTCCAACCTGACTGTGTGCCAAGCAGGGTCCATAAAGACATTGGTGAGCGAGTTTGTGCAGGCCAGTCAAGTTTCTCCACCCCAGAGTCCTGACCTCAACCCAATAGTACACCTTTGGGATGAAATAGAGCTGATTCTGCGAGCCAGGCCTTCTCGTCCGATATCAGTGCCTGACCTCACAAATGCGCTTCTGGAAGAATGGTCAAACATTCTAATTGACACACTCCTAAACCTTGTGGACAGCCTTCCCAGAACAGTTGAAGTTGTTATAGCTGCAAAGAGTGAAGCAATTCAATATTGAACCCTATGGACTAAGACTGGGATGCCATTAAAGTTATGTGTACGTGTAAAGGCAGGCGTCCTAATACTTTTGGCAATATAGTGTATCTTCACTGTGCTGATCTCAGCTAGTGTGAAACAACCCTTTACAATTTATCTATTTGACAATTGAATTAGATGCGTTTAAGTGCCTGGTGAGGATGACCAAGTCATAAGTTGACCCTTGACATAGACTTGCAGATGGCCACACAAATATGCCTTTTATTGAATAAACTGTCCTGTGCATTACTATTTTGACTGGCCTGGTGTCCTTCAACACCAGGAAACTGAGGGCATCTTGCTGGAGAAGAGGCATTGTGAGTGACAGTTCTGGAGAGGACTTCTGTTACTACTGATAGGGAACCATAATACATTTTTTAAAACACATGATATATATGTACTGTATATGCATACTTTTTTTTTTATCGTGTGTGTGTGTGTATGTATGTATATATATATATAGATAGCCTGATTATCCTTCAGACAGTTTGAGATATTATTATAGCACTGATAGTAGGATTTTTTGCAGCAGTTTTTCTTTCTGCCTATGCCATTTTGATCTTTCTACACCAGTGTGCATCTTCTAGAACAGCCTTTCTCAAACTATTTAACATGTAGAAACCCTTGAAATAGCATTTTGCCTATATTTACAGCTTACAGTACATTAGTATGGTGGGCAGTGAGAGGAATGCCTTTTACATTTGTGGTCATTGGGAGAATCCCTCCTTTACAGATGGCTAAATATCATTGGTGTCAGTGGTTACTGATCAGAAAAGCAGAAATCTCTTTCCCAATGAGCCCTTAGTAACCTCTGAAGGAACCCTGGTTGAAAACCCTGTTCTAGGTGGTTGGTGTATTAGAGGGGGGCTATCACTAAGTAGTCCCTTTTTTTTTTTTTTTTTTTCTCTTTTTTTTCTCTCTCCAAACTTGGCCCTTTGAAGACACCATCAAGAGAAGTAGAGAGGATGTGACTATGATGATATCACATTTCTGATGGGCTTCTTTGAGGCAAGATTGGGTGCCTAGTCACTGCCCCATGTCATGTATGTCATGACAGGAGAGTTCAGGCGTATACATGGAACTTCGGTCTTAGTTTGGAAATATCCTCCTAAAATCTGCATGCATTGTTTTCTGTTGTTGACTTTTTCCGTATTTGTGAATTTATGCAATGAAATAGCTCAGTGTTTGGTTGCCCTTCCTCATGCTCTGGTTTTGTTTTGTTTTTTCATCATATTTCTTGATTCTCCTCCTTACTGAATGAATAACACAAGAATATCCAGTTATTATAAATAAAATCCTGTATTTTATGGTTTACATGCCAAATTCCTTGTGTAATGAGAGAACATCACATGATTTCAGCATGACCAAATATCCACCTTTGGGGCAGTGTTTGCCGAAGTTGTGCTCACCCTGGAATACTACGGAGATTTTCCATTAGCTCAGAATGTTAATGGTGTCAGGAATGTCATATAAAAGAGAAGTATAATAGACCATGGTAACTGGGGGGTGTCCCACTAATGCCTGCAGTTATATACATGTACTTTTGTATGAATTGGTATAGCGTACAAGGGAAACTTATGGTTTGGGGTCAGTTGTTTGTGTATAAGTCTTTTGGAACTCATATAAGTGTGTATGTATTTATGTATAGTGCTTGTATGTACAATGCCTTGTAAAAGTATTCATACCCCTTGAAATTTTCCACATTTTGTCATGTTACAACCAAAAACATAAATTTATTTTGTTGGGATTTTATGTGATAGACCAACACAAAATGTGGTAAATTTTAAGGGTATGAATACTTTTTCAAGGCACTGTATGTACAGTATATGCACATGCTGTGTCACGTTTACAATAAAAATGCCCCACCTGCCATCTCGCAGTATTCTCCGATGCATATGCTCAACTCTGCTTGCAGCTCTGGGCTGGTCTCTGTGTGCTGGAATGAAAGCCTCCTGTGCTAGTGTAGGAGTGACGTCATCGTGCACCATCCAATGAAGATGGCCAAAAACTGGCACACAGAAGAACACGCGGGCACCAGCGAGGAACTATTGGAAAGGGAAGTTTTTACATATTTCTATGAATAAGGGTTTGGGTACCAAGGGAAGTGTAATGGTTTTGCTATCTGACCTGTAATTCTAGTTCTGTCCCCGGTAAAGGTACATGCAGCCTACAATATGACTGCTGAGTGTATTTATTGTGTTCTCCCTGACACACATTACTGTAGTGAACTAGTTTAACATGAGTGTGTACATGGCCTAAATGTTTAACCTTCCATCAGTGATTTTGATACTGGTCTCCAGATTTGTCCTGAAAGCTTGCATTATGATATTGCTTTTTTTTTCTCATAATTTGATTAAAGGGTAAGGTCTCCATTTCACAAAAAACGAAATGTGAACTATCTCCATGTATCCTGGCCTCCCCTCCGGACCCCAATCCACTTAGCACCCCTGATGCCCTGTGCTGTCAGTTTAGCAGTCAATACACTGTCATTCACAGCCCCGGAGTGAGTATCTATCCTAATGCGTGCAGTGGCAAGTGCTCATTGGTCACAGCAGCCATGTGATCTTGCTGACCAATGAGAAGCACATCTGTGGCTTCTTCTTTTAGTAAGGTGTCTCACAAGATGAAGCATTTCTGATTGGTCAGCACAATGGATACACATTCCTGGTCTGTGTATAGTGGTGTTTGGACTGCTTTACTAGCAGCACAGGGCATCACAGTGCTATTTTCAGAGGGGTCAGGAGGGGTGGACAGGATATTTCCTCTTAGTTCACTTTTTTTCATTTTTCGTGAAAAGATAAATTTGCCATTTAGGCCTATGCAAAAAAAAAAAAAAAACATTCCTGAATGCATAAAAATGTAAAGTAATTTGTGGACATGAAAAGTACTTTTTATATGCGAGAAACATATGTGAAAGTGGCTCAAATAAGAACTGCTTGAATCTGTTGTATGTGTTGGAACTGTTAAAGTGTATCTAAATGCAAAGCCAAAATGTAATATATTGTATAATTACTACTTCTTGGTGTGGTAGCTGCATTCATTTTTTTTTTTTTCAAGCTTCCTCTGCTCCATTTTCACCTGTTAATATTGCAGATAACATGTTTCCTGTCCCTGGGTGGCTACTCCACTCCTCCAGTGTTACTATGGAGGTCATGGTTGTCAGCCTCGGCTGCTTCCCTGATATGGAGTACAAACATGCTCATATGTACATGTTCATATCTCTTCATCTCCATTACATTGGGCAGGGTAGCTGGAAGTTTACAGAAGATAGCTAGGAAGGAATATATTCTGTGCAGTTCACAGGAAGTGACAAGGAAAAGGCATTTCTGGCAGGATCTAGATGTATTTTCTGTATTTACTGAAAATATTCTTGCTTTGGAAAAAAGAAAACTAATGCAGCCACCACACCCAAGGACTGTAAACTGCAATATATTAAATTTTTGTTCTTTGATTTAGTTATCCTTTTTTCCCACCCAGTGACCCTTTAAACTGATTGGAACATCCGGGGGGATGGCAAGGATCAGCGATCCACAGTGGTCACATGATTGGAAGCTGCCAAATTTTAGCCCGAACTGAGAGCAGCCTTCGATCGCTCGGTCTTTGTGCTGGGAGCGCACTGAGCGTGCTGCGTGCACATAAATATAGTCTGCCCAGCGACACACGTGTGTTAAATGATCTTGAGGGGTTAGCAAATCTATGACAAGGCCTTGGTGAACTAGGTACGGGAATTCCTAATTGGGCCGTTACACAAGAAAAGTGTTGCAAACGCTTTATTGAATTCCCCCCCCCCCCCCCCCGAGGAATGTGTTGTTGTCTAGTATGTTGCGTTTTAAAAACTTCAGTATGATGTGATTAGCCCCCCACCCACCCACATACAGACAGAATGTTCTTTCTTTTTAATTTGTATTTGTTGTTTCCAAATTGCAATAAACTTGAGTTTGGTTGGGATGTGGCGTGGGCGCTCATGGAGGAGGCTGCACGCTGGAGGAATAAAGGGCAGTGTTGCTAAGCTTGTCAAAGGAAAATCATTTGATCAGTCAGCAAGACCACATGACAAACAGCTGAGAGGAATTAGATGGACTTTTCAGTGAGAATGGCTTTTGTAAGCGCCTCAGTGCTTCCTGCGGACTCCAATCAGATGCTCTTTATATGATAGTTTTTGCTTCTATTTTTTTCTCCAGCAACACAGAGTTCACATTTTGGGTGCTGATATGTGGAATGAATAAGGTGATCTGAACAGCTGTGTCTACCTGAGCCTTCAGACGGAGAAAAGAGCACATTTCTTCAGAGCAAGGTATGGTCACCTTCTTGGGTTTGTGTTTTTGCCAGTTTCTTTCAATTGATTTGTTGTTCTATCTTCTCAAACTGAAAACTCCATCTATGGGTGACTTGTCAATTATCTGCGGTCAGTGAAAAGGCAGCCATAGATGGATCAAATCTCGACCATTTCTGTAGGAACCGGCTGAGATTCGATCAATGTAAGGGTAACTTGTTGTCCCCAAGTTGATCCATTGATTGACTTGGGTACAACCAGCCTGTCAGATTTTTTACATGCGACATACTGCCTGCAGCTATAGTCTCAAGCAGTAATCATTCTGTTCTGCTGGAAAGGAACGGAGTTTGGAGGAGGCTGAGAGCTACCCACTGGCAAAACGCAATATTGCTGCGGGAGGGATTGGATTAATGGGCGAATTGAGCAATTTTCTGTCCTGCAGCCCGTGGTTGCAAGAAAGAAAATCGAATCATATATTGCTTCCCTAAGGCTACTTTCACAGGCAGATCTGATTCATGTCATTCTATGATTATTATTATTATTATACAGGATTTATATAGCGCCAACAGTTTGCTCAGCGCTTTACAATATAACGGGAGACAATACAGCAACAATACAGTTCAATACAAGAGGGTTAGGAAGGCCTGATCCTGGGAGCTTACAATGTAAGACGGAGGAGCTGGCAGGCAAATGTAAATGGATGTGTGTCTGTTTACATCTGACTACCTCCGAGTTCGTCTAGCTCTGAAAAAAACCCCAGAAAAGGTCTGCATGATGGATTGGAGGTAAAAGGATGTCCCCACATAGATAGTAGGTCCATTAAAGGATTCGTTCACCTTTAGGGGCATGTTACCTCCTGCCACTAGAGCTCTTCTTTCTAAGACAGTGGATGGAGGTTCTTCTCCCCACACCCATTGTCACAATCCAATAACAGTGTGTCCATGCTGGGCTCCGCCCACATGTCCATGTCCTTCATTCATTCACAGTTTTCATGTGAATGAATAGACTACAAGTACCCCCTGCATTTGCGGTAGACAGCCTGTAGTTCTCAATGAACTGTAAGGGTGCTGGTGAGTGCTTTTCTAGTTCATTGATTCTTCCTACCATTCAGTAAATGCCTGCCCCTATGGGAGGTATGGGCAGACAGCTGACTGAGAGTCTGCAGGATCCTGGCATTGCACCCACGATCTGCTGATCTTGAGTGCAATGCTTTACAGGCTGCAATGTAAAAAAAAAATAAATGTACAATTTCTTACCTGCAAAAAGATGTATGTTTCTTCGGCTCCAATTCAGAAGCGGGTCTGTAAATGAATCACATGCTGATCGGAACAGATGCCCCCCATGTGAAAGGGCTCTAAAAAGAAAAACAAATGCAGCTCTCTGTGTGCGTTTCACATAGGTTTTCACTATGATCACCTAGGACAATGTTTCAGGATATATGTATGTGGTGTACACATTAGGGCTAGTCTGCATGGGAGATGCATTAAGGTCAGTTTCAAAGTAGTTTGTGCTTTGTTTCAACTTGGTCTGTCTTGATATTGTCCTTATGTAGTCCCATGCTTGACAGGATGGAGATTAGAAGAAGGGACAGCATTATAAGTCAAGCAGGCTATGCACAGCTCAGGCATGACCTCAACAGTCTGCTGTTGCTCCTCTATTATCAAATCACAGGCAGGGGCAGGTCCATGACCAGTTTGTATTTCTTTTTATTCTGTGGAAGCTGTGCCCAAAAATCAAGAAGATGGGAAATGATTTGTCACCAGTGTTTGTGGTCTCTCTCTGCAGCTAATTTTTTTTTCTCCTTGTTCTGAGTGGTGTCTCTATATGGCAGTGACCAAAAAGGTGGACGAGTAAAGCAGCCCATAGATTATACAATTTTCTTTCCTCCCACCATGGTTGGAAGGAAAGAAAACAGTTTGATTCTCCCATCAACACAGACTGTGTTGATGGGAGAATCCCTCCCGCAGTGGTATTGTATTCTGCTGATGGGAAGCCTTCCCTAACGGCAGAACACAATGATCACTTCCGGCTGCTGTAGCTGCTGGCAGTGATCGTATGAAAAAAAATCCGGCAAGTTGGTTGTACTGAAATCGGTCTATGGATCTACTTCAGTTCACTTGCCTGCCCATAGGTAAATGGAATCTCAGCTGGTCCCTGCTGAAGTGGCTGAAATTTGATCTCTCTATGGCCAATGTAAGGCTTTGTTGCCCCATGTCAGTCCCACCCTGATGAATAGTGAATGGAGACACTGGTGACTGGTGGGGAAAATGGTCAGGAAGCAGCAGGAGAGGTGGATAAGCCCAGATCCATAGAATGAAGGAGCAGGGACATATTTGATCTTCAGGTCTCCTGATACAGCTTCCTTATCTATAGGCCATCTGTAGGGAGTCATGAGGACAGGAACCTGGCTTTGCTGTCTAGCAAATGTGAATGGAAAAAAAGCAAAATTTTGTTTGCATAGTTACATTGATCCTTGTTCGATCAATGTAAGTATGTATATCTAATAATGGAGACATTGTTGTGAAAGTTGGAAATCACTGTAGTAGTCGCCGCTACTAGAGTGATCGCCACTATCTTTTGGGTATTGTGTTGAGTGGCTTTTCTTCTTCACAGTGACTGCACAGGCCGCTTGCTCAGCACTGCTTCCATTCACAGACAAACTTGTATTTTTCAATGAATTTAGGGCATTCTCTGATTGGAAGAGGGGGAGGTCATGACATCACCGCTCCGCCTCTCCACTCTCAGAACCCAGAAGATCGATGCGTGGGCTACTAGACTGATTCGCATCTTCCCTAGCAATTGCTTGAGGATAAGATAGCATACTTACATTGGTCCAAGCTGGCCCTATGCAATATAAATCATACCTAGACGTCATCTTTAAGGCTGGCTGAGCAGAATTACAGTCCTTTGGGCTGATAAAATAGTTCACACATATGTATTTAGATTAGAGTTTTGCTGTAAACTAATAGCTCACATACAGTTGTGACCAAAATTATTCAACCCCCACTGAAATTGAGTGTTTTGGCCAGTTTGACATTGCTTTTGATCATTCAGTCATCTTGCTTACATTTACATTAAAGAGGCACTTGTAGGTCAGACAAATATAACATAACAGTTATAATGAAATAACCACAAATGTCTTTTCTGTGCTCACAGCATTATCAGTTTTATTCAACCCCCAAGTGACATTCAATCTTAGTACTTAGTACAGCATCCTTTTACAGTTATAACAGCTTTTAAACGTGAAGCATAGCTTGACACAAGTGTCTTGCAGCGATCTACGGGTATCTTCGCCCATTCTTCATGGGCAAAGGCCTCCAGTTCAGTCACATTCTTAGGCTTGCGCACTGCAACTGCTTTCTTTAAGTCCCACCAGAGGTTCTCAATCGGATTTAAGTCTGGTGACTGCGATGGCCACTCCAAAATGTTCCAGCCTTTCCTCTGCAACCATGCTCTAGTGGACTTGGAGGTATGCTTGGGATCATTGTCCTGTTGAAAGGTCCAACGTCTCCCAAGCCTCAGGTGTGTGACGGACTGCATCACGTTTCCATCCAATATCTCCTGGTACTGAAGAGAATTCATGGTACCTTGCACACGCTGAAGCTTCCCTGTACCTGCAGAAGCAAAACAGCCCCAAAGCATGATTGACCCTCCACCATGCTTCACAGTAGGCAAGGTGTTCTTTTCATCATAGGCCTTGTTCTTCCTCCTCCAAACATAGCGTTGATCCATGGGCCCAAACAGTTCTAATTTTGTTTCATCAGTCCACAGAACACTATCCCACAACTTTTGTGGTTTGTCCACATGGCTTTTGGCATACTGCAGTCGACTCTTCTTATTCTTTGGAGACAGCAAGGGGGTACGCCTGGGAGTTCTGGCACGGAGGCCTTCATTACGCAGTGTGCGTCTTATTGTCTGGGCTGAAACTTCTGTACCCACATCTGACAAATCTTTTCTCAGTTCCTCAGCAGTCACACGGGGACTTCTCTCCACTCTACGCTTCAGGTAGCGCACAGCAGTCGAAGTCAGCATCTTCTTTCTGCCACGACCAGGTAGCGTTTCAACAGTGCCCTTTGCCTTGAATTTGCGAATGATGCTTCCTAAGGTGTCTCTTGGTATGTTTAACATCTTTGCAATCTTCTTATAGCCATTGCCCTTCCTGTGAAGAGAAATCACCTCTTCTCTTGTCTTCCTGGACCATTCTCTTGCCTTCACCATGTTTGTAACCACACCAGTAAATGTCTAGAAGGAGCTGAGTATCACAGTCATTTTAAAGCTGCCTAATTGGTGCTTATTATGCTTGATTGCTGCTCGGTGACATCCACAGGTGTTTTCAATACCTGATGGAAAGCACCTGTATGAACCTCTGTTCTTCAGAGTGGTAGTCTTTAAGGGGTTGAATAATTGTGGCAATGAAGAAACCACATAAGAACCATTTACTACTGTATTACATAAACAATTGATGTCATTTTAGTTGCATTTGGGTAGTTACAACGTCCTTGTAGGATTTGATTCTGAATACAATTCCAAATGTACACTATAGTCCCTAAACCCCTTTACAGCATTGGGGGTTGAATAATTTTGGTCACAACTGTATAATATAAAACTGAAATTTATTTTTTCAACAAAATCTTGTAAAGCAAAAGTCATAATACAATCATTTACAGTGGGGCAAAAAGGTATTTAGTCAGCCACCAATTGTGCAAGTTCTCCCACTTAAAAAGATGAGAGGCCTGTAATTGGCATCATAGGTAGACCTCAACTATGAGAGACAAAATGAGAAAAAAAATCCAGACAAACACATTGGCTGATTTGGAAAGAATTTATTTGCAAATTATGGTGGAAAATAAGTATTTGGTCACCTACAAACAAGCAAGATTTCTGGCTCTCACAGACCTGTACCTTCTTCTTTAGGAGGCTCCTCTGTCCTGCACCCATTACCTGTATCAATGGCACCTGTTTGAGGTTGTGGACAGGTGTCTTTTATACCGATAAGTTCAAACAGTCACACTCCAAACTCCACTATGGTGAAGACTAAAGAGCTGTCGAAGGACACCAGAAACAAAATTGTAGACCTGCACCAGGCTGGAAAGACTAAATACTTTTTTGCCCCACTGTATATAAAAAATGCTGGCAAGAAAGCATGTCATGCCTTATTGATTTGGATGGCAGGCCTCCCCCAGGGGATTCTAGTTTGGGACAGTTCCTTTTTGCATGCTGTCATTGAAATAATCTCCCTGTCATCATGTTGTATTCATTATATGAAAGTAAGCAGATCACATTGTGTGTGTTTTTGTTTTTTATTCTATTCTAGTGCAGTTGCAATATTTCTGTTAAAAGTCAAAACTATTTAGCAGCAAAGTAGCAGATGTAAATTGTTGATCATCCTTCCTCAGAAAATAAACAATAAATAAAATTGGTGACAAGGACCATAAAGGAAAACAGCCACTTGTGACCCTAAACAATATTTTTTATTCTCCAAAAATAATCCATACACATCACCTACATAATGGCCCTGTAATCTATTTTTCATTAAACTGTGATTTTAATGTTTCTTCTTCTTGTAACGTCCTCCTTGAACTCCCAAACCTCTCATTTTTCCTCTGTTTACAATGTGCAATGCACATTAGCGGCATTCATGTTCACTGTTCTATGCACATTACAGAAACCATAGTCCATATTCTGTCTTGGGAGGAGCAGGAGAGGGTGGCTACATTCCTACATACAGTGGGATCATGGAGATTAAGCGTAGCCACCCTCTAACAGGAAGTCAGATCACAGCAGAAAACAAAGGAGTTTGGAGGAGGCTGAGAGCAAAAGAAGGAAGTCTTCTGAGTTAATAATACATACTTTGATAGATTTTTTTCTTTAACCGGAGTCTAGTATGACTTTTGAGAATATTAATTTTCATGACAATCTTCATTTTTAGATAAGTGTTTTTACTAGAGCCTTTACACAGCTATTAAAAAACTGATTATGATATGTGGTTATTACGTAATAATCATATTCAGTATATAAGTAAAGCAGACCAAGCTGCAAATACTGTCAGCACTGCTCTGAACATTACATAGCAGGGACTTTTAGATGTTAGAACAGACTAAGGGCTCATTTAGGCTCCATGCACACTAGCATTTTTTAAGATCCTAGAAGCTATCTATTATCAGCATTTTTTTTCTGCTCCTAGAAGCTAAATAGTGTTCTATTATGTGCCCATATACACTACTTAAGGTTTTTAGCATTTTCTAAGCTTCAGCATCTTGGAGCAGAGAAAAAATAGTTTTTTGTAGAGTTTTTTGGAGCCTTTTTCCAGCAGGCAAAAAGCTAAATGCTCCTAACCGCTTTTTTTCTAGCTTTTTGCTTTTTTCCTCTACATGCATTGTAAAAATGCTAATAAAACGCAAATGTTCCTAAACACTTCTGAACGCTGCTAAAAAACACTATCCACAGCGTTTTCTATCCAGCATTTTTCACAGCCTTTTTTGAGCTTAAATTAAACACCAGTGTGCATGGAGCCTAACACCACAATGTCAGGGTTGAGAGCGCAGTTCCACTTGCATGTTTACAAGCATTTATAATGCATTTGCATTGCGTTTGCTGTGCATTCTTATGCTGGCAATACATGGATTGAAATTCAGCCACTTCAGCAGGGACAGGCCAAATTTCGATCCATGCATGGGCTATCTGGTTGTACACAAGTTCATCTATCGTTTGATTTTGTACAACCATCTTGTCAGGTTTTTCCCAAACAATCACTGCCGCTCTAGCAGGCAACACTGATCATTGTACTCTACCAACAGGAAAGGCTTCCTGCTGCCAGACTACAATAGCTCAGCAGGAAGGGTTTTTGCTCATTTTTTTTTTTTTCGTTCAACCAACTGAACAAAAAAAAAGAAAAATTGTGTGTCTTCTTTGCTGAATTTTATTTACAGGTGGTTTCTTGTATGTGCATTCTTACTGCATTTTTTTGTCTGCATCTGGTGTAAACAAGCCCTAAGCCAAACCAAATTTACATGTTTTTTTTCCTGTTTAGTTTATTTTGTGCCATTTCCATGTTACAGTATGTATACTCTTTCTTTTACAAAGAATTTTATTATAGAATAGGAAACAGCAGAGAATCAGTCAAAAACAGATGCAATGACCAGCAGGAATATAGCATAGAAAGGATTCGATGAGTAATACAAAATATGTACTGATGAGAAGACATGAAAATAAACTGCGTACACAAGTGCCGTGTATATGTGTGTGTGTGTGTGTGTGTGTGTGTGTGTGTGTATATATATATAGTAAAATTGTTACTGTATCAGCATACAGAATGCGAGAAGAATAGGAGATGGAGCAGTATGTATACTCTTTCATAGATGTTGTTGCTGCTATTTTTTTTAATCTCTTTCCTTGTACAGGAATAGAAAGCTCTAAGCCATTGATGTCAGCCTGCTTGAATCGCAGGGTTTTGGTGTGGGAATAGGCTAGTAAAGTCTGGTTTGCTGCCAAGTTGTATTATGGGAGGAATACAGAGGAGCTGTCTGGGGTATGAATTCCACAACCATGTGACCTAATGCCACTTGCCTTCAGTTATCCTTCTGTTAATTCTATAGTAAATCTCAGGATTATTATTTAACGCTTAAAATTAAAGTTGGGAACCCAAAGACAGAGCTATAAATATAAACTGCAGTTTTTTTTTTTAATAAATAACTGAGCCCAACTAAGCAACTTGTCATGGGCCCTGATCAATCTCAATAAGAGGGGCGTAAGGCTGACTTTTGAGTATTTTCAACGCTGTCCTCACCCAGGCCTTGCTTGTCTTCAGGTCCTCGGTCTGTTTACATTGGAAGGATGGGTGTGATTCCTTGTTGCTTTGCAGCCGGCTCCCTACTGCACATGTGAATGGTCCTGTAGTGTTTTGGTATCTGTGATATGTCCCAGAAGGCTGCAGGCAAAGGGGGGGGGGGGGGGTTGGCTGAACTTGCTCTTGAATTGCCTAGGTGAGCTGAGCAGAAGCCGGAGCAGGTACGTATCAAAATTAGGTACCCTTACCCTTTTGGGAGAGATTGTGCTTTAAAGTGCTATTACAGGGATAAAAACTGACAGGGGTTATAATCCTTGCTTTCTTCATCCAATATAAAAAAATGTTTTGAATTCTTTCTTTAAACTCGGTAGCTGCATTTTGTTTCCTTTTTGCATATTTTTAACTTTTTTTTTTTTTTTTTTTTAACCTGGTGATCCTGTGAGGAAGTCTATTCACTTTCAACTTCCATTAATAGACCAAGCTGACCAGAAAAAGTGACACTAAGAGGGTTGAAAAAACATTTAACACTGACAGCGGTGCTTATATTGGTCAGTGTTTTATTTATGCAACACTTTTATTCTAAAAAGGGGAAAAGAAAACAGTTTCCTGTAACTGCTAAAAAAAAAAAAAAAAAAAAGTATCCGCTGGAGTTTGGCTTTATTTTGTTAGTCAAGTCTATCTAAATCCTCTTGCATCCAACACTACCCTCTCCTCAGATGCTGCTGTCCAAAGGTGTCTCCTTTGCTCCTCCATCCAGAGTGTAGATACCCTAAGCAGGAAATGTGTTCCTGGCTGTATCACCTAGTGAAAATAAAGGAAAAAAGCCTACAAACAGAAAACAAATGCAGCTACCACATTTGAGGATTACTAAGCTGAATATAGACTATATTTTTGTATTTGGGTTTAATACTGCTTTAAGTTTTCATCTTGATCTTCCATAAATTGGAGTATTTGGAGTATACATTTTAGAATGTGGTGGTTTTTTTTTTTTTTTTTTGAGGTTTCTTCCAAACCAATTCCTCCAATAAACCTCTCCATGTCACTTGCTGATGAGTCCGATAAGTATACCTTGAGATAAGATAAACTGCAGTGATTAGATTATCAAGGAGTCACAAAGTCTGTTGTTAGCCCAGTGAGGCAGACCTTCCTTATTACTGTATGTTAGTCCTGTTCTTATAATTACCTACTGTGAGCTGTACCTATTTTCACTGTTCTTGTGTTAAGTGGTTAATGATGACTTTTTTTAACTCCCCTATAGTCAGCCATAGATGGATCGAAATTCAGCGGAATCAGCAGGGTCCAGCCAAACTTCGATCCATGTATGGGTTGGCTGGTTGTACTGAAGTCAATTTATTGATCAACTTCAATACAACCAGCCTGTCCTTCTTCTCTTTTTTTTTTTTTTTTTTTTATTACTTATGGCATAATACAATAGTGCAGCGGGAGGGATTCCCTCATCAACGCTGACTGAGTTGATGGGGGAATTGAGTGATTTTCTTTCCTTCAACCAGTGGTTGAAGAAAAGCAAATTGAATTATGTATGGTCAGCTTAATGGTTCAGCAGAGACTGGCTGAGATTCGAACCATGTATGGGCAGGCTGACTGAACCCAAGTTGATCGATCAACTTGGGTACAGCCAGCCTGATGGATTTTACATATGATTATTGCTAGTGGATGGTATAGCTGCCCGTACCCCAGTTGATCGATCAACTTGGGTACAACCAGCCTGATGGATTTTACATATGATTATTGCTAGCGGCTGGTATAGCCTCTAACAATCACTGTGTTCTCTTGGCAGGGACGGCTCTCCCCCCTAACCCTTCCCAGCAGGAGAATACAATGTCTGTGCATGAGGGATTCCCCTTTCAACACTGTGTTGATGGGGGAATCAAGCAAATTTCCTTCCTGCAGCCCATGGTTGCAGAAAATAAATTTGCTCTGTGTATGGCCTGCCTAAGTTACAATATTTTAGAGCTTTTCCTACTTTGTGGTTGTAGAGAAGTGTGTTGCTATGTTTGGGTATGTGCCAGTGGTTCACGTACAGGAAGCATGTTACATCACCAGGAAATCACACCATGAAAAGTGTAGATGAACCATCACCTAACATTTCCTCATGTCCTGATGCTTGTTTATCAGAAATAACCATGGCAAGAATATCTCCCTGAGATAATGTGATTCAAAATCATCAGAAGAGCTGAAAATCTGAAATGCAATTTACAAACTGATAGTGGGACACATCGTAGGTGTTGAGTTACTAAAAGTGGAGAGTGCAAAATTTGGTGCAGCTCTGCATAGAAACCAATCAGCTTCCAGGTTTTATTGTCAAAGCTTAAGTGAAGATGAAGAAGGTAGACTCTGATTGGATACCATGCACAGTTGCTCCAGATTTTGCACTCTCCAGTTTTAGTAAATCAACCCCCATGTTGTATTAGAAATACAATGCTTGATTATTTCTCCTTTTTGGTTTTCTTTGTTTACCTTCTATGATTTATGGTAAAATAGTACAAAAAACAAGAAAACTGAAGTACAGTTTGAAACAACCAATCAGATTTCAGCAATTTGAAGTCAAATTATATACTTTGGCTGCCTGGTTACTTAGTACTTTGACCTGCATTATTGAATAAGCCTGTATCTCCATTGGGTTTTCATTGGTTGCTTGGCCCCCAGGTGAAGTTATATGAAAACATATTTATTTTCCCTTGGCGTGGCTTTCAAATTTATTCTGGCTTCAGAAAGCCTTTCTTGACATCTGTGTATGCCTTCCAGTAAAACTGCGAAAGTAGTTTAATCAGACCTACGCAGCAAGCATTCCCAGCAGAGCTAAGCTGGGTATACACTGGACACATTTTGGGTGGCTCCTGCTGAACTGGCCAAAATTAATTTTATGGGTAACCCTGTTGGCACCCTCCTATCTGACATCCTTCAACTGAAAAATCAAACCTGGTCGGTTGGGTAGAAAATTTTCAGCTGCACAGTGGCTGCAGAATAAAATTACAAATCTGTCCATCCATGTTGTGTAGCATAATTGGCGAAACTTGTTAGATTTTTTCTTTTAGCCTGCTGCCTAGTAAACAATTATAGTGTATGCAACAAATCTATATGGAAATATATTCATTTCCGAATGAGTCAGCAAACGTGTGTGTATGTGTATGTATGCATGTATGTATGTGTGTATGTATATGTGTGTGTGTGTGTGTGTGTATATGTGTATATGTGTGTATATATATATATATATATATATATATATATATATATATATATATATTACACACCGGGGACATGACCTTAAACTAACTGGAGGGAAGTTCAAAACTAATCTCAGAAAGTATTATTTTACTGAAAGAGTAGTTGTAGCGTGGAATAAACTTCCAGCAGAGGTAGTGAGCCAGTCAACAGTAAATAGATTCAAGCATGCTTGGGACAAGCATAGATCTATACTCAGACAAATGGTTAACAAAACCAAAAAAATAAACTCATAAAAATAAAACAAACAGGCAAACTCGACAGACCACTCTGTATTTTTCTGCTTTCACTTTTCTATGTTTACGCGCACACACACACACACACACACTATAGAAAAGAGTCACCCCCACATTATACAATAATCACATTTTGTTGCTTTGCAGCCTGAAATGAAGGCACACAGTTTTTGTTTTATCCAGCTGTATTTACTCATCGCAATTTATAACATACAAGTGAAAGATATGACCCCAACATATGAGAAAACAATTTGAAAAAATTCAAAACGGAATCACTGAGTTGGAAAAAGGATTACCCCCTTGTGTCAGTATTTTGTTGAACCACCATTTGTTTTTATTCCAGCCTTTAGACTGTTGATATAGGTCTCTACTAACTTTGTAATATTTGCCCACTCTTCTTTGCAGAACTGCTCAAGTTCAGTTAAATTTGATGGAGACCATTTGTGGACTGCAGTCTTCAAGTCATTCCACAAATTTTCAATGGGATTTAAGTCTGGGCTCTGACTAGGTCATGCAAGGAAATTCACCTTTTTCTCCTTCAGCCACTGTGTGGTCATTCTCTGCTGTGTGCTTTGGGTCATTGTCATGTTGGAAGGTAAACCTTTTTCCCGTTGACAACTTTCTGGCAGAGAGCAGCAGATTTTCCTCAAGAATTTGACGGTATTTTTGCCGTCAATTTTTGCTTCTATCCTGACAAGTGCTCCAGTCCTTGCTGCAGAGAACCCCCCCCCATAACAGAATATTACCACCTCCATGCTTTATTGTATGAATGGTGTTTTTTGGATGGTGAGCTGTACTGGATTTCTACCAGACATATGATTTACTGTTGAGGCCAAATAATTACATTTTTTCCTTTTTTTGAGGAGTGGCTTTTTTCTTGCAACCCTCCCATACAAGCCCCATTTGTGGAGAATTTGTGATATTGTTGTCACATGCACACAATGACCACTCTTTGTCATAAATTCCTGGAACTGCTTCAGAGTTGCTGTAGGCCTTTTGGTAGCCTCTCTGACCAGTTTCATCCTGGCTCTTTCATCCAGTTTTTGAGTGACGTCTTGATCCAGGGAGGGTCTGTGTTGTACCAAATGCCTTCCACTTCCAAATAATAGACTTCACTGTGCTTCTAGGCATTGATAAAGCCTTTGAAATTTGTTTTTGTAGCCATCTCCTGACTTGTGCCTGTCCACAACTTTACAGTGTAGTGCAACCAAATATATAAGTGATCAAACAAATAAAATGTCCAATTCTCCATGTGATTGAGTCTCAAAATTCAAAATATACAATAAAAGTCTTCGAATCTTCTTTACAGATTAGCTGCTCACCTGAGAAAAATGACCATTGCGCCAACAGTAAATAAGAAGGGCTTTCCCTTTAAGGGCAAATAATATCAAGCTTGTTGGTGGTTTCTTCCCTTGTTTCTGCCGTTGATATGATATAGTATGCATCGCTCATGCAGAGACACAAGAAAGACAGCCCATAGTGTGTACCAATAGTAAAACTTTTACTGTATTTGTGAACAATACTGTGGTCTAGCTTGATCTAGAAACAAAGGCCTTGTTCAGCTTAGAAGCATGGTCAGGGAAGACCATGAATGTAGCTCATTTTTCTCTGTAGTAGAAGCAGAAAAATGGTTTATCTCAGAACACAGCTGAGTCTAACGTGTCTCTGGATGAGCGATGCATACTATATCATAGCGGAGGGAGGAAAACCGCCGACGAGCTTGATCTTATTTGCCCTTAAAGGGAAAGCACTTCTGACCTACAGTTGGTGAAATGGTCATTTTTCTGAGCTGAGCGGCTAATCTGTGTGATGGTTTGGCACAGTGGTGGCAATGAAGCTTCGAAGACTTTTTTTTTTATTGTATATTTGAATTTTGGTAATTATTCTTGTGGAGAATTGCTGGACACTTTATTTATTTGATCACTTATATAATTAGTTGCGCTACACTGTTATATTTGTTTGTTGAGGGTTATGCGGAAGACCTTGAGTGTATAGCAGAGCATCCATTTTCATTAGGTATTTTTTATTTGTTAAGATACACTATATCATTTGTTGTTTTGATGGCGCAGATTAATTTCCACTGATATGTCCACAACTTTATCCCAGAGATCTTTTGACAGTGCCTTGCCTCCCATAGTTGATTGTTTGCTTCAGTTGCACTACCAGGGACTGAAATGCTCCAGGAAGGGTCTTTTCATGCTGAGCTAAACAAAATGACCAAAGCTAATCACAGTTGAATGTCAAATGGCTTTGTGTGCCATTGAGAAGGTGATTAGCTACACCTGATTGAGTTTACAAATAATTTTTAGGAGGGGGTGATCTTTTCACCTCAGTGATTCTGTTTTTGAATTTTTTTTTTTTTTTACATTTTTTTTCCTGACATGTTGGTGTTATATCTTTCACTTGGATGTTATAAGTTGCCCTGAGTAAATACTGCTGGATAAAACAAAACTGTGTCTGTCTTCAGTCTTACCTGTCAACAGGCTTTTATATACATAATGTGATTAATGCTCAGTGTGCGCTCTCGCGTTCTTCCACCGCTGTGTGAAAAGGCTGGCTTCTGACAAAACAGGAATAAGATACAAAAGCCTCCTGTTTGGGTAGCAGACCCCATTAAGGGGGTGCACCCTGTTGGCATTGTCTTGTTGCAGTTCAGTTATTGGCTTGGATGAGCAGATGTTTTGTTTATTTATGCTATAGACTTGCTGTACAAAGTCCTCCTACATTACAAGAGAAGTAGGGCTTCTTATTTTTTCTCCCCATTATACTTACCTAGGTGAATGCAGTATTGGTCCAATGCTGCATCTGTCCTCCGCCGGCTCGAAGGGTGAGAACTCAGCGTTTAACATGACTGCTGATCGCTGAGTATTCACAGCCCCTCTGAGCAAGGAGCGGTGACTATCAGTCACTGCTGTCTGCTCTGCCCCTTCAGCGCTCACTGGAGAACTGGGCTATGGAGGGGGAGGCAGCGGCTGGCTCAGGCTCCCAGTTGCTCACTGAGAAGCTGAGCCAGGTGCCATTCCAGACACTGGGTGGATCTCGAACTTGAAGTCGGGATCTTTCCCCAGCATGGACCGACTGAGAGTGATGTCAGCCAACAGCGGCTGAAAACAGGTCACAGGAGTGCAGAACGAACCGCATTCCTGTGATCCACAGGAGAAGTACAGCCAAAAGAGGTTGGACTGTACTTCTCCTTTTAAGGCTCCATTCACATTTGTGTGACTCCAAACTTGCGCAACTTTGAAGTGAAACTTTGATGCAACTTTGGATGGGTGCTATTTTGGCTTTGACCAAGGATAATGCACAACTGTTGCATGTAAAACATTCAGGTGTGACTTTTATACGACTTTTAAAGGGTTAACATTTATGGACCTCAAGTCGCATGAAACTCTGGCAAAAGTAGTGCATGAACTACTTTGAAGTTACTGCGACTTGAAGTCGTAGATATGAACGATACTCATTGGAAAACGTGGGGTGTGACTTGTCATGTGACTTTAGTGTCCTAAGTCGCATGACAAGTCGCACAAGTGTGAATGGAGCCTAAAGCTGTGTTTGCTTCCAAACCTTCTTGGATTGTTTATGGGTGTTCCTTTCTTGTGCCTGGTTTACCGCTGTCAATACCAGTTGAGCATGCATGTCCCACTCACAAAATATGTATAAAATGTGTGTCTGTATGTATATTAGAGAGTACTGGAAGGAAACTGCATCTGCATTTTTAACAAATGAGAAGAGCTTGTTCTGAAGTCAGAACATACTGATTATATAGTGTGCATGCTTTCTGCCAAGACTTCTGTTCCCAGGATCACACTGTCTTGGCATCACTCTTGAAGGCATAACTGAGGTCTATCTGACCGTGAGAACAGAGCAAACCAAATATTATTGAATGGCATTGTTTACATCTCACCTTTCCATGGCCCATTGACTGTTCCAGAATGACAAGATCTGCTGTCAAACATTAATAGGCTGTATTTAAACGACAACTCTTCTACTATTAGCGTCATATCAAAACAAATAATTTGTATCCCTATTTTCATTGCATTTATATTTTAACCTGTTACCCCCGGTTCATATATATATATATATATGCGGTCGTGCGGGCATCGTTTTGCACGGCACGAGAGCCCATTCATGTGAATGGACTCCCATGCCCCATGACACGCAGGAAAGAAGTCCCTGCACTTCTTCTGAAAACGCAGCCTGCCCGGGAACCTCGGTTCCCAGTACGGTTGCGTTTTCTAGTGCGGGCGGCATGCCATTAGAACTAACGGCACCCCCATGCGGGTCTGCATTCCTCTGTGTTGGTGGTGCGGCTGCACAGATTTTCGCGCTGATCCACAGCCGCACCACCCATATGTGAACCTAGCCTTAAAGGTGAATTCCAGGTATGGTATATTTTACATAGTTACATTGGACCAGCTTTTACCAATCTAAACAAGTATATATTATGCCTGGCTGATGCCCCTGGAAACTGGAAATCACAGAAGTAGACACTGATACTCCCGCTTGATGCATTCAGAACATAGGAGGTTGGCCGCTCAGCATGGGCACCATTCAGAGAATGCTTTGTATTTTCTGAATGAATGCAGTGTTCTCTGATTTTGACAAGGTGAAGAGGGGTAGTGATCTCAGTGATCTCTGTACCTCGATGAGGACTTCAAAACCTTCTGTTATGCAGAAGAGGAGAGTGAGGTGTTTACAGCTCTGTTCCAGGGTGACAACGCTGCTACGGTACAGGGCAGTATGGGTGAGTGAGTGTTGTCATGCTAGGACAAGAAGTGTGTTACTGGCGAGATCACCAGGTAAAAGTAGAGGGGGGGAAAAAAGCTTAAAAAAGGGAAAAGAATGCAGCCGGTACATCTAAGGACTTCTAAGCTCCAATATATTACTTTCTTGTTTTGAAGTTTAGATCTGCTTTAGGGCTAAACTACTTGCTAACAAGTTATTTAAAGTACAACTAAAGGCAAAACGTTTTTTTGAAGTTTTGGATAGAGTAGAGAGGGATTAGAACACCTGTCAGTTTTTATTGCTGTCTGTGCCCTTGTTAGTGAGATTCCCTCTTTCCATTTGTCCTATTTACCACTATCATTAAAATTAAAACAAACTCCAAATTTTTGGTTGTCCCCAGAAAAATAAGAGGTAACATTTTCCAATGGGGACACTAGTTCTGGAGACCTGGGGGTCCCTAAGGAATTCTTTTAATTTGCAGGGATTTTCTCTGACTTCCCGTTTTGGCAATAGGACAGGAAGTGAAGGTAAATCTCCCCAATGAGACACAGATGGCAGAAAAGAAGCTGAGGGGTTATAATCCTCCCTTACTTAAAGTTTTACCTATAATTCTACTAATCTTTTGTTGGCAGTCATCTAATCTACAATGCACCTAAATCCATTTGCTACAACTGATATGAATTCCGACGGGTAATTAAATTACTCAGTAGTTCATGGTACTTTTGCTTTCTAGACCAATGCAAGCGATACTTCGGTCGAATGCTGAACAAATTTTCTTTAAAAAATTACAACTAAGAATTTTATTTGAATGTTGCCCTATTAGTGGGCCGCAGCATTGGCCGATTTTCACGTAGCCATCAAATTTGAGTGATCGGGCATGTTAGAAATTTTTTGAAAAACTAATAATTTCTAATCAATGATGGGAGAATCGTGCGAGAAATATAATCAAAAAAGAAATGAGCATGAGCTGTGACCTGGAAAGAAAAGATTCCTAGGCACGAAAATTCTTTCCTGTAGCAGCATAAGATGAAATTTAGGTCCTCATGCACGCTTGATGTTTTTACAGTGGCTTTTTTTGGCTTTTGACATCTTTTTCTACAGCTAGTAAACCCCCCAGCATGTTATCCTATGTGTCTATGTACGCATAGACTGTAATCAATGTTTTTTGGCTGGAAAAACCCCCAGAACTAGTGGGTTTCTAGAGGAGTTTTTTAGCTGAAAAACGCTCTGACACTAAATATGCGGTAAAACCGCAAACCGGCATTTTTGGACTTTTTTTGACCAAAGAAAAATTTTTTTGGGGGGGTAAAAAAAATGCTAAAAAATGCAAACGCGGCAAAACCCTAATGCATAAATGCTACAAAAAAAAGCTGAAAAGCTCACGTTTCTAACGTGACTTTACACAGCTAATGTTACCAGCGTTATCAAAACGTCCAGTGTGCATGAGGGCTAAGGCTTGGTTGGATGAATTTCAAAATCAATGGTGACACCATCGGATTACAAAATGAACAAATTTTCAGGTTTTCTAAAGAAAATTCGATCATAATTCGACCTATGGTATGGCCTGCACAAGGCTGAATTCACACACTTCCTGCACCTGCAGCCATAACGCGATGCTCTATAAAAACATGAAGGGCTGCCTTCGTTCTTAACGGCACTACCACGCATTTGCAGATGTGGCAACAGCAGCCCATTCAATTGCAAGCCTGAACCTAACCTAAGGCTGTCCATAGATGGAGCAAAATCGCTCTGTTCCCCCATCAACACAGTCACTTCCTGAGCTGGTGACACATTTGTTATGTACATACTTTTTTCCAATCAGCTATGGAATCTGGAACTAAAATCTCATTGTTGTAACTTCATAGTTCATCATGTTTCACTTCTTTTGAGCTTTGCACAATATAATCAGGTAAATGGTTGATAAGCCAGGTCCTGCTACTGTTGTAATGAGGATATTGGAAGAAGAATGAACACATAGTTTGCAGCCCAGTTGTTGAGCAGCAAGCAAATAAATACAGTAGGATATGAAGAGTACATTTAGGTGACATCTGTGGTTTATAGGCGACCACATTCAGCTCACATCTAATCTTTGTTTATTTGTTGCATATACTGTATATTCTCCACCTAAATTTCTATATATATCTGTAATGTACTACTTTGGTTTTACTTATGGTTTTATTTGTGCCGCTTGTCTTCCCTTAATGTTGGATGTCGCAGATGGTACACACAATACTCTGGTTCACATCTGAGTGATTTAAAGGATAGGTTGCCTATCTGAAGATGTTACATCTGTATTGAGGGTGTAATATGTTCAGCAACCTCCCCGACCCCTTTAAAGCACGTGTCAAACATGAGACTCATGGGCTAAATATGGCCCCCCAGGCCATTTCATGTTGCCCTCACACCTCTCCTACAGCTGTGACACCCCCTTCATCTCTGCCCCACCTTGTCTCAGTAGTTGGGGGTGCTGTTTGATGTAAGGGGGGGAGAGGTACTCTGGACATCTGCTTATAATTATTATGAGAATAATACAATGCTATGCCAGCTGAAAAGGAGGGTTGGTATCCGCCACAGGAAACTTTTTGAAGATTGCTCAGATAGAACACCATAGCAGATTCATGTTCTGTCTGAGCAGTCTCCCGTAAAGCTTCTTGTGGATGATACCAGCAGTGTGCGACCCTCCTTTTCAGACTTGCATCATCTGCTACAGGAGCGGGCCTCATGCCAATCTGCACCTTCCCTTCACAACTTAAGTCCTAATTTAATACTCAAACCAGTAATAATCAAAAGCAGAGGCAATTATTTAACTTGATAAAGAGTAGAAACATTTTATAGTCTTAAGGATATAATTGGCTCTTTTGAGGGCAACCATAATGCTGATTGTTTGACAACCCTGCCTCAAGTATATTTTCTTTTTTTTTTTTTTTTTGTTTCCAAAAGCCATTCTCATGTGTATAACATTTCCGTTTAGAACATTATTGTTGAAACAATGTACTTGTAACTAGTTTCAGATGGTATATATAGCCCTGGCCAAATATTTTGAGAAATACGCAAATATTAATTTACATGCAAGGAAACACATGCAGTCATCATTGCTTTCACAAAAAGAGGTTCACAGACAAGGATATTGCTGCTATTAATATTGCACCTAAATGAAAATTCTGGTGCCGAAAATGAAAATTCAAAATGCACTTGGCCAAAAACCGAAATGCGCAGTTTTTAAAAATGAATATATATTTTTGGAAAAAAATACACTTTTAATAAAAAAAAAGAAAAAAATATACCCCAATTTTTTTGTAAAATATGAAAGAGGATGTTACGGCGAGTAAATAGATACCCAACATGTCATGCTTTAAAATTGTGCACGCTCGTGGAATGGCGTGAAACTGCGATACTTAGAAAATCTCCATGGGTGCTGCTTTTAAAATTTCTACAGGTTAGTAGTGTAAAGTTACAGAGGAGTTCTAGTGTGAGAATTATTGCTCTTGCTCTAACGTTCGTGGTGATACCTCACATGTGTGGTTTGAACACCATTTACATATGTGGGCATGGCCTACGTATGCATTCACAACGTGCAAACATGGGGGGACGGGGGCACTTTAAACTGTTTTTTTTTAATTATTTATTTTGCACTGTCCCTTTTTAAAACAAATTTTAATCACTTTTTTCTTATCACAAGATGCATGCATTCCTTTTGTTAGGAATAATTAGTGACAGGTCCTCTTTATGGAGAGATATGGGGTCAATAATACCCCACATCTCTCCTCTGCAATGTAAAGCATTGGATCAAAAAAAAGCATTGATCTAGTGCTTTAAAAATGTTTTTAAAAAAATGACATCACTCCGTTCCTCCAAGGGCATAGAGATGAGTGGATACCATCTTTCCTTCACTAATCTCTATGCCCAGTGCCGGGATTGTTCGATGGTTTTTCAGGTAAGGCTGGTTTCTCAGGTATGGCTGAGAACTATCAAGCGGCGGTAAGGGTCGGGCGGAGGTGAGGGTTTGGGTTTTTTCGGCACCTGTATCGGTGCTTTTTTTTTTTCATATCGGCTGACGGCCAAAAGGGGTGTTTTCGACCACCAAAAGTTTGGTGCATCCCTAAAATCAACCGTTTATCAAATCATCAAAAACTTCAAGGAGTTCGGTTCAGTTGTTGTGAAGAAGGGCTTCAAGACACTCAGGAAAGTCCTGCAAGCGCAAGGGCCGTTTCCTAAAGTTGATTCAGCTGCGGAATCAGAGCACCGCCAGTGCAGAGCTTGCTCAGGAATGGCAGCAGGCAGGTGTGAGTGTATCTGCATACACAGTCGGAAGACTTTTGGAGGATGGCCTGGTGTCAAGAAGGGCAGCTAAGAAGCTACTTCTCTCAAGGAAAAACATCAGGGACAAGGTACAAAAGGTACAGGGATTGGACTGCTGAGGACGGGTAAAATCGTTTTCTCTGATGAATCCCCTTTCTGTTTGTTTGGGGCATCAGGAAAAAAACTTTGTGCAGAGAAGAAAAAGTGAGCGCTAACATCAGGCTTGTGTCATACCAACAGTAAAGCATCCTGAGACCATTCATGTGTGGGGTTGCTTCTCAGCCAAGGGAGTGGGCTCACTCACAATTTTGCCTAAGAACACAGCCATGAATAAAGAATGGTACAAAAACATCCTCCGAGTGCAACTTCTCCCAACCATCTAAGAACAGTTTGGTGATGAAGAATGCCTTTTCCAGCAGGATGGAGCACCTTGCCATAAGGCAAAAGTGATAACTAAGTGTCTTGGGGAACAAAACATCAAAATTTTGGGTCCATGGCCAGGAAACTCCCCAGACCTTATCCCATTGAGAACGTGTGATCAATCCTCAAGAGGGGGGTAAACAAAAATTTCCCCACAAATTCTGACAAACTCCAAGCATTGATTATCTAAGAATGGGCTGCCATCAGTTAGGATGTGACCCAGAAGTTGACTGACAGCATACCAGGGCATATTGCAGAGGTTGTGAAAAAGAAGGGTCACCACTGCAAATATTGACTTTGCATAAACAATGTAATTGTCAATAAAATCTTTGCCACTTATGAAATGCTTGTGATTATACTTCAGTATACCATAGTAACATCTGACAAAAAGATCTAAAACCACTGAAGCAGCAGACTTTGTGAAAATTAATATTTGTGTCATTCTCAAAACTTTTGGCCAGGGCTGTATAATACTGATACTACTGTCACATTGCATAGTCATTCTTCAGATGCTATTAATAACTACACAGACTGTGTACACATCTACATAATAGGCATATCCTGCAACTTCTTGTTATGGAGCTGCTTTAAAAATTTCTTCACATTTTACAAGTTTATCCGGAGATCCTGTTTCCCGTCACAGTTAAGATATGGAGAAACAAGCCGGTCTTCATGCTGCAGGAAAGAAAATGTCCTCATATGGCTAAAAGATTACCACTTTCACTTTTTGACCTGGAATCTGGAGGCTAAGGGGTTGTTCACACGTTTGGCTATGAGAAGGTGATATGTTTTCTTCTCGCTGCCTTGATAATGCTGATCCACTGCCTCGCAAGCAGTTGAGATGGTACCCTTTTAACTTGAATGGGTCACACTCGAATGCAGCATGCGGTTTCTTTTTTACCGCAAAGCATCATGTTTGCAGCATATGAACAGCCCTGCATGGATGTGTTTCTGTGTTTGGGTGGGGGGGGACAGTAAATCCGCAACTCAACCTCCTGCTTTTACTGCCCCTGGCCATGTGTGGGAACAAGCTTTACTCTACAGCTTTTTTTCTTTTTAAAGAATAAGTTCACTTTTCTAAAATAAATAAATGCACTTTTTTTTTTTTTGCAGGTAAAAAAAAAGTGCATATGTATAAAACTTTTTTTTTCTTTTCTAGGAGTCTGTAAAGCATTGCACCAGTGATCAGAAGATCACAGGTGCAATCTCAGGTTCCTGAAGACTCGGTGTATATGTTTGCTCATACCTTGTTCAGAATGGTCCGGCAGTTCCACACTGACAGACTCGGTGAACTACCTAGTGTGCTCACTAGTGCCCTGATAGTTCATTGAGAACTAAAGTGGGGATCAAAAGTTTGGGCACCCCAGCTAAAAATTTGTATTTAATGTGCATAAAGAAGCCAAGGAAAGATGGAAGAAATTGTTTAACCAAAACCGTATTTAAATCGAAGGTGATATTAGGAATGTTTTAAAAACAAAACGGGTTTTATGGCGACTTAAATATTTACATGTTTAACATTACGCTGTTTATCTCCTCCTCCCCTGCTGCCTGTCTCCAGCACTGAACCCAGGAACTAGCAGGGAGCCGAGAGACACCATGCAGTGTAATAAGCACTGATTGGGTGCTTGTCAGGAAAGGTGAGTGTCAGTCTTATCCTTTATCCCTTTCACTGCCAGAGCCGTTTTTGCACAAGATTAAAAAAAAAATAATTTTAGGCCTGAAGATTACACAAAACCCCCAAACATTATATATTTTATGAAATCAGAGACCCTAGAGAATAAAATAGCGGTAGTTCCAGTTTTTATGTCGCATGATTTTACAGCAAAATTTCAGTAAAAAATACAAATTAGATCATTTTAGGGCACAAAAAAAGCAATAAATTACCCTATATTTTTGTAAAATATAAAAGATGATGTTGCAGCGAGTAAATAGATATCCAACTTGTCAAACCTAAAATTTGCGTGCACTCATGAAATAACGTCGCACTTCAGTACCCTATATTTTGTATAGGTTGACACTTTTAAAGCCCCTTATAGGTGAGCAGTATAGTGTTACGGAGGAGGTCTGGTGCTAGAATTATTGCTTTCATTCTGACGTGCACGGCGATATGCAATGTTTATCACAATCAACGTTTTCATGCGTAGGCGCCCCAGCCTGTGCTTTTACGTTGGTATGTGCGTATATGTGGGGGGAGGGGGGCTTTTATGTGTTTGGAGTAACTTTCATTTTTTACAATTTAAAAAACAAAAAAAACTTTTTTTTTTTTTTACTTGTGTGATGATTTTTTGGTGACAGGTTCTCTTTATTGAGACATCCAAGGTCTGAAAGACCCTGGATGTCTCCCCTGTACTCCTCTGAATGTAATGCAGTGCACATCGCACTGCATTACATTCTTTCCCGTACTAAATTGCCGGGAATCTCTCAATGGGGATCCGGAAGTGACATCATAGCGTCACTTCCAGGTCCGGACAAGAAGGGGAGGGGAGCGGACATGTCCACTCTCCTCCCTCCCCTTTAGTCGCTGGCGGTGAGCTGGTCCTGGAGGCAGTGGGAGCTTCATGGGGGGGGGCTAGAGGCTGGCACTATGTGCCGCCCGAATGTTTCCACCTGACAGGTAAGCCCTGCTGCATATGTGCAGCAGGACTGAAGGTAAAAAAAAAAAAAAACTACCTGCCCGGCGCCCGGAACTACATGTCCCAGGCGTCGGGTGAAAGGAATTCAACATCCCTGAGTCAGTGTGGCCACCATGCAACTAAACTTGCTTAAGTTTTAGTTCTTACTGCTGCTTAGCCCCTTGCTGTGCTTTATATAGTCTCATGCACTCGGGTCATTTGCATTTGCTCTCCTGAATGCCTCTTCTCCTGGCAGCAGTGTTTTGGTTGTGTTTACCTGCATTCTAGGGCCCAGACCGGTGGTGAGTAGATGGAACCAAAACCAGAAAAAACGACCACCAATGTATTTAAAGGTTGTGCAGCTCCAAACAAGGCTGGGGAAGCCCGACCGATACTGCAAAGTGAAACAAAAAACAAGAAGCGCACCAACCTTGCGCATTACCTCAGTAACCAAATTTATTACTTGAAGAATGGTACTCACAAACCGTGAATAAAATCAGGCATGCAGTCCTCGAAGGGACTTCAGAGATAAGGAGCCAGCGCGAATCCCATCATGGGGGTAGACACTCGGTACATCCTGCCGCGTTTCGAAGGCCATGCTCTGAGGAAGAAGGCAAGGCCTTCGAAACGCGTCAGCTGTACTGAGTGCCTACCCCCATGATGGGATTCGCGCTGGCTCCTTATCTCTGAAGTCCCTTCGAGGACTCCATGCATGATTTTATTCGCTGTTTGTGAGTACCATTCTTCAATTAATAAATTTGGTTAATGAGGTAATGCGCAAGGTTGGTGCGCTTCTTGTTTTTGTTTCACTTTGAATATGTTAGGGACCTTAGATTGTACACCCCTTTAGGGCTAGGGACTGATGTGACTGTAATATACAGTGGGGATTGAAAGTTTGGGCACCTCAGCTAAAAATTTGTATTAATGTGCATAAGGAAGCCAAGGAAAGATGGAAAAATCTCCAAAAGGCATCAAATTACAGATTAGACATTCTTATAATATGTCAACAAAAGTTAGATTTTTTTTTTCCATCATTTACACTTTCAAAATAACAGAAAACAAAAAAATGGCGTCTGCAAAAGTTTGGGCACCCTGCAGAATTTATAGCATGCACTGCCCCCTTTGCCAAGCTGAGACCTGCCAGTGTCATGGATTGTTCTCAATCATCGTCTGGGAAGACCAGGTGATGTCAATCTCAAAGGTTTTAAATGCCCAGACTCATCTGACCTTGCCCCAACAATCAGCATCATGGGTTCTTCTAAGCAGTTGTCTAGAAAACTGAAACTGAAAATAGTTGACGCTCACAAAGCTGGAGAAGGCTATAAGAAGATAGCAAAGCGTTTTCAGATGTCAATATCCTCTGTTCGGAATGTAATTAAGAAATGGCAGTCATCAGGAACAGTGGAAGATAAAGCAAGATCTGGAAGACCAAGAAAAATATCAGACAGAACAGCTCGCAGGATTGTGAGAAAAACAATTCAAAACCCACGTTTGACTGCACGATCCCTCCAGAAAGATCTGGCAGACACTGGAGTTGTGGTACACTATTCCACTATAAGAGATACTTGTACAAATATGGTCTTCATGGAAGAGTCATCAGAAGAAAACCTCTTCTACGTCCTCACCACAAAAATCATCGTTTGAACTTTGCAAATGAACATATAGACAAGCCTGATGCATTTTGGAAACAAGTTCTGTGGACCGATGAGGTTAAAATTTAACTTTTTGGCAGGAATGAGCAAAGGTACGTTTGGAGAAGAAGGGGCACAGAATTTAATGAAAAGAACCTCTGTCCAACTGTTAAGCATGAGGTTGGATCAATCATGCTTTGGGGTTGTGTTGCAGCCAGTGGCACAGGGAACATCTCACGAGTAGAAAGAAAAATGGATTCAATAAAATTTCAGCAAATTTTGGATGGTAACTTGATGCCATCTGTGAAAAAGCTGAAGTTAAAGAGAGGATGGCTTCTACAAATGGATAATAATCCTAAACACACCCGAAATCCATGGGGGATTACATCAAGAGGCATAAACTGAAGGTTTTGCCATGGCCTTCACAATCACCTGACCTCAACATAATTGAAAATCTATGGATAGACCTTAAAAGAGCAGTGCGTGACAGACAGCCCAGAAATCTCAAAGAACTGGAAGACTTTTGTAAGGAAGAATGGGCAAAGATACCTCAAAAAAGAATTGAAAAACTCTTGGCTGGCTACAAAAAGCATTTACAAGCTGTGATACTTGCCAAAGGGGGCAGTACAAGATATTAACTCTGCAGGGTGCCCAAACTTTTGCAGACGCCATTTTTTTGTTTTCTGTTATTTTGAAAGGTGTCCTTTGATGGAAATAAAAATCTAACTTTTGTTGACATATTATAAGAATGTCTAATCTGTAATTTGATGCCTTTTGGAGATTTTTCCATCTTTCCTTGGCTTCTTTATGCACATTAATACAAATTTTTAGCTGGGGTGCCCAAACTTTCGATCCCCACTGTATATATATGTGTATGTATGTGTGTGTATATTATTTATTTGTGTGTGTGTGTGTATATATGTATATGTAAAGAGCTGCATAAATTGACGGTGCTATGTAAGTACCTGAAAAAAAAAAAAAATAAACTTTAATTTTAAAATTATCAGTATTGAATAGAAAGTGTATAGGAAAAAAGTGAATGAGCTCTCAACAGCAGCAACCAAGTGCTTACTTTCTTCCATATGTGTATGTACGGGGTGTACTCTTTTCTGACTGTATTGGTTATATGGAGTTGTAAGCAACAATACCAGTAAAAAGACTCAAACTATTTTAAAGGGTTTTCCCTCCTAAGGCAAACAATACACCATCTTGCCTCATTTTACAAGCCCTTAGGTATTCTGATGACATGACTCATAGGCTTCATACAGCCACACAGTGTTCAGTTTTTGTTACGCCAGAGCAGTTTCAAGCCATGGTTTACTGTAGATACTGTTAACAGTTCTATGACACAAAACCGAGTACACTGTACTTATATACTCGCAGTGGTCCCAATTACATGGACTATTTTGATTAATGCAGATCTATAAAAAGTTCCGTTATCCGATCACATTGTGATCACATTGACTTTATTTTTTGTAGGATAACCTGAAAACTGGGAAAGTACTAATATTTCACAAATTTGTGCAGTATTCTTCTGGGCTAATTTAATTGCAGACATTAATACTGTATTGTAGACCTGATCATTTTTGTTTTGTTTTTTTCCATTGTGCCATTTTTTGCCTTCCTTTAAGCAAAGCTCCTGCATTTGTTTAATTCATACACAGGAGAAATTGATCTGAGAAGTATAATCAAACTTTATATTTTTCAAATCAAATTCTCATGCAAATAAATATACATGCATTTCCATGGGTTTTGATGTTTTATGGTATCTAATCTACAGTTGTGCAGTCAGGTCAAAAAGGCAAGCAGTATTTGTAGTGCATCTCAGTGGCTAAATTATTATTATTATTATACAGGATTTATATAGCGCCAACAGTTTGCTCAGCGCTTTACAATATAAAGGGAGACAATACAGCAACAATACAGTTCAATTACAAGAGGGATAGGAGGGCCCTGCTCCTTGGAGCTTACAATCTAGGCACTTCCGCCTGGCAGTACTAGGGTCGTTGGTTCGAATCCCAACCACGGCACCACCTGTCTGGAGGAAACCCACGCAGGCACAGGGAGAACATGCAAACTCCAGATACTCTGGTTTCCTCCCACACTCCAAAGACATGCTGGTAGGTGAATTGGTTCCTGTCTAAATTGGCCCTTGTATGTGTATGTATGAATGTGAGTTAGGGACTTTAGATTGTACGCTCCTTGAGGGTTAGGCACTGATGTGAATGTACAATATATATGTGTAAAGTGCTGCGTAAATTGACGGCGCTATAGAAGTACCTGAAATAAATAAATAATCTCAATTTACTCCATCATGTACCCTTGGAAACTATGCATTCCACATCATGCGCCCCACTGCAATATACACTATGCACATAGTAGTATGTATACCAGTACCCTCAGCACACCCCCACAATGCACTCCAAATACATGTGACATACTACACCACACCTCATTACGATTGTACACCGCAGAATGCTTTCCAATTACACTGGGAAACGACACCCTTCACCACAATACACTCAAAACTTCCCAACCTACATCTTCTTACATTTAACATAGAATGCATGAAGGTAAATAAACTGCAGCCTTTACAACCACTGTAAAATTCTGCACTATTGCTTTCAATATACTCAACACAACACAGCAGACACTTGGCACACCACACCATGCACTACAGTCCAATAAGTGCTCTACACCAGTGGTCTCCAAACTGCGACCCTGGGGCCAGATGCAGGCCCTTTGCCTGCTTTTATTTGGCCCTTGGGCCCTTATTCCCTCCACTTTTGGCAACAGTGAGACATAGTTCCTGCCACTGACAATGGGGCCCTATTCCTCCCACTGATACCAATGATGGGGCACTATTCCTTTCACTGACACCATTGATGGGGCACTGTTCCTCCTACTGACACCAATGATGGGGCACTATTCCTCCTACTGACACCAATGATTGGGCACTATTCCTCCTACTGACACCAATGATGGGGCACTATTCCTCCCACTGATACTAATAATGTGGAACTATTCCTCCTACTGACACCAATGATGGGGCACTATTCCTCCCACTGATACCAATAATAGGAAACTATTCCCCCCTAATACCATGTTCTGCTCCCTCTGGTCACAGTCCAGCCCTCCTAAAGTTTGAAGGACCGTGAACTGGCCCTTGTGTTTAGAAAGTTTGCAGACCCCTGCTCTACACCATACAAATCAATATAATAGGTACATACACCCGATATACATGCTATTAATGGCTGTTATGATGGGGAGCTCTGCCCACATCCTCTGCATAAGCACCCCACCTGTCTTCCCCATTGTGCTGCTAGTACTGTCAAAGGAGCCTGCAATAAGTGCTAACCATATAATATACCAGCCCAGCACCTACGTCCCTCTGCAGTAGGCTCTAGAGCCCTACAATAGAATGGGGACCAAAGTTAATGGCCCTGCTATACCCCCCAAATGCTGACTCTGGCTGGATGACCCTGTGGAGATCTATGCTATGTAGGTGTGCTGGTGGGTCTTTATTGATAAAAGAAAGGTGTGTTATCTTGGATGGCCCTCTGCGTGGGCAGGTGGGCCACAGGCCATAGGTGACTTTGCCTCCTTTTATGAATTTTAGTGCTACAAGCAGGTTGATCAACTTATACATGCTGGCTTCCAGCCATGAAGGTGTTTGCTTCCAGTTGCCATGGGCGGACAAGCCGACTGATGAAAGGAAAGTAACCAGCCAGCTTTATCCAGACAGTGTAAATACATTACTGACAACTAAATGGAAAAGATTATAATAATAGAACAATTTATTGGTAGTTTGTCTCTGCCACATCAGGAGAATCCTCCATCTCTGAGCTTGTAGAAATAAATTGATCCCTATTGTATAAGCAATGAGCAGAACTAATCCATTATTTAAAAGATGAGGTTTACGCTCATTGGATATACTCAAAGCTAAAAAAAAATAAATACTAATGTTGGCTTTTGATTGATTGTTACTCCACAAGACAAATGTTGTACTAATATCAACTATTAATTCCAGCATTTATTTTAGCATAGCCAGTGGCTTTTAACCCCACTGTGCCAGTAGCTATTAAACAGTGTGGAGAAGCTATAGTCATTACTATGCACAATGGGAACCAATTCATTGCCACTGTAAGGTATTAGTTAAAGAAGAAATGACACTGTCCCTTTTTACTCAGGAGCAGCTAGCTTGTTGCATTTTATGACATAACTGTGTTTTTGTACAGAAAGACAGACATCAGTTATTGATTTAGTAACTAATGACCTATATGTGATTACAGGAATGAAGTGTAAATAATTCTGTCTGCAGAACATCTTCTATATGAGTAGAACAGTGTTTTTCAACCTTTGTTCAGGCAATACACCCTTTAAAATTAGGGAGAATTTCAAGGCACGCTCTAAAATTACGAACTGTCCTGAGCCACCCTTTAAAATTATGGACAGTTCTGAGGAACCCCATTCTAAAATGTAAAAAACTATTGTAATAGTTTTATATAATGCAGTAACATTCACACATGTAGGACACCCAACATTAGAGGTGATTTATTCTACCAAAGCAAATACACTTTTGCACACTGGTACTGACTAGTATTCCATCTTTTTTCTTCTCCCTTTGTTTTTCTCTATCACTGAGCTAATGTGACTTCAGTACTGATAGAGAGGGGTAATGAAGGGTCAAACAGGGATGCAGGCAACCGACATCCTCCTTACCTTTGCAGGTAAAGAATGTGCATTTACAATTTATTGTTTTGGAAGCCTGCAGCAGATCGCTGGTGTCATGCAGGACTCCTGCAGACAAGTCAGTGTATCTGTGTGCTTGTACCTTGTATGGGCAGGCAGATGCACACTGACAGGAAGAATCAATGCACTACCACAGCACTCAACAGTGGAATTGAGAACAGACGCAAAGGCTGTCAGGACTTGTAGTTTTCCCATTCACAGAATACTGTGAATGAGTGCCACGGCCGAGCAGGTGGAGCCACGCACGGCCACGTTTTTTAAAAATTGTGACAGCTAGCAGGGGGAGAAGATTCCTCACTAGCTGTCACAACGGGGGAGCAAGGGCCGGTCCTTTCGTAACATGTTACACCCGGAGTATGGCTGTAACATGTAACGTTACGAAAGGTGGACTTCCTTTACGCACCTCTTTTCTAAGGCAGGCGATACATTATGCAAATTTTCTTTCCTTTAACCACAGGATGAACTGAACTGCATACTCACAATGAGGCTGAACCAGTGTTTGTAGAGGGGTAAAATATTCTAGTCTGGTTACCAGTTGTCGGCGATCTTTAAAGTATACTTTTCTGCTGATACATAGCAAAAAAATGTGTTTTGTGGCAGGGGGTGGTGCAGGGAGTCACAAATACTTCTTTTTTTTTTCTATTAAGTTTGAAAGGAATTTTGCAATGTTTTGTTATCATTTAAGCAAGGTAAGCATGAACCTATGGCATGATTGCAGTAAGATTTATCAATTCTTTGTTTCTTATGTATACTATGGTTGATAACTGCAAAAGTGATTTGGAGTAGACTAGAATGAACTTTGTTAGATGTTCAGTTAGTAGTGTAAAGTACAATTTAAATAAATTATATTAAATATTAAAGATTCAATTTTTTTTTTTTTTTATAACAAACATGTCATACTTACCACCCGCTTGCTATGAAAAACAATTGCACAGAGCAGCCTTGATCCTCTTTTTCTCTGGTCCCCCACTGGCAATCCTGGCACCTCCCCATAGCAAGCTGCTTGCTAGGGGGGCACTTGTGCATGCTCACTCTTGAGCCCCGCTCTATGCTTCCATAAGAGCACAGAGCTGTGGCCTGGCCCCCCTCCTCCCCGCTCTCATCTCTCTGGCTATGTCTCCCAGTCCAATGGCTCCCGATGCTGTGAGAGACCCAGGGCAGCTGATGCTTCTGTGCACATCAATGAATTGAGAGGTGGCTTGGGTGAGTATTGGGGGGGCCGTGGGGGGAGCAGCACACAGAAGGTTTTTTTACCTTCATGCATAGACTACATGAAGGTGAAAAGTCTTCAGCCTTTACAACTTTAAGCCAAACCATTTTTTCTACTTTTGGATGAAGTGAAGAAGGGTTATATCCTATGCCAGGTTTTTGTTGTTGTTTGGAAGATTCACCCTTGCGCTCACTTGTTGTACCAGTGAATCTTGTCACCAAGACAAAGTTAGGAGTGATTCAAAATTGGAACAGGAATAGAGGGAAAGTCTTCCAGTATGGACACCTGTCGCAGGACAATTTTAAGGAGATTTCTCATTTTGATGTTGTGTCTTTGGCAAGTGAACAAAGGAGAAGACTTTTCAGTGGGAGCACAGCAATAAAACCTCAGGTTTTAATCCTCCCCCACTCTACTGTAAGATTTAAAGCGGTATTAAAGCTTTTTTTTTGTATTAAAACAACAAACATGGTGTACCTACCTGCTCTTTTCGCAGAGCAGCCCCTATCCTCCTCTTTTCTGATTCCCTGCTGGCTCTGCTGGTTTGTCCTCTTCAGTGAGTGCCCATAGCCTTTCTTTGGGGACACTTATGTGGGCTCGCTCCCGAGCCTCTCTGTCTACGTCTGTTGACACACTCAGGGTGTCTTGGTCCCGCCCCTGCTCCCCCATACAGAATACGATTAACAGCAGCTGTAGCAAATGGCTTAAGTGAGTATTGGGGGGGGGGGGGGAATCTTCTGCAACACAAAGTTTGTTTTTTTTGTTTTTTTTATCTTAAAGTGGAGCTTCACCCAAAAGGGGAAGTTCCACTTTAAGTATTGTTCCCCCCCTGGTCCCCTTAAACAATTGGCACCTTTGGGGAGTGGGGAGAGCAGGTACCTGAATTTGGCAGATGCCTGCTCCCACTTCCACACCGACTGCCTAGGCCAGGGGTGTCAAACTGGCAGTTCTCCAGCTGTTGCGAAACTACAAGTCCCATCATGCCTCTGTCTTTGGGAGTCATGCTTGTAACTGTCAGTCTTGCAATGCCTCATGGTACTTGTAATTTGGCAACAGCTGGAGGGCCGCCAGTTTGACACCCGTGGCCTAGGCGATCAGAAGCGGAAGTTCACCTTCAAGCAAACACCCACCCCCCCTTTCCGCAGTCTTCTGGGACATATTACAGGTCCCAGAGGACTACAGGACCATTCACAATATGCAGCACTACTTGAGCATGCGCATTGGGCACCCTCTATTTCATATCCTCCTAATGCTCAGGCGCTGTGCGAAATAGTGCTGAAGAAATGCACACTCACCAGAACGCACAGTAAAATGAGCGTTTGTAAATATAAATTCCCCTTAGAGTCATCAGCTGGTCAGGATAGGGTCTGCAGTATGATAGCCTCCCTCCAGAGATCCTGGATATTCCTGTGCAATCCCTTGGTAGGTGGCCTGTGGACTTCTCCTTAAAGCTTATATACGTTCCTTACCCAGCAGAGAGATGAGTAGCTGCAAATTGATACTCCCCAAGGGAGTCAAGACAGAGACGTATCCATAGTGTAGTAGGTAATTAAAAAAGGATTTATTAACAAATCAAGTTATCGGTGATACACAGCAGTGTGTATAAAAATGTGTGGACTGACCGTCCAATGGTAAAGATGGCCGGGAATATCCAGGATCTCTGGAGGGATTTGCCAATCAAATCCCCCCAGACGACGTGCGTGTGCACGAAACGCGTAGGAGGAGCCAGGAACGCCGTGACGTCACGCCGCCGGAGCATCGTGGAGCTCCGGCGGCCATCTTTACCATTGGACGGTCAGTCCACACATTTTTATACACACTGCTGTGTATCACCGATAACTTGATTTGTTAATAAATCCTTTTTTAATTACCTACTACACTATGGATACGTCTCTGTCTTGACTCCCTTGGGGAGTATCAATTTGCAGCTACTCATCTCTCTGCTGGGTAAGGAACGTATATAAGCTTTAAGGAGAAGTCCACAGGCCACCTACCAAGGGATTGCACAGGAATATCCAGGATCTCTGGAGGGAGGCTATCATACTGCAGACCCTATCCTGACCAGCTGATGACTCTAAGGGGAATTTATATTGACAAACGCTCATTTTACTGTGCGTTCTGGTGAGTGTGCATTTCTTCAGCACTATTTCACACAGCGCCTGAGCATTAGGAGGATATGAAATAGAGGAGAGCACTTGAAGTCACCTTATTCTATGAACTGTTTCATTTATTTAGTCATTTATTTATTTGATCCATATATTCGCCTTTACATAGTATTTTGTTTCTGTAGCGCTGCACCTTATGATTTATATTGTTTTTAGGGTGTATGGTTACCTGGTGTTCAGCTGCTATTTGACATTTACAGGTGCGCTCGTACACAATTTTCCTAGCATTGGGCACCCGGCTCTGAAGCCATAAGCTGTCACAGCCGGGT